>NC_137091.1:33580794-34780794 GCF_951640355.1 Cnephaeus nilssonii
CAATCAGAGGGAAGAGCACAGGTATCCAAAGATTAAATGCTGAGCAAGTTATTGGGGAGAGGTGGTGGGCTTTGAGGGATCTCTCCATGTCTTGGTATTTTCTGAATGTTTTGGAATAGTGTTTTTAATTAGAAAAATAAATAAAGCTCTATTTAAAAGCAAAAACACAACTTGAATTGTCAGGGAAGGGAATGTGGTTTGATGGTGCTTCATAAAAAAATTATTTTTATATATATTTTTATTGATTTCAGAGAGGAAGGGAGAGCTAGAAACATCAATGATGAGAGAGAATCATTCACTGGCTGTCTCCTGCATGCCCCCTAATAGGGATCTGCCCAAAATCCAGGCATGTGCCCTGACCGGGAATGGAACCATGAACTTCTGGTTCATAGGTTAACGCTCAACCATAGGTCAAGCGAGCCACACTGGCCAGACCTAATGGTGCTTTTCAATGAGACCACTTTAAAGCCCATTTATTTAAAATAACACCAAATCACATCGTGAGGCTTTACTAAGCTTTAAATGCCACACAGACATTATGACAGATTTGAAGACCCTCTGGATTGCCCTAATGAAATAAGGCAAACTATTTCTGTAGCACCTGTCCATTACTCTGAAGCACAAATGTGGAAGGGAGAAAACAGAATGTCCCCAAACGTTCTAATTTTTGTCTGACTGACATTTGTAGAGTCCCTTTTAGGCTAAAATGACATGGTTGGGAGCCTCAGCTGAATAGTAGTTGACGATGCCCACAGCACGTGATTTTTTCCACTGGCTTTAATGTGGAATTCAGCATGTGACATGTTTGAATCCTTACAGATGCCCATAAAATTTCCAAGTTTCTCCAAGACTCTCCCTTTACAATGCCTACACTCTTGCAGCTCTAGCACCAGGTAACAAATTAAATCTTAAGAAAATTATCCTACAAAAGCAATGGAAGACATTTCCACAGACAGACGGTCTAAGTGTCAGGCGTGTGACAGTGTCACATCTAAAAGCTCAAGTAGCCTGTGCAAGGCTGGCATAAAACTGTGTTTCCTAGATTGTTTTTCTACCCAAATAATCCAATCTCTGGTGATACCAGGCCCTGCAAGACTACCAATGTCCTTCTCAAACTCCAAAACGAACCCCAAACTCACAGGGACCTGCACCAGATTAAACAAGGCTGCAGGCAAAAAGGCCCTAGGTGCAAGGGCTTATGTCAAGTGAGTCACAGTCTCTGCTCCAGAAGGGAGGTCAAGTGCAGAAGCTTTCAAAGCATTAACCGACTGCGTTTAAAAGGACAAATGCTATAGTGCCCCAAATACCATATAATTTTTTCTTTTCTAAACTAAACTTAGTCCAGAATGAGTCACTAGGATTACTATGAAAAGAAACTTAATTCTTTGAAGCACTTTTTCATGATGCTGGGATTAATTCCGATACACCAGGCCTGTGCTGGAAAGCTCAGAGACGGGCACTACCTTCCACCCCATCTCCACTTTCTCCTCCTAATCGGAAGTCTGAGGTGATTTGTTAAAACTCAGACTGATGGAGCTGGGAGAGGAGAAACAGGAGGGCATTCCAGGTTTCAGGAGGCTCTCCTGGCCCCAACCTGCAGGTGAGGCATTTCCTGCTGCCGCCAACCTGAACTTCCCACCTGAACCCAGCAGGCAGGGCCTGTGACACACCAGCATCCAGCTCGGTGACAGGCACAGGTGGGCCTACAGGTATGGTCTGCCTGCCAGAGACACACAGTCAAAAGGAAGCCACATACTGTTCAATTGTAAGAGGTGAATTGTATGGTATATAATTTATATCTCAATAAAGAAATTATTTTTTAAAAAAGAAAGAAGGAAAGAAAGGACAAAGGAAGAAAAGGAGGAGGAGGGGGAGAGACCAGATCCCCAGAAATTGGATGGGGGAAAAACAACCACCATAAACTCTAGTTATTCACGTATTTAAGGATAGTGAAAACCAGCATCTTTGATTTGCTTTGAAGTGCATCAAAAAATAAGATGAGCCTGGTCAGTGTGGCTCAGTGGTTGAGCATCAACCTATGAACCAGGAGGTCACGGTTCAATTCCGATCAGGGCATATAAGCAGGTTGCAGGCTCGGTCCCCAGTGTGGGGCATGCAGGAGGTGGCCAATCAGTGATTCTTTCTCATCACTGATGTTTCTATTTCTTTCTCCCTCTCCCTTCCTCTCTGAAATCAATAAAAAATATATTTAAAAAAATAAAATGAGTTGGTATACAGACACAAGGATGCAGAAGTGGATAAATCTGTGAGAAAGTAACTATAGTAAAACGTTCATGGTAGAATCTAGGTAGTGAATATACAGGAGTCCACTGTAAAATTCTTCCATCTTTCCTGTAAGTTTGGAAATTTTCATAATAAAATGTTTAAGAAAAATATTTAGCTATTTTTTCAAAAATATGGCGTATATCAGTTACAAAATTTAACCAAAAAAATACTAAAATAGGATACAATTTTTTAATTCCAAAGCATGTCCACCACAGACCCTTTTAAAAAATATAAATAAATATTTATTGTTGAAAGTATTACACATGTCCCCCAATTTCTCTATTGACCCCCTCCAGCGCGCCCACCCCAAGCCCCAGGTCTTCAGCACCCTATTGTCTGTGTCCATGGGTTATGCATTTATGCATACAAGGCACCACAGACTCTCTCTGACTTGGCCTCAGAGTGACTAAAGAATACCAGAAGACGGCATTAGGTTCTCTGTGCGGCCTGCCGAGGGGGCTCAGGTGCACCCTGCAGAAACCAATGGATGTTGGCCCATTGAGCCTAAGTTTTTCCGTCTCTAATCAGAGTCCTTCTCCCATTTCCCACCTGAACCCAGCAGGCAGGGCCTGTGAGACACCAGCATCCAGCTCGGTGACACAGGTGTTTAAGAAAACAGTGATTCCAGCTCCCATTGCTTTGAGATTTACCTTGAGAACGACTGAAAAGTCAACATCCTTGGTTTCCTTCAGGCCAAGCGGAATCAGCGGGATTGTAAACGTCTCCCTACAAGAAGCACAGCACCTTGGTTTGTGAACATTCCTATACTGGCCACTCTGTACCCACAGCCTCCTCCAGCAGCCCAGCTCAGGTCCCCACCCCCTCCTCACATCAACCCCGAACACCAGTTCATTTTCCATAAAGAAGACTCTGGACACATCCCTGTCCTGGTCCCAGCCTAACACACAAGGGCCTATCACCATCTCAATCAGTTTATCCCTCCAATCTCAACCTTTCCTTCAATAACTGTGCTGAGAACCTACTATGTGCCAGGGCCTGCGCCTGGGCCCCACCTCGCCTGCAGCCCTCATCCCTGGGCTCTCAGTTGCCTCCTCCTTGGCGTAGACCTCTCTAGGTGTCTCATCACCTGCATGAGGAAGGCCTTGAGGGTAGTTGCCCCATCCGACAACTAAGTGCTCCTAGCTCCCAGCCCAGGGTCAGGCCCTGGCCAGCTGCTTCCCCTCCACCTCCTCTCCCCGAAACTGACTACTTGGTTACCCCACAGGTTACCCTGGGAGTGTACCCTGAGCCTAGTTCTTAGGGGCAGGGCCAACAGGAAGTGAACCTGGCTCAGGCTGTGTTCTGCAAACAGGGATTTAGCTCCCTGACCTGTAACAGGAGACCTCCTGGGGCTGCTCAGCCCGGCCAGGGGAGAAGGCCAGGAATGCTAAGCAGGGTGAATGGACAATGCAGCTGTAAGCTGAAACTGTCTCTGGGCTGAAGGAAAACAAGGGGCTGTGCTCAAAGCAGGCGAGATCCAACAGGGCGTGTGGCTTCCCCAAAGCCCGCAGGGAAAGCTGGACCCCGCTGGAAGGAGATGAGGATGGGCCATGCCCGTCCCCGCTGTCCTCAGCATCCCCCCGTCCTCACCCCACACAGGGCTGGAGGCAAGGTCTGCTCTTTCGGTGCCTGTCCAGGAGCAGCCGGTCTCCTGAGACCCCCTGGCCGGGGCACCCCAGCCCCACTCTTGGGCTAACCTCTGACCTCCCTGTGTTTCTCATCTGCACAATGAGATTGTTTCTTCCTTGCCTACCTCACAGAAGTGTTTAAAGATCAACTAAGAAAGAGGCAATCTGCTTTTGAAAACAGGAAGAGGGCGGATTCAAATGCAAGGGGGCGTTATGAATGTGCACCTCTCTCCCCTCTGCCCAATGGCCCAGGGGACAACTGGCCCCTTTAGAGCCACATTGAAGCCTGAATTGCATGTCTCTGTGGGAGGTCTTCACAAGGGACATCCCTGCGCTTCAGTACAAGTGGGAAGAGGAAGCATCCGCCATTTATCACCAAAGTTTGGCCCTGCCTCGCCTCCTCGAGGAACTTTGACCTTTTGGGCAAAACACTGGGATTTAATACCAGAGTGTAGGCTGGGAGAAACACTGCACTGGTGCTGATTAGGTGACCAAAACCACCCTGTGAGCCCAGAGCTGAGTGAGCCAGGGCCCACGGACGTCACAAAGGGGAGAACAGAGGTGTCACAGGTCTCACGGGCTAACGCTCTCCCTCCGGCTCTGAAAAGCACACCTGCGGCGTGCAGAGGACTGGGGACCATCAGGAAAAGCACATTCCAAAGATGACTCAAGGTTTTCAAATGTCGTCCTTCTGTTAACCCAGGGATCGATTTTCTGACTGAGTTTCCCCTCGGGCTCCCCTTCCTTTTAAGAAGTTTCACTTCCTCACGCAGAAGGGTAGGCAAACTCTTCTTTGGAGCTTCTCAAAGTTATTTCTCCTTAAAGATGGACAGTTCCCACCTTGGGGTGAGAGACTCCCTGAGCTTTCTGAAAGCCACACCTTAATACCTCACCTCACACAAACACTCCCCCCGCCCCCTATGAGACACTTCTGAATTAGAACATCCGTTCCTCAAATATTTAACGAAGTACATTTCTGAAGTCTCAGTTGCTTCTCCTCAGGGAACTCCCATCTTTGACATAAGAGGCAGTTTAGACATTTTTGCACTCTAGCAACAAAGTGATCCAGGCCCTGTGCATGGTGGTGAGGCCTGAGCATCAAGGGAAGAAGAAAGAGCAACTTGGGCTTCCCTGGCAGGCCGGCTCTCAAAGCTAACCACAAAAGCACTTCCAGGGCATTTTTATGGCTGAGCCACCCAGTTCATGTGAGAGAGGCCATCTCCTTGCCTGGATCCAGCCATGCAGTTCTCCCATAAAACCACGTTCCAAAGGGGCCCAGGACAAATAAATGCCCTTTTGTCCAATGTTCCAATTCTCCAGATGTTCCCAACAAACTCCAGAGGTTCATCCTTGGCATCTTGCTCAACCCCAAACCTAATCATTCCCTTGCTTCCCGAAGTGGGGATTCCTCGCCCATGGGACTACCCGTGCCATTCGTGGTGTGGCACGTTCCGAGGCTCAGAAAGTACCTGGAAGAAGCGTTACCCACACTCACTCTGTGCTCTGATAGACTCCCACTGAGATGTTGAGCCCCTCCAGCTCTTCCTTGAGCATCTGCAGGTCTGAGTTCACAAAGCTCAGTTCCAGGCGCACCTGCTCGCGTACCTTGTGGTTCGTGGCTGCTCTGTTAAAAAAGAGGGGGAGAGAAGCACCCTCAGCCAGATATCCCAGCTGCTTGGTGAGCAGGCACCCCCATCCTTGCAGGGAAGCTCTGAGATACCACCTGCAGATGTGAGTGCCAGATGTGATCAGATAAGGTGTCTCAGGGATGCCAGGCACCTGCCCCTTTTTGAGCCACACCTACCAGCAAATGGCCCTGGACATAGCCAATGACACTGAGCTGCCAGGCATAAATCCTAAGACATCTCTGCAAAGAATCA
Source organism: Cnephaeus nilssonii (assembly GCF_951640355.1). Lineage (NCBI taxonomy): Eukaryota > Metazoa > Chordata > Mammalia > Chiroptera > Vespertilionidae > Cnephaeus > Cnephaeus nilssonii. The sequence goes on from NC_137091.1 coordinate 33,586,589, forward strand.
GCCTTGAGAAGAGAACAGAGAACTGCTCACAGCCACCCATAAAGGACCATAAATTATCCCCTCAAAAGAAAATGGATGAGAAAATAGAGGAGGTAACACTCCCCAGCTCATTCTACGGGGCTAATATTATCCTGATCAAAAAACCAGAGCACGACATCACAAGAAAGCAATATGACAGACCAATACCCTTCATCATTAAATATGCAAAAATCCTCAATAAAATATTAGCAACTTGAACCTAGCTACATATACGATATAAAGGATTATACACCATGACCAAGAAGAATTCACCCCAAAACTGCAAGGTTGGCTTAACACCTGAAAATCAATTAACGTAACATACTATATTAATAGAACAAAGGACCAAAAAACACATGGTCACTTTAATAAATGCAAAAGGAGAGTACAGGGGTCAGTTGGTTATAGCGTTGTTGCAATACACAGGGTTGCAGGTTTTATCCCTGGTCAGGGCACACACAAGAATCAACTAATGGCCCTAGCCGGTTTGGCTCAGTGGATAGAGTGTCAACCTGCAGACTGAAGAGTCGTGGGTTCGATTCTGGTCAAGGGCACATGCCTGGATTGCGGGCTCGATCCCCGGTTGGGGTGTGCAGGAGGCAGCCAATCGATGGTTCTCTCTCCATCTGGCTGGTTTGGCTCAGTGGATAGAGCATCGGCCTGCGAACTGAAAGGTCCCAGGTTTGATTCCTGTCAAGGGCATGTACCTGGGTTGTGGGCACATCCCCAGTGGGAGGTGTGCAGGAGGCAGCTGATCGATGTTTCTCCCTCATCAATGTTTCTAGCTCTTTATCCTTCTCCCTTCCTCTCTGTAAAAAAATCAATAAAATATTTTTTAAAAAAGAAATGCATATTGAAAGAATAATGAGATACCAATACACACCCCTAGATTACCTATAAAAAAAAAGACAAACAATAATGTTATTGAGGATGTAGAGAAACTGGAACCCTCCTACACTGATGAATGTAAATGGCACAGCCACTATGGAAAACAGTTGGGTAGTTTCTAAAAATGTTAAACATTAACTTACTCTCTAACATTATAATTCTGCTCCTAGGAGTCTATATGAGAGAAAAGAAAGCCTATGTCCAAACAAAGACATGCAGGTCAATGTTTATGTAGCATTATTCATGATAGCCCCAAAGTGGGAACAATCCACTGGCAAGCAGATACACAAATTGTGGCACATCCACAGAACAGAAGAGTGGTAAGCAATATGAAGGGAAGAACTTTACCCAAGTTCTCCCGTAGAGGTTTTGACACAGACTTGAAGGCCTTACAGGTGGGTTCCTCATTTTATACAGATTAGGAATCACTGCAAAAACAAGTGTCAATGAAAACCAAGTACGGAGCCGGGCCTTGCTGCACACATTTCCATGAACCACCCAGGCAGGTCCTCAAGCCATCCCTCAGACCGAGTACGGCACTAAAAGGTATGCTCAGTTCATGGGTGAGGACACCTGAAGTCCATTAGCCAAGAGCTCCAGCCAGAGAACAGGTACCTGACCACCACCCCCTCCTCACTGGTGAAAATCCAGCCACCTGTTATTAGCTTTGCTTTGCTCACCACCTGTTCACCTTACCTGCAGAGAGCAAAGTGCTAACACTTCCCCTACAGGCTGCCCTCCCCACTGGGGTAGCTCCTCCGCCTCACTACATATCTGGGTCCATCAGTTTCTGTCCATGATGTATTTATATTTCTTCTCAGTCCCCCCTCTCTACCCCTCCCTTAACCGAACTCCTCCTTGAGGAACCAACACATTTCTGCCCCTCCCCCTCAGATAAAGCCACCTGACCCTGGCTGCAGATGTGACGGCACCTGCCCACTTACGGCCCAATAAAATGTTCACACATGTACATCCGGGCTCCCCCAGCCAGGCAATGAGATGTTGGAAGCTCAGCTTAGTGATTACCATTGGTTTGGGATTTTTTTTGGCCATGATCATCAGTAAAAAGTACATTTTATATCCCAACGCAGTACATGTACACACACCCCTAAAATGAAATTCTCACAAAACCATTCTTTGACATACGTGTGATGCATGCCCATATAGTCTATTCCACTCTAATAGGTTGTTTTATTCAACACAATGGTGTTTGCAACTCTCCAATTTGGATTTTGACGCTAAGTGAGTGCCCAATAATTCATTTCTGGCACCAACTCCCAGGTTTAGCACTGACCCCACAATTATGGGCGTGGTGCCAAAAGACTGCCCCACTTCAAGCACCAGTTGCAAGTACAGGGCCTCTAACCTCGATAATTCACTAGAACAACTCACAGAGCTCAGGAAAACACTTTACTTAGATTTACTATGGTTTATTTTCAAGAGTACAACTCAGGAACAGCCAGATGGAAGGGACCCATAGGCCAAGGAGGGGCAGGGAGGTTACATATCCTCTCTGCCATCCATTTTTCTACCTCTACATATTTGCCACATCTCCTCCCTCTCGATTTGGCAACAATTTGGGAATTAGAATTTGCAACAAATCAATGAACTGCTCTTTGGATAGAGAGTTCTTTGTGTGGGTTACTCTCCAAAGGGTTGGTGGCTAGGCAGGGTTTGGTTTCCACAATGCTGACCTTTGGGTACACCAGCAATTTTCAACCCTTTTCTTCTCTTGGCACACATAAACTAATTACTAAAATTCTGTGGCATACCAAAAAATATATTTTTTGCCAATATGACAAAAAAGGTATAATTTTGATTGATTTACACACAAAAAACAAAAAAACCACCTACCTTTTTGCTCCAAAGTGACTTTTTAAAAAATCTGGTGCCTACCCCTAGCCAGTTTGGCTCAGTGGATAGAGCGTCGGCCTGTGGACTGAAGGGTCCTGGGTTTGATTCCAGTCCAGGGCACGTACCTCAGTTGTAGGCTCCTCCTGGCCCGGGGCCCGGGCCCTGGTCAGGGCGTGTGAAGGAGACAACCAATTGATGTGTTTCTCACACATATTTCTCTCTGTCTTTCTCTCTCTTGTTCCACTCTCTCTAAAAATCAATGGAAAAAGATCCTCGAGTTAGGATTCATAAAAGAGAAAATCTGGTGCATATATTTGTATATAAGGATTTGGGGAATCAAGAATTAACCAATCAATATAATCAATAAGATGCAACTCTATTATATGACCTATATATTTATGGTTAGAAACAGGGCATTCACACTGGACGGCTATTGTTGTGTTGGCTATTGTCATTTTTTAATTTAATAATCAAAGTTGGAAAAGAGGCCCTAGCTGGTTTGGCTCAGTGGATAGAGCTTTGGCCTGTGGATTTAAGGGTCCCAGGTTCGATTCCAGTCAAGGGCACATGCCCGGGTTGTGGGTTCGATCCCCAGTGTGGGGTGTGTAGGAGACAGCCAATCAATGATTTGTCTCACCATTGATGTTTCTATCTCTCTCTCCCTCTCCCTTCCTCTCTGAAATCAATAAAAATATATTAAAAAATAAATAAAAGTTGGAAAAGTGGCCAGTGTTCCGACTAAATAGTGAGGTATTGCATGCTTTAAACATTCTTGCGGCACACTGGTTGAAAAATCACTGGGGTATACTAATGATTCAGAAATCAAATATAGAGTTTGTGCTGTTTCTAGTACAGGTAATGATTTTTCACTGATTCACTTGTGGAAACCAATTCAATATGGTGCATGTGTTCAGCTCCTGGATCCAGGCTGGGGGAATAGCTGGGGGCAACAGACAAGCATAGAATCAGTTGACTCAAGTTAGGAATTAAGACCAGAGCCTTGGTCTCCTCAATACTGATGCCTGCACCTGAGCTGCCTTTCCAGATGAAAAAGAATGGCTTCTACGGGCCTTCTCCTTAGAACATGGCTTTTCTCAGCTTTCCCTTGGGGGTGCACCTCCTCTGAGGCCCTGTGGTCTGGGTACAGCCAAGAGGCCTTGAGGCCCATAGGGATGAGGCAGCAGGCATTTCAGCCCTTTCCTGCCCAGAGTCTTCAGGCCTCCCTGACCACCAGGGGAAGACCTACTCCCATGGGTTTTCATAAAGAGCATGCACATACTACCAAAGTCCAGAATCAGAAGGTGTGCCACTTACTTTGTCTAAGTGATCAACCCACCACGTGTGAACAGGGGAAGGAAAGCCACATTCAATTATTTCCTGAGGCTACTGACCACATCTGCACATGCTTTCCTCAATTGAGAGTTTCTGAGGCCTTTTCCACCATAAGAGTCCCTGTGTGATGATGGCTTCTTGCCCCAAGTCCCACATTTCTTTAACATCCCCATGGTTTATTTTTTAAATGCATATGAATTTTGCATTCTGACCCATATATCTCTATTTGTTTTTGCGCCATTCCCCCTCTCCCAAGTCTTTTAGTAAAAGTATCCTTCCAGGAATAGGCACCCTAGGCTTGCACCAACTGCCGAGGCCTTATTGGAGCAGGCTGGCCTTAATCCATCTGACCCCAAATCCTGCTCTGCCAGGGGTTCAGGTAAACTACAGCAAATGCTGCCTGGTGCTCTCGTGTAGGCAGCCGGTCAGCCGAGCAGCCAGGAGATGGGCCCCCAGCTCATCTCTCAGTGTAAGGAAGGTAGGTCTCAGGATTAGGGCAGGCGCTGAAGGCCATGGAGAGCTTGCACACCCCACTGCAGAGACGTGCACCAGCCCCCTCAGAACGGACAGTGTGAGCAGTCCTTTACCTCAAGTCACTCTCCTTACAGCCAAAGCCACCCCAGGTCACCCCTGGCCCAGAACTTCATGACCCTTTGGGCTGGAGGTCACAAACTAGAGATTTGTGGCACTTGTTTGCTTGACTCCTAGGGTGTTTCTTCCCCATCGTCCCTTGAGCTAGTTGTCAATATGTAAAAATTCAACTATTAGAGGATTAAACACAAAAAAGTCAGATCTACCAGTCCCAACCCGTCACCCTTTTTCACGCCCATGAGGCCCCTGTAGGCCTCAGAGTGGGCCACCCCTGCTCCAGTCCAAAGTTACCAGTACATAAAGCCCAAAGAGGTTAAATGACCTACCCTTGTTCAAAGAACCAGTTAATATAAACTATATGGCAACTTGCTTTAAATTTCACTAAGACTGACTCTGTTTCAGAGAAATGTCATCACATTTCTACCCCAGCTTTTCTCAAGGGGGGGAAGGGAACTGGGAAGAGAGAATATTGTCCTTGCTTAGCCTGAAAAAGAACATTAAAAATACTTGATATCTCATTAAAGAAATATATCCAGTATCTTCCCAATCAAACTCCAGGAAGTTCATGGGCTCCTGGCTGGTACAGATCGGAGAAGACTTTGAAGGGGTATAAACCTGGCTCCTCACGGTGCCTGCCCAACTTCGAAGCCCCCTTACCAATGCAACTAAGGACTTGGACCCTTGCATTTCTGCATTTTGGGGCACATTTTCCCAAATGCCCTCCCCTCAAACATATTCCAACTGCTCTACCTTTATCCGAGGGCTGTGATGGGTAATATGGGAAGTTGAAAACAGGAAAGCAGACAGGCATGACAGCGGGGCCCAATTTATAACTAAAACTACCCCTTGCTGGCAGGGACAGCCACCTCATCAGCAACCCAGGTAAATCCTCGGGGCTAGAGCTGAGCTTGGCTAAACGCCCTTTGCTTTTGGGAAACCGTTGGTACCGGCCGAGTCAGATTAATAAATACCTTCAGGGTTTCCTCTGACAACATTCTCCACAGAGGGGCACTTTGAACCTTTAGGTCATTATGAGAATCATTAACAATACCCCTCCACCCCCACCCCTGCCCGATCTACAACTGCAGACTTGACAATGAGCGTGGGCCATTGGGCCTGAGAAAGGCGGTTTGCTGTTATTCACAGACCAAGACAGACAAAGCTGCCCTAGTTCCCACCTTAGAAACCCCAAGTCTCCTGGTGAGAGAGGGTCTCCCTGACCACCCTTCGGCAACCTCTATCACACTTCCCTTTCATCAACATCCTAGAAACATCTCCTGACACGATTAGATGCTTCCTTGGGTATTAAGGTTCCGCCACAAGAAACCAAGTGTCATGAAAGCAGTCTCATGTGAGTTGCTTGCAGCTTTATCCTGGCACTTCAAACACTACTGCCCCTTAGGAGGTGCTCACCAAACCCATTTGTGGGGTGAATGAACAGGCAAAGCGACTGTAGCCTGCTTCTGGGAAAGCCACGAGTCAGGGCTGCCCACTTGTCCCCTCAGCTACGGAACTGGCTTGTCAAAGTGCCAACCAAAACCAGCAGCCTCAGCATACCGGGGCCTGGGCCTGCGGCCTTCCCAGCACACAGCAGGTACCCCTGGAAACAGGGGTCTCTCCCGAGCTGCACTGGCCACATGTGGTCCACAGTGCTGTGGACCTGACAATTCCCAGGCTTTTCTGGGGACGGGGGGCACTGTCAGCCATTTTAAAAGGTGAAACGCTACAATATCTTCCCAGCCTCCTCCAGTAATAATCTCCCTTCCACCCTGTTACGGAAGAAGCCTGAGAAGAGCTTCCCAGACACTTGGCCATCTTGGGATGTGTGTCCTGGGGCTAGTCCTCGGGTAACAAAACACAGGCACAGCATTGTCGTTCCTGAATCCTGGTGGGTTCAGGGGTGGCATGTCATCGTCTCCTGGGCCTTTGCAGGAATCCATAATAAAAAATGAATGAAAGTAATTCACGTTCTTCATAAAAGAACGTTCGAACACTGGCGGGAGTAAAATGAAAAGGAGAGTCACCTACACCCCCCAACGCTGGTCTTGCTCCCAAGGGCCAACTCTAGTACCAGCTTCTTTTTTCATCCTTTTGGAAATAGTCTGTGCATACACAAAAGCATTTGTACAAATCCTTTAAAACAAACACAAGGCATGCTGTCATGCACCCCCTCCCCCCACTTAGTATCTCAGAGATTTTCTTAAGGAGCAAACACAGACTGATTCAGGAACGAGGTTAGCCCAAATTCCTGGTCAGCAAGCCTCCTCCTGTTTATGAGAGCTCAGATGAGGGCCCCCAGGTGGAGGAGTTGATCCCACCCACCATGCATATCTGTGACTACCAGAGTATTGTGGTTCCTTTATAGAAACCCAGTTTGGTGTATTCACTTTTCCCAAAACCTCTGAGCTATCTGGGCTCCCTAAAGGCTGACCCACTCAAAACACCCATAAGCCATATCCTGCCAGGTTTCGGGGTTCTCTGCCAGGTTTCCAGGTTCGAGGTTCCTACAAGCACTCCACATTTCCTTCGGAGGCTCCAGAAGGCATCGGTCTCACTTCCCAGGCCAGCAGGCATGGTGCCTGCCTCAACTACCCAGTGCGGAGGCAGCATGCAGCTGACAGGAGTTACCCCTAGGACTCTGAAGGAAGTTCAGAAGAGGAAGCTGGCACATGTTCTTGCATTGTACTGAAGGGGGAGGGGAGGGCTCGGAGCTGCCTGTGACACAGGTAGGGCTTCACTGAGTTCTATGCTTGATATGCTTGATAAGTAACTATTTTACCAACAGAGCATAATAATGAGTGCCCCAGGAGTATTGGGCTGTACTGGGCCCCTCTCATTAGAGGGATGGACACTGGCGATAGAAATACCTCCATTCCCTCCTTTTTGCCTTCCTTACCTTTAAACATTTAACACACAATTACCAAGCAGTGATTCGAGACCAGGCACAGTGCGAGGCGTAGAGAAAGTAGACAAGTCCCACTGAAAGCAGGGAAAAGAAACATGAATACAACAATGGGACCATCCTCCAGTGTCCCTCTATCCCCAAACGCATGACAGGCTAGGTAAAAAAAACTTGCCCCTAACACAACCAAGCTCTAGCCGAGAAAGGGCCTGCTCCAGGTGCCAGGGATGAGAAGGAGACCCAAAGCTAAAACCGAGAATCGGAGAGAAAGCTGGACAGGCCTAGGAGTTTAGGAATCGGTGGCAGGCCTCGGGGGAGGCTGGGCTCCCAACGGAGGCCGTGGAGCCAGCAGACACCTACTTCAGAAGGTTTTCTGCTCCCGTTCTCATCCGCACAGCTTTCAGGATCTGTTGGTTCAAGGCAGCCCTCTGATTCTGCAGTTTGCTCCGGCCAGTTTGTGCAAGGGGGTTGCAACCCTAAGGGAAAAGGAGAGATGCCCCAATCAGAGGTCAGCCACTCTAAAATTGATGACAGCATTTAATAGAACAGAAAAGGATTTTAAAAGTACACTTTTCTAAAAACAAAAGTAACAACATGGAAAATATTATATAAAGAAAATAAAAGTCACGTATCATAATATACTCCAAACAGCCACTGTACATTGGTTTCTTTTCTCCGCATGTATTTTATATACACGTTGTTATTTTCCACATTAGTGGGTGTGTCAGGAGTCCCCCAGGTCAGCCCCCGGGTTTGGAGATTCGCTAGGACGCAAGGACTCGGCATGCAGTTGCACTCGTGGTGAAGATTTATGACAGCAGCTTAGTAAGGAGGCACAGGTGGATCAACGAGGAAAAGAGAGGAATCATTTCAGGCTTCTTTGTGCTCTCTCTCTCTCTCTCCCATGTGGTCACAAGAGCACTCTCTTCTCCCAGCAACATGTATGCGATGTCTCTGCCCCGGTTGGCCCATTTGAGAATCAACACCCCGGGGTTTTATTGGGGGCTGCTCACAAAGGCACCTTCTGCCTAGCACGTACCAGAGTCTCAGGCTCCCAGGAGGAGAGCAGGTGTTCATTGAGCCACATGGCTTTTATCATCAGTCTAGGCACAGTAAGCCAACCTTATCAGTTTGGGGAAGGAGGCAACCCTCCAAGAGCCAGGCTTCTAGTCGCCACGAGGGAGCCAACCTTGCAAGCAGGCCTCCCCAAGGATAGCAGCCTCAGGTATTCCGCACAGGGCACAGGAAGGTTCCCATGTTTTCTCCCTTCACACGCGGTCATGAAAATTTCCTTTATTATGAAGTGTTCCTCAAAACAATTACTTTAATGATTGTATAATACTGCCCCCTTAAAAAAAATTTTTTTTTATTGATTGATTTTAGAGAAAGAGGAAGGGGGGGGATACACTCAAATCCCGGGCTGCCCCCTTTTTAGGATTTACCATGTCCTTATAGTTGAACAGTTTCCAAGCACCTGCGATAAGTATTCGATGCATATTGGTGAACAGGTAGCTTCATAAACTTCAAGTTTTTTCTTTAAGTATATTTCTAGGGCAGTGTGATGGGGTCTAACCTCTTTATTTATTTTTTTTTAGGGATTATACTTTTTTTTTTTTTACTATATTTTATTGATTTTTTACAGAGAGGAAGAGACAGGGATAGAGAGTTAGAAACATCGATGAGAGAGAAACATCGATCAGCTGCCTCCTGCACACCCCCCACTGGGGATGTGCCCGCAACCAAGGTACATGCCCTTGACCGGAATCGAACCTGGGACCCTTCAGTCCGCAGGCCGACGCTCTATCCACTGAGCCAAACCGGTTTTGGCAAGGGTCTAACCTCTTTAAAGGCCCCACACACTAGAGCCCCATTATCTTCTAGGAAAGAAAAGCACTCCCTCCCCGTTCTGTGTCCCCTCTCCCTAGTCGGAGGCAACCATGAATCTACCTCCTGCCTGCGTATATTTGCTTATTCTGGACATTTCACATCCGTGCCATCGTACAAAATGTGGCCTTTGTAATGGGCTTCTGTCAGCGTACCGTTTTCTAGCTTCATCCATGTACCTAGCATGTGTCAGTCCTTCATTGCTTTTTGTCCCTAATCCGTCACTGTATGGACGCACCACGTTTATTTATGCGTTCACCAGTTGATGGACATTTGGGGGGTGCTTTCCCTTTTTGGCTGTTGTGAATAGGGCTGCTTATTTGTGTGTAACTTGCCGCGTGGTGATGCTTTCCTTTCTCTTGGCAATTCATCTAGGAGTGGAACTGCTGTGTCATGTGGCTAATTCCATGTTTACCATTTGAGGAACTGTCAAACTATTTTCCAAAGTGACTATACTATTTTACATTCCCGCCAACAGTACAGGAGGGTTATCATTTATCCATAGCCTCACCAATACAGCAGGTCCTCGGGTTACGTCAGAGTCCCGTTCGTACGGCACGATGTGACGCATCGACGTAAGTCGGAACCCACCGACATAAGCACTTACGTCACTCACATGGAGCACATACACAGCAGTAATGAAGTTAATCCGTAAAAAAAAAATTTAAAAGAAAGATAATAATTCCTGACCTTTACTTGTGGTGAATAAATAATAAAAACCATAACGCACATATGCACATATGTCAAAATGACAGAACTTTTTTTTTATATAAATAAGTGGGAGATGGCGACGTAACCACGAAACGACGTACGTCCAGTCTGACGTAACACGAGGACTGCCTGTACTTGTTATTGTTTATCATTTTTATTATAACCACACGATTGTGTGGTTATCTCACTGTGGCTTTGATCTGCATTTCCCTGATGGTTCAGGATTTGAACATATTTTAGCCATTTGTATGTCTTCTTTGGAGAAATAACAATTTAGATTTTTTGCCCACTTTTAAAATGGGTTATCTGTCTCAACTTGTTGGTAGAATTAAAAAATATTATTTTTAATCTTTGCCAAGTTGATATGCAAAAACAGGTATCCTCTTCTTCCAATTTGCATTTATTATTAGTGAAGGTAAACGTTTTTTTTTCATATACTATTGATCACTTGAATTCCTTTGTTGGTGAATTATCTGTGTTCTTTGTCCATTATTTCTTGGGATATTTGGATTAAATGTTTCATTCTGAAAAGTTTAAGATCCGAGTAAGTTTCATTTTAACCTAAGGTATTCTTCCCACCCAGCAAGTAGAAGCCCTGGGATCTGAGCAAAGGCTCCATTCCTTTCTGAAGCTTATCTTGAGGTTCTGCCCACTGATAGAGCTGTGGTCACTCCCTGGGAGTGGCTGGCGGGCAGCACTGGTGAGAAGACTGCCCTTTTTCTCCAGCTGTGTCATTGCCAAGCAGCTCTGCGCACACCTGGCCTCCACTTGAAGGCGGGAGAGTGGTTTATCTACAGCCCCAACCTTCTCAGGGAATCCCCGTATCAGTGGCCTTTGGACTATTAACTCAGAAATGAATGGCGTTTCTCCTTCTACAAAGATTTCTCATTCTCACTTCCCAGCGGGTTGCCACCCACCTGTCCCCTACACAGCCCTCTTATTTCAAATTAGAGATTCAGAATCTGAGTTGCAATCATCTTAAAATTAACAAAGTATTAAATGATCCCTGATTTAAAGTAAAAATCAGAAAACTAATTATTTTTTCAGATATGATGAAAATAGCTTTAATATTAAGCTAATTTAACATTAAAGGGCTAAAATAATTGCCAGCCTCTCTCCTTTCCACTTCCTAAAATTACTATGAAGGGATAGTTCAATCTGACTCAAAATTACATGGTTCATCAAAGCTGTGTTCCATTTGACAGAGAAGCTTTAATGACTAATTCCTTTACGTACATTCCCAGAGCTTAAGATAAGCAGCCAGTCCAGCTCATAGATAAGAACCTTTCTTGCTCCTATACTTTACCCAACTTCTGGCTGGCCTGGAATTGCTACACCCTAACCAGCCCACAGATGTGGGGTCAAGTTTCTAGATAAGACATAGGAATGTTTAGGATTAGATTTGACTGAGTAATCAGACCCAAATGACATTACTTCTTACAGACAAGTAAGAATGCTAGGCCTGCTAGAAACACCAGAAATGCCCATGGGGTTATTCGAGGCAGTGAGGGTGGGCATGGGACTTGAGCCCAAGTCTTTCCTGGCACTCTAAGATGGGCTGTGGGGCAGCCTGAGCATGTGTGGGAATGCTGAGACAGCTCACCTGCCCATCTCCTTCACATGCCCCCTGGCTGAGGGCTGTCCAGCATCACTGCACATCCTTTGGGCACAGTGACCTGTGTCCCACGCTCCCTCCTCACAGCCCAGGATGGTCAGACATGGTAAATCCATACTCCACACCTCCTTTCCAAGGGGAAGAACATCTGACTCATGCCTGGCCATTTGGAAAATCAAAGGCCCCTAGCCCTGAGATTGGTTCAGGGTGAGCAGCTGACATAGGGCCATCAGTACCCTTCAGGCTTCCTTTTCCGTATCAGCTGTGAACCTAGGAGGATGTGAGACTGGGCAGTGCTATAGCCCCCTTACCACAGCAAGGGACTGTCTCCCCAGAAATAAAGCTAACCCAGGGGAGCAGAGCTGAGAAGCTGAATCTCGGTGGCAACATTTGAGCCGCAGGTCAAGCCATTCCTCTAGACTTCTGTTACAGGAGGCAATGCATCCAACTTTTGAAACTGAGGTATAATTTACATATAATAAAATACATATATTTTAAGTACATATAGTTCATTGAGTTTGGACAAATGTATAAATCTGTGTAACCACTACTCCAGTAAAAAAAAATTAAACATTTCTATCACCATATACTTTTGCCTGTACTAGAACTTCATATTAATGGAATTATACAGTGTGTATTCTTTTGTGTCTGACTTATTTTGCCCAATATTTCAGATTCATCGGTGTTGTTGCACATATCAGTGGTTTGTTTCTTTTTAGTGTGAGTAGAATTCCATTGTAGGGATGGTTCACAGGTGTCTATCTGCCTAAGCCATTTTGGATTGGACTTTTCTGGCACCCGCAACTAAAACAGTCCTGAGAATAAGTTCACCTAGAGCAGTGGTCGGCAAACTGCGGCGCGCAAGCCACATGCGGCTCTTTGGCCCCTTGAGTGTGGCTCTTCCACAAAATACCACGTGCGGGCGCGCACGTACAGTGCGATTGAAACTTCGTGGCCCAGGCACAGAAGTCGGTTTTCGGCTCTCAACAGAAATTTCAATCGTTGTACTGTTGATATTTGGCTCTGTTGACTAGTGAGTTTGCCGACCACTGACCTAGAGCAAGGGTGGGGAGAACTTTTTCTGCCAAAGGCCATTTGGATATTTATAACATCATTCGCCAGCCACACACAATTATCAACTTAAAAATTACGTTGCTATAAAAATGCTCCTAGGTTTATTGAATTTCAAGTCCCGCCTGTGGTTGCCTTGGCAGGACATGCCCACCCCTGACCTAGAGTGAAAACTCTACTTGTCCGGCATGCCCTTAGTGTACAGTCAGATTGTTCAGCTGGAAACAAGTATATTGAAGAGCAGGGCGGCCTAGGCAAACACTGAAGACACCTGATTTGAAAGCAAGGGAAGGACACTTAGCTTACACCTGCAGAGACTGGCACTGAAGCGGTGGATAGGCCAGGCCCCCGGGAAGGCAGACAGAGAAAGAATGCATCAGTCTTTGCTCCCAGACTGGGAGCCTGCTCTGGGCAGGACCTGGCGCCTGGCACCTTCTATCTGGAGAACTAGGGGGTCCTTTTTACACACAGCTACAGAAAAAAAGCCCATACATGTAGACGTGTTTCCAGCAAACTGAGGACACAGTGTGAGCTTGGGGTCCCCAGGTCAGAAGTAAGACGGAGTGAGGGATGACAGTGCAGGATCTCCTGGCTAGAGACCCTCAGATAGGGCGTGGGGAGCAGGTGCTTTCTGCTGCTTCTCTAGCACAGATATTTTCTCTGCCTTTCTCACTCCTTCCTAGTTACGTAATTCCTCACTCAAACACCAAACTCTGGAAACAGAATTGTTTGTTTATGAGTTAGCCAGAAGCTGTTAACCAGAAAGCACAGAAATAGCATGCAATACCCTGCAATATACAAAAACGTTTCATTTAACTCTTCACCACGCTAGAGATTCAGGACAGGTTGGATGAACAGAATCCAGCTTTTCCACATCCATAACAATTAAAACATGAATCTAGCACTTGGAAAGAGCCCTCCTGCCCTCCCGGATCTCCGCCTAGGTTCAGCTGCCTCCCTACAGCATGCCAACCCATTCACCCACAATATGAATCAACACTCAGCCATAACATTTAACTAGAGGCTCCCTTCAGTCAGTTCTACAAATCTTTATAAACACCTACGGTGTGCAGCTCAGGTGTTTTTCCACATGCTGAATGAATAGCAAAGGGTTACAATCACAAAATTTCCACGCATCAAATGTATTTCTAGACCCAACTAATGACCTGCTTATTTCAACCAACAGGATGTAGTCACCAACAGTTAATAGTCCTTATCTAGGAGGTGACTGTATTGGGTGGGTGGGGGCTGGGATATTTCTAGTCGAGTGTGATTTTGTACACTTCTGTAATTTTACAACAATTTATGCTACTCTTATAATACAAATAATGTTGAAGAAAAAGAAACTACTTCTGAAATGGCTTTCAATCACCTGCCTTTTCTCTTCTGACAATCCAATTTGAACCCTGGGACTTCCTGAAGGCATATGGCCATAGTGAACTCGTGGGTCTGACCGGAAAGGCCAGAAAGACTTGTATCTCTCCCCATCTCTGGGGCTGCAGGCGAGAGACCTCACTTGCGCTGGCACCCCTTGCTGTCCACTGTGGCACACACTCAGTCCTCTGGCTGGGCTGCACCTGCAGTTTCACTGTCCTCTGTGGCCACCTTTGTGTCATGAGACTCTGGTACCTGAGCCAAACGCGGAAGTGGTGATCAGCCTAAAGCCAATACCTGGTCTCATCAGGTGGTGTCTTGGAACCCATCCAAACAGCCCCAGGAAGCAAGGGACATTTACAGTGTGAGTGGTACAGCTCATCACCCTGACTCTCCTCTGAGTCACCATGAAAATTCTATTTCTGCCAGGGGACCCCTCCTGGCCAGGATCCCAGAGTGTGAGAAGGTATTTGTCAGACACACCCTCTGGGCTTCCAGGGTGCACCAGTGCAGTTAGGCAGGCCTTCCCCGAGGCCATGACCAGCCTGGGTGCATGCAGCCCTGGGCTTTAGGACTTGTCTCTGACATTGGTGGGGTCTAGGGTGGGGAGGAGGCAGCATCACAAACCTTCACATCCCTCCTCCTCCCCCGCCTGGGAAAGGATTCCAGGCTCCAAATACCTGGAGGGACATCACCACTCCCCAGTCAAGCTGGAGCGGATGAGCCCCCGTGACCTGCGCTCCGTGGCCTGGCCCAGCAGAAGGCTTCCCCACACTCGTGTATAACATTCAATTACACCCCCTGAGACGAAGGGTGCAGGGAAGGAACTGGGAGGAGCTTCTGCCTTCAGAGCTGGAGCCTCCAGGAGGCCCAGAGTAAACAAGACCGACCATAAACCAGGACACTGTGAACCTTGGGGCCCTCTCCAGCCTGGAGGTTCTATGAATAAGAAACAGCGTCTCCTCCAGCTCCAGAGTAAAAACAACCGAGCTAAATTCATTTTGGGTCATTAGCGTTCCCCGAGGACGCAGAGGCAGAGATAAGGACTGACAAAGCGGCACTTTGTGAGGACTCTGCTCATTTAGGCCCTTTCCGTAGTCCCGGGGAACAGCTTTCTCTCGTTTTCCTCCAGCTGGTTTTCTCTTGGCCAAGAACAGGTTTTCCTTCGGGTTTTAAGCCCACAACACCTGAGGAGCCCGGGAGCGGGCCCTGCTCTCAGGATGCAGTGTGCCAGAAACTTGCTTTACTCTGCGTTAACCATAGGACAGAACACACATGCTTCAAAGACTTCCATTAGATGATCTCACTCATCTAGGGGAAATAATGAACAACATAGACTGATGAACAAGAACAGACCCAGAAACAAGGAGGCACGGATCGGACTGTCGGGCCTCAGAAGGAGGGTAGGGGAGGGTGGGGGTAAAGGAGAGAGATCAACCAAAGGACTTGTGTGCAAGCATATGAGCCTAACCAGCGGTTAAGGACAACAGGGGGGTGGGGGCCTGTGTGGGGAGGGGTGTGGGATGGGAATGGGGGATGAGGACAAATATGTGATACCTTAATCAATAAAGAAATTTAAAAAATAAAATAAAAAATAAAATAAATGAAAAAAACAAAGACTTCCATTAGGATGAGCATAAAAATATATGTTTAGGGAAAAAAACACTCCATTTCCACTGGTCTTTCTCTTAAGAAAGTAATTTGTAATACAGTCTTACAGAGCTGTACCTTTATGTGAACTTATGTAAAGAAAGGAAAAAGGGAGAAGCCACAGAGGAGAGAAATGTATTGTGGTAGATCCGAAAGTGTTCTGGTTTTTATTTTTACTTTTTTTATATTTACTTACTGATTTTAGGGAGAGAGAGAGAGAAACATAGATTGTTGTTCCACTTACTTATGAATTCATTGGTTGCTTCTTGTATGTGCCCTGACCGGGGATAGGACACACAGCCTTGGAATATTGGGACGATGCTCTCTAACCAACTGAGCTACTGGGCCAGGGCAACTTTTTTTATTTTTAATCCAAAGACCCGCATGCTGTCAGCCCAGGTTGCTGGGAGGTGCCCATGCCCGACCTGGGGTCAAGTTGCGTTCGCGTCCTTAGGTTCTGTACAGCCAAGTCCTGTAAAACTCCAAGAAGACTTTGACTTATCAGGGGCTTCCCTCTGCCAATGACCATCTCACACATTGGCTCAGGTACCAGCACAGTGGATTTTTAGGCAATTAATCTTCATTGTACGTACAAGTCACACAAAGCTATGGACTGTGGACACCCCACATCCCACTTTTTGATCTCTGTTCTAAAGCCAACAGCCGATTCCTGTCCAAGCATGGACCAAGCTATAGGACAAAGCACCAACTCCCCTCACGGCTCAGCACGCCAGGAAATGAGGCCCACTGTGAACAGAAGCCATACTGAATCAGGCTCAAGTATGCCCCAGAAGCTGACCGCTGTCAGGGTCCGAGCTGTCACTCAATAAATGCGTTGGAACGAGTGGAGCAGAATGGCATTTTCAAGAAAAGAGGAAGGGGAGGAAAGGTAGGATAAAGAGAACAGGATGGCCCAACTGGCGTGGCTCAGTGGTTGAGCACCGACCTATGAAACAGGGCACATGCCTGTGTTGCCAGCTCTATCCCCAGTAGGGGGTGTGCAGGAGGCTGCCGATCAATGATTCTCTTTTATCACGGATGTTTCTAACTCTGTCTTCCTCTCTGAAATCAATAAAATATATTTTTTTTTAAAAAAAAGAGAGAGGGAGAACAGGATGAAAGAGAAGCTCGACTTTAGTAGAAACTGATTTGGTCCTGTAAGAGTGCACAAAATTCCAAAAACAGGACGGGAGAGCCTGCTTGGGGCAGCCTATATGATTCCCCGACTACATCTCTAGTCTGGAGGGTCCTCACTACTCCTGGTTGGCTCACCCACCCACAGCAGCTATTTCCAATCCTCGAATCCGGACTGGCCTCCTGGGACCCCTCCACCGCTTCTCTTCTCCCCCTTGAATCTTCAACAAACCCACCCTACCCAACTTCTTCCCCTTCACTCAGCTTTAAAAAGGCTCTAGACTTCTCATTCTGAAACAAACCTGCCTTCTTCGCTCTTCTTTAACCCCATCTCCCTGCAACAACTATCTTCTCTGCCCTTCTCTCCTGCCACTGCCACATGGACTCTTGGCCCCAACTCTCATTTACTAACAACCCGCAAGGACTAAATCCTAAAAGACTTAAGTCTTCTGACTTGTCAACCTCGCTTCTTCTCCACTAAAAAGACTCTCTCAGCCCAGCCTGTATGGCTCCGTTAAGCTTTGACCTATGAACCATGTGGGCTCAATCCCCAGTAAGGGGCCTGCAGGAGGCTCCGATCAACGATTCTTTCATCATTGATGTTTCTATCTCTCTCTGCCTCTCCCTTCCTCTCTGAAATAAACAAAAAAATATTTTTTAAAAAATACTTTCTCAGCTTCCTCAACACTGCTGCTACCCTCCTGAATTGCCTCCCATCTCTCTGCCTGTCCCTTAAGTGGAGGTACTATACCCTTCTGTATTGGGTCCTTTTTCACAATATCCCACAATAGTGGCCCCAAAGCCACATACCCAGCCAGGGTGCTCTTGGGGCTGCCAAGTCCTCAGTGTAAACTCCCCATTGGAACCACTACATGGAGGCCTCAAGTCCATGTGCCCCCACAGCAGCCTCCTGGGTCCCCATGTCAGTGAGGCACAGGACCATCCACTGAGACACCTAAGCAGACCTCCCAACCATATCCTATCCATTAGTTCTTCCCTTCCCTGCTGACACTGCTGTTAACTCAGGCAGGCCCTCATCATTTCAACCTCCTCACTGGATCACTGCCTTCAGTCTGTTAGGGGTGCAGGCTGGTAGGCAGGATGGATGGGGAGACTGTGTTTGCACAGCATGTTCCATAATTGCCTGAAAAACCATCAACAGTCCATATCAGAGTAGGAAGGACAGAGACAATGGAGATCCAAGGGTCTAACCCCAGGCCCCAAACTCTCACTCCCCCCTGCCTGGCTCCACCACGGCCTCTCCCCCATCTCCCAACCAACCAACAACTCAGCTGTCAGAGTGGTCTTTCTGTGACATGAGTCTCACATGTCTGGTCCTGCATAAACCACTTTGATGGATCTATGACTCTCTTCCCATGCATTCGGAAGCACACTGCCCCCTCCCCAACAACCTCCACACCCCAGAGGCTTCCGTCCATTCGTCTCAGTGGGGTGTAATTTAATGTTATACACGAGTGTGGGGAAGCCTTCTGCTGGGCCAGTCCTCGGAGCGCAGGTCATGGGGGCCCATCAGCTCCAGCTTGACTGGGGAGTGGTGATGTCCCTCCAGGTATGTGGACCCATCCCCTTGGAGCCCTGAATCCTTTCCCAGGTGGGGGAGGAGGAGGGATGTGAAGGCTTGTGATGCTGCCTCCTCCCCACCCTAGACCCCACCCTTGTCAGAGACAAGGCTTCTTCTCTACCTATCATGCAAGGAGCATTTGTTTTACGTCCAATTAGCTTCTACCACAGATCAGGAAGGGTTCAATGCCAGCACCTTTTATTTATTTATTTATTTAATAAATTAAATATTTATTTTATTTAATCCTCCCCCAAGGGTATGTTTTTATTGATTTGAGAGAGATGGGGAGAAAGATAAACATCAAACTGTTGCCTCCGGTACACGCCCGAACAAGGGTCGAACCTGAAACCTAAGTATGAGTCCGGACCAGGAATCGAACCCGCAACCTTCTGGTGTAAGGGACGATGCCCCAACCAACTGAGCCATCTGGCCAGCGTAACATCAGCACCTTTTTTTTTACATTCTTTGGACTGGTATGATATAGCACAATGATCATTACAAGGTCTCCTTTTTCAAAAGACATGTTCCTCGTTGTAAGCCAGTGATTCACCTAATTTCGCACCCATTATTCTCTTATCCACAGAAGCTGCATCTAAAAAACATCCAACTCTGGGTCTCGTCATGGCTCCCTGGCTATCGACTCTTTCCCGAGCACATCCTCCCCCTGGAGAACCTGTTCTGGAAGCCTTGGGAACCTAACCCTCACAGGTGTTCTCCATCTCTTCAGTCCCTCCCTGGGTCATTTCCTCCAGATGGTGCGGTAGTCCGGACCTCCTCCTGCTCAGAGCAACAATTCAGGGAGGAAATGAAGTCCCAGAAAGAGGCAGCAACTCGCAGGAGGCTATAGAGCAATTTTGTGGGGGTGGAGGTCAGGTTCTGGGGCGCTACGACTGAGATCTAGTGATTCCCAGGCCTTGCCTCCTTCTGCAATTCCGTGCCCTGTGATCCTCTGTCCCAAATGCCACACATAATTAGAAGTTATAATCCTGTAATTCCATGATGACATCTTTGAACTTAAATATACCTTAAAACTACTCTTTTTTTTAAAATGCTAAAAGCAATCCACTTAAAAAAAAAAATGTCCCCACTCTGTCCTCACCTGTTTTCCTGATCCCCCTCCAGTCCTGCCGATCCCCTGGGGGTGACCGCTCCTCACCAGAAAGCAAAAGCCTCACAAGGAAGGAGGAAGAGGCCAAGTCCCTTTCCCACTGGACCATTAGACTTTGAACAATTAAGAATTGATTTTTCTGTGGGAAACAGTTTCACTTCCCTGTTTATAATTACACACTTCACCTTCGGTCATATATCTTACAAAAAAAAAAAAAAAAAAACAACCATCTCTCAACCCACCCAGTTAAACCTGGCCAAGCTCCAAAGGCTATTTTTAGACTGGCGTGGACCTGCAAGGAGGAAGGGTGGAAGGTGTCACCGACCCGAGGCTCAAAAGCATCTTGGTAGCCCTGGCCTTGCCACCTGCGGGCACCAGAACGTCCCCGCTCCGCGGGCTGGCATCGCTTTTGAGGGGCTGCGCGGGAGGCCTGTGTGTGTGTGTGTGTGTGTGTGTGTGTGTGTGTGCCTGTGTGTGTGTGTGTGTGTGTGTGTGTGTGTGTGTGCGCGCGCGCGCGCGGAGGGTCGCCAGGACACGCCAAGTGACTGCGAAGCGCGCACTCGCCCCGGGTGTCTCCAACAACCAAATAAATCACGTTTGCCGCGCTCCTGCCCTCCAGGGCGACTTGGGGTAGAAGAGGGGGAGACGCCCGAGGTCACCTCCCACCAGCAGCTCTCTCTCTCCTGCCCTCTAAAAAGTCAAAGAAACGGGTACTGGAAGCATTCTAGAGGCAAAAGACCGCCAAGCCGCCTGGGGTGCTCCCTCCATCTCCACCCATGCCCCGGCCAAGCGCTCGGGTGCAACTGCGCCGCAAAGAGGAGGAACGGGTCCCTTCCCCAGGCCCACCCTCCCGGCCCCGGAAGCCACCTGCTCTCGGAGGCGGGGTACGTGGCCGTCCTACCCCTCCTCACCCGGAGCTTCGGCCCGCCAGCCCCAGGCCGGCGCGCTCCCTCCCCCTCCGGCCTGGCCGACCCCGGCCGTGCCCTCCACAGCCCGGGGAAAGGAGGTCTGCAGCCCGCAGCTCGCCGCCCTCCCGAAGCCACCAACCAACCTTCCGAAAGTAGCCGTCGTCCTTCTTCTCCAGCGGCTGGGGAGCCGCGGGCAGGAGAGCGTCGGTCATGCTGGCGGCTCGGGCACCGAGAGCCGACTGAGGCTGAGCAGCCGCTCCGGCCCACGAGAGCGCTCAGACCCGCCCCGCTCCGCCCCGCCCCTCCCGCGCGGCCGCCCTTCCAGCCCCCTCCACCCACCACCCCGGGCCCCCGCCCGGAGGCTTGGAGACCCGGCGGGGGCCGCCTAGACCCCGCCCAGCGCCCCGCCCCGGCTCCTGATTGGCGGGGTGGAACCGGCGCCCCAGGCGGGAGGCCGCGGCGCGCTACGGTGGGACCCCCAGGTCGCGTAGCTCTGGCTCTCCCGGCCTCCGGGACCTAATCTCGGCGTCGAGCTGTCTCAGCCTGCGGTTCAGGGGCGCGCCGGGGTCCCCGCGGCTGCAGCTAGCCCAGGCTGGGGACCCGGCCCTGCGTCTGGAGCCGTGGGGGCGAACGCAGCGAACTAGGTGAAGTCGCGGCTCCTCCCCGCGACTCCCGTGGACAGTGATCAGACCTGACGCCACGTCGAAGGCGAAGCTGGACCCCGGGGCCGAGTCCGTCCCGGGACGCTAAGGGAGCGTGGGCTGCACCACCGAGGGCCTTAGCCAGGTGACTCAGACCGGTTGGCGTGGCCGTCCACTCCCTGTCCCCCCATCCTCGCTGCAGAGACTGGCAGGTCGATCCACTGGGAGATGCAGGCGGCTCCGGGAGATGGGGTCCGCCCATGAAGGGGTCTCCAGAAAGGGTTTTTGTACTTGACTCGATGGATGTCCTCGAACACGTTTCTGAACCACCGCTTCAAACCCAGTTTTTCTCAACTACAAAATGGGGCCGGGTCACCCTCTTTGGCTGGTCGAAAGCATTGCAACAAAGGTGCGCGTTAAAGCTCTCAGCTGGGGTAAGGGACGCACCTGGCGGAGCCAAAGTGGGACTTAGGGAACTTGGTTCGCTCCACTTTCTCACCCGCCCCCCGCTGACCCGTAGACTACCGGAGACGCCTGACAGAACCGAGTCCCAGAATCTGCGGTCCGGAGCCGGAAGCTCCCAGCCTCGGGGGCCGCGCCCCCCTCCCCCCGCCGCCTGCCCCCGGGCCGCCGTTCACAAAACCCCTCCCCGGTTGCCGCAGTGTTTGGCGGTCTCGGTGGATGTCACAGGTAGAACAAAACAATCTACTTTCAAAGCAAGCTAAGCGTTTTCTTCTCCTAAAAAAATTATTACATTTAAAAAGGAGGTACATTCGGAGTTTTTCTAAAGTTTTAAAATAAATAGTAGCAACAACCAAGTAAATGTCGAAAAAAAAAATCCACCTGTCACTACCAACTCCAAGATGCTGCACAAGAAAAGGTGTTCCTGGAAAGGACGGTTTTAATTTTAAGGAAAAAAAAAAAAACACAACTGGCGAGTTTTAACCAGCTCAGCGCTGGGACAGGTGTATGGGGAAACTCTAGCAGGTGCAAACACTCCCCTTATCTCTTAGGGGAAGCAGTAATGGGTGACAAGCTGATTTAATCATGTTAGTCATCCTATGACCCATTGCCCTGCAAAAGTACCACCCCGGGTGTGTGTGAGTGTGTATGGGGGGGGGGAGGGGAATTAACCAAAGAACTATTTTTAAAAATATTTCTATTGATTTCAGAGAGGAAGGGAGAGGGAGAAACAGAAACATTGATGAGAGGATCATGGATGGGCTGCCTCCTGCATGCCCCCCAATTGGGATGGAGCCCTGCAGTGTGGCCAACCATGACCTCCTAGTTCATAGGTCAATGCTCAACCACTGAACCATACCAGTCGGGCCAAAGAACAGATATGAATATATGCATAGTCCATGGACACAGACTAATAATTCGTGAAGGGGTGGGTTGGGGACTGGAGCAGGGGATCAAGGGGGGTGGGGAATGGGACATCTATAATACTATCAACAATAAAAAATAAATTAAAAATAAAAGAACATTTTTTCCAAAAGCACACATATACAAAAAGGATCACCCCCGGGGTTGGGAGTTAAAAACAGCTGCTTTGGTTTCTGGGATCCTGGGGGTGGTGGGTCACTAACATTTGTAATACTACTCCTGTTACTACTGCTTCTATGATAATAAAGTTATCAATAATAGGACCTCAACTCTAGCCAGAAAATTTATAGCTGTTATGTTTCATTCCCATGACCCTTCTGCAAATAAATGGATTAAATAACCTCCATTTGGTAAGACAAAGGCTCAGAGGACTGAAGTGGCCAATGGCACACTCCTCTGTGTCTGAGATCAGTTTTAGTTCAGGCCTGCAGACTCTAGCATTCACTATCACCAGATTTCTACCACCTTGAAGCTCCAGTCACTTTTCGATTTGTCTCATATACGTACCTTTCACTTCTACTATTATTGATTTAATAGTATTTAAATTTACTCACTTTATTTAAACAAACATTATTTTAAAAAAACAACTTAAGTTATAAGGAGAAAACCAGCAGCATTTTGCCAAATAGGGAGATAAAAGTTAACAGAGTGAAAACAAAAATCTGGTATTTAATCTAGCCCAACATCATTGCCTTTTTAAACTGATTCTTTGATTAAAAAGGAACAGCAAGAGAAGGAAGCATGATGTTAAAGACATACCAGCCTACTCTAGGACTAGCTCCTGAGCATCTTTGGAGGAAATCTCTGAGTCCCAGCAGGCATTTCCTGGCTATGTGAGCCACATGGGTATCACTCCTTGGGGCATGTAGGACTAGACATTCTCATGGCTCTGATAACATTGTAATTAGCTAGTAACGTTGTAATTAATAGTAATATCAAGGTAAGAAGCATTCAATCCTGTGAAGAATTTTTGTGAGTTTATTTGAGCCAAACTGTCAACAAATGCCAGGAAGTAGAATTTCAACGAGTTGAGATAATGCTCTCCAGAGAATGGCAGTTTTGCACCCAGTTTTCTACATTACAATCAAAGGAAGAGATGTAAGTGGGTTAAATGGAATCCACTGGTGATGGAGGTAGGCAGGAGAAAGCAAGTGGGGAAACCTCTGGGATTGGATAAAAAGTAAAATGATATACACACTTATTTTACTTAGGTGGGTTCAGGATAGTCAACAGTTAACTCAATAACAATGAAGGATTTGTGGTCTCTGCAGAGCAGTGCCTGTGCTTTGAGAGGCCTGGAAAAAGGAAAGTTACTTTGAGATTTCAGTGATATGTTATTGTAGATGCAAAAAGACAATAGGTTCAGTTAAGGTAAAGATTGACCTTTGTCAGGGGAAATACCAGCCTAGGACATGACTACCCACCATAAACTGCTTTTTAGTTTAAAAAGTTTTAAATTACAGCCCTAACTGGTTTGGCTCAATGGATAGAGAGAGTGTCAGTCCTCGGACTATAGGGTCCCGGGTTCAATTCTGGTCAAGGTGAGTGCAGGAGGCAATAAATCGATGTGTCTCTCCCTCTCCCTTCCACTCTCTCTAAAAATCAATGGGCCCTAGCTGGTTTGGCTCAATGGATAGAGCATCAGCCTGCAGACTGAAGGATCCCAGGTTTGATTCCAGTCAAAGGCATATGCCTGGGTTGTGGGCTCCATCCCTAGTAGGAGGCATGCAGGAGGCAGCCAATCAATGATTCTCTCTCATCATTGATGTTTCTCTCTCTCTCTCTCTTCCTCTCTCTGAAATTAATAAAAAAAATATTTTTTAAAATGATAAAAAATAAAAATCAATGGAAAAATATCCTCCGATGATCCTCTGGTGAGGATTAACGACAACAAAGTTTTAATTACAGACCATCCTTTGTGGTTACTTAATTATTTAATTTTATTTATTTATTTTATTTGTTACTTTAGGTCTCTGATTTTACAAGGCTGCCATGCAGGCCTTCCCTGAGCTAGTCAGGTTAGCATGTGGCCCCTTTTCATCCACATAGGTATTATTGCTCCTGGGATTCTGGAAATTTTCTATTTTGTGATTTGCTTGTTTTTACATGGGTTTATTCACTTTGTGAAAATGCCTAGGACTGTGTGCTTATGATTTGTGCACTGTTCTGTACATATGCTATATTTATTAAATTTTTGTTTATTTACTGATGAGAGAGAGAGAGAGAGAGAGAGAGAGAGAGAGAGAGAGATCTATTTGTCCCAAAGATTTATGCATTCATTGTTTGATTCTTATATGTGCCCTGTGCCCTGATGGGGGAATCAAACCTGCAAACTTGGGGTACTGGGATGACACTCTAATCAAATGAGCTACCAGCCAGGGTTCACACATGTTATCTATATACATAAAAGCCTAAGTGATCATCCAATCTTTTTTTTTTTTTACAGAGAGGAAGGGAGAGGGAGAGAGAGTTAGAAACATCGATGAGAGAGAAACATCAATCAGCTGCCTCCTGCATGCCCCCCACTGGGGATGCGCCCGCAACCAAGGTACATGCCCTTGACCGGAATCGAACCCAGGACCCTTCAGTCCGCAGGCCGATGCTCTATCCACTGAGCCAAACCTGTTAGGGCGACCATCCAATCTTTGACCATTTGACCATTCGACTGGTAGCTACGATGCGCACTGACCACCAGGGGGCAGACACTCAATGCACAGGCATGGAAACATGGGACAGACTGATGAATCTCAGAGGGAAGGGGGTCGAGGGGAAGGCGGAAAGAGATTAACCAAAGATCTTATATGCATACTAGAGGCCCGGTGCACGAATTCATGCACTAGTGGGGTCCCTCAGCCTGGCCTGTGGGGATTGGGCCAAAACCAACAGTCCGACATCCCCCGAGGGGTCCCGCATTTTGAGAGGGCACAGGCCAGACGGAAGGACCCCATCAGTGCACGAATCCATGCACCGGACCTCTAGTATTTCAATAAGGAAATACATGGGGGAAAAAGTGACATTGATTCTAAAGCTTATAGAACAATTTATTTGTATGTCATGAGTAACCATCCTACTGTCAGCACTGATGTGTGGACCATGTGGATGAAATTACTCCCTACCCAAGTAAGTCAACCCATCTTCTTATCTGCAGTTTCCTGAGAAGATTCTGAGATTTGTGCTTTCTTGCATATCTGAATAAGAAAGGAGGGGTACTTGGTGTTTAAGTTGTGTAAATATCAGAATGTCCATACCTGTATATAATTAAAAAAATATATTTTTACTAGAGGCTAGGTGCACAGATTCGTCCAGGGTGTGTCCGGCCCGTCTCTCCCAGTCCCAATTGGCTGGACCCCAGCAGCAAGTTAACCTACCAGTCAGAGTGTCTGCCCCCTGGTGGTCAAAAGAACGGTCCGGTCGGACACTTAGCATATTAGGCTTTTATTATATAGGATTGATTTTTAGAGTTAGGGAAAGGGTGGGGCGAAGAGAGAGAGAGAGAGAGAGAGAGAGAGAGAGAGAGAGAGAGACATCAATGTGAGAGTGAAACACCCATCAGCTGCCTCCTACACAACTCCTACTGGGGATGGAGCCCAAAGCCCAGACGTGTGCCCTGACTGGGAATCAAACTGGCAACCTTTGGGTGCATGGGACAATGCTCAACCAACTGAGCCACACCGGCCAGGGCATACCTGTATATAATTTTTATTAGATTTTATTTGAGTTAAACTGATGACAATTGCTGGGAAGCAAAATCTCAAATGCTCCAGAGAATGAGTTTTGCAGTTTCTTTTATCTTTTGGGAATTAAGGAGGTTGGGTTCCAAGGGCCAGCATCCCAAGAAAAAGTGGAATCTGCCAGTCTCTTAAAAGTTGGATGTGGGAATTGTTTTATTGTTGCTTTCACTATATTCTTTTTTGTTGTTGTTGTTAACCCTCCCCTGAGGATATTTGTTCCATTGATTTTTTTTTTTAGAAGGATCATTAGTCTTTTTTTTAAAAATATTTTTTTAATATATATTTTATTGATTTTTTACAGAGAGGAAGAGAGAGGGATAGAGAGTTAGAAACATCGATGAACATCGATCAGCTGCCTCCTGCACAACCCCTACTGGGAATGTGCCCGCAACCAAGGTACATGCCCTTGACCGGAATCGAACCTGGGACCCTTCAGTCCGCAGGCCGACGCTCTATCCACTGAGCCAAACCAGTTTCGGCTGTTCCATTGATTTTTAGAGAGTAGAAGGGAAGGGGAGAGATGCACAGAGAGAAACATCTATGTGATAGAAACACATGGATTGGTTGTCTCCAACACACATCCTGACTGGGGTAGGAATCAAGCCTGTAACTGAGGTATGACTGGATTTGAACCCAAGACCCTTCAGTCCAGGGACTGATGTTCTAACCACTGAGCGAACTCACTAGGGCTTAAATTCTTTTAAAAATTGAATTTATTGGGGTAGCATTGGTTAATAAAATTACATAGGTTTCAGGTGTACTTCTATAATACATCATCTGTATATTGTATTGTGTGTTCACCACCCCAAGTCACATCACCTTCCATCACCATTTATCCCTTCTCTACCTCCCTCAACCCCCCTTTTCTTTTACTATATTCTTTTAGTCTATGGAGCCTAGATTAAAAAAGAGAGCATATAGACTTCATTTCTTTTCTTTTTTTAAATATATTTTTATTGATTTCAGAGAGGAAGAGAGAGGGAGAGGGAGACATCAATGATGGGAATCATTGATCGGCTGCCTCCTGCACACCCCCCACTGGGGACTGAGCTCGCAATTGGGGTATGTGCCCTGACTGGGAATTGAACCATGACCTGATTCATAGGTTGACGCTCAACCAGTGAGCCACACTGGTGAGGCTACACTCCACTTCTTGATGGGAAACAATTTTAGAACCCGTGAGTTGTTTTTTTTTTTAATTTTTATATTGGGTAACTTTTGTGGGTATGTATTTATTTATTTTTAATCCTTTTATTTTATTTTATTTTATTTATTATTTTATTTTATTTTAGAGAAAGGAAGGGAGAAAGAGATAGAGCTCGCATGAAAGGGAAACATCAATGTGAGCAATATCTATTGTTTGCCTCCTGCACGCGCCTGCGACCAGGGATTGAACCTGCAACCTATGTAGTATGTGCATGGGAACGATGCTCCAACCAACTGAGCCACCCTGCCAGGGCCTCATTCTTATTTTCAAAATTATTTATTGAATGTTTACCACCTGCTAATCATTATTCTAAGCTCTGAGGATACAGCAAAGAAAAAAACCCCTATGTTCTTGTGGAGCTTACATCTCAATAGAGAAAGACAATAGATATAATAAAGTAAATCAAATATATAGTGTGTTAAAAATATAGGGTCAGAGAAGGCTTCACTGAGAAAGCAGCCTTTGAGCAGAGACTTGAAGAAAGTGAGGCAATGAGTCATGTGGTATCTGGGAGAAGAACATTCTAAGCAGAGGGAACAGAGACTGCAAAGGCTTTGAGGTCAAATGTGCTTGGAGTATTTAAGAAACAGCCCCACGCCCAGAGATTCTGATTCAGGAAGTCTGGGGATGGGTGGTGGGGGTGGGGTGGGGACATTTTAACAACAGCCTAGTGATTGACTCACAGCCTTCTGACCCTCATTTTGAAAACTTGGGCGTCTAGGTCTGGTTTTCAGCTCAGCCTTATCCCTTACTAGCTGAGCTTCATTTTCCTCTGATGTAAACATAATTTTGGGGTAGGATAACAGCACCCACTTTGACAGATGTTTTGTTTCTTTAGGTTCAGTAAGGGAGCCCTCAGCATCCCCCACCCACCTCACAGCAACCTTTTCCTTGTCTGCTTGCTTTTTCTTCCCCCTTTCTGGTTTTCTTTCTCTTTTCAGATTTTTCCTTTTCTCTCTCTCTCTACTTCTCCCCCAGCCTCCTCCGTACCCTTTTCTTTTTATGCTCTCTTTTGTTTTTCTCTTTTGATCGAGTGTTGTCTGGGGCTTCCTTCACCATGAGCAACGGGGTTTCCACGTCTGTGCATCCCTCCAGAGGTCTGGAAAGGGACTCCACTTATGCAAGATGGACCTGGGAGCACAGGGACTTTCCCAGCAGGTGCCGGGGTGGTGCGGAGGGGTATCTGCTGGCAGTCAGGGCAAAAGGCAAGAGGAGCCCGCCCTGTGGCCGGACAGTCGGGTGGTTTCCCGCTCCTCTCAGGCGTCTCCTAGGGTGGGCTGTGGTGCCTCCCCTAGTCTCCGAGGCAACGCCTTGTAGGTCCGCCTCCTGCAGACGAGCTTGAGAACTCCTAGGCGCAGACCGGAGGCCGGAGACTTACAGGTTTGAGGAGCGGAAAGAGCGGAAGGCTTTTGGCCCGTCGGGGCCTCCGTAGCGAGGGGGCGGGGCCCGGGAGGCAGCAGGATGGCGGCGCTGGACAGTGACAGCGACGAGGACTTGGTCAGCTATGGGACAGGCTTGGAGCCCCTGGAAGAAGGTGCGAGTCTGTTCGGGGTCCGGGATTCGGGGAGAGACGCCTAACACTTTGCCGGGCCTGGGCTGGCTCCGGGCCAAGACTCCTAACCGCGGGCGCTGGGAACAGCGATGAGGGAGGCGTGCGCCCAGCTTTCGGGGTGCTCACGTTCCGGAGGGACGGACGAGAGACTCAGAGGGATGGGAAACAGCAAGATGGACGAGACAAGCTCCTGTGAGAGTGGGGTTTGGGGCGGTCAGGCGTGTCTTTACTAGGAGAGCGTGTTTGAGGTCAGATTTGAAACAGAGGAAGGAGCCAGCCGTACGAAGATCTGGGGGGAAGAGCGTTTCAGGTAGCGCGGCCGATGCAAAGGCTCTGAAGTCGGAGCCAGTTTTGCAGACTGAGGGGCGGGCAGGACTGGTGCCGGTAGAGCAGAGAGTTTAGGAGTGTAGGAGAGTTCATTGGGGGAGTTTACACAGGGGAGAGATGTATCTTTTAAAGATTATTCTACCTATTTTTAAAAAAATATATTTTATTGATTTTTTACAGAGAGGAAGAGAGAGGGATAGAGAGTTAGAAACATCGATGAGAGAGAAACATCGATCAGCTGCCTCTTGCACACCCCCTACTGGGGATGTGCCCGCAACCAAGGTACATGCCCCTGACCGGAATCGAACCTGGGACCCTTCAGTCTCTTGCACACCCCCTACTGGGGATGTGCCCGCAACCAAGGTACATGCCCCTGACCGGAATCGAACCTGGGACCCTTCAGTCCGCAGGCCGACGCTCTATCCACTGAGCCAAACCGGTCTCGGCTATTCTAGTTATTTTGAGAATAGGCGTCGGGTTGGGGGTGGGCAAGAGCGAAGCAGGGAGATCAGCAAAAAGAGGTCTGGAGATAATGATGGCTTGGGCTGGAGTGTCAGCGGTGGCGGTGATAAGTAGTGTCCTGGGTCGAGATATACTTTGAAAGCAGAGTTGACAAGACTGGCTGGTGGAATGTAGGGGAGGGCAAGACAAGCAAGCTTCCCTCCCATGTTCTGGCCTGGTCCTCTTAACGGCTTGATTTGTTCAGCAAGGTATGTAATGAATGCCCAGTAAGGACTGATGGCTGTTCTTTCCTGTGGGAAAGACCAAGGAAGCATGGTGGGCTGGGAGTTCCTTGCAGACCTCCTGTTGGTGAGATCTCTTCCCTACCCTGACCACATCCTGCTTGCTAGTTGGTGGTACTTCTGGGACATTTCCACTGGCCCTTTTATTACCTAGGAACAGTTCTAATCATTAGAAACTTCTGCCACATACTGGCCCTGCTTCCATCCTCTGCTTACGAAAGACAGAGAAAGGCTAGTCTGCTGAAAGCTCTTTATGTGTTTGAAGACAGCCTTTGAATTTCTTTTAAGGCATCTCTGTACCACGCTTAACATCCTTAGCTCTCTGATACATTCATTCAAAGTCCTCTACCCCCTCCCTCAGCCTTACTCCGGGGGCTTTTGCTGTAGAGTGCCCTGGCATTGCCTGGGGGAACACGAGGAAGCGCAGATCCCTCCCCAGGAAGACCCCGTTCTCCTGTGGGGCCTACCCATCGCGCTGACAGCACTTGTCGCCTGGAACCTGGCGGTCTCCTTCTGTGACGACTTGTGCGATTTAAACCGTGTGTGAGACCTGGTGAGCAAGGACGCAGCTGTACAAGAGAGCCAGAGTCAAAGGCCAGAAACCTGGTGTGCCTTGAACGTGGGAACGTGAACCCCACAGTCTTACTGTGGCGGGAACGTCCGGGTCTCCCCGAGTACCGGACGAGTCCTGAGGGAGGGTTGAAAAAACAAAACAAAACAAAACAAAACAAAAAACAAAGTCCTTTACCCTGGTTTGTTAAAGCCTTTCTCCAAGTATGGTACCAGAGTGTGGGTAGAACAGGGCCATCACTACTGTGTCTTTCATTCTAGACTGAATTTCTTTAATACAGTCTAAGATTACATTAGCTTCATTGGCAAATACATCACCCCATGATCTCAAAGAATTTGTTGACAAAGATCCTTTATTTAAAGAGTTTCAAATCTAGTTAAGAGCTGTCAACTTGTTAAGAAACATTCAAGCCTGTAGATAATTGTCAGAAGAGTTTGAGTTTCTTTGAACCAAACAGGATATGCCTGGATGCAAGATCTCCACAGACTAAGAAAAATGCCTCCCAAAATGATAGTTTACCAAAATGATCATTTACAGATGTTTTTATTTTTTTTATTATTTTAAAAATATATTTTATTGATTTTTTACAGAGAGGAAGGGAGAGGGATAGAGAGTTAGAAACACCGATGAGAGAGAAACATCGATCAGCTGCCTCCTGCACATTCCCTACTGGAGATGTACCCAAAACCAGGGTACATGCCCTTGACCGGAATCGAGCCTGGGACCCTTGAGTCCGAAGGCCGATGCTCTATCCACTGAGCCAAACCGGTTAGGGCTTACTATTATTTTTAATGCATTTGATCTGCTTGGTGTTGCTCAGTGGTTGAGCGTCAACCCATGAACCAAATCACCGTTTGAATCCCAGTCAGGACACATGCCTTGTGGGCTCCATCCCACAAGGGTTGGAGGGGGTGTGCAGTCGGCAGCCAGTCAATGATTCTCTCTCATCATTGATGTTTCTACTCTCTTCCCCCCCACCTCTCTCTTTTCCTCTCTCTGAAATCACTAAAAAACATATTTTTAAAAAAGCATTTGGCCCTGGTCCATGTGGCTTAGTTGGTTGAGCATCTTCCCATCACCAAAAGGTTGCCAGTTCGATTCCTCATCAGGGCACAAGCCCAGATTGTGGGATCAATCCCAGTCTGGGTGGATGAGGGAGGCAACCAATCAACATTTCTTTTAGATGGGTATTTCTCTCCCTCTCCTTTCTTCTCTCTCTAAAATCAATAAAAACATAAAAAAATAAAATAAATAAAAAGGCATTTGGAGTTAAGGAGGGGACCTAAGGAAGATTAAATGAAATTGAGAGAAAGCAAGGTGGGGATTAGATTACAGTTAACAAGAATATGTGCTCCCTTGAGGGTGGTTACATCTCTGAGGGGACTGAAAAGAGGATTTCTTTGGCATTTCAAAGATGTGTTAACCTAGATACAGAAGAATAATGGACAGGGCTTGCTTAAGGCAAAGATAAATCTTTCTAGAAAAGTTACATGCTTTGGGTGTGACTACTCACCATGATATGCCTGTTAAGAATTTATGTTCAGATCACCCTATGAGGTCACTGGTCTTGTAAGATTTATTGTAGAACCCCCTTTTCATCCACAGAACAAAAGTACAAAGTTCACAAGTGCAAAAGTATGTGACGGTAGACAGGAAATAATAACCTATGCAAACTAACAGGAAAACTTGAGAAGGCAGCATGGGATCCTTTGAAAACTGGTTTGAATTTAGCTATGCAGGGCAAGGGTTAAAATGCATGGTGGTGCTTTTTATAACCACCTTAGGCAGCTGTTCATATCTATATTATATTTCTGATCTCATAGTTGTTTCCTCGTGAAGTGACGTATTGACGTAGTGACGTAAATTCAACTACTTGACCTATATTTTTCTAAATCTTCCTGTTTTGATGTTACATGAAATCTGAAATGAAGCCTAATGGTCTAACCTTGCTTTGGAAGTGGGAGGAAAGGACATTTGATTTATAGATTTTTTTTTTTCCTGGCCTGACATCATCCTTTAAATTCTCACTATTAGAAGTTTTTAAAAATATACATATATTTTAACTATTATTTTATTGATTTTAGAGAGAGGGAGGAAAGGAGAAAGAGAGAGAATAAATCAGTTTGTTGTTCCACTTACTTATGCATTCATTAGTTGATTCTTGTATGCGCTCTGACTCGGGATCGAACCTACAGCCTTAGTATATAGGGATAACGCTCTGACCAACTGAGCTGCCCAGCCAGAAGTTTCTGAGATTTGATTTATTGTTTCCCAAGCACTT
This sequence comes from Cnephaeus nilssonii, assembly GCF_951640355.1. NCBI lineage: Eukaryota > Metazoa > Chordata > Mammalia > Chiroptera > Vespertilionidae > Cnephaeus > Cnephaeus nilssonii. The sequence goes on from NC_137091.1 coordinate 33,619,650, forward strand.
TGAAGTTTAAATGCACCCTGAGTAAATTTTACATTATAACATACTAGACCCATAATCATTTTTGCTTCCTGCTTTGAAGTCTTAGTGACAGGTTAGACCAACATTGTTAGAGGAAAGACTCCACTACTTAATTAAAGTTGCTGTCCCTGATAGAAAGGTTTATTGGCTGCACTGTCACACACAGACCCAGAGACATCATAGGCCCTCTGGCCTGGAAGGAAGGGGGCACCAGTACTTACCTACTCTTTCCTTAGACACTTTCACGTGGCTCTAGAATTGTCACCTCCAGCTCATCCTGTTACCAGAGGGGTTTGGGCCCCAGGTGGGTCTCCTAGGGCTCACTGGTAGTACGTAGATTCTTGACTTCCTGTAGGCAAGATTTCACAACATGCGTCCGGGTGATTTTGAAGTATGCTTATTAAAGGTGGGGACAGTGAAATAAAGGAAGGGCTTAAGGTAGAAGAAACAAGAGGAGAAAGTCAGAGAAAAGGGGGCCTTGGAGACAGGTTCAGGGGGTAAGCCTGGGTCGAGATGCTGCTACCCACTGCTCCCCTGATTGCAAGTCTTGTGGGGCCCTTAGAGTTTAGGAGAAAAAGAGCAAAGATACAAGGCTTGGGTGTGAGAGCACACTGTGGATCCTTTGTCTTAAGGCTTTTAAAATCTTTTCTTGGCTGGCTGGAATCCTAGGGGAAATCTAAGAGGAGGGAAATCTATTCATTAGCTTTGCAGGTGTGTCCTTCAATATGTTGATTCATTGAAAAGTGCACACAGACAGGTCATGTTATTTTCTGGTTAGTTTTATTTGTAAAGAATGCATTGAGGAGGGACTGGGACCTAGACTGGTCTGCCCAGGGAGAGTCTGGAATGTGTAAACCATTTGCTCCTAAGTGTCCTTGGTTAGGGAAGATAAAGCCTGTGATTTATTAGCTGGCTGTAAATTGCTCAAATTATTTGGCCTTGTCTAATTATTTTGTCTCAGTTTCCCTTATTCCACTTGTCAAGGACTTTCCCTAGCTTACTATCCTGCCTCAATCCTGAACACAAATTAGTTTTAGGACCATTTTCCTCCTCCTTGATGCTGTGACTTTCTCACTTAAAACGATCTGGTGCAGCCGGTGTGGCTCAGTGGTTGATCATTGACCTATGAACCAGGAGGTCACGGTTCGATTCCTGGTCAGGGCACGTGCCCGGGTTGTGGGATCGATCCCCAGTGGGCGTTGTGCAGGAGGCAGTCTATCAGTGATTCTCTCTCATCATTGATGTTTCTATCTCTCTCTCCCTCTCCCCTCTTCTCTGAAATCAATAAAAAAACAACTATCTGTGGCTCCCATCACCCATAAGACATATCACAGACCCTGCAGCACCATGTTCAAAGCCCTCTTCATGATCCTCCCTTTGGGTTTCATGTTAAATTTCTTCCCTGCCATTCAGTCAGACTAGACTACTTTCTCAAAACATCTGACATTACCCTTTCAGGCCTCTGTTTGGAATTGTGTTCATATTTGCAGCGATCAAATTCTGTTCCTGCTTAGAGTGACGGTGAAGTTGTGCTCCTTACACATTGTCAGAGGAGTTCCTATACATGCAGGTCTCCTCTGCCAGGCTCTGGGCACCCTGGGAGCAGGGATGGAGTTGAATTTAGTATTCCATACCTGGGATCTAGAACAGGGCTGCTTCCATGGAAGGCCCTCAGTAAACTTTTGGTCAGGGATGAGTGAAGGAGAGTATGGGTGGCATCCCTGGCCTGGAAGCAGAGTTGAGATCTGATTTCAGCTTTGTACTATTAGCTGTGGACCTCAGGGAAGATACTTAATCAAAGCATCCTTATCAGGGTATGATGAATGAAATAATATGTGTGACAAGAAGGGGTTAGTTATTATTAGTAGCAATAATTATAACAAGGCCTGGCTAAAATGCCACCTTGTCCCTGGAGTTTTCCATGCTGTAGTTAAAGGTGGCGCCTCCTCAGGAGTCCTGTGGTTGGCCCTCATCATCTACTGCCATGGGTCCTGAGCAGTTATCTGCAGATCTTACCTCCCCTTTCAGATCAGAAGCATCTGGAGAACAGAGCTAGACCAGCACCCAGCATTGGGAGGACCTGCCCTCTCTCACCCTAATCCGATGACTGTTCCCCTCAACAAACTGGCAATAGGTGCTAACATTGAGAAACTCTGCCTTTGCTAAGAATCATGCCAAGTGCACATGTGCTAATAGAGTGTGTTTACTGCATTTCTAAGATATGGTGAAAATCTTGGATTGTGGGTCCTAAGTTGTAAGTTCTTTAGAATGAAATGTAATGATAGCTGATATTACCTGAGCTTTGCTAAGATCAGACACTGTGTATAGATCTCTGAATGTGGTATTTAATCCTCAGCTCCAGTCTACAAGATAGGCTTTGTTAGTGCCTTTATTTTGTAGTTTTGGAAGCTAAGGTTTATGGAGATCAAGTAACTTGCCCAAGTTTACAGAGCTAGCAAGTAAGGGGATTTGAGCCCAGATCTGCTGGTCTTCAAATTCTGTGGATTACTCTTGACTACCCTACTGTGGATTATACTCCAGAAATGACCTAGAGACCTCATAAGCTACAAGCAAGAATTTAAGACAATGAGACTGGAAGTTCCTTTATTTTTTTTAAATGTATTTTTATTGATTCCAGAGAGGAAGGGGGAGAGAGAGAGAGATAGAAACATCAATGATGAGAGAGAATCATTGATTAGCTGCCTTCTGCATGACCCCCACTGGGGATAGAGCCTGCAACCTGGGCATGTGCCCTGACCGGGAATCAAACCCTGACCTCCTGGTTCATAGGTAGATGCTCAACCACTGAGCCATGCCAGCCAGGCAAGTTCCTTTACTTTTTGTTCCATCTTCCAGAAGTAGTAACTGGCTTAATTATATTTTTTAAAATATATATTTTATTGATTTTTTACAGAGAGGAAGGGAGAGGGATAGAGAGTTAGAAACATCAGTGAGAGAGAAATATCGGTTAGCTGCCTCCTGCACACCACCTACTGGGGATGTGCCCGCAACCAAGGTACATGCCCTTGACCAGAATCGAACCTGGAACCTTTCAGTCCACAGGCTGACTCTCTATCCACTGAGCCAAACCGGTTAGGACACTGGCTTAATTATTGAAGTAACAAATACACATGAACTTTAGGACATGTGAATAATAATAATAATAATAATAATAATGATGATCCTAATATATAAAAAACCAGGGGCCATCACGACTAAAACAACCGCATGGACAACCATGGCAGGCTGCATGGCGCGACAAGGCCAGCAGGGGGGTTAGTGAGGGACGACCAAATGACTGAACAGCAAGCTGCGTGGAGCAACCAGGCTGGCAGGGGGGTTAGTGAGGGATGACCAAACAACTGAACAGCAGGCTGCATGGGGCGACCAGGCTGTTAGAGGGACAGTTAGGGGTGATCAGGCCAGCAGGCAGAGGCAGTTAGGAGTGATCAGGCAGGCATGCAGGTGAGTAGTTAGGATCCAGTGGTTCCAGATTGTGAGAGGGATGTCTGACTGCAGGTTTAGGCCCGAGCCCCTAAACCAGCAGCCGGACATCCCCCGAGGGTTCCCGGATTGGAGAGGGTGCAGGCTGGACTGAGGGGACCCCCAACCCCCGCCTGTGCATGAATTTTGTGCACCGGGCCTCTAGTGGTAATAATAATAATAGTATTACCTCGTACTTTAAAAGTATTTATTGCATGTCCCTCTTCTTGCTAAGCACTTCACAGGCATTATCTTATTTAATTTGCATAACAATTCTATGAAATAGTTATTACTATTAGTGTCATCCCCATTTTATTTTTCAAATTTATTTAAAATATGTTTTTATTGATTTTTAGAGAGAGAAGAAGGGAGAGGGAGAGATAGAAACATCTATCGGCTGTCTCCCACACGCCCCCTACTGGGGATTGAGCCTGTAACTCGGGCAAGTGCCCTGATGGGAATCAAACGAACTTCTTGGTTCATGGGTTGACACTCAACCTCAGAGCCACACCTGCTGGGCTCATCCCCATTTTACAGATGAGGAAATTGAGGCACAGAGAGTTTAAGATGTCTCAAGTCCCAGTGCTAGTAAACATGGAATTCCAGAGAGCTGTGACTCTCAACCCTGTGCCTAACTACTGTATAACTTGTTTTCTGTATTGAATGTTTGAAACTAATTTGATGGTTACTTTTATTTTAGATAGATTCAGAATTTTGAATTGGAGTTGATAAAACATTAAGTTTCTTTCTGCTTGTGTGACATAGCAAGCCAACCCTTTTCAGCAAAATAGGAAAAGGAATGAGTTTAAAGAGTAGTAACTATAGCCCTAGCTCAGTGGTCGGCAAACCGCAGCTCGCGAAACACATGCGGCTCTTTGGCCCCTTGAGTTTTTAGCAAAGGCCAGCTTAGGAGTACCCTAATTAAGTTAATAACAATGTACCTACCTATATAGTTTAAGTTTAAAAAATTTGGCTCTCAAAAGAAATTTCAGTCGTTGTGCTGTTGATATTTGGCTCTGTTGACTAATGAGTTTGCCGACCACTGCCTTAACTGGTTTGCTTAGTGGATAGAGCGTCGGACTGCGGACTGAAGGGTCCCAGGTTTGATTCCAGTCAAGGGCACATGCCCAGGTTGTGGGCTCTATCCTCAGTAGAGGGCATGCAGGAGGCAGCTGATCCATGATTCTCTCTCATCATTAATGTTTCCATCTCTCCCTTTCCCTTCCTCTCTAAAATAAATAAAAATATATTTAAAAAAAGAATAGAAACTATAGAATCAGAAGATTCCCAGAAATAAAAAAACTCTTACGATTTGGAGAAAATGGGCAATACTAAAGGAAAAATTCTGGAGTTGGGAATGATATGAAGTTCTAGAAGAGACACAGAAGTATTTTTTTCTGTGCAGACTTCTGCTTGCCATGTGCCACACCAGCATTTGCCTCCTTCACTGCCAGCAGATTTATTTCCATCTATTTGAACTCTCCTCCCTGTCCAATATAATTCAGTTTTCATAATGGAAGTTAGTGGGAAAAGCAGGCCATTTTTGCTAAAATATATTTCTAATATAAATAAGAGATATCTATAATTGCTTTAGACTATAAAGAAACTTGGTAAAATTAATACTTCCTAAGCTATATAAGCTAGAGAAGTCTAGGAATAGGAATGTAATTAAAATTATATTTGATGTTATTGGAAGTGAACAATTAATTATATTTAAGAAATGACATCTTTCTTAATGTTTTTCCTAATCCACCATCCCCTTTCCTCTTTCTCATTCAAAATATATATATATTTTTAGGCGAGAGACCAAAGAAACCAACTCCTCTTCAGGATCAGACTGTCAGAGATGAAAAAGGAAGGTATAAGCGGTTTCATGGAGCCTTTAGTGGAGGGTTTTCTGCTGGATACTTCAACACTGTTGGCTCAAAAGAAGGTATGATTTTTCTACTTGTAGCTATGTTATTGCTTAAGCAAATGATTGAAATGTCACAAGATTCTCGTCTCCCTACCTCTCTTTTTAAAAAAATTCTTGTAACATTTTAGTACATAAATTGTACACTTTTGTCTTCTCTGAACATTTGGAATGTTTCCAGACTCAAGTCTGATTGATTGCAACCTGAAGATGAAAGAGTTTTTTTCACTAATATAAACTATTACTGGATGATAAAATGATGATAATGACTTCCGTTTTACATTGCATCTTGCCATGCACCAAGTACTCTCATACAGATCCACTCAGTTAATCATTGTCTCACATGGCTCAGTGACTAAGGAGGGCAGGTGTCACAGATGTTTTGTAGATGAAGTCGAGGATCAGACTCCTCTATCCTGACATGGGACCAAGCCTTCACTTGTTAGAACATGCTCTCAACCTAGAGAAAATCTGTTAAATTTTTCACATAGTGCAATATAATATATTCTGTATCCATTAAAGTAATGTATGTTTTTTAAATGTTTTAACATAGAAACTGGAGGGAAAATGGCTTATATATCTCAGATATGAATAGAAGATGGACTGATTACTCATGTAGGAATTAAGAACAAGATAGGATAGATCTTTTATATATTTATTTTTTATTAAAAAATAAGTTTTAATATAGTCAGTAATACTATAATAACTATGTATGGTATTAGATGGATACTAGATTATCAGGGGATTACTTCATAAATTATATAAATGTCTAACTACTATGCTATACACCTGAAACTAATGTAATATTGTATGTCAAATAATTGGAAAGTAAATTAATTAAAAAAATAACTTGTATACAACAACAATCTATACTAATAAAAGGGTAATATGCTAATTAGACCTGGTCGACTGGACATCTTCCGAACGTCTGACATTCTTCCAGACAAAGCCACGGTGGCGGGGGCCAAGGCAGAGGCGGTTAGGGCTGATCAGGCCAGCAGGGGAGGGCAGTTGGGGGCGATCAGGCTGACAGGGGAGGGCAGTTGGCGATCAGGATGGCAGGGGAGGGCAGTTGGGGGTGATCAGGCCAGCAGGGGAGCGGTTAGGGGCAATCAGGCAGGCAGGCAGAGGCGGTTAGGGGCGATCAGGCAGGTAGGCAGGCGAGTGGTTAGGAGCCAGCAGTCCCAGATAGTGAGAGGGATGTCGACTGCCAGTTTTGGGCCTAAACCGGCAGTCGGACATCCCCCGAGGGGTCCCAGATTGGAGAGGGTGCAGGCTGAGCTGAGGGACACCCCTGCCCCGTGCACAAATTTTGTGCACCATGCCTCTAGTGGTAAAATAAAGATGAAAAGTAATGCAGGAAAGAAAAAAAAAAAGAACCATGTAAAAAAAATGGTTGGTATAAATAAGATGTTAAAGCTCAGTATTCAGAATGTGTAAAGATCAGTTCAGTAGGCAAATGATCAAAGTATCTGAACAGTTTACTAGTACTTCAGATGAGATAGAATACTATATGGAATATTTAGCCTTATTAATAAAAAATCAAATTAAGATAACTAAACAAATTAAGACACTATGAAAATAGCACATTATTACAATGTTTAAAATGGCAGTAGGGTTTATGAAGAAAGAAGCACACTAATACATTGCTGATTATTATAATTATGGCTGTGTTGCAATTTACAATAGCTAAGATCTGGAAAACAACCCATGTGTCCATCAGTAGATGAGTGGATAAAAAAGCTGTGGTACATTTACACCATGGAATACTATGCAGCAGTAAAAAAGAAGGATCTCTTACCCTTTGAGACAGCATGGAGGGACCTGGAGAGCATCATGCTAAGTGAAATAAGTCAGTCAGAGAAAGACAATTATCACATGATCGCAATCATATGTGGTATCTAAGTAACAAAATACATTGATGAACAGAGTGGATCCAGAGACATGGAGGCATGGAACAGAGCAGAATCTCGGGTGGGTGGGAGGTGATCAATCAATGACATTGTATGCATGTATGCATACCCCAGGGACACAGACAATAAATAGGGTGGTGAGGGCCTGGGGAGGGGTAGGGGGTGGAAGTGGGTTCGAGGGGGTCGATGGGGGAAAAAAGGGGACATATGTAATACTTGCAACAATAAAGATTAAAAAAATAATAAAATTAAATTGTATCTTCCAATCATGAAGAAATAAATAATTATGGCTGTGCTGCATATTATAATTAAAAAGTAAGACCAGTTCAAATGATTACTCAAGTAGACGGTAATATGTTAATATACTGAAATATCTCTTTACCATTAGGAGTGACAGATTCAAGGACTATGAAGAAATAGGGCAAAGACTACAGAAATCGAAAGTGGAGGAAGGTGCTGGGCCCACAGTATTGCCCAAGAGAGCAGATTCTTACTCTCCTGGGGAATCAATCTCCCAGGCTGACCCAGAAACCTGCTCCACCCATCTGCCAATAGTAGATCTACCCCACACTCCTCAGCAAGACTTGTAGGATATCAGAAAGTAGAGAAATCTGTCACTCTTAGAGAAATCTAAAGAAGCTTATCTGCAGAGGGTTACAGATCCATTTGATGGCCAGAGTATTCTCTCTCTTTAGTCAGGGCACATGCTTAGTGACTGTGGATGGGGAACAAGAGGGTTAGTTATAGGACTCAGGTGTTTGATGGAATTGGGGACCTGCTATGGCCATTGCCTGCCCTTAGACCAAAGTCCTTGGGTTAGGCACCCTGAATGTTATTTGCATTGCTTTTGTAACTCTCTCTTTTGCCATTCTTTCTTGGCTGACTGTACCTTGACATATTGTTTCTTTTTATCTTCTTCTTTTAATTTTTAAATTCTTAAATTTTTTATTTCTTTTGACATATTGTTTTTTATTTTTTTAATCTTTAAATTTAAATTTTTTCTTGCTTATTTTTGTTTTGTTAATCCTCACCTGAGGATATTTTTTTCATTGACTTTTAAAAAATATATATTTTTACTGATTTCAGAGAGGAAGGGAGAGAGAGAGAGAAACATCAATGATGAGAGTGAATCGTGGATTGGCTACCTCCTGCATGCCCCCTACTGGGGATCGAGCCTGCAACTCCGGCATGTGCTCTTGACTGGAATCAAACTCGGGACCCTTTAAACCATAAGCTAGTGCTCTATCCACTGAGCCAAACCAGCTAGGGCTCTATTGATTTTTTTAGAGAGAATGGAAGGGAGAGAGACAGAGAGAAACATGGATGTGAGATAGACACGTCAACTGATTGCCTCCCGCAGGCGTCCTGACTGGGGCCAGGATCGAGCCTGCAACTGAGGTATGTGCCCTTGACTGGAATCGAACCTGCAACCCTTCAGTCCATAGGTTGACACTCTAACCACTGAGCAACTGGCTAGGGTTACAATTTTAATTACCAAATATGTTTTTATTGATTTTTAGAGAGAGAGAAATAGAAACATCAATGAGAAGCATCAACATTGATCAACTACCTCCTGTACACCCCCTACTGGGAGTCCAGCCTGCAACCTGGGCATGTGCCCATTGAACCGTGACCTCTTGGTTCCTAAGTCGATGCTCAACCACTGAGCCACACTGGCTGGGCCTAAAATTTTAATTAAAAAAATATATTTTTATTAATTTCAGAGAGGAAGGGAAAGGAAGAGAGAGATAGAAACATCAATGATAAGAGGGAATCATTGATTGGCTGCCTCCTGCACGCCCCCTGCTGGGGACTGAACCCGCAACCCGGGCATGTACCCTTCACCAGAATAGAACCCGGGACCCCTTTTTTTAAAAAAATATATTTTATTGATTTTTTACAGAGAGGAAGGGAGAGGGATAGAGAGCTAGAAACATCGATGAGAGAGAAACATCGACCAGCTGCCTCCTGCACACCCCCCACCGGGGATGTGCCCGCAACCAATGTACATGCCCTTGACCGGAATCGAACCTGGGACCCTTCAGTCCGCAGAACGACGCTCTATCCACTGAGCCAAACCGGTTTCGGCGTGAACCCAGGACCCTTGAGTCCGCAGGCTGATGCTCTATACACTGAGCTAAACTGGCTAGGGCTAAAATTTTAATTTTTTTATTGAATGTGTTGGGGTGACATTGATTAATAAAATTGTGTAGGTTTCAGGTGTACAATTCTATAATACATCATCATACATCATCTGTATATTGTGTTTTGTGTTCACCAGACATATTGTTAATTTGATATGCTAATTTGTTAGTGTTGGTTGCTGTTCTGCTGGTCTCCGAGTGGTCCTGCCTTTTAAGGGGACCTCAGATCTATTTGTGTTCTTTTCAGGTTAACTATCCATGTGTAGTTTGATTTTACTTGGTGCCAATTTTTTATGGGGAAGCCTCACTGTATACAATAAGTTCTGACAACAGGGGAGATGGGGGTTAATAAGTTTGTGTAGAATAATTAGGTCTGTATAAGCAGTGAGATGGGAAGTGGCCAGGAGTTTGTAGTTATTGGGGCTTTCAAGTCCATACATGTTATTTAATTATTTAGTCATAAGGCAAAATGCTACCTAGGATTGTAATGTTCTAAACTCTTTTCTTTGAAGGATGGACACCCTCTTCCTTTGTGTCTTCACGACAGAACAGAGCAGACAAATCTGTTCTTGGTCCGGAAGATTTTATGGATGAAGAGGTGGGTGCACAGAACTTGAATTTCAGTTAATTTGTAATTGGTTATTGTAGCATCTTCACCTTTCTCAGAAAGTTCAGTGTCTGATTTCCTCTTTGTGTGTAAGGTTTTATCTTTTAAGTATTTGGGTTATAGTGCCCTGTGTATCACTGGATTCTCATTCATTAGAGCAGCATCTTATGATGGGGGTAGTTTCTAAAGACAAGAGTGTAGGCAATGCTGGGCCGGCATGGCTCAGTGGTTGAGCATCAACCGATGAACCAGGAGGTCACAGCTCGATTCCTGGTCAGGGCACATGCCCGGGTGGCCGGTTCAATCCTCAGTATGGGGCATGCAGGAGACAGCCGATCAATGATTCTCTCTCATCATTGATGTTTCCATCTCTCTCTCCCTCTCCCTTCCTCTCTGAAATCAATAAAAATATATTTTAAAAAAAGTGTGTAGGAGAGCCCTTCCTGGGTAGCTCAGTTGGTTGGAGCTTCATCCTGTTACACCAAGGTTGCAGGTTCCATTCCACTGCAATAAAACGAATTCTGGAATAAAGCAAGTCATGTGAAATTTTTGGTTTTCCAGTACATATAAAAGTTATGTTTTTACTCTACTATAGTCTATAAATGTGCAATAGCATTATTTCTTTTAAAAAATTACATACCTTAATCAAAAAATACTTTATTGCTAAAAAATGTTAACCATCATCTGAGGCTGTTGGAAAAATGGCACCACTAGACTTGCTCAATGTAAGGTTGCCACAAACTTTCAATTTGTAAAAAATGAAATATCTGCAAAGGACAGTAAAGTGAAGTGCAACAAAACAAGGAATGCCTGGAAAATTTATTTGAAAAAGCCTGTTACCTCAAAAGTGAAGTCTTCATTGAGACAAGTCTACAGCCTTTCACAGTAACTCACGCACACTGCGCTTTGAGCAGTGAGTGCAAGAGAAAAGAGTGAAAGGAAGCCTTGTGTAGGCACCTGGGCCCATTGTTTTTGTGTGTGTTTGTTTTTATTGATTTCAGAGAGGAAGGGAAAGGGAGAGAGAGCTAGAAACATCAATGATGAGAGAGAATCATTGATCGGCTGCCTCCTGCACACCCGCTACTGGGGATCGAACCAGCAACTCGGGCAGTGCCCTTGACCAGAATCGAACTTGGACCTTTCAGTCCGCAGGCCGATGCTCTATCCACTGAGCCAAACTGGCTAGTGCTGGGCACATTGTTAAAACGTAAATTGTTAAGACTGTAAACTTCTTAGATAAGGGGGCTGATGGAGGGTTCTAAAGTGGTCTGGCCAACCTTGTAGGGTGCGCTCCATTTTGTTTTAAAATTAAACTCCTCTTAACTTAAAACCTAGTCATGGATTCATTTGTGATAAAGGTGCAATAAAATACTTATATCAGCATGTTTTAGGCTGCAGGTAAAAGGTAAGGGGAAGTCTCCTTCCTGTCTCACTAGCATAATCCTTAAGGAAACATATCTCATGTAACAAGAAGTCTAAATGCCAGTGAGGCCCCAGGCTCTCTTCTTTTTAAAAAAATATATTTTTATTGATTTCAGAGGGTAAGGGAGAGGGAGGGAGGGAGGGAGGAGGGAGGAAAGTTTAACCTTTATTTCGCAGATCTGCTAGTCCAGGGGAATTCCGGATCCAAAGCCTGAACTGAACTCGTGGGGAGGCTCTGACCTATATATCTCCTCCTGTGGCGGGTCCCTGAGGGTCCCCGCAGCTCCGCTCAAGTCAGCTGTGGCGGGGCCTTGGGGTTAGGCTCTGCAGCTCTGCCCATGTTCAGTCAGAGTGGGGAAGTAAGACTACAGTTTTAACCAGATTCTGAACTAGGTTGCAAGCACCCCCATTTCCCTTTTCACTTGGCCACTGGCCTTATGTGAGGGTACCAAGTCAGTGTGTAAAGTCAGCCGCTCACCTGATCCCAAACTCAGTTTTGTTTTTTTTTTGTTAATCCTCACCTGAGGATTTTTTAGATAGGGTGGAAGGGAGGGAGGAAAGGAGAGAGAAATATTGATGTGAGAGAGACACATCCATTGGTTGTTTTTTGCATGCGCCCCGACCAGGGCCAAGGATCGAACCTGCAACCCAGGTACATGTCCTTGACTGGGAATTGAACCCGAGAACGGCCCAACACTCCAACCACTGAGGAACATTGTCCAGGGGTTAACTTTTTAAAGAACTAAAGCTACGTGATGCATCATGTTTAATCACTTCCCAAATAATGAAGTAATTTTGTTTGATTTTTTTTTTTTAAAGGATCTTAGTGAATTTGGGATAGCACCTAAAGCAATTGTTACAACAGATGATTTTGCTTCCAAAACCAAAGATAGAATACGAGAAAAGGCCAGGCAGTTAGCAGCTGCTACTGCCCCTATTCCTGGAGCCACTCTGCTTGATGACTTCATAACGCCAGCAACGTGAGAAGAATTTAATTTTGACTTTTCTGATCTTGAAATTACTGCTTTGCATATATATGATGATCTTACTTAGGGAAAGCTTGCTTGCAAGTAGGACAAGCCTTCTTAGCCTAACGAGTGCAGAGGGGGGTTTTCCCAAAAGGGTCTTGCATTGTTAGTGCACGGAGTGCTCTAGATCTCCAGCCTCATTCTACCCGCTCATTCTGCATACCTCCTTGTTCTGCTCCTGGGCACGTGGCCTGATATGGCAGCCTTAGACTGTCATGGTTTCCCAGGCCCCATGCTTGACAAGGACCGTGTGGAGTCCCTATGTGCCTGTTCTGGGCCCAGGGGAAAAGGCATCTGATCAGCTTCCCAGGTCAGACATCCACACCAAGTCCAGTCATCCAGAGCATGTCCAGAATGGCAAGGCCATGCAGTTCTAACATGAATGGGGGTAAAGGTTCAGGTAGGACAAGATTTTGAGCTGGGCAGGAACTCAAAAGGCTGCTTACTTCCTGCTGTTCTCTAGCGTTATAAAAAGAAGTTCATTTCCAATGCCTTGATATCCTAGATTATCTGTTGGTTTTGAATTGCTGAGAAAAATGGGTTGGAAGGAAGGACAAGGGATTGGTCCCCGAGTAAAGAGAAGACCACGCCGACAAAAACCTGGTATGTATATTGATTGTCATTAACCCTAATCCTAATACTTTTTAAAAAATTCATTGGTTTATTGAGAGAGAGAAACATTGATTTGTTGTTCCACTTATTTATGCATTCATTGGTTGATGCTATGTGTGCCCTGATTAGGGATCGAACCCACAACCTTGGGGTATTGGGACATGATGCTCTAACGAACTGAGCTACCCAGCCAGGGCCCTAATACTTTTTTTTTTTAATGTTTTTATTGATTTTTAGAGAGAGAGCAAGGGAGAGGGATAGAGAAATAGAAACATCAATGAGAGAGAAACATCATTAATCGGCTGCCTCCTGCATGTCCCCGTATTGGAGATCCAGCCCGAAACCCAGACATGTGTCCTGACCAGGCATCGAACTGGTGACCTCTTGGTTTCTGGGTCAGTGCTCAACCACTGAGCCACACCTGCCTGGCCCTAATACTTTGTAATGGCTACATGTTTCTAGAAATGAAATTGCTGGGTAGTATGCAGGTATTTTAAGGGTTTTTGTGTGTAGTGTGAAATAGCTTTCTGGAAGAATTGAACTCATTTACTTTCCCATAAGGAGACTGTTTCCTACTTCTGCCAAAACTGTGTCACAATTTAATGGGATTATTTTCTATTTCTTGCCCTTGGTCTCCCCAGCCAGACTATGAACTCTTACAAGCAGCAATAATTATTTTAGGTTCTCCCTAGTGCTAGAGGAGTAGTGGTTACTCATTTATCACATTGTTGCCAGAGTGCAGATGGGGCAAGGGCTGGGGGAAAACAACTTCTGAGTGATCAATCTCCAACCCTAAAGCTGTAGCACCTTTTACAAGGGCAGCCATGTACCTCTAAAGAGTTTCAGCAGCTCAGATTTCTATATTTTCAGTTGCTCATGATTGATGCATTTGAAATCTCTTGTACAGATCCTGGAGTGAAAATCTATGGCTGTGCATTACCTCCGGGAGGCTCGGAAGGATCTGAGGTATTATATGGGATGACTGTAGCATTGTTACTTCATGAAGGTGATATTTTACAAATTGATTTAAAATATATATATATAGCCGAAACCGGTTTGGCTCAGTGGATGGAGGGTCAGTCTGTGGACTGAAGGGTCCCAGGTTCGATTCCGGTCAAGGGCATGTATGTTGGTTGCGGGCACATCCCCGGTAGGGGGTGTGCAGGGGGCGGCTGGTCGATGTTTCTCTCTCATCGATGTTTCTGGCTCTCTATCCCTCTCCCTTCCTCTCTGTAAAAAGTCAATAAAATATATTAAAAAAAAAATATATATATATAATTGATTTTTTAGGGAGAGGGAGAGATAGAAACATCGACTAGCTGCCTCCTGCATGCCCCCTACTGAGGAATCAAGCTGGCAACCCCGGGCATGTGCTCTGACCGGGAATTGAACTGGTGACCTCCGGTTCATGGGTTGATGCTCAACCACTGAGTCACACCTGCCAAGCCAGAAACCATTTTTGAAATGAATCATATCCCATTGCAGTGAAATAGCCATACCCTGAAACTATCCTCATAATGTCAGATAATGTGTTCAGCAATATGCCTGCCATCACCATAGATAGCCCAAGTCTGTTTAGATTCTTAAAATGGAATTGCTTGTGTTGGTATCATTTGATCAGGGACTTGATGTAGTTAGTGATTTGTAATAGTGGAAATTAAAATTTGGTAAATGTTCTGTTTGGAATGAATCACTGCATTTGAAATTAGTATTTTATAGGCTTACTTTGCGGCAGCAAGTGACTCACCTTCATTCCACTTTTTAAATAGGATGAAGATGATGACTACCTGCTAGAAAATGTGACCTTTGCACCCAAGGATGTCATGCCTGTGGATTTCACACCTAAAGATAATGTACATGGACTGGCTTACAAGGGTCTGGATCCCCACCAAGCGCTGTTTGGAGCTTCAGGAGAACATCTTAATCTTTTCAGTGGGAGACCCGAGGGAACCAGCAATCTTCTTGGAGATATTGGAGTGAATAAAGGGAGAAAATTGGGAATTTCAGGCCAGGTAAGTGTTTCTGATTTATAAACATGGAGCTATTGACAAATGAGAATACTCCTTATTATACTTGCCCCATAGTAGGGCACTCATTATTGGTTGACTACATGAAGACCTCAAAGAGGTCATATTTTCCTTGGGATTTGTTCTGAAGATAGGTAAAGTATACCTACGTGATTTTAATATTTACTGCTGAGATCCTGTAACCTATGTTCTTGGTGGAGTTTGTGTGTTCCCAGGAGTGAGGACTACTGTTTCACACTCTTGTGGGGCTGAGCAGAAAACCACACTTACCCTTTTGGTTTAGTTAATAGTTGAATTTCAGTCTACCTCTCCAAGTTCAGGTCCAAGTTTGACTACCTCCTGGACTATTTCCTAGTGCCGCCAGCTCTAAGTTGGCAGTGTAGGTGTAAGTTTCATATGGGAGACTTGCTTTGTACCTTTGAGGAGATGGAGAGCTTTTCCTGACTGCCTGTCCTCTCAAATTGATTCAGAGGTTCTTTCCTAAATTACATTTAGGAAATGTCATTATTATCTTTTCTTTCTAAGCTACATTTAGAAAATGTCATTAATGTTTTTTCCAGTTCTTTTAACAGAAAGGGATACTTGGAGGTCATTTCCCGCAAAGATTAGGAGTTCTTACAGTGGCTGTTACAGTAGTGGTGGTCTCCAGACCCTGGTCACCAACTCTGTCCCAGGCCATACTGAACAGCAGATGAACACTCTTCCTTTCTCCATTAGAGGCCCCATTTCTCCTCCTGCACTGCTGCTTGCATGCATTCTCCATTCCTCTGCCTGTGCTAGGACCCGGACCCATAGCTGCTGCTGGGCACGTGGCATTCACATCTACAGGACTGGGGTCTGTGTATTAATCTGGGCCTCCCATTTGCTTCTCTCTTGGTGATCTTATCGTGCTAACGTGGGCTGTTCAATTACATTGTTAAAGTAGCTTTATCCTTCAGTGCAGACATATCTAAACCTGTATTGCTGTTTGAAACCTTGTTTTGAAGGCTTTTGGTGTTGGTGCCCTGGAAGAGGAAGATGATGATATCTATGCAACAGAAACTCTATCCAAGTATGACACCATTTTGAAGGACGAGGAGCCTGGAGATGGACTCTATGGCTGGACAGCGCCCAAGCAATATCAAAGTCAGAAAGGTGATTCCATAGACCCACAACTGATGGTAGGATCAGTGTGAGTTATCAGGAAGAAGGGATGGCAAGCTTGATACTGCAGTGTCAGCCTCCAAGGAGTAGGGAGTTTTTGGTCAAAGATGCAGATTGAGAAACAAAGTTAGAAGAAGAGACGCCCAATGTGGAAAGTAAGACAGTGGCAGGATTTAGAATGGGTCACAGCTGCCAGGCCAGTGTGGCTTAGTGGTTGAGCATCAACCCATGCACCAAGAGGTCACCGGTTTGATTCCCAGTAGGGGGCATGCAGGAGGTAGCTGGTGTTTCTCTCTTCCTCTCCCTTCCTCTCTCTCTAAAATAAAAACAAACAAACAAGAAATGAAAAAAAAGAAAAACAAACAAAAAACCACACATAAAAAAAGAAAAGATTAATTCACTCCTATTAAAAAAAAAAAAATGGGTCAAAGCCAAAACCAGTTAGCAAGGCAGGGCCACGGAGGGGAGGAAGAAGAGGTCTGGAATCAGGGAAGGAGCAAGTGTGTGGTCAGAGGGAGGCACTTCCAGCTCCAGGAACAAGGCAGGTGGTCAAAGGAGGCCAACTCCAGCAGTAGGTGTGAAGGCCAGATGTGGTGACCGGGTGGTAGGAATACTGAAGAGCCCATAGGAAGATGGAGCTTGGCAGCCAGCCTGTCTTCTACTGTGTCCCTGGCTCTTAGGGGGCTCTTATTGGGCAAAGAGGTAGACATCTGTCAACACAACTTGAATTTCACGTCAGAGTCTATAGTGATTCAGAATCTAGGTAGTATTTCAATTACTTATTGATTGATTGATTTTTTGAGAGAGAGAGGGAGGGGTAGAGACAGAGAAACATCGATTTGTTTTTCCACTTATTTATTCATACATTGGTTGAGTCTTGCATGTGCCCTGGCCCAGGGATGGAACCTGCAACCTTGGTGTATTGGGAGGACACTCTAACCAACTGAGCTACCTGGCCAGGGCCGGAAGTATTTTAAATTTTCAATCCAGAAAAGGTGTAGGGAGGAGGCAGGGCTACATAGGTATTTGTAGCATAAGATTTGGAACCAATCAGACCTGAATTTGGATCCCTGCTTTTTCCTGCCCAGCTGTGTGGCCCTGGGCAAGGCTTGAAACCTCTCTGGGCATCATTTGTAATGTGCGGATAAAATCCTCTCTCTGGCCTAGCTGGTGTGGCTCAGTGATTGAGCATTGACCCAAGAACCAAGAGGTTACCAGTTCAATTCCTGGTTAGGGCACATGTCCGGGTTTTGAGCTCAATTCCCAGTAGGGGGCATGCAGGAGGCAGCTGGTCAATGCTTCTCTCTCATTGATAATTCTGTCTCTCCCTCTCCCAATCCTCTCTCTCTAAAAATCAATAAAAACATATTTAAAATCCACTCTCAAGTAGTATGAGGATTAAATGGCATAACTGTGTTTGGCTCCTGCCTCAAAGGCTGATTAAATGGCACCTACTATTTATTCTTCAGTTACAATAATAATCACCCAAATAAAGTCAGGAGGCAAGAGCTGAGATGAAAAACAATCTATTCAGACATATGTAGCTATAGTCAGATAAAATTTGATCTAACTCTTGTAGAATACATATAAAACCATACTGTTGAAATACTCTAAGCATCACTCCCCAAAATGATGCCATTTTACATTTCTAGAAGAGAAAAGGCAGGTGTAAAACAGTTTTTAGGAGGTAGTTTGCTTAATGGTTGTGAACACAAACTCTGAAGACTGCTTGCCTGGGTTTCAGTACAAGCTACTTAACTTCTTTGTGCCTCGGCATCCTTGCCTGGACAGTGGGCATGACAATGGCGTAAGTGTCCCATGGAGGTTGTAATGTACGTAAAGGGCTTGACCTTGCCTGGCACACAGCCAGCACTCTGTAAGTGAGCGGCCTGCCATCTTTGCCACAGAAGATGCTGGAAGGGTGTGCTCCCAAATGTTAGTTGGAATTACCTCTGGGTGATAGACTACTTTTATTTTCTCCCTTTTGCATTCTTTTCTATTTTTTGCTTTATCTTTTCAAAATTTTCTACTAACGTATCTTTATAACGTACAAGAAGTTATATAATATATATTAATGTTATAATATGTTAATATAGGTTCTATTAAATGCTAATTGTTAATTCTATTAATTATATCAATATATGAACATAATGTGATGTTATTAACATAACATGTTGTATAATAATTACTAAACTATAATAAATATATATATATATATTTATTTATTGTTAATCCTCACCCAAAGATATTTTTGTTGTTGTTAATCCTCACCTGAGGACATTTTTCCATTGATTTTTAGA
Organism: Cnephaeus nilssonii; assembly: GCF_951640355.1. Taxonomy (NCBI): domain Eukaryota; kingdom Metazoa; phylum Chordata; class Mammalia; order Chiroptera; family Vespertilionidae; genus Cnephaeus; species Cnephaeus nilssonii. The sequence continues at coordinate 33,638,259 of NC_137091.1, forward strand.
GAACGTGGAAGGCAGGGGGATAGACAGAGAGAGAAACATCAATGAGAGAGAGACACATCAATTGGTTGCCTCCTGCATCTGCCCAGACCAAGGCCTGGGATTGAACCTACAACCCAGTTTCCTGCCCTTGACTAGGAATCAAATCCTCAACACTTTGGTTGGTCCTCTACCCTTTGGGGCAAGGACTGATGCTCTAAGCACTGAGCAACACAGGCCAGGGCTTTTCCTTTATAGAACACTTTTGCCCGACTGATTCATCCCCCCCCTTCCCGCATCGAGCTTGGGTAGGTGTCTCTCCCTGAGCTCCCCAGCTCCCTTTATCCCAGAGGCTGTCGCCCCCTCCTTCTCTCTCCCGTAGCTGGCTGCCTCTTCTCTCCCACCCCTAGGGCTACATGATCTCTACAGCTTTGACCTTATGATTTTTCTTCCTTTCATTGACCCAGACCGGAAGTCGAACCTGCAACTTTTTAAAAAATATATATTTTCTTGATTTTTTTACAGAGAGGATGGGAGAGGGATAGAGAGTTAGAAACATCGATGAGAGAGAAACATCCGTTAGCTGCCTCCTGCACACCCCCCACTGGGGATGTGCCCACAACCAAGGTACATGCCCTTGACCGGAATCGAACCTGGGACCCTTGAGTCCGAAGGCCGAAGCTCTATCCACTGAGCCAAACCCATTAGGGCGAACCCGCAACTTTTTGATGGATAGGACAATGCTCCAATCAACTGAGCCACCTGACCAGGGTGACCTTATGGTTTTTCACTGAGTAAATTTCTAGTTAGCCAGTCAAATGGTTCTTATTTTTGTCTTTGATCCATAGGGCTATAATAAATATCCTCATGGCTCTTTATGCACATTTGCTGTATGTATAATTCATAAAAGTAAAACTGTAGGGGTTTAAAAGAATACAAAATGACAAGAATGTGACATTTAATCACAAATCACCTTACAGAATCTTAAGAACTTCCGGAAGCTGGTACAGAAGTTCAACAGGAGTTGAAGTTCGGAGTGATTTTGTGGGGGAGGGTAGTTGCCTGGCCTTGCCGCGGTGCCGGCGGCGGCGGCGGCGGAAAGCCTCAGGCCCACCTGCACTGCGGGCTGAACCCAGCTTGAGGACTGACACCTGCTGTGTCAGTGCTCGTGGTGGTCTGGTGGTCGTGGGCGCGGCCTGTGGCTACAGAAAATGCAGTCTGTGCATGCTGAGTTTTGACAGAGCCACTGTGCGCAGGAAATCCTTGGTAATCAAAGAACCTTTGCCGATGGGGTTGTCTCTGCGACCAGTGGAGGACCCCTGGCTTTAAGTCAGAGGGCATTTGTCACTTTGTTTCCCGAATTAGTGATCTTTATCTCTTATTAGAATTTCACTTGAGAAAAAGACAAAAGTGCCTTTTAATTTGTACTAAGATTAGGTTACCGGCTGACCTGGTTGCATTGCCTTTTGTATCCTATTTGGATGGTTGCTAAGAAAATTGGGAGGTAGTCTCCTGGTTCTTCACCTGGTTTTAGAAATGACCCTCTCACAGTTAGGATTTTTACTTTCATCTGTCCTTGTTCTCTTTATGGTTTTTCTTGAGATCTTTTACTCCACAGAGTATACGTTTTGGTGCCCCTTAGCTTAGGACTTCAAGCACCTCTTCTGGAGGCTATAGCCTTTGGTCCTGGGCAGCCTGAGCACTGTGGGTGGAGTGGGCCTGGCTGCCAGAGTCAACAGAGGTATTTCCTCCTTTACTGCTATCTCCGTGTGATATCACGGGTGACTTGTAGCATTTGTGTGCTTAGAGATTAAAAGCTGACGTCTTTGTCTTATTCTTATCTATACTTCTGAATTTAATCAATGATATCATTTTGTAGAATCAGAAAAAGATCTTCGATACATTGGCAAAATATTGGATGGATTTTCCTTGGCTTCTAAAGCTTTGTCTTCTAAGAAAGTAAGATTTTTTATTTTTTACTTTTTACTGGTTTTAGTACTTAAAATATTTGCTGAGTTATATCAACAACTGGAATGATAAGTAAATTCTGTTTTCAAAAGCACCAGCATAGTTACTAACGATTGAGGAAAACATATCCTGTATTAGAAATGGCAGTCAGTAGCCACATTGTATTAAAACAGCTAATTGCTGATCTTTTAAATCCAGACTTAGAGTGAGTAGTTTTTTTCCATTAAAAAAATTACATTAGAAACTGGTGGGAGAATGGAATTGATAAAATTCTAGGGACAATGTAATTTAAGGAAAATTAGAAAACTTTAAAAAAGCTGTAATGACCCACAGCCCTGAATCCTTCTCAACGCTTGAGGCATTAATGTGGACGAGGTTCCCTGGGCTCCTTGCTGGGCAAGCAGGAGGGAGAGAAGCCACGTACATGCAGGTCAAGTCTGGGGAGAACTGTGCGTTTTTTCCAGATAGTCCTGTTTTTATGAGATTTTGTTACAGCTTAGCCAAGTGGTGCTCTTTTAAAATATATATATTTTATTGATTTTTTACAGAGATGAAGAGAGAGGGTAGAAACATTGATGAGAGAGAAACATCGATCAGCTGCCTCCTGCACGCCTCCTACTGGGGATGTGTCCACAGCCAAGGTACATGCCCTTGACCGGAATCAAACCTGGGACCTTTCAGTCCGAAGGCCGATGCTCTATCCACTGAGCCAGACTGTTAGGGCCAAGTGGTGCTCTTTAACACCCCTCAGAGTCACCTGTTCCTAGGTGGACATCCCTAGTTAGTGGGTGCTAATAGCTCAGGAGAGGCTCCTGGCATTTATTTTGTTGGCGTAATGGGCTTCTTGTTTTTCATTCAGCAAACATTTGTCTTGGCCTGTGGTTCTCCAGAACTGGGTTGTCCAGGAGCAGTGCAGCCTGAGAAACTGCATTTGGCATTACAGCGGCTGCCATTGGTTTAGTCGCAATAGTTAATGTATTGTAATAATGAGCAGAATATATTTAAAACAGTGTTGGGTGCATACTAAGCTGTTATTACTAACAGAAATGTCAAAGGAGAATGCGAGTTTTTTACATTTATGAAAGGGGAGCATAAAAATGCTTGAGAAATACTCATTTGACTCAGGGTTCAAGGATAAATAGGACAAAGTCCTGACCGCCGAATAGCTCTTATTCAGTGAGGGTGCAAGACAGACAAGTTCACTGAAGGGTAGAGTGCTGTAAGTGGACAGATGGGCTCTGGGGTTCCCGAGGTGCTCCTCACTTGGAGCGTGAGTGATTCAGAAGAGTGCTATGTTCCCCTACTTTTTCACAGGCAAGTTTTCTAAATATGTGGCTAAAAACCCACCTCTAAAATGCTTTGACTCTGATGGAGGATATGAAGACGTGTGTGTACGCACCCCTTTTCTGCCATGTTCTGCTGGATTTTTGTGTCTTGGTAACATTTTTGTTTGCTGGCTGATTGGGGAGTCTGTTTTTCAGAGGAGGTGGTCAGGTTAAGATGGTGAAAAATGTCTTTCCTAACAGTGATAATACCACTCTTCTATAGATTTTCATCATGCCAGGTGCTCCCCCACAGGGAACCACCTGGGAACCTTACAACCATCTGGGAAACTTGGGAAACTCCATTTGTTGCTGACTTTGTGGGGTGGGTCGCAGGCATCATTACTCTTAAAAGCCTCAGGTGAACCCAGTGTGCAGCTGGGGCTGAGACTACTGCGAGCGGGCATTCAGTGCGTCACTGGTTACAGGCTCAGGGTTTCAGGTAGCTGAAAAATCTAGAACACAGCTTACATAGGACTGTCCATAATGCAAGAGAGACCAAGTGCAAGAGGGACCATTTACTTATTTAAAAAGTATGTTTTTATTGATTTCAGAGAGAGAAAGGGAAAAGGAGAGAGAGACAGAACATCGAGGAGAGAGAAACATCATCATCAATTGGCTACTGGGGAACTGAGCCCGAAACCTGGGCATATGCCCTGACCAGGAATCGAATCGTGACTTGGTTCATAGGTCGTTGCTCAACGATTGAGCCACACCAACTGAGCAAGAGAGACCATTTAAAAATGTCTAATACTTACAAAAAAAAAGTTTTTTTAAATAAAGAGTTTATTTGAGCCAAAACTAACGACCTATGCCAGGAAGCAAGATCTCAAATGCTTCTTTAAATACTTTATTTTTAACTTATATGGTCTGCTATCATTAATGCCTGAGTTTCCCAAATACTATATTTCAATTTCAGTTCAGTCAGCTGTTTTTTAAATTGATATTTTTTGAGAGGGAGTGGGAGAGAGACAAAAACATAGAAACATAGAAATATCTATGTGAGAGTGAAACATTGATCGGCTGCTTCCTGCTGGGGATTGAGCCCACAACTCAGGATTGTGCCCTGATCAGGAATCGAACCAGCAGCCTTTCTGTGCATGAGCCAATGCCCAACCAACCAAGCCACACCAGCCAGGGCTTAGTCAGCTTTTGAATGAAAAATAGATAGCTCTGGCTGGTTTGGCTCAGTGGATAGAGCATCAGCCTGCAGACTGAAGGGTCCTGGGTTTGATTCCAGTCAAGGGCAGATGCCCGGATTGCAGGCTTGATCCCCAGTAGGGGGCGTGCAGGAGGCAGCCGCTCTATGATTCACTCTCATCACTGATGTTTTTTTCTCTCTCTCTCCCTCTCCCTTCCTCTCTGAAATCAATAAAAAATACATTAAAAAATACCTCAGATAAAAAAAACTAAGGCCTAAAGTTCCAATTTGGAATTGAAACAACCAGAAAAATATTTCTGAATTTAAAAGTAACTTATTTAAAGATATTTTTTCTGTACCTTGAACCATACTTTTCTAAAATTTCTGATATACAGTGGGCCAGTTCTGCTCGTGGGCCTGTACATCATGTTATTGTTGTCATCGTTCTTGTTCTTATATGAAACATGCATATTAGCATCTCTGTGTAGAGTGGTCAGGGGTGATATTAAAAATGTCTGGTTGTTAGAACAGTGTGGTTCTGGTGACCCTCCCCATCCAGAATGGATGTTGGCTGGGCACTGGGACAATCTGTTCCCACTGCTGCCTACCCACCTTCTGAACGTTAACCTGGGAAAGGCTGGGGTTGATAACGCTCAGAGGTAACAGGTTTTCTTGGTTAAATCAAACACCATCATCTTGCAGCCTGTATTTTCAGAATTTTGTTCTCTGTGTTTTTTTTTAAAGATTTATCCACCACCTGAATTGCCAAGAGACTATCGACCAGTGCATTATTTCAGACCTGTGGTAGCTGCAACCTCAGAGAACTCCCACTTACTTCAAGTGTTATCAGAATCAGCTGGAAAGTCAATACATGACCCAGGGACACAGAGTAGACACCAACTGAATGCCTCCAAGCGGGGAGAGTTGCTAGGAGAAACACCTATTCAAGGTATGTGTCATGAAGAAGATTAAAGTCATTAAATTGATAATAATCTGAGTGATCAAAATCAAAATGGAAAGATGTTTTCCCATTGAAACTTCCCATGATTTTGTATTCCCAAACTGGGAATAAAATTGTTTATTGTACATAAACGTAAATGTACATCCTTTACTTCTTAAGACTTGTTTCCCACCATCAGTTTTAGTTATGTCATTGAAATTACAACCCTTATCTTAAGCTCAGCAGTTTTCAGATTTTAATAATTGTTCAGCAATGTTGCGAAGTCTAGGGACATGTGTACCTTCACTTTCTTTGCACAGCCTGGGAATAGGATGTTTTCCTCAGGGGAAAGGGTTCTGCAGCACTTCCCTGAAAGCCTGAACGGAATGAATGCATGTGAAAGTGTGGGCAGATGTGGAGAATCCCCTGTATGTTGGAGCAGAAAGACCCACTAAGCAAGATGAACTTGTACTTGCCCTTTGGGAGCCTAACAGGTATCTCAAATATAATAGACCCAAACAGAAGTCTTGGTTCCCACTTCTTTCCCCAAACTTGCTTTTTCTCCAGTCTTCTCCTTCTCAGTAAATGTGACCCACTGCTCAGATCAGAATGTAGGAATTCTAGTTCTTAGCTCCTCTTCTTCCTTCCCTCCGCTGACACTATCCACAGCAAGTCCTCTCATTTCTACCCCATGTACTTTTCTGCATTTCTGCTGCTTCCCCGTGGTCTGAGTGCCCATCTACTCTCACCTGGACTATTGCAGTAGCTTCCTGATTGGACTTAATTTGTCCTCTTCAGTCCATCCCCCTCAACAGTAGCTAGGTGAACCAAATTATATCACTATTCCCCTTAAAATGATCTAGTACTTCTTCTTCTTTTTTTTTTTTTTTTGGTTTATTTTTATTTATCGATTTGAGAGAGAGACATTGATTTTTTGTTCCACTTGTTTATGAATTCATTGGTTGATTCTTGTATGTGCCCTGACCAGATTGAACCACAACCTTGGCATATTGAGATGACTCTCTAACCAACTGAGCTACCTGGCCAGGGCCACCAGTACTTCTTCCTTTTTAAAAATATATTTTTATTGATTTAAGAGAGGAAGGGTGAGGGAGAGAGAGATAGAAACATCAGTGATGAGAGAGAATCATTAATCAGCTGTCTCCTGCATGTCCCACACTTGGATCGAGTCTGCAACCTGGGCATGTGTCCTGACTGGGAATCGAACCCTGAACTTGTCGTTCATAGGCTGACGCTCAACCACTGAGCCATACCAGCTGGGCCTTCCCTTATATTTTGGCTTCTTCTTTTTATTTAGAGGTTACCTCAAATATTATCTCTTTAGAGCAGGGGTCCTCAAACTTTTTAAACAGGGGGCCAGTTCACTGTCCCTCAGACCGTTGGAGGGCCGGACTATAGTTTTAAAAAAACTATGAACAAATTCCTATACACACTGCACATACCTTATTTTGAAGTAAAAAAACAAAACGGCAAAAACACCCGCATGTGGCCCGCGGGCCGTAGTTTGAGGACGCCTGCTTTAGAGGGACCTTCCAGGCTTTCCCCGCCCACCATATAAGCTAGTTATCTCTCCCTCCATCCCCACAGCTAGCCCTCTCACTTAAGCCACCCTCAATCACATCGCCCTATTTTTCCCCACAGTACTGCTCTCATAGCATTCCTCTGGTGTTGGTTTTTGGCTTCTTTAATGTCCTTCTGCCTCATTTGTGAGAGCAGGACCTTGTCTGCATTGTCCTCCAGCTCCAGGTCAGTATGTGGCATGGAGTGAGTGCTCAGTGAGCGTTTGTGACATGAGTGGGTTCGTGATGGGTAACTCTACTCTGAACTGGAGCTTGTGCTGAGCAGGACTGTGGAAATGGAGGCCACCAGGGACTGGAGGTCTGGAGTTTGAGATGTCAGCTTCCTCATTCAGGGACCACTCACTGGCCTGATAAGCATCCAAGTAGTAACCTCCATTTTTACCAACTGTAAAATGGGCTTAGATTTTATTACTGTCTAGATTACAGGGGTAATTTGAATACAGATGAAATACTAAATGTAAAATACACTAATTACATGAATTTGTGATATTGAAAGTGTATGTACAGAAAAATGTAAGTAAATTTGTCCTACTTTTCATCTTTTCCTATTATTGTTTTTATTTAGGTTCAGCTACTTCAGTGTTAGAATTTCTGTCCCAAAAAGATAAAGAGAGATTCAAAGAAATGAAGCAGGCAACTGACCTTAAAGCAGCTCAACTCAGGGCCCTGAGTCTGGCCCAGAATGCCGCAAGCAGCAGAACCCAGCCGCCCTCTCCAGACGTCGGACACGGCTCTTGGCACACGGCATTGAGTGGTGGGACAGGCACCACAAAAGCCAGCAACTTCAAACCTTTTGCCAAAGATCCAGAAAAGCAAAAACGATATGAAAAGTTTTTAGCAAATATGAAACGGGGTCAGAAAGGTGGGTGCTAGCCCTAGGTCTCCCATGTCTCAGCCAGCGGCAGTGCTCTTGGTATGCTGAGATTTAAAGTTGAAGCACCCTGCTCTGCCAGTGTGCTTCGTTCTGCCGGAAACAGTGCAGAGATTTCAGGCCCTGGCTTTTGCCCTTAGGAAGGAAGGACAGTTGGCTTGTGTTTCTGTTGATCTCAGGTCCCGAAGCTAGCTGTTTAATTAGAGAACATGCCGTGGTGGTGGCTAATGCTAAATTACAGACCATTTACTGTTTGCAAATGCTTGATCTCTGAAAGTGTTGTATTTCACACAAGAGAACAAGGTCATCTTCCACTTATCTTTAGGTCGTACCCACCCAGTCCTAATCATAGTTTAAAATTTGACTTATAGAGGAGAGTTGGCTGTTGAACCACCACACAGGGTAAAAAAATCACACTGATCTATGAAGTAAATAAATATGGCAAGATGGGAGAGGGCTGACTGTTATACCCAGCAGTCCTTGTGAGAGGTAGCAAATTTAAAGGGTTTGATTTTCCAAAGCAGATCTTTGTGTACTGTGCTTGAACACCCTCTTAAGAATCCAGACCCCAAATGTTTATTTGGTAAATTAAAAAAAAGTTAGAAAAATAAAGAAAGTTAGAGAAAGGAATGTTTTTCTGCCAAAACTTAGGAATGTAATTGGGATGAACTTATTGTCTGGGAATGGTAACAGGTTCCTTGTTTCGAAGATGTAATCAAGCATTAGTTCCCAATTTTTTTTCTCTGATGTATGCAGTAGAATTCAAAAGAAGCATCATTTTGAGAGAGTGAGCAATATGACCTGTCAAGTACCTCCCCACCATGCTCTTAAAAACCAGCGTGAGGACTTGTCTCTGGTGAAATCTGTAGGGACCCAGTGGTGCCACCAGGTGTCCCCCTTTAAGCCCCATGTTTTTCCTAAGAGTGAAGGGGTTTCTTGTTCTCTACCGTAGATGCTCTGGAACATTGTCTGGATCCCAGTATGACAGAGTGGGAGCGAGGCCGAGAGCGGGAGGAATTTGCTCGGGCAGCCCTGCTGTATGCATCTTCCCATTCGACCTTGTCCTCCAGGTTCACTCATGCCAAGGAGGACGACGATTCAGATCAAGTAGAAGTTCCTCGAGACCAAGAGGTCTGTTACCATTATGTCCCTTCCTGGTGTATTTATTTTTATTATTATTATTATTTTTTTTTTTTTACATTTTAAAAAATATTTTAATACTGGGTATTAATAAGAGAGATAATTATGGTCAAAATTATTATGCCAAAACTTGCAATAAATGTTTGATGGTACTGTATATACAACTCAGTTTTTGGTGTAAGATTCTTTGGCAGTCAGAAAGAAAATCTGATTTACTTCGCTAATAGGAATATCTCTTAACACTGGGATGGCTTCTTCCTGGTATTTCTTCTGCTGCTGATTTTTAGCATAGTTATCTGTGACTGTATGAATGGAGTTGAGTGTCGAGGTGCTCATCATGTTTACTCCATATAAGAGGACATACCCGATTGCTATGGTAATTAGGAGGTAGACGGGCATTGCGACTGCCCAGTACTTTTGAGGCCAATAGGTCAAGCTTAAGGCGTTCAGCCAAGACTCGGGAACAAAAGCCCATACGAGATACAGGATGAAGCCAAATTGGGAGTTAAGAAAAGAAAAAGCCATAAATCGCTCTTTCTGGCAATGGCGACGGTGACTTTTCCACCATTTTCCCTTTGAGACAATGAAGTCAAGGTGGTTCTTGACCTTGACTCCTTCAAGCGCCCACTTGGGCCCCTCCCAACAGCTCAGCCTCTCAGCGAGGAGTTTCCTGCGCAAGTGCCTGCGCAGACGCCCCTACCTGGTGTATTTAAAAAAAATTTTTTTTATTGATTTTTTTTGAGAGAGAGGAAGGGACACAGAGAGAGAGAGAGAGAGCGCACTCGCGTGAAAGAGAAACATCAATCAGTTGCCTCTCATATACATCCTGACCAGGGATAGAACCGGTGACCTTTTGATGCACAGAGCGACGCTCAACCAACTGAGCCACTCCAGCCAGGGCGCCTGGTGCATTTAAAAAAAATTATATTTATTGTTGAAAGTATTATAGACACTCCCTTCCATTGACCCTCTCCTCCCCACTCCTGCCCCCTTCTCACTCCTGGTACATTAAAAAATTTTTTTTTATTCATTGATTTGAGAGAGAGGAAGGGGAGGGAGAGAGAGAGAAACATCAATTTGTTGTTTCACTTGTTTATACATTCATTGGTTGATTCTTATTTTTTTTAAAAAAATATTTTTATTGATTTCAGAGAAGGGAGAGGGGGAGAGAGAGATAGAAAAACATCAATGATGAGAGAGAGTCATTGATCGGCTGCCTCCTGCACACCACCCACTGGGGAACAAGCCCACAACCTAGGCATGTGCTCTTGACCAGAATCAAACCTGGGACCCTTCAGTCCACAGGCTGACGCTCTATCCATTGAGCCAAACTGGCTAGGGCTCATTGGTTGATTCTTATAAGTGCCCTGACCAAGATTGAACCTGGAACCTTGGCGTATTGGGACAATGCTCTAACCAACTGAGCTACCTGGCCAGGGCCTACTGGGTGCATTTTAAAATTAAAACATTGCATAGCTTCTGAGTGAAATAAGTCAGTTAGAGAAAGACAAGTATCACATTGACTCACTCATATGTAAAATCTAATTAACAAAATAAACTGATGAACAGAGTGGATCCAGAGACATGGAAGCATGGAACAGTGTGGAATCTTGGAGGGAAAGTGGGGGAGGGTAGGTGGGTGGGAAGTAATCAACTGAAGACTTGTATGCATATATGCATAACCCATGGACACAGATAGTGGGATGGAGGGCCTGGGGTAAGGGGCGGAGGTGGGCTGGAGGGGGAGTCAATGGGGAAAAAAAAGGGGCATATGTAATACTTTCAACAATAAAGATTTTTAAAAAACTAAAAAAATACACACAAAACACTGCATAGCTAAATATTTAAATTCCCCCAGTGAAAAGATCAAAATATACATGGCATTGTAAAATTATAAATTACGTTTATGTTTTTAGCTTCCAGTGTACTTTAGCAAAAATGTAGCATGACTGGTTGTGTAATTGTGAAAAATTGCTTGGAAACTTTTAAACAGAAGAGCAGTCAGGTCAATTGTGTGACTATCTGATGACACAGAGTGCATGCCTTTTCCCAGAATGATGTCAATGACAAGCAGTCGGCTGTGAAGATGAAGATGTTTGGGAAGCTCACCCGAGACACATTTGAATGGCATCCTGACAAGCTTCTATGTAAGAGGTTTAATGTCCCTGACCCTTATCCAGAGTAAGTTGGATAAAACTCCCCTTCCATCAGTACTTATTCCCTATATTAAAGCTGTTTTTCTTCTTATATGCTCATATAAATTCCCTTTTTCTAGATTAACTTACTTGAGTTGCAAATTGTGCAGATTTAACTTCTATTAATTTGTTACTGAGAAAATAAACATCCAGATAGCAAACTTATTCCATATTGAAGATATAAAACTCAGATATGTCAAGTAATAAAACTTAATGCTTATCTAATTTGCCACATTTTTCAATCCTATGCTATATAATAAAAGACTAATATTCAAATCTACTGAACGGCGGAACGACTGGTCGCTATGACACGCACTGACCACCAGGGGGGCAGACGCTCAATACAGGAGCTGCTCCCTGGTGGTCAGTGCACTCCCACAGGGGGAGTGTTGCTCAGCCAGAAGCCGGGCTCATGGCTGGCGAGCGCAATGGTGGTGGCGAGAGCATCTCTTGCCTCTGTGGCAGCGCTAAGGATGTCCTAAGCCATCAGTCGGACATCCCCCGAGGGCTCCCAGACTGCGAGAGGGTACAGGTTGGGCTGAGGGATGCCCCCACCTCCAGGGCATGATTTTCGTGCACTGGGCCTCTAATAATTCATGCACTGGGCCTCTAGTAATTATATACAGTTTACATTTAAAATGTTATTTAAGTTTTATAATTTTTTATAAGAACTTAGTACTTCTTATTTGAATATAAACACCCCAAGAAAGCATATACAGTTGAATCAGAGACTTTGTTAGAAGATTTAGGTACGCAGTTGACCCTTGAACAATGAAGCAGTTAGAGGCTCTGACACCATTCCCCCATACCTCCATCCCCAGTAAAAAGTCCATGTATAACTTTTTTAAACAAATTACACTTTATTTATTTTTATTTATTTATTTATTTATTTTTAAATCCTCACCCGAGGATATTTTTCCATTGATTTTTTAGAGAGAGTGGAAGAGAGAGGGAAAGATAGAGAGAAACATCGATGTGAGAGAAAAACATCAGTTGGTTGCCTCCTGCACAAGCCCTGACCAGGAGCCTGCAATTGAGTTACGTGCCCTTGACCAGAATGGAACCCGGGACGCTTCGGTCCACAGGCCAAGTGCTCTATCTACTGAGCCAAACCGGCTAGAGCTATAACTTCTTTTTTTTAAAGGTCCAATGAATTCTCATTACAAAGGTTTTTTATTTTATTTTTATTTTATGTATTTATTTATTTATTTTTTAAATATATTTTATTGATTTTTTACAGAGAGGAAGAGAGAGGGATAGAGAGTTAGAAACATTGATGAGAGAGAAACATCCATCAGCTGCCTCTTGCACACCCCCCACTGGGGATGTGCCCGCAACCAAGGTACATGCCCTTGACCGGAATCGAACCTGGGACCCTTCAGTCCACAGGCCGATGCTCTATCCACTGAGCCAAACCGGTTTCGGCTATTTTATTTTATTTTAGAGAGAGGAAGAGAGAGGGATAGAGATATAGAAATATCAATGAGAAAGAAACATCGATTGGTTACCTCATGCATGCCCCCTACTGGGGATCAAGCCTGCAACCCGAGCATGTGCCCTGACTGGGAATTGAACCGTGACCTCTTAGTTCATGGGCTGATGTTCAACCACTGAGTAACACCAGCTGGGCTCACGTATTACTTTTGACTTCCCAAAAACTTAACTACTAACAGTACTTTTGACCAGAAGCCTTACAGGTAACATAAGCAGTCGACATGTTATTTTGTATGGTATATGTATTACATATTGTATTCTTACAATAAAGTAAGTTAGAGAAAATAAAATGTTAAGAAAGTCATAAGGAAAATACATTTGCGGTATCTATTGAAAAAATCTGCGTATAAGTGACCTGCGCAGTTCAAACCTGTGCTATATTTTTAGCAGTGGAACTTTTCCTTAATGGAAATCCATCTTCAAAGTTAAATTCTAGCTCTTACTATACTCAGGAAAAAACTAATGGTTACTAAAGTCACCCATTATAAGTTCTTAAATTGCTTTGACAAGTGAAAACATCTTAGGGGACCTTTATAGCCAAGTAGAAGAGCTACAGGTGAAACACACGAGATGATAAGCTTTCTAGGAATTAGATTTTATTCTCAGTTGTTATTAAAATTACATCTATATTTTATTTTTTTCTTTTCAACCCCCAGTTCAACTTTAGTTGGCTTACCAAGAGTGAAACGTGACAAATACTCAGTCTTCAACTTTCTGACACTCCCAGAGACAGCTTCCTTGCCTACAACTCAAGTCTCAAGTGAAAAAGTACCGCAGCACCGAGGGCCTGACAGTGAGTAGGGCTTCCTCAGGTCCATGTGCTGACCACGGTCTGTTGGGAAGACAGAAATAAAGGGTCATCTAATCCTAAGGATACACATAGTGCAAACTCTCCTCCCATAAACATAATTGCTCATATGGATACCTTAGCTCATGTTGTAATGGTCCAGATGTGTCCTGTTTGGGGTTGGTACTCTGCCTCAGCATCTGCCACATGCCCAACACTTTGCACAGTGCCCGGCCTGTAGTAGGGTCACTGATGTTCTTGGATGAGCTATAATGAAAAACTCGTTTTTTGCTTGCTAATTCTGATGTTATGTCTATGTCCTACTTTTCAGAATCAAGAAAATCCAGATGGGATACATCTAAACAAGAAAAGAAAGAAGATTCCATTAGTGAATTCTTAAGTTTGGCTAGATCAAAAGTTGGTCCACTTGAACAAGAGTCCAGTCCATTAGTAAACAAAGAGGAAGTGCATACGAAGGAATCACTCTCAGATAAGGTATTTGGGCTTCTGGTTCTTTGCCAGGCTAGCTGTGGCCTTTACCTTTCTCTATAGTGAGCAGGGCTCAGCACACTCTGTGATGGGCTAGATATTAAATATTGAAAGCTTTGTGGGCCATAGTCTCTATTGCAACTATCCAACCCTGCTGTTGAGTGTGAAAGGAACCACAGGCAATGTGAAAACAACTGGGTACTTCTATCTTCTATAATAATAAAAGCGTAATATGCAAATCGACCAAACAGCAGAATGACTGTCCGGATGACCTTCTGGACGACCACGCTATGACATGCACTGGTGCCAAGCTAGCCAAGGTGGGTGCGATGTGATTGGTCGGGGGGCCCCGCCATCGCTCCACAATTGCCCTGCAGAGGGAGGCCCAGGCCACCCTCTGCGGGGTGATTTAGGGGGCTCTGTGATCGATCACCCCAAAGAGGGAGACCCAGGCCCCCGGCTGGCTGGGCGATCGATTAGAGGGACAGGGGGGCCCCGTGATTGCCCCAAAGAAGAAGGCCCAGGCCACCCTCTGCGTGGTGATCGATCACAGAGCCCTGGCCGGGTAGTCGAGGCCTCCCTCTGCATGGTGATCAATCTGGGGGCCCTGTGATCGATCGCACCCCACACCTGTTGCCTGCAGAGGGAGGTGACCAGTGATGGGGAGAGGGTGAGCAGTGCCGGAGAGATGGCAAGCAGTGGCAGCCGTGGGGGCAGGGCCAGCTGCCGGCAGCCAGGGGAAGGAAAGCACCAATAGGCCCTGATCGCCGGACAGGCCTAGGGGCCCTACCTGAGGGGTCCCAGATTGTGAGAGGGCGCAGGCTGGGCTGAGGGACACCCGCCGACCCCGTGCACGAATTTTGTGCACTGGGCCTCTAGTGTTCCAGTAAAACTTATTTATAAAAACAGACAGTAGGTTGGATTTGGCCCATGGGCTGTAGTTTGCCAACAGCTGCTCCACTGTCCAACAATTTGAGTCACAGCTTAAATCATTTGAGGAGAGGTTATAAATTCTGCCTAGAATGGCTTTCACTTAGCATTAACCATTGAAACAAAATTCAATGTATTTGTATTAGAAAATATAATTTTCCAAGTAACAGGTATTCTCTTTTGTGGAGAATATAGAGAGAATATCCATTGTTTTTTAAAAAAATTACTGCTTTTAATAGTTAACAGTTGAACTTCATAAAAAGTTGCTTTTATCACCCCTTGGCAATGGGCAAGGAGACACCTGATTGGTGGTTTTGCTCTTATATCAATCAAGGGCAAAGCAGTTGTACAGTCCTTAGTTCATCCTAGCTTGATGCCTGTGTCGGTGGCCAGAGCTATTTCATGCCTGAGGCACATAAGGAAAAAAAGTTGCTTTTATGTATAATAGTGTCATTACATTTAAAAAAATTTTTTGTAATTTATTATTATTAGTTTTAATCCTCACCCTGTTGATTTTAGAGACAGAGGAAGGGAGAGGAAGAGAAACATCACTATGAGAGAGAAACATCAATTGGCTGCCTCCCGTTGCACCCCGACTGGGGATCAAATCCACAACCAACTGAGCCACCTGGGCAGGATTTACTCTATTTTTTAAATTAACCTACATTAAAACTGACTTCTTAAGCCCTGGTCAGTTTGGCTCACTGGATGGAGCATTAGCCTGTGGACTGAAGGGTCCTGGGTTTGATTCTGGTCAAAGGCACGTACCTCAGTTGCAGGCTCGATCCCCGACCCAGGGACACGTGCAGGAGGCAACCAATGATGTGTTTCTCTCACATCGATGTTGCTCCTCCTCCCTTCCACTCTCTAAAAAAATCAATGGAAAAATATCCTCGGGTGAGGATTAACAGCAACAACAACTTGACTTTTTAAATGTACAGTTCAGTGAGTTTTTACACATATAGATTCATATAATCACTACCACAATCAGGATACATAATGGTACCATCATCACAAGAAGATTCCTCATGCTGTTCCTTTATAGTTTCCCCTCTCTTCATCCCAGAACCCAGTCAACCATTGATCTCTTCTTTGTCTTTATAGTTTTGTTATAGAATGTTATATAAATGGAATCAGACAATATATAGCCTTTTGAGACTGGCTTCTTTCAGCATCATACCTTTGAGATTTATCAGTATTTTTGCATGCAGCAATAACTCATTCCTTCTTATTGCTGAACTAGAGGCCCAGTGGCATGGGTGTGGTCCGTTGGCCTGGCTGGCAATCGAAGCGCAAGCATCTGGCATGGGAAGGTGGGTCCCAGCTGACCTCAGGGCTCTGGGAAGCACCTGGGCCCCCGGGCCGCCACGCGCCCCCCTCCGCCTGATTCATGGTACCTGAGTCCCTGCACAGAGATGGCGGTGAGCGCGGCTGGACGCCGTGGGCCGGGGTGCAGTGTGGGCCTCTGGGCTGCCCAGCGGCTCCGCATGGAAGCTGGGCGGGCAGCCTGTTCTATCCGGCTGACCTCGTTCCCTGTGGTCCCGGCTGCTGCAGCCCGGCTTACTCGGAAGATACTGCGCGGATGCGGGGCAGGCTCCCTGTGGGTGCCCAGCACCTGAGTGTGGGGGCTTCTCTGGCACATGAGCCTGACATCCCAGGAAGGGCAGTAGGGGGAGTGAGAGTGAGCTTGGTGTACACACACATTTCACTGCACCTCTGTCCCCATCACCCCTCCCCCCTGCCGCCTCGGTGGCTACAGGAGGTTGCAGCGCTGACACCTGCCATGTTCCATGCCGCCCCCCTGGTGGTCAGCGCATGTCATAGCGAGTGGTCGAACTCCCAGTTGAGGGGACAATTTGCATATTAGGCTTTTATTATATAGGATACTATTTTGTTGTATGGGTGTACCATAGTTTGTTGGTTTGTTCACTCTTTTTTTTAAATAAATCTTTATTGTTCAGATTATTACAATTGCTCCTCTTTTTTCCCCCCATAGCTCCCCTCCACCTGATTCCCACCCCACCCTCTGCCCTTACCCCCCCTGACTGTCCTCATCCATAGGTGTACGATTTTTGTCCAATCTCTTCCCGCACCCTCCACACCCCTTTCCCCCCGAGAATTGTCAGTCCACTCCCTTTCTATGCCCCTGATTCTATTATATTCACCAATTTATTCTGTTCATCAGATTTTTTATTCACTTGATTTTTTTTAGATTTTTTAAAAATTTCTTTATTGATTAAGGTATCACATATTTGTCCTCATCCCCCCATTCCCATTTCAAACCCCTTCCCATGCATGCCCCCCCCCCCCGCCCCCCCGTTGTCCGTGACCACTGGTTAGGCTCATATGCATGCACACAAGTGCCCGGGTGGCATAGCTCAGTGGTTGAGTGTCGACCTAGGAACCAGGAGGTCACGGTTTGATTCCCAGTCAGGGCACATGCCTGGGTTGCAGGCTCGATCCCCAATAGGGGGAGTGCAGGAGGCAGCCAATCCATGATTCCCTCTCATCATTGATATTCACTTGATTTTTAGATTCACCTGTTGATAGATACGTATTTGTTGTTCATAATTTTTATCTTTACTTTTTTTCTTTTTCCACTTCTTAAAGAATACCTTTCAGCATTTCATATAATACTAGTTTGGTGGTGATGAACTCCTTTAGCTTTTTCTTATCTGTGAAGCTCTTTATCTGATCTTAATTTCTGAATGATAGCTTTGCTGGGTAGAGTAGTCTTGGTTGTAGGTTCTTGCTATTCATCACTTTGAATATTTCTTGCCACTCCCGTCTGGTCTGCATAGTTTCTGTTGAGAAATCAGCTGACAGTCGTATGGGTGCTCCCTTGTAGGTAACTAACTGTTTTTCTGTTGCTGCTTTTAAGATTCTCTCTTTGTCTTTTGCTCTTGGCATTTTAATAATGATGTGTCTTGGTGTGGTCCTCTTTGGATTCCTTTTGTTTGGGGTTCTGTGCGCTTCCTGGACTTGTAAGTCTATTTCTTTCACCAGGTGGGGGAAGTTTTCTGTCATTATTTCTTCAAATAGGTTTTCAGTATCTTGCTCTCTCTCTTCTTCTGGCATCCCCATAATTCGGATGTTGGTACGCTTGAAGTTGTCCCAGAGTCTCCTTACACTGTCTTCATATTTTTGGATTCTTTTTTCCTTTTGCTTTTCTGGTTGAGTGTTTTTTTGCTTCTTTGTATTTCAAATCTTTGACTTGATTCTTGCGTTTCTCTCATCTGCTGTTGGATCTCTGTATATTATTCTTTATTTCAGTCAGTGTATGCTTAATTTCTAGTTGTTCCTTTTTCAAATCCTCGAGGGTCTCACTAAATTTATCGGCCTTTTCTAGAAAATTCTTGAAAAACCTTATAACTGTGGTTTTGAACTCTATATCCAGTCGTTTGCTTTCCTCCATTTCTTTCTTTTGTGACCTGTTTCTTTGTCTCCGCATTTTGGATGCTTCCCTGAGTTGATAGAGTGGCTTTGTGTGCTATGTGTCCTATAGGGCCCAGTGGCTCAGCCACCCCAGTTATCTGAGGTGGACACTCTTGGTGCACCTCTTTGTGGGCTGTGTGCACAGTCTTGTTGTAGTTAAGCCTTGATTGTTGTTGGTATCACTGGGAGGAATTGACATCCAGGCCAATTGGCTGTGAGGATCAGCTGTGTCTACACTGGGAGAACTTCTGTGCTGGAGACACCCTACTTGAGTAATGTGGTGCCTTCCAGGGTTTTTCACTGTAAAGTTTGTCTTTCCCCCTTTCTAATTAACAAATACTTTTTTTCATTTCTTATTAATTTTTACTTAATTATTTTAAATAAGTATTTAGAAGTGTTGAAATATACATACCCTGTTTCTCATCAAACTATTTCTTTGTTTCCTGTTTTACCCAAAGGGATAAGTGTGGTACTATCAATATTTATTTACACACTCAGATTGTACTGGTTGGCTAGTTGGAGCCCCTTCAGGTAGGTTTTGTGTCCTTGCGATATATCCCTCCTGCTCTCCGAGCATGAAGCTCAGTAAGATTTTCTGGACTCCTCTTTTTATTTTTCTCAGTTCCAGCTGTAGAATCAGTCTCCAGGGTGCCTGGCTATTTTTAGTGGGGAATGGTATACTTTTTTTCTTTGATTTTTATTTCTGTGAAAAGAGCTTATTTTAAAACCACAAATGCCACTGCCTTGTACCATTTTTCCTCATGTGGGTATTTGTAACTTTGTTCTAGAAATTGGAGGTGATGTGGTATGGAGGAGTGACCACTGGCCGAGAGAGGAGAGCTGGGTAGTAGAGTCCAGATCCAGCTATTGGGCCTCTCATACCTGAGCCAGGTTCTCCAGTGGAAAGATGGAAGGACAGAAGTGGATTGTGATCTGGGCCAGTCCTGGGGTTCTCTCGTATCGCTTAGCACGTTAGTTTGCCCAGGTCCGGCTGGTGATATGCATTTGGAGGGTGTGTCTTCTTCTCAGCTTTGCTATTTGCTGATTGAACTGAGTGTATACAGAGTTACTGGCTCTTTATTTGGTTGGTATGAATGTCCGTATCTAGGCTTCTTTTAGGAGGAGTGATGTGTAGTTGCAAAGAGAAGTTTTGTGGCCATTTTATTAACGTGTTTCTGGCTTCCTCCCCATTGTGTGGAGGGCCTAGTTTTCTCTCCAGCATTTTCTTATGAGTAGACTCTTCAGCACCTTTAATATGGGCCTCTGAAGGCTCAGATAGACTCTTGAAAATAGGACAGAGGCACTGTGCTACTACCTACTGCACATATCTCTGCAATTCTGATTAACGACCTGTCTCCATGAGAAATTTCAGCTGCTTCTACCATTCAGCACATCCTGCAGTTGTTGAATCAGAAACACCACAAAAATAAATATTGTGGTGATGATTGTTTAGTTCTGCAGTATGTGAGTGTGGAGACCCATGTACACAAACAAACAATGATGTGTGTGTGCATGTGTGTGTGTGTGTGTGTTCTAGAACATTTGGCTCCTTTCACTCTTCCTTCATTTCTGACTCTTATTTCACTGTTAATACAGCTGGTAAACAAAGGTGTGGATTCACAGACTGAAGGAGGAGATAGCCGCCCATCCATGGACTTATTCAAGGCCATCTTTGCCAGCTCCTCTGAAGAGAAGTCCTCGTCTTCTGAGGATGAGCAGGGCGACAGCGAGGATGATCAGGAGGGTGCCGGGGAGGCTGACTTTAAAAGTTCCCAGGAGGAACTGTCGTCTGTGGCACACAGTACGTGAGTATTTCAGACTTTGGGATTTAAAGGAGAAAACAGCGATGTCTCTAGAGAAGCTGCTGCTTTGTTTAGTGTGCAATTTTAAACCAGGACAATAGCACTCAATGGTGTTTTAATAGGAATGGTGTTTAAATAGCAATCAATGGTGTCTTTTACATTTTTAACTGGAGTAGACCAGAGTTCTGTTTTGTTTGTATGGTATAAACCTCTGGTATATTTTTAGGATAGCTGTGTTTGATAATGTTGATTTTCCTACCTATCCTAGTTGAGAAGATTTAAGAGTAGTAAATATTTTGTTTAAAAATAGCTGTACTTATGTATGGATTTTAGAGCGAAAGGAAGGGGTGGGGAGAGAGAAACACCGATTTATTGTTCCATTTATTTATGCATTCATTGGTTGATTCTTGTATGTGCCCTGCACTGACCGGGGATTGAACCTGCAACCTTGGTGTAGCGTGACAATGCTCTAACCATCTGAGCTTGTTTTTAAAACCGTGTTGAGAAGGAGGTGCTAGGATTGCTGGGTGACATTTAGTCATGAATACAGGGCTCTTCCAGCTTTCCTCTGCAGGGCACATTGTATGCTCTGGATCAACCAGCCTTGGCAGATGTGGTCTGTCCTCATCACTCTAACACTTGGTCAGTAGCTTGCCCTGCTTGTTCTGTGTAACCTACCCAGGAGTGTTGGCACAGGAAAGGAGGCCGTCTTGCGCTTGCAAGGGTAGAAGACGTTTCAGATGCTTGGGGGTGGGTGGGTGCCTGCCCTGATAGCCTGTGGTGGACGTGGGTATAATTTTTGAGGGCCTTTAACCAAAAACTTACATAGCAGTATAAAATATTGTTTATTCTTAGGTGATTGCAAATGTCAGCCTCTATTTTATTTCTACAGAAAAAACTCAACTTACATTTTTATTACAAAGTCATATATATTTGAATTTTAAAAGTATAAATATATAGAAAGCTTAAGTTCCCAGAGATAACCATCCCGAACACTTTTGATGCTTATGTTTCTAGACTTTTTTTATTTTTATCTCTCCTATTTGAAAACATAGTCATCTGTTTTTAAAAATGAGATTATTTATGTGAACATAATAATTTGTTTATATTCCGTTTTTCTCCTGTTTGATAATTCATTTTGAGTGAAATTAAACTTTCTGAGTTGGGGCATAGTCTTACATCCCTGTTTGTAAATTTTATTTTTCTCAGATGACCCTTCTTCGAGGACATCTTTCAACCCTTACGTTTGCAGTAGGTGATCAGGATGCCATACATACCCCTGTGTTACAGACACTGGTGCATTTGGTTGCCTGTGCCCTTGTGTGACTGACTTCCCAGCTCTAAAGCCCATGAGGTTGGAGGTCAGGTCCATGGTTTACCACACCTGTGTCCTCAGCACCTGGTGTGAGCTAGTTGAGCCAAGTGGTGAAGGAAGGCACATGTTATCTGGTGGCAACAGACATTAGTTAAAGACTCAAATACATCAATATTTGGCAAATACATAAAGTTAATACCCTGTTGTTTTTCAGCTAGTGAGCCGGCCCCCCGGGAGCCCGCACCTTCCTTCGTGATACAGAAGACGCAGATAGACGAAAGAGAAGAGTTCGGCCCTCGGCTGCCTCCTGTCTTCTGCCCCAGTGAGTCCAGAGCTCCTTGGTTCATCTGTTTGCACTGGCACCAGAGTGTCCCCTGACATGTGACAGCTCTAACGGTGTTATATCCACCCATCTAATCCAACGTGAGGCCAACCAAATATATACATTTGTTGCTGGTATATCTGTTCTCAGCCACATTTTGAAACCCATTACTCCACCTAGTACCTTAATGATAGTTGTTGCTTTACAGCCTCAGAGTCCTTTAAGCTTTTCTTTTCTTTTTTAACTTTCAGATATTTCAAATGTTGTCATTTATAGAAATAAAAAAGTAAAAATCTAGGACACAAAGATGAGAAGGAAATTGCAGGGAGTAGGGTATTCTGAGGCTTTTTTATACTTTGGCAAATGTAGCAAATAAAATAAAATTAATTCTTTCAGAAGTAAATACAGCCCATCTTCCTCCTCCAGTAGCTGTTAACGTCTTCTGTTCAGGGCCATCTTAAATTGACCTCTTGTATTTAAATGTTTAGACTGGTTTATCATTTCTCTGAAGACTGGGTTAAAAAACCTCTAATAACGTGCCCCAGGTACATGAATAATAAATAATTGTTATCTACTCTATAGTTTCCTGTAGCACTCACATATAAATATTGTTTTAGTTAATTAATCCAGCCCTCAAAGAGACGATAAGAAGCAGAGAGAAGTAAAAAGTGAAGTTTTGAAAAGTTGCAGTGAATGTATTATTTGCTTCAGTTATTCAGATCTTTAGCTTAAAGTGTGTTAGTTGTTAAAATAACACATTTCTCAGATCGTCCTTGATATCCTTAGAATAGTTAATAACTTAATTTGGTCTGTGGGTTATTGAGGGAAAATGGTTTTTCAAAAAATAGCATTTAAAAAGAAGGTTATTAAAACCACAGTGAGCTGTACTGGTGTGATTCAGTGGATTGAGCATAGCCCCATGGACCAAGAGGTCCTGGGCTCGACTCACGGTCAAGTCACATGTCCGTGTTTTGGGCTTGATCCTCAGTAGGGGGCATGAAGGAGGCAGCCAATCAGTGTGTGTCTCTCTCATTGATGTTTCTATCTCTTCCTCTCCCTTCCTCTCTGAAATCAATAAAAATATATTTAAGAAAAACAACAACAACAATGACATATCACCTCACAAACAATAAATGCTGGCAAGGATGTAGAGAAAAAGGAACCCTCGTACACTGCTGGTGAGAATGCAGATGGTGCAGCCACTTGAAAAACAATATGGAGTTTCCTCAAAAAATTAAAAATGGAACTGCCATTTGACCCAGCAATCCTACTTCTGGGAATATATCCTAAAACCCCTAAACACCAATCAGAAAGGATATATGCACTCCTATGTTCATAGCAGCATTATTTACAATAGCTAAGATTTGGGAACAGCCCAAATGCCCATCAGTAGATGAATGAATTAAAAAACTGTGGTACATGTACATGATGGAATACTATGCAGCTGTAAAAAAGAAGGATCTCTTACCCTTTTTTTTTTTTTAATGTTTTTATTGATTTCAGAGAGAGGAAGGGAGAGGGAGAGAGAGATGGCAACATCAATGATGAGAGAGAATCATGATTGGCTGCCTCTTGCATGCCCCCACCTGGGGATTGAGCCTGCAACCCTGGCATGTGCCTTGACGGGGAATTGAACTGTGACCTCCTGGTTCATGGGTTGGTTCTTAACCACTGAACCACACTGGCTGAGCTGAAGAGTATTATGCTAAGCAAAATAAGCCAGTCAGAGAAAGACAACTATACATGATCTCTTAATATGTGAAATCTTATGAATAAAATAAATCAGTCAACAAAATAAGTCCCAAGGTGTGGAGGCATGGAACAAACTTACATATCTTGGATGGTAGTGGGGAATGAGAACAGATAAACCAAAGAATTCATGTACTTATATGCATAGCCCATGGACACAGACAATAGAGTGGTGAAGGGCTAGGGAGTGGGAGGGGCTGAGTGGATGGGGCAAAGCAGGGGGAAGGGTGGGGGGAGCATCTGTAATACTGTCAACAATAAAAATAATTTTTAATTAAAAAAAAAAAAAAAAAGGTTGGGGAGGTCAGTTTTTGAAAAACCTGACCAAACTATAGGAATAGAAAATTGCAGACACCTGTTAACTGGGTTTGGAAAATATCCATACCTGAAACACTTGGAACTTTCTTTAGGTGGAAAAAGATGATTTAATCATTTAAACTGCTTCTGCTATTATGGATTTTTGCAGGTTTGGGTACCAGGAAATTAATGACCTATGAAAACATTTCGATCAGAATTTGGAGGTGGAGAATTTAAGTGCCTGCAACTTGTAATTTTAATGATTTATTGTGTTGCTCTGATGCTAGTGTTTTAGAGTTTCTACTTATAAGACAAATGCATGTTGAATGTGCTTTTGTAAAGGGAGGGTGATGTGAGAGGAGCTTATATGCCAGATTCCAGGCTATGGGATTCATGTTTGAAGTCCCATCTAATCCTCTCTGTGTCCCTAAGGAGATAGGGATTCTTCTTATCCCTGTTTTATGGAAGGGGAAACTGAGACTTGCAGAGGTTAAGCAAGATGCCCAAGATCGATCACAGAGCTGGCGACACAGCTGAGGTTCAGACTCTGAGCTTATTCTAGGATGTTAAATTACAAAGGCTTATGGGTATTCTAGTCTGACTTTATCTTCATCTGGCAAGATGCTTATTGGATCACACAGGTCTTATGTTGATGTTTCTGGCAGTTTTTAAATGCAGGGTGTCCCTCAAAAATGTATACACACTGTAACAGCTGATAGCTCAGTTTTGAAAATGAAATGTATTTTAATAAACGCTGCCTTTATAATTATTCAAAGTGTGTGTATACATGTTTTTGGAACTCCCTAAATAGAGCTAACACGGGATATGCTCATCTATTTGTATACCAGTGAGGCAGGGCAGGAGTTCTGCTTTAATGTTAATCATCCCATCTAAGGCATAGTCCTAATTCAAGAATTTAGCTTTATTTCCCCCTGTAGTTCATGTGTTTATTGCATTTGTGTTTCAGATGCTCGCCAGAAACTTGAGGCTCCACAAAAAGAGAAACATAAAAAGAACAAAGAAAAGCACAAGACCAAGAAAGAGCACAGACGGAAGAAAGAGAAGGTGAGTGACTTCTGGGTGCCCTGGGCTCAGCGTGTGGGGTTTGTCACTCCTGCTTCTGTCATTCAGACAAGCCCCCAGGAAGCCCGTTGAAGAGTGTCTTGTGGCCAAGATGGGGGCACATGGATTTTTCAACACCTTGACAGAGTGTGGACTAGACATTCTTTGTAAACCTTCGATTTTCAGAAACTTTGTTTTTCTTTCAAATGGAATATTTTAATTTGTTCAGTTGTACTTAAAAAAGTTTTTATTTGTGATCATTAAAAATTAGAAAAAAGGACATTTAAGTATCTTAGAGTAATTGTTGAGTATTAAATAACAAAAATTTTATTTGATCATTCATTCAGTATTAAATGAAGGTGTTATTTTGTACATTTCTCATTACATAGAAATGTTGGTCATAAACCAAATTCATTGGTTTCTTACCAGTGTATCTGCTGTTCTCTGACTTTCTACCAACTTCTTCTTTGTGCATTTCTAGGTGTCCGCCATCCTGATGTGTAGTTATCACACACACCTAACAAAATGGGCCAGTCAGGTTTATGGGAAGAGGCAGGGGTCACCTTGGATAAGAGGGGCACTAAGTGTCAAGGCAGTATCCTGCCTTCATCTGCTTGGTTCTGCTGTGCCTATTGCTAGAGGATCAGTTCTGTGAGTGGGGGCACTGTGGACAGTGTGCAGAGCTCTGTGTTCCTGGCCTGTTTCACACTAGGCTAAAGTTCATCCCAAATGAGGTTTTGCTATTGTTTTGTTTTGTTTTTATACATTTTTAAAAATATATTTTATTGATTTTTTACAGAGAGGAAGGGAGAGGAATAGTTAGAAACATCGATCAGAGAGAAACATCGATCAGCTGCCTCCTGCATACCACCTACTAGGGATGTGCCTGCAACCAAGGTACATGCCCTTGACCGGAATCGAACCTGGGACCCTTCAGTCCACAGGCCGATGCTCTATCCACTGAGCCAAACCAATTAGGGCTTGCTATTGTTTTTGAATGACTACAGCAATCAAATACCTCATTAGCTTGTCATTGTACTGAATTAGGAAGGGAAACACCTGTGTTAGTGTGTGTGCTTATGTATTCCAACAACTTTTTTTTCTTTTTTAAGAAAAAGAAACATCGGAAGCACAAACACAAAGGCAAGCAAAAGAATAAAAAGTCAGAGAAAAGTAGTAGTTCTGAGAGTGCTGACAGCAGTGACAGCCAGAGTGAAGAAGATACCGCAGACATGTCACCCCAGGAACTGCTAAGACGGTAGGCAATGGAAGGCAGTGGTTTTCAGGAACCTTTCAAAGGCTCATTAAAATCTTGGTGTATTTGCTTAGAGGCAAACGTCAGAAATGATAAACTTGCATATTAAATAGGCTTGTTAAAAAATTAATTTTTAATTACATATGTAATATGTGAATATGATATCATTGTGAAAATTCATACCTTACAGATAAAACTTAAAGTGTCCCTTGACCAATTCCCCAAACTTCTCTTTCCATAGTAACTTTTGCTGTTAGTTTCACATGTAACTTATAAGAATTTTTTGCTTAACTATACACTGGTAATGTGTACATATGCATTTTATTATGTTTTGTTTTTAAAAATATATATATGTTTTTATTGATTCAGAGAGAAAAGGAGAGGGAGAGAGAGATAGAAACGTCTATGATGAGAGAGAATCATTGATAGGCTGCCTCCTGCACACCTCCCACTGGGGATGCAGCCAACAACCCGGCATGTGCCCTTAACTGGAATCAAACCTGGGACCCTTCAGTCCACAGGCTGATGCTCTATCCACTGAGCCAAACCAGCTAGGGCTGCATCTTTAACATAAATAATGTAATTTTATGTAGCATGGAGTGTGAACATTTAGAATGAATAAATACTGCCTGATTGTTTCCCAAAGTGGCTGTATGAGTTTAGATTATAAAAGCACCTTGTTATTACCTCAAATATAAGTGGTACAGAAATGTTTGCCAGAATGACGAGCAAAGAATGGCATCTCATTTTAATTTTCTTTTCCTGGATTCCTAACGAGGTTGAGCATCCTTTCCTGTGTGTCTCGGCCTTTGCCGTGTGCTCTTTTGTGAATAGCTTGCTCGTGTACCTGCACAGTGTTCTGTTTCCTGTGAGATGGTTTCACTGGTTTTTAGTGATTAAATAAATAATAATTTTGGATATTAATCCTTGGTGTGTAAGTGTATTGCCTGTCATATAATTTTAACTATCTTTGTTGTACAGAAGCTTTAATTTTTGATGCACTCATTTAACCAATTTTTTTTTGGTATGTTTTTCATTTTTGGTATGTTTTTCACTTTTAAAGGCCTTCCCTAACTCGATTTTATATATATGTAAACTGTTTTCAGGCTTTTGTAGTTTTTATTTTTTATTTCATACAGAATAGTGTAACCATCTAACTTTTTCCAAATGTATAGCCAGTATTAGTCAGGGTGAGTAAATTAGCAGTGATGAAAAAGAACCCCTGCATCCAAGTGTCATGGCATAGTGAAGCATTAATAAAATTGAGCTGTTTGGTCTTTCAGTTCATATCTAACTTTCCTTCTCTCTTTTACTTCTGTTTCTAGGTTAAAACATCTTCCCCTACGGAGGCAGTAGTTGAACTCTGCCCTGGCCTGTTCCGAAACTAGATCTCCTCCGTGATGGAAGTCCATTGATTGCTCAGTTAATACATTGTACAGATTGTATTTATATGTACATTTTTAAAAACCTTGACATTTCAAAGGCTGCCTTGGAAGATCACAGAAATTGGTTTCTATTTTTAACTTCAGTTAGTATCAGGAAAAAATTCAGATGTACAGTTTAATTAAAATGGATTTTTCTATTTCCTTCTTGATTTTTTATTTCTTGAAACTCTAAAAAGGAATGAAAAGTAAAGACTATTCTCTTGTTTTGTTATGAAGAAAGCCAAGGCCAGACGAGGACAGTTGAATTTATCTAAGGGCTTGGGTAGAGGGAGGTGGTGGGTTCCTTCCCCCTCCTGCAGTGTTTCCCTCCTGTCTGGCTCCTCCCTCTGGTGGTTGATGGCAGCCAGGAGTCCCATGGGTGGAACAGTGCCAGGATCCTGGCAGGTGCCCTCAGCCTCTCAGGGTAGAAGTCACCAATGTATCCGAGGCACCAAGACCAAGAGCCAGAAAGTATGCGCCTACCCTCCGGCCCCTTCTCTGCGGCTGCCTCCTCTGCACTGATGAGACCTTTGATAAAAGTAAATTACAGAGTTTTCTATTATAAAAATAATGTCATAGAAAAATCAGAACAATTTTTAAAGGAGAAAGAAAAGCACTTCTACCCACCCCGAGATGACAACCCTGGGTATTTTGTAATATCCATACGGCCTTTTTCTAATGGTAGGACTACTACCCGAGTGGCACTGACATTTTGTTCTGTTATTTCCATTGGCACTGTGGCAGATATTTCCCTCAGGCTCTACATCCTGTGTGTACCCGCCCCTAATAACTACATCGCCCTTCATCCAGAGCCTGCTCTCTAACTGAATGACCATTTCTCTGTTGTTGACCTAAAGTGGGTTGATGAGAGCCCCTACAGAGGCAGAGGACACACAGATTGTCCTGGGAGAGGGAGCCAGGAAGACAAGCAAGATCTTGAGGATGGGGCCGCAGGTTACACACTCGTGGCCTGGGTGCTTTTGTGTCCAGAATTCGAAGCCCCTGTTCTCCCAGGAGAGGAAGCAGCGAGATTGCCGGGCCTCTGGGGGATGGGCGGTGTGGCGGGGCGCGGGTGCGGGGCGCGGGGCACGCGAGGCCACCGTTTGCAGCCAGGCCCGGGGCTGGCCACTGGCGGGCACTGCTCCACGATGGCCTCCCGGCCACCGCGCCCTTCCTGCTCCCTCAAATACCGGGACAAGGATTGGAAGACATGCTCCCCAATATACCTGGACAAGGGTGGGAAGAAAGCGCCCCGGGAAATGAGTGTGCAGCCGCCCTTGGTCCCAGCCGCGGATGGCGCCCCGGGACGCAGAAGGCTGCCTTTGGTGACCCTGGTCAAGGCCATGGTTCGCTTCAAGAGGCTGGCCTCGGAGGTCCGGCGGGGTCACATACTGCCCTCCCTCAACCCCCTGGCCACGGAACAACCGAAAATGCCCGAGAAGCGCTCAATGCCTGAAAAGACGTTCTGGGGCGACCAGGAGCCCCTCTCCAAGGTTAGAACTGCCCTAGGGGAGGGGGTGGGGGGTAAGAGCACACGCGAGAGCGGCCGGGACAGACTCCTGGCTTCCGGTGAAGCTCTGCGCCCAGGCCCCTGCTTGAGGCGCACCCAGTGGACAAAGGCTTAGAAGTGGCTGCAGGCTCGGGGCTTCCCACTGGAAGTCGCTGGGGAAACAGGTTTGTCCTGGGAAGGGGGTAGGTGGTGGGGACAGTGTTTTAAAGCAGCTACCCTGACCCAACCCAGACTCCGGGGTCTCCGGCTGAGCCTCTCAATATCCCCATGGTGACATTCCTAAGTCATGAAGGAGCCCTCTCTATCCACTAAACAGCCCTAGCAACAACAGAAAACTTAGAATAGCAACAATAAAAACATAAAAACCTAACAACACTACTTTGTATTCTTTTTAAAATAGATCTTTTTACTGAATTTAGAGAGAGGAAGGGAGAGGGAGAAAGAAACATCAATAAGAGAGAACCATCGATCGGCTGCCTTCTACTGGGGACAGAGCCCACCACCTGGGCATGTGCCCTGACTGGGAATCCAACCCGGGACCCCCTGGTGCATGGGGCAACGCTCAACCAACTGAGCCACTCTTGCCAGGGCACTACTTTGTATTCTCAGTGATGTTGGAGAGATGTATTGATACAAAAAAAAAAAAAAAAAAAAAAAAAAAAAAAAAAAGACTGCAGCTGGAAAGAGGAAATAATCTGTGAACAGAGAAAATTCTCAGAGGTGAAAAAGAGGATTTTCAAGCCAAATCCTCCATGAAGGCTTTAACATCGGAGGGGAGAGCTGAACCAGAAGGTCAGCAAACAACACAGGAGAGATCCAGAAGAGCCCATGTGCCTGTGAGAGGTGCAGGAGAGGGAGGGGAGATGGAGGAGGAGAGAAACACAGGAGGAAAACAAGAAAATCTCCCTGGGCTGAAGAAAGACTGAAGTGCGCTCACGGAAAAGATGGTCAAGCTCAGTGAAAGACTGGGAAGAAATAGAACCCATGCCTGGCGAATGCCTGCATTCATCGCAGGGATAGGAGCAAGGCTGTCCTGCACACAGCTGGAAAACCTGGGTCAGACTGAGATCTAGGCTTCCCCAGCTGTCCTCAGAGCAGATTGTCACTGGCTGACCCTCCACCCTGCACTGGGGTCTCCATGGGGAAGTTGTTTGAAAAGAAAGCAAAATGCTTTGCTCTGCTTTGAGTTATGCTATTTATTCTGATTTTTTTTAACAGTAAAGTTAAAGGCGAGCACAGGGATTATATTTTATATTCTCAACAGAACATTCTCAAGATTCAAATTCAAATAGATATAAAAGCTTAAAACAACAACAAAAGTTAGCACCCTTGCCCTCCAACTTCCCTATTTCTCTCTAGAGGGGCAACATATGTTTTTAGTTTCTTTTGTATCCTTACAGAGGTGTTTTATGAATTTACCAGTACATACATAAATTGAGGCAAACTTTATAGACCCCTTTTGCACCTTAAATTTTTTTTTAAATCCTCACCTAAGGGCATGCTTAGAGAAAGAGAGGCAGGGAGAGAAAAAAAAGGAGGGAGGGAGAGAGAGAGACATTGATGTGAGAGAAACATCCATCGCTTGCCTTCCACACACGCCCTGACCCGGATTGAACCAGCAATCCAGGTAGGTGCCCTGATCGGGAATCCAGTTGTCAATCTTTCAGTGCATGGGACGACACGCAATCAACTGAGACACTCCGGCCAGGCTAAAACAAATTTTTTAATGAGTATATTTTAGGGATCTTCCCACATCAATGAAGAAATAGCTTCCTTGGATTGATCTCCACCCTGCCCAGCCTGGCCGACCTGGTGCCAGCGCCTGGCCAGGCCAGGAGGCCCCTGCCCTGGGATACTGTGTGGCTGCCACCTGCGTGCCAGTGGAAGCTGAGCTGAGCTGCTTTCCGAGGTGTCAACCACAACAAAGCTGACAGACCCTGAGTTCTTGTAGGATCTGGACCCAAGGCCCTTCTACTTTCTCTCTCTGCCCGTGTAGCTGCTCCTGGCTCCCAGGGGATCAAAATCACAGACCCTAGTATTGGACCCCAGCTGGGGGGTGGGGGGGCAGTTTACTGTTGTCCTCCATGAAGTTTAATTTATGAAACCTCCCCCACCTTATAAAACCAACCCTAAGGAGTATTTTAAATTCACACAGACTTTATGTAAATTTAAAATTAGATAAAATATATTTTGGAATAAAGTAAATTTAAGGCCTGCGCGCGCGCGCGCGCGCGCGCGCGCGCGCACACTCACACACGCACACACACACACACACACAGAAAAAGAAAGAAAAAGAACGTCCTTGTTCCTTTTTATGAATACAGTAGTAAGTATCCCATTGGCTAGCTGTCCTCTGATGGATTTAACCAGTTTCTTGTGGATGCACACTCAGGTGGCTTATGATTTTTTTTGCCTGAGGTTTTTATAATCCATCCGATTGACAGAAGTTGGGAAGTTCTATAAAACTCTGAACAAAGGCATGTGATTGCGGAATTATATGTTAAGAGTATGTTTAGCTTGCCCTAGCCCAGTGGTCGGCAAACTGCGGCTAGTGAGCCACATGAGGCTCTTTGGCCCCTTGAGTGTGGCTCTTCCACAAAATACCACGGCCTGGGCGAGTCTATTTTGAAGAAGTGGCGTTAGAATAAGTTTAAGTTAAAAAAAAATTGGCTCTTAAAAGAAATTTCAATCGTTTTACTGTTGAAATTTGGCTCTGTTGACTAATGAGTTTGCCGACCACTGCCCTAGCCGGTTTGGCTCAGTGGATAGAGCGTTGGCCTGTGGACTGAAGGGTCCCAGGTTCAATTCCGTTTAAAGGCATGTACCTTGGTTGTAGGTAGGTTCCCCGGCTCTGGTGTGTGCCCCGGCAGGAGGCAATCAATCAATGTGTCTCTTTCACGATATTTCTCTCTGTCTCTCCCTTTGCTGACCATTCTCTCTAAAAATCAATGGAAAAAATATACTTGGGTGAGGATTAACAAAACAACAACAAAAAGAATATGTTTAGTTTTGCAAGAAACTGCCAAACTGTCTTCCAAGATATCTGTACCATTTTGCATCCCCACCAGCAATGAATGAGAGTTCCTATTGCTTCACATCCTTGTCAACATACAGTGTTGTCAGTGTTCTGGATTTTGGCCATTCAAATATTATTATTGTTGTTTTAGTTTTCAAATTCCTGATGACATGTCAGGAATATCTTTTCACCTGCTTATTTGCTATCTGTATATCTTATATTGTGTCTATTTAGATCGTTGGCCTGTTTTTTTACTTGTGTTGTTTATTTTCTTATTGTTGAGCTTTGAAAGTTCTTTATATACAGTTGTGCCTTGGTATCCTTGGGGAATTGGTTCTAGGACCCTTCCCCCATGCCCAAGATACCGAAATCCACAGGTGTTGAAGTCCCTATGTAAAAAGGTGTAGGATTTGCATATAACCTAAGTAATCTTCTCATATACTTAAAAAAAATATTTTCTTTATTGATTTCAGAGAGGAAGGGAGAGGGAGAGAGAGAGAAACATCAGTGATGTGAGAGAATCATTGATTGGCTGCCTCTTGCATGTCCCACACTGGGGATAGAGCCTGTAACCCAGGCATGTGCCCTGACCAGGTATTGAACCATGACCTCCTGGTTCATAGGTTGATGCTCAACCACTAAGCCACGCCTACTTTAAATCATTGCTAAATTACTTATAATGCCTAATCCTATATAATAAAGAGGTAATATGCAAATTGACCATCACGCCCTCACAAGATGGTTGCCTGTGACCAGGCCAGCAGGGGGGTTAGTGAGGGACGACCAAGCGACTGAACAAGTAGGCTGCGTGGGGCAACCAGGCCAGCAAGGGGGTAAGTGAGGGATGACCAAATGACTGAACAAGCAGGCTGCGTGGGGCAATCAGGCCAGTGGGGGGGCCATGAGGAGTGACCAGGCTGGCACGGGGGGGCAGTTGGGGGTGACCAGGTTGGCAGAGGGGGGCATTTGGGGGTGACCAGGTTGGCAGAGGGGGGCATTTGGGGGTAACCATACCAGCAGGGGGGCAGTAAGAGGTGACCAGGCCGGCGGGGGGGGGGGGGGGGTGCAGTTGGGGGCAATTAAGCTGGCAGGGGGACAGTGAGGGGCAACCAGGCCGGCAGGAGGGGGCAGTTAGGGGTGACCAGGCCAGCAGTGGGGAGTGACCAGGCAGGCAGGCAAGTGAGCGGTTAGGAGCCAGTGGTCCAGGATTGTGAGAGGGATGTCTGACTGCCAATTTAGGCCCGATCCCCGGCATCGGGCCTAAACTGGCAGTCAGACATCCCGCGAGGGGTCCCTGATTGGAGAGGGTGCAGGCTGGGCTGAGGGGACTCCCCCTCCTCCGTGCACGAATTTCGTGCACCAGGCCTCTAGTACAATATAAATGATATAAAAATACTTATACTGTATTGTTTAGGAATAATAACAAGAAAAAAAGTCTATATGTTTAGTACAGACTCAACCATCATTATAGGCCTAACTACATAATGTAGTTCACATCTGCACTGATGTAACTTCTTTTCCTGATTTTTTTGATACATGTTTGGTTGAATCAGCAGATGGGAAACCTGAGTATATCAAGGCCAACTCAATTTTGGATAACAGTCCTTTATCAGAGGTGTCTTTTGCAAATATTTTCTCCCAGTTTAATGGCTTGTCTTTCCATTCTCTTGACATGGTCTTTCACAGAGCAGAAGTTTAAAATTTTTTTTTTAAGTCTGGCTTGTCAATTGTTTTTTCAAGGATTGTCCCTTTGGTGTCATATCTACAAAGTCATTGCCATACCCAACCAAGAATGTCCAGATTTTCTCCTGTGTTATTCTCTAGGAACTTTATAAATTTTCACTTTACATTTAGGTGTGTGATCCATTTTGAGTTAATTTTTATGAAGGGTTTAAGGTCTGTATCTAGATTTTTATTTTATTTTTTTGCACGTGGATGCCCAAGTTGTTCCAGCACCATTTGTTGAAACACTGTCATTTCTCCATTGTATTGACTTTTCTCCTTTGTCCAAGAACAGTTAATTTTACTTCTGTGGGTCTATTTCTGGGCCCTCTATTCTGTCCATTGATCTATTTGTCTATTCTCTCACCAACACCATGGTGTCTTAATTTCTGTTGCTTTACAGTAAATCTTGAGGTCAGATCATGTCGTCACTTCAACTTTGTTCTCCTTCAATAGATGTTCTGGATATTTTGCCTCTCCAAATTTTAGAATCTGTTTGTCAATATCCACAAAATAACTTGATGAGATTTTGATTGGGATTGCACTGAATCCATAGGTCAGGTTGGGAAAAACTGACATCTTGACAATATTGAGTTTTCCTATCCATGAACATGGACTATCTTTCCATTTATTTAGTTCTTTGATTTTATTCATCAGAATTTTGTAGTTTTCCTTATATAGATCTTCGACATATATTGTTAGATATAAACTGAAGTATTTAATTTTTTGGTGCTAATGTAAACGATACTGTGTTTTAAAGTTAAAATTCCACTTGTTCATTGCTAGTACTAGTATATAGGAAAGTGGTTAACCTTCTGCATATTAGCCTTGTAATCTACAACCTTTCTATTATCACTATTAGTTCCAGAAGTGTTTTGTTGATTATTTTGGATTTTGTATATAGGTGATAATGTCATCTGTGAACTAAGACAGTTTTATTTCTTCTTTCCCAATGTTATACCTTTTATTTCCTTTTATTGTCTTACTAGCGGCCCGGTGCACGAAATTCGTGCATGGGGGTCCCTCAGCCCAACCTGCACCCTCTACAATCCAGGAGCTCTCAGAGGATATCCTACTGATGGCTTAAGCCCACTCCCATGGTTCTCTGCTCTCTGTGGGGCCTGGAGGTTTCCCTGCAGCCATGGAGATGAAGCTCCCATGCCCTGCTGTCGCTCTCTGCCTGCTGCCGCCATGTGCCATGTGAAGGAAGCTCCAATGCCCTGCAGTGTGCTCTGTCTGCCAGGCCTGGGGGCTTCCCAGACACGGACACACTAAGGAAGCCCCCATGCCCTGTTGTCCAGGCTCTGTCTGCGGGGCCTGGGGGTGTTCCTACCGCCACTGCCCACTAAGGAAGCCCCCAAGCCCTGCTGTCTGGGCTCTGTCTGCCATGTCTGGGGACTTCCCTGCCACTGCCCCACTAAGGAATCCGCCATGCCTGGCATGCAGGGCCTGGCGGCTTCCCGGTTACAGAGATCAGGAAGCCGCCATGTCCTGCTCTGCTGGCTCTGGAGTCTTCCCTATCGCCCACCGGCTCTGTGTGCGCAGGGCCTGGCGTCCTCCCGATCGCCGTGGCGACCATCGGGAAGACCCCAGGCCCTGCTCCTCTGCCGGCTCCGTGTGCACGTGTGCGCAGGTCCTGGCGTCCTCCTGATCGCCACGGTGACCATCGGGAAGACCCCAGGCCCCGCTCCTCCACCGGCTCTGTGTGCGCAGGGCCTGGCGTCCTCCTGATCGCCGCGGCGACCATCGGGAAGACCCCAGGCCCCGCTCCTCCACTGGCTCTGTGTGCGCAGGGCCTGGCATCCTCCCGGTCGCCACGGCGACCAACGAGAAGACCCCAGGCCCTGCTCCTCCGCTGTCTCAGTGTGCGCAGAGCCTGGCGTCCTCCCGATTGCCGTGGCGACCATCGGGAAGACCCCAGGCCCTGCTCCTCCGCCGGCTCCGTGCGCGCAGGGCCTGGCGGCTTCCCACTGCTGCAGCACTAAGGAAGCCGCCATGCCCTGCTCTCAGTGCTCTGTTTGCTGGTGGGACAGGCCAGACACTCCAGCAGCGGGGCTGAAGGGACTGGGCGCCGCCATCTTGTGGGTATGGAGGCCGCCATTTTTGTCATGGAGTGACGCCTACTTTGCATATTACTCTATTATTAGATAGGATTGCATGAGTTAGAAATTCTAGTACAATGTTGAAAAGGAGTGGTAAGAGGGAACACTTTTGCATCATACCTGATCTCAGTGGGAAAGCTTCAAGTTTCTTACCATTAAATATTATGTTACTTGAAGGATTCTTGTAGATATTTATTTGTCAAGTTGAGAAGTTCCCCTCTAGTTTGCTGAGAAATTTTTTTTATAATGAATGGGTGTTGAATTTTGTCAAATGCTTTTTCTGCACCTATTGATAAGATCACATTATTTTCTTTTTTATCCTATTGATGTGATCACATTAATTTATTTTTGAATATTGAACCAGTCTTGCATACCTGAGATAAATCCCACTGGGTCATGATGTATAATTCTTTCTATACATTGTTGAATTTTATTTGCTAATATTTGGTGAGGATTTTTGCTCATGAGAGATAATGGTCTGTATACTTTTTTTTGTAATATCATTGTTTGGTTTTCATATTTGGGTAATGCTAGACAGCCTTACAAAATAAGTTAGGAAATATTCCCTCTACTTCTATCATCTGAAAGAGATTGTAGAAACCTGGTATAATTTCTTCCTTAAATATTTGGTAGAATTCACCAGTGAACCCATCTTGGCCTGGTTTTTTCTGTTCTGAAAACTTATTAATTAGTGATTCAACTTCTTTAATAGAAAAAAGCCTATTCAAGTTATCTATTTTTTCTCATGTAAGTTTTAGCAAATTGTATCTTTCAAGGAATTAGTCTATTTCATTTCAAATTTGAATTTAGCCAATTGCATTTCAAGCTATGAAATTTGTGGGAATAGAGAAAGAAACATCGATGTCAGAGAAACCATCAATTGGTTGCCTCCCATAAGTGCCCTGACTGGGGATCAAACTCACAACCTTTTTGGTGCAACTGAGCCATGAAGCTGGGGCCTCCATCCATTTATTTTTAATCTATATGTGTCTTCATATTTAAAATGGGTTTTGTGTAGACAACATATTGTTAGATCTTGTTTTTTTGATCCATCTTGATAATCTGTCTTTTAAATATATTTTATTGATTTCAGAGAGGAAAGGAGAGAGATAAAGAGTTAGGAACATTGATGATGAGAGGGAATCATTGATTGGCTGCCTCATGCACGACCCCTATTGCAATGTGGGCATGTGCCCTGACTGGGAATCCAACTGCGATTTCCTGGTTCACAGGTCAACACAACCACTGAGCTACACAGGCTGGGCAGGCA
Organism: Cnephaeus nilssonii; assembly: GCF_951640355.1. Lineage (NCBI taxonomy): Eukaryota > Metazoa > Chordata > Mammalia > Chiroptera > Vespertilionidae > Cnephaeus > Cnephaeus nilssonii. Next base: position 33,675,394 of record NC_137091.1, read on the forward strand.
GTCTCTGTCTTTTAATTTGTGGATTTAGACTATTCAAAGTGATTACTGATATAGTTAGATTAACATATACTCTCTCCTTTTTTAAAAAAATGTTTTCTATTTATTACTCTTGTTTTTTATTCTTATTTTTCCTTCCACTCTTCTCTGTTTTTTGTTTGTTTTTTTTTCTTTTCTGGTTTTAATAGAGCATTGCATGTGATTCCATTTTCTCTCCTTTCTTAGCATATCAGATGTAGTGGGATTGTTTTTTTTTGTTTCCTTTGTTTTACTTTTTTTAAATTTAATAAATCTTTATTGTTCAGATTATTACAATTATTTCTCCTTTTGCCCCCGCATAGCTCCCCTCCACCTGGTTCCCACCCCACCCTCTGCCCTTACCTCCCCCCAATTGTCCTCATCCATAGGTGTACGATTTTTGTCCAGTCTCTTCCTGCACCCCCACACCCCTTTCCCCATGATAATTATCAATCCACTCCCTTTCTTTGCCCCTGATTCTATTATATTCACCAGTTTATTCTGTTCCTCAGATTTTTAATTCACTTGATTTTTAGGTTCACTTGTTGATAGATATGTATTTGTTGTTCATAATTTTTATCTTTACTTTTTTCTTCTTCCTCTTCTTAAAGAATACCTTTCAGCATTTCATATAATACTGGTTTGGTGGTGATGAACTCCTTTAGCTTTTTCTTATCTGTGAAGCACTTTATCTGACTTTCCATTCTGAATGATAACTTTGCTGGGTAGAGTAATCTTGGTTGTAGGTTCTTGCTATTCATCACTTTGAATATTTCTTGCCACTCCCTTCTGGCCTGCATAGTTTCTGTTGAGAAATCAGCTCATAATCGTATGGGTGCTCCCTTGTAGGTAACTAACTGTTTTTCTGTTGCTGCTTTTAAGATTCTCTCTTTGTCTTTTGCTCTTGGCATTTTAATTATGATGTGTCTTGGTGTGGTCCTCTTTGGATTCCTTTTGTTTGGGGTTCTGTGTGCTTCCTGTACTTGTAAGTCTATATCTTTCACCAGGTGGGGGAAGTTTTCTGTCATTATTTCTTCAAATAGGTTTTCAGTATCTTGCTCTCTCTCTTCTTCTGGCACCCCCATAATTCTGATGTTGGTATGCTTGAAGTTGTCCCAGAGGCTTCTTACACTATCTTCAACTTTTTGGATTCTTTTTTCTTTTTGCTTTTCTGGTCGAGTGTTTTTTGCTTCTTTGTATTTCAAATCTTTGACTTGATTCTTGCGTTCTTCTAGTCTGCTGTTGGGTCTCTGTATAATATTTTTTATTTCAGTCAGTGTATGTTTAATTTCTAGTTGTTCCTTTTTCAAATCCTCAAGGGTGTCATTAAATTTATCGGCCTTTTCTAGGAAATTCTTGAAAAACCTTATAACCGTGGTTTTGAATTCTATATCTAGTTGTTTGTTCTCCTCCATTTCTTTCATTTGTGGTCTGTTTCTTTGACTCTGCATTTTCGCTGCTTCCCTGAGTTGGTAGGGTAGATTTGTGTGCTAGGTTTCCTATATGGCCTGGTGGGTCAGCCTCCCCAGTTACCTAAGGTGGACACTCTTGGTGCTCCCCTTTGTGGGCTGTGTGTACAGCCTTGTTGTAGTTAAGTCTTGATTGTTGTTGGTATCACTGGGAGGAATTGACCTCCAGGCCAATTGGCTGTGAGTATCAGCTGTGTCTATGCCGGGAGACCTTCTGTATTGGAGACAGCCTTATAGGACCAAACTTGCAAAATTGCAAAAGCCTCTGTGCTCAGCTTAGATTGGGCAGAGTCTCAGGGTGGAGCAGACAGCATTGTTTTCCCGTCAGCCCTGCCCTTGCGCACGTGCCTCCAGACCTCTGCCTTCCACGGATCCCCTGAGTTTCTGCCTGACAGTCCAGATTCCCCCTGTAAGAGCGTGGGTCCCCTAGGGGCTCGCCCGGAACTGGAGTTCAGTGCAGTCAGGAGCTTCCGACTCCTTCCTCTATGGAAAGCCTGCAGCAACCTCCGCAGTCAGACCTCTCTGCGTGCACTCCTGCGCACGCGCGCCTCCAGACCCCTGCCCGCTGAGGATCCCCTGAGTCTCTGAGTCTCCGAGTCTCCATGTGCCTTTCTCTACAGTCCAGACTCCACCCATATGAGCCTGGGTCCACGGGGTTTCGGCCGGAGTTGGGGTTCAGTGCAGTCGGAACTGGGGTTCAGTGCAGTCGGGGGCTTCCTTTCCCCTCCCGCCAGCCAAGCACTCGGCCGCCCTTCCTCTCTGCGTGCGCGTCTCTGTACCTCAGCGCTTTGCAGCTCCTCTGATTCTCCGTGTGCTTTCCTCTTTCCTTCTAGTTGTAGAATTTCCACTCAGCCAGCTTTCCTGTGGTTTTAGATGATGTCCGTTCTGTCTTTTAGTTGTTGTTTTGAAATTGTTGTGCAAGGCAGCAGTTTAGGTGCTTACCTAGGTCGCCATATTGGTTTCTCCCTACTTTATTATTATTATTACTAGAGGCCTATTGCAGGAAGATTCCTGCAATAAGGCTTCCTGCGGAGGACTCCCCCACCCCGCCTGCTTCCCTCCCTTCTCCCCCGCCTCTCCTACTTCCCTCCATTCTACCCCACCCTGCCTGCTTCCTTCCCTTCTCCCCCACCCCTCCTGCTTCCCTCCCTTCTCTGCCGCCCTGCTTGCTTGCTTCTCCGTAGCTTCGTTCCCTTCTGCAGAGCTTGGCTTCCTTCTACGCTGTCTTCAGTCTTTGCGCTGCGCCTGGATATGCAAATTAACTGCCATCTTGGTTGGGTTAATTTGCATACTCGCTCCTGATTGGCCGGTGGGCATGGCAGAGGTATGGTCAATTTGCATGTTTCTCTTTTATTAGATAGGATTATTAGTGGTTGCCTTGAGTTTGCAATATATATTTACAGTTAACCCAATCCAGTTTCAAATAACACTGCACCACTTAACACTGTACCATCTCCTGGGTGGTGTGGGTACTTTATTGTTGAGTGTTAAGAGTTCTTTATGTATTCTAAAATAAGTTCCTTATCTAATGTCTGATTTTCAAAATTTTTCTTCCATTCCGTTAATTTTTTTACTTTCTTGATGTTGTGTTTTGAAGCACAAAAGTTTTTAATTTTTTTAAATTAATGTAATGTCCAGTTTTATCATTGTTGTTGCTGCTTGTGCTTTTAGTCTAGGAAACCATTGCCTAAGCCAAGTTCATAGAGATTTACACCTATATTTTCTTCTAAGAATCTTGTAGTTTTAGCTCTCCTATGTAGGTCTTTGATCCATTTTGAGTTAATTTTGTATATGGTGTCAGGTAAAGGTCCAACTTCATTCTTTTTGCATGTGGGATATTTCCTTGTCCCAGTACCATTTGTTGAAAAGACTATTCTCTCTCCATCTGTAATTATCTTGGCATCCTTATCAAAATCAACTGACCAAAAAACATGAGGGGTTATTTTTGGATTCTCAATTCTATTTTATCAATCTATGTGTTTATCTTATGCCAGTCCTACACTGTCTCAATTTTTGTAACTTTTATGTAGTAAGTTTTAAAATTGGGAATTGTGAGCCCTCCACCTTTTATTAAAAAACAAATTTCTTTCATTCATTGATTCTAGAGGAAGAGGGAAGGAGGGAGGGAGAAAGGGAAGGAGGGGGAGAGGGGAAGGGAGAGGGAGGGAGGGAGAGAGAGAGAGAGAGAAAACACTGATTTGTTGTTCTAGCTATTCATGCACTCATTGGTTGACTCTTGTATGTGCTCTGACCAGGAATCAAATCCGCAACCTTGGCGTATCAGGACAATGCTCCAAATAACTGAGCTACCCAGCCAGGGACACCTTTGTTCTTTTTCAAGATTGTTTTGACTATTCTGCTTCTTTTAAATTTCCATATACATTTTAGGATCAGCTTGTCAATTTCAGCTAGGATTTTGATGGGTTATTGTTGAATTTGTAAATAGTTTTTAAGGGCATTTTCATCTTAACAATAGTAATTCTGCTAATCCATGAACATAGGATGTTTTCCCACTTATTTAAGTCTTTTTAAAAATTTCTTTCAATAATGTTTTGCAATTTTCAGAGTATAAGTCATATATTTTTGTTAAATTTATTCCTATTTTGATGCTTTTATAAATGGATTTTTTCTTAATTATTTCCTAGGTTGTTCTCTGCAAATGTACAGAAATACGATTGATTTTTATTTATTTATTTATTTTTATTTATTTTTTTTTTTAAATTTCTTTATTGATTAAGGTGTCACATATTTGTCCTCATCCCCCCATTCCCATCCCACACCCCTCCCCTTGGATGCCCCAACCCTCTGTTGAACTTAAGCATTGGTTAGGCTCATATGCATGCACACAAGACCTTTGGTTGATCTCTCCCCCCTCCCCCCACCCTCCCCTATCCTCCCTCTGAGGCCCGATAGTCCGATCGATGCCTCCTTGTTTCTGGTTCTGTTCTTGTTCATCAGTCTATGTTGTTCATCATTTCCCCTAGATGAGCGAAATCATGTGTCACTAGAGATATACTTATAAGAATTGAATGTGCGACGAGCAATAATAGTTATGCTGACAGGCAAATGAATCAGTCTGTAGTGAGTTTCTTTCTGGACTAACAGTTCTTTTGAGACCCAATATCAATGTCCACCAGTTCCCTATGAGTACATGTCGGCACTGACCCCTCAGCTCTGGATGGTGGACAAATGGTGGTAATGCAGGTCCGACTCCCTCTGGTTTGGTCTCGGCCGGACCCAGGGGCACTGATTCACCCGGATCCAGGGGCCCACGGCCTCACCCGGACCCGGGGCCAGGCTCACCCGGATCCAGGGACCCACGGCCTCACCCGGACCCGGGGCCAGGCTCACCCGGATCCAGGGGCCCACGGCCCCACCCGGACCCGGGGCCAGGCTCACCCGGAACGATTGATTTTTAAAATATTGAGCTTGTATTCTGCAATCTCCTGAAATCATTCAGTCTATTTTTTTTTTTTTCCAGATTCCATTTCAAATTCTGACTGGACACCAGCACCTTGTGAGTTCTTGTCATTTCTGTGTGGATGACACAAAGCTCCTCAGCAGCTCCTTTGACTGCACCGTGAAGCTGTGGGTAGGTGGTCCCATGATAGGTGGAATCAAAACATCCTGTCTACTTACATTGCCTCTTGTAGAGAGTTTCCCAGTACTGAAGTCCTGGTTCTCAAGGATCACGAGGATTTGGGGAGGCCTGTTTGAGCAAAGTGCAGAAAGGAGAAACAAAAATGAGGGCTCACATTAGTATCAAGCCACTGGAGAGAGATGAGGTTAGTGTAGCAGCAGTTAGACTGTTGGTTTGGAAACAGTGGGAGCAAGGGATAGAGACCACTGGACAGGGAGCTCCTCGCCTCTTGTTGGAGAGTCCCAGTGTGTCTAGGGCCTACCTGGGGGGTCTGCGCTGTGTCATCTCTTTGGGTTGCTTATTTGGAAAACTGAGTCCTATCCACAGAGATGGTATGGCCAGGCCTTGCTGGTCACAGAGGACAGGAAAGTGGCCAGGCTTGGGACATGTTTATGATGGGAGGGTGGGAGAGGCAGACCTGAGATCAGTGTCCAAGGTGCAGGAAACAGGGGAACAAGGAACAGGGGTGTGTGTCATGATCAGACAAGGTTGCAGAGAGGTGGCCACCAAGAACTCTTCTGAAGCCTTCTGGGCACAGCCAGCAGAGCCTGGCAGGTCTGTTTAGGGGCCTTGCTGTTCAATCAGGAGCAGGGCTGGGGTGGCAATGCTCACAGATGACCGTGTGGCTGGAGCTGGGCACATGGTGCAGGACAGTCAGCTCTGAGACTTATCCTCTCCTCTACCTTCAGGGGCAGGAGAGGGACAGGGTGGAATGAGTCAAGGATGGTTCCTGAGCCTTGGGCTGGGCGTGGGGTTCCTGGGTTCTGGTTCAGGTAACGGGGTAGAGGATAGCTGGGAGGAGCATCTTTTCTGTCATTGGTGGGTACCAAGGCTGGGCAGACTAGGCAGGAGGGTTTGGGAACTGCCCACGTGGTTCAGGCCCCACATTTGGGACCCACTACCTGTGTGACCCTGGATGATGTCCTTTCACCCTTTTGAGCTGGATGAGAGTCATAGAGCAGGTGGTTCTCATACTTTGCTGTCACAGACAAGCTCGGGGCCCATGTGGAACTCAGTCCACAATGTCAGTCAGTGCCTCAGTGACCTCTCGCTCTCTGTCCCTCTTCTCCTGTTGATTTGAGGATGCGATGGAGGGATCTATTATCCGGGATTTTGACGACGGGCCCAAGGCTCCTATTTTGGAGTGCAGTGTCACGGCTGACAGCAGAAGGTGACCTTTGCTTCCTTCACACGGGTCAGGAACAGCGAGAGTGAGGAGGCAGGCCAGTGGACAGCACACCAGGGACAGTTGAGTAAAAACAATATGGGAATTTAATTTTCGTGGAAATTTATCTTATGTAGTGGACAACGATTGCCTTGGAACATGAAATATAATGAGGCAAAGGTACATTTTTTTATTATTTTACTAAATGTACAATAAAACATTTTAGAACGAATGAGCTATCAACGTGTTTTTTTTTCTGTTAAAAATTAGACATGTGAGCAGAAGTAATTGATCCTTGTGAGTTGTAGATATCGCCTTAGAAGAAGATGGTCAGTTATCAACAGGAGAGATGATGCCTTTCACGCCCTAAACACAAAAGAACAGATGTGGGCGGCTGAGGGAGTAAGGAAGGAAGAGGGTGGCGCGGGTGTGCTCTGTGTTAGGTTCTCTCTGTGTTCAGTGAGAACCCACCGCTCTCCGGGGGGCGGGGGGCGGGGGAGGCTCATGGGGCATCGTTAGAGAGATTACAGTGTTAGTATTTGCAATCTTGGTCCTAAATGATCAATATTTTCTATGAGGAATCCATATGCATAACTGTCTCTGTCATAAAGACCCTCTGCTCGTCATGTTATTTCCAGAATTACTGCGGCGGCCTACGACAAAACTCTGAGGACCTGGGACCTTGAAACAGGCAAGCTGCTGGTAAGCCGGCCCTGCCCAGTGGAGATGTCGGTGCCCGGGGTCTCGCTGGGCCTCAGGGAGCCTTGGGCGGGGCAGGGGGTGGGAAGAGAAGCCAGTCTTCCAGCAAAGGAGAATTTTCTCAGGGGCCCAAGATGGTGGAGGGTGGGCGTCGGGGAAGGAGAGCTTGCTGGAGCAGGCGGGAGGAGGGCTTCTGCTTGAAGGAGCAATACAAGTGGGATGGGTCATGGCATTTCAGGCTGAGGGAAAGAGACCCTCCTCTGTGAGGTGTCTGGATTTGATGAGGCAGGAAGTAGCACAGAGGCCAGAGGAAAAGGCCCCTTGGCCAAAGCATAAGGGTTCTGGGCCTTTTCCAATCTGTTCTCTATCTTGAAGGGGCCACCACCCATCCATCCAAACTGTCCTGAGACCCCCCTCTCTCCTGCTCAGTCCCCAGCAGCCCAGCCCTGCTCAGGCATCTCGTCAGGGTCTCCTGTCCCATTCCCAGTGCCCTTCTCCCAGCAGCTCCTCATCGTGTCTCCTCTCCCTTCCTCCTCTTTTCTCCCCTTGAAAAAACAACCTTTCACCATGGCCGGTGTTGCTCAGTGATTAGAATGTCAGCCCTCACACCGAAGGGGCCTGGGCTTGATTCCCAGTCAAGGTCACATACCTGGGTTGCATGAGCCATCTCTGGCCCTGGTTAGAGCGCATAGGGAAGGCAACCAATTCCTGTGTCTCTCTCACATCAATGTTTCTCTCTCTCTCTCTCTCTCTCTCTCTCTCTCTCTCTTTCTTCTTCTTCTTCTTCTTCTTCTTCTTCTTCTTCTTCTTCTTCTTCTTCTTCTTCTCCTCCTCCTCCTCCTCCTCCTCCTCCTCCTCCTCCTCCTCCTCCTGCTCTTCCTCCTCCTCCTGCTGCTCCTCCTCCTCTTCTTCCTCCCCTTCTTCTCACTCTCTCTGAAAAGCAATGGAAAAAGATACTCAGGTGAGGATTAAAAAAAACACCAAAAACATCTTTCTCTTAGTGCAAAGATCAGTGTATATTCATTGTAAACTTTTTTTAGAATGACAAGTCAAGATTAAAAAAACACCCAAAATTAAAAACCTTAAAATCTCCAGAGATTATAGATAACATCTTTCTGTCTCTTTTCCTATGTTTACATATGTTTACATAGGAACACAGACAAGTATTTCTGTTAACAACATTGTATCATTCAGTACACATCAGCATCATGCTTTTTAATGGGTGTGTGGATTCCATGGGACAAATAGATCATGCTGTGCTCCACCAGTCCCTGGTACAGGGCACTCGGCTGCTTTCACTCTGGCATAAACAATGATACAACGAGGAAAGTTTCCATATAATTTTTATACATGAGCAGCAATGTTTTTTTGGATGTAGAGCTGGATTTTATTACTAATTTGGTATAGAAACTTGGTGCTTTTAAAATTGTTCTCCAGAAATCTGTGCCAATTCATACCCTAGGCACTGGAGGAGAGCCCACTGTCTCCCACCCTCACATACCAGTTATCATAATTTAAAAAAATTTAACCAATTTTGTAGGTGAAAATGAGACTACCATTGACCTTTAAGCATTTAACCAGATGCTTACTTCTTCTCTTGTAGTAGTAAATTTCCCGTTCTTGCCTCCAGGCAGGTTTTCTATTTTGGATGCTTTCTTTCATTTCTGTGCCAAAATGAACAGGGATAAAGTTGGCCATTACTAGAACCTCGCTGCCCGTTCTGCTGGGTGCTCTCCCTGCCCTTGTTCATCAATCCTGGACATAGATTAATTAATCAATTACACTTACTAATTAAAACCAAATGAACTTAAAAATTCAGTTTCGTATTTGCACTTGCCCACTATGAGTGCTCAATGCCACATGTGGCCAGTGGCGAGGATATTGGACAGCATCTAGATGGAACATTTTTATCACCACAGAAAGCTCTACTGAGCAGCTGGGCTAGAGAGAAAACAACCTTTTAATCCTTGCCGTATTTCAGTGGAAGATCAGACATGAAGGCTTCATAACCTCCTGTAACTTTTCTCCTGACGGTAAATATGTGGTCTCGGGCTTGGATGTGGATCATGGAATCTGTATAACAGATGCAAGAAACGCCACGACTGTGTCACACATCAAAGGTGAGTTTGCATGGGTTCCCTGCTCTGTTCTGCCGGCCATGGTAACAGCTGCTTGTCACTTGACTGACTGACTTTCAGTTGCTTTATTTGGTGAAACTGTAATAGTATGAACCACATAATTAAAGATGGGACACGGATGGCTAAAAACACTGGCTGTTAATGCCAAGACTAGCCCTCATCCGTTCAGTTTGTGCTTGTAATAAATGAAACAATGTTCTGTTCCAACATCATGTGAACATTTAAAGCCCAATCTCCTGTTGAATGGAAGCTCAGCCTTCTTCTTTTTTTTTAAAAAAAAATATTTTATTGATTTTTTACAGAGAGGAAGGGAGAGCGATAGATAGTTAGAAACATCGATCAGAGAGAAACATCCATCAGCCGCCTCCTGCACACCCCCCACTGGGGATGTGTCCGCAACCAAGGTACATGCCCTTGACCAGAATCGAACCTGGGACCCTTCAGTCCGCAGGCCGACGCTCTATCCACTGAGCCAAACCGGCCAGGGCTAGCCTTCTTAATGTTTTGCTCTATTTTCTAAATATTAAAATAATAATTATTCTGTGTCAATTTCCGGGTGGTGATAATATCATTATGCAAGGTGCGGCCATTGGGGAGAACTGGGCATACAGGATCTCTTCACATTATCCTTATAACTGCATGTCAGTTGGCAGTTATAGCAAAATAAATAATTAAAAAATACATAATCTTTGTAATAAAATTTTGGTGTGTAAAGCCAAAAGTTAAAGACTGTTGTACCTATTCTGTCTCCTCCCTAGAGATGCCTATTCTAAACAATATGTTGCTGGGTGGCCTTCCTGAACTGTGTGTGTGTGTGTGTGTGTGTGTGTGTGTGTGTGTGCGCGCGCGCGCGCACACAGGCAGTGTTATTTCCCATATGTGCTTTATGTCTGTTTTTATCAGTGTGGACCCATGATATGTGCAGTTCTCCACAGCTTGTATGTTTCCCTTAATGTATCACTTCCTACTCTACCTCTCCTCACTCTCCGGCTTCTAGCTGCTCACCATGCTTCTCTATGCCCTGTCCCACCTCTAAGCTTTTGGTGAAACTGTAATAGTATGAGCCACATAATTAAAGATTACTGTTCCTTCTGCCTGGAGCACTCTTCCTGTCCTGCTTCCCTTGATAACTTCTGGGCCCTTCCTCGACCTCTCAGGGCTGTCCCAGGCTGGGCCAGACTTCCGCTGGCCAGGAGCTGTGTGTGAGGTACCTCTCCCTCCTCTCATGGCCCCTGGCATGCTGTGGGGCATCGCCCACTCAAGGGTGAAACCCCATCAGACTGGGAGCTCTGCCGGGACAGGGAGCAGCTCGGCTGTGCTCCTGTTCAAAGCCTGGCACGCGTGGTAGGCACTGGGGAACGTGTGGGAACTGGAATGGTGTTTCTGGACCGTTGTCCCTGTTGGGGAGTAGTATATGAGCCTCTGGGCCATGAGAAGCAAGTAGCTCAGGATGTGGAACATGGATAATGCGACCTTTCCCTGTGCCACAGATCATCACAAAAGATCAGTCACAGGCTGCTGCTTCGACCCTGATAGCCAGAAGGTGGCTTCCGTCTCATTGGACAAGAGCATCAAGATCTGGGATATTACGTCCCAGGCCACCCTGCTCACCATCAACAAGTGAGGAGGGGCCCCAGGAAGCCAGGCAGCATCCTGCAGCAAGAGAGGGGAGGAGGGTCCCCTTTCATGCCCTCCTGGATTTGGCCTGCATACCTTCAGCTTGTTAGCCAGCATCCATGCTGGGCATCTCCAACTTGGTCGCGGGTGCTATGAAGAGGCTGCAGAGGGGGAAAGGGAAGGCCGGGGAAACCACCAACTGTGGCCTGTGGGATGGGACAGGCTTCGGGTGCATTTGTCTCAATGTGAGCCAACATAATCTTAACTGGTTTTAACGTTTTCAAGTAGTAAACATAAATATTTTGTTACACACACACACACACACACACACACACACACACACACACACACACACATTTGCTTCAACTGAGAAACATAATTTAGAAAACTCAAGAGGAGAAGGAAAGTCTACTATATCTACCCATATTTTGCTTGCTATGTTCTGTCTTCCTTTCTGATGTTCCAAGTTTCTTTCATAATTTTACTGCTTTCTTTCTGTTTAGAAAAACTTCCTTTAGCCATTCTTTTAGGGTAAGTTGGAGGGCCATAAATTCTCTTAGTTTTCTTTAATCTGAAAATGTCTTGATTTCCTCTTCATTCCCAAAGACTATTTTTGCTGGATATATAAATCTGGGTTGACAAGTTCTTTTTCTTTCAGCATGTAAAAACTGTCATGCCACTTTCTCTGGCTTCCATGGTTTCTGATGAGAAATCCACTGTCATTCAAATTGTTTCCCCCTTTTAGGTGAGGTGTCATTTCTCTCTTGCTGCTTTCAAGATTTTTTCTCTGTCTTCACTTTTCAGAAGTTTAATTATGATGTGTCTGGGTGTAGATTTCTTTGAGTTTATTCTATTTGGAATTATATATTTTTGAATCTATAGAATTATATGTTTTGCCAAATTTGGTAACATTTTAGATGTAATTTTTCTGATTACTTTGTCAGCCCTACCCTCTTTCTCCTTTCCTTCTGGAACCCTGGTGAAACAAATGCTTAGATATTTTTGTTATAATCCCACAAGTTCCTGAGGTTCTGTTCCCCCCTCATTTTTTTTGATGGGTTAATTTATACTGTCTGCCTTCATAGTCACCATGCTCTCCTCTGTCCTCCCCATTGAGTTTTTAATTTTGGTTACTGTATTTTTCAGTTCTGAAATTTCCATTTGATCAGTCTTTATATCTTCTATTTTTTTTTTTTGGCTGAGGATTTCTATCTTTTTGTTTGTTTCAAGCATGATTGTAATTACCCATCAAAGCATTTTTAAAAAATTTAATCTTCACCAGAGGATTTTTTTCTAATTGATTTTTATTTTTTGTTTATCTTCATCTGAGGATATCGCCCCCCCCCCCCGCCCCATTGATTTTTAGAGAGAGTGGAAGGGAGGGGAAGAAACAGAGAGAGAGAAACATTGATGTGAGAGAGACACATTGATTGGTTGCCTCCTGCACATGCCCCAATTGAGGCCGGGAATCGAGCCTGCGACCAAGGTACATACCTTTGACTGGATTCAAACCCATGACCCTTCAGTCTGTGGGCTGATGTTCTAACCACCTGGCTAGGCTAATTGATTTTTAGAGAGAGGGGAAAGGAGAGAGAGAGAGAGAGAGAGAGAGAGAGGTGAGAGAAAAACATCAGTTGGTTGTCTCTGTATGTGCCTCAACCAAACCCAAAACCTAGGTATGTGCCCCGATCAGAAATTGAACCCACAACCTTTTGGTGCATGGGACAACAACCAACTGAGCCACCCAGCCATGGCCCATCAAAGCATGGCTACTTAAAAGAGATAGGGGTGGGACTGCAGTTTCCCCCAGGATATTTGGCTGGAGTAGGGTGGCTATCGTCCAAAGGTGTTCTGTTTTCTTAGGTTCTTCCTTTGGCTAGGGAGAAGGAGTTCATTTGGAGGCCTTTTCTTTCGTTCCCCCTTGCCTTGTTGTGGTTGTTACAAGGTTTTCCAGTACCCAGTCCAGGACATATGAAGCAAAAAGCAAACCCGAGGGCCTCACAGCATGCCCTCACAGCACGCCCTCCTTTGGTCCCAAGAGTCCTGGCTTGTCGGCCTTCTTTTCTCCACCCTTCATAGTCTTCTGTTTGCTCTGTGAATGCCCAGGGCTGTTATCTGTACTGTGCGGGAGGAACAGAGAGAAGTTCATTGACTCCATCTTGTCCAGACGTGCACGTGCAACACAAGCACTCCCCCCAAACATTGGTACTAAGAAAAATGGTCTTTTATGAGAAGTGGAATTTGTTTGAAATGAGAACCTATCCTGGAAAAGAGAGATAGCCCTGGTCTGAACCCCAATGACAGTGTCCAGATTCTGGGGAGGCCTTTATTTTCCATCTCCAGGTTTAAACCCCAATGAGAGTGTCTGGATGCTGAGATGGTTCTCAGCCCAATAGGCACAGGAATTTGGAAAGTTTTACCCTGGACGCCCCTGGGAAGTTGACGCCTACCCCTTCTTCCCCCCCCCCCCCCCCGCTCCCCCGACCCCTCACATTGATCTTGCTCAGTTTGTGCATTTCAAAGAACTGAGACAGAGTCCAAAACTCTGACCTGAGCACTAGAAAACAGTTTTGTCCAACCCTTTCCTCGGGTAAAAGGATTGATTTTATGATCTGGGCAACTAAGAGATGCTCATTTATGTTCATAGATTTGCTTGAAAACTCTGTCTATAACAGGAGATGAGAATCATAGGGAAAATACTTTGAGGATGACAAACAACAAAAAGAAGTAGCAAAATGCTCATAGATTTTTTTTCCAAAACAAGAAAACATTTAAAAATTGAGAATGGATAACCCAAAACTATAGTAAATAAAAGTACAACATTAAAATATGCTTTAATAACACTGAAGACAGACAAAGAGAGAGGGAGAAAGAGAGTGAGCAGTTGAGGTAAAGAGGAGGGGGCAGGGGGGCTGGGGAGACTAGCCAAGCTCCATGTCCTGGAGAGAGAGGAGCCGGAGACTGAGCAGGAGAGGCATGCGATCCAGCGCCCAGGCCTGAAGGGCTGTGAGTCCATTAACCACCCGGACAGCTGTTCCAGCTGCTCTCTTTCCTCAAGCCTCAAGCAGCTCTGAATGGTGCAGCCGTTCTCTGCAGGGGCAGTTTGCACCCCAGTGGACACTTGGCAGTGTCTGCAGACAGTGTTGGTTGTCACAACTGGGTGTGAGGGCTACTGGCATCGAGTGGGTGGAGCCCAGGGATGACACCCAACATATCACATGTGCAAATCAGTTCCCTATCACAATGAGTTATTCAGTACAAAACGTCAGAATTGCCATGATTGAGAAATCCTTGGACAGTGAGACATAGAGCAATTACTGTCTGGACCACAGTAGGCAGGAATGAAGTCCATAGGTCCCAGGGCATCAGCTCCAGTGCCCTCTCCCTTCACCCTCCCCCATGTAGGTGGGTCATCAGATTTTGTAGGAGCCAAGTGCTAACATGTGCACCCTTCCATCTGTTCCAGGGCACATACCAATGCAATCTCAAGCTGCTGTTTTACCTTCAGCGGCCATTTCCTGTGTACAAGTTCTTGGGATAAAACCTTAAAAATATGGAACGTCCATACAGGGGAGTTTCGGAACCGTGGAGCCTGTGCGACTCTGATGCATGGCCATGAAGGTTCTGTGAGTTCCTGCCACTTTGCCAGAGACAGTGAGTAATCCACAGTTAGGAGGATTCTGCACCCGTGGGAATGCTGGGCAGAGTCCCTCATGTTTCATTCACATGAACTTTCCTCAGCACAGAGCTGACTTTCAGTGCTGCTGGCAGTGAGGGTGGATTTCTTTTCCACAAGAACAAACAAGAAAAAGGCAAGAGAGAGATTCATAGACATAGTTTGTAAGTGACAGAAACTCAGTTCAATGTGGTGTAACTAGCAAAAGAAATTAACTCCTGCAATGGGCAAGTTCCAGGGCCAGGTCTCACTTGAGAAGTGGCTGGGTCCAGATACTCAGACTATGTTGCCGGGGAGCCAACTCTTCTACTTAGAACAGCTTCTTTCTTGTATTGATATTTTCCCCAAATAGGCAAAGTGGCCCCTGGTGGTTCAAGCCAACAGCGGTTCTGGCTGCTGGCACTCCTGGAGAGAGAAGCTCCCTCTGATGGTCCCAGCACAAGTCCCATGGAAGACTCCCATTGGCTCAGCATGGGCCACATGCCCATCTCTGAACCAATCACTTTAGCAGGGGATGAAAGGTACTGATTGGCCTGGTCTGAGTGACTTGTCTATCTCCAGAGTTAGAGGTTAAGGTCAGTGCACTCTGAAGCAGAGGGACTGGTAATAGGTGAGGGAAATTGGGAAGCTATTTCCAGATGAAGGGCAATGACAATAAGCTGCCATGGCAGTGAACCCCAGTGTGGGAGTGACTGCTCCTGATACCCAGGGGCCAAAGGTTCAACTCCTCCATCCTCATGGAGTGTGTGTGGGAAGCACCCAGGCAGTACCCACACAATCACAGTATGACTTGAGAAATGCAAGGGTTTTTCTGAATAACTTTTCCTATTCAGAAGCAGCCTCTGCGTAAGTCAGACCCCACTCTGAGGTGCCTGCCAGTGCCTGTCCTTGGCTTTATTGGGTTCAGGGATGCACAGTCAATCGCTGCTATTTGCAGATTCCATCTTTGTCAATTGCAGGCTAAAATTAATTTGTAACCCTAAAGTCAATACTCACGGCACTTTTGTGGTCACCCGTGGATATGTGAATTGCAGCCGGGAGCTTGAGTTAGCCTGTGAATGCATTCCCACTGAAGCTGAGCAAAGTGACTCACTGCCTTTATTGTTTCATCTCTCTTATCATAACGTGTACTTTTTGTGGTCTATTTAGTGCCACGTCTCACAATTGGAGCTTTTAGTTGGTGAGTTGCTGTTGAAGCCGGACCCCTAGTACAGTGTTGCAGTGCTGTCCAGTGTTCCTAAGTGAGGCAAGGCTCTGATACGCTTTACGGGGAAAACACATGTTACAGAAGCTTTGTTCAGGCAAGAGTTACAGAATTGATGGCCATGAATTCAGTTCTAATGAATAAATAACATATATCAAATAAGGTGTCTTTAAACAGAAACCGACATAAAACAAGGTTATGTATTGACCGGTTAAGGAAATGTGACCAGAGGCTCACAGGAACCTAACCCTGTATTTTCCTTAAGAGCAATGGTGCAGTATTTGCTAATTCAGTGTTTGCCATGACTTGACAGAATGTAGCTACCATTAGTAATGAGAATCAGCTGTAACTGGGGTTGAACCGTCAGGAAGGGGTCAGAGTGTCGTCAGAGTGAGCCATGAGGCGCCTCACTGACGCAGCCTCAGGCCCGCCGGGACCTCCCACAGGAGGAAGCAGATGGCTGGGGAAGATGACCCCCTGAGACTCTCATTTTGTGTTGCAGCATCTTTTCTCGTGTCTGGAGGGTTCGACAAGACTGTGGCTATTTGGGATGTAGGAGAAGGCTACCAGAAGCTCTCCTTGAAGGTACCAATGCCAGCATCAGATAGAGCCTCTGAGCTTTGTTCCTTAGTCATTCCATGCGGGGTGGTGGGTGCTGGGGGGAAGCAGGCCTAGATGTCACCTGTGGAGCTGATACCCCTGTGGGGAAGGACAAGCAGATCATCAACAGTGTGAGTGAAACGGAGAGACCACAACGGGCCATGTGATAGAAACGGACGGCAGGGACAAGTCCGTGGTGGGTGGGAAGGGAGGGCCTCATGGAGAAGGTGGCCTTTGAGCTGAGAATCAGATGGCAAGGAAGGACTGGATGAGTGAGGCTCTTGAGGGAGGGGATTTCAGGCAGATGGAAAAGCAACTGCAGAAACTCAGAGATGGGAAAGCATTTAAGAACAAGAGAAATTACTGTGCAGAAGGCTGAATGCCACAGTGAGGCGCGCACAGAGAGCTGTTGGCTCCAAAACGGAGGGCGTCAATTGGGTGCTTTTGGCTGCAAGTTGGAGAAGACTCCACTCCAAGTAGCTCTATAATAAGGGCATGGATTATCCAACACGGCCAGAATCCAGAGGTCAGGTGGTCCCAGGACCGGCCCCTTCACTGCTGCTGCTCCACCCTAAAATGTCTGCACACTCCCTGATCCTATGATTTCATGGCACATTTGGCTGGGAATGCTTGCATCCATGAGTCTTGGTCTATCTGTTCCCTGTGACCAAATGTAGACGATGTCCCCTTGATCATCACAACATTCAGCCTCCCAAGGCTGGTCCGTCTGAGCTTTCTTCTCCGAGCATTTGGAGGGGCAAAAGGAGTTTACATCACAGCAAATAAATGGCTTAAAACTGAATGTTCAACTGCCCTGTGCTTAAAATTAAGTCCTTTTGTCCTCCTGTTCATTTGTTCTACTCACTTTTCTTCTTCTCTCTCTCTCTCTCTCTCTCTCTCTCTCTCTCTCTCCTTCCACCCTCAAATTCTTGCCCTTTTGTTATGCACATCAGTTTAACCTTCTCTCTGGTTTCCTGTCCTCCTACCAAACCATGTTGCCTCACTGTCCACCTCTTTGCATAAGAGAAAGGCCAAAGAGGGATAAGGATGCTAACACAGAGCCCTGACGTCATCAAATGTCTGGCCAGCAATGGTATCCATCTCCGCTGAGCTCCTTTGTATCTGAGGAAAACTACCCCCCATTTGCTTAAGTTTGTAGTCACTTAAAGCCAAAAGCCCTCTCACCAATTGGACCTGTGAGTAGTATTCTCTAGAACAGTGGTTGGCAAACGGCGGCTCGCAAGCCACATGCGGCTCTTTGGCCCCTTGAGTGTTCTAATGCCACTTCAAAATAGACTCGCCCAGGCCGAAAACCGACTTCTGCGCATGGGCCACGAAGTTTCAATTGCACTGTACGTGCGCAGCCGCACGTGGTATTTTGTGGAAGAGCCACACTCAAGGGGCCAAAGAGCCGCATGTGGCTCGCGAGCCGCCGTTTGCCGACCACGGCCCTAGAACAAAGAAAGCAAAAGCCTGCAAGAGGTGCTCTGGCACCAGCTGGGAATACAATAATTCTTTTCCTGTCCTCCTGTTTTTCAAAAACACATAAAGGCCCAGCCTGTGTGGCTCAGCGGGTGAGCGTCAACCCATGCACCAACAGGTCATAGATTCCATTTCTGGTCAGAGAACTTGCCTCTGTTTTGGGCTCAGTCCCCAGTAGGGGGTGTGAAGGAGGCAGCCAATCGATGATGATCCTCTCTCATCGATGTGTCTATCTCTATCTCTCTCCCTTCTTCTCCCTCTAAAAATAAAGAAAATAAAAAAGACACACATGTGTACCACAAGCCTTTACATTCTGTATTCCACCTTAAATGTCCTTGGCGAAACCAGGGAAGCACAATTACTATTAGTTACTCTTACATGTAAGCAACATTTGGGTTCTTCACTTTTGTTTGTTTGTTTGTTTGGTTTGTTTTTGTTGTTCTACAAAACCTTTCCTCTGGATCCTTGTTAAAATTCTGTTTTCCTCAGGGCCATAATGACTGGGTGATGGATGTTGCCATTAGCAACAACAAGAAATGGATCCTGTCTGCTTCAAAGGTAAAAGTGGCCAACCTTTGAGTGACTTCACGTCTCCATTGCATTTGTGAGAATTGGTGATTAACAGAAGCGCTGTTGTCAAGTAAAACTGTTGGGCAGGCTCAGTTTGAGGGCCACACCTGGCCAGGCTGCCCCCCTCCAGGGAGCCGCGTGTACAGGGAAAGGAGGGCCCTCTGTCCCCTCATGTGGGGAGTTGCCAGGTATTTCTGTGTCTGCACCACTGGCATCTGAGTCTTATTGGAACAAGGGCCTGGCCAGACTGGTGAGTGGTAAAGCCAACAAGAGGCCTTGGAGGGGAAGGCATCAGCTGTAGACAAGGAGCAGAGATCACCCTGAGGTCCCAGGTGGGTCTTCCCTCCCTACCTCACTACAGCCTGGGATTCCCATTTCAGTGGCACATAGTGACTAGCCCAGGATATCCTGAGGGCTGTCCTCCAGGTGTGAGGACCAGAGAAGTGGGGAGTCACCTTGCCCCCCACCGTTATTAGAGACATGTCATTCTCTAAGCTGAGAGTTTGTAGGTCCATGAGACTGTGGACAAGACTCTGCCTACCATTACTAACTTATTTGGGAGCCAACCCAGGATACTGCCACACCTGACAGAAAAACCATATGTGTCATTTTTAAAAATATATATATTTTATTGATTTTTTTACAGAGAGGAAGGGAGAGGGAGAGAGAGTTAGAAACATTGATGAGAGAGAACAACATTAATCAGCTGCCTCCTGCACACTCCCTATTGGGGATGTGCCTGCAACCAAGGTACATGCCCTTGACCGGAATTGAACCTGGGACCCTTCAGTCCACAGGCCGATGCTCTATCCACTGAGCCAAACGGGTTAGGGCTCATTTTATAATTTTATTTTTTAAAGATTTTTTATAAATTCATTTTAGAGAGAGATATATCGATGTGAGAAAACACACCCACTACCGGGGATTGCACCCCCAACCCAGGCATGTGTCCTACTGGGAATCAAACCAGCTACCTTTTGGTGCATGTCCCGACGGCCAACCAACTGAGCCACACCAGCCACACCAGGGCTATGTGTTATTATTTTAATACTAGAGGCCTGGTGCACAAATTTGTGCACCGGTGGTGGGGTCCCCGGCCTGGCCTGCAGGACCAGGCCAAAACTGGCTCTTCAACATCCCCCGAGGGGTCCCGGGTTGTCAGAGGGTGCAGGCCAGGCCAAGAGACCCCACCACTGGTGCACGATCAGGGCCAAGGAGGGATACGGGAAGTTGGCCAGCCGGGGAAGGACCGTGGGAGGGCTCCAGGGCATGTCTGGCCCATCTTGCTCAGTCCTGGACCAGCTGGACCCCAGCAGCAAGCTAACCTGCTGGTCAGAGCGTCTGCCCCCTGGTGGTCAGTGCACATCATAGCGAGTGGTTGAGCAGCCTTAGCATATCATTAGCATATTATGCTTTGATTGGTTGAATGGCCGACCAGACGACAGAACACTTAGCATATTAAGCTTTTATTATATAGGATAAAACCATGAAAAATGCCCTTGCCTGTGTTTCTCAGTGGTTAGAGTGTCAGTCCACACACCAAAGGGTTGAGGGATTGGTTTGATTTCCAGTCAAGGGCACCTACCTGGGTTGCAGGTTCAAACTGAGCCCTGGTCAGGGGTCATTCAGGGGGCAACCAATCAATGTGTTGTCTCTCTCACATTGAAGTTTCTTTTTTTCTCTCTCCCCCCTCCTTCCCTTTCACTCTCTTTTAAAAAAATAATGGAGCCTGGCTGGTGTTGCTCAGTGGTTGAGTGTTGACCCAGGAACCAGGAGGCCATGGTTTAATTCCCAGTCAGGGCACAGGTTGTGGGTTCGATTCCCAGAAGGGCATGCAGGAGGCAGCCGATCAATGATTCTCTCTCATCCTTAATGTTTCTATCTTTCTCTCCCTCTCCCTTCCTCTCTCTGAAATCAATAATAACATATTTTAAAAATTGCTATAAAAGAAAAATATCCTTGGCTGAGGATTAAAAGGACAAAGAAAGAAACAAAGAAAACCATGAAAAATGATTGTCAGTTATAACTCAGTAAAGTGGAAAAAGTAAAAATTAAAACAAAATATGAAAAATGAGTGTTTATTTGAAATTATGTTTTATTCTTTATGTTTTACTTTTCTGTTACATAAATGCTGATATTTAAACAAAGCAACAATAGGACTAGTTAACAGCAATAATTAGTAGTAATTAATAGTAGGACTAATTAAACAAATATGTTTAAGAAAAATATAAAACATTTTATAATGTTCCTTTCTGTCCTCTGATACAACAATTTATTTAGATTTTCAAAAAGTCTTTATTGGAGATAGATAGATAGATAGATAGATAGATAGATAGATAGATAGAGAAATTGATTGGTTGCCTCCTATACACATGATCCAGGGACAAAATGTGACCTGACCAGGATGATGCTCAACAAACTAAGCTACACCAGCCAGGGCTCAGTGCATATTCTTATTTTTAAAAAATATATTTTTATTGATTTCAGAGAGTAAGGGAGAAGAAGAGATAGAAACATCAATGATGAGAGAGAATCATCAATTGGCTGCCTCCTGCATGTCCCTTATTGGGGATCGAGCCTGCAACCTAGGCATGTGCCCTGACCTGGAATGGAACTGTGACCTCCTGTTTCCATATCGGCCAGGCTGTATATTCTTAAGATACATTTATGTAAGACTTTATAAAAAAGAGAATCTACCTAAATAAAAGAGTAACATGCTAATTGACCTTACCTTCGCGACGCCCACCAGCCAATCAGGAGTGAGTATGCAAATTAACCCAACAAAGCTGGCAGGTTAATTTGCATATGCAGGCACCGAGCGGCCGGGGGCGTTCCACACCACCCTAGGCGCTCCAGACCTCTGGGCAGTGTGGGAAGGCGGAAAGGCGGCTCCAGGCCAGAGCAAAGGCAGTGCCGGCAACCAGGGGAAGGAAGGCCCATTCTGCATGAATCTTCATGCATCGGGCTTCTAGTATAAATAGAATAGGATTGATTAATTAACTATTACTTATATTTATTTATTTTAGCTTTATTGAGATATAATCCTATCTAATAAAGAGGGGAATATGCTAATTGACCCTCACGTCATTACAAAGATGGCAACGCCCACAGCCAATAAGAAAGGAGTAGGCTGATTACTGCCCCACCCTCAAAGATGGAAGCACCCACAGCCACAAAATGGTGGAGCCCAGTCCCCTCAGCCCTGCTGGGGTGGCAGGCGCGTGGCAAGGCCAGGCCCACCTGCTTCCAGAGTCCCCTAGTTCCCTTAGCCCCCCAGCCGCCCAGGGCTGGCCCGAGGTGCAGGCAAGCCTTGGATGGTGGCTACCTAGCTGCCTAGGGCCGCCCGAGGCTCAGGTAACCAGGGCCACAGCAGAGGTATGATGGGGGCGTTGCCTTCTCCTGATCGCCGGGTTGCCTCCTGCCCCTGAGGGCTCCCAGACTGTGAGAGGGGGCAGGCCGGGCTGAGGGACCCCTCCTCCAGTGCATGAATTTTCATGCACTGGGCCTCTAGTTGATATATAACATTGTATAAGGTTATGGTGTACAATCTGTTGATTTATATACACTTATATATTGTTAAACTAGAGGCCCGATGCAAGAAGATTTGTGCAAGAATGGGCCTTCCTTCCCCTGGCTGTTGGCACTGCCTTCGCTCCGGCCCAGAGCCGCCTTTCCGCCTTCCCACACTGCCCAGAGGCCCGGAGCAGCTGAGGTGGTATGGAACAACTGTGTCATCGCCATGGCCGCTCAGCGCCTGCATATGCAAATTAACCCGGCATCTTTGTTGGGTTAATTTGCATAATCACTCCTGATTGGCTGGTGGGCACCACGAAGGTACGGTCAATTAGCATGTTACTCTTTTATTAGGTAGATAATAACCACCATAGCCTTAACTAACACCTCCTTCATGTTACATAATTACCATTTCTTTTTTATGGTGAGAACATTTATGATCTATACCAGGGGTCCTCAAACTTTTTAAACAGGTGGCCAGTTCACTGTCCCTCAGATGGTTGGAGGGCTGGACTATAGTTTAAAAAAAACTATGAACAAATTCCTATGCACACTGCACATATCTTATTTTGAAGTTAAAAAACAAAACGGCAAAAACACCTGCATGTGGCCCGCAGGCCGTAGTTTGAGGACGCCTGATCTATACTCTTATCAAGTTTCAAGTATATAATACAGTATTATTAACTATAATCACCAAGCTGTATATTAGATACCCAGCATTATTCAATTTATAACTGGAAGTTAGTACCCTTTGACCAACATCTCCTATTTCTTCTTCTTTTTTGTTTTTAATATATTTTTATTGATTTCAGAGAAGAATGGAGAAGTAGAGAGAATAGAAACATCAATGATGAGAGAGAATCGGCTGCCTCCTGCATGCCCCCCACTGGGGGTCGAGCCCATAACCCAGGCATGTGCACTGATCAGGAATCGAACCCGGGATTTTTCAGTCCACAGGCCAACGCTCTATCCATGGAGCCAAGTTGGCTAGGGCCCAACATATCTTCTATCCCCAACTCCTGGTAAACACTACTCTCTGTTTCTAGGAATTTGTCTTTCTCAGTCTGACTTATGTCACTTAGCATTATACTCTCAAGGTCTGTTATGTTGTCGCAAATGGCAGAATTTTCTTCTTTCTCATGGCTGAACAATATTCCATTGTATCTACATGCCTCTTCTTTACCCATTCATCTGGTGACAAACACAATAGCCAAGATATGTTTCCGTATCATGCCTATTGTGAATGATGCGGTAATGAACATGGAAGTGCAGGTATCTCTTTGGGATCTTGTTTTCATTTCCTTTGGGAATATACCCAGAAAAGGGATTGCTGGGTAATATGGTGGTTCTATTTTTTATTTTTTGAGGAACTTCCATATTGTTTTCCAAGGTGACTGTATCAATTTACATTTTCACCAATAGTGCACAAGGGTTCCCTTTTCTCCACATCCTCATAGACCTTATCTCTTGTCATTTTGGAGATAGCCCTTTCCTTTTCATGTACCTGTTGGCCGTTTGTATGTCTTCTTTGGAGAAATGTCTATTCAGTTCCTCTACCCATTTTTTCACTGGAATTTTTGTTTTTCTGTTATTGACTTGTATGAGTTGTTTATATATTTTGGATATTAACCCCTTATCAGATATATGATTTGCAATTATTTTCTCCCAGTCCACAGGCCTCCTTTTCATTTTATTGTTTCTTTTTTTGTTCTGTTTTGTTAATCCTCACATGAGGATTTTTTTTCCCATTGCTTTTCAGATAGAGTGGAAAGGAGGGAGGAAGTGGGGGAGGGAGGGAGAGAGAGAAAAAGAGAAAGAATGAGGAAGAGAAAGAGAAAGAGAGAGAGAGAGAGAGAGAGAGAGAGAGAGAGAGAGAGGTCAGAGACACATTGATTGGTTGCCGTCCACAGGAGCCCAACCGGGGAGGGTGGAGAGCGAACTAAGGTACATGCCCTTTACTGGACTTGAACCCGAGACCCTTTGGCGCGCAGGCCAGTGCTCCACCCCCTGAGCACACCAGCCAGGGTAGGCTATTTCTTCTGCTATGCAGAAGCTTTTTAGTTTGATATAGACCCAGTTATTTATTTTTGCTTTTGTTTCTTGTGCTTTTGGTGCCGTATCTGAATTATTTTCCTGAAGGTATTTTTAAGATAAAGCTTCATAATGGCGTGTAAACTTTGCAGACCTATGTAGTTTGACACATATTGTTGCATTTGAAATATTGTGCCTACTGTAACTGGCTTTATACAAAATAGTGAATAGTGGAAATTGTAGAATGTAATCATGTAGTCAAAAGTATTAACAAAAAAAAAAAAAAAAAAAAAAAAAAGAGAGAGAGGCACAGAAGTTTTAAATTTTGATGAAGTCCAGCTTACCTATTTTGTATTTTGTTGCTTGTGTTTTGGTGCAAATCTAAGAAACCACTGCCTAATCCAGTGTTACAAAATTTTACTCCTATGTTTACTTCTAAGTCTTCTAGTTTTCTAGTTTTAGGTTTTGGAACCCTGGTCAAAAATAATTGACAATAAATGTGGGGGTTTATTTTGGGCCCTCAATTCTATTCCATGGACCTATGTTTCTATTTCTTGTGCCTGAGCTACCCTGTCTTGATAACTGGAGTTTTGTAGTAAGTTTTGAGTCCCCCAAAGTTCTTCTTGTTCTAGATTGTTTTGGCTATTCTAGGTCCCTTGAATTTCCATATGGATTTTAGGATCATATTTAGTGAATAACTGCAGAGGAGTCAGCTGCGGTTTTCATAGGGATTGTGTTGAATCTGGAGATCATTTTGGGGGCTATTGCCATCTTACCAATATTAAGTTTTCTGATTCATTGAATGTGGGATGTCTTTCAATTTATTTATGTCTTCTTTAGTTTTAACAATATTTTTTAGATATTGGTCTGTGAGTTTTGCACTTCTTTTGTTAAATTTATTCCTAAGCATTTTATTCCTTTTGATGCTAAATGGAATTGTCCAATTGCAAGATTGTTCACTGCAAGTGAATAAAAATACAATTGATTTTTGTGTATTGATTTTATATCCTGCACTCCTACTAAGCTTGTTTATTAGTTCTAATAGCTTTTTAGTAGATTCCTTAGGATTTACTATATACAAGGTCATATAATCTTCAAATAAGATAATTTTACTTCTTTTCTAATTGGATGCCTTATATTTCTTTTTTTCCCACATTAGTATTTTGGTGGAAGATGAAAAACTTTTGAATAATTTAGAACTTGTCTATCTCATCCCACATTCAGTTACCATATGTGCTTTTCACATTTTCTTCTCCACCAAACCTAACCCCCAGTTATTTTCTGCATACCGTGCAGTATGCTTTGTTCTGGTTATTTACTCTCTAGTCTAGGTGTTTTGTTAAAAGACAGTTTTCTTTTTTCTTTTAATTCTCACCCAAGGATATTTTTTCCATTGATTTTTTTTAAGAGAGTGAAAGAGGGAGGGAGGGATGAGAAGGAAGAGAGAGAGGGAGATAGAGAGAGTTAGAGAAGGAGAGAGAGAGATTGGTTGCCTCCTGTACATGCCCAGACTGGGGCCAGGGATTGAACTTGCAACTGAGGTACATGCCCTTGATCGGGAATCAAACCCTCAACTCTTCAGTTTTTGGGCTAATGGTCTAGCCATTGAGCAAAAAAAAAAAGCCAGGGCTAATTGATTTTTTAAAGTTGGTTTTTAATTAAATAGAGAGAAAAGGGGGTGGGGGGGGGGGGGAAGAGAGAAATTTGGATCGGTTGCTTCTTGTATATGCCCTGACCAGGGATTGAACCTGCATCCTAGGTATGTGCCCTGATCAGGAATCAAACTCGCAACCTTTTGGTGTCAAACCTACAGCCTTTTGGTATACTGGAGGATGTTCAGGGCCCCTAATCTAGTTTTACGTGTCTAACTGTCATTAAACACAACTGTGTAGCTTCCTTCTCTGGTGACGTATGGGTCATGCTGGCATTGGTCTTGTAATTGTTCTCATTCTCATTATCCTAATTCTTACAAAAACAGATCACAATAGGCACAGTGTTAAAAATTCTACCAGCACTACCTTGAAAGCTCAACAGTTAATCCATAGGTAGAATCAAAGGCAAACTGTTAAAACTCAGAGTTACAATGCAGTTAAGCTGAATATTTAAGTCGCATCACTGGGGAGTGAATCACAGTGATGGATGATCTATTATTGTGAACTGCAAATTGTGGAAAACAGTATTGACCTGTGGAAGGTGAATCATCTATGCATATCCATTTGGCATTAAGATATTTTGCTTTCAGCTCCTATTATGAACTTCCACACCCATGGCTGAAAAATGGGACATGGGGCTTGCAGAGCAAAATGTCTTTTTTGGAAAAAAAAAAAAAGCTGGAACGGTGCTGGAGAAACCGACAGTCGGTCCCCGAACTCTGCTCCTCTGCAGGTCAAGGTTCTCCACACGTTTAACCTGAGGAGATGCACCGGCCTGGGCCTCCCCCCCACCCCACTCCCCGCCCTGCCCCGCCCCCAGCCCACAGAGCCCCTGTTGTGACGCTGGTTTGCTGTTTAACTTTTTTTTAGGATAGGACCATGAGACTATGGAATATTGAAGAAATTGACCAAATTCCTTTGGTAATCAAGTGCAAAAAGGCCATGGGCTTAAAGGTGAAACAGGTTGGTATTGGATCAAATTAAGCCAAGTGAAGGCTTTCATTAGTTACCACTACAAATCAATTTATTCTTTGAACGAACCTTCAGTAACTGGGGATGAAACCATGAACAGATTGCAATCCTTGCCCTGAAGGAGCTTAAATTGTAAAAGGGGAGAAAAACAAAGAAATGAGAAGGTATTTAGTGAGTCCCACGGCGCTGAGTAATTGGGAGAAAAATAACATAGGGAAGGGGAATGGGAGTGCTGGAGGCTGCTCAAAGCGTAGACAGGATAGGTCTCCTCGAGAAGGTGACCTTTGTTCAAAGACTTGAAGATGGCGAGCGAGTGAGATGTGCAAGTGTTCAGGGGAAGAACTTCCCAACAGAGGGAACAGCCAGTGTGGAGACTCTGAGGCCGCGTCTGGTACGTATTTGAGAAGTGGAGTGAGGGAGGCGACTGGGCAATGAGCCTGAGGGAGCACTGGGCACACAGCTGGATCCTGCCGGAGCCGCCTACACTCTGGCCGCAGACCCTCTGGTCAGGCTCTCGGTGCCCCACTGCCCACGGCAAGGGCTCCGGTGCCTGTTTGTTTAGTGAAAGATCTCGATGGGAGGGCGGGCACATCCTCTGCTTCGCCAGGTGCAGCCAGGGCTGACCACCGAGGTTCTCCCTGGGCGTGCAGGCCTGTCCCTACTAGGACCGTGGAGCGGACACCTGGCTGCCACCTTCAGGGGCTGAGGAGTCTAGCCTGGGCCCTCCTGCGTCTTCCTTCCCTTGCAATCCCACAGTCACCGAGGCTTGGCACCTTTCAGAAGGTCTGGCTGGGAGCCACCGCTTCTGGAATGACTCATTTAGGACCAGCACTGCGGGGTGGGGACGTGGGGGGTGGGACCCACATGAACCTCGTTTCTGTGGCCAGCAGGTTCTCGTAGCCACTGTGGCCATGTTGGCCCCGAGGCCCTGGAAGCTGACTAGCTACAGAGCGGTGCTGGCCCATGTCCTCCACTCGCCAGCAGGAGCCGCCTCCTCTGAGCCCTGTCATTCTGGGGCTGGGCCATGAGAAATTATACTGTGGAATAAAGGAGATTTAATTTTTTAAAAAAGGCTGGGTTTTCTCAGAGGCCAGAGTTCTCAGAGGGCCTGCCCCATACAGGGCTTGGTCTGTCCTCCTGCAGGCTTTATATCCTGAAAGAGGCCAGGGTGGCAAAGCTCAGGAGCTTGGGGTGCTAGGGCAGGGGCATGCCACCTTGCAGGCTTGTCTCAAGGGGCTGCGTTGTGATGGGAACTCCCGAGAGCCCCCCTGCCCCACGGTGTTGCTCACGGGTTTGTGGGAAGCAGATGTAGTGAGTGAGCCGGGTTGCCCTATCGACTGTTCTCTGTGTGCTCTGGCCAGAAACGGGCTCTGGGATGGAGGAGGATGCTCAGCAACTTCATCCTCTAGCAAAAATTCCTGCTTTGTTCAGAAATTGTGCTTATTCGCAATTCCTTAATTGATGTTAAGGAATTACAGGCGTCCTCACACTATGGCCCGCGGGCCACATGCGGGTGTTTTTGCCGTTTTTTTTTTTTTTTACTTCAAAATAAGATATGTGCAGTGTGCATAGGAATGTGTTCATAGTTTTTTTTAAAACTATAGTCCGGCCCTCCAGCGGTCTGAGGGACAGTGAACTGGCCCCCCGTTTAAAAAGTTTGAGGACCCCTGAATTAGGATATCCTCTTGGCACCCATGGTTCTTTGCACAGAGCAGAGGATGGGGTTAGAACCCTCTGCCCTGTCGTCTCCACTGCCAAATGGCTTGCCATCCTGCCCCCAGGACCCCTGGCAACACTTGCACAGCTTTTTGGGGGGGGAGAGAGGGAGAAGCCTATGCTCAATCTCCCTCAGTAGCCTGCAATTTCCACCCTTGCATAGATAGAAACCCGAGAGGAGAGGCAGCTCTCTCCTTAACCTAACCCAAGGGGGTTGGTCTAGGTGAGAGACTTCTAACTGCACGCCTTGGTCCCTTCTGACTAGCACCTCTTTCCTATTCTTTTTAAACATTTCATGTCAGTGTGAAGCATGTGAAAAGCCTTTCTCCACCTACGACAGTGACGTCTTTTCTGGAACAGTCACCAAATGTGTGTTCTGCCGGATGGATGCAAGTTTGTCAGCAGAGGCCTCATCATCATCCGAAAAGAAGGACTCACCCACAAGGGAGTGCAGCTTGGGCGATAACCACTGGGCCCTTTGAGTGACCTGAGCACGGGCCAGCGCTCATGTAGGTTCCAGGGCTGCAAGGACCTTTCTCTGGGCCCTTCCCTGGCTGGGGGGGGGGGGGGGGGGGGCCTGTCACACTGGGGCAGGAGCCATGCCCTCGCTGGGCTCCCACCGCTGTTCCACCTCAGCTACACACACCCTATCGAACAGGATCGGATACTTTTAGTTTTCAGGCAGAATAAACCTAGGTCCTTTTGGAAAACGAGTGTGCATGTGAATTTCAGGAGCATTCTTGCTGTTTATGAGCTTTATGTTCCTGGTGCTCATCCAGACACATTTGGATTCCCATTCTGGGCTCTGGAGTTGCCCTGTAAGGCAGACCTTGGGGGCTGGGACTAGCAACCCCTGAGGAAGGGCTTGTGAAATGAAGAGGAAGATGTGTGGGGCCTGCTCTGTGGAGGAGACTGTGGGTGGCTCCCTGTCTAAAGCTCCCAGATGGCCCAGAGCAGAGGTAGTCTAGTTAGGCAGGCAGGTGGTGGGCATTTCTATCACAGAATGCTTCTTACTCTCCAACCCAGGCTTTTCAATTCCCAGCATGCCTTCTGCTTCCACAGAATATCCACAACGTAATGACTAAAGGGCTCCCTTTCCCATTAGGTAGGCTCACATGTCAAATATCATTCGGATGCTCCTTGGCCATTAAAAAACGTAATTGCGGCACTCAACTTATTTAGTGCCCATTGTCTGGCATCCTATAATTCTGCTCAGGAGCACCATAACCTGATGGTCATTCTCTGTGCTTAGTGATGCCCTCCTCAGTCACAACCCCGGTGGCTGCTCAACCCTGGTGGCTGGTCAGCAGTCACCCATTTATTTACACATGTCAAAATTCACAGTCTCTCAGCAATTCGGCTCTCCTTTGAAGAGAAGTCCTATTGCTAGTAGTCTCCGTTTTCTGACACAAACAGACATGCGTAGATGTATTCTTTCTGCTGCGGAGGATGGGTGCACGACGTACACCAACACTGTCCTCAGTGATGGGCACGTGGGTTGTTTCTCGTTCCTTTGCTATTACTAATAATACCGGAGTGAACCCTCTTGTTGCATGTATTTTTGCAGAAACTTACATTTCTGTGGACAGGACTTTCCCACCTGAATTGCTGGGCGCATGGATTAGCAGCCTATGGTTTTGTTGTTGCTCAAAGGCCGGGGCAAAGTGGCTGATGTCTCCCAGTACGGAGACCCAGACTGGGCAAGTAAGAAGCCTGGGTGGCACCCATGAATGGTGTTGGTGCTCCAGGGCCAGTAGCCTGGCTCCCTTGAAGTTCTCCATCCCTGTGTCCCCGGACTATTCCTCGCTCCGGGTCCCCAGAGAAGCGGCTCCATTGAAGCCACGGGTCTGGCCTCGACAGGCGTGCAGACGAGCCGCCAGGATAACAGGGCCAGCGACACCAATGGTCAGAGGGCGGCTAAGGCGGGCCACCGAGGAGGGCGACAGTGCGATGGGTCCGGTGCGTGGTCCCGGCGGGCCCACCTCGGGGTGTGCGCCCAGACCCAGCGCAGGGGTGGCCTGCTGTCCGGCCGCGAGAGCGGGGCGGGGACCTTCTGAGCGGAAGGGGACTCGGCCTCGCGGGACAGCCTGGTGGAGTTCGGGCGCCAGGGCAGAAGGCCTGGGTGTTGCGCTAGCATCCCCCAAAGAGGGAAGCCGCTTGGCTCCACACCCGGACGCGGACACTACAGAGACAGCGAAGGGAACGCTGCGCGGGTCCCAGCCACTGCGCGCGGGACTCGGGGATCGCGGTGCGTCTCCGCTCCGCTCAGCAGCATTTGTATACACAGCGCATGCGTCCGCCGCCGGCAAAAAAACTCGTGCGCATGCGTGCACCGCTGGAGTATCTAGTAATGGGGAATAGATTCTCGCGGTACCCGTGCGGGCGGCGCCGTGGCTTAGTTGGTTAAAGCGCCTGTCTAGTAAACAGGAGATCCTGGGTTCGAATCCCAGCGGTGCCTGCACTCAGCGTCTCGGTATCTTTTTGCCCACTTCCAATTTTGCTCTGCACCCCTACCCTCCTCCTCCCCATTTCGGGGGTGAGAGGGTGATTCTGAGAAGTCATTTCAGACTGTCCTGCATGCGGCGGGATGGGGCGCTAGCCACCCCCTGGAGTCCACCGGAGGATTGAATCCGGCCATCGTGACCAGGGTATTCAAAGTATGAAAACTAGGGAGGGAACGGATCAAACAGTACCCCGAGTTTGGGGGCAGCTCTTCCAGGGGGCCAGGAGTGAGGCTGCGCCCTAAAGCCCGGGCTGGGTAAAAATCCACGGTCGGATTGGGATAATAAAAAAAAAAGTAACCCAGGATTTCTCTGGTCAAACAACAAAATCCATGTCAATGGCAACAGGACAGTTTCAACGAGCTGCAGAAATTGCAGTTCTGGCATCAGTCTGTGTCCCCAATGCTCATTCATCTGCCCCAGAAGCGGCTCTTCTCTCTTTTTGCTCCCATGGGTCTAGGTTTATCATCTGTCTTTTACGTTTTGCTTTGAGGTCAATTACTTGCCCTCTGTAGCTTGGTTGTTTTTGTTTGACGTTGCAAAGAAAAACTTTTAAGGATACTTTGAGGCTTTGCAGTTCTGATAGGAACATCAGAGATGAGTTTATTGGTCACAGGGCTTGAGTCATTGTGAGGCGGATATTTTTCTGACCTCTTTACTGCTAGCCTGAGGGATATCAGTCAGTTTTGAGCATGTGCCTGTTATGTGGCCAAGGGGAGATGTTTAATTTCATTCAAAACCTTTTTTTCTTTTTTTAGTTTTGAGAGCATAAATTTTGCACATTTTTGGGTAAAATTTAATCCTAAGTATGTTCTTCTGTTTGATGTTATTGTAAACGGAATTGTGTGTGTGTGTGTTTTTTTAAAAAATACGTTTTTATTGATTTCAGAGAAAAAGGGAGAGGAGAGAGATAGAAACATCAACGATGAGAGAGAATCATCCATCAGATGCCTCCTGCACGCGCCACACTGTGGACAGAGCCCTCAACCTGGGCATGTGCCCTGATAGGGAATCCAACCATGACCTCCTGGTTCATAGGTGGATGCTCAGCCACTGAGCGGAGATGTACACACCCTGTCAGCGGCTCCCTGGGAAGCCTCACATTTGATGATCCTCTGGAGAATGACCTCAGCCTTGGGGAAGGCTCCTTGGACAGCCTCTCAGGAAGAGCTCCGCCGTGCTGCCAGGTAAGGGCAAGGAGTGAGGTCTCCGCTGTGCTGGGCTCTCCGTTGGAGGAGACAGAAATCAGTCATGGATATACCTCATTCTGCTCATTTGTGTGGTTGCTTTTATTTTATTTTATTTTTGTTAATCCTCACCGAGGATATTTTCCATTGATTTTTTTTTTTTTTATTCCTCACGGGTCTGCGCCCCTGAAAGGGAGGGGGAGAGACACACAGAGAGAAACATCGATGTGAGAGAGACACATTGACTTGCTGCCTCCTGTGTCCACCCTGACCTGGCCAAGGAATCGAGTCTGCAGCCAAGGTACACGCCCTTGACCAGAATCAGACCCGCGAGCCACCGAGGCAAATCAGCCCGGGCTGTGTGGTTATTCTTATAAATCAAAAGATAATGTTGAATGTGTTTGCACAAATGATATTTATAAAATGTTATAAATATTTAATAGGTGAATGTAGAAACAAAACATTTCACACCATATTTTAATTTTAAAAATTAGATTATATTTTAACACAAAAACTCATCCAAGTTTAACTTAAATTCAGCAAATGTAGAGTGTCTACCGGGTGTAGGATGATTTACTACATGCTCTGGAGGCTGTAAAAACAGGTTAGAAGGTCTTGGGTGCGGGGAGGGGGGAAAATCAGGCTGGTCGGACATTACGATGGGGAGCCAAGGTCAGGTGTAGAAATTAGTTCGGACTGGTTTCCAGGCTTCCTGTTTGGGCTCCTCATGGCTCCTTGCCCCTGAGATACCCTATTACTTCCTTCTGAACTGAGATTGGCTCCTTAGAAGGCTGTTGAAATCAGTTATCTTGGAAAATAAAATGGTGCCACGTCAGTCACTAGTTGTGCTGGCTCTGCTACACGAGACAGATTACCTAGTGTACTTGTGTGTAGCTGGGACTGAGTTACATAAAGAAGCTTGGGGACCTTGCAGTAAGGAGATTCTGGAGGTGTGTCTGCTGGTGAAACGTTGGTGGGCCAGGCCTATGAGGACAACAGCTAAGGGTGACCTCGCAGGTGGGGTCGGACCGCTAAGCCAATGACTTTCAGTAAAGCCACACCTGTGACAGTCAAGCCCTGGAGATGGCCAGGCTAATCAGATTCATGGTGAGACCTGCACCCCTGATTTCCCTCTTTCAGTGTTTCCCAACTTCTTTTTCATGCATGATAATAATATAATTTTGTTCCAATATCCATACTTACAGTACAGGAATCTCATATAATAGAAGGCTAATATGCAAATAGAGCGAACAGTGTAACAACCGAACAACTGGTTGCTCTGATGTGCCCTGACCACCAGGGGGCGCACACGGAACATGGTGGGCGTCAGCTGTGGTGGGGTGGTGGAGCAGGTGAGCGGGGAGGGGGGACGAGGGCGGGGGCGCGCCAGGTGCCAGTCGCTGTTATCAGGGCGAGCCTCTGGTGGTTACTGAAAATTTTTTGCTCCTGTGTACCACAGTCCCGCCTGGCGCTTGCACCTGCTGCCAGTACCAGCCCCATGCACACCCTCTGTTGGTGCTGGAGCCACCGCTCATACCTGCTGCCAGCGCCCGGCACCATCAGTGAGTGTGAGTGGCGGCTGCCGGCCCCTATTGCCCCTCCCCCTGCTCCTGAGGGGCGATCAGGGCAGCAGCCTCTGCTCACACCCGCTGCTGGAGCTGGCCCCAATTGCTCCATGCCCGTCAGTGGGTGCGAGCGGGGCTGGTGCTGTCAGTTTGTAGGAGTGGAGGCAGCAGGAGTGGGGCTATTGGCAGACAGGGGACCAGGGGCTGTGGTGGGAGCGGCTGGGCGGGGGCATGGAGGATGGGCCGAGACCCGTTCCTGTGCCCACTGCAGCCTCGCAGCCCACAGTTCCTTTCAAGGTACACGAATTTGTGCACTGGGCCCCTAGAAAAATTATTATTATTATTTTTTTTTATTTTTTTTTTATTTTTAAATTTCTTTATTGATTAAGGTGTCACATATTTGTCCTCATCCCCCCATTCCCATCCCACACCCCTCCCCTTGGATGCCCCAACCCTCTGTTGAACTTAAGCATTGGTTAGGCTCATATGCATGCACACAAGACCTTTGGTTGATCTCTCCCCCCTCCCCCCACCCTCCCCTATCCTCCCTCTGAGGCCCGATAGTCCGATCGATGCCTCCTTGTTTCTGGTTCTGTTCTTGTTCATCAGTCTATGTTGTTCATCATTTCCCCTAGATGAGCGAAATCATGTGTCACTATAGATATACTTATAAGAATTGAATGTGCGATGAGCAATAATAGTTATGCTGACAGGCAAATGAATCAGTCTGTAGTGAGTTTCTTTCTGGACCAACAGTTCTTTTGAGACCCAATATCAATGACCACCGGTTCCCTATGAGTACATGTCGGCACTGACCCCTCAGCTCTGGATGGTGGACAAATGGTGGTAATGCAGGTCCGACTCCCTCTGGTTTGGTCTCGGCTGGACCCAGGGGCACTGCTTCACCCGGATCCAGGGGCCCACGGCCTCACCTGGACCCGGGGCCCAGGCTCACCCGGCTCCAGGGGCCCGCGGCCTCGCCCGGACCCGGGGCCCAGGGCTCACCCGGCTCCAGGGGCCCGCGGCCTCGCCCGGACCCGGGGCCCAGGGCTCACCCGGCTCCAGGGGCCCGCGGCCTCGCCCGGACCCGGGGCCCAGGGCTCACCCGGCTCCAGGGGCCCGCGGCCTCGCCCGGACCCGGGGCCCAGGGCTCACCCGGCTCCAGGGGCCCGCGGCCTCGCCCGGACCCGGGGCCCAGGGCTCACCCGGCTCCAGGGGCCCGCGGCCTCGCCCGGACCCGGGGCCCAGGGCTCACCCGGCTCCAGGGGCCCGCGGGCTCGCCCGGACCCGGGGCCCAGGGCTCACCCTGATCCAGGGGCGTACGGCCTCGCCCAGACCCAGGATTCAGCCTCACCCGGACCCAGGGGCGCACGGCCTCGCCCAGACCCAGGATTCAGCCTCACCCTCCCTAGAAAAATTATAAATCCATTTCACCAAACAAATATTCCTAGACCACATTTTCTAAATTTATAAAATACCAGTATTTCCCTGGCTGGTATTGCTCAGTTGGTTGGGCATCGTCCTGGGCACCAAAAGGTTTTGGGTTTGATACCTGGTCAGGGCACATGCCCAGGTAGTGGGCTCGATCCCCAGGGTGGGGGCGTGCAGGAGGCAGCTGATTGATGTTTCCCTCTCACATCAATGTTTCTCTTTCTTCCTCTTCCTTCCTCTCTCTCTAAAGAACAATAAAATATTTTTTAAAAATCAGTATTGAGCTAAGAATTATTCTAGATCTCAGCATTTCAAAATGAGATTGGAGGTAGACAAATGAAGGAATCTGCAATTATTATTATTATAGTTCTAAAATGAACAAATTTGTAATTAGCATGTAGTATTCTATTAGCTATATAAGCATGTGCAATTTATCCCAATAATATTGATATAATGCTGGATTTTGTATCCAGCCACAGAAATATGTCATGTATAATTTATTATTGCATATTTTAAAGAAATATGTTTTTATTGATTTTAGAGAAAGAGAGAGAGAGAAAGCGAGAGAGAGAGAGAGAAGGATAGAGAGATAGAAACATCATCATTGATTGGCTGCCTCCTGCACGCCTCCCACTGGGGATTGAACCTGGGCATGTGCCCTGACCAGGAGTTGAACTGGTGACCTCTTGGTTCCTGGACTGATGCTCTACCGCTTAGCCACACCAGCCAGGCTATTATTGCATCTTTTAATCTATAATTTTTGTAACAATTTTTAAAATAATATAATTCTTTAAAACTACTTCAATCACTAAAACATGCAACATAATGGAACAGAACATGTGAATTCAGGGACCAGTCCTTGACAAAGAGGCCAAAGGATTTTGACAGATAAAGTGGCTGTAGAGAGAAACCAAGATGGCAGCATAGGTAAACACCTAAACTGCTGCCTTGCACAACAACTTCAAAACTACAATTAAAAGACAAAACAAACACCATCCAGAACCACAGGAAAGCTGGCTGAGTGGAAATTCTACAACTAGAAGGAAAGAGGAAAGCACATTGAGACTCATAGGGCAGCAAAGGCTGTCTGCTCCGCCCTGAGGCTCCGCCCCATTCAAGCTGAGCACAGAGGCTTTTGTAACTCTTGTCTCATAAGGGTGTCTGCAGCACAAACATTCTCCCAGTGTAGACACAGCTGATCCTCACAGCCAATTGGCCTGGAGGTCAATTCCTCCCAGTGATACCAACAACAATCAAGACTTAACTTCAACAAGACTGTGCACACAGCCCACAAAGGGGTGCACCAAGAATGTCCACCTCAGGTAACTGGGGAGGCTGAGCCACTGGGCAATATAGGACACCTACCACACAAAGCCACTCTATCAACTCAGGGAAGCAGCGAAAATGTGGAGACAAAGAAACAGATCACAAATGAAAGAAATGGAGGAAAGCAAATGACTGGATATAGAGTTCAAAACCACGGTTATAAGGTTTATCAAGAATTTTCTAGAAAAGGCCGATAAATTTAGTGAGACCCTCAAGGATATGAAAAAGGACCAACTAGAAATTAAACATACACTGACTAAAATAAAAAATATTATACAGAGATCCAACAGCAGACTAGAGGACCGCAAGAATCAAGTCAAAGATTTGAAATACAAATACAAAGCAAAAAACACTCAACCGGAAAAGCAAAAAAAAAAAAAAAAAAAAAAAAGAATCCATAAATTTGAAGATAGTGTAAGGATCCTCTGGGACAACTTCAAGCATACCAACATCCGAATTATGGGGGTGCCAGAAGAAGAGAGAGAGCAAGATACTGAAAACCTATTTGAAGAAATAATGACAGAAAACTTCCCCCACCTGGTGAAAGAAATAGACTTACAAGTCCAGGAAGCGCACAGAACCCCAAACAAAAGGAATCCAAAGAGGACCACACCAAGACACATCATAATTAAAATGCCAAGAGCAGAAGACAAAGAGAGAATATTAAAAGCAGCAAGAGAAAAACAGTTAATTACCTACAAGGGAGCACCCATACGATTGTCAGCTGATTTCTCAACAGAAACTATGCAGGTCAGACGGGAGTGGCAAGAAATAGTCAAAGTAATGAACAGCAAGAACCTACAACGAAGATTACTCTACCCAGCAAAGCTATCATTCAGAATTGAAGGTCAGATAAAGAGCTTCACAAATAAGAAAAAGCTAAAAGGGTTCACCACCACCAAACTGGTATTATATGAAATGCTGAAATGTATTCTTTAAGAAGAGGAAGAAGAAGAAAAAGGTCAAGATAAAAATTATGAACAACAAATACATGTCTATCAACAAGTGAATCTAAAAACCAAGTGAATTAAAAATCTGATGTACAGAATAAACTGGTGAATATAATAGAATCAGGGGCATAGAAAGGGAGTGGACTGACAATTCTCAGGGGGAAAGGGGTGTGGGGGGTGCGGGAAGAGACTGGACAAAAAGCGTACACTTATGGATGAGGACAGCGGCGGGGCGGGGGGGGGGGGGAGGGGGGGAGGTAAGGGCAGAGAGTGGGATGGGAACCAGGTGGAGGGGAGCTATGGGGGGAAAAAAGAGGAACAATTGTAATAATCAGAACAATAAAGATTTATTAAATTAAAAACAAAAAAAAATTAAAGTGGATGTAAACAAAGCTTGTGCTACTGACTAGGCTGTGATTCCTGGTATGAACAGTGTCTTTTGGAGACTAGTTCAATCCAAGGAGAGGGTGTCAAGGTACAGGGAGGGCATAAGGGCAGCCTCCGGGCTGAATCAGCATACAAGTCAGCAATTCCATTAGCAGGGCCAAAGCCCTGATGGGAAGGGAGAAGACCTCTCTGGTGGGAAAGGTGACCGGCAGCTCCTCTGCTGGCACATGGGCCTGCGTGCTCCTGAAGACTCCTCAGAACTAAAAGAAAAGAGACCGTCACTGGCTCCCGACACGGGGAAGTCCACAGGTGTCACTGGCTCCTGGTTGTGGTGGCTCCAGGGTCTTCGGCAATGCCGTAAAGACCCGCTCATTCTCCGTCTCTTGGCTCCGCTTCCTTTGGGGTTGTTGCTTCTATTTCAGGCAGGGAGAGGAGTTGGCTGCCAGCGGCCCCAGACTTCCATCCTGCTGCCTCACCT
The DNA here is from genome assembly GCF_951640355.1 of Cnephaeus nilssonii. Lineage (NCBI taxonomy): Eukaryota > Metazoa > Chordata > Mammalia > Chiroptera > Vespertilionidae > Cnephaeus > Cnephaeus nilssonii. The sequence goes on from NC_137091.1 coordinate 33,713,378, forward strand.
GCTCAGGGGAGAGTTTCCTGTTGCTCTGAAATCTTGGGCTGAGTGTGTGAGCCAGAGTGGGGTCTCGGTCCTTTCCAGAATGTTGTCTCTGAGGCCGGGGGGAAGGAATATAAAACGTGCAATGACTGGCTCAGGTCTGGGTTACAGGCAGGTCCCTGAGACGGGTGGTGTGTGTGTGTGGTGGCTGATCAGCTCCACTCACCACCTGGGCTGAGTTTGAGGGCAGCGAGGGCCCAAAGACAATTAGAAATGCTGTTACCAGGAGCAAGGGAAAGTCCACCGTGTCCCCTCCTGGTCCCGGTGGTACATCAGCACGTGCTTCTGAATGACTCCAGAGATCATTGCTGAGTGAGGGGAAAACAACCGTAGGAAGAAAGATACATGCCATGGAGAGAGTTATGCTTAAAAAACCACCACAAGACCAAAGTTGCACGGTATATTTTCTATGGGCACACATATAGGCATGTGACCTCTGGAAAGGCGGGGGAGAGACTGGAATGAGGTGTTAAGAGGGCTTTGGCTTTATATATACTGGACTAAATCATGAAGTGTCATTAAAAATAGTTTACATGTAATAAATTCACTGTGTTTGGTGTACAGTTTTCAGTTTTGACAAGCACATGAAGTCATGCAGCCACCACCACAACCACGATAAAGAACAGTTGCATCACCCGCCAAAATGTCCCTTGTAGTTAACCTCTTAGTCGCTAATCCCTCCACAAATCCCAGCCTCTTGAAAGCACTGATCTCCTCTCCCTAAAGTGTTACCTGTTTGAGAGTTTGCCTGTGAGTCTGGTTTCTTTCATCTACATTGTTGTATACATCAATAGTTTGTTCCTGTTTTCTGCTGAGTAGTATTCCATTGTTTGGTTATACCAGGGTTTGCTTATCTTGTCGAAGGAGGTTGGGTTATTAGTGGGAACCCTGGGGGGGGGGGGGGGGAAGATACCGACTAAGAAGGGCCCCTGGTGGCTTAATTGGGCTCAAATGGAAAATGCAGAACTTGCAGCCATTTCCGCCCAGGAGTCTCTCATGCAGGCTGCACTTCACAGCGAGGCCTGGAGAGGCCTCTGCTTTACATTGCCTGACTGTGTGCTGAACTGCCTGCCGGCACTGTGTTTCTGTCATCTGAGCCAGCTCTCAGAAAGGTTTCCTGGAATCCTATTTCAATCAATAGGATGGAGGCTTCCCGCATCCAGTTAGAGCTGTGCATCTCCGAACAATCCAAGTGGCTCTATTCTGACCAATCACGGCAGTGCGTTTTGGACTAATCAAACTGTGAGGATTTGGCATCCTCATTTGCATGAGGACAGACCCATCAGGAGACAGGGGTGGAGACTTCTGTCCCTGTCAGTTAGCTCCCCTGGCGGGAGCACGCTTTCCCTTTCCATGGAAGACTGAAGAGTGCACCTTGCAGGCTGAGCTGAAACACTAAGGATGTCTCAGCAGAGCAGAGCAGAGCAGACCAGGGAGGAACAGGGCTCCGTGGAGCTAGAGGAGCAGAGCTCTGTCTGGTCCGTTTAGCCAGAGAAGGTAATGGCCCCAGGAGCCCCTGGCCCTAGAGCTGCTCCACAGTCACGCTGTTGTCCGCTGAATAAAGTTTCCTTCTTCACCGCACCCCAAATTAGGGGTTCTTGCTGGCATTGAATTGATGCCGGTGATCATTGATTGATGCTAGATTTTTGGCCAGCATGAATAAAACTGCTATAAATATTCAAATACAGATGTGTGTGAACATAGTTCGTATTTCTCTAGAGTAAATACCTAGGAGTAGGATTGATGAGAAGTATTTTAAGAAACTGCACGCTGGTTTCCACAATGCCTATACGGGTTTGCATTCCCACCAGCATGTATGAGAATTCAAGTTGCTCTGCTACTTCACCAGCCCTTGGTACCGCCAATGTTATTTTAGCCATCTAATAAGAGTGTAGTGGTTTTTAAAAAACGTTTTATTTTGAACTGATTTCAGACCTACAGGAGAGTTGCAAAAATAGAACTGAGCATTCCCATGTACACTTTACCCAGCATCCCTAATATTAACATATTATGTAATCATGGTATGTTTCTCAAAAGAAAGAAATTAACATTGGTGCCATATTATTACCTAAACTAGACTTTATTCAGCGTTTCATGGTTTTCCACTAGTGTTCACTTTTGGTTCCAGGATCCAACATGGGATCCCACACTGCATGTAGTCTCCATGTCTGTGTAGTCTCCTCCAGGAGATGACAGTTTCTCATCTCAGAACTTTGTCTTTTATGACTTGGACACTTTTGAAGGGTAGGTCGGGCATTTTGTGGTATGTCCTTCAATTTAGATTTATCCCATATTTTCTCATAATCAGACAAAGATTATGGATTTTTGGGGAGAATACCATACAATTTTTTTAAAAAAAGAACTTTATTATCTTCTGACTTTGTCAGCTCACTTGTGTATTCTCTGTTGTAGCCCTAGAATCACTCTGCCCAAGGCTCCTGGTTCCTTATATTAGAGAGCAGTATTTAGAAATCAAGTTCTGGGTACTGGGTGTGCTCATTGCTAGTGGGGTGTCACTGCTTCTAGGCCCTCTCAGCAAACAGAGCTGGGGAATTTTATGTATGCAGTCTAAAGTCTATTTTGTCAAATATAAGTATAGCTACCACAGCTTTTTCCCCCCTTTCCATTAGCATGAACTATCTTTTCCTAGCCCTTTACTTTTAGTCTCTGTGTATCCTTTTTGTTCTGTGGTGGGTCTCTTGTAGACAGCATATATATAGATTTTATTTCCTTATCCATTTTAGTTACCTGCTGCAACCTTTTGCAGCAAGGGTTCAGGATCTGGAGAAGGGGCCGATGCACAAATGAATACACTAGACAAGAAATATGAATTTAGAAGGCCTGGGGGAGCCAGATGGAAAACTTCCCTCTAGTGGGGAAGCTCCCCCAAAACTCGGCCCATCTGCTTTTTATTCACTTGAATACACATTTGCCCTTTAGGAATGAAAACAGGCATTATCAAAGGTAAAATTTGGTAAACAGTAAAAGGATTATCAGGTTAGGGAATGCCTTGAGCCATTTGGCCAACAGCAGGGCAATATTATGCTGATTTTCAGCCCTGCTGAATGTCACATTAAATATGCTAACTATTTTTGGTCTTAGCCTCTGGCAGTTACCCTACCCCTTTTTGAGAAAAAATATTTTTATTGATTTCAGAGAGGAAGGGAGAAGGAGAGAGCAATAGGAACATCATTTATGAAAGAAAATCATTGATCAGCTGCCTCCTGCATGCCTCACACTGGGGATGGAGCCCACAACCTGGGCTTGTGCCCTGACTGAGAATTGAACCGTGATCTCTTGGTTCATAGGTTGACACTCAACCACTAAGCCACACTGGCTGGGTCACTTTGAATATTTTTGCCCATTCTTCTGGCCTGCAAAGTTTCTGTTGAGAAATCAGCTGACAGTCTTATGGAAGCTCCCTTGTAGGTAATTAACTGTCTTTCTCTTGCTGTTTTTAGGATTCTCTGTCTTTAATCTTTGCAATTTTATTTTATTACTAGCAGCCCGTTTGCACGAAGATTCGTGCAATAGACCTTCATTCACCTGGCTGCCTGCACCAGTTTTCTGCCGGCACCGGGGACCCAGGCCTTGGCTGTGGCCACCGCCTTCTGCCTTCTTTCAGGATCGGGGCTTGGCCCCGGGCGGTGGCCTTGGCTCTACTGCACCCCAGCCTCCCTGCTACGGATTGTAGGAGCCGACCCCCCGTGGTTGCCTGCGATCCATGCAGGCTCCCCACTGGTGCCCCAGGCTTTCCCGGCCTTGGGCTCCGCCACACCCCAACGTCCCTGCAACGGTTTCCTGGTGGGCGTGGCTTGTGGGTGTAGCAAAGGTACGGTCAATTTGCATATTACTCTATTATTAGGTAGGATTTAAAAATTGATAGAGAGAGAGAGAGAGAGAGAGAGAGAGAGAGAGAGAGAGAGATTTGTTGTTCCACTTATTTATGCATTCCTTGGTTGATTCTTGTATGTGCCCTGACCAGGGATTAAACATGCAACCTTGATGTAGCAGGATGATGCTCTAATAAACTTAGCTACCTGGCCAAGGCTAACCTTTGCCATTTTAGGGGATTGCCTTCAGCCATTCTTCTCTACCTTGTCTTCCAAATCACTGATTCGATTCTCTGATTCATCCAGCCTACTATTTATTCCTTCCAGTGTATTAATTTCAGATAATGTTTTCTTCATTTCTGACTTTTAAAGTGGTTTCTATGTCCTTTTCATGCTGTTGAGCATCCTATATATGTAGTCTAAACATGCATATACATATGTCTATATTTCTGTCTGTCCATGTACATTAACAAATGAACTCAGACTGATATTTCTGAATCCAATCTAGCACCATAATATTTATTCTAGTATTCCCCCTCGCTTTTTCTTTCTCAGTCAGTGAAAAACCTGTCTCCCTCATTATTTCCAATACATTTACTTTATTGTTCAACTCTACTATACATGTAAAATAGTTTCAGAATTGATAGCCTATATCTATTTGAGAAACAAATTTGCTAACCAGAGTGTTTCTCTGCAGATCTCTTTGCTTTAGTCTTACAGTATCTAGTCAAAACATTGTCTCAGCTCCTTTTTTCCTCATAAGTTTCAGTGTGGTTGAGCCACCCATTTGTAAATATTCATTTGTCACTGGGTACATTCTATCTTGATTTCCTGACATTCTGGGTGGTTTCTAAAAATTTGCATACAGAAAATCCACTCTTGTGGTGTACAAATCTATAACTTAAAAAAAGTATGTTTTTATTGATTTTTAGAGAGAGAGAGAAAAGGAGAGGGAGAGAAACGTCAATATGAGAGAGAAATATCGATTGCTTGCCTCCCATTGAACCCAAAACCTGGGTATGTGTTCTGACTGGGAATCAAACTGCCAACCTTTCAGTGCATGGGATGATGCCCAACCAACTGAGCCATACTGGCTAGGGCCAGTTCTAGAATTTTTTTTTTTTTTTTACAAATTACACAAACTGATTTTGCAACATTGAACCAGCTTTGCATTCCTGGGATAAGCTCCATTTAGTTGTGATATATTATCCTTTTAATATATTGCAGGATTAAATTGGCTAATATTTTGTTGACGAGTTTTGCATTTATGTTCATGTGATATATTGGTGTGTAGTTTTCTTTTCTTGTAAAGTCTTTCTCTGATTTTGGTACCAGGATAAATCTGGCCTCATATAGTGAGTTGGGAAAATTTCCTCCTGTTTTATTTTTCTAAAAAGCTGTGTATAATTGAAATGATTTTTTCCTTCACAGTTTGGTATGTTAACGTAAAAAAAAACATTGAAACCTGTAAAGAATTTTTGTGAGTTTATTTGAGCCAAACTGTTGACATATTCTGGGAAGCAGAACCTCAACAAATTGAGATAATGCTCCGGAGAATGGTGGGTTACATTTGTATTTATACATTGCAATCAAAGGAGGGCCATAGGTGGGTTACATGAAATTCATTGGTGACAGATTAAGAAGGTGGGATAAAGCAAAGTGGTGGGAAACCCCTGGGATTGGATAAAAAGTAAAATGATGGACACATAACACACTTAGGTGAATGCAGGAACAATTAACATGGTAATGAAGGAATTTGTGGCATCTGTCCTGGCGCCCACCACATTTGGTTGTGCCCCAGGGGGCTCCAGAAAAAGGGAAGTTACAAGCTACCCAGACATTTCAAGGGTATGTTATCATAGATGCAAAAAGACAGATAGGCTCAGTTAATGTAAAGGTTGACCGTGTCAGTGAAGATACCGGCCTAGGATGTAACTGCCCACCATCACTGCATTTAGTTAAAGTTTGATTTCAGACCATCCTTTGTGGTTACTTTAGGTCCCTGAGTTTGCAAGACTGTCATGCAGGCCTCCCCTGAGCTTGTCAGGTCAGCATGTGGCCCCTTTCGTCCACAGGTAGAATTCACCAATGAAACCATCTGGGCACGAAGCTTTCTTTGTTGGAAGGTTTTCATTACAAATTCAATTGCTGATAGATCTAGCACTATTTGCTTTATCTATTTCTTCTTGAGTGAACTTTGGTAGCTTCCTGTAAAGTTAAACATATATTGTGAATGCCACATCCATTTTCGGCTAGGATTCAAGGTCTGGAGAAGGGGCTGCGCACAAATGAACATACTAGACAAGAAATATAAATTTAGAAGCCATGGGGGAGCCAGGTGGAGACCTTACTCTCTAGCGGAGAGGCTCTCTGAAACCCAGCCTTTTATTTACTTCAATACACATTTGCCCTTTAGGAATGCAAACAGGCATATCAATGGTAAAGTTTGGTAAACAATAAAAGGATTATCAGGTTAGGGGATTGCCTTCAGCCATTCGGCCAACAGCAATATTATGCTGATTTTCAGCCCTTGCTGAACATTGAAGTCCATTAGCCTTCCAGCAGACTTCTTCCATAATTATGCTGACTACTTGCTGGTCTTAGCCTCTGATAATATATTTATCATACAATTCAACAATCTCACTCCTAGATATTTACCCAAGTGAATTGAAAACTTACATTTACAGCAAAACCTTTTAATTCAGAAGTTTATGGCGAGTTGTGGGACATACTACAAGAATATTTGGGAATGGTTTCTACTTGATGTCAATTCTCAGGGCTTCAAGACCAGATAACCGTATCCCTTGGCCATAGCTGGACACCTGACCCAGGATGGCCTACACAGAAGAGTACCTGGTCAGGCTGGACCAATTAGAGCCCTTTTATAGAATTTGGAACTTGAGTGGCTGTCCTATAAGGTGCAGACTCAGGTGCTGTGGGTGATGGTGGTGGGGGCGCAGGGTGAGAGGGAGGGGTGCCATGTTTTCTGCCATGTGGTTGCAGGAAACAGAAGAAGTTGGGGAAGAGACCAGATTAGGCACAGGGGGAAAGGCTGGGAAGAGAGATCTGAACCACATAGTTTCCTACCAAGTCTCTCTGTGCATCCCTGTCCTAAGCTCTGGGCCAGATCCCCATGGGAAATGGTGAACAAGGTTTCCATTACTTGCAGGAGAAAGTGTAATGCTCAAATGTCTCTCCTTGGACAATTTATGTTTTCTTCTAGGGAGGAGAGTTTTTCCATGTTACCTGTCACTTTCCCTCAAGTGGCCTCCTCCTCCTTAGTCTAAGTGGTGGGCCACTGTGGTCGAGCCATGCCATGCTTCCCTCATTTTCACTTTGACTTGCTGCATGGAGGATCTTGCATGGAGGGTACTCAAAGGACAGCCTGGACAAGGGTGTTGTAAGGAGGGACACCAGGTCATCTGAATTTTGGACAAAGAATATAAAAAAGCAACAATGATAATGGGGGGGTGGTGGTGGGGGAGAAGATTCAGGATTTTTGTCTCCCAAGGAGCGAAAAAACAAACTTGTTGCCTTGAAGGTATTAAATGTTCTTGAGAGCTCTTGTTATTGTTGTTGTCATTGTCTTTATTGTTATAACTAGACTTAACTGAGCACAGTAGTTCTGGGTGTCCCTGTGTTTTTGTAAGAATAAAGAAATTTTTTTGAAAGCTGCCTGTCTTATCTCAACTCCCCAAGGTCCCCCTTCCTGTGATGGGAACAGGACCTTTAAAGTTGTAAAGCCATATGTCTTATCTACCCAAGGTGTCTCCCCCTTCCTGTGATGGGAACAGGACCATTAAAGTTGTAAAGCTGTGTGTCTTATCTCAACTCCTCCAAGTCTCCCTCCTGGTGATAGGAGCCAGACCATCAAGGCTATCCCAGGAAAAAGCCCTATCATAAAACATGAAATTAACAAGCCCAGCTCCCCTTTTGAATTCCCCGGCAGCATTTGGTCCCCTTTTCCTCCCTCTCATGTGTGACCCCTCCCAACATGTAGTTTTTGCCTTTATAAGCCTGTAAAATTTCCTACTGGGCTGCTTAACTCCTCTGCTCCTGCGTGAGTTACGAGTTGGGCCCCAGCATGCTGGAATAAAGCCTCTTGCTGTTTGCATCAAGTGACGCCTCCTGCGGTTGATTGGGGTTGCCGTCGATTCGTGGGACAGAGTAAGGGTCTCATTTTGGGGGTCTTACATATTCCCTACCTCCCAAACTTGACAACTGCATGGCTACTGTGGACACATTTTAGATGGAATCAAATTAGACTCTGGCTGTTGTTGAAACAATTTAGGAAACTAGAGTTATTTTCTTCTCTTTTTCAATAGAATTAAAAAAAAACACCACAAAGAAAAACGTAAAGAACATTATTTGTTGGTTTTCTAAGTGGCATATAATGTTATTAAAATAAATAGTTGAATGAACTTTCTGGATGGACATATCTGTTGTTCATTTTATGGAAAAAATATCATGTCCTTGTTTTTTGCACGATTTTCCTTTGCTGACAAAGATCTTGTGATCTCCTGTCTGCATGCAGTTCACTAGGTTCCAGGAATGATGTTAAGTTGAACTTGGCCTCCGTTACCTGAGAAAATATAGGTTTGTACTTCCAATGCTAGATAACTTGCTTGTTTTCTTTGTTACCTGAGATTTAGGAGCTGGAAACCTGTAAGCTTTTGGCGCTGATTATTCCAGCTGTTGTGATACTAATGATTCACATATTTAAAAAAAAAAAATCCTGGAAACCTGCTAAAGGAGGAATATCAAAGCACATTCATTCTGTTGACAAAGGTGCCATTCTGAGAGGCTTAAGGAGGCACAATTTTATTTGGTCTTGTTACTGAGGGTAGCACGCATATCCCTCTTTATTTCTGAATACTATTTTTCCTTAAAAAATTGCAGAAGGTAGGAATAGGCAATTCACAAAGGAAGAAAGGCAAATGTCCAATACACATGAAAATGTGTTCAATTGAACAAATGCAGATTGAAGCAATGAGATATTTTTCCTCCAGCCACATAAGAAAATATTTATAAAGGCTGATGGTAAGCCCCAGAGTTGCTGAGAAACTGAGTACTTTTTATGGTACAATCTAGAGTTGTGCTTCAGGTTTAAACTGCTCCCTGTGGCTCAGAAGCCAGACCTCCAGGCACTCATCTTAAAGACCTGGCGGGATACTTTGTGAGGATGGAGACAGGTTATTTACTAAAGATTGCTCAGGAGAGAGACTAGAAACAACCAAATGACAAGTCGGCTCTCCCTGGAGTGAGGCGGTAGTCAGAATGAGGGTGCAGAACTTCACATGCGAAGGTGGAGGCATGTTGTGATGTATCACCCAGTAAAAAGCTGTAAAGCTACTTGTTATGATTCCATTTCTGTATAAACTCTGTATGTGTGTTTAAAAAAAAAGTAGTCTGCCCAGTCACAAGAGACAAGTACTACCTGATGCTACTGATATGGTACCTGGAGGAGTCAGCTCCCCAGAAACAGAAAGTAGAATGGTGGTTGCCAGGGGCTGGGAAAGGGGAGAATGGAGAGTTAGTATTTAATGGGGCGGAGTTTCTGTTTGGGAAGATGAGAAAGTTCTGGAGATGGATGATGGTAATAGCTGCACAACAGGTGAATGTACTTAATGCCACTGGAAACGGTTAAAGTGGTAAGTTTTATGTTATGCATATTTTACCACAATACATTAAAAAAGAAAAAAAAGAAAAAGCAGCTGGAAGGATATTTGCCAAAATAGCAATGTTATTCTCCGGGTGGTCGGTCTTTGTTTTCTTCACAATGAGCATTCATTACTTTTATATTCTGTGAGCCCCTCTTGGCCAACCAGTGAGCTGTGGATTCATTGAATCCGTTTAAAATTTTAACCTGCCCCCACACCTCCCCTCAGGTGTTGCTGTTGGACACATTTCCCCTAGGAGCTCTGTGTAATTCTTGCCCACCTTCCTTACCCCTTTCAGTCCACCCCATATTTCCCCACAAGAATGGCTGGGGGGCCAGACTCTGGGCCTGGGTCCTGCCACTTTGCCTGGTAGAAGAACATCAGTTTTGGTGCCTGCCGCCTGCTCTTACCCACAGTAGCCACCATCAACTTTTCTAACCACCAAGGGACTTTGTGGGAGGGGGGGTGGGAGGACATTCTGGGGGCGGTTCATGGAACCCACAGCAGCAAAGCTGGGAACCAGCTTGGCACTTGCAGAACAAGGGGCATTCCCCAGGACCAGCCACCAAACTCCTGACCCCCCAGTTTCTTCCCCCTTCCTCATCCCTGCCCTCCCTGCTCTGGAACCAGGGCCTGAAAGAGGTGGTGATTGGCTGGCCTTGGTCACATGCCTGTCCATGTTCGCAGGGAGCAGGATAGGGTGTTGATGAATAGACCTTTGGACTTCTCACAGTGACAAGGGGCAGGGCATCCTCAAAAGGCAGCTGAGGCATGGGACTAGGAAGGGAGAACTGTGTAGCCCCGGCGCCTGTTCACTCAGCAGTTATCTTCTAGAGCTTAGGATCTTTTTACAAGCTTCTCCCTCTGCCTCTAAACCTTTGCCTGATTAGCTCCTTGTTATTTATTTATTTTTAAAAAAATATATTTTATTGATTTTTTACAGACAGGAAGGGAGAGGGACAGAGAGTTAGAAACATCGATCAGTTGCCTCCTGCACACTCCCTACTGGGGATGTGCCCGCAACCAAGGTACATGCCCTTGACCAGAATCAAACCTGGGACCTTTGAGTCTGCAGGCTGATGCTCTATCCACTGAGCCAAACCAGCCAGGGCGCTCCTTGTTATTTAGTTCTCAGCTTGAAGGCCACCTGTGCAAGCTTTGGCCACCTTGGTGCATCCCTCAGGCAGGCCACCTGAGGTCCCTCCATCCTGATCCTGTGTTTTATTTTCTGTAGTGCACTTACCTTCATCCCGGGGTGTTGTGCTCCCTTACTTACCTGCATGTTAGAGTCATCTCTCCCTCGTCCTTGTATTAGTCAGATACAGCTGCTGTAACAAAATATCACAGTTGGGGGTGGGGGGGGAGGCCCTACACTTGGAAATGGATTCTCTCACAGTTCTGGAGGTGGAAGTCCAAGATCAAGGTGTCAGCAGGTTTCATTTCTTGAGACTTCTCTCCTTGGCTTGCAGATGGCTGCCTTCTCACGAATGTTCTCATGTGGCATTTTCCTCTCTGTGCTCACTCATCGCTGTCCAGATTTCCTCTTCTTATAAAGACACCAGGTGGAAATGTTGTGACAACCCTGACTTTTACTGGTTTCTTTTTACTGTGTTTTTAGTGTGGCAAAATACATGTAGCATGAGGTACAGATGGAGCAGTGGGGGGAGAGGAAGTTCTATCTCCTTCTGGGAGGGCAGAGAGAGGATAGCTGACCTGGGTTGTGAAGACTGAATAGGAATTTTCGTGGAAAGGGGTAGTTGGATGGTGGCTGGCATTTACCGAGTGCTTACTCAGTGCCAGGGACTGCTGTAAGTGCCTTCAGGTATTAATGCTTTTTGTTCTTACCCTGACCCAGTGAAGTGGGTACGGTTGTGCCCTTACTTACCGATGAGGAAGCCAAGGCTCATAAAAGTTAAGAAACCTGCTCCCATGGGGAGTGAGTGGGGAGTTGGGTTGAATCCTCGGCAGGTTGACTCCAGAGCCTCTGCTTTACCATGCCGGCCTTCCTGCCTGTGGGACACTTGGGGTGACTTCCATCCAGTAGGACCCGGATGATCTGGATCAGAGCGGTCACATCTTGCAGGAAATACCACAGATGCAAGGACATTATTCTCTCTTCAATTGTCCTCCAGTGTTTCTCATGCAATTGAGGAGAAATTCTCTGTTTTGTTGCCAGTGTGTCTAGACTACTTAAAAAAAAAAAAAATATATATATATATATATATATATATATATATATATATATTCATTTATTTATTGATTTCAGAGAGGAAGGAAGAGGGAGAGAGAAATTAAAACATCAATGATGAGAATCATTGATTGGCTGCCTCCTGCATGCCCCCTACTGGGGACCAAGCCCGAAACCCAAGAATGTTGCCCCTGACCAGGAAATCAACCCTGGGACCCTTCAGTCCCCAGGACTATCCTCTATCCACTGAGCTAAACCAGCCAGGGATAGACTACTCTTTTTTTTTTTTTTTTGGTTAATCCTCACCCAAAAATATTTAAATATTTTTCCATTTATTTTTAGAGAGAGTGGAAGGGTGGGGGAGACACACACACACACACAGAGAGAAACATCCATGTGAGATGTTATTCTCCAGGTGGTCGGTCTTTGTTTTCTTCACATCTGTTGGTTGAGACACATCTCTTGGTTGCCTCCAGCACGCACCCCTACCTGGGCTGGGAAGGGCTGCAACCCTGCAACGAAATCGAACCCATGACCCTTCAGTCTGTGGGCCAACGCTCTATCCACTGGGCAATACCAGCTAGGGCTAGGCTACTTCCGTCTCCCTGGTGGAGGGAGAAACAGGCATGCAGGCAACAGAACGTACCGAGTTTTGTTTTGGTCATGTTTACATATTTATGATTACCTATTGAGGGCTAGAAATCTGGGTTTACGTTCAAGGTAATGATAAAGAATTTCATTTCGAAGTAGGAATGCTTAAATAAAATCAAAAGGAGTTGATTTACGTGCCATCATTAAGTCCACGACATGAAGGTTCGCTGCCCACTATGGTGGAGGAGCGGCCCTGGTGAGTGGTTGGCGCCCACGACTCCACTCGATTGTGTGTCCCCCAGGGAGTCCTAGGAGCTCTAACAGGGACAGGCAGCCTGCCTAGGAGCCACCCCAGCAGGATGCTTTCATCTCCCACAGAAGCTCCTTGAAATGGGAGGGCTTGTCCGGGCGGCTTCCCTGAGCCTCCCTCCAGCCTTGGGTTCCCCAGACCTGCATGTGTGTCTCTGGACTCAGGCTCACCTCAACCTGTAATTTTTATTCCTGTGGCAGCAACAGGGTTAAGAAACAAACCTCATCTGTTGACCCACCTCGGGCTTCTGATGTGCTTTGCTCCATTAATAATTTAGTGAGGTGGACTGAATTGGATTGATTTCCCCCCAAAATCAATACACAAATGATTATTGTTTCAGGGCACTTCTGAGCGCTTGCTTCGGCAAGGCCGAGGGGAGCTGTCTGATTGAAGACTGGAACTGTACTCAGCATCCAAAATTACTGTTGAGAGGGTTATGTAAACCAAGGGGTGAACTGGTGCTAACATTTTCTATTGCCATAAAAGCCTTTTTCCTTTTCTGAATGGTGCTTCTACGACACACGTACCATCGCTGTTCCAGGCCTGTAATTTTAAAATTACCGCTCGATACTGGAGGTGAAGTGATTTTACTGCTGCTGGTCTATTAAAGTTGTGAGAGCCAGCAATAGCTTGGAGAACATCTATGGCTGGATGTGTGTGGCCACACCGGGCCCATCACCATAGATGTGCCTGCAGATGTCCCAGGGCTGGATCAGTGAGTGGTGGTGGGAGGGGGTGGAAGGTGGAGGGGGTGATGCCTGGGCCCCTTACGTGGTGGAGCAAGCGCTGGGCATCAAGCCTTGTCCCCCCTTCCCCCAAAGAACAGGGCTCATCAAGCCTTGTCCCCCCTTCCCCCAAAGAACAGGGCTCTAGGAAGGCAGGGACCTAGGAGCCGCACTAAACCCAAAGCAGCCAGGCAGCCTGGCTGCCTCATCTCTCACAGGTAGAAATGTTGTGACAACCCTGACTTTTACCGGTTTATTTCCACTGTATTTTTATTGTGGTAAAATATACATAACACAACATTTACCATTTTAGCCATTTTTAAGTGTGTGGTTCAGTGGCATTAAGCACATTTACATTGTTGTGCAACCATCACCACCATCTGTCTCCAGAACTCCCCCCCCCCTGCAAAACTAAAACTCTGTCCCCATTAAACACTAACTCCCCAATTGCCCCTCCCTCCAGCCCCTGGTCACCACCCTTTTAATTTCTGTCTTTATGAATTTGAACTCTAGGTACCGCATGTAAGCGGAATCATACAGTATTTGTCATTTTGTGACTGGCTTATGTCACTTAGCATAATGTCCTCAAGGTTCATCCATGTTATAGCATGTGTCAGAATATCCTTCCTTTTAAAGACTGAATAATATTCCATTGTGTGGGTATACTCCTCTTTGTTTATCCATTTACCCGTCACTGTACTTGGGTTGTTTCCACCTTTTGGTTACTGTGAATCATCTTATGAACATGACTGGGCACGTATTTCCTGAAGCTCCTGCTTTCAATTCTTTGGCTCCATGCCCCAAAGTGGAATTGTTGAGTCATATGGTAGTTCTATGTTTAACCTTTGGAGAAACTGCCCAACTATTTTCCATAGTAACTGCACTATTTGATATTCCCATCAGCAATGTGCAAGGATTCTAACTTTTCCACGTTCTTGCTAACACTTGCTATTTTTCTTCTCTCTTTCTTTCTAATCGTCATCTTAATGGATATAAAATGGCATCTCACGGTGGTTTGTATATTTTTAGTATTTTTTTAAATTCAAATAAACCTTAATTCCCCTTTTCCTAAAGCGGTTTTTCTCTCCTTCCCCCCTTTCCTGTCCTCCCACCATCTTCTTTAAAAGTTGTACAATATTAGATGCCGTTCAGAAATCCCATAGTCTCAGGCTTTCGTGTTTGTTTCTCCTTAAGTGGCTGAGATCTTAAAACATCATTTGAGAAGCAGGAATTTAAACGTCTGTGAGAGAAAAATAGCCTTTGAGAAGACACTGTCTTGGGAGGCTCGTCGGCAGGGGCCCCCAAAGAAACCTTATAACGCACCAGGGAGGGGCTCTGCCCAAGGAGACACAGCTCTCCTCTCGCCGCTGGCTCGCTGAGTAGCTGGCCTTGGGTGTTTGGAATGTTTCTCTCCAGGGGGCCTGGGCCCTGGGGAGGCTGCTCTGAGGGCTGCTCACAGTCCTCCAAATGCACTCTGGCTCTGCTTCTTGACTGGTATCCTGGCAGAACAGAGGAAGAGTCAAAATGAGTTCTGGGAAGAGTGGAAACGTTCTGAGAACAGAAGGAGTTGGCTGGAGAGGGGGTCTTGGTAGGCAGGGCTAATCCCATAGGATCTTGAGGCTCAGGTTAAAAACTCTGAAGTCTGTTCTGTGGCATTTTCTGCGGGGGACATGATTCACTTGGCTTGATAACAATATGAGTTGTTGATTGGGAGGCAGGGGATCACTTAGGAGGCGTCTGCAGAGGTCCAAGAGAGAGGAGATGGTGGCGATGGAGAGAAGTGGACAGACTGGAGATACATGTGGGGACTATCGGCATTAGTGATGGACGGTGTGGGAAGATTGGAGTAGAAGGTATTTCCTCAGTAAGTGATGTGGCCACGAGCTGAGCTGGGTGTGGATGGGGAGGTGTCCAGTCTAGAGTTCAGGTGGGACAATGAAGGGTTTGCCTTCCTTGGAGGCATCTGCACTAAAACCTGGACCAGGGGGTTGTAGGACCTTGTTTCAGTTTTACTTGCCAAAGCCACGTTTGGCCTTTGACCCTCAAATACTGTATACTCTAACTATTTGAAATCAAGAAAGATAATCACCATTCAACTCAGCATCCTCTAGGTAGTATCCAACAACCAATTGGATAGGAGAGGGCTTAAGTTTGCATCTGCAGGTAGGCGGATGGCGGAGAGGGGTGAGAGGACTCTCCAGAGGCATGGCTTACTCTGTGTCCTGTGGCAGCCTCAGGGCATGCAGCCACTGATTGGGCAATGGCAGTGTCCATTGTTCTGGACAGGGGTTTATGTGGGACACCTCGGTGCTCCTTCCCTCTCCCTTCTGCTTGTCCTCTTCCTCTCTCTCACTCCTGGAAGAGATTGCAGAAGGCCTCAATGGCCCACAGTCCACATCTCAGGGGACACACATGAGTGACAGCATCTTTGCTTCCTCCTACCTAGGAAGGCCAGCTTCCCACTTGCAGGACCCTGATCCCAGCTGGGCCCTTCTGCCCTGCTTCTCCCTCATCTGTCCCAGCCCGTTTACACATTCTCAGGGTCTATTACTTGCACCACCCGCTTTCAGTACTGAATTATCTACTACTTGGGAGATTGTGGGCGGTGTGGGGTAGAAACCTCCTGGATACAGCTCATGCCAATGCAGGATGTTTGTTAAAAGGTTACAGAGAAGGAGGGGAGCAGGTGCCTGCAGCCAGGCTGTGGAGTCCTGCAGCAAAGACGGGGCTGCTAGACACGATTCCAGATGCGGTGAGATGGTTTGGGGGAGAGGACTGGGCCAGGGCTACCCTGGGGACTCCCGGCAAACCGCCCCCCTCTCTTGCCTAGGGCGGCAGCCTCTGGAGGACACTAGACCACGGAGGGACTAAACCAGAAATGGGATGCCAATCACTCTCAATATGGGCAGGGTTCAAGTTTGTGCCCCCTACACACCCAGCCTGGCAGGAGGACCCACAGACCCCACAGAAGCAGTCAGTGGCAAAATGAATTATGTTTTAAAAATAAAAATAAACGGGAAAAGTCTGTGATGGACAAATGACTAAACATTTAAATAAAGCTAGGTTGTTGTTTGTTTTAGGACCCCACACTGCTGTGCAGTGGTTCCCAGGTAGGTCGCTGGTCCCCTGCCGTGTGGCTTTATGAGGGTTGACAATGAAGTGTTACCAGATTTAGGCAATTTAGAGCTTTAGTATAGTCATGTTTTATGATTGTAGAACTTTCCCATTTGGTCCAAAATATGGGAGGATGTTTCGATGGGTATATACAGGGGCTCCTATTTTTCTTTTTGCCGCAGGCTCTTAGTAGGACTCCTCATGGCATTGGTCTTAAACCTGGACTCCTTACTAGTATGTAACACATTATGTACATTGAAGTGGGGACAAAGCCGCGGACGAGAAAAACCAGAAAAACTAAAAGGTGCTGTGTTTACAACTTTTACTAACATAACACCAGTTCCTCTCAACGTTCTCTCTTAACAGGCTCTGATCAAAGGTGAGGGGGGGGGGGGGCGGATGAGAGGGTCCTGAGCCCCAGCTGGGGGTGGGCAGTCCATACCAGCCTCCATGCCAGGAACCTTTGGGGACGTCTGGTCTCACATCATTCTCAAGGAAGGAGGGCTGACCTGCTTGACCCTAAATGGCCTCCTCAACCCTTCTTTCTGTCTCTCCAGGTTTCTGCTTCTTCTGAGCCCAGCCCCTCTGTTCACTGCTTTCTCAGAGGATGGCCCTATTCTGAGATGCAGGCCTCCTCTCTATTTCCCAGTGCTGCACGGATGACCGGATGGGCTCAGGGGCCCCCTGGGAGGGGTGCGTTTCCAAAAGCCTCTTAGAGTGGCCGCCAATATCCCCTCACAGGCCTTGCTGTGCACAGAGGGATTCATCTCAGGGATGTGACATGGCCCCTTGGGCTGTGGCAATCGAGGGGGTCAGGTCGGAGGGGCAGGAGCCTGAGCCACCACATGCTGTCCTGCCCTCAGGTCTCCCGAGCAGCCCTGCGGAGCTCCTTTCTCTAGCTGCCCACCTTCTGCCCACCCTCCTCCCCCGCGCTGCCCAGCACTCGCGGGCCGGGCGCCGGGCTCCACCAGCGGGAGGCCAGGCCATCGCTGACTCAGCCCTGGGGGAAAGGCCCACGGGCCCGGCTCTCCAGGGCCAGAGGGCGCGGACCCGGCGGAGCGGCGGGCGCGGAGCTGTCCAGCACCCGAGCAGGGCGCGCGCCCCCGGCCCGCCCCGCCGCCGCCTCCCGCCCCGCCAGCGCCACTGCGGCTCGGCGGGAGCGTCACGTGGCTGGCGCGGCGCGGCCTCGAAGCTCCGGGCGGGCGAGGGGCCGGGCGGGAGGACCAGACCTACGGACCCACCACCGGTGGCACCAGCCGGGCGGGCTGCGCGGCACGGCGCGGGGCATGGGCGCGCCGGCGGCTCCCGGGCACAGGCCGGCCGCGGCTGGGCGCCCGGGGCGTGGGGGCAGCGGCGGGCGGGGGTCCTCCCTGGTGGCCGCCGCTGAGCCCCCGCGGGGCCCGTGACGCCGCGGCCGATGTGGCCCCGCGCGCCGCCGGCCTGCACCGCCGCCTCGCCAAGACGCCGCCACCCGCGCCGGGCCCGCAGCCGCTGCGGGAGTCGGAGCCCGAGCCCGAGCCGGAGCCCTAGCGGGACCCGGGGGGGCAGGAGGCGGGCCTGCAGGCGGCCGGGGCGGGCATGGAGCTGCGGGCGGTCGCGGGGCCGGAGGGGGCGCCGGGCGCCCGGGCGCAGCTGGCGGTCGTCTGCTTGGGTGAGTGGGCCGCGCAGGCCGCGGAGTCCGGGCCCCAGCCTCGCAGACCCCGCCGCGCCGGGACGGGACCCTCCGCCCCGCCCTCTCCCTGCGGCCGGGCTTCCGGAGCTCGGGGCCTGCCGGGGCGTGGGCCTGGTGTGCGACCCCGGCCGCGGCTCCTGCCCCGCGCGGCCGGGCACAGGGGCTCCGAGCGGGTGATGCGCAGGGAGGCTGTGCGCGCTGGTGGGGCGGGCGCCGGGGGCCTCCGGAGCTGCGGACAAAGGCGAGGCCGGCTGCCCCCCCCCCCCAAACCCCCCAAGAAGTCTCCTTTTTCTGCCCATAGTCAGGATGGGGGCGGGTGCTGACCGGAGCCTGGACTCAGGATGCCAGGCGGGAGGCCGCTTCGAGAACGCTCCAGTCTCCCTCTTGTGTTTTCTTGGGACCAGGGGCTGGCCCCTTCAGTTCAGTGGCGTCTGGGGAGGGCCGAGGGACCTGTCCAGGCCAGGCACCTGCCAGGAGGGCTCCTACCCTACCCAGGAGTTTTTCTGCCCACCTTTCCAGGGCCCTATGTCGGGGAGAGAAGGAAAGAGTTAGATCCTCAATGCACATGGCTCCTTTATTTACCAGGATAAAGGAGGGAGGCCATTATCGGAGCCTGGGGTCATTACTGGACACCCTGTGGTGTCATTGAGGAAGGCACTGTAACCCTATAGGTTTGCTGAAGCCCCTGAAATGACAAAGTAAAAAAAGAAACCTGAAGGTTTGAAGCTGCATGATCCCCTGTCCTGCGAGGATCAGGGTGCTGGGGGGGGGGGGGGGGGGGAAGGGGAGGGGAGGGGAGAGGGGGCAAGGGGTGAGGGAAGACACCTGCTTCTTGTGTGAGCTTCGAAGTGGTCCCTCCCCAACCTATTGGTGGTCTGTGCTCTGGACTCTTGAGTGCTGGGTGGACTTCCCCGCTAGTAGGACAGGCTGTGTACAGGCCCTTTGGCTTCCCAAGGCCCTCCCTGCCCAGATGTGGCCCAGAGCCTGGGTGTCCTGAGAGGGGGCAGTTGTCCCTGCTTCCTCACCAGGTGGGGTGAACCCCTCCAGAGACACCCTCTGCCTTCCTTGGCTCACTTGATGTTGGGTGGCGGGGGCGCCCCGAACCTCTGCGAAGTTGGGTTTGCCCATATCCCCCTCCTGGTTCCCCTGCAGGAAAGCCGTACGTGAAAGCAGAGGACAAACCCCAGGAGGGGGGTATTTGAGGGGTGGGTGGCAGGAGAGTTCCTTGCCTCCCTTCTCAAGGTTAGTGTGGCACAGTAAAGACCCCCTGCCCTCTGCTAGGCGTGCACCCCGGTAAAGTGGGGGTGATCAGAACGACTTTCCTACCTCCTGGCTGGCAGTGGCTGAGGTGGCTGGCAAGGTGGCAGGAACCCCTTGAACAGGCAGGGCCTCTGCCCAGGCTGAGCCAGGGCCTCTCTCTGATGGGTGGTCCAGGCCTGAGCTTCTCAAGCCCAACGGGAGACAGGAACATCCCCCCTCCCAAGTGAGTTAGAATTCCCAGGTGTGGGGGGTGGCCGGAGCGGTCTGGTGCAGCCAGGCTTGCGCACGGCTCTCTTCTGCTGTGGGTGTGCAGGTGGGTTCTGAGACCCTCTGGGGTCCCTTCACGCCCAGGCTGGGATCAGCAGTCTCTGGAGCAGTGCTCTGGGCTTTTGCTCTGTGAGGGGAAGAGAACCAGCCTGGAGTTCGGGCTAGAGTGTCTTGTGCCCCTGAATGGCAGATGCCTAGGCCCCAAGAGCCACCCTCCCCTGGACCCTCTTTCTGTTTTTCATAGTGAACATCGTTCTCACTGGCCGGCTCAGCAGCGCAGTTCCTGCTTTAGGTAAGACACTCCCCTCCTTCCTTCCTACCTTCTTCCCTGCCTTCTGGTTTAGTAACCTCTGAGCACAGGCCTTAAGGTCCGGGTTCTGCCTTGTGTATCTTTTCTGCATCCCAAAGAGGCCGTTGGACTTTAGGCAAGCTTACACTTCCCTGAATGTCAGTTTCCACGTCTATAAAATGGGCGCAATAAGAAGACTTACTTAAAAGCCTGTTATTAGGGTTGAATGAGGGAATGAGGCAAGGTACTCCGCATGGTATTGACACATGGTGGCTTCATACCAGCGAGCACACTGTCACGGGCCCCGGTATAATTGACAGGTTGTACTTCCTGTAGGCTGTGGGGTTCCCCAAGGGCCATGCGCTGCCATGAGCTGCTGCCTGTTTTTAAATTATACCTGGGATTTGATTTATAAAGGTGTGACTGAGTGATGACACGGCGAGGTCAATGCCATTGGCGGAAGTTGTTACGTATGTGTCTTGAGAGAAAGGGATACTGGCCACACCATGCAGGGCCACCGGTTTGATCAGGTTTGATGCAGGGGAGGCCAAGGCCAGAGCATCAACTGGAGTTTCTGTGGGAACGTCAAGGCAGGGCAAGGAAACAGTTTAGAATTGGCTAGGATGGTCTAAGACAGGGGGAATATTGGCTTGGTGTGTGAATCAGATAAGAAGGTGGGTGGGGGCTCAGCCTGGGATCAGCTGGCCTGGGGAAAGGCAGGCTCCAGACAAGCTGGCATGCAGAAGAGAGGTAAACATGCTGACCGATAGCTTGGCCCTGCAATTAATGGATGCCAAATAGACATACAGTATCCGAGAAGACACAGGTGGAGCTCTGCCCTGCCCCTGTCTGTCCATCCACCGGCCATCTTTGTGCTTGTGCCTAGTGCCTAGTGCAGCGAAGACTGTCAGGAGTGGGAAGGGTGGACGAGGCCATGAGGGCATTTGCTCTTTGCTGAGGGGGTTGCCAGGGTTTGGCAAATGGGTAAGTCTAGACTCTCATGGCCCTGGGCGCCACCAGGAGACATCTAAGAAGGGCCTCAGGAAGCTGGGAGAATGTGCGGTCTCCAATCTGGGTGCCTGCCGATTTGTTTGCTGTCTGCCGTGCTGCGTGGAGGGGCAGGAGAGACGGGACTTCTAGTTCTGCTCAGGGCTCAACTTGAGCAGAAACTCACTGAGGTTGGTTCAAAGAGAGGTGGCTCTGCTAGCCAAGGTCACTGGGAGGGGGGGCCCAGAGTCCACAGAGCACTCTCATGGGCCCGTCTCTCAGACACGGCCTGTCAGTCTCCTCCCGATCCTCCTTGCACACTAGCTCCGGCTCCCTGCAGCCTGGCCTCCTCTGCTGACTCTGCTGGCCTAGGGCCCTGCCTTGCTCAGCACGGAGTCAGCCCCAGCCCTGCCTGGCGTCCTGGCCCCCGCTCCATTTCCAGGGGAAGACGGACTGGCTGTGAGGGAGCGGGACGGCGTGAAGGTCTTACAGATGTGAGCCCCAGGCCAGCCCTGCTGCTGGTGTGGTGGGTTGACATGTCTGTCACATGCCTGTGCCCCAGTGTAGAAGAGTGATGCTACAGGCATGAGGTTCACCCCCAGAGCCAGGGAGGGAGAGACAGCCCCCCAGCGCCACACGTTGGGTTGTTCTTAGCTATCAAGACCTCAGTCCCAGCAGGGCCCACACTGTCCAATCCAGGGGCCTCTGTCCACGCCATGGTGCCTGTGTACAGTGTCCCCGGTGTCCTGAGCTGCAAACAGTCTGTGTGGTCACAGGTGGTGGTCTGGGTCCTAGCTCCTCTGGAGTCCAGCCCTGACCCCGCTAGCATTGCTAAGAGACAGCTTCTAGCTCCCTGAGGCCCTCCCCCCACCCCCGACCCAAGGCTCCATGATTGAATTTTCAGGATTTTCCCTGAGACTTCTACTGTGAGGATCCTGGATCAGGACTGTCCCCCTTGCCCCTTCCCAGTCTTCACTGGGCTCAGACACTCCTGAGGGCCTGGCTGGGCTGTCCTGGGGATCTCAGCCCCGGGACTAATGCCCCCCTGCACCTTGGACTCTGGGCTCCGGCCATGTGGCCACTATGACCTGGGGTGGCTTGGGTAGGTCTTCAGGCTCTTCTGCACTCACCTGGCAGCTCCTCTGAGCTTCTGGGGTGGGGGGGTCCCAGCTTCCTGTGGTGCGGTGACAGCAGGCAGGTTGTCTGGGTGTTGGTGGCCTTTAGGAACTGGGTCTGCAGTTGTGCTTCCTCAGGCTCAGGGCCTCTCCAGAGAGTGTGATGGAGGAAAGGCGCTCGCTGCTCTGAAAATGCCCATCATGCCTTGCCCACTTGAGCAGGCCACTTTGCCACCAGGGCCAAGGGAATTCTCTGCCCGAGTGAACACAGGTCCCCTCCAGGTAAAGCTCTGCTGCATCTCTCTGAGTGCCTCCCAAACACCCCCACATCCTCTATTCTGCTCCAGTATCTCCCCAAACACACAGTCCTCCCAGCCCCCCTTACTGCTGGCCCATATCCCGTACCCTGTCACAACCCGCCACTCCCACTCACCCCATCCCGTGAATGTCTGCCCGCCACTTTCCCCAGATTTCCCAACCGTCCTCAGAGACGTGCACCCCTGACCACATTTTACGGAGGGACAAGCAGAGGCCCCAGGATTGGGTTCACTAGCCACTTTCTCCTGCCTGTGCCTGATCCTGTGGTGGGCGGGCTTCCTGCTACCACAGAGAGGGCTGGGGCTGGTTGTCTGAGCTGGTGGTCGTCCCCTCCAAGCCCATCGCCAAGAGATGTCCAGTCAGGAGGCCCTGACCAGAGCTCCCAGCACGGAACCCAGCCTCCCGCCTGCTCCACATTCACTCTGCGTGGCTGGGCCGACACAACTGTGCTCCCTGTGGCCCCCTTTGGAGAAGAGCAAACAGTAACTGAGTGACGTGGCTGCCCTGGATGTGAGAATTTCTGGGGCAGCTCTGGGGGGGGGGGGGGGGCCCTCAGGAGCGAGGCTGTTTGGGGGATGTGTTGTCGGAGGCTCTGTTAAGAGACAGAGCTGGGCTGGCAGCTGCCCAGTCATCTGCTCCCGACGTGGCTGGTGGTCTGAGACAGGCCTCCTGACCCCTGGAAGAGAATACTTCTCCCTCCAGACGTAAGTCCTGGAGGGAGAAGTATTCTGGCCAGAGAGAGGGCATGCAGCCATGGCTTTCCCGCCAGGGTGGGTGAGAAACCTGGCCCTGGGCGTGTTCCATCTCTGGGGAAGGCTTCCCGGCCATCGCAGGTATTGACTGGGCCCTGCTCTGCCCAGATCCTGTCCCGGGGCTGAGGATACAGTGGTTCCCAGCCTGCCTGACCTGGGCCCCCTGCCTCAGAGGCCAGGTGCTTCAGTTTAACACACGTCAGAGCCTCCACGCGGGGGAGGATGCGCTCTAGCAGCCTAGGCCCTCCCTGCCTGTGACCCTCCCACCCAGCACCTTCCAGAGGAGAAGGTCTCTTCTGGTTTGCAGAACCCCTCACCTCCCAGGTATCTCCAGGCCAACAGCAAGGGCCCCTGTGAGGTCCACAGAGCTGGTGGCCTCACCTGTCAGAGGGAACGGCCAGACCATTGTGTTCGTTTAGTCCTTTTTCTCCTGGCCTGTGACCAGCGTGCATCGCTCGCATTTCATGGGTGAGAAATCTGAAGGTCAGGGGGGCTAGTCTTCTAGGGTGAGTGCCAAGGGGAGAGTCTTGGCTAGTGCCTCTCTGGCCTGGCACTGCTGAGGCTCTGAGGGTGAACTGAGCGAGGTCAGCCTTGCTTTAGGGTCAAGGGGTGGTGTTTCTCTTCTCGTCCTTTGAATTTCTTCTGAGCTGTGGAATGGGGGTTTTGACTCGCTGGTCGTCACAGTGTTGGGTCATGGCAGGCCCCACTGGAGGGGGTTTCATGCCTCTGAATGCTAAGCAGGTGCTTGGGCTGACCAGTTCTCGTTGAGCCATATTTCTTGAGCACCTACTGTGTGTCAGGCCCTGTGTGGGACCCTGGGGACACAGTGTTGAGCCAGAGCCAGTGCAGCTCAAAGGGAAATTGCTCTATGGCAGGTGCTGTGGAGGAGAGAAGGGGGAGGGGACTGGAGCCCCATTGGAGGGTCCCCTGGGGAAGGGGCCACTGGGCTGCAGCCCACAGGAGTGGATGGGCTAACGGTTGGGGAGAGCATGCTGCCAGGGGCCACAGGACAGAGTTTCCCTCCCATGGGAGGTACCACAGGAGGTGAGAGTGGAAAGATGGGCTATAGGGGGAGATGAGGCAGAAGAGGTGGGCTGGTGCCACGGCGGTGAATTTTGTCCTCGTCCTAAGAGCATGAGAGATGGCTGGAGGGCTCTCACCCTCCAGTGTGCAGCTGTGTCGAGAGCCAGCAGAGACCCCTGCTTCCAGGGCGACAGAGGAAGGTGCCAGGCCATGGGAGAGTGGGGAGGTGATGGCACTGGACTCGGGTCGCCACGTGTCTTCCTGAGCCTCAGGTTTCCTGTCTGTATAAGGGCCCGCCTTTGCCACAGGCTTTTGGGAGGATTCGACGAAGCAGTGTGGTGAAGGGCTGAAGGGGCAGTGAGGGGTGGGGGCAGGCGAGTGCAGGGGCCTTGCCTGGTCCTGGGAAGGCTGGGAAGTGGAGGGCATGTGTAATGAAGAGGGTAGAGTGAGCCTGTGGTGAGGAGAGCTGTGCGGGAGTGGGGGGGGGGCATGGTGACCCCTCACTCCCGCTGGCAGGTGTGACCTCTGCACTGGTCCCTAGCACAGCGCCTGGAGACACTTCATAAATGTGTTGGCGCAGGCACGGCAGTGAGAACGGAGCCCACCGGAGGAGCAGGGTGGACTCTGACTGCCACTTACTGGCTGTGTGGCCATGGGCTGGCCACTTACTCTCTCTGAGCCTCAGTTTCCTCATCTGGTTACGAGATCTACCTCCGGGGGCTTCCCACTTAGGCTCAGGATAAAACCCAGATTCTGTGTAATCAGACCCAGCCTGTGTTTCCAGCCTCATCTGGACATCTGCCCCTCCCTTCAGGCCTGTTTTATTATTTTCGTTCCACGCAGGGGATCTGCATGCAGTCAGTCTGATCCCCTCCGCCCCCCGCAGTCTGTGAGTTCCACAGAGCAGGGTGTTTGCTGTCTTATTCAGCACGCCTAGCACTGTGTTTGGCACATAGTAGGTACTCAGATCTGTGTTGGGTGAACAGAGCTTCTTTCCTCTCAGACTGAGGACTGTATTTGTCAAGTCCCAGGGAGGGCAGGCTGGCCTAGGGGTGCAGAATTCTTCACGGAACTGAGGTGCCAAGGCCAAGAGGCTGCCCCTCAGAGGTGCCAAGGGGAGTTGTCGGTGGGCACGCTTCCAGCCCTGCCGGGATGGGAGATAAGACCTAGGCTCTGGTGCACAGAGGGGGTTGGGGGCTACGGCTGCCCTCAGTCCATGTGGGTGCTCCTTGCCCCTCCATATGCACCACTTCCGTGAAGTCTCGAGGAGTGGGCTTGCCCTTGGCTATGCCCACCCTTGGCTGGCCTTTATCACACCTTGGAAAGGCCCGTGCTCACACTATGAGCCCCACTTCCCGCCCAAAGGTGAGGCCAGCTCTTTGCCTCCTGTCCTGACAGCTGCCTGCAGTGGGAAACTGGAGCAGCACACAGAACGGCGTGGCGTCATCTATAGCCCGGCCTGGCCCCTCAACTACCCGCCGGGCACCAACTGCAGCTGGTACATCCAGGGTGACCGTGGTGACATGATCACCATCAGGTATGGGAGTCCCCGGGGGGTGTCCAAGGGAATCTATATGGGTCTGCCAGTGCTAAGGGTGTGTGTGTGTGTGAGAGAGAGAGAGAGAGAGGGGGGGGGGAGAGAGAGGGAGAGAGTGCATGAATGTGATGGTGCATGTGACTGAGTGCATATGCGGGCAGGCATGGAGTGCACGTGCGAGGATGTATGTGAGCATGTGTGAGTGTGTATGTTCGAGCACATGTGTGAGCAGGTGTGGAGGGGACATGTGAGTGTGTGTGTGAGCACATGTGTATGAGCTCAGTCAGAGCAGGTATAAAGGACATGTGTGAGTGTGTGAACACATGTATGTACATGAGCACATGTCTGAGCAAGTTTGAGGACAAGTGTGGGCAGGTGAATGTGCAAGTGTATGTGTGAGAGTCGGGTGTGAACATGTGTGAGCTGTAAGCATATGAGTGCTGTGAGCAGGTGAGTGTGCCCAGCTCCCAGGTCCCTGTGGGCCTCTGTGGCTGGCTACGAGGAGCTGGGCCTCGTCTTGCCCGAGCCTCTCTGGGGGGCTGTGGGGGCTGTGAGTCACCTCAGGCCTGCCAGGAAGGGGAGCCCTGGGGGCCGGTAGGCATGGTCTAGCTCTCTCTGAGGTGGCCGAGGTATCTTCTCTGTCCTGTAGGGGTGGCTTGCGGCTAGGCTGGCACGGATCCGGGAGCAGGTTTTCCCCAGGGTCCTCAGGGTAGTCTCAGCAGGAGCCCAGGCGCTCCAGCTGCAGGACATGCAGAGGGAAATGGGGTAAGGCGACCAGATGCTAGAACTGAGACTGGAACTCCCGGCCTGGGTGGCCATGGGGATATTTGGCTGGGGAGTCCCTCTCCTAAATGCCAATGCCCAGAAGGCTCCCGTTACTCCATAGCCAAAGCATGGGATGTGCTGGCACGATCAGGGTGTCCTAGTGTCTGTGCCTGCTTTCCCGTGGTCACAGGGCTGTGGCTCTCAGGCACACTCTCTTCAAAGACTTCACCCTCCTCCAAAGACTGCGGGCCCTGTGATCCGCTCGTCCCACAGCCTGGGCCAGAGGTCCAGGGCTGAGATATTTCTTCCCAGGGGACAAGCTGTCACCTAGCCCCAACCTAGCCCAGCCCTGGGGCATGCCCCTCCCCCACAGTGCACAGGCCTGTGAGTTTGTGCAGGGTCTATTCCAGCAGACCCAGTGTGGGTGGGATCTGGGGCCTTGGGTCTCCCCACTTGGGAGGATATCAGAGGAAGGAATTGCCCAAGATGGGGCTCCTGACTGGGGTTCCACTTCGGCTTTGGGGTGGGGATGCTATGTGTGTGCTGACGGGCCTTCCCAGAGCGGCAGGGGGCTGATGGGAAGGATGCTATTCAGAGTTTTTTACTCTCGGATCTGCCCTCAGATCCCTGGGTTTCGGGGAGTGGAGGAGAGGAGGCACAGGGCGGGTTGGCCATCCTTGTTCTAAGCTCAGGCCTGATTGTTCTCTGCTGGTCCTTGGCCACATGGGCCCTGCCTGCCTACCCACCCTTGCAGCTTCCGCAACTTTGATGTGGAGGAGTCCCACCAGTGCTCCCTGGACTGGCTCATGCTGGGCCCAGCGGCCCCACCCCGCCAGGAGGCCTTCCGGCTCTGTGGCTCTGCCATCCCGCCTGCCTTCATCTCCGCCCGGGACCATGTCTGGATCTTCTTCCACTCCGATGCCTCCAGCTCCGGCCAGGCCCAGGGCTTCCGTCTCTCATACATCCGAGGTGACACTAGCAACAGGGCACCGCAGGGCGCCACGGAGCACTCAGTGCACCATGGGGGCGCCTAGGCCAGAGCAGCACCCTCCACCTGCCCGCTCCCTGCCGGGTCTCCTCCAGGAACCCCATCAGGCCAAGCACAGTGGTGGGACGGGGATGCGTCACGTTGCTGCCTCAGGGTGCCTTGGAATTCCTCAAGGCCACTGATCCCACTCCTGCATTGGTTAGAGTGGGGGCTCGCCCCTTCACCCCAGCTCACCCTGTACCCTCAGGTCAGGGACTTAGTTGACCTGGCATTCCGAGGGGTCTTTATGCCTCAGGTGGCCATGAGAGGTCAGGGGCTCCTCCTCTTCCTGGGCCCTGCAGAGGCCCCGCTGGAACGGGGGAGCCACCCTGCCCGTTCCTGGCCCTCAGGCCCCCTGCTGGAGGAGGCCCTGCTCTCCCCTGACTGCCTTCCCCTGCGTTCTTCATTCCGCAGGGAAACTAGGCCAGGCATCCTGCCAGGCAGACGAGTTCCGCTGCGATAATGGCAAGTGCCTGCCGGGCCCGTGGCAGTGCAACACCGTGGATGAGTGTGGCGATGGCTCTGATGAGGGCAACTGCTCAGCACCTGCCTCCGAGCCACCTGGAAGCCTGTGCCCCGGGGGCACCTTCCCCTGCAGCGGGGCACGCTCCACGCGCTGCCTGCCTGCCGAGCGGCGCTGTGACGGCACGCAGGACTGCGGCGATGGCTCCGATGAGGCTGGCTGCCCTGACCTGGCGTGTGGCCGGCGGCTGGGCAGCTTCTATGGCTCCTTTGCTTCCCCAGACCTGTTTGGTGCAGCCCGAGGGCCCTCGGACCTTCACTGCACATGGCTGGTGGACACGCAAGACACGCGGCGTGTGCTGCTGCAGCTGGAGCTGCGGCTGGGTTATGACGACTACGTGCAGGTGTACGAGGGCCTGGGCGAGCGCGGGGACCGCCTGCTGCAGACGCTGTCCTACCGCAGCAACCACCGGCCTGTGAGCCTTGAGGCCGCCCAGGGCCGCCTCACTGTGGCTTACCATGCCCGCGCCCGCAGCGCTGGCCACGGCTTCAACGCCACCTACCAGGTGAAGGGATACTGCCTCCCGTGGGAGCAGCCGTGTGGGAGCAGCATCGAGGGCGACAGGGGTGACACAGGCGAACAGGGCTGCTT
The DNA here is from genome assembly GCF_951640355.1 of Cnephaeus nilssonii. NCBI lineage: Eukaryota > Metazoa > Chordata > Mammalia > Chiroptera > Vespertilionidae > Cnephaeus > Cnephaeus nilssonii. Next base: position 33,741,961 of record NC_137091.1, read on the forward strand.
CTCGGAGCCTCAGCGCTGCGATGGCTGGTGGCACTGTGCCAGCGGCCGCGATGAACAGGGCTGCCCCGCCTGCCCTCCAGACCAGTACCCCTGCGAGGGTGGCAGCGGCCTGTGCTACACACCTGCTGACCGCTGCAACAACCAGAAGAGCTGCCCTGATGGCGCTGACGAGAAGAACTGTTTCTCCTGCCAGCCTGGCACCTTCCACTGTGGCACCAACCTGTGCATCTTTGAGACGTGGCGCTGCGATGGCCAGGAGGACTGCCAGGATGGCAGCGATGAGCACGGCTGCCTGGCGGCCGTGCCCCGGAAGGTCATCACCGCCGCCCTCATCGGCAGCCTGGTCTGTGGCCTGCTGCTCGTCATTGCCTTGGGCTGCGCCTTCAAGCTCTACTCGCTGCGCACGCAGGAGTACAGGTGGGCGGGCGGTGCCTCACTGCTGCCCGGTGCCCGGGGTCACAGGCCACGAGCCTCGGCTTCTTCGTTTCTTTGGCGAGAGGCTCTGGGCTCCCTGTTCCTACAGCTGTGGGTAAATTGGGGCTCGGGCCATCCCTGTGGGTCTTCTCTTGTGCATCCAGGGTCCAGGCGTCTCAGGATGTCTGGAGGGCGTGGCAGGGCCCACGTCCTGTGTGAGCCCTTGCACAGTGCCCATGGGAGGTGGGGCGTGCGGGGTCCCGGCCAGCCCTGCTATGCTGCCTTCTGCCCATTGCTTGCAGGGCCTTTGAGACGCAGATGACACGCCTGGAGGCTGAGTTTGTGCGGCGGGAGGCACCCCCGTCCTACGGGCAGCTCATTGCACAGGGCCTCATTCCGCCCGTGGAGGACTTTCCTGTCTACAGTGCATCCCAGGTGAGCTCCGGGGGGCATGAGCCCCGACAGTCCCCAGCTCCCGGCTGGACCTTAGGGAGTGCTGAGACGAAGTGGGGTAGGTGGAGGCGGGAAGTGAGAGGCCAGGGGAGGGTGACATGGGGCCACGGCCAGATGGAGAGGACAAATTGGTCTCTTGGGGTCTCGGGTCCCTTGGGGGTCGTGCTGACCTCAGCCCCCTCAGCCGCCGACCCACCCTGCAGGCCTCCGTGCTACAGAACCTTCGCACAGCCATGCGGCGACAGATGCGCAGGCATGCCTCCCGCAGAGGACCCTCCCGCCGCCGGCTCGGTCGCCTGTGGAACCGGCTCTTTCACCGGCCTCGGGCGCCGCGAGGACAGATCCCACTGCTGACAGCTGCGCGCACCTCACAGACAGTGTTGGGTGACGGACTCCTCCAGCCGGCACCGGGGGCCACCCTGGACCCCCCAGCACCCCTTACGGACACAGGCAGCCCCGGGGCAGCTGAAGATGGGTCCTCCAGTGCCCCCGTCCATGCACCAGAGGTGGGACCTTCTGTGCTGCCCCCCTTGAGCCTGCAGGACCCAGAGTACAGGCCAGTGGACAAGGACAGAAAGGCCTGCAGGGACCCTCTGATGGACAGCCCCGCTTCTGTGGACACGCCTCGGGAGCCCTGCTCGGCCCAGGACCCTCACTCCCTAGCCCCCACTGCCAGCAGCACCCTAGGCCCCCACCCACCAGAGCCACTGGGTGTCTGCAGGAGTCCCCCAACCCCCTGCTCCCCAACATTGGAGGCCAGTGACGACGAGGCCCTGCTGGTCTGCTGACCCACCAGACGCGCTGGTGACTGCCACAGCCCCGCTTTGTAACCAGGGAATATACAGTTGTTTCTACCCTGCCTCTGCGTCCTTCTTTCTTGCAGTGCGGCCCACCCAGAATCCCGCCAGCTTGCCGCATCAGCATCCCCCCTTCTGGTGGGCAAGGCGGGTGGGGCTGTGGGGGCTTCAGCAGGGAGGGGAGTGGGATGATGAGCCCCTCGGTGTGGCCCCAGTGTCCACACAGACACCTGGGGTCTCATTTCTAGCCCCCCCCCCCCCCCCCCCCCCATTCTGGGAACCCATTTCCAGAGAAGCAGGAGGACCAGGGGAGAGCTCTCTGGGGTGTTGTGTGTGGCTTCTCACTTCATTCACCCTAGAGGGCGCCAGAGCTGTGCCTGAACTGAACATAGCTGTGGGCACATGGAACCCGTCCTAGTCCACGGTAGGTCGGTAGGTCGGTCGCGCTCTGTTGGCACTGAGCTCTCCATCCTCCCAGCAGGCCCCGGAGGAGCTGGGCTAGGAGGCTTCTGCCCCCAAACTCATGCCTGTGGTATAAGCCCGGGCCTGGCCAGGCTGATGACCCTTGCCCTCTAGCTGGAAGGGTCAATCTCCTGGGCACTGGGGCACTGGAAATGTGGGTGGGGAGTAGAGGAAGGCTGTGGGTCTCTCGCAGGCCCCGAGGCCCTGGGAGGTGCTGCTCGATGCTCTCTCAGGGGACAGAGGCCGGGGCACCAGCCGACAGTGGCCAACTCCATCACCTCCTGTCTCAGGGCCTCCGTTTCCTTACCCGGTAAACTAGGGTGAGGCATGCGCTCCGAAGTGCTGACACTCACTCCGTGGGGATTTATGGGAACCAAGGCCGCTCTGGAGGGAATCCGTGGACTCTCCCAGGGGGTGGGAGAGGCTGAGCCTCAGCCTGGTCTTGCTGGGCCTGGGGAGAGCACACCAGCCGCTGCCCAATTCTCGATGTCCCTTTGGGGCAGAGGTGGCGCTGGACCCAACGGCCAGTCCCAGGGAGGAAGTGCCCGGCTCCAGTGGCAGAGCCGCCAATGCAGGGGCCCTCCTCCGGAGCCTGCCGGCACCTTCCCACCTGCTCCACAGGTGCCCTCAGAGTTATGCCCGCTTGGGACTCACCTGAGACAAGTGCACCAGCCCTGTTTTATTCATAGATCTTTTCTTAGGGCTTCCTTATTATAGGCCTCTAAGAGTGGGAACTCTTTTTTTCCAGAAAAAACAACTTTTTTTTTTTTTTTTTGCAAAACACCTCCTCAATAAACAACATGTAAACAGAAATAGCTGCTTCAGGCTCCGTAAGTGTCTCACTGTGTCTTCAAGGGCTTGTCCGCGGCGGAGAGCAGTGGGGAGGGCTGGCAGGGGCCGTTCTCCGCCTCCTCGGGAGCGCCCTGGGGGTAGACCACGAAACACAGCTCCTGCCCCAAGCGTGTCATCGACTCTGAGGACAGACAGACAGACAGATGGACCTTGGGATCTGACCCCGTGGGACGGGGGTTCTCGGGGAGCTGCTCCATTTGTGGTGGGTCCTGGACACTGGGGCCACCTCGTGGGGAGACAGTTGGTGGCGGTCAGGCCCGGTGTTGCCAGCACAGCTGCTGGTAGACCCTGCTCAAGGGCGAACCCCCTAAAGGGTCCCACCTCTAGCCCCGGCACGTGGGGGAGGCTGCCCAGCTCACCCGTGAGTCTGTGCACACACTTTGGTTTGCTTCTCCAGAACACTCCCAGGAAGAAGATGGGCACCCCGGTGAGGATGATGATGACGCCGACCCCACACACCATGGGCTCCGAGATGAAGCTGAAGACCAGCAGGAATGCCCAGAAGACCAAGTACGCAGCGGGGACAAGGAGGTTCACCTGTGGTGAGTGAGCGGAGCACCAGTGGTGCAGGGCACCCCCCTCCTGCCCCACCACCCTGGGGGCCCTGGTGCTTTCCACCCTTTCCTGAGACCGGACCCCTGAGGGGCGGGTCCCTTTCTGGCCGCAGCCCCACATGCTGGAAGCCCATTCACGGATGGCCCGCTGGCCAAATTATTAAGGACTTGTCAGCGTCAGCAGGTCCAAGCTCTACAGTGACTGTATGTGGACTTGCGGCTTGCCCTTGGTTGTAGGTCAAATCTTTTGTGGCCTGTCACATTTCAGGCACTGAACACTTCTCCAGCTCAAGGACTGATTTGCAAACAGGAGGGCTTTTCTTTTAGCTCAGTTTAGGGTTCTTCTGTTTTGGTGTGAGCTCGTGGACTCTTGTGCAACCATGAGCGAGTGTCTTAGCCTCATTTTTTCCGTCTGCAGACTGGGAGTATTCAAATCACCCACCTCATGGGGCTGTTATGAGGACTAAATAGGCCAGTGCACACAAAATCCCGAGCAGGGCGTAGCACGTGGCAGAAGCTGGGATCCCCATTGCCGTCATCACCTGCCCCTGACGCCCACATGGGGGGAGCTCTCACCTTGATGGGCCTGTGGAGCGCCGGCCGCTTCCAGCGCAGCACGAGCAGGCCCAGGATGGTGACGCCATAGCAGAGGTAGTTGATGAAGGACACGTAGTTGATGAGCGTGTACGTGTCTCCCACAAGCAAGATAACCGCCGTGGCCCCGTACTGGGAGAGGACCGAGCTGAGGGCTGGCCTCCCACCTGCCTCCTGTCAGCCCTGCAGGCTGTCCTGGGCCTGCGGGCTCAGGTCAGGAGGTCGGTGAGCCCTGGCCCTCCCCACTCCCTCCGTGGGCTGCCCACCAGGGCCAGAGCTCATCCCTGCTACTACCCACATCGCTGGTGGCTTGGGCTTCCTGCCCTACCAGCCTGGCTCACCCAACTTACGCAGACGAGGAGGGCAGGGATAGGGGTGCAGCGTCTGACGTGGATCATGGCCAGTAGGCTGGGCAGGTGCCCTTCTCGGGCTCCAGAGAAGCACAGCCTGGGGGATAGAGATGGGTGGGGGCTGTGAGCCCAGCCTTGGGCCTCCCCACTGGCCAGATCCTGGATCTCCGCTCTAGACCTGATATCCCTCTTGTTGTCACCTCTGACCCCTTGCTCAAGGCCCCAACAACCCACTGGGCAGTTCTTCCCCGCCTCTTGCCTGCCTCCCTCTTGCTCTTTGTTCCTGAGTTGGGATCAGACATTTGTTAATGGGGAGTTCCTTGTCCCAGCTTCAGGAGGGCCCCACCTGGCAGGGTTTCTGGTCCTTTGGCCCCCAGCACTGCTTGCATGCCAGGGCACCTACCTTGCCTCACCGGGACCACCCTTTCCCCAGTCCAGTCACCTGGAGGAGGTGAACAGGTAGCCATTGATCCCTCCGAAAGTGGAAAGTGCCACGGAGACGGGCATGACCCAAGAAAAATAGCCCAGCAGCTTCTCCCCGAAGGTCTGAGTGAGCACAGGAGAGAGGCAGTGCATGAGGCTGGGTGGGGGCAGGGCAGGGCTGGGGACCGAGTGGGGCCCCACTCACCACGGCCACTGCGTTCGAGGCCAGCAGCTCCTGGGGGGACATGGCGGTGAAGTAGGCGATGTTGGTGAAGGTGTACACAAAGGTGACCAGCGGGATGGAGATGAAGATGGCTCGAGGTAGGTTCCTGGGGCAGTGGTGAGGGTACATCAGTGCCTGCCCTCTTGGGGGCTGGAGTGGGTTCCAGAGGTGAGGAGGGGGACCAGGGGATCCAGCAACAGGAGCAGCTTTGTGTCTGTCTCCTGCATCTACTGGGGGCCTTGAGGGCAGGGAAGGGGGCAGCACGGCTATCTGTCTCGCACCCCCTCAGCTCCCCAAACCCAGCCTGGGCACAGGCTGGTGGGAGGAAGGGCAGATGGGGGAGGGGCCGCACCATATCCTAAGGGGTGAGTCTAATGTCTGCACATAAAGAGAAAATGGCATATAGCCAAAACCAGCCTTGACAATCCCAGCAGTGCCCTGAGAGCTCAGTCCACGGACCCTGGGTGCCCCCTGGGACTCCCTATCAGCCCAGCCCCTGCCGGAGCTGCTCACTATGGGGTCCCTGGCTGAGCATCAGATGGAGCCACTGGCTTCATCTGCAGGGACCCTGTTGTGTGCACATGTATCATTTTTGGCCAAATGCAAATAGCGGGATCCATTTAGAGCGGAACAAGGATATGCAGGGTTTCTGAGGCCCAGCCACGGGCTGTGACTTGCCCACAGCCACGCAGGGCCAGGCTGGCACACAAGCGCCCCGGCTGTCTAGAGCCATTCCCTGGGGCCGTGGCATGGGCAGGCAGGTGACTAGACCCAGTCACAGGTGGCAGCAGGCCTGTCAGGGAGGTTGCCTCTCCCATCGCCGGGCTGCACCCCTTCCCAAGGCCCAGCCGGGTGCACTCACTTTCGAGGGTCAACCAGCTCCTCGGTGACATAGTTGAGGAAGTTCCAGCCGCTGAAGGCAAAGGAGCCCTGCAGGAAGGCCAGGGCCAGGTGACCCACGGAGGGTGTCATCCAGAAGTCGAAGGCATTGCTGGGCCTCAGCTCCTCGAAGTGTCCTGGGGGGTCCAGAGGTCAAGGGTCAGTTTCCTCTCTCCAGCCCTGGCACAGGCCCACCCTGGCCCTACCTTGGAAGATCTGGACAAAGCCCATGCCGATGATGAGCGACAGGGCCAGCAGCTTCCCGCCCGTGAAGATGTCCTGGATGCGTGTGGCCCAGCGCACGCTGGAGCTGTTCACCCACGTCAGGAGCACTGGGGAGGAAAGGCGAGGGGGCGGGTGGGCGCCCGAGGCCGAGACCCTCGTTGCGGGCCACAGCCACGTCCAGCCGGAGCTGCAGGAGGGTGGCATACCCTGCAGTGTGCCTCTCCCTCTCCATGGGGCTGGCAGCTGGAGGAGCCCTCCCCTCCTCCCCCAGCGGAGGCCCCACCCCGCCCCATGGTGGGCACTCACTCAGGCAGGCCATGGAGAGCACGCGGGAGGCTGTGGCTGGGGGGATACAGTTGGGGAACACGGGCTGCAATACGTAGTTGGAGAAGGTCATGGAGATGACAGCCAGGCTGGTGGGGTACATGATGAGGACCGCGCTCCAGAGCAGCAGGAAGCTGAAATGAGTGAGGACCCACGTGGCATAGGCATCCCGTCACCTTCCCAGTAGAGCAGCCCCAGGTGTGGAGCAGGGCTGCACCCTGGGTCCTGGAACCCAAGGGCGGGTGCCGCGCTGGCGGCTGGCTTCGGTCCAAGGAGGCAGCTTGCAATAGAGATTGCCTTGAGCTCAGTTAGAAAGCTACACGCTGCCCTTGGGCAGGTGTCAAGAACCGACTGGGGAACCAAGCACCTTTCCTTTTATTTATTTTTAATATGTTTTCATTAATTTTAGAGAGGAAGAGAGAGAGAGAGAGAGAGAGAGAGAGAGAGAGAGAGAGAGAGAGAGAGAGAGAGAAACATCAATGATGAGAGAACCATTGACAGGCTGCCTTCTGCATGTCCCCCATTGGAGATTGAGCCCGCAACCCAGGCATGTGTCCTGACTTGGAATGGAACTGTGATCTCCCGGTTCATAGATTGACACTTAACCACTGAGCCATGCTAGCTGGGGCCAGCCATCTTTCTAATGGCCACACAGCCCCTGGCCACAGGCTGCTTCCTGCTCTGAGGATGGGGTTGGGGCGGATCAGCAGTCTCCGCTGCAGCTCTCCGCCGAGCCCTGTGGCTGCAGAAGACTGACTCTGAGCTGTGATGCCCTGAGGGACCAGCCCTTGCAGAGCCCTGGCTGGGGGTGGGGAGTCATTTAGGTCCCCGCTTCTCCAGTTTCTCTCTGGAGGGTGCCCATGTAGGAGTGGGGGCCCTGCTCGAGGCTCTGAGGCCCTATTTGTTCCGGGAACTCTGCCTGCGCCCAGGGCGGCCCTGTCAGTGGGGGTGGTCTTAGCCTTTAGTCCAGCTCTCAAGAGTGGGCATTGCCTCACCCAGGGACACCACTGACCCCTCAGGCACTAAGTTTGGTGGCTTCCTCTTGGTCCTCACCCTTGCTCTGTAGCCCTGCTTCCTACCCCTTGCTTTGCCCCCTGCCCCAACTCCTTGGCTTCTGGGCAACCTAACTCCACGCGCCCCACCCCCCCCGCTCCCCCTCCCACTTCGCCGGGTGCTCCCCTCTGCAAACCCTTGATGCTGAGTCAGGAGGTAGGGTCTTGGGCCCTCTTCCCCTCCCACCTTCCCTACGTTCCTTCTAGCTGCACAGCACAATTGTTCTGCTTTCCCAGGCCCCAGGCCCCTGTGAGGACCCTGTCCCGAGAGGAGAGCACCCAGCAGTGTGCATGCCCTGCCAGGGCCACATCAACAGCTGCCCCGTTAAAATCCCCTGGTCCACACTTTTTATACTTAGCCCAGATTTTTTCCCCTGAGCTCAACCCGCCCCCCCCCCCCCCCCCCCGCCGCCAATATCTGAGCATTTCCCTAGATATGCCATGTAACAAGCTCCACCCAAAACCTCCCCCTCCCCATCCCGTCACCATCTATGGAGGTTTGCCAGTGGGAAAGCAAGGGTCACTCCCACGACACCCACCTCTCCCTCGTGCCACGCTGGCTACCATGTCCTCCCGAACCAGGCTCCTACATGCGTATGGAATCTCCTTGTACCTTTATGGAGGCCTCAGTATGCTCAGCTGGACAACTGCAATAGCTTTGATGCCCTGGCTGCCCGCCCCCGCCTCTCCTCCCCTCCAAGCCCTATTGCCTACCAGGGATCTGACAAGCTGGCCAGGCCACCACCCTCTGCACGTGCTCCAACTGCTCCCCAGAGAAAGCGGTAAACGTAGCTTTTCCTGGGAGTCTTCCCTAGGTGGTCGGCACCCCAGTCTCTTGGCTGCTGGGCCACTGCCTCTCGCACACCCCCTCAAAGCTGGGCCCTTTCGGTTTTAAGCACTTTTGAGGGGTGGTTTCCCTTCTGCACCGTGAGGACAGGGGCGCATCTTTTTATTCACACTGTGGGTGCTCAGCGAATGCTCACTGGGGAACAAAGGAGTATTGGGAGCCATTTAAAGGGGAGCTCTTGCATCACGCCCCTCCCCACACACATGTGGCTTACGAAACTCAAGGCCATCTTTGCCCAATGCTAGCATTACCTAGACGTTTCAGATAGTAAGGCCCCCCCCCCCCCGCCACCCCATCCAGAAGCACTGGGTGGGGAGCGGGGCTTAGAGACAGCTTTATTTAAAAGGAAACAGAGAGTTCAAGGGGCCAGCTGCAGTGTCCAGCTTGAGCGGGTGGGCACTGTTCTCGCCCACCCTGGCCTTGGAAGGTGCCCAACAGCCCCACCCCCCTTCCCTCCACCCATCCCCAAGAGCGTCCTGTGATGTGAGAAGCAGAAGAGGAAACCCAGGTCCAGGCTCGGCTGGCTGTCCATTCTGGAGAGGCTCCCCACCCACCACCAAGCCGCTGGTGCCCCACACTTACCCAGCCAGGCCCCCGAAGATCTCCGTGACATAGGCATAGTCCCCGCCAGACTTAGGGATGGCGACTCCCAGCTCCGCGTAGCAGAGGGAGCCCAGGGCGGTGACGCCCCCGCCCAGGACCCAGACGAAGAGGGCCAGACCCACAGAGCCAGAGTGCTCCAGGACTCCCTTGGGGGAGATGAAGATGCCGGAGCCTATGATGTTCCCTGTGGGGGAGATGGAGAGGCATCAGCCTGCCCTGTGGGGCTCTGGGTGCTCCATGAGGACGAGAACCCAGGCTGCTCCCTGGAGGAGGAGAGAGGAGGGCCTGGAGGCCTGGATGTCACTGGGCCCCTCACCCCCTGCAACTCCACTCTGGGCTGATCATGTCCGCTCCCTAGTCCCTGGCATGGGAGTGGCACCTTGTCCATTCAGCCAGGCTCCCCTGCCAGAGATGGCTCCTGTTCCTCTGCTCTCCGCCCATCCACCCCCCACTTACTCCCAGGAGGTGGGGCAAGCAAGGAGGCTCAGCCACCTGAGTGATGGCCGAGGGGGGCCACTCCTGTGCATTCCCACAGGGCCCAGGTCAGCCCTTGGCCCCCAGCTGAGGCCTCCAGTTTTTTCAAGCCCCCAGTCACCTGTCCTACTTCCAATCTGCTGGCCAAAGCTGGCCTCTTAAATCAAGTCCTTGACCATGACACTTTCCTATTGGCTGAAGTCCCAACTCATGGAGTGACTCAGGAAGTGGCACCTCCTCTATGAAGCCCTCCTTGACCAGGCTGGTTTGGGCTCCTCTTCCCACTTCACAGCCCTGTGGTTCCCCAGACCGTGCCCGGTTCTTTATTTCTTTACCCTCCATCTCCCCTTTCCCTGTCAGAGAGCTTCTCTGCTTGCTTCCCGGGTTCCTGGAGGCACCCAGCCAGGGCCCAGGCTACAGGCACAGACTCGGACGAGACCTGTTTCCTGGCACTGTGGCACTGTTTCGGGGCTTGGGCAAGGGCCAGTCGGGTCCGTTTTCAGGGCTGGGGGTTGGTCCACAGCCATCATGCAAGGAATGGAGAGGGCACTGGAGTGGGACTCTTGGCCCGGCCTGGGGTCTGGACACGGACTGCCTCTCTCCTTGGGCCAGCCCACTAGCTGCAAACAGGTCACTGCTCTAAAACCAGGACCCCAATGGGAAACGATGGTTGCAGCCCAGGAGACCAGCCCTCTCCCGGCTCAGGTCACCTCTCGGGTCTGTCTGTACAGCGGGACTACTATGAGGGTTCAGCGAGATACCGTAAGGGAAGCCTTCAGCCGTATCCAGATGTACTTCCCACCTTCCTGCGCATGATTCTGTGTGCTGTCTGCACCCTCACCTGCTTTCACTCACCTCGATTCCTCAGCACATAGGAGGTGCTCAACACACATCGGCTGAGTAAACTAATGGAAGAATAAATGACCTAATGCCCCGAATGGCATCAATGTCCTGATGCAAATGACTGATTTCCTCATCTCTGAAGTGGGGGCAGCAGTCTCCGCTCAGCCCTCCCGGAGAGGCACCGTGAAGGGGAGCAGAGGGTGGCTGGCTTCCCAGGTTCAGTGCACGTGAACCTGCTGGGGTCATGGAAGGTCTGCCCTGCCCGTGGGGCTGTGCATTAGGGGAGGGGGACCGTGCTCCTTCAACTCACAGTGTCTGGGATGGAACAGAGGGAAGTACTCAGGGGCCAACTCAGGGTCTGCAGGGCAGTTCCCAGGATAAGCAAGACTCTGAGCACCCACTTAGGCCTGAGCTCCCTGCCAATTAGAGCAAAGAGGAGACAGTGTTCGGGGTGACTTGGGTCTCATCATCTGTGCGAACGAGTCAGGCCACGTCACTGGCGGTTTGCACTAGGGCCTGCCCCAGAGGACATCATCCCAGAATCCACAGGCCCCATGAATAAAAAAGCAACACTGGGGCGCAGGGCTCAGCCCCTCAACAGGATCGCCCCCCCTCCGCCAGGGCCCTGTGTGGAGTGCACCCCCACCAGCCCAGAGCCTGCCGCTCCACCTGCCACGCCCACAGGGGGTCTGGAAGAGGACGCCGCTGTGGCCGCCCATCAGCATGCATTCCTTGTCCACCCTTGTCCACCGTGCTGCCCTCCACCCCCACCCCCACCCCCAGCCGACACAGATTTCCAGTCTGACGGCCACGACGGCCCACTTGGCTTTCCGGTCACATCCCAGGAGCCCTAAATACATCCAGATAAGGACGAGGGAATGCCCGTCCCCCCAGCCGCTCAGCCTGCTTCCAGCGGGGGCGGCGCGGCCTCCCTCGCCCACTCCGGGGCCCAGGTCCTGGGTGGGCGGGTGGGTTTCGGAAACGCGTTGAGTTCGCTGTACCTGGCAGGGGAGTCAGTGTTCTCAGGGCCTGGTGGAGTGGGAGTTGCCAACGCCAGAGGGGGCTGGGTGGCCTTGTCAGGAGCTAGGTGCATGGGGGCTAGGACATCCAGAGCCCGAACCACGCACCCCGTGGGGACCCCACCACTCGACACAGTTCAGCTTGGCAGGGCTTCAAGGGCACAGCACCCAGGGAAGCCAACCTGGCACCTTGTGCTGGAGGCTGGGGTCCGGAAGGGACCGATCACCAGCCTGGGCCCAGAGGCTGGGGACTCGAGGGCTGGGGCCTGGGGAGGGGCTGGGGGTGAGGGATCACTATTGTTTGGGACACACGGCTCAGGCTACAGCGAAGGACGACTCCCATGTGGCTCAAAGGAACAGGTGTGCCAGCTAATGTCTCAGGTGCTTGGGGCCTGGAGAGCGGCAGGTTTGAGCTAGAAGGGGCAGGAAGCCCCGCGGAGGTCCACGGGCTGCTCTCCACACCGCAGCACGTGGCCGGGTGGGGCTCTGCCAGGAGCATCCGGGGCTGTGGGCTTGGGTGAGCGGCAGAGGGCAAGGAGTGGGCACAGGGGTGGGGCCTCCGGTGCTTGGACGATGACAGGGGGTGTGGGGAAGGGGCCGCGGAGCTGTGGGGAGGAGCTGCAGGGGTGCCTGCCCAGCGCTCTGGTGGTGGTGGGCGCCGGCCTCCCTCCCGGTCCTCACGCTCAGGCCCAGCAGAATCAGCTCGGCCTGATTCAGGGAGGGCAGTGGCCAAGCCCAGCCGCTGGGGGAAGCGGAGGAGGGGACAGGAACCAGGGGACATGGGGTGGGCTGGGACACACTGCCAGGTGTCTGCTGAGGTGTCTGCCTGATGGCGGGCTAGAGAACTGTGGTCCCAAGCCTTCCATGTTCCCATCCATCCAATGGGGCAGCTGTTCGGTGATCCCTGCAGGTCCTGGGCGGGGAAGGGGTGGGGGAGGGGGAGTGGGGGGAGCACAGAGCTCCCGGGCTGGTGGACAGGATGCGATGAGGCCCCTTCTGCTCTCTTCCCGCCCCTCTTCCCTTCCCTGCCGGTGGTTTTTATCACATTAAGAGGTTTGGCCTGAAGGGGCTTACCCGGGTCCTGGGAGGAATGAAGAAAGGGCCATTATTCTCCTGGCTGTTGCGGTGCACACTGACCTATTTCTGGGAACGGAGGACCATGAAGGTCACAGGGGTGGACTGTGGAGGTGGTGGTGGTGGAAAGAGCCAGCTGCCCTTGGTGTGTGTGTGTGGGGGGGGGGGCAGGGGATGCACAGTCTGACTGGGGAGCGGGCAGGGAGGTCCTGTCAGGCCGCTGGCACCACCCTTCAGCCCTAGAAACTCTTTCAGGAGTTGGCTGTGTAGCCTCAGGCCGGCCCCGCCCTTCTGGGCCTCAGTTTCCCCTTCTGCCAGGTAGCGCCACTGGGCTAAGGGGAAACAGAGGGCTGGTCCAACCCTGACTTCGGCAGGGGCACTGCTGGGCAGGGTGCGTGTATCTTGTACATCTGCATGGTCCCCAAGGAAATACTGCTCCCCACTGTGAAGGTCTCTCCCCAACTCACTGGCCTCCCTGAAGCAACACCACCCCCAGGGAGCCCTTTCTGACTGCCCACCTTGGCCCAATAACTTGGACCCTGCCCCCAATGCCATGGTATTTGGAGGACGGCCAGGAAGTGATTCCTTTATTTGCACCCCCCCCCCGCCCCCGCCCAGAAGGACAGGGAGCTCACTGGGCTAGGTCACCTCATACCTGCCTTGCCTATCCCTGACTTTTTTAGCGAGATGGTCGCATTGCCCTGCTGGGCCTGATCAGGGGCTGGCCACGGGCCAGGCCTTCTTCCTTTGTGCTGGGCAATGAGTCCCAGCACCTCCCATTAGGGCTTGATCAATGGGGCCTCTGGCTTCCAAATTCTCTGGAAGAGACAAAAGCTGCAAAGAGCTTCAGATTCCCACTGGTAGGTCCCAAGGTCCCGAGGCCATGGGCCATGGCACTTACTAGTTGAGACTCCCAGATCTGGGTTCGAATCCCAGTTCCCTTGTGATAGGGGCTGTGGACAAGGTACTTCATCTCTCAGCCTCGTCGGTAAAATGGGGAGATGAGGCAGTGATGTGGGCATGCCCCCGCCCCGGCTGGCACATCGGAGGCCCCAGGAAGTACCTATGGATCTTAATTAGCTTTGTCATCCCCTTTCAAGACACCTCAGGCCACCCTATCTGGCCTTTGGAGGCCCGACCCCCATGGGACCTTCAATGCCCTGGGGTCAGAAGTCATGGCCCTAATTTGGGGTCCCTGCTGTTGGCCTGTGCTTTTAAGCACATGAATGTCCTTATAGTGAGTATGTCAGGCACCCCTCCCTGGGGGACAAAAGTGCCTACCGAGGTCTTGGCAGAACTCTAGGGAGGTGAGTGGGGGCACTTCCAGGACATGTCTGGAATGGCCAATTGGCCGGCATGCATGTCCGGCCTAACCCATTTTCCTTTTGAGAGAGGGCTGAGCCGAAGTGTGGAGCTCTCTCTGCCTGGCTCGCTCAGCCCAGCCCGGCCCCGTCTAGCGGGCCTCTTGCGTGCCTGTCTCCAGACTGAGTCTCGCCAGGTGCCTGGGTGAGCTCCAGGCTGCTGCATCCAGCAGTCAAGCCCAGGCCTCATCGCACTTGCCTCATCATCACCCACAGGGCAGCCTCCTGGCCCTCCTCCCTCCTCGCTGACTGCTCCTTTCCCAATCCTCTGCTGGTCCCTTCTCATTTCTCCTAAATCCTACACAGCAAGTGCCTGGGGCTTAGTGTTGGGACCTCTTCCTTTTTCTTTCAACACTCACTCCCTTGGAGACCTTATCCCAGTTTTTGCTGGAAACTCCCAAATCCCTAGCACCACCTCCCTGCTAAAACTAAACCAGTCTAACCAATTGATTACTCAACAAATAGACACCACTCCTCTCACACGTTCAAAACAGGATTCCTGTCTGCCAGCCCCATTTCTCCCAAACCTGCTCCTCTCAGTCTTCCCCGACCAATAAATGGCAGACCGTGCTCCCACCTGCTCAGACCCAACCTTGGTGCCACTCTTGCCTCCTCTCTTTTCCCCACATCCCGTGTCCTCACACATCCTTCATCATCAAAAATCCCTTCATTCTACCTACCAAACACACCAGAACGGAACCTCCTCTTAGCACCTCCCCTGCTGGCATCCTGCTCTGAGCCACTGTCATCTCTTACCCAGGTGACTCGAGTGCCCTCCTGGCCAGGCTTCCTGCTTCCGTCCTTGCTGCGGACAGCCTCCGCTCCCTGGGGAGCCCCATCGCACCCCCTCCCCACCCTTCCCATCCCATCTCATGCCATCCCTCTTCTGTTCCAAGCCATCACAAAAAGAAAAGAAAAACTTGGATCCCACTCCACTCCTGACTCTATACTCTGCTATCTGCAATCCTCTCTCCTGCCTTAATTTTCTCACCTTAGCACACCTGTCATTACTCTGCCGGCCGAGCATTCAGCTGATCTTGTTTGCCCTTTTGACTTCCATGATGGCGTGTCAGCTCCAGCAAGACAAGGATATTGTCTGTGCTGCTCCCTGTTGTGTCTCCAGCACCCAATGGTTAAATAGATGAGTGAGTGTGTCCGGTGCTGGCAGGTCCCGCCCTTGTAGTTAGAGCTGCCTCGGCCCCCAACAGCTTCTCAGAGCACACAGGGCGTCTGACCCTGGGCTGGTTGTAGCCTCAGGCCCTCAGTTTCCTCCTCTATACACTGGGGCTGTGGTGAGGCACAGAAAAGCTCCTGTGTGGTTTAATGCCTCCTGGGGTCTTGGTGAGGAGGGGGCCGGGGTTCTGGAGAAGGCCATGCTCTCAGCAGCCCAACCACCTCCAGTCCTGAAGAGCCACAGAGAGGGGCTTGGGTGGACAGGATTAGCTCCTAAGGAGATGGATTCGTGAAGCAGATCCCTGAGTCCCTGAACAGACTTAGGTCTGATCTACAAAGCCCTACATGGGCTGGATACTTGAGTCAAAAGGGTGAGAGTGGAGGACAGGACAGGCTGGTCAGCAGACCAGGGGTGACTCCCACTCTGCTGGACCTGGGCACATCCCTTTCTTGGGGTGTGGATTGAGAGGGAACTGGCGGAAGTCCCCGAGTCAGGACAAGACCCCCTGTACATGCAGTCCTGGGTGGGGGTGTGGAAGTTGGGGGAGAGTTCTGTCCATCTGTGCACCCATCCGTAGTGGAGGGGAGAGCACAGTACGCCCTGGTTGGATGAGATCCCAGTGCAGTCTTGACCTTTCCCCATAAGGAACATGAATCTGGCCCCAATTTTGCCCAGCACCAGAGCAGTCTGTAGACGGGCAATGGACCCACATCTGCTCCCAAATCCCGAGCCCACCCCCTGCAGCAGTGTCATGCAACTTCCAGCCTCAGTTTCCACATTTGTGAAACGGGTGTACAAGTTTTCATCTGGTAAGGCAGGCATGAGAATCAAACGAGATAAAAGGACATGTTTTATACAGTGAGAAGAGGTGGTTTCTGAATAGATATTGGATAAGGCAATGTCTCGCAGAGCCCCACCCCAGCTGGCTCTTTTTCGTCCAGGCTGTTCCCCTCCAGTTGTGTTCACAGAGGCCAGCAGGTGCTGTCCAAAACACCTTTTAGGTGGAGTCATATTCCAGCCCAAAGCCCTTCCCGAAAGCCCCGCTCCTCAGCCTGGGACGGGGCAGGGGGTACAAGGGAAGGGAGAATAGGATCTTCTGGGAAGTGTATCTGGAAGCTTTGGAGATAAGGTCAGTAGCTGGTGACCAAGATTATGGAGTAAGGTAAAAAGCTCTCAAGACCTTTAAAGCTAAATTATGATCCTTTACAAACATTTTTTGGGGGGAGCAGGTTCCCCAGGACAGGAAGGTGGGACGTTGGCCCCCCCAGAACAGTGAATGGGAGTTGGTGGGGGCCTTCAGGGCATCAGGTGGGGAGGGCAGAGTAGACCCTGACTCAGTCCATACCTTCCTCCTCCCTCCTCTCCTGTCACCTTCTGTTCAGGGTGATGATCCCCTGGCCTGTCTCCTGCCCACTCCAGCCTCTTGTCTGCTGTTACCCTTCAAAACTCCCCAAGCAGGGTTACTGGACCACCATGGAGTGTCCTGGGCTGGGGTCAGGTCATCTGTGTTCTGCTCTTGAGTCTGCCACCCTTGGGCAAGTCACCCCTGGAGAGGCAGAGTAAGAATACAGCTCAAGGACATTGGACTTGCTGAGGTGGCCCAGGAAGAACACTGCAGCTGGCTCCAGACATGCCTCTTGGCCCCCACCTCTGGGCCCATCCATGATGTGTGGGCTTCCCCTTCCTGGGGGCACAGCTCCTGGAAAGAGTGCGGACTGGGACAAAGCTCTAATGAGTACCCTGGCCAAATCTCTGGAACCAGCCCGTCCTGCAAGCAGGGGCACCCCTAGGCCAAGAAGGTCTCAGGGCCAGGTCAGGACCCGCTCCTGGAAGAGGCCATTCCAGGGGCAACGGGGAGTTAGAGAGCTACCTGCATTGGGGCTGTGTTCTGAGGCGACTCTTGGTGTGGGGACAGGGACCAGCCACGAGCCAGCTCCAGCCAGGTCTAGGAGCTCCCAGCGTGGAGCAGAGGAGGGGGGGAAGATCCCCATCTGAGCCCTGAACTCTCTCCATCCCCAGGGGTCTGGTAATGGGTGGGCACTGGATGCACCCGTAGTTCCCACTGGTTGGGGAGGTGGTAGGTTGAGAGCAGTCCAGACCCCTGTCCCTCACCCCTCCAGCCATGACTCTTGGGACACAGGAAGGTCTCTGAGGCACCTGGCGTGACACAGGCACAGGTCTGGTTAGCCAGTTCCCAAGAAGTCAGTGTCCATGACTTGGGGCCGAAAGAGGAAGATCCTCCCACTGTCCTCACTGTCCCTGAGCCCGCTGTCTACCGAGAAGTCCCCATTTGGGGGCGGACACACGGACCCCTTCTCAGGTGAGGAAGCTGGGATGCCAGTGCCTGTTGGGATCCCAGCTCAGGGGTTAAGTTGGCTTTTCTGTAGGCTTGGTCTGTCCCACCTCAGCACTGGCCTCCTCCCCATCACGCTGCAGGAAAGATGCCCTGAACCTGTTTCCCCACTGGGCTGGCTCTGTCTGACACGTCTCCCCACAGGCCCTCCTGCTTCTGAGACGAAATCACTCCCACAGCTCGGCCCTGGGACCGTGCACACAACAGGGACTTCGCTTGAGCCACAGCCCAGAACTTGAGGCCTTCGCCGGGCCAGCCTGTCCAGCCCCCACACTTGCAAGGCTCTTGCGCTTCAGGCAAGACCCTAATGCTGCCCACTTCATAGATGAGAGGACGGAGGGTCGCTGCCAGGCCAGAGCCCCACCGCCACGTAAAGGCAGGACGAGGATCCCAGCTGCGGGAGGAACCCGCACCTCCCTCACGCACAGAAGTTCAAGGCGCCTGGGGAGGTTGGGAACAAGAAGCCTGAGGTCCCGCGTGAAGGGCGACACTGCAGGGGCTCTCACCTATGGGTCCCACCGTCAGGTGCGGTGCGCCTCAAGCCTTCAGCCCCGCACCCTAGGCACCCGCCCGCCCGGCCCCCCCCCCCCCCCCCCCCCCCCCCCCCCCCCCCCGCTCACCGATGATGATGGTGCAGGCGCTCACCAGCCCGATCTCCTTCTTGAGCGTCACCGGCTCCGAGGCGCCGGGACCCGGGCCTGGGCCGGGGGAAGGCGAGGGCGCAGGGCCGGGCTTCCCGCGCCCGCTGGGCTGCTGCGTGTGGCCGGCCATTTCGCTGTCCAGCCGCGTCCCCTCTCCTTGCGCTGCCCCGTCTATCCGAGCGGCCGCCAGCCCGTCGGTCAGTCCGACTGTCGGTGAGCGGACAGCGCTCACAGGCGGGCGCATGCGCTGGCGCGGGGCCCGGGCTGTGCGCCCCGGGGCTGGGGCCAGGGAGCGGAGGCAGGAGGGCCGGCGGGCAGCCCCTTCCCCCACCTTCCTTAAAGGAAACTCCCCCAGGACTGGCCTGGGGGGGGGCGGGGAAAGAGAGGACTTGGGGGCAGACCTAGGAAGAGCTGCTTCCTAGCTGGGAAGAGGAAGGGGCCCTCCTGCCGCCTGAGCTCCCTCCACTCCCGGGGCGGGGGGGGGGGGGGGGGGGGGGGGGGGTGCAGCAGAGCGCAAAGGCAAGACGGCCCCTGCCCTCACGGAGACCTTGGAAGCTGGCGAAGTCACCGCCTTTGTGTGGGGACCCACTGGGTGCCAGCGCCCCCACGCTCCTTGAATTCTGGCACGACGGAGCGCGCTTGGGGTGGGGGGGTGGGGTGGGGTGGGGTGGAGGTTGGGTGGAAGCTGAGGCCCAGAGATTCCTAAGAGCAAGGGTCAGGCCACAAACACCAGCCCTTTCTGAGGCTTCCTGGGCTTCCAGACGGTGGGTGATGGCGGGGCGTGAGGTACAGCCCTTAGGAGGGTTGGAGGCTGGGTCCAGGCACCCCCTCCGAGGGATCAGGAGACCCTAGGCACCCACCACCCAAGTCTGGAGAGGCAGGGCCCGGGGAAGCCCCCTTACCCAGAGAGGACCCACCATCGCGTGTGGGAGACCTGGGGGAGGTGTGCTCAGCCACCCACTCCCCCACCCCTGGCAGGTCCCAGGTTAGAGTCTGGGATCAGCGGCCTAGAACTCTGGTCTCTGGCGAAGGACCCGCGCAGTCCAGCCTGGTCTGGTTCACGGAGATGAGCCACCTCCACTGCCGGAAGGCAGAGAAAGGACTGTGGCTCCCAGGTCGCAGGAGGAAGTCAGGCTTGCGGGAGCTGAGGGAGGTTGCCTCTTCCTGGAAGCCCTCGGGGACTGTTCCTCCCCCCCACCCCTTCCCCGGGAGCAGACACAAGGAGGGGCGGGGGGCGGGGAAGGCGCATCGGGGCCCACCGGGGCTGCGGGCGGGGCGAGCCTGGCACGGTGCAGCCGGCGGCGGAACAGCCTTTGTCTTTTCCTGGCGGCCGCCACCACGCGCCGTCCCCTGCATGTGGATGAGGCCGCGCCAAGCGCCCCGTCCTCCCCCCTCCCCGAGGCCTCGCGGCTAGCGGGGCGGGCGGGGCGGGGGGCGCTGTCTGGGGTCCGACAGCCGTAGGGCGGACAGGGGGTGGCGCTGGGCCTGGAGTTGGAACTGGGATCTGGAGCATCGAGGTGTGAGCCTGGTGGTGCCGGATGAGAAGGGACTTGGTAGTTGGGGACGGGGACCTGGGAGTAGGGAGCCGGATGGACCCTGGGGGGACGTCCTGGGGGGACAGGGAGGGAGGCCACCCGTAGTGGAAGGAGGCATTCTTGGCGCCCTCCGCCTCCCGCCCCAGTGAGCCTCATTCAGCGGCTGGCTCTCTTAAAGGAGCCTCTCGCCAGGGCGGTGGAGTGGGTGAGGGGAGGCCGCAGAGTTCTGGTTCCCCCGGGGTAGTCCTGATCACCGGGTAGCCGCCACCTGCTGGCTTGACGCCCCCTATCCAGTCACTGGCAACGCCAGGGTCCAGCCAGGGCTAGAGCACCCTGGGGGTGGCAGGAGACTCACTGGCAGGAGCCCGTGGTTCTGGAGGGCGAGCCTCCTGGCACCTGAACTGGGAGCGTTGGAGAAGGGCTGACTCCAGCGCCCGGCACAGGAAGGAGTTTGCAGGGCGCTGCTCCGGCCCACAGCTCAGGAGGCCATTTCAGTGGGGGCTGAACTGGAACCTGCAAACCGCAGTGGGAAGAAACGGTTGGTAAAATTGCTTTACCATCCCAAAGTCAATCCGTACAGCTCCCCACATAAACAGAGAAAAACGTAGAAAACCACAGGATCTTCTCAATAGGTTGAGGAAACAGTCATCTATGATTTAAACGGACAAAAACTCTTAACAAATTAGGAACAGAAGAGAACTTTCTCAGTCTGATAAAGATATCGACCCAAACCCAAACCCCATCAAGAAACAAACAAACAAACAAACAAACAACAACAGCCTACAATTAAAATCATGCTAATTAATGGTGAAATGATGGGTGCTTTTCCATTAAGTCTGGAGATGAGAAAGAATGCTAGCATTCTTCAATTATATACACCGCTGTGCTGGAGGTCCTAGTGGGTACAATAAGGCAAGAAAAGGAAGTAAAAGGCACACTTTCTAGTAACCAAAATCCACAACACTGGTAGCGTCAAGTGCTGGCGAGGTTGTATAGCAATAGGAACTCTCCTTCATTGCTGGTGGGAATGCAAAATGGTACAGCTACTTGGCAGTTTCTTACAAAACTAAAATAACTCTTACCATACAATCCAGCAACGGTGCTCCTTGGTATTTATCCAAAGAAATTGAAAACATATCCACATAAAGATCTGCACATGGATGTTTACAGCAGCTTTTTTTCATAATTGCCAAAACTTGGAAGTGATCAAGATGTCCTGCATCTTGCCGAAACTGGTTTGGCTCAGTGGATAGAGCGTCGGCCTGCGGACTGAAAGGTCCCAGGTTCGATTCCGGTCAAGGGCATGTACCTTGGTTGCGGGCACATCCCCAGTGCGGGGTGTGCAAGAGGCAGCTGATGGATGTTTCTCTCTCATCGATGTTTCTAGCTCTCTATCCCTCTCCCTTCCTCTCTGTAAAATATCAATAAAATATATTTAAAAAATAATTATTAAAAAAAAAGATGTCCTGCATCTTGTGAATGGACACATAAACTGTGGTACATCCACTCAATGGAATAGTGTTTAAGGCTAGAAAGAAATGAGCTATCAAACCATGAAATGACAGGGAGAAAAGTTAAATGCATGTTACTAAGTGAAAAAAAGCCAGTCTGAAAAGCAGTAAAAAGCTATGAAGATAGGAAAGAAAAACATATAACTATCATTCACATGTGACATAATTGAGTAGAAAATCTAAAAAATTTATAAGTAAACTTAGCATTAATTAGTTAATTTATCACTGGGCATAAGTCCAATATAAAAAACTAATTGTATTTCTTTATGCCAGCAACAATTAGAAAATTAAATTTATAACAGCATAAAAATCAATACCTAAAAATAAATCTAGTGAATTATGTGTACAATTTACACATGGAAACCATAAAACATGACACTATGTAAGATGTAAGGTAATTGAGGGATAGTCTCTATTCATGGATGAGAATTTAAGATGTTGATTTTTCTCTAGGTTGAACTATAGAATTGATCTATAGATCCAATGCACTCCAAGTCCCAAGGGTTTTGCTGAGGTTTGCATGGACTTTATTTTATTTTATTTTTATGAAACTTGACAAACTGAGTCTAAAATATGGATGAAGAAGAACAAAGGTGGAGGACTTATCCCTCAGCTAGGGAAACAGTTCGGTTTCAGTGCAAGGATAAACAAACCAACCAGAAGAATGAAACAGAAGATGCAGACTCATCCATCAGTGGACACCTGGTTTATCACCACAAAGTTGACATCTCAGGGCGTGGAGAAAGGGCAGACTTTTCAATAAATGGTGCTGGGTTGCCCTGGCCAGGGCACTCAACGGTTAGAGCATCTGCCTGCACACTGTAGGGTTGCAGGTTCGATTCCCGGTCAAGGCATAGACCTGAGTTGTGGTTCGCTCCCCACCCCTGGTTAGAGTGCCTGCCAGAGGCAACCAGTTGATGTGTCTCTCTCACATTGATGTTGCTCTCTCTTTCCCCCTTCCCTCCCTCTCTCCCACTCTCTCTGAAAAAGCAATGGGAAAAAAAAAAAATCCTCATGTGAGGATTAACAACAACAACAAAAACGGTGCTGGAACAATGGTGCAGGGCGGCGGAGCCTTCCCGGAGGGCCTGTCCTATCTGGGGTTAGTGTGGCTGGTGAGGGTTCGATGGCACAGCTCATGGGAGACCCCATAGGACAAGCCCTCACCTCCCTGAGGGCTGAGGTGCAGGTAAAACCCAAGCGGGTTTTCCCTCAAGGGTGGAGGGCTCCTCCAGACAGGGCCGGAGGAAGACGGGGAGCTGGAAACGTCACTTTCGGGAAGCTAGTGGGCTCCTGGAGAGGGTCCCCTCGGCCGGGAGCAAGGTCGAGGCCGCGGGGCAGAGGGGAGGGTGGCCGAGGTTCCACACTGAGGCGCTCGGCCTCAACCCCTGGCCGTGCCTCCGCACCCTCCGAGTAAATCCAAAGGCCGTGCCGTGGCCATGACCTTGCATACAGCCCCTAACCTTGCTCACCCACTAGGCGCTCTCTTTGTACCCACTTGGCTCCAGCCCCACGGCTTCTTAAGTCGGCACACTCCTGCCTTAAGGCCCTGGACTTGCTGTTCCCTCCGCCTGGCATGCTCTTCCCAGACATCCTCAGGACTGCTCACAGCTCACCCCCTCAGGAGGCTTTCTTTGGCCGTTCCATTGCAAAGCGTACCCCCTCCTTCAGCACTTTCCCTTCACGCTGTCCTGCTTTTCTCCCTGACCACCATTTGAAATTCTACATGTTTTACTTACTTAGTTTGATTGCCGTCTCCCCCACCAGCCACCCTAGATCATAAGGGGCCTCAGACCAGGACACCCTTCTGGCCCCGGGAGAATGTGGGGGGTGGGGAAAACAGTGCACGAGTCCAGCACGTGCAAAGGTCCAGGAGGTGCCATCCTCCTGTCCCCACCCCACCCCCACCCTCATGAGTGTAAAAGGAAAACGTATGTTGAAAGGTAAAAGCACAAAGCTGCCAGAAGAAGATGTGGAGAGAACAGATTTATCTTCTTAAACAGGACACCAAAAGCACTATTAGTAAGAAAGTGATAAAAGCACGATTAGCAAACAAGTGATACATTGGACTACACAAAATTAGAAACATCTGTTAATCAAAAGCCATGGTTAAGAGAAGAAAGAGTAAGCCACATATGAGAAAAGTTATTTCAATACATCTATGTGATAAAGGACTTGTATCTAAAAAATAGGAAAATGACTTCAAATTAATAGGAAAAAGACTTTAAACAGGTGATTCACACAAGAGGCTGTCAATGGCTGGTAAGCTCCTGAACAGGTGTTCAACCTCATCAGTCATCAGGGAAATGCAAATTAAAACCAGAACGAGATACTACTTCACATCCACCAGAATGCTTAAAGTTAAACACCAGTGGTCCTAGTTGGTTTGGCTCAGTGGATAGAGCATCAGCCTGTGGAGTGAACGGTCCCGGGTTCGATTCCAGTCAAGGGCACATGCCTGGGTTGCGGGCTCAATCCTCAGTAGGGGCCACGCAAGAGGCAGCCTATCAGTGGCTCTCTCTCATCATTGATGCTGAAATCAATTAAAAAATATATTAAAAAGGTAAACACTAGTAGTTTGCACAGTTTTTTGTATGGAGGTTACTAGTACACTCATTTGAACTGGAATAGGACATTAAACATGTCCTGGGCATGGTCCTTGGGTGGGACAGGATCTGCGCTGGGGGGGACTCTGGGCCTGCATTCTCCACCAGCTCCTCATGGGCCTTGAACCCCTTCAGTGCTCCCACACCAGTTCTGGCCTCAGCCCCTCTTCTCCTTCCTACCCGCAGTTCCAGCCCAGCTATCCACTCAGGCAGCCTCAGCGTCTCCTTGCTTTCTGCCATTCTGATCCCAAACCATTCCCTGTCAGTCTCAGGCATCTCTTTGTTTATGGCTCTTGGTTCTGTATTGTGGGGTTCCTTGCCCTGGACATTGTTGCTGCCCTTTCTTGCCTTCTTTTCTCTCCTCCCTCTGCACTTTGGCTAGACAGTCCCTACTCATGTCCACTCCTAACACTTCTTGGGCAGAAGTACAAACCAAGGTTCCACGTACTCTATGCCTAAATATTTAGAAGTTACAAATTAAACTCTGCCATGGCCAAGGCCTCATTCACACCCCGGCCCTGTACCACACTCCCAGGGCAGTCCTGATGGCCACTACCAATGGAGGCAGGTGTTGACCAAGAGTTAAAATGAGTCAGAAAACTTTGGCTAGAGATAAATTCTTTAGGGGGTAATAAGAGCACTACCACAGTGTGTGTATGTGTACACACACACACACACACACACTAGAGGCTCAGTGCACAAACTTTGTGCACTGGTAGGGTCCCTAGCAGCTGCCGCTGCTGGCCCGGGCCTCCCTCCCTTCCCCTGGCCGGCCCCGCCCCCTGGTCAAACGCCCGGATGAACTCCTGGTTGAGGAGACAATTTGCATACTATGCTTTTATTATATAGGATAGTTTATCAAAAGTTTAAGTTTCCAGGCTCGTAAAAGCAAGAGTAGAATAATCTCCTCTGCCGCAGCCTACTTGATTTTAGTAATTTAGCAACTTGACGACAGGGACTCCATTTTACGTCTTCGCTCTGTTCCTCATAGGGCAGAGGGGAAGCTGGGACAGTGTCAAACACGCTTGGGTGTGAGCACACACTTGGGATGGGGGTTGGCCTGGTAACCCTTTCTCCACACCTCACTTTTCCAACCGGGGATTTCCAGGCCTTTCTAATCCCCCCTCCAAATGTCATGATGGAACAGGAATAGAGGAAGCACAGTTATGGAGAACTGGCTGCCTGGACACCCTGTTGGTGACTGGGGGCAGCCAACTGTAAACAAAAGCAATAAAGCATCATTCCCCACCCCCCCTGGTTTCCTAGGGTGAAGGCTGTAACAGCCCCCCTACACACACACACACACACACACACACACACGCACACACGCACACGCGCACACACACACACGCACACACACACACGCATTCACTCACTCCTCTTAGCCCACTTGTTTCTCTCTCACATTTCACCTGTGTTCAGTTAGTTATTAAGCTTCAAAATGTTCTGAGACTAAAATGAAAAAAAAAAAAACCAACAACACACCACACCCTCTGTAGTTGGTGCCGGTGACATTCTGGCTCTTCCTGGTGTGGGGGTCCATGGCAGGGACCACCTCGCCAGGCCTAAGGGCTCAGTCTGCACATTCAGGGCTTCTGGAATGATCAAACGATGCTGCCACACAGGGCCATCCACTCCCTCCTGCGATGGACCCACATCCCATTCTCCCCTCCCACCTCTGGCCTTTACCACTTCATACCACACACTCCACCCGATACTCTCCACTGCCCACCTTTTTTCTCCAGGCTGACCACCTTTCTTTGTTACCCCAGGATTGCTCCAAAGTGCAAATTCTAACCTCCCAGCCCCATCCCCAAAACTGCCCTTGCTCATTACAGCCACGGGGGTAAGGATCACCCCTCACAGT
This sequence comes from Cnephaeus nilssonii, assembly GCF_951640355.1. Taxonomy (NCBI): domain Eukaryota; kingdom Metazoa; phylum Chordata; class Mammalia; order Chiroptera; family Vespertilionidae; genus Cnephaeus; species Cnephaeus nilssonii. The sequence continues at coordinate 33,767,471 of NC_137091.1, forward strand.
GATGTTTCAGTAGGGAGATCATTTCACGTATGGTCCAAACTGGGATACTTTTGAAAATGAAAGGGGTGTTATTAATAACTACACCTGGGTAATAGGCATAAAGCAGGATGTTTGAGTAAACTGGGGTGTGTGGTCACTCTCCTTAAGGCCAGTGTTCCCAGCTCTGCAGGCTCATATGTTGGTCCCTACCTTGCCTTGACCATGCTGTCTCCCTGGCCTGCACCCCGCACACCTTTATGCTCACTGTCCCTGGTGAATAAACCTGGTTATCACCTCCCCCAGGGAGCCATCCTGGTCCCCACACTGGACGATGTGCCCATGTCGCTCCCTCTCCTTGCTGTTATCTTCCCCCTGGGCTGGCGCTCCTCAAAGGTAGAGACGTGGCCTTCCTCCCAGTAGGTCCTCAGTGAAGAGTCCCAGGTGTCTCACTTGGGAATCAAGAGAGGCAGGTTCAGCCTGGCTGGCGTTGCTCAGTGGTTGAGCATGGACCCATGAGCCAATCGAGCCTGGGTTGCTGGCTCAATTCCTAGTAGGGGGTGTGCAGGAGGCAGCCGATCAATGATGTTTCTATCTTCCTATCCCTCTCCCTTCCTATCTTTCTAAAAAAAAAAATCAATAAACTGATGAACAAAAATAGATCCGGAGACAGAGAGGCATCAAACTGACTGCCAAACCACTATTTTGTCAAACCACCTGAAACTAATACAGAATAATATTGAATGTGAACTATAATTGAAAAAAAAAGATGGAAAATTGTATGCTATATGTTTTTCATCACAATAAAAAGAAACACAATGAAAAGTAAAACTAAAAAAAAAAATTTTTCTTTTTAAAAAAGAGAGATGCTTAGTCCCATTCTGTGACGGACTTGTAAACTGGACGAGTCACTTAACATCTGTGAGGTGGAAGGAGTGGAGGTGGCCCACGATCCTTCAGTGCCAACAGCTGCTGTGGGAGGCAGCTGGTTTAGGTTGTAGGGTTTTGGGCCCCACTGGTCAGAAGAGGAAAATGCGGGGGCGGGGGTGGGGGTGGGGAGATGGTCTAGGAGTCTCATGTCTTCCTGTGTCACCCATCTCCTCCCCTAAGGCTTCTATAGGCATAGCCCTGTTGGTAATGATGGGGCTGTGGGTAGCAGGTACCACTAAGGAACATGAGAAACTGGAGTTTGGGCCTTTACTCTCAAACTGGGCTCTTTTCTTCTTCCTGGTTTTCTGAGCCCCAAATTCTGCCAGGCAGCCTTCTGGACCCACATAAGGACACCTGCCATTCCATAAGGCACCACCAGAGGGCAGCCTCCTGATCTGCCTCTGAGCCGCCAAGGAATCCAGGCCGCTGCTGGACCTTGCTCCAGGGGGCCGGGGAGGGTGGCGCAGGCTTCCTGGGACCAGGACTCAGCCTGTTCTGGGACCACGGAATCCGTTGGAAAGTCCTTCTTAAGGGCTGCCCAGGCATCCTCTGGCTGCTGCCTGAGGGGCAGGCTTGCCTCCTGGCCCCAGGGGTGCAGGGGAGGCCCCAGGAGCCTGGGGGGCTGGCCTGGGTCAGGACACTCATAGTGAAACCAGAGAGAGATTGTGGTGAAATTCGTTCCGAGCGGCACACCTGCCTCGGTGCAGGGCTGGGAGGGGCTGGGAGGCGGCAGAGCCTCCTGCGGTGGCGGTGGTGTGGGGAGGGCCCAGAGCTTTATCTGATGGGACCCAGACTTTCTCACAGCTGAGTGGAGCCGCCCTGGCAGGCCGACCGTGACCTGTGGGCAGGGGCTCTGCAGGCCCCGCGGCCCAGCTTTCCCACCTGTCCAACAGGCAGGGAGGCACGAGCCTGGGAAAGGCGTGGGCGGCACAGTGGGCGCCCCTGGAGGGAAGCGGGCAGCGTGGGGCTGGCCACAGGGGCAGGCCCCTCTGAGGTCCCAACACACATCAAAACCAGTGACAGAACACTGGGGCAACTCAGGGTGTGCTTCTAACAAGCCAGTGCTTTTAAGGTGCGCACAGATGCACACCACCAGCTGCCGCGTGGGTCTGAGGACACGGGTCCCAGGGCACCGCAGGAGGTCATTCCCGGGTGCGGACTATGCTGTGTCCCCTCCCCATCCACAGCTAGAGCTCCCTCCGGTGGGGGCACCCCTATGCTGACTGATGCCAGAGCCAGCGAGGACAGGGGGATCTGATTTCCCTGGGTGGTGGGGGGCAGCCACTCTGGAGCCACGGAGGCCACTTCTCCAGGGACCTTGTCCAGAGGGGCCCTCAGGGGCCTGGGTGGGCTGGACTGAAATCCCCACTAAAGGAGGGTTCGAATCGCCCTGCTGCCCTGTCCTGATATGAGTCAGCAGTGGGGCTGGGAGCCTCGGGCCCACCCAGCACCATGGCCAAGGGCCTTTAGGACCAACGTCCGCTGCAACTCTTCCTCTTTGGCCCCTCTGACTGAGGGGAGAAGTGTGAAGTCAGGATGCAACGCACCTCCATCAGATCCAGGCTGCCCACGGGTGCGGGCCCCAGTCAGGCTGCCAGGACTGGGTCCTGCCAGGAGGTGAGGTGCTGGCCTGGCCAGGCCATGGGGTGGGATTGGGGCACTGTCTGGGGGAGATGGAGCAGGGTGGGACTATGTTATCTCCCCATTTCAAAGAGGAAAAAGCCGAGGCACGGAGAGGGAATAATCAGTCCCAGGTCACAGAGCTGGTAAGTGGGATCGTCCCGCAACCCCTGGAAGGCAGGAGCCTCCTGGTTCTGGGGCTTCCCACGCCCCTCCTTCCCTGGGGCCCTCCTGGCATTCGCCTGGCCTGTCATTTTCATGGGCAGAGGCCCTGGTCTGTTGAGGCCCCATGTGGCCAGCCTTGTGGGGTTAGGTGGGGTCAGGTGGCTTCTTCCTCACACTGCCTGTGGTTGGAGGGAGGCCTCTGAATAGGTCAGAAGATGTCTGACCCCTGCTGTTCAGACCTCCCTCAGCTCAGGGAACTGCCCACAGACCCTGCCTTCCAGGCCGCCCTGGGCTTGGCCCTGCCCCCACCTGCCCCAACAACACCCCTGAGGCGCCCTCCAGGCCCCCTTTCTGTACTTGGTGATTTATGGGTCTGTCGTTTCCACTCTGCTGTCCACTCCAAGACCCAGCATTCCTTGAGCCGAGGGTCCCAGAGGCAGCATCATGCCCAGGTCTCCCCTACCTTCCCTTAGCCAGGGGATACCCCTCATTCTGCTGCTCAGACGAGAACCCTGGGGGTTCGTCCTCATCTCCTCGTGATCCCTCACCTCCCGTGAGCGCCTAAATCTGATCAATGCAACCACACTCATTGCCCCTTCTATAAAGAATCTTATCCCACCTTCTCACCATTCCAAAATAAAATTCATAAGTAATTTAACCTACCATCATAATTTAAAAATACCAGTAAATATGTCCTAACTTAAAAAAAAAAAGGGGGGGGAGGAATAAAAGGAAGAGAACTTATAACTCCATAATGTGTACTTGATGAAATGTGGGGGTGTGACTCCCGAGGACTCAGGTGCTGGTTCCGTAGAATTGGGGGCTGTGGCTGCAGATGCAGCCGGGCTTGGAGTGTCCGTCCAGGCTCGGATGCCCGCTGCAGCCACTGTGCCATCTGAGGGACATGACTTGCCCAAATGGCAAATGATTCTTGGTCAGTTTCCAAACGAAGCCAGATTCCATTCAGCCCTGGGTTTTCATGCTTCTTAACATTCCTAAAATTCTGTGTTTGGAAACCATGTAAAATGGAAGTAGGTTCCAGGCTCTGATCATAACCAACAGGGGTGCCCCCCGCCAGGATCCTCTGCCTCGGCACTCTCGGCGCCTGTGTGCACGGTGGGATGTCTGGCGGCACCCTCGGCCTCTACCTGCCGGATGCCAGTAGCACCCCCATCCCAGGTCGTGATGATCGGAAATGTCTCCAGACATTGCCAGAGGTCCCTCCAGGGCAAAACCGCCCCCCAGTTGGGAGCCACCAACCTGTCCAAGTGGCTGGCGGACTATTGAGACACTGTGGGACAGGGGGCGACTTGCTGCAGGGCAGAACCCCCTTGCCGTCACACCCCAGGCCCCTACCAGCAATGCCTACAGCACCCCCATTACTGCCACACCCGGCATTTCCCCTCGATTCCTAAATACCACCCGGGGAAAGCACAGCTACGCGGAGGGCCTCTCACCTACCCCGTTCTCTCATCCTGGGGTGGGCAGCCAGGCCGCGAAGCCCTCCCCTCCCCCACATACACTGTGGGAACCTTCCTCTTGATTTCTCCCTCGGGCCCAGTCCCTGTCTCCTCCCTGGCCCTTTCCTGCCGTGGCCCCACTGTACCCATGCTCCAGCCTTGCCGGCCCCGTCACCCCCCCCCCCACCTTTCCCTCCCTAATTCCTGCCCCCACCTTCCAGCAGCGTAGGGTCTCTCCTCCCTCAGCGCCCTTTCCTCTGGGTCGCCCTGGGATTCCATCCAGTCCTAGTCGGGAGGAGCGTTCTCAGCCTGGGGTCTTCCTCCAGGGAGCCTCCCTGACTGCCCTCTCCCCTGATTGGGCTGCCCCAGCCCCCAAGGCAGCGTCCACCCGCCCCACTTTTCCCATCTGCCTCTGCCCCATCCCTAGTGTCCTCAGAGTCTGGCTCCGAGGAGGTGGCCTGGCTGAGACCCATGACTCAGTTCCATTCTGTTTCATCCACGGAGGTCCCGGTGCACCTCATAACCGAAGGGGGTGCATGCTCAGGGGCACGTGCGGGAGAGCAGTGGGCTAGAGCCCTGGAGGGGAGCGACTCGGAGGAACCAGCATCGCGGCTCCCTGCCCAGGGCTTCTGTCCCTTCTCCCAAAGGAATCTGAGAAGCGTGGGGACTTGAGTGGGCTCTGGAGTTTCTCCACCCGAGAGTGCCCACCCGGGAAGGTCTGCGCCAATCCAAAGTGGGGCTGGGGCTTAGGGAGAGCCTGGGGAGGCAGAGGGGCTCCTAAATTCCTATCTGGGGGACCCTTAGAGGGCCCAGCCCCTGGCATCTACCCCTGTGGGGCCTGGACTTCCCTGAGTCATGGAGCACCAGGCATGGCAGCAGCTGGGAGCACCCGGAGCTGGTCTTCACCTCTCTCTTCATCTCCCCCGAAGCCTGCCAGTCCCCGACCAAGGTTCGTGCCAGGCAAGCAGGCGAGGGCTGTGGGCTGCAGCGCCCCTCCCTGGCCACGCCTCAGTCCTTAGCAGAGAGCCTTCCTGTCCTGTGGTGCCCTGGTTTCTCTAATCCGGGGGTGGGGCACCTCCTTTGTGCAGGGCAGGGACTGGAGGCCGGGTGGTGGGGCAGGTCTGAGAGGGCGCACTGCTGGAGGACTCCGTCTGCAAGCCAGCAGGGGTGGGTGCACGGTGGTGAGGGGCACCTGGGGTCCTGGGAGGACATAGGAGTAAAGACCCTGAGACTCTAGAAAGTGAGGCGTCAGCAACTCTGTCTCTGTGGGCTGGTGCCAGGCCGCAGTGCCCATCTCGGAGCTGGGACAGTGATCTTTGCCCTTCTCTCCTGGCAACGACGGGGGGGGGGGGGGGCGGGGGAAGGCCAGCGGTCCTGGGATACCTGAAGCTGGTCCCTTCAGGCCCGCTGGGTCTGGGGTCCCAGGCCCTGGGCACCACCCTGCACTTCTGGTCATGCGTGCCCCATGCCTCAGTTGGTAGGCCCGGGCATCCTGCCTACCAGGCCTTTCCCCCAGTTCCTCGGGCTCCGCGCAGTGAGGCAAGCCGCCTGGCCCTGGCTCAGCTGAGGTTGCTCTTGGCCATGTGCACATGTCTGCTCCTGGGCCTGGCTGGCCTGGCTCCAGGTCCCTTCCCTGCCGGTGTCCTCACGGGTCCTCACGCTCACTGGAGTGGGCCTTGCCCACGGGCCGAGCCTTCACAGGCTTCTGGTCAGGATGGCCACCTCCGGGTTCTTGCTGCTTTTTGACGTTGGCCCCGTGCCTCTCTCCGCCCGGGGTTTGTTTCTAGCAGCAGCATCCGTGAGGCCGGGCGGTGGAGAGCTGGAGATGCCATTACACAATCTTCTCCAGGCTCTGTCCCCAGCGGGCACTAGCGGGTGGGTGCACCTGGGGACGGGGGCGGCTGGAGGGCAGGAGCAGCCCTGGTGGGACACCAGAGACCCTCAGCCTAGAGGGCCCGAGGATATCTATCCCTTGGCACCTGGGGCCCTGTGACTGTGTGGGAAGGACGAGAGAGGGTGTGAGAGTGAGCGTGTGGGTGTGAGCCCCAGAGTCCTCGTGGGAAACGGGGAGTATGTGAGTGGGTAGAGGCCTCAGACCCGGACACCCTCAAGGCCCAGGAGAATTTGGGCAATGGGGAAAACGGTGCACCAAGGATGTTGGCCACTAGGTGTCACCAGGAACTCACAAGACAGAAGAAGGGCCCAGGTGAGGGGCCAGAGCCCCTGGTCCCCCCAGGGGTGCTCATTCCCTTAGGCAGGGCGTGCTCCCTGCTCTGTCACGGGTCTGAGTGTCCACTAGCTGTGTCGAGCCAGTGGGATGGCAGTGCCCTGTCCAGGAGGTGCTATCCTCCTGTCCCCACCCCCCCCCCCAACCCACACAGACCAGGCTGAGGACAGAGCCAGGGAATGGTGGGGACACCTCCCTCTCAGCCACCCTGCCTCTCCCTGGACCAGGCACCCTGAACAGGTCTCCTTCCTGCCAGCACGTTCAGGTGAGCACTCTGCCCTGTGCACCCTGGGCCTGCCTGCCTGCCTGCTTGCATTTAACCACTCTGGTGCCCACCCAGGTCCCGTGTGGCAATTAGGTTCCTAAAGCCCCACTCGGGCCCCCGTGGGCCTTCTTCACCCTTTCCTCGGCCCTTCTCAGGCCTGTCCCCACCCCCTGCCATGCGTTCATTCATGCAATGCTCAGCGACGACCTACTGTGTGCTGGAGGCAGGGGATCCAGCTGCAAACAAGATGCCTGGGCTCCACACACTGAGCACGCTACCGAGTATTAGAGTCACCAAATAAATGAACAAGAAAATCTGTGATGGAGACATGTCACACAGGAAATAAGTCATGAGGTGGGCGGGGGGGGGGGGGGGGGGGACTGGGAGGGCCATCAGGATGTCTGCTTTTGGGGGTACTCAAGGGAGGGCCTTTGTGAGCAGGTAAAAAGGAGGATCAGTCATGTGAACCCCAGGGAAAAGAGCACGTAGGGCAGCTAGAACAGTGTGTGCAAAGGCCCTGGGGCAAGAACAAGCCAAACCTGTTGTCAGGGAAGCACCGAGGCCCTGTGGATGAAGTGCAGTGGTGGCGGGTGGAGGGTGGGAGGAAACGGAACGCAAAGGGCCTTGGGGCACATTGCTTTCTTCTCGCCAAGGACACTCAATGTAGGAGGCTCCTAGGGCCATCCCCTCCGCAGGGCGTCTGAGCCTTCCCGGAGGGCCTGTCCTACCTGGGGTTAGTGTGGCTGGTGAGGGTTCGATGGCACAGCTCCTGGGAGACCCCATAGGACAAGCCCTCACCTCCCTGAGGGCTGAGGTGCAGGTAAAACCCAAGCGGGTTTTCCCTCAAGGGTGGAGGGCTCCTCCAGACAGGGCCGGAGGAAGACGGGGAGCTGGGAACGTCACTTTCGGGAAGCTCGTGGGCTCCTGGAGGGGGTCCCCTCGGCTGGGAGCAAGGTCGAGGCCGCGGGGCAGAGGGGAGGGTGGCCGAGGTTCCACACTGAGGCGCTCGGCCTCAACCCCTGGCCGTGCCTCCGCACCCTCCGAGTGAATCCAAAGGCCGTGCCGTGGCCATGGCCTTGCATACAGCCCCTAACCTTGCTCACCCACTAGGCGCTCTCTTTGTACCCACTTGGCTCCAGCCACACGGCTTCTTAAGTCGGCACACTCCTGCCTTAAGGCCCTGGACTTGCTGTTCCCTCCGCCTGGCATGCTCTTCCCAGACATCCTCAGGACTGCTCACAGCTCACCCCCTCAGGAGGCTTTCGTGGGCTGTTCCATTGCAAAGCGTACCCCTCCTTCAGCACTTTCCCTTCACTCTGTCCTGCTTTTCTCCCTGACCACCATTTGAAATTCTACATGTTTTACTTACTTAGTTTTTATTGCTGTCTCCCCCACCAGCCACCCTAGATCATAAGCTGAACCATCTGTTTGGTCCACTGATGCTGGGTGAATGAGTGAATGAATGTCTGGGGACAAGCGGGACACGGCCATCCTCATCCCTCCTGACCTTGTCTGGTCACTGCAGGACCATCTTGGGCCTCAGCCTACGTCCCCCTGGAGCAGAACCAAAGGCTTGAACAAGGCGCTGTCTGCCCCAGAGGCCCCGAGGCTCTGCTTGGTCTGCTTTGGGTCCGGCCACACCCCCGGAGGGAATTTCAGGGAGGTGGCCCCCACGGGGAGTTTTCTAGGGCCAATCTAAGCTGGGAGCGTTGGGCCAGGCTGGGGCCAGGGTGGCAGAGCCACGGACAACAGCACATCTGGCCCTGCCTTATGCACACCACATTGAAGGGCCTTAGGCAAACACTGCAAGGTGGGGTGCTGTGCATGTTCCACGGGGACACTGGGGGCATGTGGGCGGATGCGGGAATCCACATGGCAGGGAGAGAGAAGCCATACTGCCCTGCCCCCCCCCTGTGGGGGAAGCCAATGGGCTTCTTAGGTGGTGCTACCCCGTTATCAGGGTCTCCCCATGTCAGGGTTGGAGTGGTAAGGCAGCGCCTCCCTGGGAGCCTCTCTCATACACACCTTTTACTGGACCATGAAGTCCACGCCGGCCCAGGGTGGGCCCCTGGGCACCTTATCTTTCCTCGTTGCTTCTTCTGATTTCTTCTGATTCTGATTTACATCAGAATCCCACTTAAAGTGACATTGACACCTGGCAGGAGCTGACAGGGATTAAAGCCCAATGAATGGCTCTAAAAGATGTGACTAAGTTCACTCGTAAACAGACTCCTAGAACTAAAAGGTGAAAATCTAGCCTAGAGATTTAAAAATATTTTTGGAGAAATGTCTTCAAAAGCCCAATGCTTAAAAGCCATGCTCTTTTGAGGAGGAAGGTGGGGAGCTGGGGAGCATCACTTTCGGGAAACTTGGAAGGGAAGTAAAGGAGCCCCAGGGGTTCCTTGGAGCATGGTTGCAAACCGTAGGTGTCAACCTCCTGCTCACTGAAGGGAGGAACCTCAGTGTGGTGACAATGGCTCTCAGAGCCAGTCTGCAGTACCTGATGTTCCCAGCAGGGGACACTGGTGGGAGGAGGCCCAGCCAGGCCCTGGTGGCATCAAGGAGCACTCTGGACCCCAGTGGGCCACGGGCCTCTGCCTCCGTGCCAGTGACCTCGAGCCTAGGTCTGCTCTGAGCCAGGGGCCACCACACGCCCTCCCAGTGGACAGAGCTGCCCTCTGGTGACACGGCCAGCTTGGCCGGGGCTGATCAGAAGCCCTTCGGTCTAGGACAGCGGCCAGGGCCGGGCCATAGGGACTGGTAAGGGTTTCTGGCTAAGCCCAGACCAAGCCTTTCCAAGGGACAGCTGGAGTGTCTCTCCAGTCAGCACCTGGAAGGGGGCCAGCCTAGCCTGGAGCCTGGGCCAAGTAAGTACATGTAAGCGCACACACACACACACACACACACACACACACAATGCACCCATGTGTCCACATAATCACACAGTTCACACAGGCACTCACTGTGCACCAACAAATGCACCAAATAAGCGCATGGATGTACACACATGCAACTACACGTGCACACGTGCACAGGCACATGCACTCCCCAGGCAGCCTCCAGTATGGATGGAGAACCACCTCTGGCGAAGTCTTCTTTGGGGGAGTTCGGTCGAGAGAGGTGGCCCCTTCTTCACCCCCCCCAGTCATGGTCACTGCATCTTTCTGGGGAGGGAGGGAGCTGGCTTTGTGCCTGCACCCCATAGCAGTGCGCCGGGCACCGTGTCCTGAGGTGGGGACAGCCTGTCTCCGGGGTGCTCTGGTCGCTGTTGTGTTGGGACGACCAGGCCCATTCCCTGGAGCAGGTGAGGCTGGCGCGGCCTTTGCGTCCACTGCAGCTGTCTATCCCCGCCCCAAGGACGCCAGTCCAGCCACAGCCTGCTGTCCTCTCCCAGGGGAGGCTGGGCTTAGTGACTCTTCAGTTCCCAGCCCCCCCAGATCCTGTCATCTCAGCCTGGGAGGGCTTGGGAGCTGGAGCACACGGTCTCCCTGTCCCTGTTGTCCCCGTTGGCCATACAGGCCCAGGTACGCTGGACCATCAGCCTCGAGTGATAACTGAAATCACTTGTGTGACAATCACTGCCCTGCCTGCCGAGGGGCCCGGGCCACGAGAGGGGCCCTCAGCCCCTCATCCGAAGGAGCCTGCCCTGGAGTAGGCTCTGCTGAACCCAGTGTGCTGACCAGCCCACAGCCCTTGGCAGGGACAGGGTTCTGTCACCTCCCCCACCAGATCAATACCTCCAAGGCTGCTGTCAGCAAATCTTTGACTTCTGACTCAGCCACACACAGTGACCCCTGAACTTATGGGTCTCTCCACCAATCCTTGTCTTGGGCTCCGGGGTGGATGAGGGGTGATTCCCTGGCTCCAGCCCCGGCTGTGAGGGGAAGGGAGTGTGACACCCTCAGGCTCCAGGGTCCGGCTCCTCCCTTCATCCACACGCAGGTCACAGGCAGCGGCCGCTCAGGGGCAGGTGGGTGAGGAGCCCTGCCAGGCAGGGGAAGAGGCCGGGACCTGGAGCTGACCAGGCCAGGCAGCCCAGGACTGAGGGAAGGCTTTGGAGGCTCCCTCCAGGGGCTCAGGGGCTCTGGGGGGTGCAGCCATCCTGGAAGGGCCCTGTGCTCCCTGGCTCCTGTCTGAGGCCCACAGAGACATCACCTCCCACTCCCCTGCAAATGGCTCTGCTCTGGGGCCTGAGGCTCAACACTCCTGTCCTCAGCATGGTCCTGGCTGAGAAGGACCCGGGACAGGGAGGTGTATAGGGGGGATAGCATGCCTCCCACATGGCCCCACAGTCAGGGCACCAGCCTCCGGGGGATGGAGGCTCTGACCCTGCTGGCCCCTCTCTACGGCCATCCCCCTGACCAATCTGCGCCCAGCAGCCTAGGCTTGAGAATGAGGAAGGGGCTGCTCAGAGGCCTCCAGCATGCTGCCTGGGCCCCCACCCTTTCGGCTCAGCCGGGAGAGTCACCACCCGGGCCACTCTGCCCTGGCCCGCCCAGCCTGCTCCAGCTCGGGCCTGGCACCCGCCGGAGGTCTAGCCCGTTGTCCCCCTAAAGTCCTCTGTGGACTCTGAGAGCCTGGTCTTTTGAACCTATGGGTCTTTCCACCACAAGTTGGGATGCAATTTAGGGAGTCCTGGGCTCCCAGGCGATCACACTGAGACTCTGCCCCCAGAGGCTCTGGCCAGGACCCCGGGACCTGCTGGTCACTCGCTGTGACCCTTGCCTTTCTTTGCTCCTGGAGTATCCGCACACTGGCTGCTGCTTCTGCGTCATGGGCAACCTGAAGGCCGTGGGGCCCAGCAGCCTCTGTCCTGCTCGGTCTGCGTCTGCAGCAGGGGAGGGGCAGTGGCCCCGAAACTCCAGCAATGAGAAGGGAGGGAGGGGCAGGAGGAAAGAAAGGGGGAGACGAACGAGGAAGCAGGATCCTGGGTTAGAGGAGGTAGTGGTCAAACAGCAGTAGCCACGTGTCGGGGCAGCCCCTCCTTGCCTGTCTTGGGCTAAGTCTGCCGGTTACCTGACTCAGGGCCAGGGAACTGAGCCTCAGAGAGGTGAAGGACTCCACAGTTACCCCAGGAACTGGAGCTGGACTTGGACCCTAGGCTGGGAGTCAGGCCGCTGAGTGGGAAATTCTGCTGTAAGAGCAGAGGTGGGTCTGGGTTGCGTGTGGGTCTGGGCCATGCTTTCTCTCCACCTGGTGACCAGGGCCTGCCTGGTGGGCAGAGAGGCAGATGTGGCCTGGACTTGCTGGCCCCTAGCACTTTGGACAACATCTGGAGAGAAGGAGACAGACGGGTTGCAGATAGCGCCACAGGCCTGCTTCCTGAGGTGCCTGCTCTCTCTGCCCCGTGTCCTCCACCACAGCTGGGGAGTTGGCTCCTCCTGTTCTAATGATCACTCCTGGGGCCCCTGGTGCTCCCTGCGGAGTCCCAGGCTCCCCTCAGGACACCTCAGCACCTGGCCCAGACGTCAGACCCTCTGACACGTGCACACAGGCACTCACACCACATACAAACACCACACACAGGAGCACCCGGCACACAGATACACACGCCACACACAGATAGACACAGACAGCACACACAAAAAAACACATCACACTCAGACACACATGTCACACACACACCACCCATAGACACCACACACAGAAGTACACAGGACACAGATACATGCCACACACAGACACACACCGACAGTACACACAGGAGCACATGGCACACAGATACACACGCCTCACACAGACAGCACACACACAAAACACATCACACTCAGACACAAATGCCACACACACACCACACACAGACACATACAGACACCACACACAGGAGCACACGGTACACAGATACACACACCACACACAGACAGCACACACACAAAACACATCAGACTCAGATACACATGCCACACACACACACACCACACACAGACACATACAGACACTGCACACAAGAGCACTTAGCACACAGATACACATGTCATACACAGACACATGCAGACAGCACACACAGGAGCACATGGGACACAGATACACATGCCACACAGAGACACACACACAGACAGCACACACAAAAAACACATCACACTTAGATACACATCACACACAGACACACACACCACAGACACACACAGACACCACACACAGGAGCACACAGCACACAGATACATACACCACACACAGATACATGCAGACACCACACACAAAAACCACATCACAGACACACAGGCCACACCCATACCACCCATAGACACCACACACAGAAGTACACAGGACACAGATACATGCCACACAGAGACACACACAGACAATACACACAAAAAAGCACATCACACTCAGACACACATGCCACACACACCACATATAGACACACATAAACACCACGCACAAAAAACATAGCATACACAGACACATGTATACCCCTGGAGACAAACACTGCATTGACACAGACACACACACACCACACACATAGACATATCTATACACATAAACACATACACCACACATAGACCCCCCCACATACTATCATAGCCTACAAACATCACACATGCACACACCACACACATAGACCCACATAAAACTCTGCTACAGTCCACAGACCCACACACCATACACTGACACAGGCCACACTGACACGGCCCACCGTCATCCTGCACCACACATCGACACAGCCCACAGACACAGACATGCTCTGACCCTGACCACATTGGCCACACTCATCCAGTCCCACCAAGCACAGACTCACAGAGCCAGCCCAACCCCCGCAGGGGCCGGGACCACACACCCCACCTCCCATCCCAGAGGTTCCTCAGCCCCCACTTGTCAGAACCTGGAGCTCAGGGAGGGCAGGGTGTCCTGGGCTGAATGCCTGAGGGGAGAAATTCAGAGGGGAAATGGGATCTTCCAGGGGGATGTCCTGCGGAGTCAGGGTCAGGGCTCGGGGGGCAGCTAGAGACTGAGGCCTGGAGCTGGGGGATGCGTCCGCACTCCCTGCATCCTTCAGGACACGGGCTGTCACCACTGTGGGACTCCCTTGCGGGGCTTCTTGCCTCCCCCAGAGCCAGGTACCTCTCTCCACCCCCTGGGGATAAGGGTGGGCACAGAAGAGGTCCTGGTCGTTGATTCCTCACAAACAACTTCTTGGCTGACCTGGGGTGGCTTGCAGGGCCCTCACCTTTGGAACACAGGAGTTCCGATGGAGGGGTCCCCACATCTTGTGCCCAGAGCTAGGGGCCTGGTCCATAGGGGTCCCCCTGGTCTGGGCCAAGCCCACCATCTTCTCCAGGACATGGAGAAGGCCTTTCCCAGGCCCTGAACTGGTCCAGACAGAGGGCCTGTCTTGGAGGGCAGGGTCCCAGAGACCTCTGACCCACATGGCTGCCTGCATCCCACCATCGGAGTCAGAGTCTCCTGCTATAAGTGCCCATGGCCGTGAAGGCCTCGGAGGCTGCCTGTGAATGAGTGGAAGGGGTAGGGGCACTGAAGACAAGTGGGGCGCTGATGTGGGGGTTCCCAAGAAGAGATGGTTTTCACTAGTCCTCAGGGGCTCTTCCTGGGGGTCAGGCACAGTGGACGGTGGGATTTCAACTGCTGCTGTCCCTTCTCTGGCGAGGACCCAGAATGGCAGTGATAGGTTGGCCAAGGTGAAGCAGATGCTGAGCTCCAGCTCCTGTGGGGTTCCCTGGGGTGGCCTCCCTGCAGTCCTGGGCAGAGCAGGGCAGTCACTGCCCACTGGCATCACTGCCTAGTGAGGGTCCACTGTGCCAGTCACCGCCCACCAGGCTGGCTGCCAACATGGGTCAGGGCAGCAGTGGTAGCAGCCACTAGGTCTTTGGAGTAAGAAGCTGGACACACAAAGATAGCAAAAGATTTCAGAATTCTTGAGAAGAGCCCCCTGCTCAGTATAGGGCCTGGGGGCGCTGAGGGTGAGGAGTCCCCTCTCTTAGGAGGCCCCCATGCCTGGGTGTGGTTGGACCCCAGCCTCCTCCTGGTCCACTGTAGGCCAGAGTCCCCAGCCTCAGGCTCTGGTCCTTCTGGAAGATGGCAAGCCTGCCCGTTTGAGTAGGAATTATGTTCACAGTCAGGAAGGGGTGAAAATAGAAAGTTGTCTCCAGTGACAGGTGGGTGCCCACCTGTCCTTCTTCCTGGGTGTGGGGGCGGCAACTCCTGGGAAGGGCCTTAGTCACTCACCAAAGGCCGCTGGGATCTCTGTGCCCCGCCTCTGGGAAATCCTCCCACTGGACCCCCCTACCCAACCCCTGAGGCTGACTCAAAGGTCCACACTGCTGAGCACCCATCTGGAACCAGACTGTGCTGAGGTGTCTGGTTGTTCTTCCAAAGAACCTTCCCAGGACCCCCACCAGGCAGGCCCATGTTACAGCTGAGGCAGTGAAGGCCCAGAGGTCTGCTGAGGGTCCTACAGCCAATGACGGATACTGCCAGGACTTGAACTTGGGACTTTATGAGCCCAGGGTCCAACTGTAAGGAGAATGAGGCCAAGTCCTCCAAGGCCTGGCCCGGAGAGCAGCGGAGAGAATGGGACCGAGAGAGCCCTGTGGGGTAGGGAGTAGTCAGCATAGACAAGGCTTGGAGTTAGGGGCTGGCATCATTTACCCCTGGCGTCCTCTGGGTTTCCCAGGTCACGTACCTTCCAAACATCGGTTGAGTACCTACTCTGTGCGCTGCACTGTGCCAGGCACTGGGAACACAGTGGTGAGCTGACATTCTGTGAGGAGACAATGATCAACCAGTAAACAGAAAAGGAAATGGGGTAATTTCAGCTTTTGATAAAGACCCTGAAGGACACAAATCAGAGTGGTGATAGTGGTGAGAATCTCTGTGGGGGGCTTTAGCTAAGGGGCTCAGGGAAGGGCTCCATGAGAGGCGATATTTGAGCCAAGACTGGAATGAGCCAACAAAATGAATATGGGGGAGGGGGGGAAGAGGGGGAGTATCCCAGGCAGAGGGAACAGCAAGTGCAAAGGCTCTGAGGCAGGAACAGGTTTGTAGTGTTTGAGGAACAGCCCGGAGCCAAGGGGCAGTGGTTCTAAGGGGTAGGAACCATGTGATGACCGGAGTCTGGTCCCCAGATCTGAATGGGTAGGTGTCTGTCCTTAGCTCTGTGTTGCCAGCTCCAGCTTCAGTCAGGAAAGCTGTGCTGGACCTCGCAGTGCATGGAGAATTCCTGCTTTCGAAGATCCATACGTGGAGACCTAAGACTTCCCCCACATCTTGCAGAGGACAGGCTGTGGATAACAGGAAGTGATGACAGCTTGATTCCACCATAATAGATGGTTGACCTATAACCATCTGTGCTCCAGCAGACCCACAGGACCCCTTGTCTCAGACACTGAGACTGGAGCACCTTAGAGTGGTCCTGGGGCAGTGGTGCATTCTGGCTCTCCACTTCCATTGCAGCCTTGCCCTGACCAAGGGTAACTGGCGTGCAGCTGAGCCTAGGGGCAGCCTCCGATAAGTGAGCAGTGCATACTTCCTGGCCACCCACGGGGAAAGGAAGCCATAGAAGGCTTGTGTGGGAAGCACAGGTGAGTTTCCACGGATCCAGGGTGAATGTCTCATCGGGAGAGACAACACAGAAGTCCCAGATAAAAACCATCTAAGATAGCTAGGAGGTCAAGGGGAAAGAAGTAAAATCTGGTGAGAGGTCAGGGGAAAAACACTGAAGAGGTAGAACCTGAGTGGAATATGAAGAACAGATCAGGTGGCAGTATAGGGAAGTGATGTGGTCCAGAAGCCGGTGTGGCTGCAGCGTCACAGGAGTCACTTGTGGCTTTTGACCCCATCCTCATGACCTTGTCAGAACCACAGGGCTGAATTGCTAGGTTCTCTTGCCACGTCATTTTGTTATTCTTTGGAACATTTCTTAGTTTCTGACCTTGGCTTTCACAACTTTCCTGTCTAAAGCATCCATCCAAAGTGAACCCACCATCCAAAAGGCTATGCTGGCCTACCCCTACCCCTCCCCACCCTACCCCACTCTGCCTCACCACTCATGACTCATTTAGAAGATTGTTAGTCCTACTTCTGACCTAATGAATGCTACCTCCTCACCACAAATCCTGCCTCGAGTCCACGTCTTTGCACCCCAATTCTTTTTAAAATTCTTTTTGCATTCTGCACATCTACATAGAGGTAAAAGAAAACAACTGAAACTTAAATATGAAAGAATTCTTTACAATAAAATCCACAACTTTATGCATTTATCTTACTCAAATGTCAGTGAAAAATCAACTGTTATGAAATACAACAAATTACATTAAAAACTCCAACAAGACCTCCTAAAAAAACATCCAAGTATGAAAAATGCTGTACTCTTGATGCCTTCACATCCTTCTCTTCTGTGTGTTTAACATGCAAAACTTTGTCTCCTCGGATACGTCTATCCCCACATTTATTCTCCGGTTGTCCATTCACACAGTCTTTTGTCTGCTCCAAGGATATATTCACGTAGCCATCCAGATAAGCCAGGACCCCTCCATAATCCAGTCCAGAATTTAATTTTACTACCACTGGTCGTCTGATAATTTGCTTTAAGAAGTCTCCGGGGATTGCTTCCGCAGACTAAGTTTAACAATCCCGATCAGAAATTTGGGAGGCAGGACACCTGAGTTCTAATCCCAGCTCTGCTATTTAATGAGCTCTGCACCTTGGATCACTCATCATTTTGCCTCTCAAGGCCCCAGGTTCCTCATCTTGTGGCTGGGACCCAGAATTCCCCTGTTAGATGCCCCACAAGCGGAGCATCCATGCATTCCAATTCTTTATTTCACTCTAGTTTAGTGGAGTGTAGGAATCTTGGTAGGAAGTTATTTTCCTGAGCACCTGGAATATGTAGTTCTCTAGTCTTCTGACATCCATTGCTGCTGCTGAGAAGTCTGTTGGCAGTCTAATTGTCATTCCTTTGTGGTAATTTCTCATTTCTTCCTGGTACCTTTAAGATTGTCTTTATTTTTTTTAGTATATTTTATTGATTTTTTACAGAGAGGAAGGAAGAGGGACAGGGAGTTAGAAACATCGATGAGAGAAATATCAATCAGCCGCCTTCTGCACACCTCCCACTGGGGATGTGCCCGCAACCAAGGTACATGCCCTTGACTGAAATCGAACCTGGGACCTTTCAGTCCACAGGCCGACACTCTGTCCACTTAGCCAAACCAGTTAGGGCAAGATTGTCTTTAATGTTTTGTAGTTTTACTATGGTGTGAATTTGTTTTTATTTATCTTTCTTAGGACTCAGTGTACATCTTCAATGTAAGGACTCATGCCTTCTGGAAGTTTCTTAACTATTATGTCTCAAATTTACCTTGTTCTCACCTTCTGGAATTCCCATTATATGTATGTTGGATCATCTTGGAACTTTTCATTATATCCTCTAAGAGTCCCAGTCTCTCATATTTTCCTTGTTTCTGTATCTCTGTGCTGGGTTTCATGAAATTTCCTTAGTTGTATTTCCCAGCTTTGTAATCCCCCCTTCCACTACAACTAATTTGCTATATAATCCATTCGATGAACTTTTATTTTATAGGGCAATGACTTTTTGATCTTTGACATATGTTCTTTATTTTTTATTATGTCTTCTACCCCCTCTTTCATTGCCTTCTTAATTTTAAGTATGCTTATTATAGTCTTTTTCAAATTACTCTAATATATCTAGATCTAAGATCTCCTGCTGGTGTAGTGGTTTGCTTTTTGGGGGTCGTTAATACTTTATTTTTACTGTGAGCTCATCTGTATCAGGGATTTTTTTCTCTGTGGTAATTGCCCTGGACTGTGGACATGTCCACACAAAGTGAGTAGAGGTAACTTTCTTTCATAGTACTATAACTGTTATAGATTTGGGGATCTAGAATCCCTGAAATGCATAAATTTGAATCCCACAGCTATTCATGGCTCTAGCTAGAATTTTGGTTTCTCAAAGGTGACTTGTTAGTTCCACCACAGGAGGATGGAAGCTTCACTGTACTTCCTTGGGTCAGCTTTACAAGTCGCCTTTGTATGGGGCAGTCCTCTACAGCCCTGGGCTTTATGTACCAAGGTCAGTTCCAAGTCACCATCTCCGAGTCTGGGACACATATCCTGTCCCTGTGTTTTGCTCTAATTCTGCAGCCTTTCTCTGTATCTCTTGCTTCTGACCCTAACTGAGTGCCTCTCTGGCCCTAGGTGGCCTGATTCACAGCATATCTCCTTGCCTTTCCCTTAAATGAAACCTCCCAGCGTCACCAAGCCTGGTGGTGGTGAGGACATATCTCTGGTGCCATCTTCCCTTCAAGTCCTAGGGGCTCCCTTTTCTTGCCCCAGGTTCTGTGACACAGTTATGCCCCAACCCCCAGAGGGGGCCTACAGCACAGACCCCTCAGACAGGCAAGCACACCCTCTAGCTTCCAAGGATCCCAGATTCTGACCAGTTACAGTCTCTTCATTCAATGACCTTCTAGCACAAAACCATGAATCAGGTGGGTTGAGCCTTGGCACCTTCTATCTATGGGAACCAAGGCCTTCCGATGTACCTAGATCAATGGCCCTTGACCTGGAACAATTTCGGCCATGTCTGGAGACATTTTTGGTTGTTGTGACAGGTGGTGGTAGTGGTGGTGGTGAAATGTCACTGGCATTGAGTGGATGGAAGCCAGGGACACTGTTAAATATCCTGCAATGCACAGAACAGTCCCCAACCAAACAGATTCAAGGATCTGGCCTAAAATGTCAACGGTGCCACGGTTGAGGAACCCTGATGACTGCTCTTCTCTTTTTCAAAGTGGATCCTGGCCTCCAGGGGCTGAGTCCCATTTCTGTGATGGGTCGGAGGGACAGAGGAGCCCTGGGACCTGCCACAGGCTGAGAATGCATCTGGAGGAAGGGTGAAACTCACTGGACCCAAAGACCGCCAGATGCCTCCACGGCTCCCAGCTTCCACCCAGAGCCCGGCGGAGCCCATGAGTCTGGATGTATCACATATCTGCCCTACCTGCCTATGGGGCCTCCTGCCCAGCTCCCTCCCCTCTGCAGGCCGCACGCGCCAGCAACACCAGCCTGTGTGATGTGGGGAGCAGGCGTGTGGTCGTTGGAGCAAGCCAGGCCCTCCTGGTGGTGGTGAGGACATATCTCTGGTGCCATCTTTCCTGTTCTGATAAATAACTGATCTGTGGTTGGGGCAAGAAGGTCACCTCTGCCCAGGGAAGCTCAGGAGCAAACCACTTGTGACCGGTGGGAAGAGCCCCGGGTGGGGGCAGCGGGAAGTCTGCCTTCCCTGGCCACCAGGCTGCTGGCGGCAGATTTCAGAAAAGGGAAGTGCTGCGCTGGGGCAGCGTTTCCTGTGGTGGAGGCAGTCAGGGCATCAGGACCGGCGTGGCAAATCAGAGGGCGGTTGCTCTAAACCAGGAGGGGGCGAGGTGAGCCTCCCCCTGGGCAGAAGGCCTGGCTGGGGGACCCTGGCCAGCACAGTCTGCTCTGTCCTCACGGGTCAGGTTGGGGGGACAGAGGGACTTACTGAAATGCCCACAGGACCGTGAGTCTCCTGTTTGGGAGCCTCCAGAGCTGCAGCTGCCCTCAGCGTGAAGTCCACCAGGGCCTGGCGATTCGCTCCTCGTCTCTCGTCGTCTCCAGATGCTGCCTGTCCTGCACCTGCTCAGGCAGTTCCCTCTGCAAGACACCCTCGAACCACCCTCCTTCAGGCACTGGGAGGAGGCCTGCCGCCCCTTCCCCCTGGGAAGCCCTCAGCCCCTGGCCTGGGTGCTCTGGGGAACCCCTTTCCTCCCTGAAGGAGGACCTGAGCCCAGTAGCCTGGGTGAGCCTGCCCAGCTCCCAATGCCCCTCAAGTGGGCAGCTTCCTGCGCCCTTCTGTCTCTTGTTAGGGACGGCACTGGACAGGGGCTTAGGAGCTAGGGAGTGGCCAGGCCTCCATAACTCCTGGGGCCAAGCTTCCCTCTTCCGAGCAGAACATCACGGAGCATGAGCCAGACTCTAACCCCAGAGGAGAGCCCCGCCTGGGAGGGAGGAGCAGAGGGAGCGCTGTGATGCCCCGCTCCCCTGTCCCTGCCACCTCCCTCCGTGTTGAGTCCTGCCTATCCCACCTTGACTGTCCAGCCGCACTCCAGCCCCACCAGACCCCATCAGGACACAGAGAAACCCTGGGCGACGACTCTGTCCCTTTTGCCTTGGCTGAGCCCCCCTTCTGGTGAGCCCTGTGGGCAGGGAGCATGGACCGATGGCCCCCCCAGCGGTGCAGCCCACAGACCCTGCACGCTCCTCCTGGGCTCTGAGGGTCAGGGCTCCCTGGGTGGGTCTGTGGTGGTCGCTGGAGCTGCTGTTTCGGCCTCTCTGGTCCCAGCTGAAGCCTGTGCCTGGCAGAGGTTGAATCAGCAAGACCAGTGCCCTGCCCCGCCCCACTGTGTTCAGGCCACATGGGCAGTGCCCAGGGAAGGCCAGGTCGCCCTTCCTCCCACCCCCACACTCTCAGTCTCTACCTGTGCCCTCCCTTTTACTCTCCCCCTCTCTCTTGACCTTGGG
Source organism: Cnephaeus nilssonii (assembly GCF_951640355.1). Taxonomy (NCBI): domain Eukaryota; kingdom Metazoa; phylum Chordata; class Mammalia; order Chiroptera; family Vespertilionidae; genus Cnephaeus; species Cnephaeus nilssonii. Next base: position 33,788,634 of record NC_137091.1, read on the forward strand.
CCACCTCTTCTCGCTCTCTGTCCCCCCATTCAGTCTCTTCTATTTCTTTTCCCTCCAGCCCCAGCCCAGTCCCTCTGTGTATATTTATACATCTGTCAATCTGTCTCTGCCGCTGTCCGCATTTTTCTCTCTCCTTATCATTCCCATCACTCCACCCTGACCCCGGCTCCTCTCTGTCTGTCTCTATCTCCCTGTCTACTCCTCTCTCTCTCTCTCTCTCTCTTGCTCTCTCTCTCTCTCTCTCTCTCTCTCTCTCTCTCTCTCTACACCCGGCACTGGTTGTCTTTTGTCCCTGCTGTTCAGAGCCCCTCTGTCCCTTGGCTGCAGCCTTGTTAGGACCTGCTGGGCATTTCTTAGTTGCCCATGGGCCCTCATCTTGTTATCAGTTGGAAATGAATCAGATTAGGAAACGGAGGAGTGGGGGTGTTATCGCCTGGTGCACACGGGGCTCTCAGCTAATCTCTGGCGGCCCTGGGTTCGAGAGGAAATGCAGTTGCGACACTGAGCCCTTCTTACCGTCACTGTCATGTCCGTGGCCAGGTGGTGGGGGACATGGGCATGAGGTAGAACAGGGGAGGGAGAGAGGACAGGAGGCCAGGCCCCCGCCACTCCACCCACATGTGCACACTCACAAGTATGCACACACACATGCACACGCGCACACAGGGAGCCTCCTGGACCCTTGCACACCTTCCCCGTCACCAAGCCTTGCATCTCACCCTTCCATTGCTGTCACACGCCCACCCACATGCCCTGGCTACATCGCTCTCAACTGGTTGGCTTCTCAGGCTTTGTTCCAGGCGCCCTGCAACCCATTCTGCTTTCAGCAGATAGAGCGGTCCTGCGAAACGGCCACGTGACTGGCCACTTTCCTCGCCAAGGCCTCCCATAGCTTTCAGGGGTCAGCTGTCCAGTCCCCACCATCATGACTGAGGCCTCCAGGCCCAGCTCCTGCCCCACATCTGCCCTCACCTCCCACTGCCCTTCAGCTTCCTTTGCTCCTGCCACCCTGGCCTCCTTACCCCCCTTGGTGCCCCAGTTTTGCACATGCTGTTCCCTCTGCCTGAAAAACTTTCCTGCACCAACCACCTGGCCGGCTCCCACACATCCCAGCTCACTCGGCTCTCCCGTCATTTCCTCAGAGCATCGAGGGTCCCCTTCGGGTCCCTGGTCTCAGAGGCTCTGGCCCCCTGTGCTGTAGCCTCATACAGGGGTTCCCCTGTCCCCACTGGGACTACACTTTTCTGGATGTGATATCTTGTTTACTGCCCACCTCCCACCAGACTGTGGGCATGAGGAGATGGGGACCGAGTCCTCCACCACCTGTTCAGTACTTGGCCTGGGACCTTGGTCACACTAGACAGCGGTTGAATGAACAGAGGTATAAACACCCAGAGACACTGACACCTGAGTACACACAAACACAACCACAACACGGCATGGAAACCCCCATGTAGACAGACTCAGACTCACAGATATGGCTTTGAAAACCTAGGTGTAAGAGGGCCACAGAAAGACTGAGACACACCCATGTGCCCACTGTTTCCTATGGGCTCACTGAATCTCGTTAGCTGATGGTGTCCCCGTGACATGGCTCCCGTGCACCCCAACCTGGCCCCTCACGGGAGGGGCGGGGGGGTCCCTGTCTGTGCGGGCCTCCGGCATCCTGTTGTCCTGGCGTTGGCTTCAGGAGCCTCTTCCCAGGACACAGGCTTCCCGGGCAGGATTCTTCGGGTCCTGGACGTGGTTGTGGAGGATAGTACTTCCAACAAGTAACTTCAGACCCCATGCACAGAGTCACGGCCAGCATCAACTAGCCCCTCTGTTTCACACAGGCGTTTTAAAGAAAAGTTACAGTTTAGGGAAAGGATTGGATGAGCCCACACAAAGCTAAAGCTTGGCGTTTTTCTCAGCAATATTTTACTTTCAGAATCACTGCTAACGTTAACCCAGGTCAGGGTTTCTGTCTCAGGCTCAAGGAGGTTCCATGGTGGCCGACAGGACAGAGGTGGGGAGCCGGCCGAGGAGTCGGACAGCGGGTCACGGAGAGGGCGGGCCCTCAGGCAGAGGGGGTGGTTGGGCAGAAAGGCAGAAGGGCAGCAAACAGGGCCTGGACACAGTGGCACAGAGGGGTCTTAGCAGGCTTCATCGGGGGGCAGGGGTGGGTGGGGCATCTGGCCAGAGGAAGCCAGAAGAGGTGGGTGCACAGACAGGCCTGCAGGCCCTGCAGCAGGAAACGGGGCTTTGAGGCTTCCAGGCAGCTCGTCAGCCAAAGCACCTATGGCAGCTTCTCTCTGTCTAAGATGGCTCTCGCCACCATCACTGCCCAGCCAAGAAAAGCCCTCCTCACGGTTCTGCCCGTGCCTGCGGGTCCCTGCGCCAGCCCTTGCCTGGTGAGAACTGCCTTCCTGCTGTCACCAGCCCCTGAACCAGGGAGAGCTAGAGCCATGCATGCGAAGCACCAGGCAGGGGAGGTGACCTGAGGGGATGCCTCTGTGACCTTGTTTTCAAAAGGGCGTTTCCCTGGTTCCCAGCAGTCTGACCCTCCACCAGCCACGGAAGGGTGTTCATGAATTCTCTGTCCGAGATAGCGCTAGCAGCTTGTAGGTCCCTCAGTCCTGATTTTAGTTTCCTTTATCAGGCCCAGGCCTCGCCTGTTCCCACCGCACTTTGCAACCGCTTTGGCGGGACCCGTGTGCTCAGGGCAAACGCTGGAGGGTTTCGGCAGTGCCCAGGTCTCCGCGCACGATTTTCTTGTCCCCCAGGGGCTGGTGGCTGGCCTGGCGTCTCTCGGATGGAAATGCTGAAGACTCCTTGGCTGATCTGAGAAACGTGAGAACAGGGCTGGGAAAATCGGCCGTTTTTGTGGTTTGGGGGTTTGAAGCAAGTTTCACAACTGAGCTCCCAAGAACATGGTCCAGTCAGATGCGCTCCCCGCCCGGGGGCCCAGTTCCCTGCTGGAGGGGTGCTGACCCACCGCCTGCTGGGCACTGGGTGGGGGCGCGAGGCCGAGGCAGGGGGCTTCAATGCCTGCTTCCCGCGGCCCCCACTTTCCTTCTTTAGGGGATGAACGCAAGGAGCTGAGAAGATGGAGCCTTTTGGGGGATTCTTGTGGTTTCTACCTCATCCTTCAGTGTGGGGCGAGGCGTCTGCTTGACACCCACACTCCCATCCTGCAAATCTTTCTCAGATGCCTCCGGGGCAGCTATACCCTTAAGCCTTCATTTGTGGGGACATAAAGTCCAAGACATTCTTTTGTTGCCATAATCTGGGGCTGAGGCTGACTAACGGGAGGTATGAGAGGGATCTGTTCTGGGGGTTCAGGGAGAGAGGGAGGAGCCCGGGAAGGCACACCCAGTCTACTCTGGGTCCCCAGAACTTCCACTGCCTTGCCTGCAGATAGCACCCAGCTGGGGTGGGGAAGGGGTCCCCAAGCGGCCTGGTTCCCCAGCCTGTCCTTCCACACTGGGAAGTCCCAAGCTGCCTCAGGCCAACCAGGGGCAGAACTGAAATTGGTGACATCTGCCTCTCTGGCCCCTTGGCTCCCCCCCGCCCGCCCACTTGCCCAGGACTCTTCCTGCAGGAGCCTCCAAACCCTGCGGAACAGCAGACATCGCTGTCCCTGAGCGAGCCTTGCTCTCCTGTGTTCCACCCCCACCCACCCGGCCCTTTGTGAGCCAGACCCTCTCCATTTCTGGTGGTTGGTGGGTGATGATGCACCCTACTGTCCTTCTGTTGAGGCCACGGAGGCCTGGGGCCCCTGCACGTTTCTCAGACATTTCATCTCCCAGTGGAGGTGAAGCTAAAGCACCAGGCAGGGCCATTCCTGCCCAAGGCCATGATATGGAGCAGTGGTGGGCTTTCAGGGCAAGTGAGGGTGGGGCTGGGGACCTTCCACATCCTGCAGAGCAGCTAGGAAAACAGCAGGGGCTGGAAGTCACCAAATCCTCAGCCCGGAGGTGGCCAGTCATGTACTTGGCCAGTGGCGTGGGCAGGTGGCCATCAGACGTGGTGGGTCTCGGAGAGGCAGGGCAGCCCTGCAGAGAGTCCCGAGTAGCAACACTCAGGGGCCAGACACGGGATTTGCGCAGAGCCACGGAGCCCTCTCAGTCAGAGCCAGATAAGCCTGGACCACCGAACACATCCAGGCGGACAGTTAGCCAGGATCTGAGAAACCCTCAGGAGTCCACCCTTTGGGTCCGCGTAGCTGGGCAAATGAGTCTGACAGCGCCCAGACAGGGCTGCTGGGGCTGGGCTGGCCCAGGAAGGCTGGGTGTTCTGGGTGCATGTGCTGGGTGCTTGTGTCCCCCTTCCCGTTCCCTATCCATATGCCCCCTCCCAGCTTCCTGTTTCTGTTTTGGGGCCACAGGAACTTCCTCTTCTCATCACAGTTCAAAATGGCTTGCTGGTCTCAGCGGGAAGCCCGGTGGAGGGGGGGAGGCGGGGGGAGCAGGGGGCTGGTCATCCCAGCCCAAGGGACATCCACAGAGGGAAGGACAGGGCGACTCTGTGGCCTGGGAGGGGCGGGCCCACTGAGGTGCACGTGGTCCTTCCCACAATGCACTTGCTGCAGCTCCGGACAAGGCTTCGCAGCTCCTTTCACGGAGCCTCTGGTGTGAGTACCACTCTAGGCCAAGGTGGCTGGGTCCTGCTGCAGGGACCTGGAGAGTCACTCTGTCCTCTTCCGGCCTCAGACAGAGGACCCAGAGGATCTCTTGCCTTCCCTTTCTTCCTTGGCCCATGGTGCACTCACACACGGACAACACACACATACAGTGGCACACACAGGCACATACTCACACACTAGCACACACATACAGGGGCACACGCACATGGCACACACACTGGCAGTGGGGCCCTGGCCTGGCCTGAGGAGTCCCCTTGTGTGCACATACCTTGGTGAGCGTGTGTGTGGGATCCTGTGGGATGTACACATGTGTGTGTGAGTGTGCGGGTCTCTCTGGGCAAGCATGGGTCTGTGTGTGTTTGGGGGAACCATCTCTCTCCTCCTAAGCACACCCTGCACCTGAGCAGAACGTCTCCTCCAAATGAAGCTGAGCTGTGTCCTGTAAGTCCCTGAGTCACTCTCTGGGGCACAGCTTGGGGAGTGGGCTTCCCTCAGCCCAGTGACTCCCAGGAGGGGGCATGGTCATGCACAGGCCCAGGGCATGGGAGGCACCCATGGAGTGGGCTGCCAGGGAGGGTGCACAGGGCAGCCTCAACTGCCACCTGGGGACCACCTTGATCCATTGGGATGCAAGGCCCATAAGAGGGGCACCCTGTGAGCACCCTGGGCCTGGGATGGGACAAGGAGGTGAAGCGACTGTGGGCAGAGGTGCTGAGAGGCCGAACTCATGCCCATCTCCCACCTTATCCAGCTGGCCCCAGATGGAGCTTCCTCCCAGGATCCAAATGCTTCCTCCCAGGGCCTGGGGGGTCAAGGTCAGGACCCCACCAAAGCTCCTGTCCAGCATTTCTGAAGCACTTTCTCTGAGCCAGACACCTACTGTAACGCTGGAGGACCACCATGGTCACTTACAGACGAGCAGCCTGAGGCCATGTGGCCAGGAGGCTGTGGCACCAGGACCCAAAGCCGGGTGGCCACACTGCAGGGACTCACACCAAACTCTGGGCCTGGCTGCCTCCCTCCCTGGGGATGGCCCCACAGGAAGACAGCACGGGGAACCCAGAGCTCAGGGTCATCCGGTCCCACTGCTCAGCACCTGACTTGAGCTCCCCATTAGCACGTAGAAGAGATGGTAGAAGAAACCCTCAGACTGTCTACGCGGAGGTCTCTGGGCTATAATTAAGTCTTCGCAAATCAGGCCTCTATCGGTCTGTATCTCCAACAGCCTCCAAAGGGGAAACACCCCAGAGCATCTAATGAAGGAAAGTTGGATGGGTTTTAAGGCTTTTTAAAACCCTGAATAATAGGCTTTTGTTGCCAGCTCCCCTCCCGTGGCAGCCTGCCTGGTCGTGGACTCCAGTAGCTGCTCTGGGCCAGGGGCAGGAACAGGTGGCCTTGGGCCCAGAAGCCCCCACCCTGCTGGGCTGAGCCCCCAGGTTCCAATCCACCAGCTGGCTTGTCCAATTCCAATGGCATCGCGGCCTGTGAGCAGGGCCCCAGGAATGGGGTTCTAAGGATGACCTCTCCCTGTCCGCAATGCTCTACCTCACCCACATCTGCCCTTGGGGAGCCAAGCCCAGGTGGAGTTGGGGTGGGGCTGGCAATGAGAGGCCATCTCTGATTGCCCAAGGCCTCCATTTTCTGGTTTCATGCCCCCCACCCCTTAGGTCTAGGCCTGCTACCCTCTCTCAGCCTCTGTGCCTTTGCTATGAAGGTGTTCCTTCCACCTACAATGCTTGTCCCTGCTCCTGTCCCCCTAGCAAATTTCTTCTTATATTTTAAGATTTAGCCTGCGTATCACTCCCCCCTGGGAGGCTGCTATGCACTCCAGGCCACGTTCCCTGTCCTCCTCTGTCTCCCCTCAGCTAAATGGTCTTCATGCCCCTGGATGTGTGTCCCTCCAGGGCAGGTGTTGGACCTCAGACCAGCCTGGGCCTGGCACAGAGTAGGTGAGTGCTCGGTTCCTCCTTATTGAAGTAAAGGAAGAACAGCAGACCGCGAAGCCTGGAATCCTCCCTGCGTTCTCTGAGGGGCGTGCTGTCCGCCCGCGTCATACACGGGAAACCAAGCCCTGGCGGCTGAGACGGCTTACCCACAGCCAGTTGGATGGCGGTGGAGAGTCTAGGGCAGTGACCAGCAAACATTTCTGTGAAGAGCCAGATGGGAAATACGTTAGGCTCTGTGGGCCATTCAGTCACTGTTGCAACTGTTCCAACTGCCATTCAGGACAAAAGCAGCCATAGACAACGCATAAACTGGCGTGGTTGTGTACCAATAAAACTTTACTTGCAGATTTCATATCATTTTCATGTGTCACTAAATATGGTTCTTCAGATTTTTTTCCTAACCATTACAAAAGCCATAAAAATCATTCCTAGCTCACAGGCTGTACAAAACCTGTGACAAGCCCGATTCGGTGTGGGGCCCCGGGGTGGCTGATCCCTGGTCCAGGATGAGAACCAGGTATGCTTTCCCTACCCTAGCCAGGCCTCCCTCGGGGGCCCCAACTCAAACACGGGGTGTGCTCAGCAAATGGATGGAGCAAACAAATGTGTGAGCTAACTAACTTGTTATCCAATCAACTAACCAGTTAACTAAGCCCTTATCTTTTGCGTTCAGAGTTACCCCCTTGCCCCTCTGGACTTCTTCAGATTGACTGACCCCCTTGTCCGCTGACCTGTCTCACTGACCTCTTGCCCACCCACATTGTTCTGATCTCTGGCCAGGCCTGTCATCAAATGGGCACTCATTACTGCCAGGCTAAGGGTGCGGCCTGGTAGCAGAGCTGTGTGTGGTGGGGACAGGGCTTTGGGACCCAGAAGGGTGTCTGACTGCACCCTAGAGCTGGGGGAGAATTGTCCAGGCAGAGGACACATTCTAGGCAGCAGAATATCCCAGACAAAGGTGTGCAGGTAGGAGCTGGCAGAGTGCAGGACTACAGTCAATCCAGGAGAGTAGGTACACAAGTTTCTCTCTGTGCAGGATTGGGGAGCAGCCAGGGCAGAGCCTAATCCCATCAGGAGCAAAGGGTACGGGTCCAAATCTGGCCCTAGCCCCCGCCCACTCAGCTGGGCCTGCCCGTGTGACGTGAGCGGGCCAGGAGCCCCCTACCTCCCGGCAGGAGGCCCCAACGTGCCCTTGTAGGCCTGCCCCACACCTTTCACATGGCCATTCCTATTTCAGATTTATGCGTTTGGGTTCAGCAATGCCCTGTCTCAGTCATTCATTCACTCAACAAATATCGGTGAAGCATCACCTACCTGCCAGACAGGCCCCCTTCAGGTGGCGAATGATAAAGAAACGGTCCTCAGTGTATGGAACTGACAACCCAGCATGGAAGGCAGATGATGGAAGAGCAAACAAGGCCAGGAGCGGGGCCATTTCTAAGAGCACAAGGAACTGGGAGTGCTGTACCGCAGGGCAATGTCACTGGGCAGTGACTGGAAGCTGCTTCAGGGGGGCCTCTTTGGAGAGAGGGCAGTAGAGCCCAAACCTGAATGAGGAAAAGAACTGGCCAAGCAAAGACCCAGAGGGAACCACAGTGCATAGTCCTGCAGCAGGAACAGCCCCAAGAGAGGGGCGGAATGATGAGTGGGAGGCAGGCCACGCGGGCGCTTGCAGGATGCTGTGGTGCAGGCAGCAGATACAAGGGCCTGGACCGGGATCCCTTGATGCTGCTGCCATTGTGTGAGGAGCTGCGGGTGTGAACTGCAGGGCAATATGCCTGTCCCCAAAGTGCTGGGAGAGTGCTATGTGGACAGGAGTCTGGGTCTTGCCAGGGAGTCAAGGGCTGAGTCTCTTGCCAGAGCAGGCGCAGAAGGCTGGGCAAGAAGTGGGCGGTAGGCAGGCCCCAGGACTGCTGCTCTTGGCCTGACTCTGGCGGTGGCTTGGCGCGCGGCTGCGGGGGAGCCGTGTGTGGGCATGTCCCCGGGCAGCCCGCCTGCCTCCCCAGACACAGGGGCCGCAGGTAGGCTGGCTTGCCCGGGCTCAGCTGTCAGGGCCGTGGAGGTGAGGTGGGTTAAAGGGGGGCACTGGCCCGGAAGCCAGCGCAGGGAACACAGAGCTCCTCCACCTTTGCCAGGCCTTTCTTCACTCATCCAACCAGTCCGTGTGCAGTCCCACTGTGTGCCAGCCCCAGCCACATCCCAGGGTCTGTCTACTAGGTGTCTGCATCTGGGACCAATCCTGGGATGGATGCCCCTCCCACAGCAGGGCCACCGGCACCTCCAGCCCCAGCGCAGTCCTGGCTGAAGGATGTCAGAGGCTTCCTCTCCTCCTCCCAGTCCCCATTTCCCTGTGGTGCCAGGACATTGTGTTGGGTTCAAGTACTCAGTCCTGGCCTCAAACTTTCTGGGGGGTGCCAGGAATAGGCTCCTGGGTGCCATCTGGCTGATGTCCCCAAGGGAGGGCGCCAGACAATGTGAAGGCCACCAGGCAAGGAGTGCAGGAGCTGTGGCTGGGGGCTGTGTCTGTGTGCATGTGTGGGGGCGTGGCTCATGCAGGCTGTGTTGTGTGGTGGCTCCCAGGGCAGGAAGGCCTGGGTGTGCATGTGGGCTATGAGTATATATGTGTGTACATGTGTGTGCACGGTGACAATGCATGTGTGCTTACATGTCGGGGTGCATGTGTGTGTGCATGGCATCTGTGTGTGACTCAGTGGTGTGGGAGTCTGTGAGTGTGTGTGTGTGTGTGTGTGTGTGCGTGTGTGCATGGTTCTGTGCGTGAACGTGTGACTATGAGTGTGTGACAAGTGTCTGTGTGAGGGCACCTGTGTGCATATCTGTGCGTGTGTGGCGTGTGCTCCTGGGGACGGTGTGGCCCAGGTGGACTCCGTGGCCTGTTCTGCTGCCCCGCCCTTCTTCTCAGTGAGTGTTGACCCAGGGAGGGACGGGCAGCCTTGGTTCAGGATTTCCTGGTTGGGCAGAAGTGGTGCCGTGAGAAGTGGGCACTGAAGGGTCTGGGCTGTGCAGTGCTCCACGGTGCCCAAGGCCGTGAGGCAGGAGCTGCCGGCCAGGCAGGGTTTCCGGAGGCAGCTCCAGAGAGGCTGTGCCCCGGAGAGGACACAGAGACATGCCTACAACCTTGCCCATGCGCTCCCCACCAGGGCCACACAGGTCAGGGCTCCGAGCCCCTTCGCAGCCACGGACGGACGGGAGACGGGCACAGCGTGAGGGAAGGGGGGCTTTCAATGCCCCCCGGCACTGGCTGTCCCCAGGTTCCCCACCAGGCTGGGCCAGGATATGTGGTCCCCCACCCGAAGCTTTACCCCTCCACCGGCCCGGCCCCTAAAGCCTGAGCTGAATCGAACAGTGGGTGACAAGTCCCGGGAGAGCTCCGTGGCGAGGGGGCCTGTCTGAAGTGCTGCGCCACTCAGGGGGTCCAGGAGTGTGGGCCCCACCTTAGGCTTGGAGACATGCGGAGTCCTGGGCTGTGCAGACCTGCTGGGTCAGCACCTGGGCTTCAGTGAGGTCCCTCCTGGAGCTGCTGCCGCTTTCCGAGAGGCACTGGGTGACCAGGCTGCCTCCCTCATCACCCTCGAGCCCGGGGAGGCCTGGGTCTTGCTTGGGTTACGCTGAGGGCAAGGCCACCCCAGGACCGAGAGGCCGAGGGGGTGGGCCCCAGGAGGCTGGGCTGAATGTGCAGAGGGTGGGCAGCCAGCCTTGCCACTGCTGGCTGCTCCTTTCCCCCGCCTGGCTGGTGAGGGCCTAATCTGAGGACAAAGTGAGGATTTGCAGCCCAAAGGCTGCTAATGCGCCTACAGCTCCTCTGTCAGCACCCGCTCCCTGGAGAGGTAAGAGGCTCTCCCCAGGGCACGGGAGCTGCCTGTCCTGGCTCGTTCAGCGAAGTGGTGGGGACACAGCCAATGACAAGGAACTCCGCTGTTTCTGAGCAGGTTCAGCGTGAGCCATGGCCCTCACGGGGGTCTCCGGAGAACTCCAGTCCAGACCCCTCGAGCTCAGGCCCGAGGTGCCTGCCCCTGTCCCTGCACCTTGCCACCAGAGCGCTCTCCTGCCTGAAACACAGGCTTTGCCCCTTGCACTCATTGTGACCTTTTCTTCTGAACAACAGCTCCTCTGCCCTGTCTCCATCCTGCCTCGTGTGATACCCCAAAGCCAGGCTGTGAGAGATGAACAAGAGCCTGGGGGGCCCACTTTTGCCCACTTTGGTGCCCCCAGGCTCTGGCACCTGATTTGGGAGGAGGGTGTCAGAGTCCCTGGGGGTGCAGAGAGCCAGTGCCTTTTGAAGCTGAGGGGAGGGAGCCCTCCAGGGCCTCCCTGTGCAGGGTGCCAGTAGGGGGTGGTGCGGGGCTCTGTCCTCCAGCCCACACCACACAGGGCAGCCACGAGCTAGGCGGCCGTTAATAATTAACCCGGGGACGGGGCCTTGACCTCGTGGGCCTCAGAGTAAACAGGACTTTCTGGCCAAGCGTCCTCAGCCTGCTGGGGCCCGCTGGGCCCCTTATGGCCTCTCCACCCCTTGACCTCTCCTGGCCTGTGGCACAGGCCCCCCTCCCCCTCCCTAGCTGCTGAGCTGGAGCAGTGGCCAGTGGTCTGGGCGCCTGGGCCTCTCTGACTCCTACCCTGGATCAGCCCACCATCTACTCCTGTCCTGACATCTGTTCTTACCCCTCCCCTCTCCCCACTCCCTGGCCTTTGAGGTGGGCATGGCTTCTTGGACTGGGGATTGGTGACAGTGTCTCAGGCCTGGCCTCAGAGCATTGCTGGGCTTGTTGACTGGGAGTCCCCAGCCTGGCCTCACGCCTCAGTGCTAAACTTCAATGGCCGGCGTCAGGGCTCGATGTGATTCTTGTGGACTCTGCCCTTTGGGACCTGAATCCCAGGTCTGACCGATGGGTCAGACTGTCAGAGGCAGGCAATGTGCAGCTTGGACTGCACCAAGTGCCCCGGTAAGATGTCTGGATCGGCTGTCAAAAGTCCCATGTTCTAGCTCTAGCTCTGTCCTAACAGGCTGTGTGACTCTCTGGGCCTCAGTTTCCCCACCTGTACCATAAGAAATGGCATAAAAGTCCCTGGGCTTGCCAGCTCCAGGATTCTAGACCCCATTCCAGCTTGGAGGGAGACCAAGACTGAGAATCGCACACACCCCACCCTGGCCCCGTAATCACTGAAGGACCCAGTCATCTGGGTGGGCTCCCGTGTTCCTGGCTGCCCAGCATCCACACTTCCTTCCTCCAGGGCAGCCTGATGTTCCTTGGGGAACCAGCCCTTTCCCTTCTCCGACCACATGGTTTGGGCAGGGCTGCCCCAGCCCAGGGCTCCGGAGTGGGTCATGTGCCCTGGGCCCGGCGTCAACTCGGAGACTTTTGCTGGAAATACCGGGGAAATTTGTTTTCTTTCCCCAGGTGGCAACGCAGGGGAACGGAAGCCTAGAGGCTGTGCTGCTGGGAGCCCGGGGAAGGCGGTGGAGCCCAAAGGGAAGCAGAGCTCAGAGGTGGTCGTGGATTTCCACGGCCGAGGTCCGGCTGCGCCTGAAGCTGGCTCCGCCCTGGGCTCTTCCATCAGAGTTGGTAAGTTCCTTTTCTGCCCAAACCAGTGTGAACTGGGTTTCTTCCTTGACTCACAGCCTCACACCTGAGCATGCTGAGAAGGTGCCACAAGTGCACAACAGTCACAGGTGTACACACGGCTAAGCACCTCCACAGAAAATGTGAAAGAAGGACAGGGCCAGGGAGGAGCCTGGCCGCAGTGAGGGGCCCACTCCGAGCTTTGCACGCATTGAACATTCTGTGGCCCACTCTGTGAGCCCTTGGAGTCCTTGTCCACTCAGAGGCCTGGAGCTGGCTCCGCCCGGGAGTGGGTCAGAGAGCTCTGGTCCGTCGGGCCCCCTCCACTGGGGACTCTGGGGTTCCTGGGAGCCTAAGGACCACCAGGGTGAGGCTGCCTCCTCTGCCTCATGGTGAAGGGACATCTGGGCTTCTCCAGAAGCAGACTCAGCCCCTGAAGGTCTGAGGACCCCCAAGGAGGGTGGCCTCATGGGGCTGGACTCGGCGAGAGGCCTTACCCTGGTGCCCCGGCTGCCACTGTGACTCTGGGCAGGCGAGAATCCTAGAGGCAGAGGGACTCAGACACATGGTTGACACAACACATACGTGTAGACATGCATACACATGGTAGACACAGTAGATGATGACACATTCACAGCCAGCCAGCTATGTGAGCCCTGGGGTGGGGAAGGCAAGGGGTCTCTATGTGGGCAGTGAGCAGGGGCAATAAATAGGGGACCCCACCCCCAAGGCCCCTGCCTGACCCCTGGGCTGAGGCCTGAGAAAACCTACTTGCCAGCAGTGGGGCCCGCTGGATGGGGGTCTTCCCCAAGCCTCCCTCTGATGCGGTCTCCTCTGTTCCTTTTCCTTTACCTGCCTTGGCCTTGGCCTGTTTTAGCCCCTTCGCCATTTCTGACTCCTGGCTCCCTCCTCTCTCTACCACGCTCCTTTTCTGTCTCCTGCAGGAGCCCCCAGGCAAGGGGCCAAGCCCAGAGCGCAGGCTCAGGGCCCTTGCTTGCTCGGTCGCTCGGCACAGCTCTCATCTTTACACTGCTCCCTGCCCTGCTTCCTCTCTCTGGCCAAAGCCATCTTGCCCTTTGCCCTGGAACTGCCAGCACCCTAGAGGGGCCGCTGACCTCGCCTCCTCCCCCAGTCTCTGCAGCCCCTGCTCCTCCCCGTCAGCCAACCCGCTGGGCTGTGGGGAGGCCACAGAGCCAGGACACGTGTCCTGGCCCCAGGCAGGGCTCTCTCCCTGGCTTCAGAGCCACACTGGCCAGGCCCGACTCCGTCCCTTGAAGTCCCCGGAGACCTGGGCAAAGCTCCCCCACTGGGCGGCTTCGCCTCCTCTTCACCTCCAGGTTGGGAACCCGACTCCAGTTCGGAGCAGAAGTCCGCTCTGAGGGGCCTCATGGAGGTGCTCCGAGCAGGACTGAGGTCCAATTGGCAATGAAGTGGGGAGGACCCTGCACCCTGTCATCCCCCTCCGTGGGGCCTCAGGGAAGAGCCTGCCCTGAAAGGGGAGCAGAAAACAAGGACCCTCTCACAGCTGGGGACCTTGCCAGGCTGGGAGCAGACACGGCCCTCCACGGGGGCGCGGGGAGGAGAGCCTTCCGGTCTGGGCAGTCACTGTCCTGGGGCTTTTGTTACACTCACTGCTGTTATCCAAGCCAGAGCCTGCTGGTGCCGCCTCCAGGAAGCCTGCCTGGGCTGGACTGGAAGTGGGAGGAGCTCAGAGCAGTGGCCTTCTTCCTCACCAAGCACCCAGACTAGGACTTGTCCCATCACACTCCTTAGGCTGCAGGTTGCAGTGACAGGGCTGGGACCCCCACTCTTGGAAGATGCCACCTGTCACCCAGCCTGCCTGGGCCTCAGCGCTGGGCTAGACAGTGGGAGCCAGGGCTGCATTGGATACTCCCCGACATTATTTACCAGAATCCAGGTCAAAACCCCCCACTTCTGATCACTGATGGTCTGGCGTTCGAACAAGGTCCCTGGAAAGAAGCTGTAAGCCCTCGCTGGGTCCGGGGCTGCCAGTTGCCATGGGAGACAAGCCTGGGCAGCGTCGGGAGATGCCAGGAGCTGGAGAAAGGTCGGGGGGGACAGTGCTCAGTGTCTATGGTGGTGTCTGGCTGCCCAGCTTTGCATCTAGCCGAGTGTCTGATGGGTGCTTTCCCCCTCTTGGAGTCTCAGTGATATCTGGAGGGGGACCCACCTCCAGGGGTGTGAGGTAACGCCAGAGCCCAGCCTGCTGCCTGGCACCCATTGAGCTCCCAGTCACTGTAGCTGTTAGCCCTGCTCACGCCACCAAGCTCAGGGCTGGACAGTCCAGGTCCTTTCTGCAGACCTGGGTAAGACCTGCCACGGCGCAAAGGGAAACGTCCCAACGAAACCTCCCCTTTCCTGGGCCCCAGTGTCCTCCAGGCACAAATGTGCACTGGTGCGTGTGCATAAACACACACTCACACACCTGGCTTCGCTCCCCAGGGCCCAGCCACCTGCTGGAAAGCCGAGAGCTGCCTTTTCAGAATAATGATTAAAAATCAGCATCGACTACTCAAACCGAAAGTCCCCAAACCCTCCGCGGGGTACCCAGCTCCTGTGGAGCTTGTGGGTAAAAAGCTCTTACCATAGTGGAAAAAGTAGTCTGCTGGAACGGAAATCTTCCTCAATTTAGCTGAGTCATTTTCTTGTGGTTAAGGAAGTCAGGTCACCTCAGGCACTTCCCCTGACGCCCATGGCCCAGGAAGTCTGGGGACCCCAATCTATACCCCCCTCTTGCCGCCTCCAGCGAACCCCAGGGTCCTCCCAGCAGAGCCCTGGCAGTAAGGCACCCTCACCCCCAGCTTCCTGAAGCTGTTCCTGCTCCCAGGTGGGAGCCCAGAGCCCTGGGGAACCAGGAGCCAGGGGCACATGGCAGAGAGGTGTCCACTTCTCCACTGTGGGTTACAGTGAAGTGGACAGACCCATGGCCTGGGCAGTCCCAGGGCTGCTGCGCTCCGGGCACCCACTGGCCCACTGTCTTGGGCCCCGTGGGGCTCGCTGCCGCTGGCGATGGGGACTTCGACTCATCGAGGAGCCCGAGCCTGTCGGGAGATGCCTGGCCAAAGAGCGGCAGGCTCCTGCTCAGCCTCGGCTCGCAGGGTGACGGAAGCTGTTTCTGGTGGTGCTCTCATCTGGCTGCAGGCTGCCACTCCTCCCTCGGAGGCCCTTAGGAAGCTCCCAGCGGCCATTCTCTGGCAAGATGGAGGGACACCGTGGGTCACCCGAGTGCCATGTGGAGAGTCTTGCATGCACCGGGCTGCAGCAGTGCCTGGCAGGGAGGGGGCTGGCTCTGTGGGCTGTGGAGACTCCAGGTGTGCCTGTGCCATGTGTCAGAAACCAGGGATCTCCTGGATGCTCCCCGCCCCCCCCCCCCCCCCCCCCCCCCCCCGCCAAAACCCTGGGCTTCCGACCCGGGTACTCTTCCCGGCAACCGGAACCAGCAGGAGCCATGAGGCTGCCCAGCTCTCTGCACTCGGCTTCCTCAGTGGTCATGTTCTGCTGGTGCTTCTTGTCCTGCTTGGGAAATGGGGATGCTGATACTCACAGGCCAGGGTTGTTGGGAAATCAAAGGAACGGCAGAGTCAGAGGGAGACAGGAGGCCCAGCCCCCAGGTGTTTGTGGAGTAATCGAAAACCCTGCTGTATTTAGGGGGCAAGAGCCCATATCAGATCCTTATGCTTCCATCTTGGGGTTCAAGGGTTAGAGTCACATCCCCCCTAGGTGTCCGAGGTCACCCCATGGAGCTCCTCTTGGCTGAGTGTCCGGGTGCAGAGCAACCAGCAGAACATGACCTGCGTCCCAAAAGCCGTGACAGGGACCTGGGCCTGGGGAGCCTGTGAGGCCAGGAGCGAGTGGTGGTGCTGTCGGGGCCCACGTGCGACTCCAAATCAGAAGGATCAGGGGCACTGGAGCAGATGCCAGGGAGGCCCACCTCCCCGGAGGGCCCTTGGCCCCTCTCAATGCCCAGCAGGCGCCCCCTGGCCCAGCCCTGGGGGCTCTGTCACCCAGAGTCATCCCGCACCCACTTGGACTGGGTCCTCCCAAGGCTCTGGCAGCCAGTGTTTGGGAAATTAGGTGAGGGGGGCCTGGGACGAGGGTGAGGAAGGGAACTATTTATGTCTAAAAGTCATCTTGAAATTTTCAACATTTTTTTTTTTATTTTTCAAAACAAAAGCTCTACACGTTGGGGGGTGGAGGGTGGGTGAACCTAGCTCTGTGGGAAATGAGTCAGACAGCCATAAAATGTGTTTTTCTGAGCCGAGGGGATTATTTTACATCTTGTGGCATGAAGACACGGAGAGGAAGCCTCCTCCTGGTCCCTGGCGGGATCCCTGCTCGCCAGCCCGGGCCGTGGCATCGCCCACATCCCCCGGGGAGAGGAGGGCGACCGCTGCTTCCCCAGGCCGCGCTTCTCACCTCCCAGGCCGCTCCCCTCTTCCTTCTTGACCTCACCTCCCATTCTTCTAGGCAAGAGTGAGGCTGTGAAGGGGTGGCCTCATGGTGGGTCCCAGCTTCACCATTTACAGTCTGCAAATATAGGTGAAATCCAGTGGCCTCAGGGAGCTTCTTACCCCTAATCTGATGGACAGGCTGGTGGTGGTGGTGGTGGGGGGGGGGTCCCCCTGCCCCTGGAGCAGCTTAAGGAAGTGTCTGCATATTCAATAAAGGGGTTTCTTTCCTCACTGTCCAGCAGTGTCCTTGAGTGTAGATGAGTGAGGGGCACAGGGGGCAACCTTTCCTTTGGCGGCCCTTCCAAGGCCAGACGGCAGGGGTCCTCTCCTCACCTCCTGTCGCCAGCACCCACCTCCCCACTCCCCCCTCCACGCCCCCAGCAGCTTCTCCCAGCTCTGGTCCCAGGGCACAGGAAGCACAATTCCATCCCAGTGGCTGGAGGCCTCC
This sequence comes from Cnephaeus nilssonii, assembly GCF_951640355.1. NCBI lineage: Eukaryota > Metazoa > Chordata > Mammalia > Chiroptera > Vespertilionidae > Cnephaeus > Cnephaeus nilssonii. The sequence continues at coordinate 33,805,706 of NC_137091.1, forward strand.
GAAGGGCTGGAGTCTGAGGAGCTCCAGGGATCCTCAGGAGACGAGAGGCCACGAACCCTTCATCTCCCTCCATGCAGGGGCTCTGCCCAGAGCTTCTCTGAAGTCTGTCCATTGCTGTGTGTCTCCCCGGCCACCCCATCTCCATGGGCTAGGGTCACAGACCCCGTGGAGAGGCTAGTGCCTGTGGGGAGAGACTGCTGGGAGCCTGAGGTGGGACAGAAGCCAGGAGTGAATGTGGGGCCAGAATGACATCCGCTGATTCCATGTGGCCATGGACTCCTTTGTCCTTGGAGGCAATGACAAAGGATTTACCCCGAGTGCTCCTCCCTCTCTGTGAGCTCCAGTTCTTCCTGGGACAAAGGGCAGGGACAGGGTTACCTGTTGTTTTGCCTGCCTCAGCATCATTTTCTCTCATTCCAGTCACAACACCTGGATTCTCCTTGAAGTACCTCCCCTCCCCCACTCTCATTACATGCAGTGTGAATGGGGCTGACTCCCTCCCCAACCCCCAAAGGGTTTGTGCATATGGGGGGGCGGATAGGGACATGGTCAGTTAGTATCCTCTATCCTCCTGGACACAGTGGCTGGATCAGTGATGAGCCTATGGTCCAGCAGAATCCAACTCCAGGATTTTTGATGAAACTCTTCAAAAGCTGAAGCTCTATTCTGGGTTCCTGGGAATCTGTGTAGAGGCCTTGGGTTACTGGGACCCCCTAACAGGAAACTGCAGCCAGCACAAAGCATGGCAAAACCATGAGATGCTGTGAGAGAGGACTCTTGACAACATAGTCTGGCTGCTGGATCCAGCCATGCCTGAAGTCACATCCCACTGTGCTTTGTTTTCCCTATGGCACTGGGCTCTATGTGTGAGTCACCAACACAGGGCAGGCATTTTGGTGAGCTGAGCCAGTGTTATATGCTCTTTTTGGTTTAGGCTTTTCAAAATAGAATTCTGTAAGAATTTGTAAGCCAGTTACCTAGAGCTAAGGACCAGCCTGGAGGGAGGGCCCAGTCAGAGCAACCAGCATGCAGGCAGTTAGGGTCACCAGGCACAGATGCCCAGGCCCGTGGGCAAGAGGAGAGTCAGGGCGACCCGCACTGCAGGAGGCTCTCCACAGAGGCCTCCCTCCAGGGCGAATTTGGGGGCCGTCTTCATGGGAAGTAGCTTATGATGTCCAAATGATTAAATTTATGAAGAAAACCAGCAGGATGTTCTTTCCCTCCATCTTTCTTTCTGTCCAATGGGCACGTCTACTTGCTGAGGGCGCTGAAAGGGGTGGAGAAATCATTAGCTTTGTTAGATGTTTGTTGGCATTTCTACCACTAGAATGTAGGCTTCCTGGGGGCCGGCTTATTGCTGTGTCCCGGAGACAGGGGAGCGCTTGGCACCCAATAAACATTTGGTGAACGAAGGAGACGACTTGGTGTATGACTCCCCTGCTCAAAATCCTCTGATGAGCGCCCGGCCAGTATGGCTCAGTGGTTGAGTGTCGACCCATGAACCAGGAGGTCACGGTTCTATTCCTTGTCAGGGCACATGCACATGCCGGGTTTCAAACTCGATCCCCAGGAGGCAACCAATCAATGATTCTCTTTCATCGTTGATGTTTCTATCTCCCCCTCTCCCTTCCTTTTTCTGAAATCAGTAATAAAATAAAAAAAAAAATCCTCTGATGGCATCCCAACGCAGTTAAAATATGTAAAATTGGCATTTCTCCCTCTGCCTTACAGGTAGAGTGACTGTGTCATTTATTGAACAAGCAGGGATGCAATCAACAATGACTTTGGAACAGTGGGGGTAAACCAGGACTGTCCCCAGCAAGCCGGGATGCATGGCTCCCGACCCCAGGGCCTCCAGAGAGCTGGTCTCAGGCGCCCCTCTGGCCTCTTTCTGAGCCTCCCCCTCATCTGGCCACACTGGCCTTTCCCTGGAACTTCGCTCTGCCTGTGTTTTCACCTGGAGACATCATTTGGGTGCCAGGATCTCCCTTGTCACTTTGGTTTCCACTGAACGCTGCCTCCTCAGGGGCCTTCCCTGACCCCCCCGCCCCTCCGCCCAGGCGACCTCTGCCTTCAGGTCCAGTTTCCTTTTCCTCAGTCCTTGCACCTGGCTCTGTGCCTGAGCCCCCAGCATGGGGGTGGTGGGGAGCGAGCCCAATGATTTGGGAACACAATTCTCAAGCATCCGTCACCTCTCAGTAGATGCTTGTGCTCCCAGCTCTCATCTCCTCAATGAGAGTGAAGGGAGGCAAACTTCACCTCCGGAGGGCGGTGGGGAAGCGAAAGGCAGAGGAGAGGGAGGAAACAGGGTGGGCGCCAGGCAAGTCGGGATTCTTCCCGACGAAAAACACTAGGCCCACCGAGCCTACGCCAGAAACCAGGTGCACTTTGACCTTAGTCACTGGGGAGACCTCTTTTAGGAAGTCTCTGGAACCTGAATGTGGGTTGGAAAGCAGCTCCCCAGGGTGGCACCGCCAGCACACACAGGCACAGATTGTGCAGCCAGACAGAGCACACCAGATATGTTTACCATTTTCCCAATTCCCCCCCGTCCTCTCTGATACGGGGGCTCTATGGAATTGTCACAGCCGTGGTTGTCATCTGGCTCTGTGCGCCGAGCATGCACGCGGGTGTTTGTTTACAGAATGCAGCCGGCAGCAGGCCTTCATGTGGGCTCCGACCCACCCCTTTGGCTGCCACGGAGGGCTGGCCCCCCTCCAGGATTCCCAGACAGATTTGCTTCTCCGGATTCTTTAAAGTGAAAAACCTGAGTATTAGTGATCACTCAGGGTCTTGGCAGAAAACCAAACTCAGCCCTAATGGTGCCAGTAAAGGGATGTTAACAAAGGGACTGTTTATGGGGTGTGACCAGGGTTGAGGGAATCAAGAAGGGATGGTGAGGCCCTGACAGCTGTAATTGTCACCACTGTAGGGCTTCAGGGGTGAGGCGAGGTATTGGTGCTGCCGGAGCCCGGTGAGAGCCAGACCCAAGGAGGGCAGAGGACAGGCCACCTGACAGTGGCTGCCGTCCTGGGGACATGCAGTCTTGGGGACACTGAAGCAGACAGAGAGCAGAGAAGAAACACCCAGCCTCTGTCTTCCTCATCCCTCTGATCTCCTGCGGGTGCCTGCCATTACCAAAACCGCCAGGAAGCCAGAGGCATGGTGGCCCACACGGGCCCAGCTCCCAGGGCAGGGAGCAGGAGTGGACTGGATCTGAATGCAAACAAAGAACAACCAATGTGATCAGGAAAGGCATTCTGGGACAATTCTACGGCCAAGCTTGGTGGAAACCCTTCTCTTATCCCCTGAATCTCTCTTGAATCTGTCACTTCTGTGCCCCAAGGTGTTGCCCACCATGATGCATCCTCCACTCTTCAGTGCTCCCCATGGCTCCTGTGGATCTTGGCACATTGACCAAAGTGTGAACCCTGCTTTGTGAGTGTGACAATGTGACCTCGCTGACCGCCAGCCACACCTCTTGCCCTCCACCCCTGCCCTGCTCCTCACTGTGGCCACACTGGACACTTTTCAGTACTTAGAATGTCATGTGCCTTCCCACTGCTGAGTTTTGTATATACTGCCTGGATTCTCTTGATTCAACCCCCAACCACTTATAAATCCCACCAATTCTTCAGATATCAGCTTTAAAAACCACACCCTTGAGAACAACTCCTCTAAGCCCACAAAGTGGGCGAAGGCTCCTTCTCATCACCCTGAATTTCCTTACTTCATAATCTGTATCACAAGTGTAATTAATCAATTGAGTAACTCTGTTTATTGTCTGTCTCTCTAGAGAGATGGTGATCGCCACAGAGCCTGTTCTGTCTGTCTGGTTTGCTGCTCTGCCCCAGCACAGTGCCTGGCACATAGTAGGTACTCCACAAATACTTACTGAGTGACTGAAGGGATAACTTTCAGCTTTCAGTAATGGCAGGCCCATCCTTGCACTGCAAACAACTAAAAATGCTGAATACATTTAAAAAATTTAAAATTATCCTATATAATAAAAGCCTAATATGCAAATCAAACGGCAGAACGACCAGTTGCTATGACGTGCACTGACCACCAGGGGGCATATGCTCAACGCAGGAACTGCCCCCTGGTGATCAATGTGCTCCCAGAGGAGGAGCGCTGCTCAGCCAGAAGCTGGGCTCACAGTGGTGGCGGGAGCCTCTCCCGTCTCTGAGGCAGCGCTGAGGAGCACTGGTGAGCTGAGTGGTAAGGAGCAGTGAGCAGGTGGGTGGTAAGGAGCGAGGGCTCCTGGACTGTGAGAGAGATGTCCGACTGCTGGCTTAGGCCAGCTCCCATCCCCCAAGGGGTCCCAGACTGCGAGAGGGCACAGGCTGGGCTGAGGGACCCCCAAGTGCATGAATTTTTGTGCATCAGGCCCCTAGTGTGTGTGTGTGTGTGTATCTATATCTATATCTATATCTATATCTATATCTATATCTATCTATCATCTATCTATCTATCTATCTATCTATCTATCTATCTATCTATCTATTAAAAGCACTAATGAGTTGACAGTATAAAAGGGAATTGGCAGGCCAAAATTGAGGGGAGAAAAATCCAGACAGGTAAGCAAGAATAGAAGCCACATTTTCACTGAGGCATTTCTGATCCCCCAAAATTTTAATTTTGTTTTGATACCCTCATGGAATGAGATAGAAGTCAAATCCCAGGGCTCACATAGGTAAGGCCATAAGACATCACCCCACATTGGTATGGAACTCCAAAGAACTAAACCCTCAGATAAGTGTGAACCAGAAGTAGACCAGCTCTCACATAATCTTGCAATCTAAGTTTTCATCTCCTGGGTAGGCTATGGAACCTCAAGTCTTAAGGTTGATTGAGGTGATCCTGGATTAGCAGTATTCCTCTATGTTTGGCAGGAGCAAATAAAAATGCTCCCTAGTGAAAGGTACTTTTGTCCTAAGTCTAAAATTTTTATTTCAAATAATTTTTCTAAAAGAATGACCAGTACATAGTCAAAGATGATCAGACACACAAGAAGTGGAAACTAGGAGAATCAATAGGAAACAGAAATAGATCCTTAAGAATTAAAATTGTTGACCATAAAAGAATTGTGCACAGATGTTTAAAGAAATAAGACATGCTTAAAGATAACTGTAAGGAATGGGAATCTACAAAATGTGACATTGTAGACCTGAAAAAAAGAATCAAGTTGAATCTCTAGAAATAAAAACTATAATAACTGAAATTAAGAACTCAATGAACAAGTTTAACTGCAGAATAAACACAGCTGAGAAGAAAATTAGGAAATCGGAAAAGAAGTCAGAAGAAATTATCACAATGTGGAGCATAGAGACAAAAAGAAAACATAGAAGAGATGATATGAGATAAAGAGGAAGAGAAGTTCTGACATATGTTAATATTGTCCCTGAAGGAGAGGAAAGAAGAAATGGAGCAGAGGCAATGTTTTAAAGATTAATATGTAAGAATTTTCAATCAACAAATGAAGGCATGCACTGAACCGTTTAATGGTTAGTTTTCCTTTGCTGATATAACTCCATGTTTCAGACAATTCGGAGCTCAAAAAAATACTCATGGGAGACTCTGGACTCAGGCTGCCCTTGGCCAGTGGCCATGATGTTGTAAAATACCAAGTTTAATGTAGCAAACAAAGGACACAAGAAAAAGATGGAAAATCAACTCTTGTCTGTTTCCTGCCTCTGCAGTTCCCCCCTGCCTTCTAAAGCACCATTTGGGCAGCCTTGAGATGACCATGGCTGCATCTTCCTGTTCCTTCGTCTCTCCCACAGGCCTTACTGACCTGTCACTGGGAGGTTGCAGAATGCCATTCTCCAGGGTCCCGCCAGAGTTAACTGGGATGCAGTAGCATGGGCAGGTGGAGTGAGAAAGTCCTGTGTTCTACCCTGATGTGATACTAACGGGACACCCATATGCTGTGCCCCTTCTCTCCTCTGACCCTGGTCTTCCCATTACTGGACTCTGGTCTGGGCTGTCAGAGGTCTGTGGTGGAGACTTACGACCAGCTGGCTGATATGGTCTGGTTATGGCTGGGTGGGGGATCTGAAAGAGAAGGTGATGCTAGAGTGTCCCTTGGCCATAACTGAAGAAGGCTTGATGATACCAACACCACCTTCAACCCCAGGCCTCAATATGGGCCAAGGAGCTCTGATGTCTCTCATTGTCTAGCTCACCAACATCACCTACAACCAGATGGCAAGGATTTAGAAGCTGGACTCCAGAGAAAGGAGGGGAATCATCCAGCCCTTGGTTCTGCAGCCCTCTGGCTCTCAACCCTGAGCGCTCTTGGGTGGGAGAGTGACCTGGCTGGCAGGCAGGTATTTTGTTTTTGACTCAGACTCCCCTCCTGCTGCCAGGTGACCTGGTCCTGGTCTTCCTCAGTGTGACTCGTCCTGGGATCAGGTTCTTGTGGTTGTTCTGTTCTGGAGGGACACCCATTCATCATCTTGCCTCTGGGAATCCTGGCACACCTTTCAGACATGCTCAAACAGAGAGACTGCCAAACCTGTGCCTGATCACACAGCAGGTGTGTGGTGAGGTGAGGACATACATGGTCTCACACCCCCAGTGGGTGGAAATGCAGGCCCAGCCCTATGTAACCAACATTGGGCCTGGGTGCTGTGAGCAGCTCCACGGTAGAGCCTCATGGAGGCCCTGGTCCACCCTGGCCCTCCAGCATGAGCCAGATTTTCCCAGCCCCAGCAGCAGGCCCGCCAAACCACTGTGCTATGTGGGTACCAGTCCCAGTTTCTTGTCTCGTGGGAAAAGCAGAAAGGGATGGCCAACTGCACTTGACCTCCCAGCCCATGAGGAGTACAGATGGGGGAGAGAGGAGCATGTGGGCTCCCAAAAAGTGTCTCTGACATGCCATTCCAATTTCTGCAATTCTCAAAGATGTTCGAAACAGCATGCAGTTGATTTAATTTTAAAAATTAAAAACGAAAGTAAATTAAGTTGAGGAATGTTGGGTAGAAGTGGGAGAGGGGGAGGGTGTCATGGAGTCAAGTCAATGATGAGAGTCTTAGGAAAACATGAGCATTTCACTCTCCCGTGTGGATTTGGGAGTGGAGAAGGTTCAGCTCTCCCGCTGGACACAGCATGTGGGGGTCCAGGTGCTGATCCTGCCCCCACCTTGGTCTTATCATGGTCCTGGCAGACCAGCTCCATGGTGAGCAGCTGGGCCTCTGGTGAGCCTGGGTGCCACACGGTGAGTAGGGGACCAGGCGGTTTGCTCTTCTTTCTAATGCGGCTCACACACACCCCGGGCAGCACTGTCCCACATAATTATACCAAGTGCACATCACTCAAGATGCTCATCTCGCCTCTGACACATTTCGGGCTGAGAGCCATTGTCCCCACCTCCCCTGGCTCAGGGGCCCAGCCCATGACTCACAGGCCTCCACCTTTCTCCAACGAGATTGCTTCTCAAGGAGAGGTCAATCGGGCCTTGGTGAACTTGGGAATTGCTCTAGAGGACCCTTCGCCCCTCTTGGGCCCGAAAGCTCCTTCGGCCCCAAGATTATACACTCACAGTATGCTCCTGCATCTGTGCCTGCACCCACACGGTGCCGCTCTCCCCTCGGGGTCGCCCACGGCCCAGGCCTGTTCTCTCTCCTTTCTGCCGCCCTGCATCAGCCCAGCTGGCGTGGCTAGGGAGGGGCCAGTGACTTAAGGCCTCCTGGACCCTCTTCTCACCTGCTGCCCTCCCTTGACAAGTGGCATCCAATTGTTTCCTGTGCTTGAGCCGTGAGGTGGGGGTGTCCAAGAGCTGCCCTCCTTCCTTTCCTAAGGGGTTTGCTCATTAACTCGAGTAACTCTCAAGGTGGCATTCCTGGCAGCAGAGGGAAAAGCTGGGTAGGTTTCTGGAGCAATTTCCTGTCGGTGATCCTAGCTCTGGGGAGGCTTGGCCAAAGCCTCCTCCCACCTGTCTCTGTGACCCCCACCCCCTTACTCCTCCAGAACCCCAGGAGCTTCCCTATGTGGGAGTCCTGTCGGGGAGAGGGCAGAGGGCTGTCTCCCTCCTTCCTTTCTGGGCTTGAGCTAGGTCAGGCACATGGGAACCAGCTGTTTGGCCAAGTACTGAGATGACCTAGTAGGGGACGGAGAGGCAAGGGGGCAGGAGGAGGTGTCCCCTGGACACACAAAGCATATTCTTCTGCTCCCCTGCCACTAGCAAGGGAGGGCAGGGCAACCCTATATGCTGAGGTCCCAGCTTCCCAAATAGAGAAGTTATTAGAGAGGCCCATGGGGTCCAAAAAGGAGGGCGTCCCAGGATTTGGGGAGGCTGGTGCCCAGTGAGAATACTTGTTCTTGTTAACAGGAGTCGTCACCTAGGATTCTGCACTTGTGCCAGGAATCTTTTCCTGCAACAAGTACATGGGCACCCTTCTAGCTCTGCCGAGAGCAGTGAAGGAGGGTTTGACCTCAGACTCAGCCTTCAAGGTTAGTGGCAAGAGGACTCTGCATCCAGGAGGAGCTCATTAAGTGCCTTTTAAGCAGATGAAAGACATCCTGGAAAGAAAATTTCTAAGCAACATTAAAATGACTTTAGTAACTTGATTATTCTGGGTATTGGATTTTGCCCTAAATTATTCAGACGGCCGTCTCCTTCCAGGGAAGTTCGCAGGGACCTAGGTGGCCACCCCCTCCCACTCTGCCTCTTGCCCCAACCCACAGCAATGACAATCTCATTAGCTAGAGCCAAGTGTCTCACAAGCTTTGCCAGTTTACCTTTCACAACAACTTGATGACATGTACTAGTTTTGCATACATTTTGCATAAAAGGAAACGGAAGCTCAGAGAGCTGAAGAGACTTGTGTGAGGGCCACAGACTTAGTAAGAGGCACAGCCAGGAGTCACCTGGTACCAGTGTTTCATGACCCGTGGGAGGTGGGCCATCCTGACCATGGGAGAAAGAGGAAACTTCTGTTTATCCCCTGTGAGCCAATTGTCCCCTTCCAGAGCCCAGCTCAGTGCACATCTCAAGCATGTAACCACGCTAGGGCATCTGGGCTTGATGTGTCTGCTTGACAGTGGTTGCTGGCCTACTATGAGCCGGGCTCTGCAGGAGAGCAGCGGTGGCCTTTAGCCTATAGGCAAGTGGCACTTGCATTGCTGAATTAGACATAGTCTTAAGCATTCCAGGTACCAGTGCCTTCCAATTGTTCTGGGGTAAGTCCTTCGACCCGTGGACTCCTGGGTTAAGGCCAATTACTAGTAAACTGCTGCCAGGTCGGGCTTATTTCCTATAAACCAGTGGGAATGTGGTCACACGAATTTTAAATATCAGATTAAAATCAAATTAGTGGGAAAATGTAGAACAAATTGCCTCCGAGTACAGTGAATGAGTCTATTTTTAAAATGTTACTGTACCAGGCTAAAATAATGAAGCAAACACATTTCCTAAGAGCGCAGAGACACGGTGTTGGGAGCGATTTGTCATGCTTAGTCACTGTAATTGCTCTAGCAAAACTGAGGAATCAAATAAAATGTGTTTGCAAATTGTAAATCATCAAGGCCACTTCAGACGGGTCCTAACCTGATGTTGAAGGTCACAGCGGCTTCCTCTGGGGCAGGTGCCCCATCCCTGACACTCCCTTACCCCCACTCATGGGCAGAGACGGTGCTTCCACGTCCAACTGAGACCAGTGCCGAAAGCCTGAAGAAAAGGCCGCGTCACCAGCCACGTGTCTTCACCAGCCAGAGCAGCAGGGGTTCCTGGGGGGGCACCAGGGAGAGCGCTCGGGAGGTTGGAGGAGGAGGTGGGGGCTCTGTGAGGCCAGTGGCTGCTTGGGAAGGAGAGGCGTTCTTTCTGGGGAAAGATTGGCTGCCACTTGCCAAGGAGCAGAAATATCTTGGGATCTGGAAGGCTTGATGGTTCCTTTGAAGACCTATCTGGGCCCCTGGGTGACGTGTCCTGGTCCTAGGCCACCACATTTGGCCACTGGTGTTCCCACCCCTGGGCCACAGTCCCTCAATAAAGACTTTGTCAGTCATCCCGGAGAGCACAACCCTGAGAGATCGTCACAGCAGAGACACGTGATCGCAGCTGCCCCCCGCCTGGGAGCGGCTCCAGCCAGCAGCCTTCGGCGCACTGCGCTGCCTCTCCTGGACCGCTCCCCTCTCCTGGAAATCCCACCTCCTTCCGGCACGCTCTCCCCCAGAGCATGGCCATCTCGTTGGGGCCTGGCTAGACGTTGTTTCTGGTAGTAAACAAATCACACAGAGGTGTTGAGGGTGATCTAGAACCAGATTGGTTACCTTTCTTAGGATTCTTGCATTAAAAAGTTAAATTTGTAGAAGCCATGACGCATGTAGAATGAGCCTTACTTCGGGTGCTCTTGTGTTCCTTCCACAATGGTGACCCTGGTCCTTCAAGCCCCTGCTTGGTGCACCTCTGGCCAATCTAATGAACCCTTGAGTGGGAAGGAGAGGCAGGGGATGGTTCTTAAAGGAGGAGAGAGATGAGTTGCAGAGAGATCCATGCGTTCACACACGTGTTGCAGACTTGCCGTGGGCCAGACACTGCACGTCCTTTGGGGCCAAATTCAGCAGGAGGCAGGCAAGCAGGGCCCCCGGGGAGTTCATGTGATTTGGCTCCAGGAGCTCATGGTGACCTTGGGGAGAACAGTTTCCAGGGAGGCCGAGGGTGAGGGTGAAGAGCGGGGACAAGGAGACGGAGGACTGAAGGTCAGAAAATGACTCTTTGGGTATGTAAGAATCACAAAGCTTGTTTTTAAAACAATCCAATTCCTGTCCCAACTTGTTGGATATAAGAAAACTACATCTTTAAGTCCATCTCAGGCAGACCTCCAGACCACGGTCTGAAAAATGGGGCTATGGAAGAACCTGGTTTCTTAGCTCTACCTAGAACAAGGCCCAGAACAGCAAAAGAGTCTTTCCTGTGGTCTTGGCTGAGCCCCCTCTGGGCCCCTCAAGGCAGCCAGGCAGTACGGACCTCTGGGCCCTGCTCCTCTAGCAATCATGCTGGCTTCAGAGAGCTCGGCTGGTCTTGCCACAAGTGCCCACCACTCTGAAATCTAACGGGAGCCTCAGGGTGCAGGCCCCACAGTGTCCCCAATACCATCTTCTGCTGTTCTCAGGTATGGCTTAGGCACAGCGAATGAAGAGAAAGGGCATTGTAGAAGCTAAGACCCAGGGAGGCCTGTTCCCAGTGGGTGGGGCTAGAAGGCTAAAAAAAATAATAAATAAAAACAAAGTAAAGGAAAGCAAAGCTCTTGGGTGCCAGAATGGGGCTGGCCAAGGCTGTGGCTGCCTGAGTAATGGGTTCCACATTTATTTGGCTCTGTCTGCAGCGACCAGGATCCAGGATGCACAGAGGGCCTTCCAGGGGCTGCAGGGGAAAGCCCAGTTGAGGACAGACCTAGGCAGACCCCGCGATGGCCTCATCCCCCCAGGCTGACCACAACGCAGCGAGCTCATGCTCCAGCACCTCTGACTGCTCCCCTCCCCCTCCACCCCCCCCCCCCGCCCCCGCCCGAGGCTCCTGGGTCCCTGCCGGCCTGCACAGATTGTTCGCGTTATTAATGCCGATTTCCCAGAGATTCCATCTGGCTTTTTAATTGTTCTGGGATGGGGCTAGGATGCTTTGATAGTGAATTGGTATCTTTCCTATGTCTCTGCTTACGTCAAATGCTCCATCCATGGAGAGGGGTATGGAGGAGGGAAGAAGGGGGGGGGGCGGTTGAGAGATGGCAGAGACAAGGAAACTCTTTCAAAGGTCCTAGTGGTTTAGTTTAATTTAAATAGAAAATAAGGGAAAGGCCTACCCCTACCCATCAGCATAGGAAAGAACCAGATGGGATATCCCCTCTGCCCAGACCCTGCTCATGTCTGCAGGAGGCCTGTGAGTGCCTGGACGGAGGCCTTCTGGCTGAGCAAGGTTGGGGTTTCTGCCCCCTCTTGGCCCGCACCAGGCGTGGCCTCCCTCTTCCTCTCCCCACTGCCCCATCCCCTCCCATGAAATCAGCTGCTCGTGGAGGAGGCCCGGCAGGTTTCTGCCTGGGAAGGAGGGGGCGGGAGACCTGGGAGGGGCAGATACTCCTCACCAGTCCCAATGGCTCATCACAGGTGTCAGGGCCCAATGCCATGTTCACAGATTCCCAGGAGATCCAAGAGATAAGGGTAGCATTCGTGACAACCTAAACCACCAGGAGGCACCTGGCAGCAGAGGAGCGCCTCCCTTTCCCCCTTCTGCCCTCGCTCCTTCCCTGGAGGCTGGCTCCCCGGGACCGCGCTCTCCGTGGACACCAGGCTCTGGTGGCCCACCGAGGGGGTGAGGTCCCTGCTAACTCTCATGGGAGAGTGCCAGGCAGAGGCACTGGGTCCATGGCCGCATTGGGTTAAGGCTGCTACCTCCAGGAAGCCTTCCCTGGTGCCTCGATTCACACTTTGAGCCCCCGCCCCCCCCCCGACACATACACACACACCCCTTATTTCACTTATCACCCTTAAAGCACATCTGGATGTCACAAGGCTATGAGATCCTCAAGAGTAGGAGCCGCGTCCGCTTGTTCCCAGCTGAGTGCCTCGTCCTAGGCACAGGCCCTGGTATACAGTTGGCATCCAATAAATACTTGGGGTGTGTTTGGTGCCCGACTCTTGGGAGTAGTTCTTCATGAGGCTGAAGTCAGGAGGGGAACTGTGTGTGCTCTGTGTGGGGGTGGGGGTGGGGTTTGCAGGAAGCAGTGGATGCTGGAGAGTGGCTCTCCTCAAGGGCCTCCCTGGCTGAGCACAGAGCATGGGTTCCCCCCATGCTGCCCCCAGCCCCCCACAGGCTGCTCTATCAATTGGGGGCCACCCAGGGGCCCCGACATCTTGTCCCCAACAAAGCCTGCCCTGGACCTAAGGCTCTGCAGTAGGACGGGTGCCCTCTCACGAGCTGACAGCTTTGAAAGAGGAAATCCCTGGAGATGGGACTGTGGGAGGGGACGGGGAGGAGGGAGGGGAGGAGGAGTGCCCTTCCCCCACTCATTCTGGGATCTGTTCTGGGGGCAAAGGGGGAAGCCAAGGCTTGGCCCCCTCAAACAAGAAAAACTGGAATTAGCACTGAACTCAGAGAGGGTTTGCTGGGGCCTAGCAAGCCGTGGCCTGCCCCAGGCCTCTAGGCAGGCGGTGGGGCTCTGCCTCCCTGGTTCCCAGGCAGCAGGGCAGGCCGCCGCCGCCTCCTCGTTGGGCTCATAACCTTTCCTCTGCCAAGGGCGGCCACGGGTGAGGAGGCGGCAAGACACAAGACAGAAAGTGGGAGTGGGAAGGGGGCAGGTCACCTCCATTAACCACACAGCCAGGTACACCTAAAGCACTCAGAGTTCAAGAAGAATGTGTAATTTCTTGAAACGGTCGCAGCCCACAATGGCATATACTATCCGCTGCTCCAGTGAACACTCTGGGGGCGGGTGGGAAATACAAGGTAAGAGGTGTTTTGCCTTCTGCCCTCAGAAAGAGTCAACTCGGAAAGCCTGCTAGCCTCCTGGGGTCCTTCCCCTCAGGCCTTGCTCTTTCAGGCATGGAGGTGCACCCTTCCCTCGGCCGGCTATCACTGCTGCTAAGAGGGTGCCGGGGTGCCTGTCCTCCTGGGGGCAGTTGTCCAGGTGGGGGGCTTGATGCAGGGTGGACACAGTGGGCAGCATGGATGTTGGGCTGGCTCCTTGCTGGGTGGTGCGTGGGGAAGGGCCGGACACCCAACTGCAGGCCTGCCGTGGGCCGGCTCTCTGGGTGGGCTGGGCAGGGAAGGTGTGGAAGGCTGGTGGAGCCACGTGGCCCAGAGCAAGTGGGGAGGGGGGGCGGTCCTACAGCTTGAGGCCTCTCCCTGCCCACCCAGGGTCCTGCTGTGGCAAAGGCAGGTGTGGGCGAGGCTGCTGTGCGAGTTTGGAAGTGAGTGTGGCCCAAGGGCTCCTGGAGCCTGAAGCTGCGGCACAAGGCCTGCCTGAGTCCCAAAGAGGCTGCGGCGACTTCAGGCAGGGGGCTCCCTCTCCGAGTCTCTCTTCTTCCCAAGGGCCATGAGAGGCCACACCAAGGTCCCATGAGCCCCCTGCCCCCCCCCCCCCCAAAAAAAAAAAACAACAGTCTCCGACCAGGAGATGCTCTTCAGGCTCTGGCATGCTCAGCTTGGAGCCTTGTCCTCTTTCTGCCATTTATTTGCCTTGGTTGGGAGAAGTCGCCCCTTTAATGCACAGAGGGGCTCAGGATGGGTACAGAGTGAATGGAACTCAGGATCTCAGCCAGAACATATGCTGTGATTATTTACAAATGTGACCTGGCCCACAGAAAACCGTGGAAGCAGCTTTCTGGTTTTAAAAAACACACCAACATTTACTTTGATATGTTTATATTATAGATATAACACATAAAACATCTAGCATGAAACTCTACGTTCTCCTCCGAAGAAGAGAACCCAGCTGTCCTCTGCTCCCAAGCCCGCGATCTGTGTGCTGGCTGGAGGCCGCCTCCCTCCCCAGACCCGGAGCCAGGCCTCTGTGGGGGACAAGCCTGTGGGCAGCTTGGGGCCAGAGGGGACCAAGGTCCACAGCCACCCCACCCCCCCCCCAGGGCAAGCTGAGGGGAAAGGGGAAGCCCATCTTGCCTCTTTGGTTCCTCCGGGAGCAAAAGCAATCCCAAAGCCAAAAGGAAAGAGAGCCGCAGACCCTCCCTGCAGCTGCTGACGAAGAGTCTCATTTTGGCAAGTATCTGAGCAAAACCAAAACAAAACAAAAACCAAAGAAAATGGTGGTTTAGCATAGACATGCACATTCACATTGCACAAGGCACCACTGGGACACAGAGAGGCCAGATACAAATGTTGATATCGGCTGATAAAGCAAAATATTTGGAAAGCTTCTCATAACTCGGGTCCCTCTGGGATGGGCGGACTGTGCTTCATGTTTGTATGGCAATGCTGGCAACATACAGTACAGACATGGTTGATGGTCCCAGAGTCCCTTCACCCCTCTCCCAACCCCCAGACCATTTGTAGGCTCCCTTCTTCCACCAGGCCCCCTCTCCCATGTACATTTGTCCTTACAGCCAATCCACGCCTCGCTTTCTGGTCTGACTGGGGGTGAGGTCTCCCACTGGTCACATGGTGACTCCCATTCAGGGAGTTCTGCCCTGGAAGCCCAGTCTGTTGTAGGCTGGGAGGTTAGAGACGAGGAACTAGGGACCCTCCACCTTCATGTAGAACAAGGGGAACAGCCTTAGGTTCACAAAGCCCAGATCCCTGTTTCCTCCTCTCCAAGGACAAGGAGCTGAGGAGCAGCTGGGACTGGCTTATAGGATCTCTGCTCCCTGAACCTTCTTCCTCCAGCCGGAAGCCTGCACCCCTCCTCTCTCACGGGGGGGGGGGGGGGGGGGGGGGCTTGCTGCAGCCTTGCAGCCTTGGGACCAAGGCAGGAACCTCCAAAATAAAATGACAAGGCACATATTCGCTCCCCCTACTTGGTAGGAATCAGAGCAGTGAGTTTGCATTTCCAAGGCACAAGGTTATTCCTTAATACTAGAGTTGCCAGGCTCCCGGCTTGGCCCCCGGGGGAACTTCTCTCTTACAGGGAGAAACTACTGCCTGACCCTTTATCTTAGACGCACCGTGTCCCGCGCAGAAGAAGGCAAGGGGCACGCGCGACAGTCCAGGCTTTCAGGCGGCATCGGAATCTCCTAGTCCTGGCATGCGTGGCTTGGGCAGTCTTGAGATCCGGAGACCCGAAAAATACTCCCTGGGTCCCAGCCGGGGGTCGGCCCAGGGCGGTCCCGCTGTGGCGCGCCTCACGCGCAGTTGCCCATGGCCTTGACCAGGGAGCTCTCGGGCAGCTGGCGGAAGATGCCCCGCAGAGTGTCGAGTTCGCGGCTCAGTTGTTCCACCCGCTTGCGCAGGCGGTCATTGTCACTGGTCAGCTCCAGCACCTTCTGCTGCGTCTCCACGTTGCGCTGCTTGGCCTTGTCCCGGCTCTTGCGCACCGCGATGTTGTTGCGCTCCCGCCGCACCCGGTACTCGTTGCTGTTCTTGTCCACCGACTTCTTGGCTTTGCCCGCGCCGCCGCCTCCGCCGCCGCCGCCGCCCGCGCGGAGATCTGGGTGCGCAGCGGCCAGCCCTTTGAGCGCGCCGCCGGGGCCCGGCAGGCCAGCGGCGCCGAGCGCGGGCGCTGGGTGCGGGCTGGGCACGGGCGTGGGCGGCGGCGTGGGGTGGCCGGGCTGCAGGTGCATGGTGGTCTGGCCGCAGTGCGCGATCTGGAACTGCAGGTGCGGGGCAGCCAGGGGCGCGGGGGGCGGGTGCGGGTGCGGTGGCGGTGGTGGCGGCGGTTGGTAGGGGAAGAGGCCGGCCAGTGCCAGCTGCTTCGCCTCGTCCTCCTCGCGCGGCTCCTGCTTGATCACTAGCGGCCGCAGTGCTGGCGCCCCGACGCGCTCGTACAGGGGCTCCAGCCTGCCGTCCAGATAGCCGGCGGCCGAGCAGCCGTAGCTGGGAGGGGGGCCGTGCGTCCCCCCGGGCATAACAGCGCCTCCGGGTCCCACCAGGGCGCCCGGGTAGTCAAAGTCGCTGCCGCCGCCTCCCACCGGGGCCGCGGCCGCCTTGGCCTTCTCCTGCTGCCGGCTGTGCTGGAACAGGTCGGCCAGGAACTCGTCGTTGAAGGCGGCCGGGTCGATGTAGGCGCTGATGTCGATGGACGTCTCGTGTTCGCAGATGCCGCCCAGCGGCTCCTGGGCGGCAGGTGGGGCGGGGGGCTGCGCGGGGCCCGCGCCCCGGAGGAAGCCGAAGGCGGCGCTGCTGGGCGCGTGCTGGGGGCTCTGAAGGTGGCTGCTCATCGGGGTCCGCGGCTCCGCCTCGTAGAAGTCGGCCGACTCCATGGGGGAGCTAGAGTCCTCCCGGCATGGCGAGCCTCGGCGGCCTCCAGGCGGCGCGGGGCACCAATGCTGCCGCAGCCCACCGGGAGCCCCTACTTGCTTGCGCCCGCGCAGCTCCGGGTCGCGAATGGCCAGGCCCGCGCGGGGTCCCGCATTTATATCGGGGCAGCTGTCGCCCTCTAGTGTCCGACTATCGGCGACGACGAGCGGCGCCTCCTGGGTCTTAGGGCCTGCCTGCAGGGGAAGACGGTGAGTGGGGCTGGAGTGCTGCGCCCCGGCGGGAGAGGCCGCGACGCAACGCCCACTGGCCCCTGAGCCGCGAGCAGAACCGTGACCCGCGCGCGGTGCTCCACCCTCGGCCGAGTTGTCGCCCCCCGCGCACACGTGGTCGGTGGCGGGCCCCCCTTCTCTAGCCTCCCCAAGACACCCACTTCCAGCTCAAGGCCGGGATTCCAGCAGCACCCAGCCGCCGCGCACGGGGTTGGCGGAGTGCAAGTCTCGGTCTCCGAGCTACCGTGGCGCCGGCTGGCTTTAAAAGCTAGAACCAGTCTTGTCCGGGATCGGGGTTTCTGGAAGGCGGCGGCGGCGTGGAGAAGGAGCCGGGGTGGGGGTGGGGGTGGGAGGCAGTTTTGAAGATACGGCCCAGCGCACACCACCGCGTGGAGAGGCCCGGAGCGCGGTGATTTAGCGTCTTTATCTCTGATCGCCAGGCGACCCCCCCCCCCCCCGATTCCGTGGGGAAGGACCTCTCCCCCGCGCTGCCTCTGGCAGTACTTGGGGTTTCACGGGCTCCGCAGGGCCGGGCACTAGGACCCCGCGGGGAGCAGAGGGAAGGGGAGGCGGCCGCGGCCGGGGAGCCTGATGGACTTGTCCGGTCTGACCGCCTGGGCTGGAAAACTTTTTAATTATTTCTCCTAGCCGGAGCGCTGGGGTTGCTAAGCGCGCGGGGCTGGCTCGGCTACCCCGTGCGGGGCCGCCAATTTGTTCCTGTACGACGGGCGGAGCTGGATTCCGGGGCTGGGGTACCGGGACGAGGGGGAGCGCTCTGAAGGGGGGAGGCGAACTTGCCTCCGGAACGGGGTTCCCGAAGCGGGCTGGCTGTCAACGGGGTTGGAATCCGTTGACTTCTCTCCAAATCCCTACTTAGGTGGGCTCCGAGGCGGGAGCAGAGGTGTCGAGGGAGCACCTACTGGGAGAACCTGGCTGGGTGGTTTGCAGGGCGCGGAGTTCCCCGAAATCTTGGGGAGCAAGGCGGCCAGGGCAGCTGCCCTCTGGCCGCTGCGCCACCTCCGCCCTCACTGCTGCCCGCTGAAGGGGTTTTAGGCTGCGCGCCTCCCCAGCCTCGTGGAGCCTCGCGCATTCTGTGTGGGGATCGTGGGGACCGGAGGGCTCGCAGGGGGCCTCATGGGGCCGAAAGTCTCTCCCGCCACTACCGCCCCCCTTTCCTCCCACCCTTTCGACTTCGCGCTCTCAAGTCTGATGCTGCTTGGGTGTCCATTGGAGGTGGGCCTGCCTGAGAAGTGCCCGCCTGGGCTTTCAAGACCCCCTCCCAGGCAGCGGGCCTTCCAGGCTTGGCTAGGCGCCACAGCCCTCCCAGGAGCCCTCAGGGCCAGCTCCAAACACACGGCCTGGTTTCCACTGTGGTCACAGTAAAGAAGCAATTTGTGCTTTAATCAAGTTCCTATTCAATATATTTCCAGTGATTAATGACCCCACTGCTTCATTTTTTCAGCCCAGACCTCAGACACAAAATATTTTTAGCTTGATATTTTTGGACAGGGAGTAAAACTAGATACATCAAAGACGTAACCTGTGGGAGCCGGGGAGCGGCTCTCTCGGCCAGATGCAGGGCCCATGTGTACACCGGCACCTGTGGAGCCTGCAGGGAAACCCGGAGTGGGGTTTTCAGTTTTTCCGCATTGCTAGGCATAATGGCAGTCCCAGGGGAGGAGCAAAGCCAAGGCTCCTGGAAGTCTCCGGTTCCCAGCGTCTACACCTGGTTTCCTGCCGGGGTTTACAGCAGGCGCGTCTCCTCTTAGGATGGGAGGAAACCTCAGAGGCTCCCCGGGCTGGGGCAGCATTGGGAGCAGGCCTTGTGAATGGGGGTGTGTGGGGGTGAAAGAGGCACCCAAGGGGGCCCACACCCAGGGTCACAGGTCCTTCCACAGCAGAACCAGAATTCTCCCCGCAAGGCCAGCTCTGAGCAAGGTGCTTAGTGCCCAGAGCTGAGTGAGAACCGGCCTCTGCCCTCTCACTCTGCTGGGAGAGAAGGGCCTCCTCGCAGAGCAGGTGTCACCGAAAGAGCAGGGTTGGGCCTGGGCAGAGGGATGTCATCCGTGAACTCACCCAAGGTCTCTTAGGAGACTCACATGGGGATGAAGGACGGATGCACTGTGTGACTGACAAGGGGACACCCTGCCCTGGTGAATGTGGGGCTCTGGAGGAGGTCTCAACAAATTTTGTTTGGGGAGGTGCTATGGGCTAAACTGTGTGCCCCCCCCCCATTCATATGTTGAAGTCCTAACCCCCCAATGCGATTGTATCCAGAGACAGTTTTTTGTTAACGAGGTAATTAAGGTTAAATGAGGTCGGTCATAAGAGTGGTGTCCTAATCTGATAGGATTGGTAGCCTTTCGAGGAGAAGAGAGGGAGAGCTCCCCCCCACCCCTACCTGCCCTGCCCCGAGGGCACATGCACTGGCACCGTGTGAGGACACAGGGAGAAGGCGGTGTCTGCAGCTCAGAGAACAGAGCCCTCACCGAAACCCAACCATCCTGGCACATGGACCTCACACTTCCAGCCTCCAGAACTGGGAGAAAATTAATGTCGGTTATTTAAGCCACCCAGCTTGTGGTATTTTGTTAGGGCAGCCTGAGCTGACCAAGGAGGTCAGGGAGGGCTTCCTGTAACAGTGGACCTTTGAGCTGCACTTAGAAGGGTGAACAGGAATTAGCCAGAAGGATAGGTGGACAGAACGGCAGGTGCAAAGGTGGAGAGGCTCTGAGTGCATGGCATGTTCTGGTAACAAAGGACAAGATGTTTGCCCGGCTGGAGTGCAGGGATCACCAGGGAGGGGCCTAGATAAGGCTGTATCCAAAGATGGAGCTGGGTCTGTGGCCAAGGCCACTCCACGTGAGGGGGAGAACCTATCTCACAGGCTTTTGCCGACCAGCTTTTAGCCGGGGAGCACTGTGATCCGCTCCTTGGGCCACCCCCCACCAGAAGGTTCCTCAGTCAGGTGGGTGTGGATTCCCAGCACAGGGCTCCCATACTGCCCATACCGAAAATTGCCCCCGCCCCTCCCATCTCCTCTTGGACCAGGGGTGTGCACACTGCCAAGTGCCTGGTAACATGACCCATGTAGGCCCAGGCAGCTGCCTCAGGGTTGTTTGAGCAGGAAATTCCTTGTCCTTATAAGCTCCTCACTCCAAGGGAAGGGAGGAGCCAAAGGAAGGCATGAAGGGGGTCCTCTCATGTGGGGGTCCCTGAGTCTAAGGGTGGTATGGGGGTCTGCCGGGCAGGGTCTCAGTGCCCTGGCAGGGCCAGCTCTCATTCAGTGCAAGCAGGAGAACAGTGACAAGGCTGCTTCCGGCCTTGTCTGGGGGCCCAGGGCCCGGCTTCTTTTGGAGGAAGCGCCAGCAATAATTCCAAACCTGTATCCCCAATTCATCCCTTCTCTCCATCTCTCCACAGATATCCGGGCTCCAGCCACCATGCTCTCTCGCCTGGACCATTGCAGCAGCCTCTAACTAGTGTCCCCGCTGTCCTCCTTGCCTCCCCCCTCCCCCAAGCGTGCTCCACGAAGCAGCCTGAGTTACCCGTTAAACATGTGCTGGGATCGTGTCACTCACCTGCTTCAACTTCCTGTGACCTCCCACTGCAAGCGGAAGAAGACGGGTGATGTCTCAACCTGGCCACAAGGCCTGCATACTTTGGCCCTCACCTCTTCTTACTCCTCAGACTCTTCTTGGCTCCCAGCTATGCTCTTTGCAGAGCCTGGTGTCTCCCAGCCTCCCGGGTGCTTCACTTTGCTGTGCTGGCTCCCCGGAACGTTCTTCCGAAATGTTGGCATGACTCCTCCTTCCTGTCATTTGAGTCTCCCCTTCTTGAAGAGGCTCCTCTCAGGTATGAATTGCACACTAGCCGCCCCTCCCCCACTCCTCAGGCCATTGTGTGTCTTATTTTCCTCATAGCACTCCCTGGAAAATGGTCTTGTTTACTTTATTTAACTTGTTCCCTGATGTTTCCCACACCAGAATGCCAGCTCCACAGACAGGACCTCGTCTGTCCTGTTCCGCCTATTTCCAGAGCTAGAGCAGGCCTTGGCATCTGGTAGAGCCTCAAATATTTGTTGACTGGACAGGAATGGATTCTATTCAAAGAAAACCCTTACCCGGCCGTCCTCCCAGAACTCAGCTTCTTCCCAAGCCTCGGAGGGCTGCTCAAGGGTGGCCCCAAAGGATGCTGGGGAAGACCTAACCCCCTGGGCGTCAGGAGCCTCCTGAAGCCGTGCCTGGCCATACTGCCAGGGCCTGGAGGGCCTACGCAGTGCCCCCTGGCTAACTGGAAAGAAGCCCCGCGGGCAGATGCAGACCCCTGGGGCTTGGCTGAGCAGAAAGTGCCTTTGTCCGGAGGAAACGGGCCTCTTTCTCTCAGCCAGGACGCAAGGCGAGGTGAGTGGAGGCCTCCTGAATGGGGCTCGTTTGTGTAGGCGACAACTTCTCAGCCAGACAAGACAGCCCCGAACCCCCTCCCCCGCAACCCCACCTTGGCTCCAGAGCATCCATATCTACAGGGCATTGCTGGGAGGGTGCCCAGGAGAGCAAGACTTAGTCCTTGGACGTGAAACATCAGATCCACCTGGGAGGACCGGCCTGCCTCCTGCAGGCTCACGTGGGAGGCAGTGGCCACCCCAGCATGTAGACCTCACAACCCTACTGCTCAAGAGCTGGGGCCGGGCTCCTGGAGCCCACTTTTGTGCACCAACCATTTTGACCCCATTCCTTCTCTTGGCTGAGTCCAAGGATTTATGCCTCAAGGTGCATCTTAAAAAACAACAACAAACAAATAAAACTTAAAGAAGGCAAGAAACCAAATTGAAAAGCAAAGCAAGAGTCTTTGGGTGCTGGCTCATAGAGGGCTCAGTGCTAGCCCTCTTCCCTTGTGAGTGCACTGTTCCCGGTCCCATGCCCACCACGCTGTGTGTAAACCGTCCCCTGAGTGCAGGCACTGAAGCTACCGGAGAAACAAGCTGTCCACGGCGGGCTGCCTATGTTTCCAGACGCCCTATCCATTCCGCCTGTTGGATTCCTCCCAAAGGAAGCTAATGTCAGGTCCCGCTCTGGTCTGTGCTAATAGACTATCAGCTTATGGAGTTAAACAGAATTGTTAATGTACCATTCTTGACTTCCAGGATAAAGCCTTAACGGAAAAAAAAAAAAGAAAAAAAGCAACTTGCAGAACAACATGTAGCTCCCACTTTTTGAAGAACCAATTTTGAAAATATATATTATGGGTGTATAGAAAAAAGTTAGGAGGAATACACAGCAAACTGTGAACAATGGTGCTGCCCTGGTAGGAAGGCAGAAAACTTGCACTTCAAATGTATACACTTATGTATATTGCATTTTCCTTTTTAATCCTCACCCGAGGATATGTTTTTATTGATTTTAAGAGAGAGAGGAAGGGAGAGAGAAACAGCTATCGGCTGCCTCCTGCATGTGCCCTGATGGGATCAAACCCAAAACCTAGGTATGTGCCCTGACCGGGAATTGAACCCACAACCTTTTGGTGTACGGGACAAGGCTCCAACCAGCTGAGCACCTGGCTAGGGCGTATATTGGACTTTTTAAACAGACAAGTATGTGTTTATTACTTTTATAGCTTTATAAACTATAAAAATATTTTAAATCACATTAAATTTATAGTTTTATAATTTTATAAACTATAAAATGCTTTAAAGTCACCTTAATGTACTCTACAAATATATAATGTTACAATGGATTCCATAGATTTGTAAATAATTTCAAAATACTTTTGAATGACCATATTTTTTAAATTAAAAAATCTGGAAACATGGCCTAAGAATGAATTGTTTTCTGATTTGTGAATTTGAATTTGCTCATATGGGAACCATACCTAGTTATAGACACTAAATCACATTCTGTTCTACAGATAAGTCATCTTTATTTTAAATGAGAAAAGCTCATTTATTTATATATAAAGAACTACAAATCAGCCGAAACCGGTTTGGCTCAGTGGATAGAGCGTCGGTCTGCGGACTGAAAGGTCCCAGGTTCGATTCCAGTCAAGGGCATGTACCTTGGTTGCGGACATGTCCCCAGTGGGGGATGTGCAGGAGGCAGCTGGTTGATGTTTCTAGCTTTCTATCCCTCTCCCTTCCTCTCTGTAAAATATCAATAAAATATATTTTTTTTAAAAGAACTACAAATCAATGTGAAAAAATCATAATCCAAAAGAAAGTGGGTGTACACAGTTTATTTTAAAAAATAGTAAATGCAAATGATTTTACACATGTTTAAAAGTGCTAAGACTCTGAATAAAATATATACAAATTAAAACTAAACTGTCTGACAGGTCAAGATGAAAACCTTTGATAATGTGCTGTCCTGATAAATAGGTACAGCAAACAGGTAGGGATATACACTGAGTGGCCAGATTATTATGATCTCTGAATGCATAATAATCTGGCCACTCAGTGTATATCCTATATAATAAAAGGCTAATATGCAAATTGTCCCCTCAACCAGGAATTTGACCAGCAGGCAGGCCAGCAAACCGCCCATGTCCCCTCCCCTTGGCCAGGCTGGCCGGACCCCATCCATGCACGAATTCATGCACTGGGCCTCTAATATATATATACACACACTGAGTGGCCAGATTATTATGCCAGAGATCATAATAATCTGGCCACTCAATGTATACTGAAGCATCCTCTTTGGAGAGCATTTTAGCAATACCTGTCTAATTTAAAAGTGGATTTGCCTTTCACCAGAAATTCCATTTATAGAAATTTAATCCCAGAAGCTCTCATATGTACATGAAGGGGTCCATACAAGGATATTGACCAAAACATTATTTATAATTGCAAAAGACTGGAAACAATGGAATGTCTGTCTATTAATAGAAGACTGGCTAAATAACCATGAGATAGCTGGTTAATAATCCTTTGTGTTTCTGTTAAACAGGAGGAGGAAAATCTGCGTGAACACATATGAAAAGAGCTCTGATATATATGTACACACATACACACATATATACAGTGCAGAGCACTTTTCCATTTTTGTAACAAGGGGGAGACTCTACCTACATGCTTGTCTCTGCCTAGAACATCTCAGAGGGACACATAAACAGGGAAACTAGAGGACTTGCAAATGGGTCAGAAAATGTTATTATAGCCCTGGCTGGATTGGTTGGAGTGTCATCCTGATACGCCAAGGTTGCAGGTTCGATCCCTAGTCAGGGCACATGCAGGAATCAACCAATGGCTGCATGCATGAGTGGAACAACAAACTGATGTTTCTTTCTCTCACTCCCTTCCTCTCTCTCTAAAATAAATCAAGAAGTACAATTTAAAAAATTTAAATTATACATTATGATAAATTTAAAGAATTAAACAATAATTAGATAGGAATTGGGGATTGCTCCAAAAATTCCGAAACATATGACTGCTAAATATACCCTGAAAACACTAGCCTTAAGATAATGAAAAGGGAGTTTAGTTTTTATATAATTGAACAGAATTTAAAAAATCATAAAAACCCAAACAACACTTTTTTTTTCATTGTTGTCTCCAATAAAATTTATAAGCCAGTCAGTTCCTGTAAACTCTTATACAACATGAGTCCATGTCCCTCAAATATGGAATTGAGTTTCCTGTCCATATTGATTTAGCAGTTCAGGGACTTCAGGCAGGGCAGGGTTATCCCCTTTCACATCCCTCCAATTGGTTCCGTCTCTACCATTTTCAGTCAAAACTCCAAAGGTCACTTGGAAAGCACATAACCCACTAAGCTGCCAGACACTCCCTTTTGGCTAGATAACCCCCCCCGCGGCCCAGATCCCAGTGCAGAGTCCTGGGAACCAGGGAAGCGCTGTTATAAAACCCTTGTCTACTTGACCAGTAATTGGAGGGGATGCTGAGCAAATTGAGAGTTTCAACAAGCATATCTTTAGAATCCAATTTTTATTATAATTGATTAGAAAATCTAGCTTACATTCCACATGCAGTCATTTAATCATCGCCAAGGTGCAATAACAGTTAAACGAAAACCGGCATGAGTCACGCTCCTATAAAACTGTCTGCTTACAGAGTTTGGCTTTCCTCTGAACGGGGGGAACTTGAAGTCGGGCAGCATAGGAAGCGGTTGTTCTGGCCTCTTGCTGGGAGAGATGATTATGAGAAAAGCAGGTCACACGGGATCTGCCCAGTGGCTCACTGACATGGAATGTGCACATCGATTGAAGTCTTTGATTGCCCGGCACCATTTGAACACCCTTCGAACGTCCAGGGATGTCCCACCAGAAACGCTCTCTCACAGCCTCCCTCGCAGCTGGGATGAGGCATGGGTGAGAGGCTTGAGGATCTGACACACACACTGGTGAGAGCCATCAGGGCATGAGCGAGAGAGGCGGAGGGCAGGTCAGTGTCTGGGGTGCCGTGGGCATTATAAGTGGCCACATAGCCTCCGTGTGGATCCTTTGGCCCTCCTAGGAATTTTGCCAACTTCCTAACAGCCTCTTGAACTCTTCTTCAGCTTTAATTCTCTGAAGTTAGAGTGGATTTTGTCGGTTGTGCCTAGCTGGGATAGGCCTTTGGCTTGGATGACTAATGAGAAGTAGGCCAAGATAAAAGTCACAGATGACTCCTTCCATCCTCCCTCTGCAGCTATGGCCTTGGTCCTGATTCCTTGCCCTCTTTACAAGCCAGGTCTCAGAGCCAGATTAAGAAAGAAAACAGGCTGTGGAGTGAGCTACCCATTTGAATACCATTCAGGCACAGTGACTTTAATATGTAGCTTAACCTCTCGTGCTCAGTTTTCTCATCTATAAAATGGGGATAATAAGGCCATCTTCCCCGAAGAGGAGTTGTGAGGATTGAATAAAATAACCCATTAATAGCACTTGGATAAATGTTGAGGATTAGTTCTCCCAGTGAGGAAGCAAAGACTAATGTGGGGAGTTAGAAAATTCCTTATTGTATGGAATAAAAACAAAACCCCATTAACAACAGGATCAAGGAATCCTAGCCATTATCTTTCTTGCCATAGACTTCTTTAGAATAAACTCACAAATATCTAATAATAAATCCAACTATAAACTCTAGACAAAAATCTTAAAACCAGCTACCTGGAGATACTGTAGAATGAAAAACAAGCAGGCAGATGCTGGAGGGAAGTTGACATTTGGAAGAAAAGGACATCGCAGAGTGAATTTCTTTCTTCTTAAGTAGCATTTAGCCCGAAGGCAGGCCCCAGTCTGTGCATGTAGGGCAGCTAAAATTCTGGCAGAAAAATCTGCAATATTATTGGCTTGATGAACCAGAGGACACAGCTCAGGGCACCCACAGTCACTGGAAAGTAGGGAGGGGAATTCAAGAAAGGAGACAGGAGCCCAAGCAATATAAATGAACCTATGTGGTTGCAAGTTTTCTACACTTTGTGTGAGGTGGTGCAATACAAACTCTTAGCAGTGTGAAAAGTTATGGATGTATATTGTAATCCTGGGGCAATAAAATATAAGGCAAAGATAGATAGCTACAAAGCCAATAGAAAAATTAAATTGAATCATAAAACATTCAGTTAACTAAAAGGAAGGAAAAGAGGCAGAACAATTAACAGAAGGGAAAAACCAGTAGTAATATTATAGGCTTAAATCTAACTATATAAATAATGATATTAAATGAAAAGGACTCGTATTCTAATTGGAGGCAGAGATTGACAGAATGGATAAAAATGCAAGGCCCAGTCCTGGCCGGTGTGGCTCAGTTGGTTGGAATATCGTCCTATACACTGAAAGGTTGTGGGTTCGATTCCCAGTCAGGCACATATCTAGGTTTCGGGTTTGATCCCTGGTCAGGGCATATATAGGAAGGCAACTAATTGATGTTTCTTTCTCACATTCTCTCTCTCTCTCTCTCTCCCCCTTCCCAGCTCTCTAAAATCAATAAGCATATCCCTGGGTGAGGATTTAAAAAATGCAAGGCCCAATTATATGCTGTCTCCTCAGTGGATGAGAAAAGATATATCATGTAAACCTTAAGCATAAGAAGGCTAGAGTGGCGATAAAAATATCAGTAAAATAGTATTCAAGACAAAGAGTCTGACCAGAGAAGAGGATGTTTCATAATGATAAAAAGGGACAGTACATTATGAAGATATAAGAATCATAAATGTGCATGCACCTAAAAATATATAAAGAAAAAACTGACAGAACAAAACTGGAAGTTGAGAGTGTGAGATTTATTTTAATTTTTAAGTTTAAATACTTCTTATGGTTTACATTTTAATCCAATGCCTGTTGTATCATCATCGTCATCATCACATCGACAAAAGAATGGAAATGATGTTTGAGCCAAGTCTTTAAAGACGAATCAAAGTTTCCAGAGAAAGGAGAAGGGAAGACATTCCAGACAAAGGTCACATGTGTGCAGAGAAGCACTGAAGTGCCTGGTGTGTTCATGGACTGTAGACTTTGGGCATGCCTGAAATATAGGGTTGGGCTGTACTACTGAGGAGGGGTAGGAGATAAACAGCAGGTGAGTAGAAGTGAGACTTGGAAGAGCCTTATAAATTTGCTAAGAAGTTTTAACTTTATCATGATGGACATGAGTAGTTATTGAAATGTTTTTCAAAAGGAAGAGATAAGGTCATGTTTGGGCTTTAGAGAGATGATCCTGACTTCAAGTTCGATAAGGTTTAGAGGAGACCAGAGTGACTTCTGGACGATGCTCCAGTAAGTAGATTAGAAATGCTGGATGCCTGACCTGGAAGAGTAGAAGAGGGACAGAGAAAGAAGAATGGTTTTAAAAGGTCCCGTAGGAAGCACTATAGTGAGAATTTGGCGACTCTGAATCCAGATGATGACACAACTGACATCTATGAACTCCCAAAGTTGAGTTGATGAAACCTCTTGGTGAATGCTACTTTATTATCATTTCCCACAGAACAATAATAGAAACATAATAATATCTACATTTAAAAGTTCATTTTATTCAATGCAATCCCTGTCAGAAACTCAGCGGGCTACTTTGTAGAAATTGACATACTGATCCTAAATTCATACGAAACTCAAGGAACCCAGAATAGCAAACACTTTCTGATTTCAAAACTTACTACAAATGAAAATTAATCGAGACAGTGTGATACTGGTATAGGATAGATATATGGATCAACGGAATAAAATTGATAGCCCAGAAACAAAGCTTTATGTCCATGTTACATTGATGTTTTTGACAAGAGTGCCAAGACTATTCAGTGGGGGAAAGAATAGTCTCTTCAGTAAATGGTGCTGGGACAAGTGGATATCTATATGCAAAAGAATGAAGTTGGACTCCTATCTCATATCATATACTAATACTAGTGGCCCAGTGCATGAAATTCATGCACATTAAAAGGGAATTAATTAGAGGAAGTATTTTAATATTGCTATTTGCCCTTTCTCTATAATAGAAGTGTCAGAGATGAAAGAAAATTAGTAAAATGTGTATGAAAATCTTCCTCCTGTCAGAGTCTGGGGCGCTCCGCAGGACCTAGAGTCAAGTCCCGCCCACCACCTGCACGTGCTTCTAAAACGCAGGAGACACAGACCTGGCCGGCCCCAACCCCATTGGGTGAGACCCAGACCCGATTGACCCCACCCCCATCAAGCCCCTCAGGGTGGGGAGCACAGCCTCAGGTCCTCCAGCCCGGTGCCAGGTGGGGGGCGCAGCCTCAGGTCCCCTGGCCCAGCACTGGGTGGGGGGGTGCAGTCTCAGGTCCCTTGTCAAGCTCTGCCGGGCAGGGTGGTGCAGCCTCAGGTCCCTCGGTGCAGCCACAGGTCCCCCATCAAGCCCTGCCAGGGTGGGGGAATGGCCTGAGGTTCCCCACCCTGGCCAGGCACCATGCAGCCTCAGGTCCCTGCTGTTCGGTCGTTAGGTTACATCGTTCCGTCCAATTTGCATATTCCTCTATTATTAGTATAGATTAACTCAAAAAGGATCAAAAACTTAAATATAAGACCTGAAACCATAATACTTTTTAAAGTGCCCTGGCCGGCTTGCTCAGTGGTTAGAGTGTCAGCCTGCACACTGTAGAGTCCTGGGTTTAATTCTGGTCAAGGGTATGTACCTGGGTTGCAAGTTCAATTGCTGGCCCCGGTTGGGGCACATGCAAGAGGCAACCAATCAATGTGTCTCTCTCACATCGATGTTTTTCTCTCTCCCCCTCCCTTCCACTCTCTCTAAAAATCAATGGAAAAAATATCCTCTGGTGATGATTAACAAGACCCACCAAAAACTGTGAGAAGAAAACATAGGCAGTAAACTCTTTGATATCGGTCTTAGCAATAACTTTTTTAGATGTGTCTCCTCAGGCAAAAACAACAAAAGTAAAAATAAATAAATGGGACTACATCAAACTAAAAAGTAGAGGAAATCTTTAACAAAATGAAAAGGCAGCCTACTGAATGGGAAAATACATTTGCAAATGATATATGTGAAAGGGTTCAACATCTAAAATATATAAAGGACTCATACAACTCAACATCAAGAAATCAAATAATCCAATTTATTTGTCTTAAATTACATATGTAAGTGAAATTAAATGCTTGTCTTTTTCTGTCTGACTTATTTTACTTAACATGCTATCCCTGGGATGTAAGTACAGGGAATATGGTCAAATATCTTAATAACTTTGTATGGTGCCTGATGATTACAAGACTTATTGTGGTATCACATTGTAAGGTATATAATGTTGAATCACTATGTTGTACAACTGAAACTAATATAATATTATGTACCAACTATATTTTAATAAAAATTTTAAAAATTAAAAGAAAACAATCCAATTAAATACGAGCAGAGGAAACAAACAAACAAAAAGAACAGAGGACATGAATAGACATTTCTCCAAAGAAGAAAACAGAGGGGTAAATCTTTGTGACCTTTGACTAGGCGATGATTTCTTAAATATGATACCAAAAGCATAAGCAACAAAGGAAAACATTGATAAATTTGACGTTATCAAAATTTAAAAGTTTTATTCTTCAAATAATGCTATTAAGAAAGTGAAAGGACATCCTATAAAATGGTAAAAAATACTTGCAAATCATAAATCAGATAAGGGACTTGTATCTAAAATATATATTAAAAAAAACCTCTTATAACTCGACAATGAAATTAATCCTATTAAAATGGGCTAAGGATCTAAATAAACATTTCTCCAAAGAGGCTATACAAATGGCCAATGAGTACATGAAAAGATGCTCAACATCATTAATCACCAGAGATATACAAAACCACAATGAGATGTCACATCACACCCATGAGAATGGCTATAATAAAAAAGACATATAATAAATATTGTGAGGATGTTGAGAAATTGGAACACTCATACACTTCTGATGGGAATGTAAAATGGCACAGCCACTTCGGAAAACAGTATGGCAATTCCTCAAGAAATTAAACATGGTTCAACAATTCCACACTTTGGTATAAACATAAGAGAAATGAAAACATAAGTCCACACAAAAACTTATACATGAATGTTTACAATAGCATTATTTATGATAACCAAAAGGTGGTACCAACCCAAATGCCTGCCACATGCAGAATGGATAAATACTAGTAAAATGTAGATTATCCATAAATGGGATATCATTTGGCCATAAAAAGGAATGGAGTACTGATACATGTTATAATACAGATGAACCTTGAAAACATGCCAAGTGAAAGAAGCCAGTTACGAAAACGACATATATGATTCCACTTATATGAAGTGCCTGAATAGGTAAATCTATGGAGACATAAAGTAGATTAATGGTTGACTAGGACTGGGGCCATGGGAGGATGAGGGATAACTAAAGGGTACATGGTGGTTTTTAAAAGTATATATTTTTATTGATTTCAGAGAGGAAGGGAGAGGGAGAAGGAGACATAGAAACATCAATAATGAGAGAGAATCATTGATCAGCTGCCTCCTGCACCACTCCTACTGGGGATTGAGCCTGCAACCTGGGCATGTGCCCTGACCAGGAATTGAAATGTAACCTCCTGATTCATAGGTCAATGCTCAACCACCTAGCCACACTGGCCAGGTGGTTCATGTTTTTTTTGAGAGTGAAGATAATGCTCTAAATTGATTTTGATGATGGCTGTATAACTGTGAATATGCAAAAAAAAATCATTAATCTGTATACTTTAAATGCATGAATTGTATGATGGAGGAATTATATCTCAATAAAGCAGTTACCAATAAAATTACAAAACAAGAAAAAACTTTCATTTATTTTTAATTTTTAAAATTATGCAGCTAATACATGTATATTTTGCTTTTAAGAAATCCAAAATATAGCAGGGTGTCGAGGGAAAAGTTTAAATTACCAACTTATTCCAAACCTCTAATTCTACTGCAGTCCTGAGAGGAAGTCACTGTTATCAGTTTAATGTAAATCTTTCTTCACATTTTTGTCTGCATTTGCATATGTATGAACATAAACAAGACTTAGATACATAGTTTAGTCATATAATTTAAAAAATAGGAGGGCTTCATGCTGTATTGTTCCCCTGCTTACTTTTTTCACTTAACATTGTGTTTTGAAAGTCTGTCCATATCATTATATATAAATCTCCCTGTAAAAAAATACTGCATAGTATTCACATAATAATGCATTAGTAAAGATGTATGTAGGCTGAATACATAATGGTGGAATTGTTGGACCAAAGTGTAGGGGGTTTAAATTTGACAGATACTGCAAATTGTCCTTATAAGACTGTACAATCGCACACACCCACCAATAGTGAATGCATATTCTCTTCCTACATCCACGCAAACAATGGACATCATTAGCCCTTTTAAATCTTGTTTGTTTGATATCTCATTGTTTTTAACTTTTATTTGCTTGATTACATATAAGGTTAGTGAATTTGAAATGCCTTAATGTTTTCATCCTGAGTTATATTTCTTAGGATATCCTTTTAAAAACTTTTAATCCTTTTAATTTATTCTTTGATTTTGTTTTGTTCCTATCTTTTGTAAACAGCAAGTAGCTAGATTTTCTTGCTGTAGTACTGATAGATTTACGTAATGTGAGAGCTAGAAAAAAAGGAAACTTACAAAACTTGACAGAGTTGTTTAACAACAAATCACTAAGACTAATATTGTTTAAAAGTCTGTCTGTCAATTATCTTTGTTTAACATAGTATTGTGTTTTGCTGTAGAATTCAAGTTTTAGTTTTATTGTAGATATTTCCACTTGGTTATTATGATGTTTTTAAAATATGTCCACAAATTCTTTGACTCTTCTCTCCCAAAAGATGGAGCTCGATTCTCCTCCTCTGGAATATGAGCTGGCCTTAGTGACTCACCTCTAACAAACAGAATAAAATGATGCTGTGTGACTTCCAGCTTCTACTTGGCTCCTTTTCCGTTGGGATGCTTCCCTTGGAACCCAGCCACCATGTTGTGAGGAAGCCCAGTCCACATCGAGAGGAAAGGAGGCTCCCAGTCAACAGCCAGCTCCAACTGCCAGACACGTGAGGGAGCCAGCTTTGGAGTCTTCCAACCCAAGCCGCAAACATCAGGAGCCAAGACAGGCCATCTCCACCGGACTCTGTCGCAGTTCCTCCCCCATGGAACCCATGGGCAAAATAATTAGTTTTATGCTACTTCTTATCGGGATGAAGAAGAGAAGACAGCTTTACTCAGATATTTGATTATGTTTTTCTAGTGATTCACTCTTCCACTTTCCTCAATGAGATAGGTTTACAACAATTTATATAATCTTTTTTGGGGATTTTCTATTTCTAAATGGAGTGTGTTTTTTTTTTATATTTTACTTTCTTTGAGTTAATAGGGTTCTTTTTGTTCCATTTTTATCCCTATCAGAATTAAAATACATAGAATTTATACATCATCTATTCTTCTAGGATTATGCTTACCTTTTTTAACACTCATTTTTCTGTTACTATCCAGAGGCAATTGGTATCTTTCAGTAGTCATGCCCCTGAACAGGACCAAGAACTTCCTGAGCTTTCATTCCCCTCCTCCCTCTCTTCTCTACCATCTCTCAAGTTCACATCACTTGAACTTGAATTTCAGACTACCTTAAAAAAAATAGCCAGCAATTATTTACTCTTAATTATAAGTGCACCCTTTGGCCCAGTTTCTTTGCTAGTCATTGTTTTTAGTATCACATATCTTTCTCATGGACTCATTTTCTAACTTGCTGGAATTCATGTTCTATAAAATTTTCAGGGATATCTGTAGTGTAAACTTTATGAGTCTTTGGATGACTGAAAATGTCTTTATTTTATGCTTTCCATTTGAATGTAGCTTGACTTGGTATATATTTCTGAGTTCAAAAATTAAATTTCTTTCAGGACTATTTATATGGCATTCCATTGTCTTGTAGAATCTGGTGTTGCTGATGAGAGAGATATGATGCTAATGTGATTGTCATTCCGTTGTGGGTAATCTGGTTCTCTCTCTCTTTTTCTCCCTGAAGATTTTCTTTTTATATTTGGTACTCTGAAATCTTGTGAGATGCCCCTTTTTCATCACTCTTCTTAACAATCTAAGGGCCACTTTATTCCACTTTGTAAATGTTTCTCTCTCAATCTTTCTCTCCTCCTGCTTCCCTTCCTGCCTCTTAGCTTTCCCGGGACCCCTAACGCTACTCCTACTGGCTAGGACCCCTCTACCTTCCTACCGTCTAATCTACAGGTGCCCTACATCTGCAACATCTATGTTCTCCATGCTCCCTTCTATTGTGGCAAGGAAGGTGGCCCTTCTCCTGCCCCAGGTCACGCCCTTTTCTCATGCTCTGAACCCACTCCTCACCCCTTCTCAGGGACCCACCCCATCAGCATTTGCCATGCTCAGGTATCACCTACTTGAGAAAACAAAACATCTCTCTCTCTCTCTCCCTCTCTCCTCCACACCTTTTCTACCCACCTCCCTATTTCTCAACTCTTTATTCACAACTGACTTTCTTGACAGATTTGTCTCCTCTTCCTCACTTTTCATTCATTTCCCAACTCAGTCCAACCTACTCCCCACACCTGGCACGTCACTGAAACTGCTCCTGGTAAGGTGCCTTCCGGGCTCCCAGATTCAATAGCCAGCCCTCAGTCCTCGCCTCACTCTCCTCCTGGGCAGTATTTCACGCTCTCTCCTAGTTCAAATACTTTATTTTCTTGGCCTCAACCCACTGCTTCTCAGACACCTTTATCGGCTCCTCCTCTCTCAGGTGCAGGCCCCAGCCACCTTCTTTCTCTTTACACTCCTTTCCTGGGGATGGTGTTTTCTCCCCTGGCTTTGAATACCATCGATTTGCTGTTAGCTCCAAATCTGCTGCCAAGTCTGAGCATCACCCTGTAACACCTCACCTCCTCGGGTTGTTTCTCGGGTACCTCAGAGCTGCCAAGTCTAGGACTAATCTTGTTTTTGCTGAACTGCCCTCCCAATCTGCTCTCCTCTCCAGCTATCAGACCAGAATCCCAGGGGTCAATCTCTATGGCTCCTTCGCTCTCAGTGCTCCACGTTAACCCTTCATTATGACTCAAGTGTATCTATCAACCTCTCCTATGCCCATGCCAGTGCCTGGGTCCACACCACCACTGTTTCTCACCCGGACCACATATTCATGATATTCATCATTATTCATGTTAAGAGGCTAAAGCAAAGACACTTAAGCCTCGCTGGATTTTGGAAGGGAAATAGCCAGTTGAAGAGATGAACGATGGTGCAAGGCGCCCAATGAGACAGCAAATTGGATGCATTCTGCGACATGACAAAGGATATTTAGTTTTCTGACTTAGGACCGAAGTGGGGCGAGAGATCTGTAGTGGGAAAGTACCACACACACAGCAATGACAGGTTAAAACCCACCATACACAAAATCCTCAACTTCGGAAGAAAAACACAAACAACACAATGAAAAATGGAAAAGGAATTGGGCTTTCACAGGAAGAGAAATCCAAAGAGAAACATGTGAAAAAACAGGTAGTTCTCCTTTTTAAAAATCATCAGAGCCTGGCCAACATGGCTCATTGGTTGAGCATTGTCCTATGAACTAGGAGGTCCTGTCAACCTATGAATCAGGAGGTCTCAGTTTGATTCCTGATTAAGGGACATGCCTAGGTTTCGGGCTTGATCGTCAATGGGGGCGTGCAGGAGGCAACAGATCAATGATTTTCTCTCATCATTGATGTTTATCTTTCTCTCCCTCTCTCTTCCTCTCTCTGAAATCAATGAAAGCATAGTATAAAAATAATCAAAGCACATGTTTCCCTTGACCCAGAATTGAAACTATGGAGAATATACATATCTTGTAGATATAAACTTACCAGCCTATCAGTATATTTTTACCCCAGGATGGCATTTTTGCAGTGTTTTCAATGGCAAAAGCCAGAAGGGAGATCAGAAAAAGACTGGAAGAGGATGGGAAATTGTTCATGATATCATGTTGAGTAAGACAGGAGGATTCCAAGTCCTACCAATATCACTACTGCAACTCTGTAAACATGAACTGAGCATATGGACAAGGACCAGCGGTACCATGGGTACACACTGAGAGAAATAGCTGAGGGAATTGTGGGGAATTTTTGCCACTACTTTAACATTGTTTTGCCAATAATGTAACTTTATAAAGCATGAATGGTGCCAGTCCTGGGAGGGGTGATGGTTTGTGGGGTGGAGGTTAATTGGCCTGGAAGGCCACTTTAAGGTTTTCGGGCTACTTTTTGGGAAACCAGGAGTTGTGGGTGGGTTTGGGGCTTGCTTAGCTGTGGAGCAGTGAGTGGGCTGGTCTTGGGGCTCGGGAGGGCTGGACAGGGGTATGGAGTGAGGGGTGAGGGGGAGACTCGAAGTGAGTCTCCCGGGTGAGGAAGTTGCTGCCACACTATAGATAAGGCTGGGCAAGGATGGGATCTGAGGTAGCTGAGAGTGAGGGGAGGAGGCAGATTCAGGGAGCACTTCAGAAGAAGAAACCAGCCACTGGGTGAGTGAGGAGGAGGAGCCAAGGTGACTGGGCAGCATGGCCGCCGCTCACCTGGGCAGGGAAAGCCATGGACGTCAGGGGCGTTTTTTAAGGAGGTGGCTCGGGAAGAGGATTAGTGTGAGATCAGACCTGCTGAATGTGAGTGTTGAACGTTGTCGGAATCAGTTGGAAATAGGGAAATGGTCACGATGAATGGCAAAGTTCAAAGAAAAATGAAAGACGCCAGAGATTGAACATTCTTCTGTTACTTGATTGATCTGTAGGAAGACTGAACCTTCCCTCCAATAAGACAAACTACTTTCAGCTGAGGGAGTTCTAAAAATTGTACTTCCTCCCTCTCTGGTAAAACTATTCCTCATTTCGTATAGCTTTATTTTAATGTTTTTTCGTCTAATGTTGAACCCAGATTCTCCTCGTAAGCCTTGGCAATATTGCCGGCACATTTCCCCCACTTAGCACATCGCCTTGCTGGTTTTGCTCATCATATACTTGTAACCAGTGGGTACAGATGACCCAAACTACCCCTTGAAGCTTTCGTCTTCGCTATATGTTTGCTATGGACCAATTCCTCCGTTCTTTTAATAACCTTGCTTCCTCTTTGTACTCTGCCAGCCTTTTCTCTACATCCTTGTGGTGGAAAGCAGCCCTCGCTAAGCACAGTTTTCTGGGTGTGGCTCTGCTGTACTTCCCTCATCTGGGCAGCCATGGCTCTCACTGGCTCTTTCGGGTTCTCTGGCCCTGGTCTGCG
Organism: Cnephaeus nilssonii; assembly: GCF_951640355.1. NCBI lineage: Eukaryota > Metazoa > Chordata > Mammalia > Chiroptera > Vespertilionidae > Cnephaeus > Cnephaeus nilssonii. Next base: position 33,842,538 of record NC_137091.1, read on the forward strand.
ACCTTCTCCTGCAGCGACCGCTTCAATTCCACCAGCTATGGCTCGTTTCAGTACGCTCGGCCACAGGTGATAGCTTTACATTTTCCAAATCAGATATGAGTGGTCCAACTTTCAAGCTCACCCTGTGAGGATGACCATAATAGTTTAAAAAAGGAAAATAACAAGTGTTGTCAAGGAGGTGGAGAAATTGGAGCACTCATGCCTTGCTGATGGGAATGGAAAAGGGTGCAGCTGCTGCGAAAAACAGTGTAGTGGTTCCTCAAAAACTTAAAAATAGAATGACCGTATGATCCAGCAATTCCACTTTTGTAAACATAACCGAAAGAATTGAAAGCAGGGTTTCAAAGAGATATTTCTACACCATGTGCACAGCAGCATTACTCACAACAGCCAAAAGGTAGAAGCAACCCAAGTGTCTACTGATGGATAATTGGATAAACACAATGTGGTTTCTCTGTGCAGTGGAATGCTTCAGCCTTAAAAGGGAAGGAAATTCTGACACATGCTATAACCTGGGTGAACCTTGAGGACATTATACTCAGTGAAATGTCAGTCACAAAAAGACTAGTGATGTATGATCCCACTTACATGAGGCACCTAGAACTGTCAAATTTATAGAAACAAAGTAGAATGGTGATTGCCAGGGGCTGGGAGGAGGAGGGAGTGAGGAGTAGTTTAATGGATATAGGGTTTCAGTTTTGCAAGATGAAAAGAATTCTGGAGATTGGTTAACAATAATGTGAATGTACTTAACACTACTGAACTGTATAAAAGTAGTCAATTCCATGTTATGTATAATTTACCACAATAAAATTTTTTTTTAAAAAACTAAAAAAAAAAGAGGGAATTAGGGTTCAAATCTATAGGTCATTCAACAACAGTGCTGGCTCTTAGCAGTAAGCTACGCTAGAAGGCAGATAAGATGATCTGTCACCTACTCTTGCCAGAGCAGGTCCCTTGAAGGTCTCATTCCCCAACCCAAGCAGCTTATCAATGGATTCCTTCTATGTACACTCAGAGCATGGTCCCTGTCCCCCTCCCCCACCCTGCCCAGGGGTGTTCTGGTAAACCCATTTCTCTGTCTCCATTTGTCCTCTCATGATTGGTGCCCCAGCAGCCAGCTGGCTGAGCCACACTCACTCAGATTTAACAAAAGTAACATGTCCTCTAACATGTATTAAAGTAGGAGTCTTGTGAAGGGCTAACATGCAGCCTTTGTACCCACCCCACGGAGTTCACTCATCTTTATTTGCGTGCTTGTTTGGCTCCTTCGTGCCAGCATAAGTTCCTTGAGGTTTTCATCCCCATAGGAGGGACCCTTATTCCACGCCGGTGCTCACAAAAGCTTTTCTGCATCGACCAAGAGTTCTGTATTTTCTTTTACCTTATGCATTCCTTGAAGTAGGACCTTGTCTTATATACCATATTGCCACCATGTTATACATATGATTGACACTTAAAAAGAACACCTTACAGAAATTTTCAAACTTCACAAAGTCGAGAAAAGAGTATAATGAACATTCATGTGTTTATTCATCACTCTGCATCCACATTTTGCCAATTCTTGTTACCTCATAAGCATTTAATAAATCTGAGATGAGATAATAGCATTAAATGGATACAGTCCAAAGACTGAGAATTTTAAATCAGAGATAAGGAAGGACTTGTTGGAAGAATTTCTTAGTAGGTACATTCAGTTTCTTAGTAGGTGACATTGTGGCATGCACTATTTCTGCATAGCCAGGCCAGATTTTGACTCTTTATCATTCATATCTAATTATGCCTAATAATTATCTAGAGATGGCTTAAATTACCTCTTAATGTATTTCCTCATTATGTAAATCCAGACTGCACCAGGGTCCTTGTTTACAAGAACAGAAACTGAGTCTGGTTAACTTAAATAAAATAACCTATTGAAAGGATTTGGAGTAGTTCGTAGAATCCAAGGAAAAAGAGGATACCCGTGTAAAGGACAGCAAGCTGGACAACTCCAGGGCTCCAGAGGGCAGGAACTAATCGACAATCTATTTAAGATGAATCAGCTCCAACCATGTCATTCCTGTCACTATTTGTATTCCCAAGGGAGAATGTCAGTTGCTCTAGCCTGGGTCATGTGCCCTTGAGCATGTTCAACCAATCACTGCAACTGATTTGGCCAGCCCAGGCTGGTTCCCCAAATAAGAATCTTGTACTATTATCAAAAGAATAAACGAGGCCCAGTTAGTGTGGCTCAGTGGTTGAGCATACACCTATGAACCAGGAGGTCACGGTTTGATTCCGTGGTCAGGGCACCAATGCGGGGCATGCAGGAGGCCGATAATCTATGATTCTCTCATGTTTCTATCTCTCTCGCCCTCTCCCTTCCTCTCTGAAATCAATACAAAATGTATTTTTTTAAAAAGAATAAATGAGGACGACCAAGGTGAGCAGAGTCCAGCCTAAAGACCCACTAGCACTTCTCCTTGGCAGCACTTCCCAGCTTAGTGTCTTATGAATGTAATTCGTCTTATGTAGCTGGAGATATGGCTTTAATTTTTCAATCCTTAAAATACATGCTCAGGTTCACCTGTGTGGCCTCTCTGCCCACCCAGACCTTTTGGAGAATGAACAGCATCCAGAAAAGTAAGAATCCACCCTCCATTTTATCCCACATTTGATTTACTTCACTTTATGTAGTTGATAAATGTTTGGACTCCACATGCAAGTACCTTTCTTTTGGCAAACCAAGTTATATTTTTCTTCGAACTTACTTATAATATCAAAGTTCATCATCGTCATGTGTAACTGTTCTTTAGTAAGTGGTGGTCATGACAATGGGTGTCTGAGAATGAGAGGCTCTGTTCAAAGACCATTCCATGTGCGATCCTAACATGAATACGTAGTAAGGCAAAGTTGTACTGTAAAGTGAAACATTCGTCTCACTTTTCCAAGAAAACTATCAGTTTGAGCTTCATGCATTTTTTAAAAGAACACTTATAAATAAATATTTTAGGGAAAGGCTGTAGAAAACACTGAATTAGTAGAATAAATATAAACATTTCCATTTTTCCCATGTCATTGCTACATTTGATTTGAGTCCTTCAGGTTTCAGAACTTAAACGGCCTTTAGGTTAAACTTCTATGAGTTGGATTAAATACTCACTCCCAATTATGTTAGGAATGCATTTACCCCATCAATTTGGGATCATCCCAAAGAAGAGTCTAAGTTGTCGGTAGAATCTATTCTTCAGAATCTTATTCTGTTGTTTCTTTTCTATTTTCTCTTTGCTTATAGGTATTCACTTTCAAAGTTTCTTCAAGTCTTCTGGTTGCAGACATTCTTAGAAAACACTTGCTATATTCTCCTGACTTTAAGCAAGATAGGTAAACTCACTCTGATCCTTCATTACTTTACTCAATACTTAATATGCTTAGTATTTCCAGGATGGCCTAGAATTTACCCACCATACAAAGGCGAATACACTGAAATGCAGAGCATTATGGTGTTAGTTCCATGAAGGGTAAGAATACTAAGCCATTGGAGAGAAAAGTAGGTTCTGAGGGGACGGGGTAAAGAGTTCCTATTCACCTGAGAATGTCTAGACAAGTGATAAATTTCATCAATACCTTAGTTTATTTTTTACAACATTTTTTTTCATGAGCTACTTCACCCATTGTGCCACCCACACCTTGCCTGTTAGAACTCGATTCCTTTGGCATCTGGATGCATTTAAGAACACAGGCCTGGGCTACTCTAGACCTGTTCTATAAAAATAGAAAGTGAGGCGCTGGCCGATTTGACTCAGTGGATAGAGTCCCAGGTTCGAGTCCGGTCAAGGGTACATGCCTGAGTTGCAGGCTAGATCCCCAATGGAGGGGGAGGGGGAGCATGAGGCAGCTGATCAATGATTCTTTCACTTGATTAATCAAGTATTTGTTTTAAAATTTAAATATCAATTTGCTACAATGAAATAAAATAGAAAATTCAGCTCCTCAGTTGTACTAACCAACTTTCAAGGGCCAGGTTTTTGGACAGTGCGGAATGGGACCCTTACTCAAAGTGTAGTCCAGGGGTCAGCATCAGTGGCACGACGTGGGCCCTTGTTAGAGATGTAGGCTCTCAAACCCACTCTAGACTTCTGAGTCTAGCTTCCCAGAATTCAAGTGCACATTCAAGTGGAAAAGGAGGCTCCAGACCAGTGGTCAGTAAACATTTTCCATAATGGACCATATAGTAAATATTTAGGCTCCGTGGGCCACAAAAACAAACCCTTAAAAATAATTCTAAGCTCCTGGGCCATACAAGAACAGGCTGCAGGCCACATCTGGCAAAAGCAGGCTTAGGCAACATTTGACCACAGGCCATAGTGTGCTAATCTCTGTCTGGATCATAACTTCCAAGAGAGCAAAAGAATCTGCAGCCCTTTCTGGTCACCCAGTTACCTGGGATGTCCTCATAATAACAAACCAGTGTAATTTAAAAGATATCATGAATCTCACAGGGTAAATTTGCCATTATCTATCCAAATGTAAAATATGTACCCTCTGACTCACACGTTGCACTTTTAGACATCTATTCTACAGAGACATACAATCACACACACACACACACACACACACACACACACACACAGAGAGAGAACATAACAATCATATACGTTCAAAGGTATTCATTGCAGCCCAGCCTGCATGATAATAAAGTAGCATTCACCAAGAGGTTTCATCAACTCAACTTTGGGAGTTCATAGATGTCAGTTGTGTCATCATCTGGATTGAGTCGCCAAATTCTCACTATGGTGCTTCCTACGGGAGTGTTGACCTATAAACCAGAAGGTCACGGTTCAACTCCCGGTCAGGGCACATGCCTGGGTTGCGGGCTCGATTCCCATTTGTGGGGCATGCAGGAGGCAGGCGATCAATGATTCTCTTTCATCATTGATGTTTCTATCTCTCTCTTCCTCTCTGAAATCAACAAAATATGTATTTAAAAAGATATTCATTGCAGCATTATTTCTAAAAGCAAAATATTGAAAACAATGTAAATGTTTTAGTAAGTTATGATATCTTCTTTACCACAAACACTGTAAAGTTGTTAAAAGAAATGAAGTAGATATATACACAATGGCATGGAAGTGTGTCCAGAATATATTGCTAATTGAAAATAAAGAAGTTTCAGAACATGTCTCCACTTTAAAAATTGGAAACACACATATGCAAACATGCACACACACAGCTCAAATTAGTTCAGTGATCACCACAATAAAAATTGGCATATAGAAGCAGAAAGGATGGTGAACTTCCACTTTTCACTCTATACATTTCTATATTAAATTAATATTTCAATAGGTATGTACAATTTCCATAATATAAATCATTTACAAGGTGGTTTTGATTTGTGGGTACATGACTACCACCTTACTTTATAATTTTTGCTGTTCTCTCCATTATAGTAAGCCCATTACATATATAGCCAAACAATTATGTCAGTCATTTCCTTTTTGGTAACATGGGTCAGAACCCCAGAGAGGAGGGAAGTAAGTTGAGATGAGCACCACATTCTGCAGTTCTTTTCTCCTTGAAAACATTTCCTGATTTTGAATAGTGTGAAGGTGAGTTGCCAAACATAAAGCAGAATCTAGGAAGCTGGGAAACCAATCAGAACTTTTGTCAAATTTTATACTTTCACTTAAAATCTAGGAAGGCCTATACTCAATGAAGAGTAAACTGACCCTAGCTGGTTTGGCTCAGTGGATAGAGTGTTGGCCTGCAGAATGAAGGGTCCTGGTTTGATTCTAGTCAAGGGCATGATTCAGTAGGGGGCATGAAGGAGGCAGCTGATCAATGATTCTCTCTAATTGATGCTCTCTTTCCCTCTCCCTTCCTCTCTGAAATAAATTGTATATATATATATATATATATATATATATATATATATATATATACACACACACACATACACACACACACACACACACACATATACACACACAGACACACACACACTAGAGGCCCGGTGCATGAAAATTCATGCACTGGAGAAGGGGGTCCCTCAGCCCGGCCTGCCCCCTCTCACAGTATGGGAGCCCTCAGGGGTGGGACACGACCCAGTGATCAGGGGAAGGTGACACCCCATCACACCTCAGTGCAAGCCTCGACCGGCCCTGGTTACCTGAGCCTCGGGCGGCCCTGGGCAGCTGGGCAGCTGCCATCTGTGGCTTGCTTGCACCTCAGGCCGGCCCTGGGTGGCTGGGGGCTGAGAGGACTGGGGGACTCTGGAGGCACATGCCTGCCACCCCAGCAGGGCTGAGGGGACTGGGCGCCACCATCTTGTGGCTGTGGGCACTGCCTTCTTTAAGGACGTGGCAGTCAATTAGCATATTTCCTCCTTATTGGCTGTGGGTGCCGCCATCTTTGAGGGCAGGAGAGTCAATTAGCATATTCCCTCTTTATTAGATAGGATGTATATATATGAAGAGCAAACTGGAAATAGGCTCCCCTCTCAAAAAACTGAACACACTCTTAGACTCCTTTCATTCTCAAATTAGGTTATGGTAATTAGCTCTTAATTTTATCTGCCAGGAACAAAACTAAGTCCTCTTTGAAGAAAGAGAATATCTGGCAGAGTGCCAAATTATCTACATAATTTGTTGCAATAATAACTTGTATTCCATCTGAAATTATCAGGATGTCTGGAGACAGTATGAAATAATTAAAACCAAGATAAAGTAGATACTAAATAAAAAATAGATAGTATAAATAAAATTTAATAAAGAGAAAATAGGTAGTAGATCAAAAATAGTAGAGGCAGACCCTCAAGTGATCCATATATTGTGAGGATCAAAAATGGGCTTAAAAATAACTGATTGAGATCCCAGCTAGAACAATAAGGCAAGAAAAGAAATTTAAAGACATAACTATAGAAAATAAAACATAAAACTCTTATTATTCATAGACAATATGATGGTGTATGTTGGAAATACAAAGAATCTACAGAGAACGTTAGAATTCACATATGAATTTAAAGAAAGTTTAAGCTCAATATAAATTTTTTTATACTTCTGTGTACCAGCAACAAATACATTTAAAAGTCACATATAATAGCATAAAACATGTCAAACAATAAAGCTTTTAAAGAAAAAACACAAAAGATTATCTTTATGACTTCAAAGTAAGCACAGGCATGAAAAGCAGTAATTATAAGAGAATATACTTAAGAAAATTGACTATATTAAAATTTGAAACTTCTGTCCATCAAAACAGTATTAGGAAAGTGATAACACATAAAAGTGTAGAAAGATATGTGCAATATATAGAGCTAACAGACTCATATACAGACTATATGATTTCCTCCAAACCAATAAGAAAAATTCAGACAATTCAGTAGAAAAGTGGGTAAAATATTTGAAAAGACATTAATAAAAGATGATATCTAAATGGTTAATAAACATATGAAAAGATGCTCAACTACATTAGCCATGGTGGAAATGCACATTAATACCATAATGAGATATATTACATATTCACCAGAATGGCTAAAATGAAAAAGAGAGAAAATACCAAGTGTTAGTGAAGATGTGGAGCAAGCAGTGCTTTCATTTACTGCTGGTGGAAGTATCTACACTAATAAAAGAGAAAGATGCAAATTGACTGTACCTTCGTGATGCCCACCAGCCAATCAGGAGTGAGTATGCAAATTAACCCAAACAAAGGTGGCCGGTTAATTTGCATGCACAGGCACCCAGCAGCCCAGGGCAGGACACTTGTGTCATTGCCATGGCGATGATGCAGGCATTCCGCACCACCCCAGTTGCTCCAGGTCTCTGAGCAGCATGGGAAGATGGAAAGGCAGCTCTGGGCCAGAGCAAAGGCAGTGCCGGCAGCCAGGGGAAGGAAGGCCCATTCTTGCACGAATCTTCGTGCATTAGGCCCCTAGTAAATTATAGCAACCACTTTGGGAAAATCCTTTTGCAATATCAACTATAGCTGAACATATGCATCAAGTTTGCTCTTAGCTCAGAAATGCATATGTGTTCACTTAAAGATATGTACTAAAATATTCCCTATCAGTATTATTTGTAACAGCTCCAAGCTTGAAACTACCAAATGCCCATCAATCATTGAATGGTTAAATAAACGAAATACTATACAGTATAAGAATAAATAATCTATAACCAGACAAACAATATGGACAAATTTTATAAAAATAATATTGTACAAAAGAAGCTAGATACAAAAGAGAACATAATATGGTTGGTGGAATCTAAGATGGCCCTCAATCATTTCTGCCTTCTGGTATTCATGCCCTTGTTTAAAATCCTCCCCTGTTCCAGATGGGTGACTCAGTTGGTTGAAGCATCATCCTGTGCAGCAAAAGGTTGCAGGTTCTATTCCCGATCAGGGCACATACCTAGGTTGCGGGTTCAATCCCTGGTCGGGGCACATACGGGAAGCAACTGATCAATGTTTCTCTCTCACATCAATTTTCCCTCTCTCTGTTTCTCCCTTTCTCTCTAAAAGATCAGTAAAATGTATCCTCTGGTAAGGATTTAAAAATAAATTAATTAAACAAAACTCTCCCTTTGCGTATGGACTAGACCTAATGAATCACTTATAATGAATATGACAAAAATGATAAGATGTCAATTCTAAGATTAGGTTGCAAAAAGGCTCGGGCTTCCATTTTGGGTTCTCTTTCTCTCTCTCTTTTCATTTTCTCACTCTGAGGAAAGCCTGTTGCCATATTGTGAGTTGCCTAATGGAGAGGATCTTGTGGCAAGGAACTAAGGAAGACCTCAGTCTAACAACCTGCAAGGATTTGAGTGCTGTCAGCAAGCTTCTTCACCCAGTTGAGCCTTCAGATGAGGCCACAGTCAGAGCTGACAGCCTGATTGCAAATTCATTTGGATTCCCGACCCACAGAAACTGTAACATAATAAGTGTTTTTTGTTTTAAGATGTGAAATTTTGGGTTAATTTGTTATGCAAAAATAGATAACTAATGTGCCATCTGATTCCATTTGATAGGCAAATACAAAAGCAGGCAAAACTAGTCAGGATAATAGTTACCCTTAACGAGTGTTAACTACTAGAAGGGAGAATGAGTGGGGATTCTTGGGTGCTGATTATGTTTTATTTATTGATTTGGGTGCTGGATACATAAGTGTGTTAAGTTTATAAAATTCACCAAGATGTGTACTTTAGATATGTATACTTTTCTGTATGTACTTGTGATGGTTAATTTTATGTGTCAACTTTACTGGGCCACAGGGTGCCCAGATATTTGGTTAAACATTATTTCTGAGTGTGTCTGTGAGGGTGTTTCTGAATGAGATTACCATTTCAATTAGTAGACTGAATAAAACAGATGGCCCTTCCCAATGTGGATAGACCTCATCCAATCTGTTGAAGTCTGGAATAGAATAAAAGACTGAGTAAGAAAGAATTCCTTTCTCTGCCTGACTCTCTTCAAACTGAAATATCAGTCTTCTGCCCTCATACTGAGACTTGGGCTGGAACTATACCATTGACTTTCCTGGGTCTGGACTTCTAAAACATTTGTAATTGCATAAGCCATACCTTATTATCTCTCTCTCTCTCTCTCTCTCTCTCTCTCTCTCTATTTCTCTCCCCTGCCCCCACTTTCTATTGGTTTGCTTCTCTGAAAATTCCTGACTTACTGTATTCAATATGCTATACTTTAGTAATAAATTTATTAAACTAGTTAATATGAAAATAAGCGAATGGAAAATTTCACCAGCAGCCAAGATTCGTTTAAAAAAATTAAAATAAAATAGAAATTCTAGTCTGCAATTAAGAACACAATAGATGCCAGGCTGGTATTGCTCAGTGGTTGAGAATTAACCTATGAACCAGGAGGTCACAGTTCGATTCCTGATCAAGGCACATGCCCAGTTATAGGCTCAATCCCAGTAGGGGGTGTGCAGCCGATCAATGATTCTCTCTCATCATAGATGTTTCTGTCTCTCTTTCTCCCTCTCCCTTCCTTTCTGAAATCAATAAACATATATATATTTTTAAAAGAACACAATAAATGGGGTTAACAATAGAATGACACTAAGAGAGATCAGTAAATTGGAAACAGGTGAATTTAAAGCAGAATGCAGAGACAAGGGGGTTAATGAACTAGAAGATAGGTCTAGACTGAACTATGCAGAAAGGGTAAACATGCAAAATGAAGAAAATAATGTAAAGACATGTTAAAAATGCTTAACATCATATAATTAGGACCCAGAACAAGAGGAAAGAGCACATATCCCAAGTTGGAAACCACACCTCAGCACTAAAAATTTAAAACAAAGGGAAATTTTAAAAGTATCTAGAGAAAAAAGACATTATCTTTTAAAGGAAAAAGAAAATAGACAGATGAGTTTTTGATAGAAAGGATGGAAGCCAGAAGAAAATGGAATTTTCTTAATGTATTAAGAGAAAATTGCCAACCGAGAATTCCACAGATAGTGAAAATATGCTTCAGAAATGCAGGTGAAAAAAAAAAAAAAGGTTTAGACAAACAATAACAAGATGAGTTACTTGTACACCACGCTAGAAAAAATACTAAAAGAAACTTTTCAAGCATACAAAAATTCCAGAGTTAAAGATGAAAATTCAGGAAGGTTTAAATAGTGGCAGAAAGAGGAAATGTGTTGTATAAATCTAAGTGAATACTGGCTGTATAACACAAAAGTAATAGTGTGTATACATATATAATCAAAATATATGATAACTAGTAGCCCTGCGCACGAATCCGTGTGCCAGTAGCTCGCCAGTAGCTTGATGCTGCCCTCCAGTAGCTCCCCTGCCGCCCCCTCTCATAGCCTGCTGCCCTGCCTCCTCCTGTAGCTCTCCGCTGCCAGCTTGTAGCTCGCTGCCCCACCCTTCTGCTGATCTGTGATCGATCGTTATGCAGTTGGTTGTTATGCTTCCCGGTGTAACGACCATTTGCATATTACATCTTTATTATATAGGATATCACAAAAGGTGGGAGGGGGGTGTACCAGAGCACACCCTGAAACAAACATCTGAGTTTAAACAATTTATTTGGGAAGCTAGCCCAGGTAATAGAAGCATGGGCCTGGAAAAGTGAGGTAGGAAAGGGAAAGAAAACAAGGAAGTTGTGCATAATTCAGCAAATTGTCACTATGGGTAATTGGAGCTTAATCCTGTTTATAAACTCTGGAATGAAAGAATATGCGCCTCAGAGTTAATCCTACCTCAGGCGCAAAGAAGCTGAGAGATTTACCCACCAACTCTGGTCAGCAATTACTTGGTTGACAACGACTACAAGGCGGTTTTGATTTCCCAGTAGTTTTAGCCTGCTTGGCACTCATCATCTAAAGAAGCCCTCAGTCAAAGCTGAGTCACAGGTGCTGGGAGCTGTCAATTGAGCTGATGTGCATGGAAATGGAGTGCCAAGAGGGTTTAGGTGGGGCATTGAAAACATCTATTTCAGAAAATAAGGGAGTTAAAAGTACAAAAATTATTTTTAATCATTCAGTAAGAAATAATGCACTCAATTTTTAGACTCCAATAAGTAGAAGATACAAGCTATAATCTCCAGAGTTCAAAAAGTAAAATAATATATATTTGATAAATTAGGAGAGGAGGAAAATGGATTGATAAAAATGACTTGACTAATCCAAAATAAAAGTAAAAAAAAATTTAAATGAACATAGAAGAATGAAATTAATAAAAAAACAAATACTAAGATGATAGATTTTAATCTTGATGTATCACTAATTACATAAATGTAAAAGGATTCATTAAAAGACAAAGATATCAGATTGAGTAATAAAATACCCAACTGAATGCTGCTTACAAGAGTCATACTTTCAATGTAAAGATACAGAAACAATGAAAATAAAAATATGGAAAAATTATAGATCATGCAAACATCAACCAAAACAAAGCATGTGCAGTTATATTAATAGATAAAATAGAAGTTAAAATAGAAAGTGTTACTAGGACAAAAGAGGGATAATGATAAAATAGTCAATCACTAAGAATATATCACAATTTAAATTTGTATGCATTTACTAACATAGTCTCAATATGTATAAAGCAAATGGACAGAACTGAAGGGAAAACAAACAAATTCACATTCATAGTGAGAAATGTTTACACATTTCTTTCAGTAACTGATAGGACACACAGAACCAATAAGGATATATAAGATGTAAACAACAAGATTAACAAACTTAATCTAATTAAATATAAAATATTGCTTCCAATATCTGCAGAACACACATTCTTTTCAGGGGAGGGCAGTTGGGGGGGACCATTTACCAAAATTGGCCATATTTTGGGCCATAATGCAAGACTGAACAAGTTTTAAAGGACTAAAATCATACAAAATATATTCTTATGAAATTAAGCTAGAAGTCAATAATAAAAATAACACCCCAAATCTCTAAATGTTGGAAATTAAGAAACATTTTTTTAAAAATCTAATGAGTCAAAGAAGTAATCGCAATAAAAATTGGAAAATATTTTAAGGTGAATGATAAAATATAATAAAGAGGTAATATGCAAATTGACTGTCACTCCAACACACAAGATGACCGCCCCCATGTAGTCAAAGATGGCCACCCCCATGTGGACACAGGATGATCGCCACAAGATGACCAGCAGGGGAGGGCAGTTGTGGGCTATCAGGCCAGCAGGGGAGGACAGTTGGGAGGGACCAGACCTGCAGGGGAGGGCAGTTGGGGGTGACCAGACCAACAGGGGAGGGCAGTTAGGGGTGAACAGGCCTGCATGGGAGGGCAGTTGGGGGCAACCAGGCCTGCAGGGGAAGGCAGTTAGGGGCGACCAGGCTGGCAAAGGAGGGCAGTTAGGGGTGACCGGCCAGCAGTTAAGGGCAGTTGGGGGTGACCAGGCCTGCAGGGGAGGACAGTTAGGGGTGACCAGGCCAGCAGGGGAGGGAAGTTAGCGGTGACCAGGCAGGCAGGGGAGGGCAGTTAGGGGCAATCGAGCTGGCAGGAGAGGGCAGTTAGGGGCGACCAGGCTGGCAAGGGAGAAAGTTAGGGGTGACCAGGCTGGCAGGGGAGCAGTTAGGTATTGATCAGGCTGGCAGGGAAGTGGTTAGGGAGTGATCAGGCTGGCAGGCAGAAGCAGTTAGGGGCAATCAGGCAGGCAGACAGGCTAGTGGTTGGGAGCCAGCAGTCTTGGATTGTGAGAGGACAGTCAGACATCCCTTGAGGGGTCCCAGATTGGAGAGGGTACAGGCTGGGCTGAGGGACATCCCCCCCCCCCCGCATGAATTTTGTGCACTGGGCCTCTAGTGACATAATGAAATTATTGGATATAGATAAAGCTGCTTTTTATAGCCTTAAATCTTCTTCTGGTAGAAAAGAAGGCTGAGAATTAATGACATAAGTATTCATTTCAAGTGCGAGAAAAAGAACAGCAAGTAAACCAAAAAAGTAGAAGGAAGAAAATAATAAGTATTAGAATAGAAAACAATGAAGTTTAAAAGAAATGTATACTTAAAGACAAAAATTAGTTCTTTGAAAAGAATATTGAAATCTATAAACTCCTTGAAGATGAATCAAGAAAAGAGAGAAAAAGAACAAATTACCAGCATGAGACTGACAGCTGAGATCATGACTGATCTTAAAAAGACATTAAAAAGATAAGCAAGGAATTTTTATGCCAATAAATTCGGAAATTTAAATGAAATTTAGAAAAATACCACCAACAACCAAAAATAACAAAGGAGAACATTTAAAAATCTATTTAATAAATTGAATCCATGATTAAAAAAACCTTCCCATAAAGAAAAGAACCTCCAAGTCCAGATGGCTTTAGTAGTGAATTTGACTAAACAGTCAAGGAGAATACTTATTTATGTTCAGGGACTACTTCAAAAGGGAGGACTTACCAACTTGTTTTATGAGGACCAAATAACCTTGTTTCCAAAAGTGACAAGGATATTATAAGAAAAGTATAAGCCAATCTTTCCCATGAATTTAGGTATAAAAATTCTAAAACAAAATATCAATAAACTAAATCCAGCAATATAGAAAAATGACAATAAATGGTGACCAAGGAATAAAAGGATGGTTTAACAAATTGATGTAATTCCAGAGTCACAAAAGGAAGGATTAAGTAAAAAGATGCAGAAGAATCCTATATAACAAAAGGCCAATATTCAAATGGATCGAACAGTGAAACTACCAGTCACCATGATACACACTGACCACCAGGGGGCAGATGCTCAATGCAGGAGTTGCCCCCTGGTAGTCAGTGGGCTCCCACAGGGGGAGCATCGCTCAGCCAGAAGCTGGGCTCACAGTTGGCGAGCCCAGCAGCGATGGCGGAAGCCTCTCCCACCTCAGTGGCAGTCGGACATCCCCTAAAAGCTCCCAGACTGCGAGAGGATGCAGGCCAGGCTGAAGGACTCCCCCCACACCCACCCTGAGTGCATGAATTTTGTGCACCAGGCCTCTAGTCATATAATAAGATTCAACACTTATTCATTATAAAAATTCTTAGTAAGCTATAAATAAATGAAAACTTCCCTTCGTAAGGTATCTAAAAATATCTACAGAATGTAGGCAAAATACTGAACCTCTGTCAGAAATTGGTAATGAAAAACATATATTGGCTCTCACCACTTCTATTTGATATTGTACTTCAGGGACTAGGCAATGTGGTAAGGCAAGAGAAGAAAACAAAGTTATAAGGATTGAAAAGAAGAAATAAAACTGTTATTATTTACAAATAATATGATGTTATATATAAAAAACCCAAAGAATCACAGACCACCTGAACTATGCAGCAAAGGGTTTAGAATGTTTCATAAACTTAGTTGTTAAGGCAGCAACATGGCTTGGAAAGTTCTACCGTCGGTAAAATTCTATCAAAGAGCATCACATGCTACAGAGAAACCGTTGGTGAAAGGAAGTCAACTGAACGGGCAAAACTTCATTATTGTCTTATTTTAAGAATTGCCACAGCCACTCCAAGCATCAGCATCCACCACCATGATCAGTCAGTAGCCACTAACATCGAGGCAAGACCCACCAGCAAACAGATTAAGACTAGCTGAAGGTGATGCTTACCACTTTTAGCAAAATGGTATTTTTAAACTAAGGTATATATATTGTTTAGACATAATGCCATTGCACACTTAATAGACTACAGTATAGTGTAAACATAACTGGGAAACCAAAACATTCATGTGACTCACTTTATTGCAATATCCACTTTATTGAGGTGGTCTGGAACCGAACCTGCAGTATTTCCGAGGTAAGCCTGTACTTAATTTATTATAAAGCTGAGAAATGCCAAGCAGTAAGGGAAGAATGGCTTTTTGTTGTTGTTGTTAATCGTCACCCAGAACATATTTTTCCATTGATTCCATTGACTTTTAGAGAGAGTGGGAGGGAGGGAGGGAGGGAGGGAGGGAGGGAGGGAGGGAGGGAGGGAGAGAGAGGGAGAGAGAGGGAGAGAGAGAAAGAGAGAGAGAGAGAAACACATCCATTGGTTGCCTCCTGCACATGCCTCGACCAGGCCAGGAAGGAACCTGCAACCCAGGTACACGCCCTTGAGCGGGAATCCAACCTATAACCCTTCAGTGCTTGAGCCGATACTCTAACCACTGAACACAACAGCCAAAGCAAGAATGGCTTTTTAAATAAATGGTGCTAGATCAATTGAATGTCTTCATGGGGGAAAAAATGAATGTTGACCACTGCCTCAAACATACAGAAAAATGGATTCCTGTCATATCAATACTCTAAATGTGAAAATTAGAATAGCAATGCTTCTAGAAGAAAATATAAGAGAAGATCTACATTACCACGAGGTAAGCAAAGCTTTAAAAAAAATTATATATATATATATATATATATATATATTGATTTCAGAGAGGAAGGGAGAGAGACAGAGATAAAAACATTAATGATGAGAGAGAATCAATGATTGGCTGCCTCCTTCACGCCCCCTACTGGGGGGGGGGATCTAGCCCGAAATCTGAGCATGTGCCCTTGGCCGAAATAGAACCTGGGACCCTTTAGTCCTCAAGCCAACGCTCTATCCACTGAACCAAACCGGTTAGGGCAGCAAAGCTTTCTTAACTAGCACAGAAAACACAAAGAAAAAGATTGAAAAATTGGATTACATTAAAATTAGGAACTTCTCTGCTCATCAATAGATTCTGTTAAAAGAGCAGTAAGTCAAGCCACAGAATAGAAGATATTTGCTGACTTATGCCTGACAAAGGACTTATATACAGAATACACAAAGAGCTCTTACAAATCTAGATACCCAAGAGAAAAAAATTGAATTGGCAGTTCACCAAAGAGAATCTTCAAATGGCCAATAAACACAGAATAAGTTGCTCTATTTCATTGAGTATCAGGGAAATGTAAATTAGTAGAACAATAAAATATCACTACACCCCTCTCCCCCACTAGAATGGCCGAAATTAAAATGACTGACAATACCACATATTGGTGAAGTTGTGGAGTGGTGTGTGTACCAGTTTGCTTGGGCTGCCATACCAAAGTACCACGGGCTAGGTGGTTTAAACAACACACATGTATTTCCTCACAGTTCTGGAGGTTAGAAGTCCAAGATCAAGGTATCAGCAGGGCTGGTTTCTTCTGAGGGCCCCTCCTTGGCTTGTAGATGGCCTGCTTCTCCCTGTGTCTTCACATGGTCTTCCCTCTGCTGTGTGTGTGTCCTAATTTCCTCTCTTAAAAGGACAGTCATATTGTATTATGGGCCACCCGAATGGCCTTATTTAATCACCTCTTTAAAGATCCTATTTCCAAATATAGTCACATTCTGAAGTACTGGGGGCTAGTACCTTGACATATGAATTGTAGGAGGATGCAGTTCAGCCCACAATCTGGAGTTACTGGATCTCGCCTATACCGGAAGTATAAATTGATATAACTGGTTTGGCAACATCTATGAAAGCTGAAGAGACCCACCTCCTGTGACTTACAGGGGATTCCATTTCTAGATGTACATGAAACAGAAATGCAAGAGTATCAAAAGACATCTAAGAAATATTCATGGAGGTATTCATAATCACCTCAAACTGGAAGTGACACAAATATTCACAATGGATAAAGGGATAGATACATTTTGGCATATTCATGCAATATAATTCTATAACATAATAAAAATGAACTATCTATTGCTACTCCCAACATAGGTGAGTCTCATGAACATAATGTTGAGTGAAAGGAACAAGATATTGAAGCATACATGCTGTGCATTCTATAGATTTGCATTTACATTAAGTTCAAAAACAGGCAAAACTGCCCTGGCCAGTGTTCTCAGTGGTTAGAGTGTCAGCTTGCACACTGGAGGGTCTTCGGTTCGATTTCCAGTCAGGGTGTGTTCGGGAGGCAACCAATCTATGTGTCTCTCTCACATCGATGTTTCTCTCTCTCTCTCTCTCTCTCTCTCTCTCTCTCTCTCTCTCTCTCTCTCTCTCTCTCTCCTCTCTGTGCTCCTCCCCCTCCCTTCTACTCTTTCTAAAAGTCAATAGAATAAAAAAATATCCTCCTTGGGTGAGGATTAAAAAAAGAAATAGGCAAAACTACTCCAAGGTGTTCAGGAGGAAGTACGACAGTGACTGAGGGTCAAGAACCACAAGGGGGCTTCTGTTCCTTGATCTGGGTGCTCACCTTGCGCAATTTCATTGAGTCGTGTGCTTAGAAGTTGTGCCATTTTTTCTCAGTAAATCGGTCCATTTAAAAAAGTAAAGTACCTCAGCCGGCCTGATACTAGTTTGCAATTGATTTTTAAAAACCACCTTTGTCAGGAAAATTGCAATATCCCTGTTCTCAGTCCATGCCAGGCGGGAGACCCCGAAGTCAAATCAGCGTCGTCCCCTCTGAGCTGCTCACAGCATTTGTAATTCATTCCCTTAGCGATGGTTTGGAAAATTTCTCCCAAAGACATACTTCTCATGGTCAAAGGACCATTAAATGGACTATTCTTAGAAAGAGGAGCTTAGATAGGAACTGCTTTTTATTATGGAATTGAGAAAAAGGGATGCAGGACAGAAAACAACTTGAATAAACAAGACAAGGAAAAGAGCCCAACAAATTGACCCAGATGGTGTCTTGATTCCCAGAGGAATATGAAACTCATTTTGGGCACAGATCCCTCTTCAGGGTGGAGTCTCTTTAGTCCCAGCTGATTAGTTAGCTGAACCTGGGCATTAGGTGTCCTGAAGCCAGCTGAGTGTTTGCACCTACCATTCCCAAACCTCTCTTCCCGGATACCATGGAGACGTGTAATCAAAGAGCCGGTTCCCCTCCTCTTCCTCATCTCCTCCCCAGGGCACCAGAGCTACAGCCTTGGGTTTCTCTAGTTCGATATCGAGAGAAAAAAAATCGAGCTAACTGGAGAGTTACCCCTGGAACTCCCAAGATTTGGCATCTGTGTACCTCATGTGATCCTGGGGGAATTCTCTATCAAAACCAGGATTTTTCCCCATGCAAATCTCATTGTCTGAATACCCCGGGAATCACAGGTGAGGATAACCTCCTATGAGGTGCCTCCTTGGCCCAATGCCATGACGTTTTTGCTCTTCCAGGCTAATGAGAGCAAAATCCTGGCAGGTCTCAAGGGAGCTTTTGGAAATAGGTGTGGCAGTTACCAAACCCATGTACAAGAGAACACATTCTATTCCCAGGTGTATCCCACTCGCTCTTGTTTGGACATGTTTTGAATCGATAAGCCCCTTTGAAAAAAATAATTCACTAAGTATGCAGTTTGGGTGGGTTTTACTTAAGTTTCAAATTTACGAACATCTTCCTGCAGGAACAAATTTCTTGTTAAGAGAAAGGGACTTACCTTTTTCCTTAGCATGTCCGGCTGCTTCTCTGAGCACATGGCCTATATGTACTAGGAATCCTTGAAAAGAAGGGCAGGGGGAAGGGGAGGAGACCTTTCTCAAAAGAATGGCTCCGGCCCTAGCTGGTTTGGCTCAGTGGATAGAGCGTCAGCCTGCCGACTGGAGGGTCCCGGGTTTGATTCCAGTCAAGGGCACATGCTCTGGTTGCGGGCTCGATTCCCAGTAAAGGGTGTGTAGGAGGCAGCCGATCAATGATTCTCTCTCATCATTGATGTTTCTATCTCTATCACCCTCTCCCTTCCTCTCAGAAATAATAATAATAATAAAAAGATTAAAAAGAAAAAAGAATGGTGGCAATGATGTCTATAATAACATGTCCTAAGAGAAAAAATGAGCCTGGCAGTTTTCAGAGTAATGAGACACCTGCAGAAAGCCATTCCAGATCATTTTATTTTCATGCACATTTCGGGGCTTTAGTTTTCTTGATTGGATTCTGCAAGTCTTTGCTCCCACTTGGCCTTCCCACAGAGGCCCATCTTGAGCATCCTATTTCAACGTACTCAGTCCCATACCCAGTCTGCCTTAGACTCCTCCACTTTTCCCCACAATATTTACCACTTTTTAATGTAGTATTCAGGTTATCCCTGATTGCTGTCTCTAGTTGGTGGTCTGCCTCCCTGCTAGAATGAGACCCCAGGTAGCTGGGAAACACCCCTGGTTTGTGCCCTGTGCATCCTGAATGCTAGGGCCGTGCCTTGCACATAGTGAGCACACAATAAATACTTGTTGACATTTGAAAATTCAGTACCGTAATTAACCAAGTGCCAAGCTTTTAAATCTTCTTGCTCAAATCAAACCAAAAACTTTGATTAAAAAGTCTCTGCTGTTAACCCAAAGTGTATTGTAACATTTCCCAGATACAGGGTCCGGTTGCATTATTCCTTTTCATAATACCATTTCAAGCAAATCTACACTAATAAAAGAGAAAGATGCAAATTGACCGTGCCTTCACAACGTCCACCAGCCAATCAGGAGTGAGTATGCAAATTAACCCAACAAAGATGGTGGGTTAATTTGCATACGCAGGCTCTGAGTGGCTGGAACGCAGGTGTTCCACACCGCCCCAGCTGCTTGGGGCCTCTGGGCAGCATAGGAAGGCGGAAAGGCGGCTCCGGGCCGAAGCAAAGGCGGTAAAGGCAACCAGGGGGAGGAAGGCCCATTCTTGCACTAATCTTCATGCATCAGGCCTCTAGTTATTAATAAATGTTAATCTTTGAATATCAAGGTACAGAAATCTGGAAATTTAAAAAATCATGTATATAATACATATATACTGTACGACATAAAGCAAATTTAGGGTTAATCAAGGATTCTTTAAAGACAAACTTAAAGACAACACATTTGTCTTTAATCATGGCATGCAGTGTCTGTTTGGGGAACTCCATATGAAAAAGTCCATGTCCAATTTTAATTGTTGAAACTGTGTTTTGGATGCCTGGTAGGTGCCAGATACTTTGCCTGCATTGCCTCTAATTTTCCCAACAACCTTTTAAGGTGGGTATTATTATCCACATTTATAGATGAGGAAACCGAGGCCCAGAAAGGGGAAATCACTGGCCCAAGTTATACAGATCTCAGATGAGAACTAGGGTTTGCTCAACTCCAGGGTTTGTTCCCAGACATGGTGCTCATTCTCCAGAAAATAGTGCAATGTGATTTCATGTGATATTCACATATGTCATTGGTTTCATATTCTTAGTCAACACATATGTTTTGAGTAATTGTTATGTTCATAGCACTGTGCTGGCTTCCTTGGAGATCACTGTACGAAGCTTGCCATCTCTCTGGGAGGTACTCATGAACCCCAGGCAGCCTATGTGATGTGACAAGTGAATGGGATCCATGTGGAAGCTGTGGGAGTTCAGAGCAGGGAGAACCCCCCCGGGGGCCAGGCTGCTGCAGCCTAATCACAGGTGCACCATTGCCTTCTCGGCCAGGCAGGGGCCACTGTCTGAATTTGGCTGCCCACTTCTATCGCCCCTCACAGTGCACCTCAATTCTCATGAGAAGGGACCTTTTCCCTCACTGCACAGTCTGTTGCCATCCACTGCCCTTCCCCACCCTCTGGGGAAGCTAGGGAGGCAGATTCTAGGATGCTGATGGGGACTCCGTCCATTGCAGGCCCACGGTCAGGACCTTGGATCTCCAGTGAATGACATAAAGATGGTGGACCATCTGCTGGCAGCAATCACTGTGGCGAGAAGACTGACGCAGCCATATTTGGATTGGGCTGCTCCGGGGATGAGGCAGTGACCCAGGTCCCAGGGATCTGGGAGAGCTTTCCAGAAACCTCTTTGCAGTTGGTACAATCCTTAATTTTTTTTGTCTGGTCTTTACTGGAAAGGTATCTTTCCCCCTTTACTCTTTGACCTGAATTTAACATGGATGGATCTCGTTCATGAAAACCATTCTAGGAACAATCATCACTGAGTCAGATCGAAGCCTGCATTTAGGAAATTGTTGGTCTTCTCTGATTCTTTCCCCACAGGCTGAAATGTCTGCTTCTTACTTCATAAAACTGAGCAAGTTCAGTGTTTTCTTCATTCCCCGACGTTACCTGAAGCTTGATAACTAGACAGGAAGCCAGCAGGAGTCATGGAGTCACGGCTTGAGCAGGGGTCTGGCGGAGGCGGCCAGGGGGTGAGGCCGGGGCCCTGGGTGTCCTGCAGGTGTTGCTCTGTGGGATGATGCAGGGAGAGGCTTTCCTATATTTTGGCTCAGAGCAAACAGATCTTATCTGCAAAGTCACAGCACTGTGCCTGGTCCTGAAACCTTGACAGAATTAAGCCTGGGATGACCCATTTACCGGGTGAGTGCTCTACGGGCGATGTGCTCATTCACAGTCTATTTTCAGAGTACATCTGCCCCTTTAAATTCCCTGCACCCACAGCTAGTGTGCAACTGTAACTTGAATTCATCAACGCCAATCATTCCAGTTGCCTTTTTTTCAACTCGGAGGTTTTTAGTATAAGTTGTCATGGGAAAAGAACTCTTAATAAATCCCTTTAAGCACAGGGAACTAGGGCAATTACTGACACTTTAAGAATTATGGAAACATCTTAAAGTTTGTGATTTATGGTCTAAAGGACATGATAATCCTTTTTTTTTTTTCCTTTTTCTTACTTTTTTTTCTTTTTGGAAGGGCTTCAATGAACCTCAAGGACAAACACTGGGCACACAGACTCTTCAAGTCTAATTAATGATCTGGTTTTGCCCACAACAGTCACACCTTCAAAACTCCGAGGTGGTAGCTCATCATCTGAAATTCTCCCACACTGAAATAATTGTACACGCCCTTTGGGGCAATGACAGATATATGCGCAGGGTGAATTACAAGAGGGGAAGGCACACCCCCGGAGGGAAATCAAGTTTTGTTTGTTGGTGACTCATCAATGTAGCCATGAGTTAAGTATTCAATATCTGATGTAAAAACGTTAAAATCCGGAGGTAGCATCTTGAAGCAAAAAAAAAAATACCTGAGTTGGTTTAACCAATTTCATGAATAGTTTTGTACCATAAATTCGG
Organism: Cnephaeus nilssonii; assembly: GCF_951640355.1. Classification (NCBI taxonomy): domain Eukaryota; kingdom Metazoa; phylum Chordata; class Mammalia; order Chiroptera; family Vespertilionidae; genus Cnephaeus; species Cnephaeus nilssonii. The sequence continues at coordinate 33,864,942 of NC_137091.1, forward strand.
TTAGGAATCCCACAGCTGCGAAGAGCAATAGTGGAAAGATCCCAGGGATGGTGTGGCCCCGAAGTCCACGGGTGAGCAAACCCAGTGAGGATGGGGTAGGGGGTTTCTTGCAGTTTATGATCAGCAGGAAGCTGAAGGCCCGTCAGCTTCGGCCACTGGGGCGGCCCACCCACGCCGAATGGCATTCACCTGAAGTGTTTACTGCACTAAAGCATGCATCCAAAAAATGAGCACGCATTATGATTCAAACTTGCATTAAATTAAAACAACAACAACACAACACTTTATTTTTCCCTTCATTGATAAACTTTAAAAAATAAGGTAAGAGAGAAATACTTTACCTTGAAGCCTCTCTTGGAAAAGCTACCTAGGGTCCCTATGGCAAAGCAAAAGATAGAATGTGGCAGTCACACATCCATCATGGCGAGAGCCAAACCCTTTCCATTTCCCCCATACAAGGACACATGATAGCCGCAACCGGTTTGGCTCAGTGGATAGAGCGTCGGCCTGCGGACTCAAGGGTCCCAGGTTCGATTCCGGTCAAGGGCATGTACCTTGGTTGCGGGCACATCCCCAGTAGGGGGTGTGCAGGAGGCGGCTGATCGATGTTTCTCTCCCATCGATGTTTCTAACTCTCTGTCCCTCTCTCTTCCTCTCTGTAAAAAATCCATAAAATATATTAAAAAATATATATATTAAAAAAAAAAAAAAAGGACACATGATAGCAGATTTTAAAAATACCGGAAGCCTTATCAGAGTCCCAGTGGAGTAGTGAGTGGTATGTAGGTAGGTCTGGAGCACAAATACAAACGAAGTGTTAGAACAGGCCGGGACATGCACAGGCACCACCGGATGTGTCTTTTCTTTGGCACAGAAGTTTGGAATTCATTGCCCCACGGGGAAAACACTGCTTGTCAATCCAGCCCTGGACACCAATACCGGCAGCAGCTCCGAGACTATCGTCATGTGTGTCTCAAATGGTTCCTAAAAGGCAAGAGAACCTTCCGGGTGAGGCTCAGGTACTGTCGCCTGCAGTGCACCTCCGTCCCTCTTTCCCACGGGTGCCTGCCGTGATCAAGAGAGACCGGCTTCTTCGGAGGAGGACGCCAGATAAGAGAGAGGGGAGCAGCTCCGTTACGGCCAGGCCATCTTTACACAACAGCTGGACAGTGCAGTGACTTCAACTGGATTATCATGGATCTTTTGAGGAACATCAAGTGTTTGGGTTTGAGTGTTTGAGGCTAACTGCAGTGCTGTCAACCGGTGACTGTCCAGAGCTGATCTTCCATTGTCCAGGGCCGTGGGGGGGCGGGGGGGCGGGTCCAGGCAAGCTGCGCTGACAGAGTGTGCCCCCTACTCAGAGGCCCCACCAGCACCGCGCCCTTCCGATGAGGGGCCAAGGCAGCGGCAGCTAACTCCATCTTTGCGTTGTTCCACAAGTTGGAGAAAGTCTGCCTCCAGACGTTCTTTTCCGTGACCAGAAAAAGAAATTCACACTAAGGAACCAAGTGCTGACGAAGGGTTAATTTGTGGGAAGTCCTGAGTATCCTGGGATAAATAGTAGCAAAAAAAAAGAGAAAAAGAAGAAAAAAAAAGGAATTGGAGTGAATCTACATAAAACAGGAACCAAAAATATAGTATAGTGAAATGAAAAATGACTGGGGCTTTGCCTTGAAAATTAAACAAGCATTAAAAAAAAGTCAATTTCATACTTCAGAAAACTTGGGTTATAATTGCAATTATGCGTAATTCTTAAAATGAACAAAAAATTGAGCCAGATGTTGATGGAGGAGGTTCTGTTTATGGTGTGCGATGATATTCTATAGATTTCCCTCTAGGCTGTTATGGTGTGATGACAAAGAAGACCACTCTATTAATTTTCCCAGGAACCTCCCCTTGCTACTTAACCCCTCTTTCGTATCATCCATTGATCTCCTTCCTCAGTTGTTGAATCTTGCCCTATCCGCTTCTGTCAACGGCTCAGCTTGTGATACAAGTAATCAGTATGACTTTCACAGACTGTGTGAAATCTGGCCTTTTTGGGCAATTTCATTTCATGGTAGATCCATTGTAGGTGTATCTCACTCCATTGCCAAGAAAAGACTGACCCTCAAAGTGATCACATGAAAGGCAAGATGACTCCCCTCATGGGTCAGGAGATGTGTAAGTGAGGGTTAATTTTAACCATAGCCAATTCATTAATCATGGCCATTCATATTTTCATGTTATGATTACCTTGTATTCCCTGAACAACTTTGTAAATATCAGGCTTCAGATTTTTAAAAATCTCCTTTTACTTCCAAGAATGGTATGATTGCCCATTTATTCTTTTCCAATAATACAAGCCTTTAAAATTATAAACTTTCTTGAGTAACTAAAGCTTTGACTATAGCCTCAAAAGTTAATATACACTGTTCTCATAATTATTTTCTAAACATAACTGAAATTGCCATTTTTATTATATTCAAAATTTATTTTACCCCAAATATTTTTATTGTAGCAATATTGGTTAATAACAGTATATGTTTCAGGTGTACAGCATTGTAATTCAATATCTGTGTACACTATAGTGTGCTCACCATCAAAAGTCTAGTTTGCATTCCTCACCATATACTTGATTCCCTTTACCCATTTTGCCCTTTCCCCACCTCCCTTCCCCTCTGGTAACTTCTAATTTGTTGTCTGTATTTATGAATTTATTTTTGTTTTGTTTGTGTCTGTGTTTTTATATTTCATACTAGAGGCCTGTTGCATGGATTTGTGTATGGGTGGGGTCCCTTGGCCTGACCGGCGATCAAGGCCTATCAGGGGGGTGGCTGGGACAGGGGAGGGATCCCGGGAGGTTGGCCGGCTGGGGGAAGGGATCGTGGGAGGTTGGCTGGCCAGCCCCCTGATTGGGGCTGATGGGGGGAGAGACTGTGGGAGATTGGCCAGCCATGAGGGGGGGCTGCCCCAATTGGGGGGACCAGCCAGCTGTGGGGGAGGGGCCGTGGGAGGTTGGCTGTGGGAGCGCATCGACCACCAGGGGGCAGCTCCTGTGTTGAGTGTCTGCCCCCTGGTGGTCAGTGCATGTCATAGCGACTGGTCAACTGGTCGTTTGGTCGTGATGGTTGCTTAGGCTCTTATATATATAGATGAGTGAAATCATATAGTTTTTTGCTATTTTCCATATGACTTATTTCACTTAACATAATATCATCAAGACCTATCCATGTTGTCTCAAATGGCAATATTTCATCCTTTTTTATTTCATCCAATATTTCATTGTGTTTTGTGTATCTATCTATCTATATCTATCTATCTATCTATCTATCTATCTATCTATCTATCTATCTATCTATTTATCTATCATCTGTCTAACTAGGTCACATCACCTTTTTCCCTTCATCCATTGACGATACTTAGGTTGTTTCCATATCTTGGCTATCTTATAATATTATAAGAGTTGATATGCAAATTAACTGTCATGCTGTCACAAAGATGGCGGCACCTACAGCGAGGGCAGTGCTGGCTGCTCCGCGCACCTGCCGCCAGAGTCCCGTCAGCCCTGCTGGGGGCCTCAGGTCCTTCTGCACCCCCCACTGACTGAGGCTTAGGCAAGCAGGGCTGGCTGAGGTGCAGGCAAGCCTTGGATGGCGGCTGCCCAGCCGCCCAGGGCTGGCCCGAGGCTCGGGTAACCAGGGCCGGCCAAGGCTTGTGCTGCCGACCGTGGCAGCAGTAGAGGTGTGATAGGGACATAGCCTTCCTCTGCTCACTGGGTCGCCTCCTGCCCCTGAGGGCTCCCAGACTGTGAGAGGGGGCAGGCCAGGCTGAGGGACCGCCCCCTTCCCCCGCGCCCCGCTCCAGTGCATGGGCCTCTAGTTGTAAATAATGTTGCAATGAGCATAGGGGTACATATACTTTTTGAATTAGTGTTTTAATATTCTTTGGATAAATATCCAGAAAAGGGATTGGTATGTCATATGATAGTTGTATTTTTAATTCAAAAGAATTTTTTAAAAACTGTTTTTCTTTTGATTTATAAATTATTTTATTATTTAGTTGATCCTTTTTATTTAACAGCTAGTTTTATTGCATTATGGACAATAGAAGTTCTACTTTGGGGACTATATTCACATTTCCTTTATTATCTAGTGTATTTTTTTGTGTGTGAATATTCCATGGACATTTGAAAAGAATGTATGTTCTTTAGTCAATATAGTGTTGATATACTTTACCTATTAAATCAGTTATATGTTGATATTCAGATCTTGCATGTTTTTTTTAAAATAACCTCTTTGGGGAGGAAAAAGATGGTGACCGGCAAGAAGGTAGGGAGGAAGAGAGTGTGAGAGAGTGAGGGAGTGATAGAGAAGTGTGTGCACGTGTGTGGTGTGTGTGTTTGTGTGTGTGTGTGTGTGTGTGTGCGTGAACTAGGGACAGTTAGATCCTGCAGGTCTTCCAATGGGGCTGCTAAACCGGGCAGTCTTAGACGGCGAAACCCCGCTGCCACTGCGGACACTCCGGGGGCGGCCAGCGTGGGCACAGAGACCATGCCATCTTGAAAAACAGAACTGCATGAGACTAGGATCCTAGCCTCACCACCACCCAATCTGGTCTCAGACGCAAACTGGGACCCTACAGCCACTCGGGTGAAAGACCTGCGACCACAGTTGCAGACCCACAGACACCAAGAATCCAGACATCCTGGCCACAGATTTCTGTGCGTCACAGAGCCCCTCCCCCTCCCCACAGGCTCTCTTCAGCGCCAGAGGAACTGCTAGGCATGCCCCGCGCAAGCAGGCCTCCTCCACACACAGGGCGGCTCTGCTACCTGAATTCAAGCCTGGGCACGGACACTGGGGATCTGTTTCCCGCACCGTGCAACCGCGCGACCAGACCCCACGCCCACACAGGGTGGCTGCCCTACCTGAATTTGAGCTTGGGCGTGCGGACACTGGGAGGCTGTTTCCCACAGCGTGCAATTACGTGACCAGACCCCATGCCCACACAGGGCGTCAGGGCCACCTGACTTTGATTCTGGGCAAGCGCAGAGCAGGAGTGGACCTCCTGATGACACAGGGTGGTTGTGCAAACTGGTCCCCCAAGCAGACCGGAGACCCTGATTCTCTGTGCGAGAGGCAGCACTGAGCACCAGTGATTTGACTCTGTTTTTCATTGTGCCTGGGATCCCTGATTCCCAGTGCACGCACACTAAGAGTCAAGAAGAACTAAGTTGGAGGAATCACAATAACAGATATCAAGCTGTTTTACAAAGCCACTGTTCTCAAAACTGCCTGGTACTGGCACAAGAACTGAACTATAGACCAGTGGGACAGAACAGAGAACCCAGAAATTGACACAAGCCATTATGCTCAATTAATATTTGACAAAGGAGGCAAGAGCATACAATGGAGACAAGATAGTATCTTCAATAAATGGTGTTTGGAAAACTGGACAGACACTTGCAAAAAAAATGAAACTAGACCACCAACTTACACCATACACAAAAATAAACTCAAAATGGATAAAGGACTTAAACAGAAGATGGGAAACCATAAAAATCTTAGAAGAAGCCATAGGCAGCAAAATAGCAGTCCATTTGTCGTAGCAATATCTTTACTGATACAGCTCCTAGGGCAATGGAAACTAAAGAGAAAATAAACAAATGGGACTACATCAAAATAAAAAGCTTCTGCACAACAAAAGAAACCATCAACAAAACAACAAGAAAGCCCACTGCATGGGAGAACATATTTGCCAATGTTATCTCTGATAAGGGTTTAATCTCTAACATTTACAGGGAACTCATACAACTTAACAAAAGCACGATAAACAATCCAATCAAAAAATGGGCAAAGGTCCTAAATAGACACTTTTTGAAAAAGGACATTCAGAAAGCCAAGAGACATATGAAAACATGCTCAAAGTCACTAATCATCTGAGAGATGCAAATCAGAACAACAATGAGGTGCCATCTCACACCTGTCAGAATGGCTGATGTGGAAAAAAAGGAACCCTCCTTCACTGCTGTTGGGAATGCAGACTGGTGCAGCCACTGTGAAAAACAGTATGGCGTTTCCTTAAAAAATTAAAAATGGAACTGCCATTTGACCCAGTAATACCACTTGTAGGAATATATCCCAAGAAAATATATCCCTCCATTTCTCTCCAGGCCTCCACTGGGGCTGCTGATCAACCCCGCCTTTCTGATCAGGCCCCGTTGATAGGCCCAGAGATGCTGACTGGCATAGAAACTAACCAGTCAGAACCAAATCTGGGTCAACTGTGAGGAGCCAATGGCTGCCTAGGAGACAGAGCTTTTGACTCTGACTGGCATAGAAACTGACCAATCAGAACCAAATTGGCCGGCAGAAGAGGGCAGTTGGGGAGCCAGATCAGGCCGGCAGGGGAGGCCAATTAGGTGGGTGATCAGGCAGGCAGAGGCAGTTAGGAGTGATCAGGCCAGCAGGGGAGAGCAGTTAGGGGTGAGATCAGGCCAGCAGGGGAGGGCAGTTGGGTGTGAGATTAGGCCAGCAAGTGGGGGGGCAGTTAGGGGTGATCAGGTGGGCAGAGACAGTTGGGGGTGAGATCAGGCTGACAGGGGAGAGCAGTCGGGGGCTCAACGAGGCCAGCAGGGGAGGGCAGTTAGGGGCGATCAGGCAGGCAGGCAGAGGGGTTAGGGGCAATCAAGCATGCAGGCAGGTGAGTGGTTAGGAGCCAGCAGTCCCAGATTGTGAGAGGGGTGTCTAACTGCCAGTTTAGGCCCAATCCCACCCACAGGGATCGGGCCTAAACCAGTGGTCTGACATCCCCCGAGGGGTCCCCGATTGAAGTGGGTGCAGGCTGGGCTGAAGGAACCTCCCTCTCTGTGCACAAATTTCATGCACCAGGCCTCTAGTTTATGAATAATAAAGAACATTATAAACTGTTGAACAAAAATAGACAGAGGCAAAGAAGCATCGAACAGACTGTCAGTGTGGGGAAGGCGGGGCAGCCGGGGGGAGGGACTGCAGGCCATTGGCTGGCCAGCCCCGCCCCCTGGTTGAACTCCTGGTCAAGAGGACAATTTGCATATTAGCCTTTTATTATATAGGATAACATATTATGTATCTCTTCCAAAGCTAAGTATATTTCTTTTTTAAAGAAGGAAGAACACAAATAATTGATTTTGGTTTTGTTCAGAATGTCCAAACCTGTAGGGAATTTTTACGAGTGTATTTGAGCCAAACTGACAACACACCAGGAAACAAGATCTCAAATGCTCTGGAGAATGCCAGTTTCACAGTTCTCTTTATAAATTTGGAATTAAGAAGGGAACATAAGGAAGATTACATGAAGGGGGGAGAGAAAGCAAGGTGGAGAAATCTCTATTATTGGGTTACAAGATAGTTAACGAGATGATGGCTTCCTTGAGGGTGGTTATGCCTCTGAGAGGTCTGAAAAAGATTACTTGGGCATTTCAAAGGTGTGCTAACCTAGAGGCACAAGAACAATGGACAGGGTTTGTTTAATTAAGATAAACCTTTTACTAAAGAAATTATAGGCCTGGGGTGTGACTACTCACCATGACCTGTCCAGTTAGGAATTTGTGATCAGATTACTCTGTGAGGTTACTTTCAGTCACCGATTTATTAACGAGCCCCTTTTCATTCACAGTGCAAATAACAGACAGCCCAAGGAGACATTTTTAATCAACACCTGAGATCAGGTGGGGTGGATAGAGTTCTGTGCACTAATGGTCAAATTATAGTGCAATCCATACAAATAGGCACTCAGCTCCTTGAGGGATAAGAAGACAAAAGAAAAAAAGGTGACAAAAAAAATCCAATAATAGTTCCAGTCATAATCCTGTTACTTTTAAGGCAGTAACCTAGGTTAGGCATATCTTTTCCTGCTAATTTTGAGAATTTGTTCACCACTGATTTGAGGTTCATTCAAATGGACATTTAGGTGAATTCTCTCTCTTTTCCTGCTATTGTAAACAATGATATAATGTACTTCCTTGTGTTTTTTTTTTTGTTTGTTTGTTTTGTATGATGATCTTCTTAAAATAAATGACTGACATAGAATAGGTGGGCCAAAGGGTATGCACACTTCTAGGGTTTTTATTGCAAATTGCCAAATAACCTTTCAGAAAGGCTTTCACCAAACTACTCTCCCACTGACCACATATAAATTGCCAATTTCCTTACCTTCTCACTAATGCCATTTATTAACATTCTTTTTAAAAAATTGATTTTGGAGAGAGAGGGAGAGGGACAGAGATAAACATTGATGTGAGAAACATTGATTGGTTGCCTCCCATACACACTCCAAATGGGGAATGAACCCACAACTTGGGTATGAGCCCTTACCAGGAATAGAACCCATGACCTTTTGGTGTATGGGACAATGTTCCAACCAAATGAGCCACACTGGCCAGGGCCATTAACATTCTCTTTGATGATTTATAATCACAGACAAAATATAGGATCTCATTGATTTAATTGTATTTCTTTAATAATAACATATTTTTGCATGTCCCAGGCCATTAATGTTTTTTTTTGTAAAAATGCTTGTTCATGTGCCTTGACCTTTTTAATATTGTGCTCTTCATCTTTTGATTACTGATTTATAAGAGTTTCTTGTGCCGAAACCGGTTTGGCTCAGTGGATAGAGTGTCGGTCTGCAGACTGGAAGGTCCCAGGTTCGATTCCGGTCAGGGGCATGTACATTGGTTGCGGGCACATCCCGGTGGGGGGTGTGCAGGAGGCGGCTGGTCGATGTCTCTCTCTCATCGATGTTTCTAGCTCTCTATCCCTCTCCCTTCCTCTCTGTGAAAAATCAATAAAATATATTTAAAAAAAAGAGTTTCTTGTATGATAAGGATATTCATACTTTGTTATATGCTGCAAATAGTTTTCCATTTTCTCATTTGTTAATGACTTTATTTATGTGTATTTTTACATCCAAAAGTTTCAAAAGTTTATGTGATCAACTCTAGCAACTGTTTCTTTTGTCTTTTTGATTTGGAAGTCAAGCGTAAGTAACCTCTGAGTGGCATGTTCCTATCCCATAGGGGAGCAACTTGCTAACTTTTGGGGCAACAGTTAGGTGCTAATGAGGGAAATTTCCCCCTGTACTGTGTGCATGGAGAATCTTACCTGCTGCAGGCCATAACCAGTGGTATCTGCCTAGTAACACAATGAGTGGTACAGGGGTGAGGGAGCTGTACCTGTCCCTTCTGCACAATGGCTGCTTTCACGCCCAAAGCCCCAGCAGAAGCTGATCTGACCATGGAACAATGATCAAAGTTAGGAAATTAATATGACACAACACTAGCAACAAATCCAAAGACCAATTTGATTTTCTCCAGTTAGCCCCTTCGTGTCTTTTTACACTAATCCAGAATCCAGTCTAACATCCTGAGTTGCCTTTAGTCGTCATGTCTCCTTCGTCTCCTCCAATCCAAAACAATTTCTGATATTTCTTTGTCTTCTAGGAGCTTAATATTTTTGAAGAATACTGGCCAGTTATTTTATAGAATGCTCCTCCATTTGAGTTTATCTGATACTTTCTCATGATTAGATTGAGGTCATGCATTTGGCAAGGATGCCACAGGAATCGCGTGCTTTTGTCCGTACATCATACCAGAGGCCACGATGTCTATGTGTCATATTCCTGCTGATGTTAACTTTGGAATACTTGCTTACGGTGTTATCTTCCAGGCTTCTCCACTGTACTGACGTTATTATTTTTCCCATTGCAATTAGTAAGTACTTGTGAGGAGATACTTTGAGAATATGTAAATATCCTACTTCTCATTGTACTTTCACCCACTGATTTTAACATTCAATGATAATTCATGCTTGCAACAATTATCACTGCAGCGTTGTCTAAAGATGATTTGCTATTTTAATCATTCTTTCTACATTTATTAATTGGAATTTTCCAGAAGGAAGAGCTGGTTTTTTTCCCCCTCTGGCATTTATTTGTTTATTTAATTATTTATTTATGACAGTATCAACTCATAGGTATTTATTTTATTCTTCAAGCTATCAGTCATTAACTATTATTTATTTTGTGACTCCGATTGCCCCAGATCTAGCCATTGGGAACTTCTTCTAAGTAACGTCTATGTTCTTTTGCTCTGTATCCCCAAAATTTTGTGAGCATTTCTTTACTTTTTGGTACCAGAAGACATGCCAGATCCTTGTCTTTTCCCTGCCCAATGCTGGAATCAACCAGTTCTCTAATGAGCCCTGGTTCCTCGCCTCGAAGAGAGTTCTTTAAAAACCATGATATGGTCTCTTGGTGGAACCATTGCTTCTGGGGTGTGACTGCATCTAGGTCCTCTCAGTGGACAAAGATATATATGTATACTCTCTCACACACCTACACACATCCATATTTATTCCTCTATCAGTCTGTCCATATACTACAAATCACAAATTCATTTTGATAACCTCTGATTCCAGCCCAACATCACAGGATTCATTCTAGTCTTCCTCTTTCCTTATTTGTAACTCCTTCCTCCAACAAGAAGGAACTTGCTGTTATTATCCAAATGTATTTACTTATTTGCTCAGGCCTAACACATACATAAAATAGTTTCAGAATTGCTACCATAGCCACATCCCAGTTGGTGTTAACTATTTATTTCTGAGGTGTGTGAAACCTTATCATGGTTCTCAGAGTCAAAGATACACAAAAAGTTACATTCACGGAGGTATCACTCTCCTCTCATCCCTCCTACCCTCTTCCCACTCCCTATTCTTTTAAAAAAAAAATATATATGTATATATATATATATATATATATATATATATATATATATATATATATTATTGATTTCAGAGAGGAAAGAGAAGGAGAGAGAGAGATAAAAACATCTGCATGCCCCCCACTGGGGATCGGGCCCACAACCCGGGCATGTGCCTTTGACTGGGATCGAACCTGGGACTCTTCAGTCCAAAGGCTGATGCTCTATACACTGAGCCATACCAGCTAGCGTTCCCCATTCTTTTTACCCAGTTCCCCTCCAACCCTTGTAGGTAACCAGTCTCATTAATTTCTGGTTTATTTTGTCTGTATTTCTTTTGCAAGACGGATTCCCTGTCCAATCTTGATGGTAAATGGACAAGTGCAATGGTCAAGGCCTTAAGGATAAAGTTGTGAGTCTCCACAATAGGTGACCCCAGTACTTAGACCAGAAGAAGTGCTAGCCAATGGTGAGGGGAATCCAGCAGGGGTGGTAGGGGAGGCAGGTGATGAATATCAGGGTAGCCTTGAGGCCAGCTGTAGTAACAGCAGTTATAGTTCATCCACTAGCTATCTTCTGGCAAATTTCTCAAGGAAAGGAGACCATCCAAAATCCCAGAGAAGCTATTCACAGACAGGATTAACTTGTTATAAGTAATAAGTGAATTCAAGCAGTGCAAGAGGTGGACTGTAGTGGATGTCATGGGGCACCCCAGTTCCCCCATTTAGGAAAGCGACTCCCATACTCCCAAATGTGTTTTCTAAAGCCTCATAAGCTCATGACACAACAGCATGTGTATAAAACAGAACCTTACCTTTCTATGAAATTAGATCAGAGTGTGACAGACAAAAAAATACATGCATACCAAGGAGAAAAAAAGTAAGGTCAGCAAGAACTGGAATAGTCAGCAAAGGCAAGGGGTTGAGACTTGGCTTGGGGCTTGAGGGATGGGAAGGAACTGGATATGAGGAGTTGAGAAAAATGGCCCACTGGATGGCATACCAGAACTGGTGGGTATTGTTGCTTTTCTTTTTTTTTTTTTCTTTTTTAAATATATTTTTATTGATTTTTTACAGAGAGGAAGGGAGAGGGATAGAGAGCTAGAAACATCGATGAGATGAGAGAGAAACATCGACCAGCTGCCTCCTGCACACCCCCCACCGGGGATGTGCCCGCAACCAAGGTACATGCCCTTGACTGGAATTGAACTTGGGACCCTTGAGTCCGCAGGCCGACGCTCTATCCACTGAGCCAAACCGGTTTCGGCGTATTGTTGCTTTTCTGATTCATTCTCTACCTCCTTCCCCCATTTCTTTCTGCCCTAGACACAGCCTGCTCTCCTACCCTGTTTTGTTGCTGCACCTTTGGCTTCACCCCATAGCTAAGATAAGGCTAAACTTTTTTGAAAGGAGTGTCACTGTTTGGACTCTCAAGTTTTGTCCAGGTCTTCCCACCTGTAGCTACAGTGGGTCTCTTTAACAGTCATAGAACAATTCTCCAATTTTCAATAGCAAGTATTCCTTAGCTAGCTCCTGGGCTGCCACCATATGGTGCTGCACCATTACCATCTCCTATCATCAGTCTCCTGAGGACAGGTCCCTTAGCACAGCCTCTGCTTCAGCTTTTTCCTCTCAGAGTTGCTGCCTATATGCCAAGGGGACTGATTCCTGATCTTTAGAGAACACAAATCCTAGAGGCTTCAAAGCCGTTCTGCACCCACCCACTCCAGTTCCCACCAAGCTGAAGAAACAGGGTCGTTCAATTGGGGTGGGAGGATGTCATTCTCTTCATAAGGACTACAAAAGAGCACCTGTCCCTCCAAATCCCAGCTCCCCGCCCCCCGCCAGAGACCTTTGTAAAGAAAAAACAAACAAACTCCACCTTCCTCTTCCCATCAAAACCCCAACATTTATGTAAATGGAGGTGGCTTCACCCGTCAAGTCCAAGCAAATCTGAATGCTAGTTTAAGCTCACACAGGAGCTGAACATTACTATAGGAACCTAAAAAAAAAGTGTAAAAGGAAGAAACAATGACAAAGGCCTGGAAGACTCTGAGCCCAGGAAATGTGGCCGACAAGTCTACCCAACCTGGTGATGCTTCCCTGGCCTCCTTCTCATCTGTTGAGCACAAGCCCCACACCTCCCCAGCCCCAGCTCCTTGCTCCGTAGAGCTCCCAGCACTTGGGACAGTGCCTGGCACAGAGTGGGAACTCAATAAACATCTAATGATTGAGACAGATGAAAATGAATGCAGGAATGAGTTAATGGGACAACCACATTCTTCTATCTGGAGACCTCATCTTCTCACCTCGGCCCTGCAGCTCCCAGCATTTGACCTGGCATGTGCACTTTCAGGTGAGGATGGGGATTCCTCGGTAGCCCAAAGGTGGCTCCCGAGGCTTCCACATCATCTCGGAGCCCCAAAGGGGTCTCCCCCCACCTCTTTTTCCTTCTTCACCACGCTCCTTCCCTTCCAGAGTCCTGCTCCCGCTTCCTGGCTCCATTTCTCTGCATGTCTTGGGTTTGCCTGGCAGAGACACAGTTGCCACTAGTGGTCAAAGTAGCAAGTGAGGCTCAAGGCTCTTGCGCTGAGCTCAACTTTATCCCTTTGGCTGTCTGGGCTTACTCTGATTTGTTAATGTTTTAGTGTGTCCTCTTTTAAGTTAATGTTAACACTGTAATGTACCTCAAATGCTTTTTTTTTCTTCTAAATAAACTTTGTTTTTTAGAACGATTTTAGAATTGCAAACTATTGAAAAGGTAGTATTGAGATTTCCCATTTACCCTGCACCCAGTGTCCCTTATTATTAACATCTCATATTAGGATAGCATATTTGTTAATGAGCCATTATTGATACATTATCAAACAAAGTCAATATATTATTGGGATTTCCTTAGTTTTTACCCAATGTCCTTTTTCTGTTCTAGGATCCCAGGCAGGACACCACATTACATTTAGGCGTCAAGTCTCCTTTGGATTCTTCAGACTGACACACTTCCTCTGACTTTCCTTGTTTTTTGATGACATTGACAGTTTTTAGGAGTACTGGTCAGGTGCTGTATTTTTTAAAATATATTTTTATTGATTTCAGAGAGGAAGGGAGAGGGAGAGAGAGATCGAAACATCAATGATGAGAGAGAATCATTGATCCGCTGCCTCCCACATGCCCCCTACTGGGGATTGAGCCCGCAACCCAGGGATTGGCCAGAATTGAATTAGTCCAGCCGATGCTCTATCCACTGAGCCAAACCGGCTAGGGCTCAGGTACTCTATTTTACAGATTGTCCCTCTTTTGGAAATTGTTGTTTTTCTTGAAGTTAGACTGTGGTTATCAGTTCTTGAGAGGAAGATCAGAGGTTAAGTGCCATTTTTATCAACATGGTTTATGACTGCTGATGTTGAGCTTCATCACCTGGCTATAGTAGTGCTTGTCAGATTTCTCCCCTGTCAAGTTCCTCTTTATTTTTCCCTTTCATGCTCTACTTTTCATAAGGAAGTTGCTATGTGCAGCCCACATTGAAAGAGTGGAGAGTTAGCGCTGGCCAGTGTGGCTCGGTTGGAGCATCATCCTGTACACTGAAAATTCACACGTTCACTTCTTTCAAAATCAATAAAAGCATGTCCTCAGGCGAGGATTAAGAGTGGGGAATTATGTTCCCCCACCTGAGAATGGAGTAGTTATATACATTATTTTGAATTTTTCTGCGTGGGAGATTTGTCTCATCTCTGACATTTATTTATTCATTTATTTATATCAGCACGAACTCATGCAATTTATTTTATACTTTGGGTTATAATCCAATACTACATTTATTTTGCCACTCAAATTGGCATTGGGGCTCTCTGGCCACTGGGGGCTTTTTCATTTGGCTGCTGTGACCCTTTGACATACTATCATGGACTGAATGTTTGTGTCTGCCCCATCCCTCCCTCATATGTTGAGGCCTTAGTCCCAAACAGGATGGGATTTAGAAATGGGGCATTTGGGAGGTAATTAATCCCCAATATGATGGGATTTAGAAATGGGACCTTTGGGTTAAATCAGTTCATGAGGTCCCTCTTATGCTGGGATTAGTACCCTTGTAAGAGACGCCGGAGAGCTTGCTCTCTCTCTCCTGGCTTGCACACAAAGACATCATGTGAGCACACAGTGAGGTGGCAGCTGCCTACAAACCAAGAGAAGAGGCCTCAAAATAAAAGCTACCTTGTTTGCACTTGATCTTGGACTTGCCAGCATCCAGAACTGTAAGAAATTTCTCTTGTTAAAGCCAACCAGTCTATGACATTTTGTTATGGCAGCATGAGCTAAGACACAGACCCTCACTGCTTTGCTTTTTGAGCACCTTCTTACTTTCTGGTACTGCAAAATGCTCCAGGCTGAACTTGTATATTCCTGCCTCAATCCTAGAATCAGCCATTTCCCCAAGGACCCCAGTTCCTTTCATTGGAGAATGGTATTAAAAACCAAGAACTGGGTCCCAGGTAGCCAATTCTTTTCGGATGGACAAATTATTTTGTGCTTTCTATGTCCCAGGCACTATGCCAGCTTCTTTTCATAATCCTCGATAAAAGTTTACTTAATCCTCGATAAAAACGCTATGAGATCAGCCCTCTGTTGGAACAGAGATTTAGTTAGGTTATATACTAACCAGCATCACCCTGTTCTATCTCCAAAGCTCATCACCTCGCCTTGATGGAGACTGGTGTGATATATATCAGAAACAAACAAACAAACAAACAACAACAAAAAAACCCTCCAAATCCACCTTCTTTTATTGTCAGTTTTGTTCTTCATAGGCACTGGAATAGTTTGAATTACAATAATTCTGTAACAGGTAATCAGTGCTTATTCAGTGGAGTGAAGATGTAAGAATAAGACCCTCCTGGGCCCACAAAAGATATAGATTACCTCTCACCCCTCTTATGTGCACGGATGACATGTACCTATCCTTGTATGCACAAACTATAGGCACTAACCTCCTACGTACAGATGATGCAGGAACGAGCTGTACCCATCTTTATCTGCTCACACGGCACACACCTATTCTCCTGTGCACAGATGTCATGTACTATTGTTATTCTTAAGTGCACAGATGGCTTGTCTTAACTCATGGGATCACAAAACCTGACACATGGAAAAGTGTTGTACAATGGACATTCACCATTTCATTTTTCTAAACTATGTCAGATTTTTCTCTTTCATGAATAGGGCCCACTTATGAAATTTGGGGATGTCCTAAGACAACCATTTAGCATCTTAGCTATTATGATTCCAACTAGAGGCCCGGTGCACGAAATTCGTGCACGGGGGTGGGGGGTTTCCCTCAGCCCAGCCTGCACCCTCTCCAATCTGGGACATCCCTCTCACAATCCAGGACTGCTGGCTCCCAACTGCTCACCTGCCTGCCATTTGAGGTCTTGGTTCTAATGCCTCCTGGGTATTTCATGAACTGTGTCTAAAATCTTTGACCAAGTTATTCTTTATGCTAATTCTAGTCAGGGAGGGTTTTCAGTTACTTCTAATCAAAAGTGTCCCATTAACGACTGACAATTACTGTTATATTATTGCTAATATACCACAATAAATACCTACTGAGATTCAAAACTGACAGATATCTCACTTCTCAAAATATTATAGATATGTTTCAGATCTCCTGTGAAAGGTGGTTAATTTGGCATATTAATTTTTCTGAAGTTTTCCAAATACTAGTAGTACACATTTATGCTAAATATTTAAGACACACTGGAGATAGTTAGATTTGCATAATAAACTTTCATTGATCTGGCCTTCAAACAAGAGATTTCAAATTACAAAATTTTCCCTCCACTCTATGAAAATAAACGAAATGATGAGGCATTCTACCAAGTGCGCTTCTATGGTTATTGTTTACCTTTAGTTTCAGCCCCTTTATTTTCATTTTTTAATCTTCGCTTTTGCAAATGTTTTACCATCTCTTCCCTGATTCCTCGAAACAAGTCTTATGCGGAGAACTGGTTGGTCCCTATGGCCTGGGCGATGAAGAAATGTTTCCTCTTTCAAAGACTCTGTTTTTTGGCCGATGAGAATTGCTAAAGAGGAAGCAATCAAACCTATCGTGAGGGCTCTGCTCTCCACGGGCGCGCTTCCTGGTTTTAAGACGCTTTCAGACCCTCCAATGAATTGGCTTCGATAAAGCTCGATTGCCATTCATTTTTTGAGATCTCGTCTCTCAGTCTGTTCGTCTGAAGACACCACACCGAAATCATCGTGAAAAAGTCAACTCGTTCCTCCCAACCACGAACCACACAGTCTGCAGTGTTCACCAATGTGACACCAACACTCATCTTACGTGGGGACAATTTTGCTTCATTTATTTTTCTTTTTAAAAATTTTTATTTATTTTTTATTTTATTTATTATTATTATTTATTATTATTATTTATTATTATTATTATTATTATTATTATTATTGCTTCATTTATTTTTCAACAAGTCCGAAGTTGCCTTCACTGCCTTGAGGTCCAGGACTTCTCTCCGGGCTCCACCCAAGGGGCGCGGGCCATCGGCGGTCTGGCGTCGGCCAGACGCCCCACGTCCCGGGCGGGGGGTCTGGTGGGCGGTTCTGGGACTGTCCCCGCGAGGGGCGCTGAGGGGGGACGGCCGGCGGACGCGGGGAAGCCAAAACAGAACTCGGTGATTCCACCAGTCACCTCAGGACACTGTGTTTTCCAACGATACTGCTGCCTTCACAAAGCTACGCTCCTCCAACTTCCACGGAGCCTTTCTCACGGCGGAGGACCCACAGCTCCAGGCCGCCGCCCCGCGCGAACTGCCGAGGTGACGGCGGGCGGCGGCCGCGGCGACCGTCGGCTCCCACCACGCCCGCCAGCCCCGCCCCGCCTGGGCCGACGCCTCCGCCACGTGCCCGCCTCCCGCCGCCAGGCCGCCCGTGATTGGCTGGGGGTGCTGCCCATTGCGAGGGGCGGGCGCGTCGCCTGCAGGTCGACGCTCCCATTGGTCGTGCGGCGGCGGTAGCGCGCGCGGCCCGGGCGAGGAAGGGAAGCCGGTGGCTGCGGAACGGGCGGAGGCTGCAGGTTTCGTAACCGTCGCTCCTCCTCGCTGCGAGGCCTGGGTCGGGTCGGGCCGCGCCGTGCGGGGCCGCTCGGAGTGGAGGCCGCCTGGGGGCGGGCGGGCTGGAGGCGCAGGTAAGGAGGCCGCGGGCGGGCGGGCTGGACGAGGCCGCGGTGGAGCCCGCCGCTCGCGTGGGCGCGGGCCCAGCCCGAGGAGACCCAGAGCGGCCGGCAGGCCGGGCGGGCCCCGCGCAGCCGGCGTCGCGGGCGGCGGCCCCGCGCGGCGTCTGATGCAACCTGCCGGCAACACCCGGCGGACCTCTGAGCTCATCCCTGGCTGCCGCCCAGCGCCCCGGCGCCACCCGCGGACCCCCGCGTTCCCCCGGTTGCCCCCCGCCCCGGGCCGGGGACGGGATGGAAGACGAGATGCGCCCCCTCCAGAACCCAGCTCTCTGTGAAATGTGCGGTTGTGACAAGTCCGGCTCGCATTGGCCCCTGGGGATAAAGGGTGCTCCCAGGAAAGCCGGAGGTGGACCGTCTCCTCTGTTGGTGCCGCAGGGTGTTTCCTGCTCCTCCTGAGCTGCTCCGTGTGGGGTCGTCGTGAGTTCTGTGCGGAGGGATGAAGCGGCCTGGGGAAGCAGTTGGTTTTTTGCGTAGTGACTTTACAGAAATACTCTTGTGTCACTTGCGGAGCTGTAGCTTGCATCCTCCGCTGTTGACTAATGAACGTAGGTAAGGTGAATGTGCAGTCACCACGAGCTGAATAGAAAAAGGGCAAGGAATGAAGCGCTTCCTTAGCACGGTGGAGGGAACACGGCGGGAAACAGCTAGCAGAGGTGTCCAAGGTGGAGAGGATGGAATTGCGGGTTTGAGGGGGAAAGGATCATCTGATCGAAGTAAGCTCGTATGTTTTTCTTCAGGAGGTTTAAGCGTGGGTTTTCCTCTTGTCTGAGGTTTACGCTTACCCTGGCATCCGAAAACGTGTCCGCTTCAGAAAGGTTTTTAACAATTAGGGGCTGCACAAAAGTTGGTGGTTCTGTCTCTGAGCCCGCCTGCACTCCGCTGAAGCCTTATTGAAGGGGTGGGTCCCTTAAATCTCAGGTAGGATGTGCAACTCCCACAAAGGTGTTTGAAGTAAAAGACTCTAAGGGCTCGCTTTACCAAGAAATTCTGCATCCAAGTTTTTGAAATGTAAAAGTTAAAATCTGGTCAGCTGTTGCCACTTGAGTGGTATTTGGGATAAGCGATTCTTAAAAGTGAATTCCTTGTTTCTGGAAGAATTTACTGCAAACAAGGTTAAGTAAATTACAGGATGCTGATGAGCTGAATAATTTTCAATTTGTTGATTCCTGCTTCTGGTGGCACACTTGGCTGACTCAGTCATTTTTAATACCTGCCTAAAAAACATGGAAACAAAACTTCATTCTTTTAGAATATCCTTTAAATTCACAAGAGCACATCAGCAAGGTTATCAGATCGTGGAGTGGTGGTTTCCTCCCTAGGGATTTTAACAGCACATGGTGAGTACTTGGTGAAGATAAATAGGGCCTCATGGGGACTGAATTTGGACTTATGGTCTAAGATTGCCTCATCTGATCATGCATGATAAATGATAAATGCAGGTAGCCACAATTCCAGGTTTATTGCATGTTCTTCTACCTTTTAGGCTGTCCAGTCCTATCAGTAAAAAAAAAAATATATATATATATATATTTTTTAGTCTGGTCTGTATTTATAAACAATGTATGTGTACTGTTGCTTTGTGTATTTTAAATGACATTTGAAAAAGACAAATGAATATACACTTTCTTTTCTTATTTCTATTCTCCCTGAAGGGATGTACCCTCCTTCATGGACCCCTGTTTTGGGTCATGAAGCAAGCAGTACAACTAAATAGAAGTAATTGCTCCTTTGGGTGTCTATTGACTTCGCTCACCTTGACTTCACTTGTAGTAAAAGTTGTCAGACCTTGACAACACATGCCTAGTAATTTTAGATTATTAATTGGAAAACAATGGGACTAAGTAGAAATTAATAAAGGTTCTTAACTGAAATGAAGCAAAGATGTTCACTGTATATATAGGGGCTTGAGGTAGCAAATGGAACTTTATTTTCCCACAAACCAGGATCAAGTCCAAGATATTAATCCAACACTTCTAGAAAGACCCAGAACTTTAGGTAGTAAGACAATGATATCTTAGTAATACTCTAGATTTAATTGTGGTTATTTGAAGAGATTTTAATGCTAGAGTGTCTTATTTTTATATACGATGTTTTTTAAAAAATGTTTTCTCTTCGCCTTTTGAGCCTATATTCAACAAGTATTTCTTGAGCACCACCACCATATGCCTAGCCCTGCTCTAGATGCTGGGCCTGAGGAGATGAAGACAGAGTCCTGCCTCTGGGTCTCTAGGTTAGTCTCCAGGGAGACACACTATAGAGTTGGTATTGACAAAGAAACCAGGAAACAAATTGGACAGAAGCACAAAGAAAAGAGAAAGCAAGGACCATTTAGAGGACTGATGGTGGTTCAGTATTGTTGAGGTGTGAAGTATAAGGGAGCAGGGGCTAGAAGGAGGGTTAATACCTTGGATTTGGTTCCATTTGTGGGAGCCACAGAAGAATTTTCAACAGGAGGGTGTGACACACTCAGAATTGAGTGTTAGATTGCTCTGGAGACAGTGGTTGGAGGGAACATTGCTAAAGCAGAGGAGACTAGTGCCCCTGAGATATGATGTCAGCCTAAGGTAATTCTGTGGCATTGGAATGGAGAGGGATGGTGGGTGTAAATTTTTTCCCCCAGGGTGGGGATAGAATGGTCACATATCAATGATTGAACAGATTTGTAGCAAGGTTGAAACATCGGTAAATATTTTGGAGTGTAGACCTTCAACTGAGGAAATGTGAGTGAATAATTTAATTTGGGGGACCAGGGAGGAATATGTGGTGGTAGTGGGGAGAAGGGATGACATGAGGGTTAGGAAAATTCTTGACATGTTTATTTTCCCAAATGAAAAAATTTGATTTTTGTTTTACTCATTCTAACATGAGTTTTCAGTGTGTTACTGATTTGAATGAACATTACTTGAATTTAAAAAACGTTACCACTTAGTGTTTGTTTTTAAAAAAATATATATATTTTTTATTGATTTTAGAGAGGAAGGGAGATGGAGAGAGACATAGAAACATCAATGATGAGAGAGAGTCATTGATAGTCTGCCTCCTGCCCGTCCCTTACTGGGGATTAAGCCTGCAACCCAGGCATGTGGCCTGACTTGGAATCAAACCATGACCTCCTGGTTCATAGGTTGATGCTCAACCACTGAGCCACACCAGTGTTTTGTTTTGCTTTAAGATCCTTTATCTGCAGTAGTGGCTTTCAAACTTCAGTGTCATCAGAATCACTTGGAGGTCCTATTAAAACAAGATTGCTCAGCCCTGTTCCTGGAGCTCTTGATTCCTAGATCTGGGACAGCCTGAGAATTTGTAATTCTAACAAATTCCCAAATGATGATGTTGCTGGTCCAAGGACCACCCTTTGAGTATTACTGCTCTTCACTTTTTCTGCTGCTTCCTGCTTGAATGATTCACATGCAAGGAAACAAGGCGCCACCCTGCTTCCTGTAGACTGAACTCTGGAATAGTATTTGTCCACATAGGAGCCAGACTTTCATCTAGGGTTGAATGTCCAGATTTGAAATAAATGTATTTTTTGCCTATTGTAGGTGCTCAAATGTTTGTGGAAGGAACAAAAGCACAAATGACAGTGTAAACTGTAAAATGTAAATTTTAGAGGCAGTTACTTGGTCAGTATAAAAACAAAATCGATAATCTGTTTGGAGTTGTCTTTAAGACCATTTGGCTCCTTTCACTTGCTTCATTTTCCTTAATGGCTATCTCTTTACTTTAAGAGCTACTTTCTTGGCTTGCTTTAGTTGAAGGACTTAAAAAAACAACACAGTTTTTTAGTTTTTATTATCTCCAAATTTCCCCTTCTCACAGTTTTAACAGTTTGATGATTTACTCTGTTTTTCAAGCCAAAGGGCTCATTTTCAAAACCTTGCCTACTATGTTCAGCCTAGTACTTTGCTTGGCAAGATGAGTCAGACTAAGGTAAAAGAGCACTTCTCTATCTTTGGGTACAAAAACGGGCACAGCCCTTGCCAGTTTGGCTCAGTGGATAGAGCGTCGGTCTGCAGACTGAAGGGTCCCGGGTTCAGTCCCAGCCAAGGGCACATGACCAGGTTGTGGGCTCAGTTCCCAGTGGGAGGCGTGCAGTAAGCAGCCAATCAATGATTCTCTCTCATTGATGTTTCTATCTCTCTCCCTTCCCCTTCCTCTCTGAAATCAATAAAAATATGTATTTAAAGAAAATGGGCATGAACATCACTGAGGTTGGAGCCTTTAATAAGAGTTTTTAGTGATTGCAGTTGGTGATGTATTGTCAGTTAGAAGGCATTTTACCATTCTACACATGCCTTTGTTATTGCTGAGTTGACTGTAGAGATTAGCTTTAAAGACTCATAAAAATATAAGTGGTATATGCAAAATAAAAAAGATAAGATGAACATGATTATGATTGTTGAGATGATCCCAGGAGGTGTTAAATTAGTTCTTAAAAATTGAGTAAAACACTTATGTTCACTTTCTACCAAATAGATAATTTTTCTAAATTTTTAAGAATGCTATGACTTCTTGTTGGACACGATTCATTCAGCTTAGGCCCATGGTCGGCAAACTGCGGCTCGCGAGCCACATGCGACTCTTTGGCCCCTTGAGTGTGGCTCTTCCACAAAATACCACGGCCTGGGCGAGTCTATTTTGAAGAAGTGGCGTTAGAAGAGGTTTAAGTTTAAAAAATTTGGCTCTCAAAAGAAAGTTCAATCGTTGTACTGTTGATATTTGCCTCTGTTGACTAATGAGTTTGCCGACCACTGGCTTAGGCAGTTTGTCTTGAAGTGGCTTTATGATGATAGAATAGGTATGCTTTTTGACACATCTTGAGACAATTGTAGTGACCTAGTTGAATTTATAGTAGTCCAAATATGACTAGTTTTTGAAACTGGCTTCATTTCTGCAGGCAGCACTACAGTTATTTCAGAACTGGCATGTCCTCCGGTTCCTCCGGCAGTGTGAAGTGGGTGCAGCACTGCAGCTGCTCGGTCTCTGTCTAGCCTGAGCCCCAGTACTTGCACTCTAGGGCTTTTGTTTTTTTTCTGGTGGTTTTAGTTTGACTGTGTTTAGAAGTATTTTTTAATTATGTCAAGAAGAAAAAAACCACTATTAGAAGCATGGTGGAATGGGGAAGAATATTGGGTGTCTCAAAGCTTCTTAATTTATGATTCAAGAAACTAACTTAGGAGATCTCTGTAAAGTACTAATACTTGAGATCATTCAAAAAAAAAACAAACCCCCACCTTTTCAAAATATCCCATAAAACATCCTCTGGGAGAAAAGTCAAGTCCTTGATGACACTCTGCATATTAGAATAAGGAACATGCGTCGATCCTAGGACAGTATTCCTGATGAACACTGGAGTGGGGGCATTCTGCTGCAGCATTCTATTTTGACTTCAACCAACAATTGAAATGTTCCCCCCTTTCATTGCAGGTGTCTCCTCTATTATAATTGAACTCAGCTATTCCCTGTTCAAATCAACATCTCAAATTTCTCTCTGGCAGATTGCCAAGTACTATTAGTTCATATGTGCTGCTTAATTAATGGTGTTCTTGTGTTTTTCCTCCCATTTTTGAAAATAGTCACAGATGGGCAGTGCCCTCAGGGATTCAGGTAGGCTGCATTTGGCCTTATGGTGTTTCTGTAGTAACTTACCTTTCTCAATAAATGGTTTAGACTTTTGAAACATTGGAACAGTTGGCAGTCGCTGTAGACTTTTCCCAGCATAATTAATGTTGGCCTGCTGTTAGGTACATGCAAGTTTATTCTCATTTGATCTTGTCATTTCAAATATTTTAATGCAATTTATTCTTTAACTAGGTACATGTGAAGATTTCTTGGCTGTGTAGAGTGGAAACCATTGATTGTCGTGCCCTCATTTCTGCCTGTTCTGTGTTGGCAAGAGAGAGTGCCCAAATGAGCAAGATATCGCAGCAGAACAGTACTCCAGGAGTGAACGGAATAAGTGTTATTCATACTCCGGCTCATGCCAGCGGCTTACAGCAGGTTCCTCAGCTGGTGCCCGCTGGCCCTGGGGGAGGAGGTAAGGCTGTGCCTCCAAGCAAGCAAAGTAAAAAGAGTTCACCCATGGATCGAAACAGTGATGAGTATCGTCAACGCAGAGAGAGGAACAACATGGCTGTGAAAAAGAGCCGGTTGAAAAGCAAGCAGAAAGCACAGGATACCCTGCAGAGAGTGAATCAGCTCAAAGAAGAGAATGAACGGTTGGAAGCAAAAATTAAATTGCTGACTAAGGAATTAAGTGTACTGAAAGATTTGTTTCTTGAGCATGCACACAACCTTGCAGACAACGTGCAACCTAGTAGCACTGAAAATATGACAAGTTCTGATAATGCAGGACAGTAGACTGCACCCCTTCCCAACTTCCCAACTTGTGGCTTGAACATGAAAGGTGTTGACGACCTGCACCACTCCTATCAATGGCTGAACATTTCCAAAGAGCCATTGAAGGTTGTTTTCTAGGATCAGCACTGAAGAGTTAATTAGCTAAAATTGTTAGCCATGTAATTCAAATTTCTGGTTTTAAATGATATTGGGATAAAGAAACAAAATTTTAAGGTATATGGTAAAAAAAGTTCCAGACCTGGATGTTCTTAATAAATCCTGACTTCCCAAGAAATGCTTTTTTTTAAAGGTTGACAAAAGGAATGAGGAATTGGCAGGTCATGCAGAAGGTTCTGGATTTTAGTGGAAATGGTTAATTGGATTAAGAAAAGTTGAATGCTATTTGTGATTTTACTCTAAATTATGTATTAAAAATCCTTAGGGCTATAGAAACCAACCACTTTGTAATTTGGAGTGATGTTATATTTAGCATAAACCTTGGTTTAGCATAGTCGTACTGTTTCCCCAACAAGTACAGGTTTTTGAGTAGCAGTGTCAGGTTAAGTAAAGAAACCCCATTGCATTTTAAAGGCAGTATGCAGCCATTTGGTTTAAAAATATAACATTTAGGGAGCAAATAGGTTTTTAAGAAATAAAAGTAAAGAATAGTAGAATTATGCTTTTGGGATACCTTTGGGTTATTGGATTGGCATTTCTTAGCGTCCTTTAAAAAACACACCAAACAACTCAGTAGTTTAGAGAAACTTATGTACTAAAATTTTAGTTTTTGCAGATGCTAGTAAAGGAAGCATTTTAAAAAATACCATTTTGACAGCCAAATTAGTAAAGAAAAAGTCTTAGTAGTTTGATCACAGAAGCTACTGATTAGTATTTGGAATAACAATTCAGCAGGTATTTTCACCTGTGTTGAAATATCTGCCATAGGGCTATGAGTTTTAAAGGCAAAAACTTCTTATGAAAGATTATTTGGTATTTGAACTTAACCAAGTGATTATTAGAAAAATGCATCATCAACTCCCAAAACTATTATCTAAGAAAACTTGAAAGTATAAGGTTTAACCTTTAATTTATTTCACTTAAATGCATCTTTTTATATTTTTATGATATTTCTTTTTCTAGTTAGTGAGCTGTTCTTCCACACTTTTTGTATCACTGCTTCTGTTTAGTTATTTGTATACTTTTATATCCCATAAATTATTTTAGAAAGAAAATACCGATAAAACTCAGGATATTGACATTTTTATTGAGACTAAAAAAAAATGGCAGTCACTCAAGTCGGGAATCTCTAGTCTGGTTTATATCAATGTGCATAGTTTTTTATTGTCCTTGTCGATGATTTTTTTTAAATCAGCACAATTCTAGCTAAACTTGGCTTTGTCGGGGGTTTTTTCCTCTCTCTGCATGTTTGTGTACACGTACCTGGGCTGGTGACAAGAGACTGAGTCCCGTCTGATTAAAAAATTAGTGTTACCAGGTATCTCATTTGAACTTGGTTATTTTTGGCCACATTGCTGTTTCATAGTAGGACCTGGGACAATGTAACCAGCATGTAACTCAAGTTGTCCCCTTGGATTGGTGGAAGAGTGCTGTCTGCTTTTCTCCTGGGCAGAAGACATCACAGTGCCTCGAAACTCAGCAAAATACGGCCATGAGTCCCGTTTGCAAGTGACAGGAGCCCACTATTGTTCCATGAGAGCCACTGTCCCGGGAGGGTTTACTCCCGATAGAGCCAGGAGACAGAATAGGGGCTTCCATTAGGGTCCAACACCAGTTTACTTTGGGTTGGAGTATTGACCTACTGGTAGTGGGTGTTTTGAATAACGAACTAGGACAGCGGTCACCAACCGGTGGTCTGTGAGGTCCGAAAGGTTGGCGACCGCTGAACTAGGAGATGCCCACAGATCCTACTGAATCTTTAATAGCTGATCAATGTTATATAATTAACCTAATTGGAGATGCAGTTAGGTCTTGAATCCTTAAGCACCTATAATAGGTGTTACAGACTTTAATCTCTTCTTTACTAAAAAATATCTTTCAGAAATTGATGTCACCATGGAATTAATGGTTACCAGTTATGTGAATTGACTTAACTCTTAGAAAAGAAGCTTTAGGAAAATCATTAGGATTGTGTACTCAATATTTCAAATCAGAACAAAAAATTGGAAATTTGGAAAAATGGGTTCAAGCTTTCTTGTTACCTATGCAAAATTAAAACTTGAGCACAAGCAGTCCTTTGTGCATAGGACAAAAATGTTAACCATTGTCTTGACCATATTACTGAAGTGTTTGGGAATGAAAGTTTTTAGTTTGATAGATTTATCAGTATAAAATTGAGGTTAATCAAGTATAGGGAATGGTAAGTTTAGAGCTTTGGGAACTATAAAATGACTTTCGTAATGTTTGTTCTGTAGGTTACTTGTGAACCATTAGGACTTGATCTGCCTTTGCTGGCAGGTCCAGTCGTTTAGGAATTAGGCTTCAGTATATAAATTTCTAGCTGTACCCCGAGTCTCCCGGGATGGGTGCTTTCTGATTGGTCTTGGCTGCAGGTGGTGAGATCAAGAGCAGCTCTTTCTGGTGTCTGGCCCTTTTCAGTTTTTTGGGGTGTGAGCTAAGATACTTTGGACATTCTTACTAAGAAGTAAGATTTTAATAAAATATGACTGGGAAATGGTCACATGACCAGTCATGAATGTGAAAGTCTCAAATTTACATTAAAAAGTAGAAGTATGTACAATATAATATTTGGTGATAAAGGAAATTGTAGCAGTTTTTGATATTTCTTAATCCCCATTAGAGGGCTTGAAGCTATGAACCTGAACAACCCAATTAGCACTCAAGTGCTTTTTGATGCCTTAGAAATAGGAAAAAAAAATTTCGTTTGACAAAAGCTAGGAAGGAGAAAGTCCATTCTACAGCTGTTAGACCTGCTTCTCAGGAAAAAGTACTTAACTTGTTCTTTTTGTTCCTGGCTTTCCTCAGTTTGTGAGAATACTCTATTTTTTTAAATATAATTTTATTTCTTTCAATGAATTTGAAATAAAAAATTTTTGGAATAATGACTATTTCATTGTGGGTTTCTTTATACCAAGAAAATGTCCAACTGTTAAACAGCTCTGAAGAGCAGGCAGGTACCCTGCTGTCTCCTGTTCCCAGCCTAGGGCAGGGCTGAGGTGGGGATGGGAGGGACAAGCAGGGGTATTTTGCCCAAGTTTAGATTTCGCTTAATGGATAGGAATATAGTTTTCTGTGAATATAGAATGCCTCTTTAGTTATATTCTTTATTACCTAGTCTAACCTAAAAATGTATATTAGAATAGAGAAAGCAATAGCGGGTGTTCCCACCGAGACACAGTAATTTTAGTTGTAGGTCCTTACTATTCATGAATATTTCTTGCCACTCCCTTCTGGTTCCCATTTACAGAGTGGTAGGAAATTTGTTCATAACATAGGAATGTCAAAGTGAGGCTTTTCCCTTAACGATGCAATTTATGGTACGTATATGTAGTCTTCATTAACATGATGCCATGGAGTGTCTATAGAAATGAATGCATAAATATTGAGTCCAATAAGCTGGCTTGAATGTTTCAAGAGAAGATTCATTTAGATACATTTCTTCTATGATTCTTCAGTTATTTGTGTCTTGGGAAATATCTACTTATTGCATCTTAATGAAAATTATAGTACAGTAATTATTTCTATGGGTAATATGTCCCATCTCATTTTTATGAATTAGTTGTAATTTAGAATCCAGTATCTTGTCTTAGGGAATTTTATGGACATAATTTGTGAAGGTTCCAGCTCTTTTTTATTTTATTTTTTATATCTTTATTGTTGAGAGTATTATAGACATCTCCCCCTTCCTGCCCCCCATCCAGTTTCCGCTCCACCCCAGGCCTTCACCCTCCCTACTGTCTGTGTCCGTAGGTAATATCTTTGGTTAATTTCTTCCCACCCCACCCCCTTCCCTCTGAGATTCGTCAGTCTGTTCCATGCTTCCATACCTCTGATTTTATTTTATTCATGTTTATTTTGTTCATTAGATTTTTTGTTCATTTATATTGATTTTTAGATTCAATTGTTGATAAATCCGTATTTGTTGCCATTTTATTGTTCATTTTTAATCCCTTCTTCTTCCTCTTCCTCTTAATACCCTTCAACATGGTTTGGTGGTGATGAACTCCTTTAGCTTTTTCTTGTTTGTGAAGCTCTTTATCTGACCCTCAATTCTAAATGAGAGCTTTATGGGTAATCTTGGTTGTAGTTCCTTACTGTTAATCACTTTGAATATTTCTTGCTTTTCTCTTCTGGCCTGCAAAGTTTTGTTGAGAAATCAGCTGACAGTCGTATGGGTGCTACCTTGTAGGTAATAACTGCTTTTCTTTTGCTGCTTATAAGATTCTCTCTTTGTCTTTTTCTCTTGGCATTTTAATTATGATGTGTCTTGGTGTGGGCCTCTTTGGGCTCCTCTAGTTTGGGACTCTGCGCTTCCTGGACTTACAAGTCTATTTCTTTCACCAGGTGGGGAAAGTTTTCTGTCATTATTTCTTCAAATAGGCTTTCAATATCTTTCTCGCTGTCTTCTCCTGGCACCCCCATAATGCGAACGTTGGTACACTTGAAGTTGTCACAGAGGCTCCTTACATTACCTTCATATTTTTTTCTTTTTGCTCTTCTGATTGGGTGTTTTTTTTCTTCCTCATATTCCAAATCATTGATTTGATTCTTGGAATCTTCTACTCTATTGTTGATTCCCTGTAAATTATTCTTTATTTCAGTAGTGTATGCTTAATTTCTGACGGGTCCCTTTTCATGTCTTTGACATCCTCATTAAGATCCTTGAAAGTCTCATGAATATCCTTGAGTAACCTTATAACCATGAATTTTGAAGTCTGTACCTAGTAGTTTGCTTGCTTCAATTTCTTTCATTTGTGACGTTTCTTTGTCTTTGCATTTTGGCTGCTTCCCTGTGTTTGTTTCTGTATTAGGTAGAGCTGCTATGTTTCCTAGAATTGGTGGAGTGTCCTTGTGTACTAGGTGTCCTGTAGGGCCCAGTGGCTCAGCCTCCCCAGTCACCTGAGCTGGGCACTTTGTGCATCCCTGTGTAGGCTGTGTGCACAGTCTTGTATTTGAGCCTTGATTGCTATTGGTATCACTGGGAAGAGTTGACTTCCAGGCTAATAGGCTGTGAGGACCAGCTGTGACTGCAGTGGGAGAGCTGCTGTACAGGAGATATCCCTATGGAGCAGGACTTGCTTCAGTGGGGCTTTGGTGCTCACTGAGTCTGCCTCTTGGGTGTGTTGTTTGTGGATGTGTAGAGTTGTAATCTGCTATGGTCTGAAGTTGTCCACCAGATGCACTAGCCCTAAGGCCTCCAAGGAGGTGCAAAGTCAGCCACTGCCTGGGGTCACCCAGCAGGAGCTACAGAGGCATTAGCTGACAGCTGCTATTTGTATTTGTATTGGGCTTGGAGGTACCCAGGCAAAGCCCAGCTGTGAAGCAAGGCAGGCTGGTGCTAGTGCTGGGTCTTGGGCCTTTTATTGATAGGTTTGGGGCTGTCATCAGACCTTTTATTGATAGGTCTGTCATCAGCTGCAGCTTGTTTGAGAGATTTTAGCAAAGTCTGAAGCCTGAGTCAGGACAGGCCACTCGTATGGAAAAGCTGACGCAGACAGCTTGGGTGGGGCTGCAAATCGGATGGGGTGGGGTCTCAGGGAATCACCAGGGTGGAGTAAACAGTGTGCTCCAGGCTGATGGAGACTCAGATATGGCTGCTAGTCAGCTCTGGGACAGGGGAGGTCCCAGCTCAGGAACAGTGATCCCAGTGAGCACCCCCATCTGGAAGAAAGCCACCCCCAAGTTCCTGCCCTGACGCCAGACAATCCAGTTCCTCCCTGTATGTGTCTGGGTCCTCCAAAGCTGCCAGGTGCTGGGAATCTGAGTAAGATTGTGCACCAGCTCTTTAAATGGAACACCTGGGACTCTAGCAACCTCTGTGTCCCTCATCCACAATCCCTGCTAGTTTTTATAGCCCATGGTTGTGGGGACTTCTCAGCTTTGGAATTCTGGGCTTGGGGACTGGTGTGGTGCTGGGACCCCTTGCTCCTCATGGGTGGCCTCTGCAGAGACGATCTTCCTCCTGATTAAAAAACGGCACACGTGGGTCCGAGCCTCCCCGCCTATCAATCTCAGTGTGCTTTCTTCTTTACTTCTCTAGTTGTAGGACTTCCATTCAGCCAGCTTTCAGGCGGTTCTGAATGATGGTTCTGTATTTTAGTTGTAATTCTGATGTGGTTGTGGGAGGCAATGAATACAGGCGCTTATGCACACTGCCATCTTGACCTCTTTTTAAGAGGAAACTGCCAGCTCTTATTTAATAAAAGCACTTTTAGACCTGTTCTTGTACTGCTTCTGAGTATTTGAAGTTCACATGCACTTTACTGAAAGGAGAACACCATCCTGAATATTCTTTTACGGCAACATGCCCATTCGTCACAGAGCTCTAGGCCTGAATGCCACGCAGAGTTATCGAGAGAATTTGGAGTTGTAGAACTGGGCTTGAGAATGGGGTTGTTTGTTACTGAGACAGTCACATGTTAAGACTTTTTTTGTAGCTGAAATATCCAAGACTTGCCAGTCCCTTTGAAGTAGCATAAGAGCCTGATGCCCTTTGGTATCACCACCATTCAGTTCTACCTCTTAACTGTCTCTTGCACCTGTCTTTTCCCCCTTCCCTCCCAATGTCTGCAGAGCCATCCTCTTCTTTGCTTGGACTTGGTCTCCCTGGACCATTGGATGCTCTCCATACTTCTCCCCATGCACACAGGGTGAAGTCCAGCCTCTGATTGTGTGGCTTTACTTGTTCTTGCTGACTTCATTTCCTTCCATTCTCTGTCTCACATCACTTTGCTCTGCTACTGGGCTTTCCCAAGCTCATTATCCTGAGCCACCTTAGGACAGTTTTCCTTAGACTTGGATAGCCTCATCTCTTGCTTTTCACTTCCAGCCCTCCCTGTTTCAGCCCCCTGGCTTTCTAGACAAGGTGAATCCTGTTACCTTCATGGCCCTTGTCAATGTTTCAGACGATAAGTTTGTTCATGATGGTTTAAGATGCAGCCTCTGGAGACCAGTGGCTCAGAGAGCAGGATGCATGTTTTGTTATTGTTAATTTATTGATGTTAGAGAGAGGAAGAGAGAAACCTCGGTTTGTTGTTACACTTACTTATGCATTCATTGATTGCTTCTTGTATGTGCCCGGACCAGGGATTTTTTTTTAAATTAAATTTAATCTTTATTGTTCATATTATTACAATTGTTCCTCTTTTTTCCCCCCATAGCTCCCCTCCACCCGGTTCCCACTCCACCCTCTGCCTTTACCCCCCCCCCTCCATTGTCCTCATCCATAGGTGTACGCTTTTTGTTCAGTCTCTTTCCGCACCCCCCACTCTCCTTTTCCCCCGAGAATTGTCAGTCCACTCCCTTTCTATGCCCCTGATTCTATTATATTCACCAGTTAATACTGTTCATCAGATTTTTTATTCCCTTGGTTTTTAGATTCACTTGTTGATAGATACGTATTTGTTGTTCATAATTTTTATCTTGATCTTTTTCTTCTTCTTCCTCTTCTTAAAGAATACATTTCAGCATTTCATATAATTCTGGTTTGGCGGTGATGAACTCCTTTAGCTTTTTCTTATCTGTGAAGCTCTTTATCTGACATTCAATTCTGAATGATAGCTTTGCTGGGTAATCTTGGTTATAGTTTCTTGCTGTTCATCACTTTGAATATTTCTTGCCATTCCCATCTAGCCTGCATAGTTTCTGTTGAGAAATCAGCTGACAGTCGTATGGGTGCTCCCTTGTAGGTAACTGTTTTTCTCTTGCTGCTTTTAATATTCTCTCTTTGTCTTTTTCTCTTGGCATTTTAATTATGATGTGTCTTGGTATGGTCCTCTTTGGATTCCTTTTGTTTGTTTGAGGTTCTGTGTGCTTCCTGGACTTATAAGTCTATTTCTTTCACCAGGTGGGGTAAGTTTTCTGTCACTATTTCTTCAAATAGGTTTTCAGTATGTTGCTCTCTCTCTTCTTCTGGCACCCCCATAATTCTGATGTTGGTACGCTTGAAGTTGTCCCAGAGGCTTCTTAAACTATCTTCAACTTTTGGGTTCTTTTTTCTTTTTGCTTTTTCAGTTGAGTGTTTTTTGCTTCTTTGTATTTCAAATCTTTGACTTGATTCTTGCATTTCTCTAGTCTACTTTTAGGTCTCTGTATAATATTTTTTATTTCAGTCAGTGTAGGCTTAATTTCTAGTTGATCCTTTTTCATATCCTCGAGGGTCTCGTTAAATTTATCGACCTTTTCTAGGAAATTCTTGAAAAACCTTATAACCATGGTTTTGAACTCTATATCCAGTCTTTTGCTTTCCTCCATTTCCTTCATTTGTGATCTGTTTCTTTGTCTCCGCATTTTAGCTGCTTCCCTGAGTTGATGGAGTTGCTTTGTGTGCTAGGTGTCCTAGCAGGGCCCAGTAGCTCAGCCTCCCCAGTTATCTGTGGTGGACCCTCTTGGTGCAGCCCTTTGTGGGCTGTGTGTGCAGTCTTGTTGTAGTTAAGCCTTGATTGTTGTTGGTATTATTGGGGGGAGTTGACCTCCAGGCCAACTGGCTGTGAGGATCAGCAGTATCTCTGCTGGGAGGGCTTCTGTGCTCAGCTTGGATGGGGCGGAGTCTCAGGGTGGGGCAGACAGCCTTGGTTTCCCATAAGCCCCGCCCTACGAGGGCCCTGTGTCTCAGTGTCCTGCAGCAATGGCTGCATGCACTTCTGAGAGAAGGCTGCTCTCGAGTTTCACCTGCTGCCAGACAGGCCATTTTCTCCCCGAATGAGTCTGGTACCCAAAGTCTCAACCGGAGCTGGATTTCAGTACAGTGGGGAGGTTTTGCTTCCCTCCCGAAGGAGAAAGCTAGCCACTGGGAGGGCTTCTGTGCTCAGCTTGGATGGGGCAGAATCTCAGGGTGGAGCAGACAGCCTTGGTTTCCCATCAGCCCCGCCCTACGAGGGCCCTGGGTCTGTGTCCCGTGGCAATGGCTGCACGCACCTCTGAGAGAAGGCTGCTCTCGAGTTTCGCCCACTGTCAGTCCAGTTTCTCCCCAAATGAGTCTGGTACCCAAATTCTCACCCGGAGCTGGATTTCAATGCAGTCGGGAGGTTTTGTTTTCCTCCCGAATAAGAAAGCTAGCCGCCCGTTTGCTGCCCACCCTCTCCACGCGCTGCGAGTAAGCCAGCCGTATATTCAGCCGCCTGCCCTTTCCGCGTGCACAGGTCTCCGCACCTCCACAGCTCCTCTGAGTCTGTGTCCTTTTCTCTTTCCTTCTAGTTGTAGAATTTCCACTCAGCCAGCTTTCTGGTGGTTCTGGACAATGTCCGCTCTGTCTTCCAGTTGCAGTTTTAAAATTGTTGTGCGAGGCAGCAGTATAGGTGTTTACCTTATGCCGCCATCTTGGTTTCTCCCCGGACCAGGGATTTGAACGTACAACCTTGGTGTCTCCGATGACGCTCTAACCAACTGAGCTACCCGGCCACGGCCAGAAAGCCTGTTTTTTTTTATCACACACTGGTACATTGGAGATGCTCAATTATTTATTGAATGGATATGTAGTCCCTTCCAGGGTTTTAGAAAGGCATTTAGTGCTATACAGCTTTCTGGAAGGGTCTCTAATGTATTAAGTTGTACAAATTTCTGCAGTGGTTGGAGGAGACATAGGAATTGGCTACCTCCTTTGGAATGTGGGGTAGAGCACGTGGCTACTGCTGGCCATCTGAGAACAGCACCTTCACAGAATGCCCTTTGACTTTCCAACCTGGGCTGAACCAGTCACAGCTGTATTCCCAGTGGCCCTCCTGGAAAAAGCATGGAGTTACTGAGATTTCTCATTGTTCTTTTTTGTCTACTTGCTTGATAATCAGAGAAAACATTTATATGAAACTCGAGACCCGGTGCACGAAATTCGTGCACGGGTGGGGTGGGGGTTGTCCTCAGCCCAGCCTGCACCCTCTCCAATCTGGGACCCCTCAAGGGATGTCTGACTGCCTGTTTAGGGCCGATCCCAGTACTGCTGGCTCCCAACTGCTCGCCTGCCTGCCTTCCTGATTGCCCCTAACCACTTCTGTCTGCCAGCCTGATCACCCCCCAACCACTCCCCTGCCAGCCTGATTGATGCCTAATTGCTCCCCTGCCAGCCTGTTTGCCCCTAACTGCCGTCCCCTGCAGGCCTGGTCACCCCTAACTGCCCTCCCCTGCAGGCCTGGTCCCCCCCGCCCAACTGCTCTCCCTTGCAGGCCTGGGTCCCTCCCAACTGCCCTTCCCTGCAGGCCTGGTCGCCCCCAACTTCCCTCCTCTGCCGGCTTGGTCACCCCTAACTGCCCTCCCCTGCAGGCTTGATCGCCCCCAACTGCCCTCCCTTGCAGGCCTGGTCCCTCCCAACTGCCCTTCCCTGCTGGCCATCTTGTGTCCACATGAGGGCAGGATCTTTGACCACATGGGGGCAGCCATCTTGTGTGTTGGAGTGATGGTCAATCTGCATATTACTCTTCTATTAGATAGGATAGAGGCCTGGTGCACGGGTGGGGGCCAGCTGGTTTGTCCTGAAGGATGTCCCGGATCAGGGTGGGTGTTCCCTTGGGGCATGAGGTGGCCTGGGAGAGGAGCCTGTGGTGGTTTGCAGGCCGGCCACGCCCCCTGGTGACCCAAGCGGAAGCCCTGGTATCTGGGGTTTATTTATCTTCTACAATTGAAACTTTGTAGCCTGGAGCGGAGCCAAGCCTTCTGCTTGCTCCGTGGCAGCAGCCATTTCTGTTGGGATTTATGTATCTTCTATAATTGAAACTTTGTAGCCTTAAGCGGAGGCCTGGGCCGGCCAGGGTGTGCGGAAAGCTTGGCTTCCTCCATTGCCGGGGGCAACCCTAGCTTCCTGCTCTTTCCAGCTCTGTGGCTGCCGCCATTTCTGTTTGGATTTATGTATCTTCTATCATTGAAACTTTGTAGCCTTGAGTGGAGGCCTAAGCGAGCAAGGGCAGGCAGAAAGCTTGGCTTCCTCCATTGCCGGGGAAACCCAAGCCTCCCTCCTGCTCTCTGTGGCTGTAGCCATCTTGGTTGGGTTTATTTGCATATTCACTCCTGATTGGCTGGTGGGCGTGGCTGGTGGGTATAGCGGAGTGATGGTTAATTTGCATATTACTCTTTTATTAGATAGGATAAGCAGTTCGGTATAAAATGTCTAAAGGGAAAAAAAATGTCTAAAGGAGAAAGATATATAAATCACTCAGCTAAGTTTTTTAATTAAATAGTTTATTTAGACTTTTAACCTAACTTCAACTGGTTTTATCCTGGGGGTAGGGAAAATTGAAACAGACACCAGAATGTGTTTATCACAGGCACAGCTGGGGTAGAGAGATACAGGGCAAACTCAAACTCCTGACATTCAGAAAGGCAATCATTGCTTAACCTGCTCAATCTCACAAATGATTTAGGGAATGTAATCTGTGCACTAGCCGAACACCTTAAGAATTAGATGTTATAAATCTAAGAAACAATGTAAGTGGTTTATTGGAACTGAGATTGGCCACATCACAAACACTTTTGTGTCACTGCCATTGGAAAAGTCAATCTGTGTTAAACCCTTCGGTGACTTCTCTAAAGGTCTCCAGCTTGGGCAACAGTTTCCCACTGCATCATGGCTTCATCTCTGATGTCTTTTCTCACTTGCCCTTCACTGGGCTTGGGAACTCCTGGGCGACAGCTCTCAGGAGACAAACCTGGAATGGTGCACAGAATTCTAGGAGCCCGGTCCAGGGGCTGGGGTAGCTCAGTGGGACCATGGGAGAACTGGGCAAGTAGAGGCAAGGACAGGGACTCTGCCGCTGGCAGGGACCAGGCCCAGCTGGCCCTGGATGGTGCAGCCTCAGAGTCGCAGTTGGTCAGTGGGCTTACATTTATGGAAGATAGATGGTTTCAGCAAAGATGGAAGGAACGAGAAAGCTCACCTTTGCATGGTGCTGCCTCTGACTTAGGTGCTGTCACCTTTCAGATGCTGGCTTTGCTAGCATGTCCCGCATGAAAAGGAAATCAAGGACAAGGGGTCTCTGCAAGTCTTATGTTTTAAATAACTGTTTTAAGTGCTCCATAATTCTGCCCATTTCAGAAATCTAGCCATGAGGCAGTAACTACATCAAAAAGGCCACCGGTTCACCTTACGGTGTGTGCAGTGGCGTGGTGTGGGACAGCTCCGTGTGTGTCTGACCTGAGACCGGGGTCTCTGTGACCAGGTCTCAGCGAACAGGCTCATCTGCAAAGGGATAAAGGACAGAGGACACGTGCACAAGAGGCCCATCTTAGGAAACCTTTAATTGCAAATTCCATTCTGTGCATTGATTTTTGAGAAAAACAAAACACTGG
The DNA here is from genome assembly GCF_951640355.1 of Cnephaeus nilssonii. Taxonomy (NCBI): domain Eukaryota; kingdom Metazoa; phylum Chordata; class Mammalia; order Chiroptera; family Vespertilionidae; genus Cnephaeus; species Cnephaeus nilssonii. The sequence continues at coordinate 33,901,708 of NC_137091.1, forward strand.
AAATCTATCTTTCCTGAGCATAAGAATACAAATGACAGACACAATTTAGTGGCTACTAAAGAACAGGATTTTTTGTAATTAGCATTTTAAGAGCCACTGTCATTTAAACAAAGTATTAACAGATTAGCGTGTGATCTTGCAGAAAGTTAATGAAAGTGTTCCCCCTGGGACACAGCACTGTTTGGTGTGATCAAACTTCGGTGTTGGCATGTGATTTCTCCGCTCCATCTCTCGCTGCTGGCCGGCCAGTCAGCAGGCTGCCCCCTGGGCACTTCCAGCTGGCTCTACTTTGGGCCAGAGAAGGAAGTAAAGGCCTTGTCACAGCCTGCCATGCATGCTTCGATTTCCTCCACCGTGCGGGGCACACAGGTCAGCAGCTCTGTGCCACTGTCAGTCACCACGACGTCCTCCTCGATGCGGACCTGGTCAGACCAATGGACTCAGTGTTTCGGAGCTGGCCTCACGCTCAAGATTAGAGGGCCAGACCTGCCAGCTCAGGCTGACCGCCACTGAGTGGGAGAAGCCCTTTCAGGGGCGTGGTCAATACTGCCCCTGACCTAAGGGGCCGGCCTCAAAGGCCTTTGGGTGGCAGTTGAGAGGAAGGCTCATCCCCTGGGGCCATGTGCTCATGCCTCCTGCCCACCCTATCCTTGCCCTTGCACCCTGCAAGGTGGATAGGAACCCCAGGAGTGGGCAGGGGTTTGCAGAATTTGTCTCTTCTGCTGAGGGCTGAGGCACCTGTGTCATGACAGACCACAGGAAAGGGCAGGCCAGGCCCTTCTCAAGTGGGGAAGTCAAGACTATCCCTCCTCTCACTAGGGCTCCTGTCCTGGGACAAAGAGGTGACAGGTAGCAGCAGGGGGGTATTCTGGGAGCAAGGACATGGGGCCCATTGGCTGGTACTCACCCCACCAAACCCACGGAAGCGCTGCAGAACCTCACGGTTAAAGAAGCAGGCGCGCGCCGGGTCAGCCAGGGCCTCATCCAGGAGGTGGTCGATGAAGTAAATGCCCGGCTCCACAGTGAGCACCATGCCTGGCTCCAGGTGCCTTGCAGTGCGCAGGCTCCGCAGGCCGGGCTCATCAATGCGCTCCACGCCCTGCGGTGAGAAGGAAGGTGAGGGACACCCTAGCGAAGCTCCCCTCTGCCCACGCAGGCGTCCTGTGTGAAGGCTGGCTCCAGCCTCTGGTCTGGCTGCAGCGGCAGGGGAGGCTTTGGGACTGGGGTCTGCAGCTGAGCCCCCCTGCAGCGCTGTGCACAGGCACTTCAGAGGAGACCCTGTTCTCTGCACACACCCCAGATCTTAGTGGCCCTGCCCGTTACCCTAAGAACTGCCTGCGGGAGCCCTGTGGACACCACATGCACACACACAGGGCAAGCGGCCCAGAGGGCTGGCTGTCCGGCGGCCCTCACCTGGGCCTTCTCCGCACCAGGGGAGCAGAAGCCAAAGTGGTGAAGCCAAAAAAGCTCTTAAGGAGGCTGCGAGGCTGCCTGGGCTGCATCCCTTTTTTCAGGCAGCTCCGTGAAAACGAGCCCCAGAAGTGCTGGGCCTGGCCCCCCAGGCCAAGTGGGTTTTCCATGTGGCCTTCCAGGGGGAGGGACAGGTGCTGCCATCAGGACGGGCCTGCCAGCACCAGCTCTGGCGGGTATTTGCACAAATGCACGCGTATTCCATGTACATGGCTCTTGCCCAGACTCTGGGCTACCCAGCTCAGCCCTGGGCAACGGCTCCCAGCCCTTTAGGAGGAGTGAGCAGCAGCGGCAGCTGCTCCCTGCAGAGGCATCCCCTCCCTGACATGACCCCGCCTGGGCCCGTCTTCTCACACGGGTGTAGCTGACAGGGCTGCCCGGCTGCGAGGGCAGGTGGTGCCTAAGGCACTTGCAGCATTTCCCCATCTCCCCCAGGCCCCTGAGGCAAGGCCTGGGAGTGAGTGGGCAGCAAGCAAGCTTTCTGGTCAGGCCGTGAGCGTGCCCGGCCCCGCTCGCAGCAATCCCCTGCAGCCCAGCTGCTGGAGACGGAGCTGTCACTTCTGACTGTTTGGGGGCCAAGAACATCAGACTTCAATTAGTGGTTCATGTAAGGTAACCAGAAACAGGCTGGCTCAGCCTCCATGGCTGGGCACAGCGGGGAAGGCTGTGACCATTTCCATGAGGGCGGGGACAGTGGGGCACAGAGAAACTGACGTGCACAGCCACTCGGACCTGGCATGAGCCCTGCTGGGATGGAGGTGAGGAAGGGACACAAGGCACCGTGACCCCTGTGGGTCATGCTCTGTGCCCAGAAGCCTGTCTGGTGGGGTACCCAGCCCCACAACACTGTTTGCCTTGAGGGGGTAAGGCAGGAGGGTGGGGGACCCAGAAGGGTCCCGTCTGGAATGGCAATCCTGGTGCCAAGTGACTGGGGGGGGTATCTCCTGCCCAGAAACTGCTTGTCAGAGCTAGGAGTTGGGGTCTCTGCTCCTTCCATCTGAAGTCTGTACCTGCCCTGGGCTCCCCCACTCCTGTCCCTTACCTTCATGCTACCACCAAGTGTCTGTCCCCTTTTTTCACTCCAAGGTGGCCAAAGCCAGGGGCCTGGCAGAGGCAGAGACCCGACAAGGTCACGTCCCAGCTCCCCTCAGTTGCTCTGGGCCCACGCAGAGCTGTCCCACGGACGTGCCGACAGGAGGGTGATTTGCTTGAGCTTGTACTCAAACAGGCTTCCTTCCCCAAATGTCAGGTGAGGAGAGGGAAGAATGGCAGGGATCCCTGGGGGGCACAGTCCACCAACCACTGCCCCTTCAGAGCATTCCTGCTCAGGAGTCTGCCCCGGGGCCAACAGGACCGGCCAGAGCAGGGCTGGGAGGAGAAGGCTGGGCCGAGCGCAGAGCGGATCCCACTAGGGAGAGACCCTCTGGCCCAGGGGCTCCAGCCTTTTTGGAGGTGGGGGGCCCTGGCTTTTGCCTGGCCCACGTGGGGTTACACCCAGGCAGAGGGCTTGACAGGGCCTCAACTTTTACTGGGCTCCGAGCAGAGGAGACCCAGATGTGTCTGTAGGCCTGAAGTAAAACAAATGACTTTTATAGGAAAAGCCGTATTTTTTTCCACAATGTTTATCTGTCAGAAGAATAGACTGAGCACAAAGGGCTGCTTACTGGAAAAGATGAAAACAGCTTGCTGCCAATTTTCTCTGGTGGAAAAAAAAGTGCTTTGGCGACTAATGAATAACGAACCTCAGTTAACAATGTCTGGAAGGCCCTGCTCTTGGCTCCCTGTACACAATGTGATGGATAGAAATTAGGAAATTAAAACTGATTTTGTTTCTCCAAATTTAACTGTTTACACTTGAGGAAAAAAATAATTGAATAATAATGCTTCTCTTGAGCAATCCCCCCTACCCCCCCAAAGTCGTTCTTAGTGCTTTCAAAATACCCTGCAGCCAGCAGGCCAAGCCTAGTCTTGGCTAACTGGCTGGTGGGCCCCAGGGCGTGCACTGGTTGCACAATCAGCCCCTGCGCCGTGGGCACCAGGCCAGGCGGCAGGGCCGGGTTCGCCCCCACCCACTGGGGCCCGAGAGGCTGCAGCCACCTGCCGGGCAGGGCCTCCCCAGGGCCCTCTGGGTGGTCCTTTCGAGGATCAGTCGGTAGGAGGTGGATGGGAAAGCCTAGCTGGGGACACCACACAAGCCTCCCCCCCTGGCCAAGGAGAGGAGGAGGCCACAGGGGCATGCTCGCCCAGGGGCCTGGTTGGTCAGAGGGTGCTCCAGGGAGGGTCAGGGGGTCTGCTGCTGGCTTGTGAGGGCACTGGGCTCAGCCAGTCCCAGGAGGAACCAGGGCCAGCCACCAGCTGGTGGAGCCCTATCATCCCAGTCTGAATGAAGCCAGAGGCAGGAGGACATGGCGAGTACAGTGCCAGCCCCATCATTAAGACCCAGCTTCGGGGCTCCCACTGCCCTGTGGGGACCCCATGCATGGCACACTGACCACCCAGCAGCCTTCAGGAAAGGCCACACCCAGTGCACCGCCCCGGAGCGCAGCCACCGGCAGGTCCTGTGAGGCGGCCACGGGAGGAGGCATGCTCACAGAAACTCCCGCCATGGCCTTGGGGGTGTGGACACTGTGGCAGCAGCCTGGAACAGCACCAACCAATAGGTGGAAGGGGAGGAGGGGCATGGGCCTGGCCTGACTCACTGCACTCCAGCTGTCTCCCAGAGCCCTAACCCACCCTGGGGAGTTCAGGCTCAGCGACAGCCCACAGGCAGGCTACTTGGGCCGACATGTGCACACTGACCTCTGGGTAGCCTCCCACGTCGTGCACATCAATGCCCAGGAAGTGGCCGAGCCCATGAGGCATGAACACGGCTCCCAGGTGGGCCTGGACCATGGCATCGATGCTGCCACTCAGGATGCCGATGCGGGCCAGCTCCTCCAGGTGGATGCGGTCAGCCAGGCGGTGCATGTCAGGCCACCAAACGCCTGCGGCTCAGAAGGAGGCTGCAGTAAGCTGTGGAGACTGGTGGCCCGGCCAGGGCTCCCCAGGGCAAGATTTGGGGGACACAAAGCCCTCACTGGCTGAGGTGGGATGTCCTGAGGTGAGGGGCAGGGGTGATGAGGCTGGGTGCCCTCCATGCAGGGCTTTGCCAGCCACAGCTCTGGAACTTAACTCCACCTTCTCCACTGGGTCCTCAGAGGCAGGCTTCTGTCACCCATGGCCAGGGGCCTAAACAGGTCTGCTCCCAGGCCATGCTATCTGTCCCTCTCCCCGGCCAGCGTGTGCTTCGGGGGCCATGGGATCTCAGCCAGATCACTGGGCATCAGAAGGAGCTGAATGTCCCCATCAGTGGGTGTGGGGGTAGGAGCTGCAGGGAACCCCAGACAAGGCTCAGGCCCAAAAGTTGCTCAGGCTGTGGGGCCAGAGGAAGCCATGGCTGGGGAGAGGGGCCCTCCTGCAGCTGCCACCCGCGCCCCCGCCCCCTCCATGGGGATGAATGTCTCTGGAGCCACTGTAGGAGAGCCAAGGTCTCTGGGGTGAAGGTGCAGCTAGCACAGCCTCACAGGCTGGCTGGCAGGGGTCTGTGACCCCGCCTGCTATAAGCTCTGGGTGACCATCTCTGTGGCAGCCCAAACATCCAAGCCCCAGGCTGCTAATCAAGCTTATCTTTGCCCCACATTTCTGGGGCCAAGGTCTCTGTGGAGAGCATTCCCAGGCACTGAGTTTCAGGGTGAGCAGGCTCTCCAGGGCTCTGTGGCTCAGCCCCGCCTGGATCCCCAGGGGCCTTTGGGGGCCGCAGCCTGGGGCTTTTGGAGAAGCATGCTCAGCCCTGCCCATGGGCTCCATGGAGCCCCACCTTCAGCCTTGCTCAAGGCGCTCGGCACAAGCACTACATAAGGACCCAGGCCAGTGAAGTTCCTTGCCCCTCCTCACGAGGGCTGAGTTTGGGCAGGCCACGTGGCCTCAGGACGCCCAGGGCCAGGTGGACAGGTTGGGGGCCCACACCTTTATACTGTGCTCTGGCCACAGAGGTGGTCAGCACCGGTCCATATAACCCCTTCCATGTGGCAACCCTGGCTCCCAAGACCCTTCCTATTCCCCCTGCCCCCACAGCTATATTCTGTTCTCTGCACAACCCAGCACTGTCGGTCTCCGCAGTAGGAGGGCAGCACTGGGATCCTGGACTGTGAGGGCTGCGCTGGCCCCTCGCTGGCCACGGCTGGGCCCCCAGGATCTGGCTGGGCTCAGGGCCCTGAACCTCAGAGGGCAGACGATGGCTCAAGGGGTAGAGAGAGATGGGCCACTCGAGGTAGGCACCAGTCCCCCAGATGGGGGTCCCTCCCCTGCCAGAGATGGAGGCCCCACAGTTGGGGTCTTGGGTGGGTGAAGGCACAGGGCTAGTCCAACCTCTTGGGTCCCTGGGATCCAGGCTCTGAGCAGGTGGGGGGTGGGGTGGGGGCACCCTGGCTAGTCCACATGGCAGTGGCCAGCCCAGGGCCCAAGGTGCAGGGAGACCAGGATGCAAGACACCGAGGCCTGTCCCTGGAGACAGAGGGCCTCCGTGGAGCCCAGCCCTGTTCTCCCCACCTGGGCCCTCGAGGTGCCGGGTGGGAGCAGTGGGGTGGTGTCCTGGGCTCTGGAGTCTGGCTACTCGCTCCGTGGAGGGAGAGCCCAGTCTGCACCCCCGCTGGAGCCACGGTGGGCGCCTTTTCTTAATGGTATGGCGTCCTGAAACCAAGACCCGGGACACTGATGCCAGCTCAGCTGCTCCGTGCTGTGTGACCAGGGCAAGCCTTCGCCTCTGAGCCACTGAGGCGTCCTGTGTCAAACATGCCCGTGGTGCCTGGAGCGCTAGCTGCAGAAGCACCTACCCGGGGACTGGGTCACATTCCCCGCCAACTGCCATAAGCCACTATCACCCGCCACTTGTGTCCAGCCAGACCCTGGGTCCACTTCCTGTTCACTCGTGGGCAACAGGCTGGGTCTGCTTCAGCCTTGGACCACTGCTCTTCTCCAAGACAGACAACCTCGCCGCCCTCTCCCGCTCCCCAGCAAGGCCACCCTGTGCCAGAAGCACACTAAGGTCTTCCCGCCTCAGGCCCTTTGCAGACCAGGCCTGACCTGAGACTCCTCATCCTTGGGGACTCAGCATCAAAGTCAGCTTCACCCTGGAGTCCTTCCCCGTCACTCTCTTCACTGTCCCAGTGGTTTCTCTCCTTGCTCCTAACCCCCTAGACAGGTCTGTCTCCCTGCTCCTCCTGCGTCCTCCGGGAGAGCGATGCCCCACCCCGACCCCCGGGCCTGGCAGAGTGAGTGCCAGTTCAGGGGAGAATGCACTGCCTGTTCTGCCCGAAGGTCTGCTCCCGCCAGAGGCTTCTAGCCTAAAAGGGCCCCCAAGCAGCTCTGCGCACTTGGAAGGCCGGCCCCTGGGCCGAAGGGCATCCTGTGTGGTAGCGATGCCCCGACCCCAGCGCAGTGCTGTCTCTTTGGCGGAGGCCTTCTCCCGATGCCAAAGGAAAACCCCCAGAAGCAGCCTGCCTTCGGACCTGGCCGGCTGCCACAGCGGGCCTGGCCTCGGCAGAGGGGGATCAGGTATAAATCATGCTCGTGCTGGCAGCTCGGCTCCTCTCCTGTCCTCGTGGCCCCTTGTGGGGCCGGACGTGTGGGCCCAGGCGGTCCCCACGGCGCCTCTAGTCTTCCTCGCCTGCGGGCCCTCGGGGAAGGCCTCGTACACAGCGCTCTTGGCCGGGAGTGAGAGTTGCTGCCTGTGTGTGGTTAGGGTTGTGACAGTGACTAAACCTCCAGCAACTTGGCCCAGTGTCTGGCCCGGATGGTGGTTACGACACCCATGGCCAGGGCAAGGGTCCCTGAAGTGTGTGGAGGCTGCTGGAGGGGTGGGGTGGGCACAAATGGAGGGGGTCCCCACCGCCTAGGCCCAGCCCATAGTGCGAGGCCCAGGCCCTGACTCCTGGGCTCCCTGCGCCTCAGCAGCTCACAGGCCCCTCGGAGCCCACACAGCCCAGCCAGAGGTCCCCCAAGCCTGCTCATACTGGGGACACCACATTGGGGGGTCACACTGCAGAGACAGGTGCCATCTGCCTCCAGCACACACCAAATCTTGTCCTGTTATCCCAAACATCTCCCGAATCTGAAGCCCCCACCCGTCCTGCACCCCTGCTGTTTCCTTCCCATCCCCCCACCCCCTCATCCTGCCTAAGGCTTAGACACCAAGGCCACCTCTTTAGAACACAGGTCAGATGGGGCCAGTCCGTGCCCCGAGGACAGAGCCCCGAGTTGCTCAGCCCAGCTTCCGTCTCCAGCCTCACCCCTCATCCGCTCCCGGGCCAACCGCGCTGAGAGCTGTGCCTTCCCCTTGTTGCTTCCTTAGCGGGGACCACCCCGCCAAGGGTCCTTCCTTCCCAGACTCACTCCCATCCCTCCTGTGGGCCTCCGCTGAAACTTCCTCCAGGAAGCCCTCCCAGACTGCCCTCTCCTGTGCGGTTAGGGCACAGCACACTGGCAGAGCTGTGCCCTGGTTACAGCCTCTGAGCGCTGAGAGGGCGGGACCTGTGCCTGCTCCATGCCAGGTACCCGTGTGGCCTGTGTACACCCCAGCCATCTTCGTGGCTCTCTTGCAGCCAGCGCTGTCACCTCATGGGCCCAGGGTTTGGATGTGCACCCACCCCACTCCTCTGTGCACTCAGACCCCTAGGGTAACCTCTAGGTCTGTGCCCCATCACCTGCCTGTTGGCTCAGAGGGCCCAGCCCCCAGTATGTATGTAGAGCAGCCCCAGGTCACCAGCTGGTCTTCTGTGCCCACCTGGTGCCCCTCAGACCACACCTTGCCCTGATGGGCTGGGAGCCTGCTGGGCCTTCTGCTGGGGCTGATTCCCAGAGCCTTAGCGGCATCCATCACAGCCTTGGGGCCTCCTGCCCAGAGTGTGACAGCCTGGGGGCTCGGAGGCCCTGAGCCAAGATACCCGCCCCCCCCCCCCCCCCCCCCGCCCCGCTCCGCTCCTCAGCTGCATCCTCACAGTCACTTCCAGACAGAGAGCTCACTTCATGCTAAGACAATGGCCCTCCAGGGATGATATATGAGCCAGGCCCTGGGGGGTGCAGGAGGGGAGGCTTAGGGCAGGGGTCCCAAGGCAGGCCCTGTGGGCTGCAGGGAGCTGCCTGGCAGGCTAAGCTGGCCCCGGGATGAGGGCCTCCAGCCTACCCCCCTCAAACCCCTGCCTGCTGCCAGAATCTCTGGGGACCCACTCTCGCTGCCGAAGGGCAGGATAGTGTGTGCCCAAGTTGCAGGCGCCTGGATGCTGATTTGAACGCGGATGTCTTGCTCAGAGTCCTCGTGGTCCCGCCCCCTGCACCCTGGCAGAGCGCCCCGCAGGAGTAAATGAGGCCAGGGTGGGCGGGAACTCACCGCTGTCCTATAGCAGGCAGGAGGGCTTCTTAGGCCAGAGGGACCACACGGGGCCCGGCGACAGCCCCCCTGCCACAGAGGACACCTGTGGTCTGGGTGGTGCGCTGTGCCCCCACCTCTGTCAGCCGACCCCCACGTTCCTTGCCATCTTTAAGGAGAGGCCTGAGGAGAGTCCAACCCCTGCCCCACTGAGGGAAACAGCCCGCAAAGGGGCCTGACCACAGGCCACGGGAGCCACGGGGGCCGCACAGCTCCCGGCGCCCTTCTCACCCGCCACCGCGGCACTAACAGCATCCTCTCCTGCTGTCTGGCCCACTCGGAGCCAAGGCACTGCCCACAGGCGACCAGAACCCTGACGCCAGGGGCAGAGCCCGAAGTGGGGGCAGCTGCACACAACCGCACAGGCTGCGCGTGGAACGGCAAAGGGGTTGCTCTCGCGCACTGAGACACAACCGCTTCCACGGACCATGGAGGGCCCCAGAGCCCAGCGCGTGGTCTGCGCCGCCCGTGTGGGAGCCTGGGGGGCGGGGCTCAGGAGGGGGGCCCTGCAGCCCCAGGCCAGGGTGACCAGGGTGGGTGGTGAACAAGGAGGGAGAGGGAGGTGCGCTGGGTGCTGGGAAGTGGGAGGTGAGGCTGCAAGAGACCTGGGTGTTTAAAGGAAACCTCAGTGTTCTGAGGTGACTGGAGGGACTGGGTCTGCCCAACAGCCCAGGCTAACCCTTTCACGGCATCTGAGATGCTTACGTAAGTGACTGATGCTGTACTCACCCCTGGGGTGAAGAAGGGGTGTGAAGAGAGGAGACAAGCACTTGGGGTGGCTGCTGCACAGAGGCCGTGTTTACAGGCAATGGGGTGGGGGGGGGGCACATGCCGGCTTAAAGGTCACAGTATGGAAAGGTCACAGCAAGCACTTGCTTCTCCCCAGGCCCCTGACCCAGTGGTCTGTCCCGCACCTCCTCCGTGGACTGGAAGCGCATGCGAATCCCTGCCTCCTTCCTCTCACAGGAGGGGGCAACGGCCGCCCCATCCTGCACTTGTCTTCACAACAGTCCCCCGGGAGTCACCCCGCAGTAATGAGGACAAACTGCTACTTAGAGGAGGCTGCTGCTTTTTAAACAATTAGCACAGATGCTGTTTGCTTAGGCAGCTGCTAAGCCAGGCAAGTCCCGTCAACATTGTCCCCCACAGAAGATGACGTTGAGGCTTCCTTGTCCTTCTTTGGGACATTTCTGAGCTCCTTGTCCTGGGACTCATCTGATCACCAAGCTCTGTCCTCGTTGGACAAGTGAGGGTGTGGAGTGGGGCCTGGCGTCCCCCCAGCACCCCTTCCTGGCTCCCCAGCTTCTAACGAGGGGGGAGGAGGGCTCCCAGGGCAGGCAGGGACCACCCTGCTCACAGTGTGCCTCCTCGAAGACAGCTGCTGAGGGCCCCTCAGAAGCAGGACTCGGCCCTACAGCCTCTGCCTATTTCCCTGAATCCTGGAGGGACACTCGGTGCCCGCCAGACCCAGCTGCAGCTGCTGGCCCTGGGCAAGAGGGCACCGCACGTTCAACCAGGTGCCAGTGTCCAGAACTGGCCACGCCCTGCCTGCCGTGAACACCGCACTGGGACGCGGCAGGGAACGTGCTGACACCCCAGTGGCCGGGCAGGCAGGGGGTGTGCAGGAGGTCAGATGGCACACGGGGCGACCTGGGCTGAGCTGGCTTGCAGCTCTGTTCCTGCGCGGCCGCCAGGCCCCTGTTCTAGGCGTGGCCCTGGGGACCTGACACCCCGAGCCTCACTGGCTGCTCATGCGAGGCGGAGACAGACTCATAATGTCAAGCTTCTCTGTGGTGCCCCCACCTCAGAGAGCGGGGCCAGGCACATGGCCGCCTCCAACCCCACGCCAGGTGGTCCTCCCGCAGGCCCCTGCCTCACCCGGCCTCATGGAGCTCATGACGGCACGGCAGCTCCGCAGCACCGCCTCGTAGATGGCCTTCTGGTCCTGGGTGAACTTGCCGTTGGCAGGAAAGGAGCACGTGATGTCAGAAGCGAAGCAGTAATACTCGCCGCCCATGTCAAACAGGCTGTGGGGAGAGAGGGCGTGAGGCCACTGGGGTGCTCGGGAACACCCTGCCCATCGCTTTCCTCCCTCCCGGCGCTCAAGGGCAGCGTCAGGGGGCTGAGCCCCAACCGTGTCACACTATGGCTAGTTCGGGCAGCAGCTGGGGGCCTCCTACCCCAGTGTCTTCTCACGGTGCGCGAGCAGCAAAGGAACCCTGCCCGTCCCGGGAGACCTCTGACCCCGGAGCAGACAGACCCTGTGCACACGCCTGCCCTCCAGCACCTCTGCTGCCCAGGCCACTGGATGCTCGGCTGTGGAGACTCACTAGGAGAACGAGGGAGGGAGAGAGGTGTCCCCAGGACCCCTCCACCAACTGGCCTCCATGTGAACATCCAACAGACCCTCCCAGGTCTGCCCGGCTCCGGCACGGGGCGTGGCTGCAGCCCAGAGGCAATGCACATGGGCCTGCACAGGGCCCTTAGGACGGAGGCACCTGTCTGACAAGGAACAGGGGCTGAGACGCACCACCTGCCTCTCGCAGGCCCCAGTGTCTCCGTGAAAACCCAGCCCGAGGAGAGCGTCCCTCTCCCTGCTGGGATGGGACAGATGCGCTCCGCAGGGCCCCGCAGAGGGAGAGCCACCCCGCCCAGCAGGGTCTTCCTGGGGCCTGGCCAGCCGCACACCACCCTTGGGCTGCCCCGAGCCCCAGCATTCCCAGGGGCAGAGCGGGACCAGCAGGCCCGGAGCGAAGGAGTGGAGACCGAGAGGAGGGACGAGGCCTGGAGCTGCAGCGTGAGCCAGCAGTGGCAGGTCGGCTGGGACAGATGGGCCGGCCGCTGAGTCAGGAGAACAGGCCGCGGTGACCTGCCCTCTGGACATCCCGTGACAGGGCCCTGGTGCACCGACGTCAGGAGTGGCCAAGCCGCGCTCCCACACCCTGGCTGCCAGACTGTGCACTGTGCCCACAGGGCCCCCGGGCCTCAGGGCCCTCCCCCTCCACAGTGGGGTGGGACAGAACACATAGGGGCTGCTGGGTCCGGGCACGGCTCCCACGGGGCCCCCAGGCTGACTAGGGCCCCGGAAGGAAGGAGTAGGGTGCTCAGACAGAGCGCCCCTCCCCGTCTTGTCCCACCAGAGCACTCGGCAGGCTGCTCAAGGCAAGCACAGGGTGGGCGCCCACCAGCCCCTCACCCTTCCCAGCGTCGGGACCAAGCTGAGGGACATGGTTTGGCCCAGGCCTGAGGTCCTGCTGTGTCTTCAGGGCCAGCGGCCACAGAGCCAGGTGGAGCTGAGATGGAGGGGCTGGCGAGCGTGACTGGCTGGAGCCCCGGTCAGCTTGGGGCCTGGCTGCCAGCTCCCCGTGGGGCCGGCCTGCAGCCACACATAGTCTGGGAACCGAAGCGAGCGCAGGGGCAGAGCCGTGCCTTCCACTCCTAAAGGGCCTCTCACCCAAACCCAAACTCTAAAGGTCAACACAGCCGCTCAACCAATGTTCTAAAAGCTGCCTGTGTCTTTGGGGGTCCCTACCCCACACGGTAGAGTGGGCGACTCCAGCCCAGCTCGTGGAGCAGGGGGCCAGGCCACGTGGCGTGACAGGCAGCACCAAAACAGATTTTCAAAGGAAAAAACCCGAATGCTCAGGACCCCCGGATATTTTGCTGGAATACAGAGTTCCTACCTGGGCACTCTTTAATCTCCCGTCTTTTTCCAATTGCAAAATACCACAAGCAGTGTCAACAGTGCAAAAAGCACCCGATAACACCTCCGGTGACTCGGGGGTGGGGAAGAGAGCCCAGCAGCACAGCAGGGGAACTGTGGGTTGGGTCAAAGTCACAGGATCGAGGGGGCCCTGGGCCTCACTCGAGGTGACCCACCCACGCCCGGTGTGGGAGCCGGATGATAAAGCAGAGAGGCCCTGAGCAGAAACGCCCAGGCACCTGCTCCCCAGGAGGCTGCAGACGCCGCCGTGTCTGGGCCAGCCGCTCCCTGCAGGACGACTCCTGCCCCGGGCACACTCCCCCAGGGCTGGCTGGGAAGATGGGCACGTCTTTCCTCTAAACTACTGAGGCTCTGAGTGGGGGGCATCAGCTGAGAGACCAGACAGAGATGGGTTCTCCTGGCCTGCTCCAGCACTTGGCCCTCAGGGCCTCAGTGTCCCCGCCTTTAAAACGGGGACAGCCACGGTGCCGCAGGTGTGTGTCCTCTGGGACCAGCGTGCAGGCCGGCATGGGACAGAGCTGCACGGGGCCCCGGGCCAGTGTCACCCGGGGGCAGAGCATGTTCATCCGGGTTCCTTGGAGGCAACAAAGGAAAATGGTTTGTGGTTTGTTGTTCAGAACATGCAGGAATGGCCTGAGTGAGACAGTCAGGAGCGTGGGGGACACACATGCTGGGGCCACCACATCAGAGGGCGCCCTGCAGCAGCACCCCGGGCGCGGACCTCAAAGGAAAACAGAAATTGCACTATTTACAAAACCAGGAAGCCCGCAGAGCACACAAATGCATCTAACAGTGAAGACGAGACTTCCCAGGCGGACAAGACGACTGAGTTCGCCCAACTCTGCTCAACAACCCAAAGAACATGGGGTGGCGGGTGCATGGGGGGGGGGCTCGGCCGGCCTGGCTTTATCATTGAGATTCCCCAAGACCTCAGCTGTATTTTTTGTTTTAAAATCATCCGCTTTCTGGAGAAGGAAGTGCACAAGCAGCCGGCAGCTCCATCCTGCCCAGCGATGCGCAAGCACGGGGCTCAAGTCTATTTTCGTGCTCTCAGTTCCCTATCTTTCTGCTTAAAAAAAAAACAACCCCCCCCCCCCCCACCGAGTTCCTGCACACATAAGTTATTCAGATACAAGCCATTCTGGAACCCAGGGATGAAAGCCATCTCTTTTATAAATCATCTCCCGCCAACTCCTCTGTGTCCACTTCATCCGTCCTCTAAGGCAAGCTGACGATGGAGAATTCAGTCATACTTTGGCTCAGCCGAGGACGCAGGGTCCCTCCTCCCTGGCTGCCTGGAGACACCACCAGGAACCCTACCATCCTTGGCTGCGTGAATGTGTGTGATAATGTAAGACATCTGGGGAGATATTACACATCTCCAAGCAACATGCTGGCCTCCCGTTCCTCACATGTGTTCAACTGCTTCTATTTCTGGCTGGGATGAGAGGTTCTGTCTTCCGTTGGCTCCTCCCGGGCAGCTTCATGCCCGGGCTACCTGCCACCACAGGCCCACCCAGCCCCTCCCCAGCCCCTCAGCTCCCTCGGTCCCACTGCAGGGACCAGCCAGCCCACAGGCAGGCGGCCCACAAGCAGACTTGGCCAGTGACGAGGTTGGGAGCAGTTGGGGGAAGGCTGCAGTGCTTACACAAGGGCCACTCTGCACTCGGCGTGTAGCTTCACGTTAACCTCCCGAGCTGTGGCCAACACTCGCTACCTCTCACCCAAGACTGATGCGTACACACACACGTGTGCACGCACACACCCAGCCCCGAGGACAGGAGCATTTCAGACCCCAACTCGCAGCCACCCGGTGTGCGTTCGAGGCCAGGCCAGGGGATTTCTGAGCAGCAGGAAACCCTCGCTTCCCTTCAGACCTTAGCGTGAGACAGAAAGGAAGGCGCTCCGGTCACTTCCAGCTTACGTGCCGCGTGGGCAGCCCCTGCAGAGAGGCCCCTGAGCCAGCCGCCCGCTCCCAGCCAGACGCCCTGAGTGCCAAGCCCAGGTGTGCCCGTGCGGCAAAGACCATCCCTGGAGGCCTGGAGGTTCCCTCTGGGCCACAGGCTGACCACCAAGCAGACCTCTCCCCAGTACCTCCGGGCATCCCTGCTCCCCAACCCGGCCACGCGAGAGTGCCCCCGAGGGGCAGGAAGACAGGAAAGTCAAGCAGCAGCTCCCGCGGCCAGCAATCCCGGCACACTTGGGGGCAAGAGCAGGCGCGGGCTGGGGCCTCCTGCGTGTCTGGAAAGGACCGCGGTCTGTTCTGCAGGGGACAGGGCAGGAGCGGAGCAGCAATGCGGGCCAAGTCCCCAGGAAGGACCCTGCAGGGCACCTGGCCTGGTGTGTGTGGGGGACCCAGTGGCTGCCCACCCCTAGGGCTTGCTGCCACCGCAGCACAGTGGGGCAAGGGCTGGGAGCGGGGCAGCGGCCTCCGTGGGGGCGGCAGTGAGTCGGCGTCACGCGCGCAGCACATGCCGCGCTTCACTTTTTGGTCAGCAGTGTCCCGTGGTGTCTGTGAGCACCCGGCCGTCTGGACCAGAGCTTTTCACACTGGACTGTGAAGTCATCTGAGTGGGGTGCGGGTCAGAAACATAAACAGGAAGGTGGAGGGGCCAGGGCTGGACTCGGCCTGGCACCAGGGAGCAGGCCTGGGGGTGACACTCATCCGATAAAGCCCACTGGGGCATCAGGCACCAGGGAAAGAGGGACGTGGAGGCCCCCCCACCCCAGCCCCTGGCCAGCTGGGGAGGAGCCCCCAGCCCCCCCCGACTTGCACTTCTGCAGGCTGCGGTGCGCAGACACCAGCAGATATCAGACCAAACGGCCTACAGGGTGACGGATGTCTGTGACGGAGACGCAGGCTGCTGTCCACAGACAGAGGGGGCAAGTTGAGGGTGACCTTCCCAAGCAGTTTAAACTAATGTCCAGGCCACATAAAAGCTGTGGAATTAGCAGGGAACGAACTTGAGAGAAGGGGCAGGAAGGAGCCAGCTGGTAACAGCGCTGTGAGCAGGAAAAGGGTGGCAGTTGGGAAAAGAGCCTGCCCTGGCCATGACCCCTCATCTGCCGGAGGAGAGGACAGGGCAGCTCGGGGCCGCTGGTAGGGAGGGCTCTGATACCACCGCGGCTCGGGGATGTGCCATGGGCAGCGGCAGGAGCAGCACATACAAGCTACGCGCCGGCCAGGGTTCCGGGGTCTTCAAGGGCGGAAACTGGCAGCTCTTACACGTCTGGGCAGAGAGAAGTGGGGCTTCGGTGGACATGAGCGGTGTCCCCCAATTCGCTGGCCAGCAGGGTGAGGCGTGTGAGAGCTGGGGCTTCAGGCTGCCCACAATCGGGGAAGGAGACAGATGGGGCCCTAGTCCCACGACAGGGCTGGAGCGGGAAAGGCTGGCTGCTGAGTGCGGGGCTGGGACAGGTCTCTTCCCCTAACTGGGCTGGCTGCACGCCTCCAGCCCCCAGGACACAGAAGACCAGCGCCAGCAGGGAGAAGGCCCTGCCCACACGTCCCGAGACTGTGCTGCCCTCTTCTGGCAAGTGCTGGGCGGTCTGGCTCACTACCCACCAGCCACATCCTGCCTGCAGCTGGGCAACCCAGGCCTGCGAATCCTTAGACTGGGGCTTTGAAGGCTCTGAGAAGGGCCACAGGGCATCCTACCCCAGGGACCACTCCTCCGCATGATCAGATGGAGGTGGCAGGTGAGGAGGGGTGTCCCAGCTGTTTTCCAAATCAGAGTCCATTGGGAGCACACCTCCCACCTCTGTCCCGAGGGGTGAACCTGCTGACGGGACCAGGAGAGGCGGGGTGCCAACAGGGTTGGCCTCAGATCCCCCAAGTCCAGCATAAGAGTGGGCCCAACTCTAGGTGCACTGCTTCCCAGTGGATTTAAACATGGACACTGGCTCCCCCTAGTGGCTCACGGGCAGCATGCCAGTTCTCAGCACCTTTGCCCACTTTGGAGGCTCCAGTTTCCAAAGCCCAGGCTGTTTGGGGAGGACTAGGCAAGTGCAGGAGGGCTCAGAGGATGGTGCGGGCGGTAAGGAGCTGGCACGGAGTGAGGTGTGGGCCTCGAAATGCTCTGTGCAGGTCTCGGGTGACGAGTCTGAGGTGGGGTGAGAACGTACAGGCCCCAATTTCCAGGGTGCTCACTGAGGCGGACAGGGGCCACAGCCCGGCTCCAGGGAAGCTCCCGGTACTGAAAGGACAGAGGTGTGGGAGGTGGGCCTGGCCAGCTTCAGGCTCCACTGGGCACACACCCCGAGCACAGGGAGGGGGCTGAAAACAAAACAGGCGCACCATGTGACTCGAGGGCCATCTGTGAACACACGGGCTTGGTCGCTCTCACCTCCAGCTTGTCTTGGAACCAGCTGCTGGAGCACAGGTAGGAGAGGCCCCGACCTGCTGGCTCGGGGGAGAGGGCCGCTGTGCTGCAGCTCTTACCTCCTAGGGCCGCGCTGGGCCAGGCTCCACGCTCAGCACTACTATTACCGAATCCTCCCAGCGCTACGTGCTATGTTACCCCCAATGATGACAGAGAAACTGAGGCTGAGGGACGGCCACTCAGCAGGGGAAGGCAGGGACTTGAACTGGGGACCTTCTGTGCTCATTATCATACAGCCCCGCCTCTCTCAGGCTCCCTGTGTGTGTGTGTGTGTGTGTGTGTGTGTGTGTCTAGGACTCTGGGGAGAGGGTTAGAAAGGGCTGGTGCACCAGCACCCACTCCCCACTCCCCACCTTATCCGGTCAAGTCTGACTCCCCTGGACCGCCCCCCAAACAGCCCCTGTGTTAGATATCTCGGGCTGGGACACAGAGCGTCACTGCTCTGGGAGACGTGGATTCAGGAAGCATTCTGCACTCTGCTCATATTTTGGTTTCATACCTTATGATGAAGTGCCACGGCTTTTATGTTGGGATAACAGTGATTTATTATTTACCAAATGCAGTGGGTGCTCAACAGATCAATTTCAATAAAACAATGGCTTATAAACGCTGCCAGCAATCTGGCCAAAGCAGTAATCAACAAAACATGTTGTTCTAAATGCTTCATAATAAATTGACTATAATAAACTCATAATTATTCTACTGGCTACATTTCAAAGTTGGCACTAGAAAAATAAAATCACCAATTTGGGCTTGGCATTAACATCTAAGGGATTCCTTGGATCCCTTCTGTCTCTAAAGCTGTGACCAGGAGACACAGGTGCCAGTGCTGCCCAGGAGGGCTGAGGGCACAGCACCCGGGCTGGGGGGGGGGGCGCTGATGTCCGCTGCGCCCTGGTCAGCCAGGCCCACCCCGCGGGGGCCACCCCAGGATCAGAGCTGGGACCGGCTCTCCGGCTCCCGGGGTGAAGACACTCCCTGGGGCAAATCAAGACGGGAGCGGAGAAGCCGCCACTTCCTCTGGGTGTGCCGGGCTCACAGAGAGAAACACTCCCGCCCTCCGGCTGGCCAGGCTGCCCCGGAACAGCTGGGACCATTGTTGTGGCCGGTCCCAGACCCTGCCTGGGGCCCGGCTTCCCACGTCCTGTCCTCGCAGCCAGAACGGGCCACAGTGTCAGAGAACATCAGGAAACATTACAGGAGCCCAGAGTCCCTGAAGAGGCCAGGCGGTCTCTCCTTGGGGCCGACAGCGCTCAGCCAAGGCCCAGGGGGCAGGGCCGGCCCCTCTGTTTCCTCAGTCACCAGCTGAGCCAAGTCTGAGGCAGCCAACCCTTTCCCAAACCCCCTGGCCCTGCACTCGGACCTGGTCCTGTCCTGTGTCTCAGCGACCTCGCCTGCACACCGTCACTCGTGGGAGCAGGGCGAGAAAATCTACATCAACAGATGCCCCTGGTGCCAGGCCCAGGGGAGGGCCCTGTCCAGGCTGCTGCACGCCCTCGGTCCGGGGATGTTGGACACCCAGAGAGGGTCACCGAGAGCAGCAGGGCTCCTGGCCCCGGCCCCCGGGGAGCGCACACATGGTTTCTGCACCGCGCAGTCCCGAGAGGTGTGTGCTGTCTCCATGCACCGACCTGTGAACTGGGGCTCAGAGAGGCACTAAGAGGCTCTGTTTCCTTCCTGAGGGCTGAGCTGGGCTCCTACCAACTCTGGCCCGAGTCAGACTATCCCGTCCAGCCACTGACCCCGGGTGACTGAAGAGACTTGGCCACTCAAAAGCGTGGTATGCCCTGTGGTAGGGGGACCCTGGGACAGAGTAGGTTCCCCAAAACACTTGGCAGTGACAACTCAGAGCACGCCTCTCAGTTCATGGCCCTGATGGACATGGCTGGGGAACCCCGGGCACAGGCTCCCCACTCCTTGCCGTAGGGCTGGGTCCCACCTGCATGAGGCAGGGGTTTGGAACTCCAGCTCGGGGACAGACTAGCAGGGCACACACGGAGAGGAAGCCCGGCACTGCCTGGAAGCGGGCGCGGGGAGCTTGCTCAGGTGCCTCAGCAGCAGGAGGGAAAGGATCCAAAGACCCGGGAGGGACAGTGAACATGCCCCGCTCTGCCCTCACCTATGGGTCCAGGACCACAGCCCGATGCCGAAGGCCACGACAGGCCGGCCTGTGGGGCTGTGGCCTCTGGGCAGCTCTCGGAAGCCCTATGGCGGCCGGGACTGGCCCGCCTGATGTCTGGGTGGTGAAGAGTTCAGGGGATGGGGGGCTGGTCCAGGTCCGAGAGACACCCACAGACCCAGAGCAGAGGCCCAGCAAGGCGGGGCCTGGGCCCAGATGAGCCCTACACGCGGGGTCCACAGGCAGGACCCGAGGGTCCGCCAACAGGGAGGCCACGGAGGGCTGGAGCCGCGGGCCCTGCCCGCACGGCTTCGTCACGGCTCTACGAGGAGCTGGCGGAGCAGCACCTCCGGCCTCCGGAACGAACGGCTGCTCATGCCCCGGGCCCTGCGGCCGAGGCTGCAGGTCTCAGAGGGGCAGAGGGGCCCCTCCCAGCACCGAGACAGGGGTGTCAGTGTGGTGGCACTGACGCAGAGGTCAGAGGGCAGGGCCTGGGGGACAGTTCAGGCCCTCTTCAGAGAGCCCGCCGCCCCAGGGCCCCAAGGACCCGCCCCAGCCCCGCAGCACCGGTCCCCGCCCCTCGGGGCTCCCTCGCTCCTGGAGAGGGGGCACCACGGGGGCCGGTGCCCGTGGCCGAGCAGCCTGGGCCCGAGCAGGACCGGCCTCGCTGCGGTCAGCCCCCGCAGGGCGGGAGCCAGAGGCCCGCTGAGCCACTCTGAGGTTGGGTCCCACGTGGCCCCGCTCTTCACACACCGAGCCGGGGCAGGGCGGCTCGGGCGGCCTTACTCACCACATGTCTCCGTCCCGGATGGTCCGGTCGTTGGGGGCCCCGGCATGTCCGTAGTGCAGGATGGCCGAGTTCTCACCACTGCGGAGGGTGAGGGGAAGTCCACAGCTCAGCCTCACCGCAGGCCCCAGGGCTGGGCCCCAACACCTGCCCCGTGGGCAGGACTATCCCCGAGGCAGAGGCCCAGGGTGGCTGGTCAGGCCCACGGCCCGAGGTCACCTACAGCCACACACTGGTGGGCAGCCTCTCGGGTTGAGAGGGCCCTCCTACGGGGCTTCCCTGGGGCTGCTGCTCGGGCGGGTGCTGGGGGTGTGGGTCTGATGAAGCACAGACTCGGGGGTCTGGTGAAGCCTCCTTTCCTGGTGGCTGAAAGGACAGGGGAGGCCTTCTGGGAGGGGCCTGGGCTGGGTCGGGCCGCCGGGAGTCCTGCTGGGACGCAGACAGGGCACCGGGCCTCTCGCTCCTCTGCTCAAGAGAACGTTCCTCATGAGCTATGCCTTTAAGAAAAAAAGGACTTTTCTTCTGTCCAGAGGAAAAAAAAAAAACTCACCTGGGTGTAATATTTATGGCCCTGTTTGGGAGTCTCAGGAATCATAAAAGTAGAAATAATGATTTTTCTCTCTATCTACCAGAGAACATTTCCAAGGACTGACACGTTCACATGTATTATTCATGTGCCGAGGACGCGTGCATCGCCAGCTCCGTCCTGGCTGAGGGGGGCCAGACCATCTGACCAGAGAGGCAGGGGATAAGGGACCCACCCACAGCCAGGACATGCCCCTCAAACACATACCTATAAACACACACACACACACACACACACACACTCCACACAGAAGCTCAACATGCCGGGTGTGTGCCTGTGTGGGAGGGGTGAGGCGGCCAGTGGTGGCCAGGCTCCCTCCTCCACGCAGCACCCCCAGAGCAGGCAGAGTCCACCTCCGCTCCCGGGCCTAGGAGGAGAAGTAACTTCCCAGCTTAGGTGGGCACTGGCATGGGCGTGGGAGTGAGCAGGTGCATCTGAGCTGGGGAACGGTGGGACCCCTCCCTTTGCCGTAACCATCCCACCATCACCCCCCCGTGGCCAGGATGCCCACTTACCTGCCGCAGATGCAGGTGTAGGAGCTGTGGCGCATGCCGCCCCGGGAGTAGCAGTAGTGCTCAAAGAGGCTGCAGGAGAGGGGAGACAGTCAGGGCGCCGAGTCATCACAGCCTGCGCGGCCCCTGCGAGGCCTGAGCCCTCCGGCGTCGCTCTGTGAGGCTGCAGCTGAAGCCCAGGGTCAGCCGCAGGCCACCGAGCACAGAGGTCAGTGTGGAGGGGACAAGGCCAGAGGAGCTTGCCACCTGCAACCCTGTGGCGCTGCCCGGCCTGCCAGGCGCATCGGAGGACAGCCCCGGCCCTGTGGGGAGATGGGCTGACGTAGGGGCCCTGTTTCTGCGGGGCTGGAGGGAGTATCTCCCCGGGACTCCCATGTCCAGTGGCCACACCCCGCCCCTGGGAGGGGCTGGGCACGGCCAGGGAGGAACACAAAAGCTGTCCCAGCCCCTGCGCTGGACTCACCGGGGCCCCAGGACTGACCGCAGGGAGGGGCGCAGGGGAAAGAGCAGGACCTGCTGCACGCTGGCCTGGAGGATGGGGGCGAGGGACGTGCAGAAAGAGCAGGACAGGGCGGTCTCCAGGAAGGTGGAGAGAGGCAGGGCCTGGGTGGGGCAGGCCTTGCTGCTCCTGACTTGGGACAAGCCCACCAGCCACACCCACACCCACACCCACACCCACATCACATCCGCAGTGCTGAACCCTTGGAAGCCAGGATGGCAAGAACTCTGGGGAGGCTAGGACGCCACCCCTCCCCCACCAGATGCCTCAGGAACTGGGAGGGGGCTCGTCTCCTCGTGGGACCCAGGGCTGCAAGGGCCCAGGCTCTACAGAACCCAGCCGGAGGCCGGGCAATGGTGGGGACGGCTCTCGCCCCTCCTGAGGCCTGGGCAACAGTTCAGGCCCTGCCCTCCAGGTGGCCCTGCCCTGCCCACCCACCACCCAGGCAGGGGGACCAATCACAGGGCTGTGCCGCCCCCACCCCTCCTTCCCGTCTTCAGAAGCACAACGGCCCGTGGAGCACTGTGGTGAGTCTGCTCTGACATTCTAGGCCTGTTTCAGAGAACGGCTACGTGGAGGAGTCCAATCTTCCAGGCACTGTAAACACCAATTATGTGTAATTGTTACGGTCGGGTAGGAAGCAGTTGCTGGTCGGTTCGATCGGCTTTCATATTTGCCTGGCGACCCTCGTGGCTGGGTATCTGTGAGCGAGATATTTCCTCAGGAGAAAGGATTTCAGGAACTGCCAGGGAGGCGAGGAGAGCCGCACGTTCCCCGTCACGGCCAGAGCGCTCAGCTGGCTGCCATGGACTTCAGCCTCAGTCCCAGAGGCCGTGGGGACGGCCAGGCCAAGTCACAGCGGGAGGAGGGTGGCCACAGACCGCACACTCCGTGCAGCAAAGCCCTCCCGCCTGCCTGGACGCCGAGGCTCGGAGCCAGACGCACCGCCGCGGAGCCTCGGTGCTCCCTGGGTGCTCCCTGGGCTCTGAGAGAAGCTCAGACAGGAGCAGGCCTCGGGGCGCACAGCCGTTCTCGGGGTGATGGGGACAGCGGGCCTCTGTTGAAGCCGGGGACAGGCAGAGGGTGCGAAGGAACAGGCAAGCAAGTTCGCCAGCCGCGGGAGGAAACGGGGTGGGGCTGGCTCCCTCCTGCGGCCACTCTGAGCAGCAGGCATTGCTCGCCTGTGTCATTTACTCGGAGAAACAGCCTTCATCGCTCTCTTTTACGAAAAAAGCAATTGAGAGCAAGAGGCACAGCTTGTAGAAGCTCCAAACTAAGGACCAGCTGACCCAGCTCTCACCCACAGCCGCCGCCGCCGCCGCACCGGCTCATCTCCCCGCCACGCGGACACCCCCACACCCACAGGGAGGGCTGAGGAGACGAGGGAGTCGCCACTGCTGAACGTCTACAGGATCTGAAGTTCTTCCACTTGGACTTCAGCACCTAATTCGTTTTAAAATGAACTTTCCTAATGTGATGTGAGGACAAGCATGGTGTGAGCGTGATGTGCTTTGGTGGCAGTAACAGGCGGCTGCCACGGGCCCAGGCTTTCTGCTCACACCCCTCCCGGACCTCCTCTCTGGCTGTGGACACGGGAAGGCGCCCGAGTTCGGGGGAAGGTGGGGTGGCTCAGGGGTCTGTGGAAGATGCAAGTCTGACATAGTACTGACTTTCGAGGGGGTGGGAGAGAGGAGTGGACACTCTACCAAGCATGCCTTGCAATCCACATGGCTGCCTGGAGGCTCCGCACAGCTCGGTCAGCGCTCGGCAGGCACGGCCACAAGGACACACTGCGGCGGCAGGGCCACCTGGTTCCCACGGGAGGCCACAGAGACCCTCCGGACCTTCACACAAAATGCGGTAAACTGAGCCAGACGAGGGTGCACCACAGGGCCTACGCGCTGACTGACACAGCCTACGGCCAAACGCAGTCACAATGACATGAGGGCAGAGCATGTAACTAGAGACCCTCCCCCAACACTTGGAGGTGCTGCATGAAACAGAATCAGCAGCGGTCACCGGACAGGAGCAGGGAGGCCGGGAAGGAAGGGAACCCGAAGGCCTTGGCTCCCACGGCCATGTGGGGACAGCAGCAAGACCTCGGGCACACGAGAGGTAGGGGGCTGGAGCTGAGCCCCACCCCCACATAAAGCTGGGGCCCTGGCAGGGGTGCACCCTCAGCAGAAGTGTAGACTTGGGAGAAAATTCATGAGCATCACAGGAGGCCATCAGGAAGCCTGACCGGGCTCTGGGGAAAATAAAGAACATTTCCTCAGATTGCATGCATAGCACGGGTCTGTCCTCCATGGGGTTCAGATTCAGGTGTGAACTACCTCACGGTTTGGAAACCCCCATGCCAGGAAATGAACAAAACGGCCCCTGAACTGGTGACACCTGGAGCCCCGGGCAGGAGCAGACACAAAACCAAACTGGACATCTGCACCCTCGACCCAGGCCAGCCAGGATCTGCACACGTGCGCGCACACACACAGGCACACATGTATGTACACAGCACAATATACACATATACGTACACATATACACACACATGCATACATATATATGTATATATATATATATATGTCCCACATACATTGAGCATGAACTCACAATCGGAAATAGTTCACAAGAGTTGTCAGACACAGTCAGCAGCAGGCTTAGACCCCGAGAACTTCTGGTAACAGAATCCTCAGATGGAGACGATCCACACAATGAAAATAATTAATCCCTGCAAGCACCGTTTGATGACGGGTCAGGCAGATTTCATGAAGAGCCAGCAGCGGGAGGGAAGGGCGGGGTCTGCCCTATCCCTGTCCCACCTCATAAACGCCTGCTGCTTTGTGGTCCCCGAAGCTTTCCTCCCGTGGCCGTCCTAATATCCTCGCCCATAAATTTCTCACAAGCAAGAACCGGGTAGAGCATGCTCTGCATCCAGGCGTAAGTGAGAACCTGAGAGTAACCTGGGGAGTCTGTGCTGTGACTGAGGAGGTGACTGTGGTTACTGCTGCGGCCGAGGGGCAGGCCCATCTGACAGAGTCTGCAGATGACTGATGGGCAGGGACAGCGGATTCTGGCGCCCAGACCTGCAGGAACCGTGTCTCCAGGGACAGCACCACTGGGCCTCCCTCTGGGCCTAGCTCCTGCCCGTGAGGTTGGTCATCTGATGAGGAGATAGACACAGCCCTACAAGTCACATCAGCTGCCCAAGATAAGGGCAGAAGGGCTGCCCTGGCAGCAAGAATCCCAAGCTATCAGCTCAAGTGTGAGCCAGCCAGGGAGGTCAGCAGGGGCCACCTCGTCCCCTCCCGGGCCAGGCCTGGGTGCACGTCAGGCCGCCAGGAGGCCGGGCCTGGAACATCAGCGTGGAAGGGAGTGGGCAGGGTGGTGGAAGCCACTGGGCTGACAGAGGGCCTAGGAGAGCGGACCGTTAGGACACAGGGACATGAGCCTGGGCGGGGGCCAGAGCGTGGGGGCTGAGGTGTTAGGAACGAAATGCAGTGTCTTCCTGGGCCCGGGTGGCAGGCCAGCCCGCTGTCAGTGCCGTCTCCCCGGGTGCCCTCAGGCCTGTGGGCTCCCCACAGCCCTGCCCTGAGCCTCACACCCGGCCTCCTGGGGTACTGCTCAGCACTGACGCCAAAGCCAACACTGGTGCTCTGCCTCTTCCCAGCGGTATGTATGGCTTCTCCATGCCTCTGTTTCCTCATCTGTATAACGGGATAACTGTACCTCACACAGGTACCTTAATGTGCAGATCCACGGCCCGGACACCCATACCCGCACATTCCAGCACAGCCAGGCTCTCCAGGGCATCCTCCAGCTCACGTGCAGCATCTCCAGGATAAACTGATGTGCACACGGGGCTTCCCTGACCCAGGGCAGCTCAGCATATGGTTCCTTCCCAGATGCCTCTGCCCCACCCTCAAATTCCCAGAGTCCCAGCTCCTTTAACAGAGTTCTCTGTGGGCCTTCTGAGTGGTGGTGAAAGGCAGGGGTGGGGGCCTGCCCTGCCCCTCTGCTCCCCAGACCTCTGGGTAAGGAAAGACACAGAGAACACTAGGGAGCCACCACTGATACTCCAAGCATGTTTTAAATAAGCAAGTAGCAATCACACGGTCTGTCGCCAAGAAGGGACTGACTTAAAGCCTTGGACTAAACCCAGAAATGCATTATTTATAAAGCAGTGCTCATGGCACAGCTTCGAGACCGCACCGACAGGGCACCACCGGGGAGCCAGACCCTCTGCAAGGCTGTATGGCCGTCCCCTCCAGCGGCAGCTTCCTTACTTCCTGATGTTCCCCGAGTCCCTTCCCTGCTGCCCCAGTACTGGACCAGGGCCGGCATCATCTTACAAACCCACGACCTCCCTCGGGGGCTTGGAGGGTATGTGGCGCTGGGCGTGCTGGGCCTGAGTGACAACTGGATAAAAACAGATTCGCTAGCCCCACTCCCTGCCCAGGCCACTCTCTCGACTCCTCAGCTGCTGCCAGGGTCCCATCCACAGCACCCCGGATCGAAGGGTCTGCACAGGAGAGGATGTCGGGGGGGGGGGGCGGGGGGCAGGGGGAGCAGGCCTGGAGCTCATGTAGAACTCAGCCAGTGCAGGCCCTGCTGCCTACTCTGTCTGATACTTGGGGCAGGTGACACAGCCCCTCCAAGGAGAAAAACCAAACAGCCACCTGCAACATTTAGCATTGACAACAATCCTTCCAGGAGAGGAGCTATTTTCCTGCTTCTCAGATGAGGAAACTTCCACTCAGAGCGGCCGTGTGCGGGGGTCAGGGAACCCGCTGAATCTGTGTGGGAGCTTGGAGTCCATGCACGGTTTCTGACTCCGATGGCTCCAAGGTTTCAGGCCCGCAGTGGCAGGGACTGGGACCGCACCTGCCAGCAGGACAAGGCTCCTGCTCCGAAGCACCGGGGGTGGCTGCGGCTGCTACTCCTTCCAGAGCCCGGGCCTCACATCTACGCCGAAGACGGGTCTGCCAGGACGAGCGGCCCTGCACAATCCCGGGGTAGCGGTGCCTCAGGCGGGCTGGTGGAAGGGGGGGCTGGTGCCCGGGAGAGGCTTGGGGATGCAGAGGCCCTGGAAGGGGAGAATCCGCCAACCAGAGGCAAGGACAGCAGAAAGACGGTGGTGGTCACGGCAGGCAGATGCGGAGCGTGGGAGAGAAGCCACTCGCTCAGTCCCCGAGAGCGGCTTATCAAGGTAGGAGATAATTAGCATTTTAATTGGATAATTGGGAATTCTAAATTGCCTATCTTGTATTAAGCATAACTGAGGACATAACATGACATTCAATTAACAAATATTCTCCTTTATTCTTGACATGCTTGACTGGGTGTTTTAGAGCTCCCTGGTATCTGTTATTGGGTAGTTTCGAAGCCCTGGCTGCATCAGACGGCTAGTAAACATAATACATGTGTACATGTGTGTATGCAGACACACACACACACACACACACACACACACACACACACACACACATACACACACGGTCCTAGAAATTCTCTACACAAAGAAAATAGTAAAAATAAAATAAAAATCGCCCATAACCTTATTCTCCAGAGATAACCTCTATTCAATTTTTGTTGACCACCCTTCCAAGCCTTTTTTATGCGTAAGCACCAATTTCAAAAACTGTAAACATTTTTTTAAAGCCACCTTTTAACGGAATCTGACACACATCGAGAAAAGGGCCTGAAATCATAAGGACCCAGCACAGCCATCTGCCACAAACTGTGTCCCCAGAAGCCGCTCTGAGGCAGTCTCCCCGCCCACAGACAGCCTGGCCTCTCACACCGCAGGTCAGCTTCCCCTAACGAACTTGATTTCACGTAAATGGAATCCAACAGGCCCTGCGTCTGGCTGCTGCTCTGCACCTTGCCGGTGGAGCGGGGAGGTGGGGAGCCGTCGCTCTCCCATCCTCAGGACGTGCCCCGAGCCTCGGCTGGCGAGCATTCTGGTTCCCGGGCTGTAGCTGTCACAAGCAGTGCTGCTGTGGGCTCCTGCCAGTCTTTGGGAGCACGTGTGCATGTGTCTCCATCAAGCATGTAGCCAGGAGAGGAAAAGCAGTGTCCCAGGGTTTTGTGTAGGTTCAGCTTAGGAGATAAAGCCAGTATTTCCAGGTAATTGCATCAATTTCTTCATCGGCCTTTACCTTCTGCTTCATACCCGTGCACGGGGCCAACTGAGCCCACAAGAATCTGTAAGGACAAATGGTCCCACCTATCTGGATGTCCCAGGGAAGGCTATGGCTAAAATTCCTGGAAACAACAGATACAGGCTCATGCGATTTTCCTTTCCAAAGCTCTGTGTCCAGAATCAGACTCTTCTCCCACTACACTGCGTGTCCCTGGCGCAGCTGCCACCGCCTTTCGCCTGGCCAATGGTGACAGTGGTCTACGGGTCCCGTTGCTTCAGCTCTTGTCCCCTACAGAGCGTGCTCCACAGAGGGGTCATTTCACAATTTAAGGGACTCCTCTGTTCAAACTCGACCCTGGCTTCCCCAGAGCAGCCTGCCTCCCTCTCCCTCCCCCACCGCCACCCCCTCTCATCTTCTCAGTCTGGGACCACCAGGCCAGCTCCCCTCTCTGGGCCCCTGGGTGCACCCCATTCTTTCTGCCCGAGTGTCTGTCCCAGAGGTCCACAGCTTCCCCTTCAGGTCTCCCCTCCACTGTCTCCTTCTCAGGGATGCCTGTCCTGAGCCCCCTGAGCCCTCACCACTATCGAACATGTTATCCATCCATCAGTCTGCCCATCCATCTGTCCATCCATCCATCCATCCATCCATCCATCCATCCATCCATCCATCCTCTCTCACTTCCCATTAGGCTAGGGTTTTTGTCTATTTCCTTCACTGTAGGAGCCCCAGAGCCTGGAATAGTGCCTGGTATACAGGAGGTTTTCCGTGCTTTTCTGCTGATTGACCGAACAAGTAAACAGTTGTGTAGGCAGTACCACAGCCTGTCATTTACTTAACCAATTTCACACCATTAGATGGCCATACGCCTTTTCACTGAACTCGCGCTAAATTGCTAAAAGTAGAATTACGGAGCGCGTGAACAGTTTTGAGTCTCAGGGCAGGTTCTGCCAAAAGGACCCAAGAAAACCCAAGAGTCTTTTGCGCCCTGAGCAGCACTGCGGGCATGTCTGCCCACAGGACAGCACACCTGGCAGGCAAATAAAACACGTTTCCTTCTTTCATCATTAACTGGCACGTGTGACCACGCTTTGTGCTTCTGTCCTCCCTCACACTGCTTCCTTTCTGAATGGCCTGTTTCTTTCTTAGAAAACCGAGTGTTTACCTTATCTTATTGGTCCTTAAGGGGTTTATATATGAAGAATACTAGTGGTTCTGACTGACATCTGTGTAACAGGCAGCTGGCCCCATCCAACCCTCTCTAGTACCTTCTCCGATAATTCCCCCAGGCACCAGGGGCAGGTGTGCAGACAGGGCAGAACATGAGTGGGGCCAGATGGTAACCACACACAGGGCAAACCCTGGAGCCCAAGCAGGCTCAAGTGGGAAATTCTACCTCTGTGAACCCTGACCCCTCTGGAACTGATGCCCAAGTAAGCGAGAAGCCCGGCTCTGGAAGAGCTGAGTAACATGAGCACAATTTTCCCACCTTATGCTGGGATTGTGAGAATACACAAGTCATCTTTTCTGTCAAAGAACAGTTTAGACAGCCGCCATGTTGGACTGAATGACTTGGCAGCCACCATGTTGGCCGCATGGCTTACAGCTCCCCTGGGGGCCGCCATCTTGAAATAGCAAAGGCTAACCCCTCCCTTTGAATTTGCCAATCACAAAAGACTGTGCATCTGAGCTCCAATGAAGAGCAAGGGACAGGTCACATGCGTCAGGGATTATAAACCCAAGCAGCCCACCTGCTCGGTGTGTGTGTGCTTTCAGACCATGTGTGTGCACCCTTCTACGTAGAAGTAAAGATGTTTGCCTTTCTGCCTGGCTCCTGAGTATATTTTGTGTTCTACCATGACCCCTGAATTTGGGGGCTCACCTTATTTCTAACAGGATCAACGCTGTTCACATTGGACCCAGTCTCACCAGTCCTTGCTGACATCAGCAGTAACACCTTTCTTGGCCCCAAACTGAAAACTCTCCCTTTAAAAACGCACCAGGCCGCCTTAGGAATCATTTAGGCCAAATGCAGGAAGGATGGTGGGAGAGAGTCCCTCAGGGACACTTCCCCAGGAATGCCCCAGGGAGGGAAGCCAGGTGTACCAGGAGCCTTTTGGGGGCGGAGGTGGGGAAAGGACTAGACAGAGTGGGACTCTCTTTGAACTAGCTCTTCTCAGAGTAAGGTAGGGACCCATGAGATGGGGTATACCAATAAATACATTTTATGCATTAGATATTTAAAGTGTTAATCTTTCATTGATGGTGAATCATACTGGGTTTCACTCATGACAGAGAAATAAAGCTTTCTTTAAAAAACGTATTTTTTTTTTAAAGTAAAGGAACTATTAAGCAAATAAAATACTACAGGTGGGACAAGGGTTTAGTAGAAACTGAGGGTGTCACATGAACAGTAAATGCTGGGAGATTCTGCTCTGAGGCCTCTCTGAGGCACAACCAGTTTCTAGTTCTGGGGGCACACTGAGCCAGTTTCTAATTGGGGGGGGGGGGAGGAGGGGGCAGGCACACTGAGCCAGTTTCTAGTTTGGGGAGCGGGGGAGGGGGGGGCAGGCACACCGAGCCAGTTTCTAGTTGGGGGTGGGGGGACAGGCACACTGAGCCAGTTTCTAGTTGGGGGGGGGGGGGGGACAGGCACACTGAGCCAGTTTCTAGTTGGGGGGGGGGGGGGGGGAACAGGCACACTGAGCCAGTTTCTAGTTCGGGGAGGGGGCGAGGGGGGAGCAGGCACACTGAGCCAGTTTCTAGTTCGGGGGGTGGACACTGTGGATGAAAGGGGCCACATGCTGACCTGACAAGCTCAGGGAAGGCCTGCATGGTGGTCTTGCAAACTCAGAGACCTAAAGTCACCACAAAGGATGGTCTGAAATGAAACTTTAACTAAAAGCAGTGATGGTGGGTAGTTACCTCCTAGGCCGGTATCTTCACTGTAAACCTTCACCTTAACTGAGCCTATCTGTCTTTTTGCACCTATGATAACGTATCTTTGAAATGTCTGGGTAACTTGTAACTTCTCTTTTTCTAGATCCCTTGGGGCACAACCTAATGTGCTGAGCGCCAGGACAGATACCACAAATTCCTTAATTATCATGTTAATTGTTCCTGCACCCACCTAAGTATGTGTCCATCATTTTACTTTTTATCCAATCCCAGGGGTTTCCCTGCTTTGCTTTCTCCCACCTCTCTAGTCTATCACCAATGGATTTCTTTTTTATTTTTTTTAGACTAAATCCTAGATGGTCTTTTTAAAAAAATATTTTTTACTGATTTTTTACAGAGAGGAAGGGAAAGGGGTAGAGAGTTAGAAACATCGATGAGAGAGAAATATCGATCCGCTGCCTCCTGCACACCTCCTACTGGGGATGTGCCCGCAATCAAGGTACATGCCCTTGACCGGAATCAAAACTGGGACCCTTCAGTCCGCAGACCGACACTCTATCCACTGAGCCAAACCAGCCAGGGCACTAATGGATTTCATGTAACCCACCTACATCCCTTTCTTTTGATTGCAATGTATAAATACAGATGTAACCCGCCATTCTCCAGAGCATTATCTCAATTCGTTGAGGTCCTGCTTCCCGGCATATGTCTACAGTTTGGCTCAAATAAACTCACAAAAATTCTTTACAGGTTTCAGTGTTTTTTTACGTTAACATTACTGAGCCGGTTCTAGTTCTGGGGGCCACACTGAGCCAGTTCTAGTTCTGGGGGCCACACTGAGCCAGTTCTAGTTCTGGGGGCCACACTGAGCCAGTTTCTAGTTCTGGGGGGCACACTGAGCCAGTTTCTAGTTCTGGGGGGCACACTGAGCCAGTTTCTAGTTCTGGGGGGCACACTGAGCCAGTTTCTAGTTCTGGGGGGCACACTGAGCCAGTTTCTAGTTCTGGGGGGCACACTGAGCCAGTTTCTAGTTCTGGGGGGCACACTGAGCCAGTTTCTAGTTCTGGGGGGCACACTGAGCCAGTTTCTAGTTCTGGGGGGCACACTGAGCCAGTTTCTAGTTCTGGGAGGGGGGAGCCCACACTGAGCCAGTTTCTAGTCCTGGGAGGGGGGAGCCCACACTGAGCCAGTTTCTAGTTCTGGGGGGCACACCGAGGCGGTTTCTAGTCCTGGGAGTGGGGAGCCCACACTGAGCCGGTTTCTAGTCCTGGGAGGGGGGAGCCCACACTGAGCTTGTTTCTAGTCCTGGGAGGGGGGAGCCCACACTGAGCTTGTTTCTAGTCCTGGGAGGGGGGAGCCCACACTGAGCCGGTTTCTAGTCCTGGGAGGGGGGAGCCCACACTGAGCCAGTTTCTAGTTCTGGGGGGCACACCGAGGCGGTTTCTAGTCCTGGGAGTGGGGAGCCCACACTGAGCCGGTTTCTAGTCCTGGGAGGGGGGAGCCCACACTGAGCTTGTTTCTAGTCCTGGGAGGGGGGAGCCCACACTGAGCTTGTTTCTAGTCCTGGGAGGGGGGAGCCCACACTGAGCTTGTTTCTAGTCCTGGGAGGGGGGAGCCCACACTGAGCTTGTTTCTAGTCCTGGGAGGGGGGAGCCCACACTGAGCCGGTTTCTAGTCCTGGGAGGGGGGAGCCCACACTGAGCTTGTTTCTAGTCCTGGGAGGGGGGAGCCCACACTGAGCCGGTTTCTAGTCCTGGGAGGGGGGAGCCCACACTGAGCTTGTTTCTAGTCCTGGGAGGGGGGAGCCCACACTGAGCCGGTTTCTAGTTCTGGGAGGGGGGAGCCCACACTGAGCCGGTTTATAGTTTTGGGGGGCACACTTTGTCCCAGAAGCTCCAGCCCGCAGATGGCATGAGCGTCTTTGGAAAACAGCTGGCGAGAGAGACCCCAAGCCCAGGTTCTTTCCTGTGCCCCAACCTGCTCCCGGCTCAGCAGCCTCGGACACCAGGTCAGTGTGGACCCTGCGGACAAAAGGCCACACAGGCCCTGAGGGAACCGAACCACCAGCAAACCTGGCTGCTGGGGCCTCAGACAGATGCCAAGCTCTTAGCGCCACACTCTGCTCCACGACCCCGGGCTTCCCCTCGGCCCGAACCTGGCTGCACCGGCGTGGCTACGTTCCCACCTCCCTTTACTCCACAGCTCATCCCCAGTTCAGGTCATTCATTGCATGGAGCCCGGTCAGGGCAATGACTGCCTCTCTGGGATGCCCGCGCAGAACCACCATACAGCACCGCGGGTGCCAGCCCCTCCCCCACCCCCGTCCCCCATCCTGCCAGGGACATCCTTGGAGGTGTCCCCTGCCACAAACTCTACCCTTCTCCGGTGGAAGTCACAAAACCTGGCATCGTCCACCAAACAGGTGTTTCCTAAATACCATCCTCAGGAGACACTGTGATTCCACCAGCAACACCAAGACAGCCCCGAGCCATTCCTTCTGGAGAAACAAAGGGCTTTGCTTTGGTCCCTCCAGGGTGCGTGCGTTGTTTCTAGACTCCAGGGTACTTGATCTCCAAACATCAAGTTCCTGTCCCTCGCCTTACAGTCTCCAAGTGTTTCACAGTGTGTCGGTTCAGACACAGCATTCTCTGGAAAGCACCGTTTTATATCAATGCCTCTCAAACGTGCCAGTCGGAAGCGCTGGCTCGCCTCCCGCCCGCTCCAGCCCTGGGCGGCCCGTGAACCTCCTCTTCTGCACCGGGGAGCTGGCCCGGGGGCCCCAGCTCACGCTGGCTCATCTCTGGGTCCACACATTCCCTATACACTGCCCTCCGCTCTCGGCTCTGAGGGGGAGGCAGGCGCTGCACCAACCAGGCCCCCGTGAACCACTCCGGGTATTTTAAGCCCAGGGCACCGATACAGGGAACTGGTCATGAGCTGGGCGGGGGAGGGGTCAGTGTGCAGCAGGAGGCCAGGGACACTCCCTGCTGGAGGGACCCAAGGGAGCTGGGCCACCGCAGCCAGGATTCCCGGCCTCCTGCAGGAAACGAGGACCATGGCTGCATCACCCGGTGAGCACTACCCAGGGGAAGGTCCTCCTGAGCTCCCAGGAGCTACAGAGCTCAGGGCGAGTCCCTCAGCCGGGAGGGAGGCCCAGACACTGTCCGCAGGGCCAAGCCCTTTCCACCCTGCGTGCGTCTGCGTCTCACGGCGGCACATCGGCTGTTCCGTGCGAGCTGCGGAAGACCCCTCTCCTCCAAGTGTTATTTTAGTCACCCTTGGCTGAAGGAACATCAGGAATGCCATTTACCACTCTGAAAGGCTTCGCCCACTTAGGATGCTAAGTGGGGGACACACTCACGCTGCCCCTGCAGAAAGATCGGCCCTCAAGACAGGTGCTGTCGGTGGGGGGGCGGCAAGGCAGGGGCATGGTCTGGCCAGTGGCCCCTCCAGCACAGTGGAGGCCACATTTGTGTCCCCCAGGAACTTAGTGGGGCCTCAGCCACAGTTCAGAACGGCGAGAACACCCCCAGGGAATGATGCCACCTTCCAGGACCGCACACCCTCTCTCACCTCAGAGGTAGAAGGTGGCGGCGAGGGGGGCGGGGGGGGGGGCGGGGGGAGCCACAGGTGCCCCACATGTGTTCCCTGCGGCTGTTTTTAGTTCTAGGTCCACACAGGGTCTACAGAGGACGGGAGAGGAGACTGAAGAACTCACCTGCTCTGAACATTTCCCCTACCAACATCCCAGAGAGGCAGGGCAAGTCCCCCAAAAATATGTTCTCTAACCCCCATGAGTTTAAATTTTTGGTAACTTAAACCTATTTATCAATAGCTAATTAACAAGGTCTAAGTCCTATGATGACAGGGTGATTAAACTGTTTTTGAAATAATCCATTTTTAATTAAAATGCAATCCTCTCTTGGTTTCTGGGGAGCTTCAAAAGAGAGCCTTAACAGATGTCTTGCTTTTAAATACACATTATATAAAGCCAATCATTAGAAGAATTCATGCTTTTAATTATATTTTAATTATTCTTTGCCTATTGATGCAAAGTTAATATTCTTCCTTTATGGCACTAAAACTGCTAACCAAAGCCAGCAGACAGCCAGCAGGAATTCCTCCATGTGCGACATCCCACTGCAGAGGGCTGCGCCCGAGCTGCCTGCCCACGTCCTGGCGGGTGCAGACGCGCCTGGTCTGGAGGAAGTGGAGGGGTGAGCACACGACCAGGGTCCACACACCCCCCTCATGGCTTGTAGTGTTGCATCGCGCTCCTGGCTCCGGCCTGAGTCACGCTCCACAGTGGAAACACTAATTGTGTGACGAGGGTACGAGTTTCCCCTTCTGTTCAGCCATGAGGCAGACTTCTCCACTCCCCTCCTGCACACTCTTTGAATCATCTTACTGGGGCGACCCGTATAAGCAACCAAATCCCCCACTAAAATCCTGAAAGCCCAGAAAACACAGTGAGAGCTTGGAGGAGAAGGGAGAGGGGCCACAGCGTGAAGGCATGCTTTCCCATATGCCTGGCATCCACATACCACCCAGCGTGCCCTAAGCGCTCCTTTCTGGATGGCACCCCAACAGCATCCCAAGACCACCCACTGCCACCACCCTGTCAGGTCCAGGAGCACTGCTCCCCCAGTCCACCTGGCTGCCTGGATAGCTTTTAAGCAGGTTCCCTCATGGCCCTCCTGCCTACCCAGGAGGTGGTGGCTGGAGGGGGTTCTCACCATCAAAAGCCCTTCAGAGGTAAGGCCTGCCTTCCACCCCTCCTCTCTCTCTCTCTCTCTCTCTCTCTCTCTCTCCTCACACACACACACACACACACACACACACACACACACACACACACATACCCCTCATGGCTTTCAGTGTTGCATACAGCTGTGCCACAGCACCTGACCTTTCCCCTACCAGTCTCAAAGGGAACTTCTAGAGACCGGCCCAAGTCATCCTGTACCCAGCTGGGCACAGCGATGAGCACACAGTAGGTTCTCAGTAAACATCAAGGAAGGGGTAACAGATGGCAGGGATGGTTGGCCTGAACATGTCTAACAATCAAAACAGAATGTGGCCGAAACCGGTTTGGCTCAGTGGATAGAGCGTCGGCCTGCGGACTCAAGGGTCCCAGGTTCGATTCCGGTCAGGGGCATGTACCTTGGTTGCGGGCACATCCCCAGTAGGGGGTGTGCAAGAGGCAGCTCATCGATGTTTCTCTTTCATCGATGTTTCTAACTCTCTATTCCTCTCTGTAAAAAAATCAATAAAATATATATTAAAAAAAACAACAGAATGTGCACACACACGTGTGTACATGCACACACAATATGTGCACACACACACATACATCCACACAGTCTTAACCCCCATCTATCGAAGAGAAGCCCTAATGGACCCTGGTTGAGTGCTCACCACTCCACTTCCTTTTTCTGGGTACATTTCTCAGCCACCCTGCAGGTAGCTGACTGCTGCCGATGGGCGTGTGAGCAGAAGTGATGTGTGCCACGGCCAGGCAAGGCTTTAAGAGCAGCTGTCAGGTTTCTGTGCTCTCTCTCCTCCTTCTCCAAGGGCACAGCCAGGCGGCCCTGACTCTGCTGGAGGAGAGCCGCGGGGCTGCCTCAGACAGCAACACGAGCAAGAAACAAACGGTCGCTCTACTAAGCCACCGAGATTTGGGGTTTGTTACTGCGTCAAAGGCTATCCTATGCTGACTAATACAAATAGGAATTTAGGATAGGGTAAAGGTGGAGTTGTAAGTCAGTGGGGAAAAATTACTATTCCAAAGAAAGTAGGTCAACTGTTCATTTTGAGGGGGCAAAAAAGCCAGAATCCTTGCTTACTCATCACTCTTAAATGCATTTTAGATAAAGAGTTAAACATAAAAAAAATGAAACCACGTGGATACATGGATATATTACCTTATACATGCCAGTGTTAGAAATATTTTATAATTATAAAGAAAATATTTTTTAAATAAATTCATATAATCATAAATATAGAATAAAACATGCGTACAATTGAACTGTGCTGAAGTCGTAGGAAAGGCTTTTGTAATTATGCAGAAGACAAACTATGTAGGGAAGGAATAATTTGACGACTGACATTTAAAATTTCTGTATATCAAATTGGGAAAAATATTTTGGTAACCAGAACAATAACATGAAGAATCCTATACAAAGTGGGCTTGTAGATCAGTAATTACAACGGTGCCACAGACGGGCCACAAAGACAAATGCCCAAGAAATGCTTGTGAGAGTTTAACCTTGCCAGGAATCAAGAGATGAAAACAAAAAGGCGGGGCACTACTTTTCCTTTATCAGATTGTAAAGGTGGCTCTCATGGGGGCGGGGGGGGGGGGGGGGGGGGCGGTGCGTGTGTGTGCTTGTCCAGCTCAGTGGCTGAGTGTGTGGCTTCGGTATAGAGCCACCTGGCTCCTCGAAGTCCCACCTGTCCGCTGTGGGATCTTGGGCCAGTTCCTAACGCCCTCCTGACCGTGTCCTATGCAGTCGAAAGGATGCCATTCTCACCTCGTAGGACTAAGTGAGAAAGCCCGCAGGAAGCATGCAGTACATGCTCACTACACATTAACATCCACAGCGGTGCCGAGAACTTGAGGAGGGCGGTCTGGTTTTCTGCAGTGAAAGTCCCCCCGCAATTCCATTTTCAGGAATTATCCCCAAGAGGTGAAGGGATAAGGCTGACTGCCACAGTGGCCAGTGGGAAGCCACTCCCAGTGGAGGGCTGGTTAAGCGGATTATGGTGGCGCCCACAGATGCAGGTGGCCTAGTTCACTGCCAGAGGGAGGTTTCCGCTTCACACAGGAACTCTGCCTCGTGGGATCCCAGCAGATCAAAGCCTCTCTGTGCCCCTGCAGAGACCCAGAAAGCTTGTTTGTTACAGCAACAGGGGTTAGTGACCTTCTGCCTCACAGGTTATTTTTCATGTCTTGTTTATAATGCTCTGTACTGACAATTCCCTACTGGTATATGCAAGCCTTCTCATCAGCGTAAAGCTATTTTCACTTTGAAGATATCTGTTAGGAATAAATAAGAGCTACCTGTTAAAAACCGGCTCCCCTGGACCCAGCCTTGTCCCACTGGCCCCACCAGGCCTGTTTTCTTACGTCCCAAGTGGGTACACAGCGGCAATCCAGGGCCACTCCACAAAGCTTCCACAAGGGGTCGCAAGTACACACTGCCTGCCCCCCACACAAAGCACCTTGAGGAACTTACCGCCTGGCTTAAGAGACCACAATTCAGAAACAAACTCTGTAGGCAAGGCTCTCTGGTATGGGGTGTGGAGAATCCAAGCCGTAAGAATGCCGGCTCAGCTCTGCGTTAAAAGCCCACTTACCTTCCTTCCATCAGATTTGGTGGCAAAAACCTCCATCTGCACAGGAAGTATCCCTCCTGCCGTGTGAGTGGGATGTCAGATGTCAGCCTTCTTCCTTCTACACACACTGCTCTCAAGGACCACCCACCCCCAGGGAAACATGACCGACTCGGCTCCCACGGGAGTGGAGGGGGCAGACACGGGATGGGACCAAACATGCAGCTCCCAAGGGCTGAGCTAAGAAGCAAATTTGCCTCTGGTCTGCCGCTGGGAAACCTGCCCAGGGAGCCGAAGGAAGCGCG
Organism: Cnephaeus nilssonii; assembly: GCF_951640355.1. Classification (NCBI taxonomy): domain Eukaryota; kingdom Metazoa; phylum Chordata; class Mammalia; order Chiroptera; family Vespertilionidae; genus Cnephaeus; species Cnephaeus nilssonii. The sequence continues at coordinate 33,939,927 of NC_137091.1, forward strand.
TCTGCCGGGGAGGGAACCTGCCACTGTGAATGGATTCGACAGGTGCAGGGCAAATCACCTAGAATGTATAAAAAAGCGATTTTCACTAAATGCCCATGGACACAAAACTTGGGTTCAGCAAAGAGCGTGGGTCTGAATGGATTTCCCTTCACAGCTTCTAAACCCCTGGATGAAACGCACTGCTACACAGCAAAGGTGGGAGATCGGGGCGCCCTGCACATGCAGCCTGGAAACAGTGGCCCCGACATCGCCTGAGGCCCCTTGGTCCCTTGACATTCCGCCTGCAGCTGTGGCTGGGCGCTGCGGCAGGCCCACATCCCTGCCTGCACTGGGTGTTCTGGGGGAAATGCCTTAGGGGACTTGCTTCTACCCCACCAGCTCTGGGACAACCGGTGGCCCCCAGCGCATCAGAAGCTACACAGCACGTGGTCCCAACCAACTCCAAGCCTTGTGACTCCAACCACCTCTCCTCCTTCCTCCCCTAGGGCACAGAACAAGCTCCGTGACGTGTTAGGGTGCCACCCTCCCCAGAAACTTCCATCACTAGGGAAGAGGTTTCCTTACGAAGTCGCTGTAGTCCGGTCGCTGGTTCTCGCCCCTTCCAACGCGAGCAGGTGTTTTATCCCTCAATGACAGAGCCGGAGCTCTCCCTTCCCTGCGAAGGGGGCACTCCCATCCACCGGCACACAGGGCACGCCAAGGCCCTTGAGACAGTCTCAGAATGATGATGCCCACTTTGTACCTCCAGGGGACTTAACTAATTTATAAGGCAATTTTAATAATAACTATATATTAACTTCGCATTCCCTTCTTACCTATTTCGGCGGCTATGAGCTGTTAGGAATTAGGTGATATATTACAATAGGCTTCAGAGACTTTTTATTAACTAATGCCCCGTATGTAAAAACCATCCTGTCAAACGAGAAACATTAAGAAATGCTGTCCCTTTTATAATTGCTTCTAATCGACTCAATATTCAGGTCCTGGCCTTAATGGACAGCCCAGGCGGTACTTCCCTAAATTGCATTTAACTTCTCATTTTCTTCCTGTCACTGGCCGGCAGAATAATTCTGAAAGCACGCAAGTGGCCATTTCACCGTGTCAGCCTGTGGCTCCTGAGGTGCCTGTAAATTTCAAAGGTACAAAGACCACTCAGGACAAGAGACACGCAGCAGCCTTTCTGCCCAGACTGTCCCTGCAGCAGCCCTGCTTTGCGGTGTGTGTTTCCCCCCACACCTCTTTATTGAAATGGACATAAAGTGCACACACATTGGGTGCCAGTGTGGACATTTCACAAACGTACCCCCCAGATGAAGACCCAGAACTCGTGTAGTCCGCTGACAGGTGCCTCAGCCGCCGCCACGCCTGCCCTCTGCTGACCCGTCACCACTGCCTGTCGGGACGTTGCGTCAGTGGAAGGACACAGCGCATGCCCTTGAGTCTGGCTTCTGCTGACGGGCCCTCCAGAGAGCCACCCATCCATGTTCCCGGGTACAGTGATAACCTGGTCGTTCTCACTCCTCCAAGTGCTTGCTTGATGAAACACCAGAGTGTATCCACCTCTGCGGGCGGGCTCCGGGGCCCCAGTTCTAGATGGCTCCCGGCCCACATACAGAACATCTCGCCCGTGTCCTGTGTGTGTCTGTGGGCCAGGGGTGGGCTGCTCAGCTTTGGTGGCTATACTGCCCGTTGTCTTCAGAGGTTGTTCCAGCACCTGTCTTTGTTTGCCTTTTCCCCCTGGCAGGGACAAACCTTTCAAGCCCATTACTTTATGAACCAGAGACTTGAACCCGAGCGTGAGGGTCCAGAGCGCCTCACCAGGCCTGGAGCCGCCTGGGCCCTCCCGCCAGCCTGCAGCCTCCCGGGCACACACCGCCCTCCGCCATCAGGCAGAAAGGGCCTTCTCCTCCTGTCAGACCTGCCGGTGGGCCACAGCACCTCCGGCCTTCCCGAGGCCCCTGGGCAGGGATTGATTCTGGAGAGCCAGAGCCACAGACGGATGCTGATGCCCTCAGAGGTAACTGTCTTTGTATAACAGAGATCTCCGCAGAAATGGGACTTTACCAGAGACGATGGGGGAGAGGCAGTGAAAAAAAACCGCAAACCCCTTCAACCAGGCGAGAAAGCTGCCCACCGGGGCGCGAGGGGTGGCTGGGGAAGCTCGTGGCCTTCGGGCGGGGTTGGGAACAGGGCCAGGAGGAAGCCAGGCGGAGCAGTCGGAAGGCCAGCAAGCACAGGTGAGGGCCAGCCCACCTCAGGCTGCCCTCCCTGCTCCGAGGGAAGGACTGAGAGAGCACTCAGGCAGCACCCACCTGGACAGGTACCGACAGACGAGGGCAGCCTGCAGAGGAGGGAGAGACGGGAGGGAGGGGATGTGCCCGGGCGCAGGGCTCTGCGGCACGCATGGCACACACGGGAGACGGAGCATGGCCACCAGGAGGCTGAGGTCGAGGTGGGACGAAGGAGGTGGCCAAGTGCGGGTGGTTGGGGGGACAGCCCCCCCAGCGCCCCGCACTTCCAGACAGAGCAGAGAAAAGGCCAGCCTCCCAGGGCCGCCGGAAAGCCTCAGAGCTGGGAACCCTTTGTTTTCATTTCCAAACTCAAAGGGCCCTTGCTGCGCGTCTGATCCCGACTCAAAGCCACAGGGGGACCCCTGGCAAGCCCGGCACAGAGGAGCCTCAGCTGTGACAGCCCAGGGGGCTTGGAAAATTGAGGCCCACAAGCCAGTTTTAGAAGTTTATGAATAATAAATGCAATTACCGTGATGGAAAACAGAATCTGGAAGCCAAGCTGAGGACCCAGAGCGAGTGACTCACCAGGTCACCTCCCCTGTCACTTCCAGTTGCCCAGTCCCAGGAGGTGGGGACACTAAGCCCTCACCTGGCCACAGCCCAGGACAAAGAGCATTCGGGGCCTGGATCCAGCTGGGGGATAAAGGCCCCCAGAACCCACCCTGCCTTGTTCAGTTGTGGGCAGGGCTCGCCCTGGTGGTAGGGCTCCTGGCCCCAGCATGCCTGTCTGGCCTCCGTGCCCTCAGCTGTGAAATGGGAATGATGGCCAGACTTTGACTGGTTGTCACACAGTGCTGCTCCTGCGGCCCTCTCTCTCACAGCCGCATCCTGGGGGTCAGAATCTCCAAGGCGGCAGGCCGAGGGCTCCCGGGGCCCCTCACTCTGCATTCCCACAGTGCCTCTGCTCGGTCTCTGACACCAGCCCGGCTGCAGTGCTCATGTGCTAGTCTGAAGCCCATGTGCACGTGGGGGTCCCTCCAGGCTCTCAGCAGGTCCTCTGTCTGGCACTGAACTTTCACTCAACAAACGTCAGAGGAGGTAGAGCAGGAAGGAGGAAGAGGGCTGGCCTCCAGGAAGGGGTGAGAAGGAAGAAAGGTGCTGGAGCTGGGAAGAACAGAAGTCTGAGGCTGACCCGGCCCAGAGCTCCCTCTGACCTGCAGGCTTCCAGCTTGGTTTCCGGGTGCTCCAAGGGGAGAGGAGGTAGAGGAAGATGAGGAGGAGGTGGGGAGGAGGAGGAGGGGCTCTCAGCACCCCACCTGGAGTCAAGCATGTGCCTCTTTTAAGCATCTCCCGCTGACCCAGGCCCGGGTGTCCTGCCCAACCAAGACGGCACAGCCGAGGCCTCAGTCCTCCCAAGGCTGAGGAGAGCTGCCTGCACCCTGGGCCACGAGCCTAGTGGGACTAGGGAGGCCTCAGTGGCCGCCGCAGATTAAGGCACCCTGAGACACTCTCCCCTCTCCCCTCTCCCCTCTCCCCTCTCCCCGCAGGGGTGCAAGGGCCTGTCAGTGAAGACGGGTGAGATACTGTCAGGAAGGTTCTCTCACTTACTACAAATTGCACCTTTATGGGAAAATCAATGCTATTGCCTCCTGATCGTCCACACTTGTTGCTAGTCTAAAGTAATTATTCTGTAGGCAGACCAGCCTGGGCTGGTGCTCCTGGGAGAGCCCCCCCTGCATCCCGGGGGCCGGGAAGATAAGCTGTTGGGAGAGATCTGTCACACCCAGCTCTCCGGGTGCTCAGGAGGCCCCTGGGGTTCGTTCATCAGGTCTGTCAGCAACACCATCGCACACCCCTGTGCACCAGCTGTGAAGTGCTGTGATCACAGGATGGACAAGGAAGGCAGACCCTGGGCCTCAAGTCCTCGAAGAGACCGAGATTCCCTCGTTATTTGCAATGGTGTGACGTTGGACAAAGATGCTACGTGCTGGGAAAGCACAGCAGGAGAGGGAAGAGATTCAAGAGCCGACTTCCTGGAGGAGGGGGTCTGCAGCAAAAGGCAGAGCGAGTGGGCAACCGGAGGCGGAGAAGCAGGGCGTGTGAGGAGACTGGCAACGAGGCCCGAGGAGGCGGCCGGAGTGTGGGCAGCAGCAGTGAAAGCAAAGCGGGAGGGACCCTGAGGCTGGAGAAGAGACAGCCGGCTCCCGCCTGACCCTCAGAACAGCTGTATCTCATTCCTGGCACAGTCCCTCTGAACATGAACTTCTCAGACAGTCTACTCTTTTTCTTTCAAGATGCTTTTAAATGATAGCTTGTTTAACTACCAACATCAATTGGCCAGCAATTCCATGAACAAATGGTTCTCTGCTTGTCTCTGAGTTCAGCCACTTTTATTTGTCCCCAAGTAGTTGGCAGGAACCAGTTACATCAATAAAGGAACATCAATTTTTAACAGCCACATGAGATGCAAAAGCTTCAGATGGATTTTCCGTCGGCAAACAGGAAGCCTGGAGGAGCTGTTATTAACAGCCATGGCAGACACAGGCAGGCCTGGGAGCAGGGCTCCTGCATCAGACTGGATTAAGGAGACACTGTAGGCACTGGACCTCGAGACGTCATAAATAATGCTGAATTTTAGACTGTGGTTGAATCTCGGTTGTCACCATCGTTTAGGTCACTGTGTTTGATGTTGTATTGCAAAATGACAAATATCTTTCTCTACTGCTAAGTGCATAGAGCCCATCAGAATAAATCCAACTAAACTGCCCACTAAGGTGAGCAGGCAGCGGCGTCAGGGGGAGAAGCGAAGGGGTGGCGCTATCTAAGCGACTTGGACGGTGATTTCCGGAGGTGCATAGGTTGTATGCAGTGAGGCGCCTGTTTTCTCATCGACCCTCGCCACTTCCTGTCATGTAATCTCATCACTGGAAGAGGTGGGGTTCCAAACCCTCGATAACACATGGGGTGTGACCCAGTCGCTCCCCGACAACCACCAAGTCACAGAAGAGGCAGTGAAAGGGGCAGAGAAACGAATGCAGGAAGAACAATGTAGGGAAGCATCTAACCATGAGCTGGGAGGAGAGGAGTGCCCTCAGGCAGTGGCTGAGCCTCCTGGGCAGCTTGAAATAACTCTCCAGTTCACAGCTGGCCCAGCGCCCAGACGCAAGCCCCAAGGATGTTACCAATAGACTCGGGGATAGTCCGGGAACCAGAATCTCAGAGGGCCACCCGTGGGGCACTGGGTTTCTGGCACACTCAGCCGGGCACCGAGGGAACACATCCATCTGCTCCCTGGGCCTAGAGAACGGGCCAAGAGGCAGGGACGCCACCCCCCAACTCTCCCAGGACCCACTCTGTGCCCTTCAGCAGGGAGACCACGCCCGCCTTATCCAGCCCTAGCTCAGAGCTTGACGGCATGCTGCTGCTTCCTCTCTTGGACCAGACTGACCTGGCTCTCTGCTGCTGGAAAACAGAGACAGCAGGGCGTCAAGACAGGGGGCAGATCAGGGTTCCACTGGCCCATTAGCCCTATTACATGCAAGGCCAAGACCTGTGCCAGGGCCCACTATGCCCCCAGCCTTGCCCGATGGTGAATTCTCCTACTGTCCAGCCAGCCACGCCAAGATCAGAGTGGCTTCTGGGTGGTGGAGGTGGGAACAGCGTCCCGCCCGCAGCTGACAGCGGGTGGCAGCACAGCTGTCCCAGAGGAAAACATTCTGTCCGAGCTGGTGCTCTCCTGGAGCTGAATGGTGGAGTCTCAACCAGCGGCAGCTCCGGGACTGAGTGTGGTCCTCCCCACTGTTACAGGAATGGAGGCAACAGGCCGACGCTTTCTAGCAAAGGACCTGAGCTCCAGGACGCGCCAGGCACAGCTCTCTGCAACGCACGGGGCAGTGGAGTTTGAAGGGCTGCTCCAGACTGGTCATGGCCTGAGTGGGGAAAAGCATGGCGTGTCTGGAGCTCCCATAACCTGGGCACCTCTCACATGCACCCATAACTCCCAGAATGCACCAGCAGCATCGGGCTCCAGCACTCCTGGCCCCCGCCACTAAGCCCAGGGGCCCCTGAGCACCAGACCTTCAAAATCCTCTCTTAAAGAGGATGAACCTCAGGTATAGGCGGGTCACCTTTCTCCCCCTACCCACATGGGTGTGTGGGGATGTGGGGCCAGGCCTGGGCAACCTGCCTGGCACAGGGCAAGCTGGCCTCTGGGTGGGCTGGCTGGAATACCCACCAAGCCTCCCCCAGCAACTGTGTCTACTAGGGCTGCTTGGCAATGGCCCTGGGGGCACTCGGCAAAGAGAGCTCTCCAGATGAGAAAATCCGACCGAACAAGGAGCACCACAGCTGGTTGCTCAGGTGTGTGTGTGGTCACAGTCCAGCACGATCGTTGGGAAGCCGGCCTACCCATGCTGAAATGAGCTCACTACCTGACAGGTGCTGCCTCTCTGGGCCTTGACTAATGCCTTGCATCAACTCCCCACAGCAAACAGCAAACAGCAAACGCCACAAGCCAGGGTTCCAAGAAACGTTCTCTGTGATTTCATGCTGGCTTTTCCCCACGCATAGCAACGGCCCACGTATAGAGACTCCCAATGACATTCTATGGGGCCTGTCACAGAAGGCTGGAGGCAACCCGGAAGTGACCTGGCCGAAGGTGAATCTTTCCCCACAGGTTTCTCTGCCCTCCCGCTGCTGCCTCGACCTCAGGCACAGGAGGTCCCATCTTCTCTGCCTCATTTCATAGCAACTCCATCCTTCCAGGTGCTCACGTCGAAAACCCTGGAGTCACCCCTGATCTGACAGTGAGTCCTGCTTGCTCTACTTTCAAAATCAGGCGCGGCCCCGATTCCTCGATCACCGTTGGGCCATTGGGTTCACCAGGGCCTGCACAGAATACGCCCAAACCTGCCTACTTCTCACCCCGACACTCTGCCCCTCCGGAACTTACGCCACTCCTCTTACAAGAGGCCTTCGGCGCCACCCCGTTCAAAACTGCAAATCACTTCCAACACTCCCTCTCTTACCTTCCCTGGCTTTCTTTTTTCTGTAGTATTTGTCACCATTAAATATGTACATTTTACTAATTTACTTCTCTCTCCCCCAGAGCTTCACAGACAGGGTATCCTCTCCTCTGTCTCTCCTGGAACAGTTCTGGGCACCGGTCGGTACCCAGCAACCGTTTGTAATCCAACGAAATGGCACAGCAGACTGGCCAGAGTGTGGGGTGCCCACAGTGGTCTGCTTGGCAAGGCCAGGCGGTGCCTGGGGGCATCTGTCAGCCTGCTGGACCCGGGTCAAATCGGAGCTGGACAACCTGAAAGGTGATTCCTAGCCAGTGTGGCGGGACCTACAGCACCTGGAAACCATTCAGGAAAGCCCAGGTCCTGAAGAGATGACTGGCTTCTGCAGGGCACACCGAACCCAGCGAGATCAGCCCTCTTTAGCGGCCATCAAAGCCCGTCTTCGGAAACGCTTGCCATTTAACATCCTTCTGGTGAGGCTGGCCTCTCTCCGGCCCAGGACCGCGTGTGAACGATTGCCATACCACCACATTGCGACACTGACACACGCCCCTTATCTGCCAGCCCAGGGCTGCACACCTGATTCCCCGATAACCACTGGGCCACCGGGCTCCCCTGGGCCGGTGACCACATCCACAGGAAGCGAGGCCGCCTGGAAAAGCTCACAGCCCTGGTGGGGGTGGGGTGGCACATGACCTTACTCTGATGTGCACAACTTTGGCCCCAGCCAGGCTGGCTGCTCTGTGGACCCTGAATCCTCCAAGTGTTAGGTAAGGAGTCTGCCGAGCCCTCCTTCCACCTGAGGGAGGAACAGACCTGTTCCTTCTCTTCCTCAGGAGCATTTACTGAGCCTGCCAAGCTGCCCGGGGCCCTGAGTACATCCCTGCCCATGACCTCTGCAACCCCTCTCCCCGCCCCCGGCCCCTCCTGCATCCCTACCTCTCCAGGGCTTCCTGGCTGAGGCTGACCTTGACCACGGAGGTGGGGGAGACTGTCAATTGAGCCTCCTGCCCTTCTTAGCCTTTCCACTTCAGGAGGCAGAATCTCCCTCCTCACCTAGAGTTGGCCGGTTCTGCCCCAATGGTGGCATTAGGTTATATGTCACCACAATTCATTATGTGACAGGTATTTGTCCTCTATCTTTACAGCTATTTTTAAAACCAGAACTTTCCCCAAAGACAACCATGCCTTCTGGCACCCTACACTACACAACTGTAACTGCGAGGTTGATAAAGCGGGCCCCTTTCCATCGGACAAGGTCCCCAGGACAGAGCGGTGAGGAACACCGGCAAGAGGGCTGATGGCCAGGGTTGAATTCCTGGCTCCCTCACTTGCCAATGGTGTGACCTTGGCCAAGTTACTTAGCTGTGTGGTTCCTCACTTTCCTCACCTACAAAAGAAGCCGAACAGTAGTCCCTAGGCTCAGGGTGGCCATGAGGATGGATTGGGTGGTACCTCCTTTGACTGCAATAGTGGGCAGGGCCCAGGCTGCCTGGCGTGTGGTCTGATCTCAGGGAAGGCGCGGGTGCTGCTGCTGGCGCATGGATGCCCGTGGCCTCTCCCCCCCAGAACTGTGCTCCACGGGAGCAGGGCCTCTCCTACATTGCTGCACCTGCAGAGCTCGGAACCGGGTCTGGCATACAGTAGGCGCCTGGTAAATGCTTGCTGAACAGAACACATGGGCTGACACAGGCGTGGTCTGAGGGAACTTGCCCGGGCCTCAGGGGTTTTGTGTCTTACACGCTGGGCCAAGAACTGCTCAGTCCCCCACTGCCCCGTGCCCCTCTTTCAAAGCCACCTCCTTCCTGCCTGCACATGCTCCTGACCTGTCATTTCCCAGGTCCCAGAACCACTGCCCGGCTCCTCACTCCTCTACCTGGGTGGGGATCACACGTTTTTGCCCTGTCCCTGATGTGTCATGAGACGCTCCATCTCCCGGCCCGGCTCCTCTGCTGCCTGCTCAGGGCCTAAGGAGACTGACTGCCGGGGCTGGGCCTGTGGACTCTCAGGTGGGCAGAGTGAGGGGGCCTGCTTAACCAGCGTGCACCCCCCCACACACACACAAACACCCCGTGTACCCGCAGGCAGAGTGAGGGGGTCTGCTTAACCAGCGTGCACCCCCCCACACACACACACACATCCCGTGTACCCGCAGGCAGAGTGAGGGGGCCTGCTTAACCAGTGTGCACCCCCCCACACACAAACACCCCGTGTACCCCCAGGCAGGCAGAGTGAGGGGGCCTGCTTAACCAGCGTGCACCCCATCCCCCCCCTCCCCACACACACACCTGTACCCCCAGGCAGGCAGAGTGAGGGGCCCGCTTAACGAGTATGCACACCACACACACACACACACACACACACACACACACACACACACACCTGTACCCCCAGGCAGGCAGAGTGAGGGGGCCTACTTAACCAGCGTGCACCACACACACACACACACACACACACACACACACACACACACCTGTACCCCCGGCAGGCAGAGTGAGGGGCCCACTTAACGAGTATGCACACCACACACACACTCCAGGCGGAACATGAACACAGCCAGCCCCAAGTGCAGTGCCAGGGTCCTGGGGGCCTCTCGCCCATTCTCATACAAACACAGCCCACGGGCAGAGCCTCTGCATTTTAGGCAGGAAACACAATGAGTGGGAGGCAGGAGGCCGAAGAGAAAGAAGCAAGCAGTAGGAGAATGCAGTGCCAGCTGCCCCCACACACACACACCCGCCTATAAGGGCACGTTGGGGGAAGCGTGACAGGGTCGGCAGAGCAGGGCCCAACACCACCAGGGGCCAAGTCAGAAGCCTGCGACTCATCGCCATTCCTCCTCTTCCTTCACCCTCAACATTCAATTCATCACCAAGTCCTCAGCTCTAGCTCCAAACTGCTCCTCCAGCCTACCCTCTCCTCCCAGCCCAGCTGCCCCACTGGCCCCCTGCGGGCACCTCCATCCACTCACCACCCAAAGCCATAGCCTCAGCTGGTCAAGTGCCTTCAGCGGGCAGAAACCTCTGAGGGGCATCTTACTGAGACGGGCTCTGCCGCCCCCTTCTCTTTACCCACTGGGTCCTCCCCTGTCACCTGCCAGGGAGGTCCGGGCCCTCTTGGCAGAGAGGCAGACGCCCACCCAGACTGTCCCTGGCTGAGGTTATAGGCCCCCCTTCTCCCCCAGGAAGGACTGCCAGTCCGAGGCATCCAGACCACAGCCTCTCGGAGATTCATTTCTGTCCTCTTCAAAGGATTACAGATGGATGGCCAAGTCTGGCTGTAAATCAAAAGGAAGTCACTCCTCATTACCTACTTAGAATTCCCCGAGTCCTTCCTGGGAAGCCATTGCTCAGCTGTTTGATCCCTGAGCCACCAGCACTATCTGCAGGCACGCCACCCATCACGACAGCACCAGACACTTTTTTCTCCCAGGCTCCTTTCTCAGCACCTAGATGAATTTCCACCTTTCCCCAGTTTCAAGAAGAGCTGCCAAGATAAATGGTTCAAAGACTCCAGCTCATGCTGAAAATATATCGAGTGCTTGGAGCCTATTTTGAATAACCCCACACTGGGGAGAAAAGCACCTTCTCATTGGATGGGTCCTGCTAGCAGCCGGGGCCCCAGACTCACTCGGGCACTTGGGCACTCTTCCGTGCGTCTTTTCACCTGTGGGAAAGTGACACTTGTCCAGCTTCAGCCAGCACCAGCTGCCTAGGTCATGGTCAAGCCCCTCCTACCTTTTAGCAGAATGTTGCCGAGGGCCCCTGGGGCACGGGCCAGTGTCTGTGGCTAATGGGAGCAAGGAGGTACCCCGTTTGCAAACTGTGCATTCAGAAGGTACCCCTTTCCCAGTCCTGCAGCTGGTATCGCTTTTCTAAAGGCTGCTTGCCCCCAAAAGACCTACTCAACACCCAACGGGGCAGGGTCCACCCACCAGTGGGCTCATCTCCACAGCCACCAGCCCAGCTCCAGGAAGAACAGTCATCTCCTGCTGGGATGAAAGCAAGACAAAGTAAAACACAAAGCCCGCCAGAGCCTGACCCTACGGCCACCAGGCATCTCCTGTGTGTGTGTGTGTGTGTGTGTGTGTGTAGGGGATGGGGGGGCTGGACAGGCAGGGCCCTCCGCCAAGCCCGAGACGCCCCAGGCTGGAGAGCTGGAGAGATGCTATCATGCACTTGCCCTAGCCAGGGCGCCCAGGAGAGACACCTGAGCTGGCCACAGTGCTGCTCCTGAAGGTCGTGGCATGGCACAGGCCCGTCCCAGACCCTGACCCTGACCCAGGCCCAGACACAAACCTAGAATAGGTCAGCAACTGCCGCTCACAAACGGGGCCCCCAACTGCTGTCACAAGTGCCGACCACTGGGCTGGCACTGCGTGTGACACCCTCACAGAGGGCAGCCAGGAGGCGCTGCCGCACACGCAGGAGCTGAGGGGTGAGGAGGTGTGGGCCCCAGTGCTCTGCGGCTGCAGAACCGGCTTCTCTAACAAAATGATGGAATCAACATGAACACGGCTGGGTCTGTGAGCAGCAGTAACCACGACCCAGACCCGTTTCCTGCAGCTCCCCTGCCAGGCTCCTCCGGTGCTGGAGCAGAGGGAAGAGGCCATCGCCTCATTCTGCTCAGAGGAGCAGGATGAGGAGGAGACCGTGGGGCACGGTAGGGCCTTGGCCCAGAGGGTCCCAGGACACGACACAGTGACAACATGCTCGCCCAGACCCCTGGCCTGAGGCCCGCGACCAACATCGGACGTGCCCACAGCCACCAGCAGCCTGGCTCCCTGGGCATCCCCATCTCTTCCGAGCCTCAAGCACAGCGTGTGGAGAGTCCCACATCCACGTGACAGCTAAGTGGGCAGAGCGGACGGGGCCCATCTCCTGACCGCCACCCTGACCGGCACCGTTCCTCACCCTGCTCAGGGGCAGCTGTGGGGAGGCCATGGCTGGGGCTGGGGCATGCCCTTTGACAACTGCTGGAGGAAGCTCAAAGGCCCATACCACCCACCCTCCACACCACGGACCCAGGGGGCCAGGGCTCAGGAAAGGCTGGCCTGGCCAGGAGGCTTGCGTGGGGCTCAAGCCTGGCTTCACAGCAGCCCCAGGGGAGCCTGTGCCGGGGCCTCTGAGTGGGAAGCCTTCTCTGTGGTTTCGTCACAAACTACCTCCAGGTTTCAGGCGCAGACATGCCTGCTGGCAGATGTGGAAACGGGTTTTCAGAGTTCCCAGATTAAACCCTCCACAACATCTACAGAATTCAGAGTTAGGAGGGGAAACTCCCAGCCCAGAATAATTGCTCCCACAGGGAACATTATTCTGCACCAGAATGGAACAGGTCTGAATGAGAATTTTCTGAACACCAGCACCAAACCTGCTCGGGGAGCCAAACCGAATAACAGCTCCTACAGAATTCCTCACTAGACGCTGGGCCCGCTGCCGGTCAGAACCAAACTGGACAGGCTCCCCTCTGAGACGGCCCCTGGTCCACACCCTCCTCCCGCCCCTCCCACCTGCCACAGGGCTCCCTGGCCCCTGGCGGGGGACAGCGGCGGGGGCGGGGGAGGGGGGTGTTGGTAGAAAAAGTGGAAAGGCCAGTCCAGAGTGGGAGTGAGGCCAGGGCCAGCCGAGAGGCAAGGCACCAGGGAACACGGCGGGTGGGGCATGAGAAGCAGTCTTTCCACGCTCTCCCATTCTTCTTGAACTACATGACCCTTAAATCATCCTTATTTCCCTCTCTTTTGAAAAAGCCCTGGTATGAGACATCTTTCTCGATTACACATGGCGTGAGAGTGATGCAAGGGGGATGGAAGGTCTGCTTCACAGCCGGGGAGGCGGCAGGGAGGGGTGGGGCCTGCGCCAGGTGCCCCGAAGCCTGGATTCGGCCCCCTGGTGACTGCTCTGCAGAAAGCAGCCCAAGGTTACTATTTCACTTCCTGGGAAAAGCTTCCCGATTCTAATTACTGACTCAGAACAAACCAAAAATCCCCACTGCATGGGCCCAAACCCCATGGCCTGAGCACTGGGAACAGCCCAGAGGCTACCCGTCTATGGCCTCTGGCCTTTGTCTTGCTAGAAAATTCCTCCTGGGGACTGAGAAGTGGGAATCTCAGGGGTGTTCCTCCCCTTCGCCCCCGACACACACACACACACCAAGTCCTTTCCTGACAGAAGCTTCTGGAGACCCACAGGAACTCCAGGGGAAGGGAGACCATCTGACCGGCTGGGGCCAAAGCAGCGAACCCATTGTGGGGAAGCTGCCTGCGCACCCAGGTGTGGCTCACGCCCCTACCTCCTCGGCTCCTCTGGGTGGCTGCCCTTGCACAGTGAATCCACAGGAAGCCCAAAATCTCCTCGCCCTTTCTGGGCCTGGGCAATTTCAACAGTACCCTGCACCTTGGGGTTGACCAGACAGCGCCGGGTCCACGTGCAGAAGGAGCCAGAACAAGCCTCCTAGTGGGAAATGGGAGGAAACGTAAGGAGAGTCTCCAGCCCGTGTTTTCACAGGATCCATGAGGACGGACAGCACATGGAATGGGCCAAGATGGGAAAGGGCTCTCTAAGGTGAAAGGTGTGGCGACCAGGTTATAAAACGGGCGTAATCGGTGGGCAGCAGAGCCAGTGTGAGCGAGTGACAGGAAGTGAACGGAAGACAGCTTGAGAACTTCCACTGATGCACAAGGGGGAATGAGAGAGAAGAGAAAAAGAGCTTGGAGATCCAGTACATGTGGAATAAGAATTATTTTTATTGTTGTGAATTCTCATCCGAGGATATTTTTTCCAATGATTTTTAGAGAGAGTGGAAGAGAGGGATGGGGAGAGAGAGAGGGAGAGGAAGACAGAGAGACAGAGAGAAACATCGATGTGAGAGAGACAGGTCAATTGGTTGCCTCCCACACACACCCCAACCAGGGCCAGAGAATGAACCTGCAACTCAGGTACGTGCCCCTGACTGGGAATCAAACCTGAGGCCCTTTGGCGTGTGGGCCCACACTGAGCCACACTGGCCAGGGCTGGAATAGGAATTTAGAAGAAAGCTCCAAGCCCAGCTGAGTGGCTCAGTGGTTGAGCGTCGGCCTATGAACCAGGAGGTACAGTTTGATTCCTGGTCGGGGCACATGCCCAGGTTACAAGCTCGATCCCCAGCGTGGGGCGTGCAGGAGGCAGTCGATCAATTATTCTCTTTCATTACTGATGTTTGTATCTCTCTCTCCCTCTCCTTTCCTCTCTGAAATCAATAAAAATATTTTTTTTTCAAAAGAAAAGGCTCCACAGCAAAGAAAGGTATCATTGTTCTGACTAAAGAGCTAGTTCCTAGACCATCATAGGAGCTCGCAGGGGCAACCCCAAGCCTGTCTGCACAGCTGCTGTCCCCCAACGAGTCACCACATTCGCTCCTGTAACTGAGAGGGAGCCACAGAGAGGCTGGGAGTGAAATCTGTCAGGGTGACATGACAATGATATCACAGTCTCAGGTCACATGGCCCAAGAGGATACATGCTTGCCCCCAGGGAGTGCCCCTGGGATAACAGACAGGAAACACACAGCGAGTGACACTCGCACTCAGGTGAACAAGTGGCCACTGTGGCCAGCCCGTCCTCTGCGGGCAGACCAGCCTCGCTGGTGGCCAAGCTGTTCCTGCCTCCACAGGCTGCTGCCAACATCCTGGACCTGTTACCTGTGTCCTCCGTCACCTCATCTGCTCTGTTGTCAGGTGTGACTGCTTTGCTCTCCCCCTCACTGGCCTACGTCAAGAATGCACCTCATCTGAGTCTTGCCACCTGAGGTGTATGGCCCTCCGCAGCACCGCCGACTGGCTACAGCAGCGGTCGCCAACCGGTGGTCCGCGGGCCACTGGTGGTCCGTGAGGTCCGAAAGGTTGGCGACGGCTGGTTTAAGGAAACCTTTGGAGCAGCGGTCGCCAACCGGTGGTCCGTGAGGTCCGATAGGTTGGCGACGGCTGAGCTAAAGAACTTTGCGTTAACACCACCCAGCTCACTCCTGTTCTCAAGGGGCTGGCTTCACCTGGGCCACTACCCCAGCTTTGAGGCCGGCAGGATCCCGCTGTCCAAAGTACCGAGAGAGATCCTCAGAAAACCCTGTTACCCCCACGAATAAAGAAAGAATTCTCTAAACATCAAGGCAAGAAAACCAAAAAAAGTTCCCCAGAAAAAAGAACGAAGAGGATTTGCCCTAAGATCCCCGGCAACAATGGAGGGAATGGTTTCACGGGACAAAGATTCAACCCCCAGTGAAGCCATCCTTCACGTAGGCAGCAGCAGAAGGACTCCCGACGACGTGCAAAGTCAAAGGGAGCATCAGAGCGGCGACTTTCAACCATGAGCCGTGGCGGGCACCCTGGCGTGCCTGCCGCGAGCATTCGTCAAACATGCAGTACCTGACTATTTAGTCGGGGCACTGACCTCTTTTCCCTTAGACTGTTAAATTAAAAAAAAATGACAACAGACAACACAACGATAGCTGTTCAGTGTGAATGAGTCAAAACCAGACCTAATTTTTTTTGTCAGGTCAGCAAAAAATATATTTTTGGTGTGCCGCAGGACTTTAGTCATTAGTGTACGTGTGCCGTGAGATGGAAAAGGCTGCAAATCGCTGCAGTGGAGGAAAGGGAAAACACTGCACAACTCAGGGGTCCGCACTGGGCCCAGGAAGACAGGGCTGCCTCTGAACAACGGCTATTCAAATGATTCTAAGACAACACAAATGTGGAAAACGGACTGATGGAAAGAGACGTCATCCAATAAAAAACTGGAAGACAGGGGAGAAGGAGGCGAGTAAAACCATGCTAAACTTCTAACTTTTCAAAGTGAGAAATCAATAATCTAACTTTTTAACTAAGATAGAAAACGTAGAGAAATACAGGTCGTATTTTCTTAATTTTAAAGTAATTCTACAATAAAAATGGAATGTATATAAAAGAGAACAAAGCAACCCTCACCAACTTGCTAACGACACAAAAGCTTAAGAGTGAGCAAGGCAGAACAGAAGCCAGAAAGCACCACGTGGGACTGTGGCTGAGAGGCCAGCACGCTGGTCCTCACGACAAATGCCAAGGCCTCACCCAGGGCTGGGAGGCGCTCGGTTTGGAACAAGGAAACTGTCCCCAGTAAACAAAGCCGGACACAGAGGAGTAAGCAAAGGTGCGCCAGGAAAGGTGCAACAAAAAGAACAGTTACTAGCAACACCAACACCAGATAAAGCCAGATTCCAGGCACAAGGGTTACGTTAGGTCAAAAGGGGTTCGTTCGTGTAAGCTGTAAACAGGTAAAATGCACAGTGAAGATGCAATGGTCATCAACCTGAATGCTTCAAACAACTTGGTACGGAAATGAATAGAACAAAAATCTACTGGGAATCACAGAGGGATGCACAAAGCTACCTCTCCCAATACTAGAGTAAATGTACAAAACAAAGAGAGGAGGCAGGTGGCTGGAACAGGAACCTGATTGAAGGTACACCGAAGTATGAGCTCCAAAAATAAAAAAAAATAAATGTTTAATTTCGTCCATAAAATACTGGCAAAAATATTTCTAAATAGGCCACAAAGAAAAAAAAAATCTCAAAATTAAGAAAAATAAGATTTACATACACTACATTCTCTAACGACAGTGGTGACAAAGCCAGAAACTAACAACAAAAAGTTAACCACGGCAGTTAAACAACCACGTCTATCGGGGAATTAGAAGAAATGCTCTTAGTTCACTCCTTAGGGTCAAATATCAAATCAACCCAACCTTCTTAGGATGGGATCAAGGCAGCATTAGAAAATGTATCAGCAAGACTCATCTCTCGCAAAAGGAGAATGAAAATAAGGGAAGATTCAATTAAGTAAAAGATGGATGTTCAAAACAAGGTCAGGGCGGGAGGAGAAAGGAGTTATTAAAACTGGGAATCTTATGAAGCAGACAAGCAGCAGAGCTGATAAATGCTTATTTAAAAGCTGATTTTATGAAAAGGCCACAAAACTGATACAAGCCTGGCAATGCTAAGCTATAATGAAAGAACACAGATACATAATATTAGGAATGAGAAAGGAAACACAATAACAGATAAAGAGGAGGTACTTCAGGAAATAAAATAACTCCATGCTAATAAGTTTAAAATTCTTGCTGGAAATAAAAACTTCCAGGAAAACGTAGTTTTGACTCTAAGAGGATGGAGTCAGATTACAACAACTCCTCAGGAAAATCTGGGACGTTACTGAAGACATTCTCCCCAAAGACACAATTTCTGATAGGATCAAAGGACCTCTTTAGATCTTCGAGGAACAGACAGCCCTATGCTTTCTACATTGTTCTGGAAATCATAACATTGTGGAGAGTTTCCCATCATGACCTAAAAATCTTGATCTCAAAATATGGCAAAGAGAATTTAAAACGTATAGCTCAATCCCCTATTTGAGTCTACATAAAATGCTAGTATGAACAACAAAGCAATCCTTTATAATGCTTACTGGATGTCATCGGCCCTGTCCATACATTAATTCACCAAATCCTCCTAACCATCTGTGAAGCGCTACCTTGTCCTTTTTCCATGGAGGAAACTGAGGCACAGCAAGTGGCAGACCTGGGACTCAAACTCAGGACACCAGTCTCTACAGGGACCATGCTCTCTCCATTTCAGTCCTGCAGTTTGTTAAAATAGCAATCCACCAAGACAAAGGAGAGTGTGCGCCATGGAAGCCATGCTGGCCATACACCAAGAAGTCTGGTCATACACCAAGAAGTCAGGTACACCAGCCCCCAATCTCGGTGTCCAATACCATCTCCAATAGAAGGAACCAGGGCACCTCCGAGAAATGGCTGATTCTAGGGCTGGAGTGGGGAATACACAGGATGAGCCTAGAGCATCTGGTGGTGGCAGAAAGTAAGGCTGTGCTCAAAAGGCAAAATGATGCGGGGGAGAAAGGGATGTCGGAGGGACACAGGAGCCAAATGAAAGAGTCCCAGTGACCAAAGCTGGGATGATTTGGGCAACAAAATAAATAGCATAATATCAAATAATCCAAAGTGTAAGATATCTATCTATACAGACATCAGTAAATAAATGGTTGACTATATAAATAAGTGGGGAAGAAGAGCCAATAGTGTGTGTAGCTCCCCCTCCCCCGGGGAGACAGAGCGTAACCCCACTCCTTATGGGCAGCGACTTCCCTCTGAAGATGACGGTATAGAGACGGGTTCGTGGAAAAAAACATGGGAAAAACTAAAATGGAAGGACAGTCTACAAAAATACACGACCAGTATTCCTGAGAACTGTCAAGATCACCCAAAGCAAGAAACTGCCCCAGCCAAGAGGAGACTAAGGGCACAGGACAAGTGTAATCCGTGGCATCCTGGAACAGAGAAACAGGAAGGACATCATGTGAAAGCTAAGGAAACCGGAATGAAGTGTGGGCTTCAGACAATAACAGTGTATCGATACAGTTCATGAGTTGTGACGAATGTATCATCAGCATGTTAACATTGGGGGAATATGGGTACAGAGTATGTGGGAACTGTCTAGTATTCCTTTTACCTTTTTGTGATCTAAAACTATTCCAAAATACAAAGTTTTTTAATGGCTTAAAACACACACACACACACACACACACACACACACACACACACACACACACACACACATACACACACGATGCCAAAAAAGCAGCTGATAAAATTCAACACCCTTTCCTAAGAAAATCTCCTAGCAAGCCAGAGGAAAAAAACACTACTTCCTTAACTGGCAGTAAACACTTATTGGAAATCAACAGTCAGAATCAGGCTCAAAGATAAAACCCTGGAGTCATATCCTAAAGATGCCATTTGGCACCACTGTTACTCAACGGGATTCTCTCGAGGGCAACTCCCCTGGCACTGGAGAGGGAAGTTTCCGTCGGCTTTGTCCTCAACAGCTGCGTGGACCAGGTACGATTTGCAGGAAGCCCTTCCCTCTGGTTCTTTGTTCACTTTCTGGCTGGGTGCCAGGCTGGTTGGCACCCTCAATGTACCCATTTCTCAGTTACTCTTAAGAGGCAAACTGAGCTATCCTTGCTTTGAGCCAGAGTCCCACAGCCTCTCCACCCGAGGCCCCAGCTACACTCTCCAACGCCAGGCTCTGCCAAGCGTCTTGGAGAGCGCAACTCCCTTCCCTCGTGCCAGGTGGTGTGGACAGAGCAGGCTGGGTGGGCACACGGGACGGTTCTGCTAGTATGGGGTGGTGCAGCCTCCTCTGGACTCCAAGGAATTGCCCACCCAAGGCGACCCAGGCTCTTTGAAAGGGCTCCGCTCACTGAGGTGTGGCCGGCGGGTGCAGGACTCGGGGCTGCCTTCCCGAGGGGCACCGCACCGCCGGGGGTTTCCTAAGCCCTCCGCGGTGGCAACGTGCGGCCTGTCCCCAACAGTCCAGGAAGTGCTGGCAGGAAACCTGCACCAGCCTCACCACACAGGCCAAGAGCGGCTTTCACCACACCCAGACGTGGGGTCGTGGGGGCCCCTTTTTGTTTATTTTTTATAAGATTTCTAATGGATTTTTAGAGAGAGAAGAAGGGAAAGGGAGAGGGAGAGAGAGAAACATCGACGTGCGAGCTAAACATCCATCAGTTGCCTCCTGCACACCCCCTACCAGGGAAGGAGCCCACACGTGGGCATGTACCCTGAACGGGAATCGCACTGGCAACCTTCCAGGGCACAGACAATGCCCAACCATCTAAGCCACATGGGCCATGGCATCAGGACCCTTTTTGAATGAGCCATGCCACAGCTCATCCCTCCAAGTGACCAACAGAGAGAGGCTCTATCTGCGATGGAGGTCACAGGGCATTGCCCATGGACAGTGACCAGGCCCACAGAGAAGGGCCTATCATACCTGTTCTTACCCAGGGGGGCGGGTCTCAGAGGCCCCACAGGGCCTCATGCAAAACTCTAGCACTTTCGTGGGGGCAGGAAAACTGAGGGCGCCTCACTGGTGCCCGGGACTGCCCAGGCTGACCACTCCCAGGTGGATGGAAGCTGGCTGTACATCTCCACAACCTCCAGGAAGGAGGGAGATGAGAGCCTCTTGCTGACGTCCATCATCAATGAAAACTGGATCCTCTGCATGACCCATGAGGGCTGTGGTCAGGGACATGTATGACCAGCATGCCCCGCACGCCCAGCAGGGAGAGCTCCAGGCAAGACCCCGAGTGAGAAGGGCCCAGGCATCTGAGAGGATCCTTCAGTGGTGACAGGGCTCCAGGAGGGACCAACTGGTGGAAGAAGAGGCTGCTAAGCTGAGAGGCAGCTGGAGATGCAGCCAGTCTGATGGGGGCAGAGGGGTAGTGTGAGGGATAAGCTCGTCGACTGTGCAGGGCAAGGCCTTGGGGTGGAGGTGGGGGGCGGTACGGACAGAGGCAGCTTGTCTGCCTCAACTGCCTGTGCTTTCTGCAGCCATAATCACCAGGGCCTAGTGGGGTTGTGGGGTTTCCTTTAACTCTCCCACCTTCCAATTATGCTGACTGGAGTTAAATTTTATAATCCTCAAAAAAGAAAAAGAGGGCCTTGTTCAACAAGGACACAGTGAGGGCTCTGCAACCTGCTCCCTGGAGTGGCTGAGGTGAGAGACCAACCACCTGACCCAGCACCGCGTGGCTTGGGTGGAGTGTGCGCATGCTGTGTGTGTATGGTGTGTGAGTGTGTATATGGTGTGTGCATGCTATGTGTGTATGGTGTGTGAGTGTGAATATGGTGTGTGTGTGCTGTGTGTGTATGGTGTGTGGAGTGTGTGCATGCTGTGTATGGTGTGTAAGTGTGTGGAGTGTGTGCTGTGTGTGTATGGTGTGTGAGTGTGTGCGTGCTGTGTGCGTATGGTGTGTGAGTGTGTGGAGTGTGTGTGTGCTATGTGTGTATGGTGTGTGAGTGTGTGGAGTGTGTGTGCTGTGTGTGTATGGTGTGTGTGTGTGGAGTGTGTGCGTGCTATGTGTGTATAGTGTGTGTGTATGGTGTGTGAGTGTGTGGAGTGTGTGTGTGCTGTGTGTATATCGTGTGTGCGTGTGTGGAGTGTGTGTGTGGTATGTGTATATGGTGTGTGCGTGTGTGGAGTGTGTGCATGCTGTGTGTGTATGGTGTGTGAGTGTGTAGTGTGCGTACTGTGTGTGTATGGTGTGTGAGTGTGTGGAGTGTGTGCGTGCTGTGTGTGTATGGTGTGTGAATGTGTGGAGTGTGTGCTGTGTGTGTATGGTGTGTGAGTGTGTGGAGTGTGTGCGTGCTGTGTGCGTGTGGTGTGTGAGTGTGTGCTATGTGTGAGTGTGTAGTGTGCGTGCTGTGTGTGTATGGTGTGTGAATGTGTGGTGTGCATGCTGTGTGTGTATGGTGTGTGAGTGTGTGGAGTGTGTGTATGGTGAATTGTGGTGTGCGTGCTGTGTGTGTATGGTATGTGAGTGTGTGGAGTGTGTGCATGCTGTGTGTGTATGGTGTGTGAGTGTGTGTATGGTGTGTGAGTGTGTGGAGTGTGTGCATGCTGTATGTGTATGGTGTGTGTGTGAAGTGTGTGTGTGCTGTGTGTATATGGTGTGTGCATGTGTGGAGTGTGTGCGTGCTGTGTGTATATGGTGTGTGCGTGTGTGGAGTGTGTGTGTGGTATGTGTATATGGTGTGTGCGTGTGTGGAGTGTGTGTGTGCAGTGTGTATATGGTGTGTGCGTGTGTGGAGTGTGTGCATGCTGTGTGTGTATGGTGTGTGAGTGTGTGGAGTGTGTGTGTGCTGTGTGTATATGGTGTGTGCGTTTGAGGAGTGTGTGTGTGCTGTGTGTATATGGTGTGTGAGTGTGTAGTGTGCATGCTGTGTGCGTATGGTGTGTGAGTGTGTAGTGTGCATGCTGTGTGTGTATGGTGTGTGAGTGTGTGTGTGCTGTGTGTGTATGGTGTGTGAGTGTGTGGAGTGTGTGAGTAATGTGGTATGTGTGAGGGTGTGAATGGGGTGAGTGGTATGTGTATGGTGGGTATGTGTGTAGGGGAGTATATGTATGTATAGTATGTGTGTGGTGTGGTGCATGTAGTAGGTGTTGTGTATTGTGTGTATGAGTGTATGTGTAAGAGGTATGTGAATGGTGTGATATGTATGGGGTACATATGTGTAGAGGGTGTTTATGTGTGTGTGGTGTGATGCATGTGGTATGTGTTGTATGTGGCAGGTGTTGTGCGTGGCAGGTGTGAACGTATGTGTCGTGTGTGAGGGGTATGTGAGTGGTGTGTGTGAATATGTATGGGGAATGAGTGTGTGTGTGGTATGTGTGGGGTGTGCATGTGTCTGTGTGGGTAATGTTTGTAACGTGGTGTGGGTGAGATGTGTGTGTGTGTGTGTGTGTGTGTGTATGTGTGTATCAGTGGTATTTGTTGGAAAAAAACCCCAGGCTGGGTCTCTGTCCTCCAACCCCAATCGGGCCCAGCGGGCACAAGAACACACAGAATCATGACTCTCTCCATCGGCCCAAAGGGCAGGAAAAGGCAAGGAGACTTTGATCCCCCAGGAGCACAGCTGGGCAAGTTCTTCATTAACGACTGAAAGGCAGCGGGAGGCTGGTCCTGTGGCTGCTGCCTCGGCCAGAGCAGAGCCAAGCCCAGGCCGTGCGAGGGTCTCCAGATGGGCCTGGGGTGTTTGCCAAGAAGGATCCCGGCCCGGGGAGGACACCGCCATGCTGTCCCCAGCACACCTCACAGTCCGTCTGCCTTTCAAACGACTCGCACAATCCCCGTAGGAGCTGTCAGGGAAGGGCCAAAATGCCCCATTCACAGCTTGGAGAGAAGGAGCGTAATTTCAATTAAGGTCCCAGGCTGTCAAAAACATCAAGTTATTAATCTCCTTGTGGCAAATGTGAACCGGGACCTGCTTACACAGCCAATTGAGCATGCTCTAAATTAGTGTTTGCAGGTAATTGATTCGGCTGCCAGCCCCATGCCAGCCGGCTACAAGCTGGTTACGCCACTAACATTAAATAATATGAGCGGCAAAATGGCCTGCCTGATTGGGCCTGCAGTCAGAGGCTGTTAGCGCCCGATTTACCCAAACATTAATGTCTTATTGGTTTAACACAATTTACTGCACCTCCACTGCGGAAAATGACTTCCATTCCCTCTGAAACCCCACTCACAGGCACAGCACGAAGGAGGAGGTCTCTTAATAAATGCCATCAGCTCACGCTTTTTTTTTTTAACATGCCCTCAAGATTTTATAAGAAACTTTTGATAATAAAATGTTTGAAAGCATAAATCTTAGAAGTGGTCTCCTGGTAGCCAGCGTGTCTGAGCGAGCCTGAGCACCCTGAGCTGGTGGTGCTGTGCCCGCCGTGGAGATCACCAGCCTCCCTCCGCCCCCACCCTCGCTCCGCTCCCGACCCGCAGGAGTCCCTGCCCTGCTTGCCCCGTGCCCCGTTCTGGGGCTGCGGGTGGCCATGCCCCCGGGGGGTGTCCAGCAGGTTCTAGGCACACTTCTAACCCAGGAGTCGGTGGCCTTCCCAGGGGTCTGTGCAGCCTGTGCTTAAAGGGCCGCACCCCATGGGGGGCTAACGCTTCAGATGAGGTTTTCTATTCTTCACCTGGTCAAGAAAAGGCCGGTGTTCACAGTGGCACAGACGACAGGAGGAAAATAGCTCAGGACATTCTTCCTCTTGTCCATCCAGCCAACCCACCCACGTGTGTGTCCTGACACCAGCCGTGGGGCAGACACCGCGGTAAGCGAGGTGGGGAACCTCCAAGAGGAAGCCTCCGGGCTCCCACGGACAGAGACCACGAAACTGACCCCAGCACTCCGCAGTGACAGTGCGATGTGCCACCTCCCAGGGGTGCCCCCCTCCCATGTGGCCAGGGACACCCCAGGATGTGACAATGTCCTCACACGACCTACCATCTTCGGGGACAGTCTCCGTCTCTTGCTCTTATTATCTCTGCCTCAGCTTCTCCCCAGAGCAGTCCCCAACTCCATCCACCCTCTACCCCAGGAGCCCCCCCCTGCTCTCAGCTCCCAGGGACCCTCAGATCGTGGCTTGGAGGGCAGGCACCGCTTCCCCTCTGTGTCTCCCATGACTGGCCACGGGCTGGGCACAGGCACAGCAGGTGCAGTCGGTGCACACACCTGGCACATCGGGCTGAATGAATGCCACACAGCACCCTCAGGGCAGCTGCTCTTGGCCACGATCTCATTTCTCTGAAAGCTGCCCCGAACCCAGAGGCAGCAGCAGAGCGCTGAACCCAGGAATGGGGGAGGGGGTAGAGGCTGAGCGGTTTGAAGACAAAGGTACTTCTCCCAGGGCTTGGCCTCAAAAGAGACCCTCCTTCAAACAACAGCCCAATGCAACTCCTGACTTGAACAAACCAACTCAAAAAAAAAGATAGTTTTAGACCAATATGGACTAGATATTGGTAAAATGGAGGATCTACTGCTAACTTAGTTAGATGTGATAATGACGTGGTGGCTATGGGAAGGAAAAAGATATCCTCATCAACTGAGCCGCCCAGTGATGCATTTACAGGAGAAATGTCATACCTGGGACTTAGTCTCAAATACTGCAACAAAACAAAACTAAATAAAAATCCTGATGGGGACTTTGAGGTTCATTACACTATTCTGGGGGCGGCAGCAGTGTTTGCAATTTCTTCCTAAAAGGTAAAAAAAAGACTGGCATTACCTGGAGGGGGTGGAGGGTAAGGAGTCGGAAGAAGGACTCCCACCGGCCCCTGACCGGAGCTCACATGCAGGCCTGTCTGGCTGCAGCAGGGCTGGGCTCTCGGACCCGGTGCGGGAGAGAGCCCAGGCCCCTCCTAAGAGTCACCTCCGGAGCTCAGCTCCCCGCAGCACAGGGCACAAGGCAGCCAGCTGCAGCGGATGGCAGGGATCCACACTGGGCAGCAGCTGTGGGTCACTATAGGCCAATTAAGATGAGACCAGATTTCTGGGACAGTGCCAATCTCAGGGACCCCTCCCCTACCCCACCACTTCCCTGGTAGCAGGCGACCTCTTCCTGTCCCGGGGTGAGGGACACTGGAAATCCTGAGCAGATACCGCACGGCAGCAGACCACGGGGAGGCCAAGGCTGGCGCTCTGATCTGCCTGCCCTTCCCCATCCTCCTGGGTCCCCGATGAAGCACGTGCTCCATCCCCCCAGGGCAAGAGGAGAGAAACCAGAGGTTCCCTGCTCAGGACTCCTTTCGGGGTTAGATGCTGAAAAAGACACCTACTCCCAAGCCATGTGATGGTGACCATTAACGCCCTTGCTTCCCACCGCTGACTCCGGCTGCACCGCGCCCTCACCCAGCCCTGACGAAGTGGGCAGGCCAGAAAGCTGGGCGGGCGACATGGGAGCAGAGCAGGCCTGAGGGCGCCCCAGGCGGACTTGGGCCCTGCGAGGTGGGCAAGGGGGGGCAGCGTCAAGCTCTAAGGCCAGGTAGGAAAGGGCAGTCCAGGATCGGGACGGGGGCCGAGGGTGAAAGGTAACGCTCTTTTTTCTTTTTTTTTCAATATATATTTTATTGATTTTTCCACAGAGAGGAAGGGAGAGAGAGAGAGAGTTAGAAACATCGATGAGAGAGAAACATCGATCAGCTGCCTCCTGCACACCCCCCACTGGGGATGTGCCCACAACCACGGTACATGCCCTTGACCGGAATCGAACCTGGGACCTTTCAGTCCGCAGGCCGACGCTCTATCCACTGAGCCAAACCGGTTTCGGCGGTAACACTCTTTTTTCTGTACTCACAACACTTCTGACACCAAATGTGTGGGTTTTCCAACCACCAGCTCTCTGATTCTCTGTGGGCACCAACTGGGTGTCCTGCCGCTTACTTCTGACGCGAACTGCCAGAGTGAAGGTCTCAATCCCACCAGAATAATCCCCGCTTCAGACATAACAAGTCCAGGCCTCTCGTACTTCTGACTGACTGGCTATAAATCTGGCGTTCCAATGACCTCCTCTTTGGGTTGATGATTTGCCAGAATGGCTCACAGAACTCAGGGAAGCACTTCCTGTACTGTTACCACTTTCTTGTAAAGATTACAATGCAGGATGAGCCAGAGGGAACTGATGCACAGGGCAAGGCACGGGGCAAGGGGTGTGGTGCATCGACGCCTCTAGGAGCACTCCTCCCAGCATCTCCCCTGCATTCACCAACCCTGCGGATCAAAGTTTTTACAGAGGTTCCACATGGAGGCACAATTGAAAAAATCACTGGTCAGAACTCAATCTCCAGCCTCTCTCCCAGTCCCTAGCACGTCATTAGCATAAACTCAGGTGTGGCTGAAAGAGGCTTATCTATATAAAAGCCAAGCAACCGGAACGAAGGAACAATTGGAACAACCCAAACAACCGGTCGCTATGATGCGCACTGCGGTGGCCAACCGGCCTGATCAGTCCCCGCTCAACTGCCCGAGGCCCCTCCCCCCGGCTGGCCCAGCCCCGATCAGCTACCATTGGGGTGGGGCGGCTGGACCCCACCTGTGCATGAATTCGTGCACTGGGCCTCCGGTTATGAACAACAACAGACTCTGTCACTGGGGGAATACTAAGGGTTTTAGAAGCTCTGTGCCAGGAACTGGGGCAGAGATGAAACATGGATTTCCTACTATATCACAGAGGGGGAAACGCAGACTTCCTACTGTGTGACGGGGGGGGGGGGGGGGGGGCGCGGGGGGGAATGGGGGGGGGGACGGGATGGGGTACAGAAATGGCAGCCTCTCCCTGCCCTCTCCCCAGGGGAGCTTCCAGATGGTACAGTCACTGGTGGGTGACCCAGGACATGGGTGGAAGGAGCCCTCGGAGCAGTTTGGGTCTGACCAAGGGATTCTTCATGCCACTGGCAGGAGCATGCTGAGCCCAGGCCCTGGAGCAGGTGAGGGCTGGGCAGGCCACACCCACGTGGCGGGGCAGCCCCAGGAAGCCTGCACTGCTCACCGCAGGCCAAGGCCAGTGGAGCTCTCCAGAACACTTTATGAGCCACTTAGCCATCCTGAGACCGCATTGTCCTAGCAGCAGACATAATGACCGTGTTTACACATAAATGACAGGCTGTTTCACTAGCGCCCTTCAGAGTCACAATAGCAGCTCTTTGGTAAAGTTTCCTGCAAATTGCACAAACAAAGTCCAGGGAGTGAAATGATGAGGCACTAAAGCAGCCTCAGAAGTAATCACAGACCATTACCATCAAACACTCTGCCAAGCACCAGCAAAGTGGCCACAGTCGGAGGCGAGGGCCTCTGCCCACAGTGCCCAAGCCCAGCTCATCGTCCCCAGTCAACGTGCCACGCCACTGAGGCACCTCATCTGCTACTTGCTCAGGGAACATAAATTACTGTTTTTACACTTTAATCTTTACCCAGAGAGACACAGCAGCTTACCTTTCCAGCTCATATTCTTTCATTCCCACTTTTACAGCCTTCATCACCTGGAGGGTGGATATTAAGCGAAGACATTTGTATTAAGAAGTGGCACTGCCTAATAAATAAGGGATAGCACTTTTTCAAAAGAATCTCTTCTTTAAAAAAAGAAAAGAACGTTATGTGCACACAATGGTGCAAAAATGTGACAAATTAGAACGTTTTTATAGCTCCAAAAGCTACACAGTTCATTTAACCACTCGAGCACTTCCACTCGGAAGCCGATAAACACCCAGCGCAGATCTGCGGCGGCTGATGGCAGGTAAGATTTGATCAAGACATCTGTGAACACCTAACGCTCAGAGAGCTACGATGACTGACCTAAAAGGTTTCCTTTGTTTAACTGCCATTAAAAGAATATATGTGCCCCCACGTTCATTGCAGCGTTATTTACAAGACATGGAAGCAACCCAAGTGCCCATCAACAGATGAGTGGCTAAAAGAGTTGTGGTGCATTTTTACAGTGGAATATTACTTGGCCATCCAAAAGAAAGAATGAAAGTTTACCATCTGCAACAGCATGGATGGACCTAGAGGGTATTGTGCTCAGTGAAATAAGTCAAAGACAAATACATATGATTTTACTTATGTAAGGAATCTAATGAACAAAAGAAATGAACAAACAAAATTGAAACAGACTCATAGATACAGAGAACAGACTGATTTGCTAGAGGGGAGGGGGTTCGAGGACTGAGGGAGAAGGCGAAGGGATTGAAAAGACTGGTGTTTACAGAATAGTCACAGGAAAGTAAAGTACGGCATAGGGAGTTCAGTCAATAACATGGCAGTAACTCTGCACGGTGCCAGTGGGTACTTTGTAAAATATAGGACTACCGAACCACTATGCTACACCTGAAACTAATACAAAATAATCATGAATGAAAACTATAATTGAAAAATAAAATTTAAAAAAAAAACACACAGAGAAAATGAATTCAGACAAAAGATTCTGTTGCCCACAAATGACCCTTGTCTGTCTCCTGACACAAAGCGGTGATTGTCACCAGGCAGGCACCAGGCTAACCCATCACCCTGACCCTCACTTCCTTATTTGCTCTCGATCCTCAGCAAAGTGGGAAGGCTTGGGAAAGGACCCCGTGAGGATGGTTAACGGAGGACGGTAATCAGTGTGCTTGGACCCTGCGGGAGAACAGATTCTCTGAAAGGAGCTGGGCCTTTGGGAATACCAGGAAGGAAAGCCCCACCCCCCCTGGAAGTGAGGACTTCTTGCTGGGAAATTCTCGGGGGTGGGTGCCTTAACCTCTGCTGTCCCTGCCCTGTCCCCGCTGGGGAACAGAAAAGAGACTGGCTGAAGCGACATTTCCTGCCTGACCCACTGGCACTCGGGACTGCAGCTGCCCTGAGACCGTCCATCTTGACGCTGCCCTCTGGCCCCACACAGAGCAAGGCAGCTCGCCCACCCCGGCCAGACAGCGTTCCGACAGGCGGGGCCCTGCTTACCTCCCGGTGGGCCTCGCTGGAGATCCTGTTGGTGTAGCGCAAAACCTCCAGCTCCATGTCCGTCTTAAAGACCCGGCTGCAGGGAGGGGAAAAACAGGGAGGGTCAGTGACTTTCAGCAGGAGCGGGCTGGCCCCCTCCAGGGAGACCCCGGGGCTGCCACACCTGCACAACCTGGGAAGGATCCCAGGGCCAGGTCATGCCCAGTTAGGCTGCAAATGGGCTGCCCAGGCAGGGGGTGGGTCACCAAACTGCAGGAGTGAACGCTGCACTAAGCACTGCCCGTCCTCACCCAATGCCAGCCTCGGTGTGCAGGCCGTTTCGAGGTCCGAGGTCGGAAGCTGCTGTGGGTGGCAGAAGCAGCCCAGAGACTGTCTCCTCATCCATCAAAATGAGGGAAGATCTACATGGCGAGGCTGTTAGACCTGAATCTTCAGTGTGTGCCTCCCAGGGCTCTGCCCCGTTGGCCGAGGAGGTCTCCCCTTCCCGGGCAGCCCAGACATACCATGGGAGTCAGAGCCCTGCCTGAGACTGGGGCAGGGCGGGAGGGGCGGCATGGTGCAGGAGTGAGTGTGGGAAGAGCGTTCTGCAGAGAGAAGCAGGACGAGGAGCAGACAAGGGGAGACAGCAAGGGGGAGAGGGGACACGTGGAGCAGGAGGCGCAGCCTGCTGACCACTAGAGATCCAACTTCCTCCAGGGAGTCCTCACACTACACTCATATTCATTTGCCCAAATATGGTTAGGTTTCTGGTCTTCGCAATCAATCGCATCCCAAGTCAGACTCACACAGAGAAGCTAAATAAATGCTTGCTTTCTACCTCTACCATGTCAAACAAGCAACTGCAGGTCCGGGCATCCAAGTGGCAGCTGGGCCAGGCATTAGGAGCAGAGTCCTCAGCCATCCCTCATGGCCAGCTCTGCACTCTGACCCCGGGTGACGCACCTGCAACCAAGCCACCTCTGCCTCTTCCACAGGGAACGCACTCGGCGCCCTCAAGAGCAGCAAAGCCGGAGAGAAGTGTAGCCAAGGCAAACCCCCAAGCCCACTGAGGCTTCTTCCAAATGGACCCGCTTCCTTCCTTGAGGGCAGACACTGACCCGGAAAGTCTGCTCTTTACCATCAGAAAGGTGCCTGCACCCGGCTGCTGGAGCGACCTGCCTGGGGAGCAGGAAGCGTGTTCCTGTGCTCCGGAGGGGAGGGTCCAGAGCCACGGACAGGACTCGGGCGAGCAGCTCGGCTCCTGAGATCCAAACCCGCTCACAGGATGACCGCGCAGCCCTGGTGTCTTGTTCCCCACTGCTGCCCTGCGCGCCAGCCTGAGGAACTGGGGCGTGGGAGTGGGCCTCGCTGTGATGGCAACACGGGGGGGAACCGCCCCAGCTGCATCTGCCTCTGGCCCTCCGCCTCTATTCAGCTTAGATCCCTGGTCCATCCTTCCGGCCACCACTCCTACCAACAATTTAGACCTCCAGGCCTTGTGCCCACCTATCCACACAGGCTTAGCCAAACCTCCATGAGAGTCAAACCAGAGCCCGAGCCTGTGAGTGCTGCTCCAGGGCCACAGGGGCTGCAGGGAAATCCTGCCTGGGAGTGGATGGCACAGCCGCTCTGTCTCCAGCCCCACAGCCTCCACCTGGCCCTCATTCTGCCACGAGTTGCAAGGGGGCCTGCAGGAGGCCTACCGTATTTTCCGGCGTATAAGACGACTAGGCGTATAAGATTTTCCTGGGTTAAAAAGTCGTCTTACACGCTGGAAAATACGGTGTACACACACACACACACACACACACACACACACATATATATATGACTCTAACTTGCTCTGCCTTGCTAAGATCTCTGCCCTCCCCATCTCAGTGTCTCCCTCCCCTTCTCAGACGATAAACGAACTCATCTACTTGGAGAACACAGAAGCCAGCAGCTGGGTACACTTTCACCTCTTATTCAAACAACCAAACCTTCCCCTGCCCCTTCATGCTCACCCCCTCCCCCCTTATAAGGGAAGGGTGTCCTCTTCCAGGTCAGGCTCAGCCCCTCCTCCCGCACACACCTGGGCTCAGATCCCAGCCTCAACCCCTCCATCCACCTGGTCTCTATTACTTAAAGCTCCATGACCGCTCGCTTACTTCCTCCTCCTCTCGCCAAGCTTTACCCCCCACTACACAGCCACATTTCTGGAAAGGGAACAGAAACAGTGCTTGCCTTGGGAGAGGAGTGGGCGCAGCTTTTAGCTTACCTGGAACCTCTTCCTCATCTCCTCCCCTCCTCCTCCCCTCCTCTTCCCTCTGCCAGCTGCCCTCTCACCCCAGCTGCCAAACCCAGAGGCATCAGTGACTCCAGAGGAAGTGCCTCCCCTGGCACCCCTCCTCAAGTCCCTGACAGCCCTCCCCTCCCTGCCCCCCCCACCCCTCCTCTCTCCCAGCTCCCACAGCCCCTCTGGCACAGGTCCCCCGGGCACCTCCAGCTCACGGTGACAGAAACGCCCACCCATCCATGTGCCCTACCTCAATCACAGCTCTGCCAGCCCCTGCCTGCTGCGTAAAACTTAACCAACATCCTCCCAGACACCTCCCTCTGGTCCGTCCATTGCTCCCACACCCAGCTGATGACCACGGACTGTGAATCCACCACCACCACCTCTCTCAGACCCTCGGTTTCTCTCCATCCAGACCCCACTCCCTCCAGCCTGGACAACAACTCCTGCCTCTGCTGGCCTCCACGCCTCCAGGCTGTCTGCTCCCCGACAGGCAGAGCTTTAGAGAATGCAAACCTGACCTTGCTTTTCCTTGCTCAAATCCTTCCGTGCCCTCTAGATGTCCTCAGGACGAAGTTAAAACTACAGGTGACTCCTGAGCTCTCCGGGCCCCACCCTGACCCCACAGCAGACTCCTCTGCCTGGAACTTGCCTTTCATCCTCCAGCTCCCACAAGAAAGGCACTTTTCTCAAGGTGGAGGGGGGCTCCCTCCATCCCCCATCCAGGCTACGCAGCTCTCTGTCCCCAGGCCTGTCTATAGGAATCCTCCGTAAGCTATCACATTGTAATCTCTTCTTCACTGGAGTCTCCCCCCCCCCCCGGAGGCAGCCCAGAGCAGACACAGTCACTGCGTTAGAAACAGGATCTGGGCGTTGCGCCAAAGCTGGAAACACCTTCCTTTCAGCAAGGAGAGGTAAAGGCCTCCTTTCAAAAGAAAGGGCGGCCTCCCCAGGGGGCGTTCACCAGGTCAGTGTGGGAGTCACGCACCCTGGCATGCCCTGAGCAGGACAGGGGCTCTCAGCCCAGACTCCCACCACCACTGCCTCATCCCCAGCCCTAGGGTTTGACCCCCAGGAGCCCACCTCACAGACCCTCCGCTGGCCTCTCCCCGCAGCCTGAGCACCTGGTTCCGGAGACGAGAAGGGAAAGCTCACTATCAGCCCGAGGAGAAAGGAGACAGAGTCCCAACCACGCTCTCTTCCCTGCAGAGATCCAGGCACTGTCAGCCACCGAGGACCACAGTCCTGCTGCTTCTCCAATTCCACTTTGGGGAAGGTGACAAACTAGGCCTCCAGCTGATTTTCTCAGGACCGGTTTTCTTTTTCCTTTTTTTTTTTTCTTTAGGGGACTGATTTTTTTTAGTCATATTAAAAAAAAAAAAAATCAAATTGAATCAGGGCAAATTACCCCACAAAAGCAGTTCTCCAGAGAGACTGGCCTGGCCGAGCACTGGCCTGGCCCATTTCATCCAGGGTTTAAAGGCCCTGAAAATAGCCGTCTGCTTGCACAGGCTTCCCCACCTGCCCCCAGGGCACTCTGGGCCTGATGTCGCTCCTGGCGCCAGGCATACCAGCCTGGCCCAGTTCTCTCCATGACACAAGCACCAGCAACTTTTAAAAATATATATATATATTTTATTGATTTTTTACAGAGAGGAGGGGAGAGGGTTAGAGTTAGAAACATCGATGAGAGAGAAACATCCATCAGCTGCCTCCTGCACACCTCCTACTGGGGATGTGCCCGCAACCAAGGTACGTGCCCTTGACCGGAATCGAACCTGGGACCTTTCAGTCCACAGGCCGACGCCCTATCCACTGAGCCAAACCGGTTAGGGCAAGCACCAGAAACTTCTAAGATTACTGCAGCGAAGAGGGCTTTCCGGCATTCTGCAGTTCCTCCCCATCCTGAGGACAAATTCACTCCCGGAACCTGAGGAGGCTATTTCCATTACTCCTGAGCCCCGAAAGGCAAGGAAAGGGGGACTGCGCCGTGGTCCCGCCCTGCAGGCCCAGTGGATGCACAAGTCACTCTCAGCCCCAAAGGATGCACAAGTCACGGTTAGAAATGCGATCTGCAAGGTTTCCATCCCTAAGAGAGGAGAAGGCCACTCCTCCATGAAGCATCGAGGACCAAGGCCCTGGGACAAGACCTCACAGATGCCACCTAAGAGGTCTGGACAGCACGCAGGGGCTCTTCCCCCAGCAAGAGGAGGTGCCGGATGTGGTGGGAGACGGGCACTCCTGCAGAGTCCCCAGCTCCTGGCCATGCCAGTGAGCATCACCACTCCCAGGGCAGCACCTTGGGCGGGGGAGGGGCAGGGCCAAGGCTCAGGCCAGAAATGACAAAAACTGGACGAGGCGGAGATTCATTTGTGCAATTCCTCCCCTGCCCCCCGCTTAAATATTCACAGGTCACAAAGCTGCCTCTGGACAAGAAACCCAGGATGAAGGCACCAATTAACTGAGGTCTGAATGCTCCACTGAGGAAAACAGTAGCAAGACGGGCTGAAGTATTTCCAAAATCAGTCTCTTAAGCATCAGAGGGCCACAGTGTTCAACAAAACCCAGCTGAAAGGACAGGAATTCCGTCTCTCCTGCAGATGAATGTATGGGGGATGGTTCTGTGGGAGAGGTGGATGGGAATCCAATTCCATTGGACCCCCGAGACCATTCCTTCCACCCCTAGTGATGCAAAGGGTAAAATTCCAGAACAGCAGCAGGGAGAGCAAAGAAAGAGCTGGTTGGAATTACGTATCCTCAAGAGGCTTCATGAATAAGTCTACTCAGAGAAACCAGAGCCATGAAGTAGCAATGGCTTAGTGCAGCTGTGAGCCCGGCGTGTCTGGGACCAGACTGGGGTCAGGCAGGCGTGGGCCACATGCAGGGGAGGCGCCCGGCACCAGGCCCTGATGCTCCCACAGCCCGGCTCCTGCCTGCTGGCACTCCATATCTCAAGTTCTCACTGTGCTTAGAATCCCACTTTCCACTTGGGTTTCTTACTCACTTAGGGTTGAATGCCTATATGTTTGGAGACAGAAACAGCAAAAAGTATCCTTACTGAAATAGTTTTCACATACGTATCAAGAATCTAGGCCATCACCTATGTGCCTTTGCTAATTTGGGATGTAGGATCCTGGTGTGCTCTGCCCCTGATCCTCACCATCTCCGGAACACAGAAACGGGGTAGAAATAGATCTGTTACCCCACTGCCTGATTAATACACGCAAGACACCTTTGCTCGGTATGATTACTAGTTCTAAGACCGGCCGATGACTCAGTGTCACAGTCTCACTTCAAACCCAAGAAGGCGCACGGAACTTGCCCACATGCCAGCTCTCCTGTGGCGCTTCTCGGGGAACTTAACTCAAATTCCAGGCACGGTGCTATTAGACAGTGCAAAAGCATCTCCTTCCATTTCCCAGCCTACCTACAGATCAATTTAATCATCTGCAGAACAAGAAAAGAGAAACACAGCCTAAATTATGGAAGTGAGATGCCTGCTCTTATTAAGTTTCAACTTTTGACCTCCACATTCAAACGGCAATACCCAGCACAAGAAGAGAAATTATCAGTTATGATCTCATGTTTGGGGGGAAGAGTATGATTATAGAGGAATTTACAGGAAATCAAAAAGGCACCGCTGGAGAGAATGGAAAACAATAAAGCAGTCACCAAAAGGAAATGAATGGCACCCAAACAAAATGAGAGAGGAAGCTCGAGAGCACAGGCAGAGTCTGCCGCTGCCTCCCAATCAGACAGGCTCCGGGGGGGAATCCCAAAGCCCAGCCCAGTTGCTAAGCAGGAG
Source organism: Cnephaeus nilssonii (assembly GCF_951640355.1). NCBI lineage: Eukaryota > Metazoa > Chordata > Mammalia > Chiroptera > Vespertilionidae > Cnephaeus > Cnephaeus nilssonii. The sequence continues at coordinate 33,975,097 of NC_137091.1, forward strand.
CTGGGGTGCATGTCGGTGGCAGGAGGCATGGTGCTAGCTGCACAGCCCCTGTCCTGCCACCCCCCAAGATCCAGGGCCTGACACAAGACCCATTCCGGGGGCTCTGACACCCCTGCCCGTCCAGTGGCCAAGAGTGAACTGGGAGAAAGGCTGACACGCAGGTAGGCCCCCGCCCAACAGGTGCTCCTCAGAGCTGCCAGGGGCAGCGCAAGACCCCAGGGCCATCAGCCTAGGCCCAGCTCCTGGCTTTTTCTTGGGCAAATCAGCTGTCTTGTCACCCGGAGCACGGGGATGATCAGAGAACCTACCTTATAACATACACAAAATACCTCTTTAAATAAGGTGACACGTGTCAAGGGCTTAGCACAATACCTTGCACACAGGAAGTCTCAAAAGGTGACAGCACTTATGCTCTCATTGAACTCTTCAGCCATCCAGCAAGGGAAACCACTTCTGCTTTGTAGGAGGAAACTGACGCTCAGTGCTAGAGACTGAATGTTTGTCTCCCTCCAAAATTCCTGCTGAAATCTAATCTCCAATGTCTCGCCATAGGAAGCGGGACCCTTGGAAGATGATCAGGTCATCAGAACAGAGCCCTCATGTTGCCTTTACAAAAGAGGCCCCAGAGAGCTCCCTGTCCCCTCTGCCATGTGAGGACACAGAGAAGATGGCCATCTCTGAATCAGGAAGTGGGTCCTCACCAGACACCACACCAGTCCGCACCTTGATCTTGGACTTCCAGCCTCCAGAACTGGGAGAAATGCATTTCTGTTGTCTCTGAGGTGGTACTTAGTGAGGGCAGTCCGATGCTCTAAGACACACCCACACTGGGAGTTAGGAACCCCTCCATCCCCATGTTACAGAAGAAGAGGCTCAGGCCCCACCCACACTGGGAGTTAGAAACCCCTCCATCCCCATGTTACAGAAGAAGAGGCTCAGGCCCCACCCACACTGGGAGTTAGGAACCCCTCCATCCCCATGTTACAGAAGAAGAGGCTCAGGCCCCGCCCACACTGAGAGTTAGGGACCCCCTCCATCCCCATCTTACAAAGGAGGAAGCTGAGGCTCTGAATATTAAGTGACTTTCCAAGCAGAGTAGGCTGGGGTTAGAGGTTGTATTTGCCCGAGTGGGTGGTTTATCCATTACCCCAGACAGCTTCTCTCTATGGAGCCTAGAGACAGACAATGTTAAAAGCATTCAGGATGCAGGGGCCCAAAGATGCATCAACAAGTCATAATTTAAAGTTCAGAAAGGGCCCCTCTCTCCTGCAAACGAGGGACCTGCCCGCATTCCACCCAGACTCCTTCCTTCAGTGACTAGGAGGGCAACGATCGTGGCTGCCAGGCTCGCACTGCGCGTGCCTGCAGTCCCTGCAGAGGCCAGCACCCACGCTATGACAACCCACCCCTGAGGCAGTGAGGACAATGTGACATTTCTAACACAGCTCTACTGCCATCAAATGCCAAATGAGTCCTTTCCGCTGCTGGCTTTAATAAAGTTTGGAAGTATTCTTATGAACGCAGAATCCACTTCAGAGCCTTGGAAATGTCACTCGATTTAAAGTGTGTTTGTTCCAAAGTGATGAACTAATGACTCATCCCTTAGGAGATGCTGGAGCATGCCATTCAGCCATCATCTATAGAGCATCGACTGTCAGCAGCCACGAGGGTACGCCACACGTGGAGCGTGAGTGGACCCGGCCCATTCCCGAGTATCCGGGATTTATTCTTCTGTCAACTGGGGGCTAGAGATGAGCCAGGCATTTGTTACTTTATGGAAACAAGAGGTGGCCGTGCACTTGAAGAACACAGGCCCCGCCCTCCGAATGTGTGGCCATGACAGGCACTGGGCCAGGGCTGCTGACAGCACTAAGCTGGCAGGCCTGCCTTCCAGCTCCTCCAGGGTCAGTAGCGATGCCTGCCAACAGCCCTCAGATCTTCACCTCTGGCCCAATCACTGGTCCCTGACTCAAAATCAACACACGCCACAGAACCCGCCCCTCCTAGCCATCACCATCTTTTGTCTCCAGCTGTTCAGGACAAAAACCCGGAGTCACTTTCAACTTCCGCCTCATGCAACTGTCACAGTAGGTTCCTCTCAGGAGCATTCCCCTTGACTGGCACTTTACCTCTCAACTCTGTCCCGCCACCCTCCACTGCCACCTAGAACCTGCAACAGCTTCTTACCCACTCTTGCCCTACAACTGAGTCTCCAGCCTGAAGCCAAAATGATGTCTTAGAATGCAAACCCGACCCTCCCATTCTGCTTAAATAGGTCAAAGGTTTCCCTTGGTTCCCATTTCTCTCAAGACAAAGTCTAAGTTGGCACCATGGCCAACCCAGCCCCTGCCCAACTCTCCAACCCCCCTCCAAGGCACTTGTCCAGTGGGAGGCTCTACGCAGGACACACAAGGCGATTTCCCTTTCTCATATCCAGCCTTTGAACAAGTTATCTCCTCCCCCACTCCATGCTTTCCCAACCTCATCAACCAACTCCTACTCATCCTTCAGGTCACAGTGTTCCCAAGCTCCAAGACTAGGTGAGCGAGCCCGCCCAGGCAGACAAGGAAAGGTGACCATATGGCCTTAGGATCAGACATGAGGGGTCTACCCACCTCCCAGTCAGGTGATGATGTGGCAAAGGCCCTGCCTTACTTCTCGCCTACATTCAGAGAAAGTGCAGTCACATAGCAGATAAAAATATTTGCCCTAACCGGTTTGGCTCAGTGGATAGAGCGTTGTCCTGTGGACTGAAGGGTCCCAGGTTCGATTCCGGTCAAGGGCATGTACCTTGGTTGTGGGCACATCCCCAGTAGGGGGTGTGCAGGAGGCAGCTGATCGATGTTTCTCTCTCATCAGTGTTTCTGACTCTCTATCCCTCTCCCTTTCTCTCTGTAAAAATAAAAATAAAAAATCAATAAAATATATTAAAAAAAAAACATTTTGGTGCTATCAAAGAGCAATTTGACGGTTAGGAAGAAAACTAATGGCACAGGGTTAGGGGCAGGGTTAGGGTTGGGGGGCCACTTCCAGAGTCCACAAAGGCAATGCCCAACCCGAGGAAGCTTGTCCTGCTTTGACCTATCAGAAACCAGTTATGCTGCAGGTAGGGGCTGCCAACATCACCAAGGGAAGAAAGTAGGTATAATAGGGTGCCAGCTACTCAAGATAGGTGCATGACGTGAGGAGAACCTGTTTACCTTTCTGATCGTATGTATGATATTTATTTTTAGTCTTTTCACTATCTACTTTAACTGAGCTACCAACAGTTGGCTTATTTTTAGTAGGAGCTTCAAAAGACTGGAAATAAAGGAAAAGATAAGTGAAATTTAATTGACATTCAAATGACTCATGGTCTTTCAAAAAAAACAAACCAACTGACAAACAAACAAACAAAAAACACACACAAAGAAGACAGAAGACTCTGAGAGAAGATCTGGGAACTGGCTTGTCTGATGGGCTCTCTGAGTTGGAGTAGGCAGGAACAGCAGGGTCTCTCACCTTCCTGAGCGGAGCACAATGAACAGTCAAGGTAGCCACAGGCTGTACTTACCATTCCACAATCTCCGGATGAAGAATGGTGTTGTTGACATTGAACCTACAGAGGAAAAACAAATCAAGTTCATTAAGTTCAATGGTCTATCATCTCCCAGCAAGAAATACCTCATTCAATACATGACCAAAAGGGGGCCCCAAACTTTAATTTAATGACTTGCTGGCCCATATAAGGCTGCTGTTTATTCCTGCAGCAGACATGTAGTGCAATCAATTGGGGAACAAGATGCCATTTTCCATCCTTGCTAGGCAGACAGTTTAGCAACATATGCACAATGGGTGTCTCAGAAGAAATGGAGAAAGGACCAGAAGAATATTTGAAAAATATAATGACCCAAAACTTTGCCAATTTAATGAAAAACATTAATCTACACATGCATAAAGCTAAATGAACTCCAAATAGGATAAATTCAAAGAGATCCACACCTAGACTCATCATAATCAAACTGATAAAAGACAAAGAGAGAATCTTAAAAGTAGCAAGAGAAAAGCAATTCATCACATATAGGGAATCTTCAATAAGATTGGTGGCTGCTGCCCAGCCGGCATGGCTCAGTGGTTGAGTGTTGGCCTATGAACAAGAAGGTCATGGTTCAATTCCTGGTCAGGGCACATGCCTGGGTTGCGGGCTCAATCCCCAGAAGGAGGCATGCAGGAGGCAGCTGATCAATAATTATCTCTCATCACTAATGTTTATATCTCCCTTTCCCTCTCTCTTCCTCTCTGAAAGCAATAAAAATATATTTTTTAAAAAAGATTGGTGGCTGCTTTCTTATCAGAAACTATAGAGGTCAGAAGGCAGTGGGATGACATATGCAAAGTGCTGAAAGAAAAAAAACTGTCAACCAAGATTCTATGTTCAGCAAAGCTGTGTTTCAAAAATGAAGCAGAAATTAAAACAAAACCAAGATGAACAAAACCAAGAGAATTCATTGCTAGGAGACCTATCCTACAAGAAATACCAAAGGAAACCTTTCAAAATGTAATGAAAGGATCATAGAGAGTAATATAAATCAACATGAAGAGCCGAAACCGGTTTGGCTCAGTGGATAGAGCGTTGGCCTGCAGACTCAGGGGTTCCAGGTTCGATTCCGATCAAGGGCATGTACCTTGATTGTGGGCACATCCCCAGTAGGGGGTGTGCAGGAGGCAGCTGATCGATGTTTCTCTCTCATTGATGTTTCTAACTCTCTATCCCTCTATCTTCCTCTCTGTAAAAAATCAATAAAATATATTTTTTAAAATAAATCAACATGAAGTAAAAAAGAACATTGGTAAAGGTAGTTACATGAACAAGTATAAAGACAGTATAAATTAATTTTTTTTTGGTTTTTATACCTTTTCTTCTCCTATCAACTTAAAAAGACAACTACATAAAGCAATAATTGTAAATCTGTGTTGATAAGCACAAAATATACAGAGATATGATCTGTATACAATAACAGCACAAAGGAGAGGGGAAATGGAACTATATAGGAGCAAAGTTTTTGTATACTATTGAAACTTAGTTGACCTTAATGCAAACTAGATTGTTACATATAAGTTTAAGAAGTCATCTGTAATCCCCTGGGTAACAACTGAGAAAATAACTAAAACATACAGAAAAGGAGATGAGAAAAAAACCAAAACCATATACTACAAAAAAATCAAATAAATACAAAAGAAAGTAGCAGTGGAGAAGCTGAGGAATAAAATAACATATGACATATAGGAATAAATAACAAAATAGCAGAAGAAAGCCCTTCCTTATCAGTAATTGCTTTAGATGTAAATGGATTATATTATCCAATTAAAAGGCAGGGATTGGCAGAATGAATAAAAATAAATATGCACCAACTACATGCTCTAAAGAGACACATTTTATTATTTCCCCAATAAATGGCTTCTTACTGCATGTTTAAAATATCACAAATAAGTCTGAGGAACCATCACCTTGCTATTTCTATAGGCTAGACAACTCAGATCTCTATATTCATCAGCCTGCTGAACTGTTCCTTTTTCAGAAACATAGATACCATCCCAAAATTTTCTGATATCCTTTATTCAACTGTTCTGGCTTGCTGAATCAAGCAGCTGAATTTGATACAAGTTCAATGTCATTTCCTTCAAGAATTAACTCATCTTTCTGGGCTTAAGATACTGAACAAGAAACACTTAACCTTATCCAAACCCTGTAGATGTATTTTTTTGCCCAAGAAATTTCTGGTTTCAACAAAAGAACCAATCTCCGGAATAATAATGGGGAAGTGGATGTACACAGACCTCAACTTGTAACAGAAACCCAGTACAACACCATTGATGATGTTCTGTACATGGCTGCAGATAGTGCACGGTAGCCAATCTACTTCACCATTTGCCAACCCAGAGCCTCTTCTTTTTCTTTTTTTTTTTTTTTTTTTTTTTTTTTCTTTTTTTTTCCCTTTTTTTACAAACCCTTGTGTCGAGGGCTGACTTTCAATAGATCGCAGCGAGGGAGCTGCTCTGCTACGTACGAAACCCCGACCCAGAAGCAGGTCGTCTACGAATGGTTTAGTGCCAGGTTCCCCACGAACGTGCGTTGCGTGAAGGGCGTGGGGGCGGCCCCGCCTCTTCTTTTTCATTCCAAAGAGGCTGAGTTCTACACTGATGTGATCGAAGTCCCTCTGAAGAGTGCCTTGAGGCCCTTTACAATAACTGTGTGTCCCTTCAAAGTGATAACCACGTTTTCTGAAATGTCGACAGTCTGATTGCTGAGAATGATCTTCATCCTCACCGTAGATGCGGCAAAGAGCTAAAGAAGCTTTAGATTCAAAGACAAATCCGTAAAAGGATGGAAAAAGATATACATATGGTCCCCAACTTTCAATGGTTTGACATGATTTTTCGACTTTATGACAGCGTGAAAGCAATAAGCATTCAGTAGAAACTGTATTTCAAATTCTGAATGTTGATCTTTCCCCAGGCTACTGACATGCAGTACAATACTCTCTCATGATGCTGGGCATAGGGAGTGAGCCACAGCTCCTAGTCAGCCACATGATCACAAGGGTAAACAATTGATGCTCGACAGTGTACTGCATTGCCATTGCTTTTTGGATATTGTGTTTTGCACCCCAACATGTCTACAAAACACATATCTGTGTCTACTGCTTCCTGGTGAGAAGAAAAGGAGAAAGGCAATTACTTTTGAGATAAAACTTAAGATAACTGCCCAACTTTAGGATAATGTAAGGGGTCTGAGCACATTTAAGATAGGCTAGGCTAAGCTACGTTGTTCAGTAGGTTAGTGGGTTAGATATATTTTCAACTTATACTGGTTTACCAGAATTTAACCCCATTATAAAGTCAAGTTGCGCCCTAACTGGTTTGGCTCAGTGGATAGAGCATCAGCCTGCAGACTGAAGGGTCCCAGGTTCGATTCTGGTCAAGGGCATGTACCTTGGTTGTGGGCACATCCCCAGTAGGGGGTGTGCAGGAGGCAGCTGATCGATGTTTCTCTCTCACTGATGTTTCTAACTCTCTATCCCTCTCCCCTTCCTCTCTGTAAAAAATCAATAATAAAATATTTTTTTTAAAGTCAAGTTGCATCTGTATCATGCAAACAGAAACCAAAAAAGACATCAGACAAAATAAGCTTAAGACAAAAAGTTTTACTAAACACAATAAAAGAACATTTTATATTGATAAAATGGAAAATTCATGAAGTAGATATAATAATTATAAACATATATGCACCTAACAACATCTCTCCAAGATAGATGAATCAAAACCTGACAGAATTGAATGGACAATGGACAATTTACAACAGTTGGAGACTTTAATACTTTGTGGCAATGAATAGAACACCTAGATAGATAGAAGATCAACAAGGAAACAGAAGACTTGAACAACGTTATAAACCAATTAGACCTAACAGACTATCCAAGAGCATAATCCATTTTCTCAAGTGCTCATGGAACATTCTCCTGAACAGGCCATATGTTAGGCCATAAAATAACTCCCAACAAAATGAAAAGGATTGATTCATACTAAGTATGTCCTCCACCCACACTGGAATGAAATTAGAAATCAATAACAGAAGGAAAATTTACAGGTATGTGAGAATCAAATTATACACTCCTAAATATGGACCAATAAATAGGTCAATGAAGAAATCACAAAGGGAACTAAAAATACTATGAAAAAAATGAAAACAAAAATACAACATACCAAAGTGTATAGTTAGTAGCTAACACAGTGGTTAGAGAGGAATTTATAGCTGTAAATGCCTACATTAAAAAGGAAGCAAGTTATCTCAACTCAATGACCTAGCTTTCTATCTTAAGAAACTAAAAAAGAACAAACTAAACCCAAAGCAAGACAAAGGAACAAAATAATAAAGATTAGAGTAAAAGTTAATAAAGACAGGGTGGCACTGGCATAAAGACAGGGGATCGGGCTGAAACCGGCTCTCCGACATCCCCCGAGGGGTCCCAGATTGCGAGAGGGCACAAGCCAGGCCAAGGGACCCCACCGGTGCACAAATCCGGGCCTCTAGTACAATAATAAAATTACAACACAATTTAAAAACGGGAAAAGGATCTAAACAGGCATTTCTCTAAAGGAGATATGCATATGGTAAATAAGCACAAGAAAAGATGCTCACTGTTAGCTATCAGGAAAACACAAATAAAAACCATAATGAGATACTATTGCATAGCCACTTACATGGCTACAATAAAAAAGATAGATAATAACAAGTGTCGGTGAGGGAATGTAAGTTAGTTTGACAATTCCTCAACAAATATAACAGAGTTACCGTAAGTCTCAGAAATTCCATTCCTAGGAATATGTACAAGGGAATTGAATGCATATGTTCACACAAAAACTTATATATCAATGTCCACAGCAGCATTATTCTTAACAGCTAAAAGGTAGGAGCAACCAAGTGTTCATCAACTGATAAACATTCAAACATAATATGGTATATGTCTATAGACTAGAATATTTTTTTCAGCTATAAAAATGAGCAAAACTGATTCATGCTACAACATGAATGAACTTTGAAAACATGCTAAATGAAAGAAGCCAGATACGAAGGCCACATATTGTGCAATTCCATTTATATAAAATGCTAGAGTAGGCAAATCCATGGAGACAGAAAGTAGATTAGTGGTTGCTAGGGGAATGGGAAATGACTTCCTAGTGGGTACAGGGTTTCTTTTTGGATGATGAAAATATTCTAAAATTGATTGTGATGATAACTGCACAAACTGTAAATATACAGAAGCCATTTAATTGTATACTTTAACAGGTCAATTGTAATGTATGTACATTGTATCCTAATAAAGCTGTTCTTTTAAACTTATGAATTATGTACATAATGAATCTTATATGTAAATTTTATTTCAATAAAGTCCATTTATAAAATTGACAGACTGAGAAAAGAAATAAATCCACAAAGCACCGTTTGACATTCTCTCATACCTCTTGTGGTGATAGAACAAGCAGAGAAATCAAGGAAGATGCAGAAGATATGAATAATTACAATTAATCAACCTGACTTAATTGACATATACAGAGCACTACAGCCAACAACATGCTCTCTTCAAGTACCCAAGAAACATTTATCTTAATGATCATATGCTGGAAGTTTTAACAAACTTCAAAGTATTAAAATACTGAACATGTTTACCAACTACAGTAGAATTAAACTAGAAACCAGTAACAAAAAGAATATAAAATCCCAAATTGTTTGGAAATTAAGCTACTGTTCAAAAGAGAAATAATGGAATTAGAAAATAAAAACATAAAATATAACCAGTGAGATGCAACTGAAACAGTGCTTAGAGGAAAATGTACAGCTCTAAATGTATTTAGTGGAAAAGAACACTGAAAACCATGATCTAAGTTCCCATCACAAGAATGTCCCTTTCTTCTTTCTCAAGAAGCTAAAGAACAAATAAACCCAAAGAAATGAGAAGAAAATTAAAAAGAACAGACATTAATGAAATAAAAAGCAAATATACAGTAAAGAAAAATCTAGAAAGCCAAAAGTTGTTTTTTGCTGGGATGAACATAATTGAAAAGGGGACCTCAGGCGAGAGAAGGATCAGATCGGCACATCCCTGACACCGCGGTGTGCCATCCGCAGCTCACGCCATCAGGAGACAGCTGGGGGAGCACGGCCTGGCCTGGAATAAAGGACAGGCCTCAGAGGAGCGCGCCTGGCAAGGCCTCAAGCCCCTGCGTCCTCAGCCCTGTGACATCTCGGGTCAGGACATCACACACAGGGCATGCAGGCTGTGGCCAACCAGGGACTCTCCACGGCCTCGTCACTGGTGTTTAAACACAACCATCGACCGCCATGTTGTGAGGCTGGCACACCCACCCCTGGCCGAGCCCGAGGAGGGTGCTCAGGGACAGGGGAGAGAGGAGAGAAGGGGTATGGGCAGGCAGTGGCCAAAGCTTTTGGATTCCTAACACGCACAGAAGACACTTTATTCAAAGTCAAGCAAAATGTTGTAGAATCAAAGCCCTACTTGTGAAATATCAGAGAACACAGGCAGCCAACATGTTGCAGCGTGAAGAACAGAGAGAGCAGCAGATGACATAAATCAAGACGACAACACAGACTCTGCCTCCCATTTCGCCAAATGTCACTTTGACATTAGGAAAAACGACGGCCTATCCCCTCAATAGCCAAACGCACCAGTAGAATTTCACTGCACAGAATGTACGTGCGTATACACACATCCACACATACCCCCAAGCAGCAAAGTGACCCAGCCCATAAACAAACACACATAACATGACGGGCAAGATGAACTCACACAAAGGCAGTATACACATAGAGAAGAGGCCACACAGACACACACAGATGTGTATACAACAGACACACACTCAGAGACACACAAATGCACACAGGTGTATATTCACAAACACAAACACATCCTAGTACATGCACACAGACTCAGGCACACACACTCAAGAGACATGGATGCTCGCCCAGACGCACACACCCAGACATACACTTAGACTAACACACAAAGATCCATACCCAAATAGATGCATGTACAGAAACACACACACTCGCACAAACGCACACTCCGAAGCAAAATACCCAGACAGAGAAACACACTCAGACACACACACACGAGTCCAAAAAACATTCACCACAATGTTGACAGGCTTTAAGTCAGGGCTATGAAATTCAGATATTCCTTGCTTTTGGCACTGTGCTAGTTAGCATTTTCTATGATGAGCAGGTAATTGTGTAAAAAAACACACAAATTCACCAGTGCCTGAGCGGGTAGGGGTGAGGCCGGGGGGGGGGGGGGGGGGGGGCCAGCATAGGCTAATTCCCTGGTGGGCTCCACCTGTGGGCTGGGTGACGAAGGGTGAGTAGGGTGGGCCCACCCTCTGCCCCAGCCGCTGGCCTCCTCCCTGCCATTTGTAACCCAAGGACAGTGAGGCTTGCCTGGAAAGCCAGCCCTGGAAGAGCCCCCCGTCCCCCCCCCCCCCCCCCCCCCCCCGCCCCAGGACTGAGGCAGGCTCTTGTCCCTGCAGGATCTCTCTCCCATGGAGATTCCAAGGGCCGCAATTAGAAGCCCAATCCCAAAGACTAACTTGATACACAAGTTAACAGTAACCAGAAAGCCAAGGTCCCCACGCCACAGACTAGTGTTTTGCTGTAATTGTCAAGTTTTAATAATGTCCCTTTAATTCGTGGTTTTTAAAATTCACATCTTTAAATATTAATATTCCTGAAATAATAGCCCCCAAGTCCAGCAATTTCATATTAACTGCTTATTTAAATGGAATTAATTTGTAACTGATGGTCTTCAAATATGCAAGGCAATTTAAGTAAATGCCAAAAGATAAGAAATAAATAGATCCTAACTAAGCAACTGATGTCAAGTATCAATCCTATTCCTGTTGGGCAACAGTATAAAACAGAGTGCCCTGCACCTCACACCCCACACCACCCCTGGCTCCTGGGCACACCCTCTGCCTGGTTTCAGGGGAGCTCTCACGTCAGGAAGGTTCCCCATTAAGCTATATGAACTTGATGTACGAGTGACCCTTGGCTAAGGCCACCTCGGCCCCCACAGACCTCCTCTTTCCCTTCGCCGTCGGCATCTCTCTCAGAACAATCAGCTCGAAAGTCCACTTCCTCAGCGCTGACACAGACCCGCAAGTCTGACTTTGCCCCCAGGCTGCAGGGCCAACCCTTCAGGCAGCTGTGGTGGCCCAAGCCCACAGGAAGAAGCCTCATGTCCTCCTGACTGCAGAGCTGTCGCTCCATCTCAGCTGCGCCTCACCCAGCCCCTGCCCAGCCCCTGCCCAGCCCCGCCATGCCCTTCCCAGGACCTGACCATGAGCCTGACCCCATCCTCTGGCCACAGCCCACAGAGCAGCCTGCTCCTTCCACATCTCCTGCGGGAATTGTCCCTGCTCCAATCCAGCCATACATGGGAGCTAGGGCCTGGGCCAGAGCCCAAACTCTGCCAGAGGCCTGCAGACCATCCCCACCTCTCCCTTCCCCCTGGCTCCCCAGGGAGGACAAAGCCACACCCCTTGAGTCTAGGGAGCCCAGGCCATGGGGAGACCCCAGTGCACGTCCACCATCCCTACCCCATCTCTGGCTCCCTGTTCCCCTTGCTCCTGGTCCTGTACCAACCCCACCACTGCAAGACCTGGCACACTCCCTGCTGCAGGCAGCAGGCCTGGCCCTGATCTCGGAATGGGGAGGGAGCTCTGAGGCCTCCCGGGACCAAACCCACAGCCCTCCCAACACTGAGCCCAAGTGTGGCAGGCTCAAGCGGCCAACCCCGAGAAGCCACCCTTGGAGGGGTCACGGGCTGCTCTCCCAGCTGGAGTAGGACGCAGAGGATTGGGCATAAGTGGACGGTGAGACCACTGTTCTGCCAAGTCCCCACCTCTCCCCAGGCCAAAGGATGAAGGCAGCCTGGGACGGCCATCAGCACAAACTGAGAGGGCAAACCTGAACTTCTGCTAAAGCGGGTCAATCAGGATGTGCTGCAGGAAAGTTCACCAGGGCCAAACCCCACAATTCCAGGAAGAAGGCACTTCATTAGGGCATCGAGAAGCACCCGGAGATAGGAGCAGTTGATAGAAAGCAGGAGAACAGCAGGAGTCCTCCTGCTTAGGAATCAGGCTGTAATTATCCCCACCAACAGCTGGAGCTGCCGAGGGCAGACAGCTGAGCTCCGCGGAGCTGCAGCGGCCCTCAAGGACAAGGGCCTCCCCCAGGCTGGCACTGAGGCCAGGAGGTGGCAGAGTCGAGATGCCGACAGCCAGTGTGGGTGGAAGGCAGGGGGCGGGGCTGTCCCAGGCCCCAGGAAAAGACATGGGACCGCAGGGAAAGCACTGTGGGCGGCTGGATGCGGAGGCTGGGCCGGGGTCAGTGCCCATGGAGGTGCACTGGGGTGGAACTACACTGCACCGTGCGATGGGAGGCCCAGAGGCAGGCACAGGGGACAAGCCCCCAGGGGACAGGAGGCCAAAGGGCCCCAGAGCAGACAGACACAGGGAGGCTCTCCCATGCAGTACATCAGCCAGGCCAGGACACTGAGCCCCCTCATGGGTATGGGAAGGAATCCCTCATTGTCAGCCCCCCTCTGGACAGGATCACAGGTTGGAGAGGGACCAGCCCAGTTCCTGGGGGAGAATGTGCAAAGTTAGAGCAGCCCCTGGTTCTCTAAAAAGCCTCCCAAATGCTGACCGTGTCGGTGGGGCTGACCAAGCACAGGATCCTCGGGGCTCTTGGCAGGGGCTGCAGAGACTCAGGGAGGAACAGAAAACACAGGCTGGGGTCTGCTCATGGAGGGAGAGGTTGGGTTCACAGCGGACGACTCCCAGGGGGGTAAGGACGACAGCGATGATGGCCGTGAGCCTCCACCCCAACCCCCTCTCTCCAGGAAACCTCAGGGAGCAGCCAGCCGTGCTCCGCTCTCAGGGGCTACATCCTGAGCTCCCCAAGAACCAGGCCGGCCACACCACCCACCAGACCTGTCCTGGGGCTGCTGAGCAGGCATTCTCTGCAGCAGAAACCTCTGGAGGACAAGCCAAGACACATACCAGGAGCCCGAAGCCCCACAGCTCACCGACACCCGGAGTCTTGTAATCAGCCAGCCTCAAGCCTACCTGGCCCACTGCACAGAGAGACTGAGACGAGGCTCAGAGGGGCAGCGGGACTTGCTGGGGTTTGCTCACGAGTGACCATTTACCGAACACCAGCTCCACGCTAGGCTCCAGGTGAGTGGATCTCATTTTATCCCGACAGGTCCAAGCATGCCTCACATGGGGGAGCCAAGGCTCAGAGGGCAATTCTGCTAAGGTCACAGAGCTGGCCAGCAAGGGGCCATCAGGGCTCCCTCCGCCTAGCTCAGGGCCCTCCCCGCAAAGCAGAGAATGAAGCAGAGGCTGGGGGGGCCGGCCCAGGGGACCACAGAGCCATGCCCTGGTGTAGATGGAGGCAGGTGAGCAGGACTGAGCACCGGCCCCTGGCAGTGCTGGAGGGACCAGAGGAGGCCTGCCTTAGGACAGGCGGCAGCGGGTTATGCCCCCGCGACACACACACCCTCCAAGGGCCTAGGAAAGGCGGCATCTCCATGGCCAGCATTTCAACGAGCTGAGCTAATTGCTGCCAGCGTGGGAGATATGGCTGCTCTGGGAAAACTCCCAAGAGGATGCAGAGATTTGAGCGATGAAAAGAAGCAAACCTGACACCTGCTCCCCCTGCCCCATCTCTCTCATGTGGGGGGAGAGGGGGAGTCTTGCATATTTATGAGCTCATAATCCTTCCTAATCACCCCTACATCACACATACACACAAATTCCCATGGCGCAGGCTCATACATAATTATGAGGCACTTCCTCTGTCACTGCCTCAGTCCACCAAAGGACGACAGAGGACGCAGCGGTGCAGTGTGGTGGGGGAGGGGCTGTGATCAAGGTACAGGAGCTGACCGGGAGCTGTCCAGCCCAGCAGCCTGGAGGAGCAGGTGCACCCCCCCCACAAGGGCTTGTCTGCTGTAGCCTTGGGCTAGCAACACAGACCCCACAGATCCCCCCAGGGCCAGCCAACCCCAGCCCAGAGACCCAGCACCCTCCGTGTTCACAGCGTGCGAGTGGTAAGGAGGGTGGGGTGCTGCACTGGGTGCCTAAAATCTGCCCGCCTGCCTGGAGAGACCTAGAAGGAGAAATAGGGTTTGGGGGCTAGGCCTGGAGCTCGACTGAGGCGTGAGGGCAGGTAAGGGGGTCCTGACCTAGGACTAGGGCAGCAGGAGACATGGGGGAGTTGTTGCCAGCAGCGCTGGGAGAAGTTAGAGGCCAGCAGTAAGGAAAGAGGGCGGATAAGAACAAAGACCACGAGCTCAGAGCAGATCCCGGAGGGAAAGCAGGTGCACAAGTGGGGGCCTGCCTGTGCGTACACTGCGGCCAGGGCTCCCCAGGCACTCAGCAGGCCTGCCCTTCACTACAGAGCTCAACCGAGAAGGGGCATCTGCTCCTTAAAAGTAAACGTTGAAGTGAATTTAGGCAAACGATTTTCTAAGCATTTCCTCCAAGTGTCCAGTCTGACCCCCTTCGGCATCCTCCTGTTTGTGTGTTTCGTGTCGTTTGTAGACTGGTAAAGGCCTGCTGGCGAAGATGTGAGCTGTGGAGGATGGAGGAAGCGGTTCCCGGGGCCCCAGGACTCACTTGCTGATGCCCTCGAAGGAGGCCTCCCTGCAGACACTGCCGCTGTCAGTGTTGACACCGCGCTGGGGAGAGAGGGAGACACAGATGCGTCACACAAGGCTGCACGGCACCCCACAGCCTGCACTGGAGGGCCTGCCTCCTCCAGCCAGGCTCAGAACCAGGCTCAGACCGGGGAAGAACCTGGAGCTTCCACCCCGGCCTGGGGAAGCCATGCCTCCCTGCATTCCAGGTTAACGCCAAACTGGACCCCAACCCAAGGCAGGCCCTCCTCCTGCAGCATCTTGGAAAGCAGAGAAAACAGGCCTCCTCTTCGGCGCTCTTTGTAGATGCCAGTTCAGGCTGCTCAGCTGAAGGGGGTGGGCGAGAAGAGCAGGGACCGAGACCACCCTCTACCCCAACCTGCTCTCCCACGCTAGCCCCATCTCATGCACACCCGCACACGCATGCTCCCCACTGGCTGTGCTAAGAGCACTGTCGAATGCAGCCCTTCCAGAGGCGCTGGTACAGTCCTCCCCTTCCCCTCGCTGCCAGGACACTCCAAGTGGAACTTGGACAGGAGCAAAGACAAAAGATTTAGAGAAACGTGCCATCCCTGGAGAGGCAAGGCATTTCAAACTGCCATTTCCTCCCCAGAAACTGCAGGTCAGTGTCTAATGGATCCCTCCAACAAAACACACTGGACCATCCGACCACAGTCATCTAGCACAACCTTCCTTCCCAGCCATCAGGACAGCAGAGCGGGAAAAAGAGACCCCAGGAAGTGCTACCAAAAGTAACCAAGAAAAACTACTTCTGTAAAAATCAATAAACAAAGGAGAGAAGGGTCGCTCTGGGAGGAAAGAAGAGCTATACACTTTTCGTGCCTGCAGCCCCCCAAGGTCAAAGAAGTACAAGAAAGCAGCCGTCTTCTCTGCGCCCTCTCACAGCCCGAGCGCCCCACAGGCTGCAAGGCACCAGGGGTCACTGGGCAGCCTGGCCCCGCCGCAGGAGGGGGTGGCAGGCCATGGGTCATTCAGTGCCTGCGTTCAAAATCTGATGGCCCACAGCCCAGCGCCCTCACAAGCAGATACCGGGGGTGTGTTTTTCAAATCCTTTTAACAACAGAGGAGACCTAGGATGGAAGCAAATTGATATTCTACATCCACAAATCCCAGGAGTTCAGCCTAACACAAACACATCCTCTAGCTGGGTTTAACCCTGGGGGTGGGGATGGTGTGTTGTCCACAGTGGCCTCACATCCCAGCACATCCCGGGGAGACCGGAGAATCGAGGACGTGGTCCCGGACATGTCTTGCTGTTCAGACTGAGAAGGTGTCGCTACTTATCACCGTGGGCCATTCCTCTCGGTTTCTCAACCCTCGACCTCTGCAGGGGCAGGTGGCTCCCTGAAACCCCTTCCTGAGCCCAAACACTGCCCAGACCCTGGACACTTACCAAAGTGAGGAGGACAGAGGGACTCTGTGAGGTCAGGACACTGGCGATCTGAAAGGTCAGAAAGAAAAATGCACTTTAGAGCAGCCAAGGCAGGGACGGAGCTGATGTACCACCATTACTCAATGACAGCCCGGTGCAGTGAGCAGAGCCTTAAGGCAGGTGCTGCTGTTGCTGCCCGCATCCAGCAGAGGAGGAAACTGGGGCTTCTGAAAGCCACACAGCTGTAGGGTAGCAGAGAGGAATTCAAACCTAAGCCAGGCACACTTCCCCGCATACCAACCATCCTGCCTCCAGGCCCCAGGAGGGCTCTGAGCTCCAAGCAGCCAGACCTGCCCACCCTCCAAGGCCAGTGCCTCCACGCATCTGACAAGCGGTCCCTCCCGAAAGACCTGGATGGCAACCTCCTAGGCACTGGCCCCACAAGCCTCCCTCCCGTCCCAGGGCAGACACTTCCCTTCCTGCCCCTCATTGATCCCCTCGCCTGTGGGATGTCAGCCATCCCCAATCCTCTCCCAGTCCCCGGCCTGCATCCCCGATCTGCATCCTTCCACCATGGCCCCCTCAGGCCTCAGGCCCCTGTGTGCTGCTCCGCTTCCTACCCCAACCCCTTGAATGAGCACACCATGCCAACTCCTCTCTTCATGCCTTCCTAGGGCTCTCACCTCTGCCTGCCATGCCTTCCCCCATCTCAGCCACTTCATCAATTCAGACTCCTCTCTGGCCCCACTGACCGTCATCATTCCCTTGGCCAAGTGCCCATCATGCTGCCTTAGCCATGATGTCTGCAACCCGAGGTGCCAACCACCCTGGTGGGAGCACCTTCTTCCTCTCCTGACCCCCCACCCCGCAGTCCACTCCGAGTCTTGGCTACTGCAGCCCCCACTGTATCTGAGCCCCCAGGGCAGAGAACAGTCTCCTCTGCAGCCCTTGCCCCTCCCCACATACCCACCCGGCACGCTTTAGTGCCCGACACAGGGCGAGAGTGAGGAGGATCTGCTGTTTGTTGTTTTACAGCTTTACTGAGCTGTCACTGACATATTCTACACTGCACATATTTAAAGTGCACATTTGGATAGTTTTGACATGTGTATATATGTGCTTTTTAATACTGAGAGGCTCACAGAGAAAACCTGGAAGATACTGAAAACTATAAAAACATAAAACACATATACAAGCCCATCCCCAGAGACCTTTTATCTCTGCACATAAAAACAGAGATCTGCAATGACATTTGGATCGTACGAAAGTTACACGCTTCACTTATTCCCTGTCATTAAATAGTCTCCAAGCCCGCGGTTTTTACGGTCACTACCACCGGGGACGGTGAACGTCCAGTGAGCCCTTGGTCATGGCCCGTGCTGGTACTTGAGACATCGTCTCATTTAACCGCCATGAGCCGGTGCTGTAGACATCCAGACTTCACCAACGAGAAAGGCTTACAGGTCCCATCACCTGCCCAGGTTTCCAGTTAAAAAGGAGTAGAGCCCAGAGCTAAACCTATGGCTGTGAAATATTCTCTTACCAGATATGGCATAACTTACCCATTCTTCTGTTGGACACCAATTATTTCTAAGGATTAACTATGATAAATAACGCCCTGGTGAACATCCTCGTACATGAGCCTTTATTTCCTTAGATAAATTCCTTAAACATTTTATTTCCTTAAAACAAACCAACAAATCGGACCCAGTGAGACTTCTAGGTGAAAAGCCATACACTTTGTCAAGGTTTCTGATGCTCAAGGCCAGACGCCCTCCAGATTGAACCAACCACCTCCCACCAGCGGTGCCTGAGGCTCCATCTCCCTGGCACCCCCTCGTTGACTCAGCAACTGCTCAGAGAGCCTCTGCTGCACAAAGGATCGGCTTGGCGCAGTCCCTGCTCCTCCCCAGGCCCTCCTGGAGGGGGGCTCGTTAAAAGGGAGAGCCTCGCTTCGAGCCCGGGGTGTGTTGTCACCTTGGTGAAGGGTCTCCATTCATCAGCACAGAACATCCTGTCAGTTACAGCAGCAGAACCCGAGAGCAGCGGGCACTTGGGGACGCATGTGCTACTGTCCTTGGGAGAAAGGGGTAGGATAACAAATGTGCAAGCTGATGCTTTTTCTCTCGGCAACAACTCGGGACGCGCTGCTGAGCGATGGAGGAGAAAGCAGCCCTCTCAGTGCTGCCACCGACGTGCAGGCGAGTCTCGGCCCACAGAGGAGGCGGGTGCCTGCTGGTCCTGGCAGGGCCACCTCTTCTATTGATCACAATTGCTTGAGTGGGTCCTGGTTACCTCTGCGGCTGCCAAACCTCCCCCAGCCTAGCAGTTCCATCTGCCGTTCCCCTTCCCCATGGAGACCCATTAGTGCTACACTCTCATCAACACAGCCTGATTCCATGCCTCAACAATTAAGGGGACATGACACGGCTATGTGTTGCCAGCTTGAAATGCAGCTCGGGCACACAGGACAGCACAGCTCTATCAACACAGGGCCTCATTTCTTTTCCTTTTTTTTAATAATATATTTTCTTTTTTTAAAAATATGTTTTTGTTGATTTTAGGGACTGAGAGATAAAAACATCAATAAGAGAGAATCACTGATCAGCTGCCTCCTGTAAGTCCCACACTGGGAATTGAGCCCACACCTGGGCATGTGCCCTGACTGGGAATCGAGCCATGATCTCCTGATTCATAGGTCAATGCTCAACCACTGAGCCACACTAGCTGAGCACAGGGCCTCATTTCCATGGAGTGTGGTCACTAAGGACCCATCAGCTCTCACAGACCAGTGCCACATCGATTTCCCAGGCAGCCCAGCCTCTCTGGCAGGTCGAGGTGGACAGCACACACAGATCTCATCAGAGCCCCATGGACAAGGGTCCTCCCTGGTGACAATCAAAGGCTCCCTGGGGACACCTCACATGTCCTCATGTCCGGAGCTCCAACCAGCCCTGCAGGCCATTCTTCATGGGTGAGCCAGGAAAGGGGGCTGGACAATCACAAAGCCCACACTGCTCCGGGGATCTGGGCGTCACCACATAAGAATCTAAGCCCTTGAATGAACTTTTTCATGGCAGTCTGAAACAGGGGTGCACAACGTTGGCTGGCAATGCATTTAAATTTTGAATTTGCTTCTAAAATTTAAGCATCAGGAAAGATCACAAACAATATGGATTTATCTGAAGCTACTCTTGAACAATCAGAGTATCTAACAACGCTGGGCCAGCAGTTCCACAGAGCAGCTGCCTCTCCAGAGGTCCCGCCACAGACCCCACCCCTCCCTGATGCCTCGCCACACCGAGGCTGAAAGGCAGGCAGCACCCATCGCTGTGCTGCCACAGTGGTTTCTCTTACATCCATCCTGCCTGCATCACAGCCGGTGACCCTCGTGCCTCCCAACTTCTGCCCACGGCCATTAAGAACAAGGGTCCCATGTGCCCTCCACCTCGCCAGCTCCCACCCCATCATGCATACCAGCCTTTGCACGGCACCTCAACAGCAATGCCTCGAAGAGCCTCTCAGGGTTCTCCTAAGCGCCCCCTTCTCAAAGGAACCACCATTCGCTCTACCTTCTCCATAATGAAACTCAGGGTCATCATGGGGAGGAAGGGAACTAGACAGCCAGGCTCGCAACATCAGACACCTGCATGCTATACTCGCTCTCAGGTGACAGGTCACGCCTGGGGCTGGGGCCTTCCTGTCCTCTTCCAGGAGACAAGTGTTAGCTGCTTCCCGCCTGGGGCTGGTCACAGACCAAGGCTGCCTAAAGTTCCATGGGCCTCAGCACCGGAGAACTGGCCCAGCCCAGCCCCAGCAGAAGGCTTCCTGTCACCTTCCGCGGTGGAGCAGGCCGGGGGCCTCCAGTGCCTCGGCCCAGGTGTCTCAGTCCAGCAGCCTGTAATTTTGTCAGGCTCCACTTTGAGCCAGAGAATCAAAGGCACCTGACAGCCTGCGTCACCTCTGTAGACGTGTCCTGCAGCACCCTCTCATTTCTGACAGGGCAAATGCAGAGGTGAAGGGCCAGGCCTCGGGGTCCAAAAGTCCTGGGGCCGCATCCCAAGTCTGCTGCCCCAGCTGTTGGGCCGTGGACGAGGCCCTTCTTGTCTCTGAGCCGCGGCCTCGGCCTCCTCCCTGTGATGGGGTGAGAGCCGTGGCCCACCATGGGACAGGTGGGGTGGGAGGGGAACGAGGAGCTGGCAATACTGAAGCCCGAAGGTGCCACCCTGGATGAAGACCTGTCTCATGGTCAACATGAGCCCTCGTGTCCGATGGCACCACAGCAGCGACAGCGTCACCAAACTGAGAACCAGCAACAGTGATGATGGTTCTGTGAGGCGCCTGAGCCTGGAGGAGAGCCCATTCCCTGAACTCCACTGAAGCCCTCGTGTCAGGTCCTGCTTCATAAGTACAGACTCCGTGAGCGGGGCTGCGGGCTGTGATTCCACACTATCATTACGGGCTTTCCTGTCTGGCCCTCAAGACCTCCTGTTTTACTGTGTCTGGAGGCCAGATCTCTTTTCTCCTCAGAAATGACAGCATGAATGAGGCTGAGTCCCCCTCAGTCATAAGATGCCTGACGGCAGCTGGGAAGGCTGCGGCACAGAGACGCTCCGACGCGGTGGGCCGAGTCCCAGGACCCGTCCCAGGCTGCCCCTCCAGGTTTCACATGGAGGAGCCTGGAAGGTCAAGTTCCCAAAAGGCAGTAATGTTAAGATGCAGTTTATGGAGGCAGGAGGGACACACCTGCCAAAGGGGATGGTGTATCAGAGCAGGCTGAGATCCAGGACTGAGCAGGATGAGCAGGTCCCTCCCTCTCCAGCACTTGGAAATACAAGGTAAGTGGCAATGACCTCGATAAGGACATGCAAATAAATATTCAGACTATTTTAGATTCTATATCCAAAGAGATCAATACATCAGGTCACGGGAGTATTAAGAGACTCTTTAGATGCTAGGAGTCACTCCCGGATCATTTGGCATTGAAATCACATGACATTACATAAAGATCCATCAAAAGCCCCCCTCCTTCCACAATCCAGCCGGTCAGAGTGCTGTCGGAGCAGGCCCACAGCCCTGCGGACGTGAGCCGCGCTGCTTCACCGAGGCCCTTCTGGTCGGGCACCATCACACCACGGTGATGATTCACCCGTGCCATGGTCACCTTCTTCACCAGACGCTGCCCAGGCTGCTGACTTCAGCCCTGGGTCTCAATCAGCTCTGATGCCCACAGGACCCTGACTGGGAAGGCAAAGAGTGTGAGAGTCAAGTCAGGGGAAAGAACCAGGCCTTAGTGACAAATACAGACAGACAAGGGCAGGGTACAGACCAGAACACCACCAGTGTCCACCATGACCACACCTGGTCCCAGGAGCCAGGGGAGGGTGCCAGTGTGGGCTGGAGTGACAGGAAGGCCAGGCCAAGCCGGGAGGGAGGGGAGGGCGGGGGGGGGGGGAACACATAGATCAGACTTTGTCAGAGACATCGTCCCCCGTGCAGTTCAGCTCCACCACCGAGTCAGGGGCACTGCCCTGCAAAGGAGGGGCCTGTCTCCTGGGAGATGTGAGGTACGTGTTTCCCACCTGCTCTCTCCAAATGAGGGCACTGCTGAGGGGCTAGCGGTCCAGTGGTGGCATCCTGCACATCAGCCAGGCTGTGGCAGTGGGAGGAGAGGGAATCCAGGGCAAAGGGGTAACTGAAGCCCTGAGTTGCTCAGAGAGGAGGCGGCTGCTGCTACTGACCTCGTCTGCGTACTGGACGTTATCCACAGCATACTTCTCCTGGAAGTGCTCCTTGGAGTGGATCCTCAAAGGGAAAAACAAGGAACACCAGGGTCAGGGTTTGGCCACCTCCTTGCCCCCAAGCCCAGGTTATGAAGCCCTGGCCCATCCCTAGTCCACTGGCACCTGGCACCAAGTGGATCTGCCCATCACAGATTCAGGGGCAAAGTACCGGGCCACAAAGTGACCGCTGAACCACACCTGACCCCTCAACCTTACCCAGTCGACCTCTGCTCCTCCTTCGAGTCCGCACCCTGGCCACCTGGGACAAGCAACTGCCAAGCTTTTCCCTCCACCGCCAGTGAGAGCCCACCAGGCAGCTCATCCCACCCTTTGGGGCCTGAAGCAAGCTGCCTCCTAGGCCCCACAGAGCCTCTTCAAAGGAAAGTTAAAGATCTCACATTTTAGAGAAGTCAATATCAGCATCACTCACTGTGATGAGAAACGTTCAAGCTTACTCATCAGCCCTGAGAAGGCAGCCAGTGAGAAGACAGAGCAGAGGAGGCTGGGCAGCCCTTGCCCACCTCACAGAGGACTCCTGGTCACAGATGCTCTGGGCAGGTCCCGGCAAACACCACGCCACCCCCAGCCTCTTCGTCAGGGGACGCGTCACTGTCACTGCCTGTGACAAGGCTCTCACGAGAAGCAGCACTAGACAGGGAGGGGGGCGGGGGGTGCCGAAAACCAAGTCTAATGACGCACGCACCATCCCACACCCAGGCACCACATTAGCACGGGTCCTGCCGAGGATCACATGGTATTCTAGCCACCAAGTGTTAGAGCCAAAAGAGTCCTCAAGGGAAGACAGCAGATGGCTTTCAGACTGTGCTTCCTGGGTTCCCAAGGGTGAGCAGATGACAGGGTGCTGCACAGTGTGCTGGGCAGGCTCAGAGGGGACAGGGCAGGGAGGGCACTTCGGAACTTGGAGATGGCCACCTCGAAGAGGGAGCTCCATGTGCCTTTGAGACACACTCAGACATCACTACCCATGAAGCAGAATCCCTCCCCTCTCTGAGCCCTGCACCACTTCCCTCTCTACCCAAGCAAGCGTCCCAGCCCAGACCGTAGCCACAAAGCACAGAGTGAGGACCCGAGACAGACAGACAGGTGGGCCTCGGGGACCAGCAGCAGGGAGCTCACAGCCACACGCAGCAAGCTGGGCCGAGGTGACGGTGGTCTCGCTGCAAATGGCTGCTCAGGGCCCCTGAAAACTACTTGCTTCATTTCCCTTGGGATTCTCTGAAGTGGGCAATGGGTGTCAAGCTCCTACTGTTGATTAAATTTGCACAGTCCAGGCACACTAGCTTTCACAGTTGAGACATGACTCAAAGTTAAGTGGCCAAAGCCTGGCACCTCCATTAGCACCACCTAAAGCAGCCAGGGCAGGAACTGACGACAAACACTTGCCGGGGCACCAGAGGCCCCGGCTCCAGGCTTACCAGACAGCTGGCTGAACCCGTGCTACTCAGGGGTGAATGGCACTCTCAGCAGAGCTGGAGCTGCGGACGTGTGCTGAAGTGCACGCCAGGAGCGCAAGAGGCCGCGCCATCGGCAGCGTCACCAATCACCCACTCTGACGGCTCTGGCTCCCGTCCCAGCCCCAGGACTAACACCCTGTGTCCTCAGCAAGTCCCCACACCACCTCTGGGCCCCAGTCACTTAATCACCTCCGGCTGTGACAGGCATCAGAAGCAAACTCCCCAAAGCCTGGGGAAGTGCCAAGGACCTGCTTTCAAGACCAGCCTCAGCGCTCCCTAAGACAGGCACCTAGGCTGTTAGCCTGGGCATTGAGTTTATCACCCCCAATCCCAACGGGGACCCTAGTCCTCCCAGCTCACCCAAGCCACTCGGCCGAGGGACACCCAGGAAATGTGTTCCCGCCTCCCTGCCTCGGAGTCTTGGTGGTCAGGCCCCAGCAGAAACCTAGACTTGAGACCTTGGAACATTTCTGTGCACTCATCCTGAGGTCAAGGCCATAACAATGCGGAACCAGAGTAGGTGGGGGAAGGAGGGGGCAAAAGGAAGGTGAGCACATGGCAGGTGTGATCTGTACGTGGCCCCAGGGCTGTGCGCTCAACTGTCCACCCTTCACCTACCAGCCACAAATCATGCCACTTGCCACGGAAGCTAAGGAGCACCAAGGGCCAGCCCGCCCACGGGAGAGCCTGCCGCTGCCACCCTGATGTCCGGGAGGAAGTGCAGGTGCCATCCCACCAGATGCCCTCTGTCCTTCTCAAGAGCTGGAGGACACAGTCCAGAGAGCACATGGGCTTCAAGAGCCAAAACCACCCAACTCCACAGGAAGACCCATTTGACAAATACAACCTTAAAGGCTGCAAGCATCTTCTCTGGCACTTTGCACATTATTCTTCTCTAAAGGGCAAAGATAATTAAGTTTGAATTGTACTATTTTTCATGCTTTAGAGCTAATTATAGTAAAAAACCACTTAAATATCACCCTAAGGAATAAGTGTGCCAGGTTACCATGTCAAGCCGGTGAAGGGAGGCTCGGCAGCCAAGGCTCGGTGGGGCTGTTGGGAGGAGTGGCCCGTCCACGCTAGCCCCGCAGAGCTGGCCGGAGAGGTCACTGGGCAGCTATCAGCCCGCTGAGGGCCTGCACCCTGCTATCTGGGGTTTGGGTCCAGAAGGCAGCTCATGCCAGATCCTGTCACATGGGAGATCCAAACAGAAGCAACTGGACTAGAAAGGGGTGGCTCAGCAGGGAAGCCGGCCCATTACAGACACTCTCCCTTCTAATGGCAGGCGAGAGGAGTGTCCCGCTCAAAGGAGGTCCTGCATCCAGGTGCAGCCAGTGTCCAGGGACTGCCGTGCAGGCCTCTGCCAGCAGCTGAGGGGACAGGAGGCCTTTCCCAGATCCCAGAATCAAGGCTGACACAGCGAGTGCCACCACCTGTGCAGGACTCCAGCAGGGAGGAGACGACATTAATGCCCATGGTTCAACTTCTAGAGAACGACATTTCTGAGCGCAGGTCTGGCTGGCTAGCTGACCGCCTGCATGCGGTTAATAAAAAAATAACCTCGAAGTTAGAGCAGTTACCACCAATTCTCAGCGCCCAAAGCCTGCCTTCAGCGGCAGACAGTGCTGCTGCTTTCCCTCTACCCTCTGCACAGGGAGCACCTGCTCTGGATCAGCAGGCAGCACCTTTTCAAGATCCCATCAGCTTGTCAGAAAAGCAGACCTCTCCAGAGCCATGCGTGCCCAGCTCCTGGTGACCATGCCCGTGAGTGGACCACAGGCAGCATTCCTCAGAGTGCGGGGCAGGGAGAGCCCCAGCTCCAGGAGGAGGGCCTAGGCTCCGGGAGGAGGAGGGCATAGGCTCCGGGAGGAGGAGGGCATAGGCTCCGGGAGGAGGAGGGCATAGGCTCCGGGAGGAGGAGGGCATAGGCTCCGGGAGGAGGAGGGCCTAGGCTCCGGGAGGAGGAGGGCCTAGGCTCCGGGAGGAGGAGGGCATAGGCTCCGGGAGGAGGAGGGCCTAGGCTCCGGGAGGAGGAGGGCATAGGCTCCGGGAGGAGGAGGGCATAGGCTCCGGGAGGAGGAGGGCCTAGGCTCCGGGAGGAGGAGGGCATAGGCTCCGGGAGGAGGAGGGCATAGGCTCCGGGAGGAGGAGGGCCTAGGCTCCGGGAGGAGGAGGGCATAGGCTCCGGGAGGAGGAGGGCATAGGCTCCGGGAGGAGGAGGGCATAGGCTCCGGGAGGAGGAGGGCATAGGCTCCGGGAGGAGGAGGGCCTAGGCTCCGGGAGGAGGAGGGCCTAGGCTCCGGGAGGAGGAGGGCCTAGGCTCCGGGAGGAGGAGGGCATAGGCTCCGGGAGGAGGAGGGCATAGGCTCCGGGAGGAGGAGGGCATAGGCTCCGGGAGGAGGAGGGCATAGGCTCCGGGAGGAGGGCATAGGCTCCGGGAGGAGGAGGGCATAGGCTCCGGGAGGAGGAGGGCATAGGCTCCGGGAGGAGGAGGGCATAGGCTCCGGGAGGAGGAGGGCATAGGCTCCGGGAGGAGGAGGGCATAGGCTCCGGGAGGAGGAGGGCATAGGCTCCGGGAGGAGGGGGGC
The DNA here is from genome assembly GCF_951640355.1 of Cnephaeus nilssonii. Taxonomy (NCBI): domain Eukaryota; kingdom Metazoa; phylum Chordata; class Mammalia; order Chiroptera; family Vespertilionidae; genus Cnephaeus; species Cnephaeus nilssonii. The sequence continues at coordinate 34,001,596 of NC_137091.1, forward strand.
ATAGGCTCCGGGAGGAGGGGGGCATAGGCTCCGGGAGGAGGGGGGCATAGGCTCCGGGAGGAGGGGGGCATAGGCTCCGGGAGGAGGGGGGCATAGGCTCCGGGAGGAGGAGGGCCTAGGCTCCGGGAGGAGGAGGGCATAGGCTCCGGGAGGAGGAGGGCATAGGCTCCGGGAGGAGGGCATAGGCTCCGGGAGGAGGAGGGCATAGGCTCCGGGAGGAGGAGGGCCTAGGCTCCGGGAGGAGGAGGGCCTAGGCTCCGGGAGGAGGAGGGCCTAGGCTCCGGGAGGAGGAGGGCATAGGCTCCGGGAGGAGGAGGGCATAGGCTCCGGGAGGAGGAGGGCATAGGCTCCGGGAGGAGGAGGGCATAGGCTCCGGGAGGAGGAGGGCATAGGCTCCGGGAGGAGGAGGGCATAGGCTCCGGGAGGAGGAGGGCATAGGCTCCGGGAGGAGGAGGGCATAGGCTCCGGGAGGAGGAGGGCATAGGCTCCGGGAGGAGGGCATAGGCTCCGGGAGGAGAGCATCAGCTCCAGGAGGAGGAGGGCCCAAGCTCCAGGGGGAGAGCTAACCAAAACTACCCCTGTGATCAGTGGGCGGAGGGAAGCGGGGAAAGGAGAGGCTCCCGACTGAGGATCCTGGCAAACCCCTGGCCAGGCCTCAGGCTGCCAGGACCAGGCTCCCCCAAACCACTGGGAGTAAGAGCCAGAGGAACTACCTCAACCCTCCTTACAAAGACCTGCACCCCCATCAGTGCCCGACACTCTGCCTTGAAGACAAAGAGAGACAGAGCAAAGCCACCAGACAGGCTGAAGCAGCCTTGATCCTTGTGACCCAGGTGTATGTACAGGGTGGGGGGCAGTGGCTAAGAAAAACCACATACAACACACTACAGACATCATACACACCAAACCACATGCCACACCATACACACACCACCCACCCTCACCCCACGCCTCCACTCCTGTGCACACACACCCTACCCCCATGCACACACACCACCCCACTATACACACCCCCACCCCCATGCACATGCACACCACCCCCACTACACACACCCCCACCCCACTACACACACCCCCACCCCCATGCACACACACCTCACCACACTACACACACACCCACCCCCATGCACACGCACACCACCCCCACTACACACACCCCCACCCCACTACACACACACACACCCCCATGCACACGCACACCACCCCCACTACACACACCCCCACCCCACTACACACACACACACCCCCATGCACACACACCTCACCACACTACACACACACCCACCCCCATGCACACGCACACCACCCCCACTACACACACCCCCACCCCACTACACACACACACACCCCCATGCACACACACACCACCCCCACTACACACACCCCCACCCCACTACACACACCCCCACCCCCATGCACACACACCTCACCACACTACACACACACCCACCCCCATGCACACGCACACCACCCCCACTACACACACCCCCACCCCACTACACACACCCCCACCCCCATGCACACACACCTCACCACACTACACACACACCCACCCCCATGCACACGCACACCACCCCCACTACACACACCCCCACCCCACTACACACACACACACCCCCATGCACACGCACACCACCCCCACTACACACACCCCCACCCCCATGCACACACACCTCACCACACTACACACACACCCACCCCCATGCACACGCACACCACCCCCACTACACACACCCCCACCCCACTACACACACACACACCCCCATGCACACGCACACCACCCCCACTACACACACCCCCACCCCACTACACACACCCCCACCCCCATGCACACACACCTCACCACACTACACACACACCCACCCCCATGCACACGCACACCACCCCCACTACACACACCCCCACCCCACTACACACACACACACCCCCATGCACACGCACACCACCCCCACTACACACACCCCCACCCCCATGCACACACACACACCCACTACACACACACCCATCCCCATGCACACACACACCGCACCCCACTACAACCCAACCCCCATGCACACACACACATACCACCCCCACTACACACACACACACCACCACCCACCCACACACCATACATGCACACACACCACATAGGCATACAGACAAAACACACACACATATCCGTTCCCATCTCAGAAGAGCAGTGCTCAGGGCCTCAGGCCTGGAGGAATTCGCACACACCACCCCTGGGCAGTGCCTTCAGTCAGGTGACACCCTCCTCCCTCCAAACCCCGAGCCAGGCTCACTGTCGCGAGCTCGAACCAGGGACAGGAGCAGAACACTACCAAGTTGCAAAGGCTCTAAGAGGGTCCCCCGACTTGGCCCAAAGTCACTCACCCTCTGCGGGTACTGACACTGTCCAAGGTGTTTTTCCTGCCTTTTCAGTTAAAGCTGCCGTCAACTAAGCCTGACTCTGACAAAAATGATGGGAACACTCTTGCATCAGAAAGGCACAGACTTGTGTAAGCAGACTCCATATAAAAACAAATTTGAAACTACCACACTCCTGTCCCAAAAACGGCTTGGGGTGAGGAACAGGCCCAGCACCAGGCTGCCCACATGCCCCCCAACACCTTGGCCAGACAACAGGACAGGCTGTTTACGCAGGCAGTGGCAGATCTGCAGAGGGGGGTGTTGTTTCCCTGGGCAACTTTATCTGCCAGATGGATTTTCAAAAGCCATCAGATAGAGGCTCAAAAGGAAGCTGAGGAGCTGAAGGTCAAATGTCCGTCTGCTGGGCTTGGATTGCAAAGGCCAGGCAATCCCATCAGCCTCACTCCTCCCGAGCTCTACTGAGTATGAGAGCACCTGGGAACAGCCACACATCAGATCGGCCTCTCCCCAACTCCAGCTCCAAGCAAGCAAGCCCTCCGTGGTGCCCTGTTCCCATCATGCCTTCTCTCCCCAACGCGCAGGACAGGAGAACCAGGAGTCGGTCAGAGCAGGGGAAGAGAAGGCCAGCACGGGAGCCAGGCCTGCAGGAGACAAGGCTGAGCTCGGCACTGGAGCCCAACACCCTTGGGACCACCGTGCTCCGTCTGGCTGCCCAGTGTGCACACGGAGCCTTTCTGACAGGCGGACCCACCCTGCAGACGTTTGTACCCTCAAAGGCCAGCCGAGCCTCTAAGTCCGCACTACGCAATCAGCTGGCAGACTAAAGAACTTGTAACCGTGGCTCTGAAACCCAGCCGTGGCCACACACAGAACATTATTCCTCTATCACTGAAGATTACCCTCCGGAGGAGCCAACTGCTAACAGCTGTCCCCTGACCAACCAGGTCCTGGGCATAAACCCTCCAGTCAAGTGCCCTTGACCCCCAGTTGGTGGCTGCGGTGAGATTCCCTCAGGCTTCCCACTGGAAGGCAGGGTCCAGGTTTCTCCTCCCACAACCCTGGAAGGAGGCCCACCCTCCAGGACAGGCACTCCCCGACTTCTGCGTAAAGAAGCATTCAGACACACAGAGGAGGAGATGCACTCAGAGCCCCTCCCCACGTCCAGACAGAAACCCTGGTCAGGCCCTCCTTCCACCACGGTCCACGCCCACATGGCACGGAGGAGGCAGGGCCACAGGGAGGCTGAGAGGGCATGGGCGCCACCAGGCACAGGCTTATCCTGGATGCGTCACTGGCAAGAGGAGCGGAGGCTTCAGCTCTGTGATCCCCTCGGGGTGCAGGAAGGGCTCTGGGAAGACCAGACCTAAGCTCCCATCAGGAAACTCCTCGCCCAGACTGTCCCAGTCACCAGGGCTTCAGCGCACACCACCTGGCATGTGGGGGAGCACAAAAACACGCACCTCGTTCAGGAACTCATGGCAGAGCCCAGAGAGGCGATGGCTCCACAGGGTCTGGGACCTCAGAGGAGGACTCGGGGGCTGGGCGTGGATCTCCGCTCTGGTGGGAGGTGCCTCCGCTCCTCTCCACATGGTCTCTCCACATGGGCGAGTGTGGGCTTCCTCTCAGCACAGCAGCTGCGTCCAGGGCAAGGGTCCCACGACAAGGACCAGGCAGAAGCCACAGTGCCCTTGACAGTCCGGCTTCAGAGGCCACACGGTGACCCTGCCACATCCCGCATCCAGGCAGCCACCAGCTCCTGACCCGAGTCAAGCAGGAGGGAAAAGACTCCACCTCTCCACAGGGCGTGGCCATTTCTGGAGATTATAAACGGTCCGTTCCTGGCATCCTCACCACCTCATTTCAGGGTCACAAACGTAACCATCTCCAGGGACAGGGCCTCACCAGTGGCCGTGTCGCCGTTCCACAGATAGGAAATCAGAGGCCCCACCGCGACCACACTGAGCTGTCAGCTAGCTTCCCGCAAGACAGGCCGTGGACCTGCACAGGCCAACCCCATTTCCTCTCTAAAGCAGGCAGTCATGGGGATTCAGCCAGGAATGGAATAAAGGTCGACCGTAAAGGTCACCACACGAGGGGAGGCAAGAGCTCGGTGAGGCCAGAGCCACCTACCCAGAAGCACCTGCGTGGCCTGGCCTGGGTCTGCTGAGCTAGCAGGAGAGTGCCCCGATGGACTGAGGAGAGCCCGCTCCAGGGCAAACCCGAGGCCCACTTCTCTGCCGGCACAAGACTCGCTCTGGTAAAAGCAGGCAGTCTACCTCAGAGGCCTCCTCCACGTCCCCCTCCACATCCCACTCAGGGGCTCTCACTGGGCCCTGCTCAGCCATGCCGTCCCCTGCCCCTCCCTCTGGGAAGAAGGCAGCAGCCTTCCAGTGCCCCCTCCCCCAAACGCATTACACAGCAGGGAAACATTTATGTCATCTGCCCAGGGACGTCTGAAAGGGCAAAACTTAAGTGGCTGCCCAGCCATCCACCGCAAAGGCCAATGGGATTGGGCATGTCCACTTCCCTCCCTCCCTCCCCAGGGCCAAGCCAGGTGAACACACTGCCAGGAAAAGCCCACCCGCTTCTCTCGTGCTGCCCATTCTGCTGGGAGCTGAGTCTTCACAGCACAATCGAAGGCCCAGGGCCAGGGATCGTGCCAAGCAAAGCGGGCTCAGAGCAGAACTGTTACCAGCTCAGGAGGCGAACCCCTCAGCTCAAGGCAGCAGAGGAGGCACATGCCAGGCCAACAAAGGAGGCTATGGGGGTGGCACTGAAGGGCCGGTGGGGGAGGGCGGCACCTGAAGCAGAGGCGTGCAGGAGGGGCCTGCCCTGGCCCTCGGCACAGAGCATGTTCCTGCAGCAGCCAAGTGCCTTGTCATTCAAACCAGCCACAGACAGGCCTGCGCACCTGGTAATGAGCGCTCAGGGACACGGGGCAGTGAAGGCTGCAATTTATACATTAGCCCACAATAATCACTCTCCAGGCAGAAATGGCACGCTGGAAGGCGGTAACCGTTTAGCGGGATCCTCTGATCACCTCCAGTGTCCCCGGTTAAGTACAGCTTCTGCCGCAGCACCACTGCTGAGAGGAATGGCTGCGGAGAGAGGTGGGTGCGGCCAAGGGCCCTGGAGCTGGCAGGTGCCCTGGGTGATGGGGGAGGGGTGTCTCACAGCAAGGCCCAGGCCTCTGCTCCCGCACTTCTCACACAGTGCTACCCCATCTCAGGTGAGCCGGCTGAGGCAGGTGACACATCCGTGGCCCTGCGGCACTTAGCCAAGAGGCGGGCACACAGCAGGCATCCGGTAATGCCCTGCTGTTAGTGATGGGCCTCAGAGAAGGACCCTAGGTTGTCCTCTCTAACTGGAACCATCTCCCACCACACCCACCATGGAACCATGCAGGAGTGCTGGTCCACTGAGGCCAAAGCCTCAGGCACTTTAACAAAGCCAGGAGTCCAGAACTTTAAGATTAACAAGCAGGATCTCTAAACAAACATGACCACAGTATGGCTCTGGCGCTGACACCCCTTCCCAACCGAGGGTGCAGGGCTCTGGCCCAGAGCAGGCTGTCAACAGGCCTGACCACTAACCCCCCCCCACCCCACCCTTTGCTACTCTTCCCCTCCTTGCAATCCACAAGAGGGCCCTGCACCCCCACCCCTGGCCAGCCGGGGTCAGTGGGCACCGTGACATCACCCAGACTGCTCCTTACTTGCCCATCCAGGTGGCGTGGCTGGCAGGCAGCCTAGGCACAAACAGCGTCGACTTCCCGGTGTCGATGTCAATCACGCCGTAGCAGCCCGGCTCAGTGACTCCGAATGCCCAGTGAAAGAAGGACTCCTGTGTCAGGAACGAGGACCACGGTTACCCAGGCAGCAGGACAGAAACACGAGGATCAAGGGAGCTGGGGCACCTGCCTCAGGCTGGCCGCCCTCGAAGACTGGCCCCCAGCCTCACACAACCCTCCCTCTCAGCTTTCTGCCCCCACTCCGGCTTCGGGTTGCCCGTCTCCTCCTTCCAGGGTTTGGCAGGGGCAGCCTGGCTGGCTCCTCTGGCACTGCTTTGAGCCCTTTCTGATGGTATGTTTCACGCACATGTCCCAGCCCCACCTGTACCCCCACCTCACTGGCCACACCCCTTGGCCCTTGATAGGGCAGAGGGTACCCATGGGCACTACAGGTCCAGCTCAGCCTTGCACATGCCTCTCTGCCCCCTGAATCTCTGCAGCCTCAGTGCCGCAGGCAGGCAAGATGCCACCTTGTCTTAGACACCAGGCTGGACATCTGCACGGAAATGGAATCCTCCACCCAGGACTTCTTCCTTCCTTCTCCCACCCCCACGGCTGAGGCTGACTTCTGTGTTTAGCAATAAACACTGAGCTAAAGTATCGGCGGAACGGTATAGCAAGTGGAGGAGGAACTCTTCCGAAATTAACCTTGCAGAACATCAGTGATGGAGCCAACAGCTGAATTCAGGAGATCCGTTTTTAAACCACAGACCATGTAAACTTCAAGAGGCACCAGGACAAGTCAGAAAAAAACTTTAGACCTCCACATCTAGCAACCAGGGGCCTGCAGGCTTGTGACTACAACCATGAGACAGAGGGAAGCCTTCCAGCAGGAGGCGCTTTCGGTAAAAACACGGTCATCGCTCTCGGCAGCGGATCTCAGCCAGTCTGTGTCCTGTGGCGTGGACAGTCCAGCTGGGGAGGCCAGGCCCCTGAATGCCGGGTGGCCATGTCTCCTAGGCCCCTGGCTATGGGTGGCCATGTCCCCTAGGCCCCTGGCTGCAGGTGGCAATGTCCCCTAGGCCCCTGGCTGCGGGTGGCCATGTCCCCTAGGCCCCTGAATGCTGGGTGGCCATGTCCCCTAGGCCCCTGGCTGCGGGTGGCCATGTCCCCTAGGCCCCTGGCTGCGGGTGGCCATGTCCCCTAGGACCCTGAATGCTGGGTGGCCATGTCCCCTAGGCCCCTGGCTGCGGGTGGCCATGTCCCCTAGGCCCCTGGCTGCGGGTGGCCATATCCCCTAGGACCCTGGCTGCGGGTGGCCATGTCCCCTAGGCCCCTGGCTGCGGGTGGCCATATCCCCTAGGACCCTGGCTGCGGGTGGCCATGTCCCCTAGGCCCCTGGCTGCGGGTGGCCATGTCCCCTAGGCCCCTGAATGCTGGGTGGCCATGTCCCCTAGGCCCCTGGCTGCGGGTGGCCATGTCCCCTCAGCTCTGCTTGTCCCCAGGGAGGTCCTGGAGTTTCCAGTATGTCAGGCCCCAGCTCTGGGCATGGCAGGGAGAAGAAAGCACTAGACTTGGAGTCCAGAGATGGGGTTCTGATTAATCCCAGCTTCACTCTTGGAGCTTCAATTTCCTCATCTGTAAAGTAGGTGCAATGCTAGGATCAACGAGAGTGGGCCAGCTGAGGGCCTCACTGGTTTTCTCAGGGAGCTCCTCTGTCGAGTGTCCTTGCTCCTATTCCTGGGAACTGGGTGACGTCAGCGATTCTCAGCCAATGCCTCCACATCCAGACTGGCTTCCTGCAGCTGGGCCACCTGCCACCCCACAGGTTTCCAGAACCGCAAGGAGCTCCTGGACCGCTTCCCAGGTAAGGGTCGCAGGGTCAGCACTGGCCAAGCTGGAAAGAATACGTGGGCCTCCGGCTCCTGCTCAGCACCCTGCTCACGTGCCTCCTCCCTGACCTCTGCAGCCCTCGTCCTCCCTGCTGCAGGCAGAAGGAACTGCCCCGCCCCCCGGCCCCATCTGCACCTCTCTCTGGCCCTAGGAAGCTGCCCAGCCCACCCTCTGCCACCCACTCCTATGGACACCATCCCCCCACCTGGAACACCCATCCCCAGCGCCACCTGTCAGAATTCCCCTGGCCTCCAGCAACCACACCAAACGCTGCCTCCTCCCTGAAGCTAGCCTGCTTGCTCCCCCAGGAATATTATCCTCCTGTCCTCTGACCTGAGAGAGCTGACTGGCTGGTGACAGCTCGGCCCCCAGGAATGCAGGCTTCCTTGGCGCCCAGGCCCAGGCCTGCCTGCAGAGAGCCTCTCAGGGTCCCTCAGGAAACAAAGCTGCCCAAGGCCCTCCAGGCTGGATGCTGGAGGAGGGAGGCAGCCGCAGGAGGCCTGGTGCACGCCTGGAGTGGGGGAGCTGCAGGGGTGGGCTCACCTGACGGAAGAGGACCCCAGTGTCCGTGCAGTAGCGCTGCGTCTCCTCCCCACCCTGCAGCAGCACAACAGAGCCAGCCTGCACAGCCGGGTTCCTTCGCAGACGCTCACACAGGCGCTGCCTGTTCAGGGCAAAGAGGGCCAGAGGCACCTTCAGGGTCTCGTTCCCCAGCCAAAACCAAGGTCTGCAAAGACAAGAGCACACACAGCCACACAGGCCTCTGTTAGCACTGCCAAGCACACCCATCATGGTAGTCTGAGGTGACCAGAGGGCTAAGCCTGACATGGGACCCCCATTAGCACAAGGCTCCTCACCGGCCTCCCGAGGACCACAGGGGCTTGTCAACCACAGCCTCCCCACAGTCCGTAGCACTGGGCACAAGGGGGGATGTCACCAGGGCAGGTGAGGCGCAGGGAGGGAAAGCCTGCAATGGTTTGGCGACATACTCACTCAATTCCTGCCCTCAAGGACCTTACACCCACGCCTGAGAAAACAACACTGCATTCCTGCCCAGGCGCCTGCATGCTGCCATCTTCTCTGCAAATCACAGACTTACACACACATACACACACACACACACCCAGGATACACCCCCACATACACCCAGGATACCCCTCCCCCCCCACACACACAGGATACCCCTCCCACACACACATACATCCAGGATAGCCCCACACACACACACACACACATACTCAGGACAACCCCTCCCCCTCACACACACACCCAGGATACCCCCCCCCCACACACACACACACATACTCAGGACAACCCCTCCCCCTCACACACACATACGCAGGACAACCCCTCCCCCCCAACACACACACACTCAGGATACCCCCCACACACACACACACCCAGGATACCCACCCCCCCCACACATGTATACTCAGGATAACCCTTCTCCCCCCACACACACACACCCAGGATACCCACCCCCACACACACATATACTCAGGACAACCCTTCTCCCCCCACACACACTCAGGACACCCCCCCAACACACACCCAGGATACCCACCCCCTCCTCACACACACACACTCAGGACACCCACCCCCCCCCACACACACACACTCAGGATACCCAGCACCCCCACACACACACACCCAGGACAACTCCCCCCCAACATACACACACTTTCAGGATATCCACACACACACACATTCAGAACGCACACACACACTCAGGATAACCCCCCCCACACACACACACACACCCAGGACACCCAGCGCCAGGCCCAGGAGTGTGTGCTGAGTGACCAAGGGGAACCATGACAAGATGGGCCTGGGAGTGGCAGCCCCACAGGTGCTGACCTTAAGGAGAGCAGCCAGCAAGGGATTGGCTGCTGAGACTCACTGGGGATGGGAGGAGCCAGGCTTGGCAGAGCAGGTGAGTGTATACCCCCACCTCTATCCCCACCCCATACTGGCTTCCATTTTCACTGAGTTACACGCTTATCCTCCCAGCACTCACTCCCCACACCTGCTCCCACAGCTCCTCCACTTGGCATGGCTGCCACCTCGATGCCTATTCCCTGCATTGCTCCAGCATCAATTTTCCCCTCAGGAGCGTTCTTGGCATCCAGACACACAGGAACCTCACCTGTCTTTAAAATCCTATCTAATAAAGAGGGAATATGCTAATTGACCCTCACCCCATCGCAAAGATGGCGGCACCCACAGCCAATAAGGAGGGAATATGCTAATTGACTGCCCCACCCTCAAGGATGGTGATGCCCAAGCCAATAAGGAGGGAATATGCTAACTGACTGCCACACCCTCAAAGATGGTGATGCCCAAGCCAATAAGGAGGGAATATGCTAATTGACTGTCACGCCCTCAAAGATGGTGGCTCCCACAGCCAATAAGGAGGGAATATGCTAATTGACTGCCAAGCCCTCAAAGATGGCGGCATCCACAGCCACCAGATGGCGGTGCCCAGTCCCCTCAGCCCCACAGCCGCCCAGGGCCGCCCAAGGCTCAGGTAACCAGGGCTGGCCAAGGCTTGCGCTGCTGGCAGTGGCAGAAGCAGAGGTGTGATCGAGGCGTCGCCTTCCCCTGATCACCGGGTCGCCTCCCGCCCCTGAGGGCTCCCAGACTGTGAGAGGGGGCAGGCCAGGCTGAGGGACCCCCACTCCGGTGCATGAATTTTCATGCACCGGGCCTCTAGTCCTATCTAATAAAAGGGTAATATGCAAATTGACCATCACTCCAACACACAATATGGCTGCCCCCATGTGGTCAAAGATGGCTGCCCCCATGTGGACACAAGATAGCCACCACAAGATGGCCAGCAGGGGAGGGCAGTTGTGGGTGATCAGGCCAGCAGGGGAGGGCAATTGGGGGGGACCAGGCCTACAGGGTAGAGCAGTTAGGGGCAATCAGGCCTGCAGGGGAGGGCAGTTGGGGGGGACCAGGCCAGCAGGGGAGGGAAGTTAGGGGCAACCAGGCTTGCAGGGGAGGGCAGTTGGGGGTGACCAGGCCAGCAGGGGAGGGCAGTTAGGGGCAACCAGGTTGGCAAGGGAGGGCAGTTAGGGGCAATCGGGCTGGCAGGGGAGCAGTTAGGCATCGATCAGGCTGGCAGGGGAGTGGTTGGGGGTGATCAGGCTGGCAGACTAAAGCAGTTAGGGGCAATCAGGCAGGCAAGTGGCTGGGAGCCAGCAGTCCTGGATTATAAAAGGGATGTCTGACTGCCCGGTGGGATTGGGCCTAAACAGGCAGTCGGGCATCCCTTGAGGTGTCCCAGATTGAAGATGGTGCAGGCTGAGCTGAGGGACACCCCACCCTCGGGCCTCTAGTAAATAAATAAAAGCCCTTCCCTTGACCCCCATGCTCCTCCGGCAGTCTAGTTCTCTCTCCCCTTTGCAGTAAACTTCCTCTGAAGCCACCTAAGCCCTCCATCCCCATGTCCTAGCCGCCATGCTCTCAAGGCACTCCATCAGACCTCAGCCCAGCTCCTCCCTGCACTGCAGAGCCCATAGGCCTCTGGGTGCCCAGCACACTGAGGGCCACACTCCCTGCTGAAACCCTGCCCAGCTCCAGCCACACCGGGCTCCCTCCATCCTCCACTCGCCCTCCATGCTGGAGTTCCCATCTCCACCAGGACCACTGCAGGGAACTCTCAACTGCTCTCAGTCCCAGATTCCCCCACAGCCTGGTTTGCACCATCCATAGGGGCCCTTCAAAGATGCACATCTGAGCAGGCACTCCCCTCCTCAAGCCTCCTGCTTTCGAATGCACTCGGAACACGGCGCAAGCTTATTCCCCAGCTTTGAGGAGCTGAGAACCAACACCCCAACTCTGCCTACAAGGCATTCTCACTCCTCCCTAAACACCAGCACACTCCCCACCCCACAAGGGCCTTGGCGCTGCTGTTCCCAGGGAGGAAAGCTCTCCCAGTGCTCACATCCTCCTTTCCCCAGGCCTCTGCAGAGCCTCTTCCCAGAAGCTTTTCTAAAAACCCACCCAAACCGTATCCCCTGCTCGCTTCATTCCTCTCTGGAGCCTGTATCACTGCCTAACATCACATGTTTGTTGGCCTGTTGGCCCCCCAGGTAAAATGGAAGCTGCAGGAGGGCAGGGACCTTGCCTCCTTCCCTGCACCTGAGAGTGCTGAATGCCTGAGAGCAGGAAGGAAGGGCAGCCCCAGCAGGTGGGGTGGGCCTAGGGGGCTGAGGGGGGCGGGGGGCGGGCATGGAGGCCGAGCACAGCCCCGAGCTGAGGTGAGAGTGAGGGCTCTGCCTGGGACGGCATGAGAGAGAGAGCCGAGCCAGGCACATAGAACTTCTCTCACTGCACTTGGTTTCAGAAAGGCAGCGGGCACCGTATGCATTCACCGGGCTGTGGTGAGACAGGGCAGTGAGCCCGGACAAGGGGAACAGGGAAACTGAGACAGACCGCTGAACAAACTGCAGAGCGATTTCCAGCAGGTACAGAAGGTCACCTCCCTAGACATAGCATCTAGACCTCAGTTGTATTTCAGCTCCAGGCCCAGAAAAGCTGCCAGGACCAGCTGCAACGACCAACCAGTGGAGACCACGACTTTGAAAGGATACACCTGGAAAAGCTAATGAATAGCCTTCACTCTATTGAGATCCTTCCCTAGACCTCCCCTCACCTTCTAACCTCTAAAAACCCTCTATACAAAGGTCTCAGGGTCCTCTCTCCCTCCCAAGAGCAGGCCTGCACCTCTCCCTTTTTCTTCACCCACAGGCGTGCATCTCCTAAACTCTAAGGGTCCCCAGAGACTAGCAACCAGGGGAGCAGTGGGTAGCGGCAGGTGGCAGCTCCTCTCAGCTAACACCCTGATCCTGTGTCCAGGGCCCCCTTTTCTCTGACTTTGCAGTGAGCCAAAGCAGCCCCACCTGGGCTCTCCTATTGCTTCTATCCTAAACCCTTCCTCGTGCCAGTGTCCCCAGCTTTAACAAACATGCTCTCAAAATCACCTCGACTCATGCTGTGAAATCTCTCCTGCACGACATCAAGAACCCACAGGCTACTGGCCAGCCCGAGGCAGACCCGCTCAGGGACAGTGGGACCCTCAGAGGCAGAAACACTCCTCACAGCTTGGCTCCTCAGGAGGGTCTTCCCTGGCTCCCTCCCCTGCCCATCCCCCGACTTGGAATGGGCTGGGCTTCCTCCACTCTCCTAGCTCTGCACCCAGGGAACGCCTGAGGACTCTTCATCAGCAAGCTTCTCCGTGCCTCTGGCATCCAGGTGGGTCTAGCCAGGGAGAGGCACCGAGGGGGCAGGAAGGAGGAGACTAGAGTAGGTGAGGAGACGGGGGAGAACAGAGAATCCAGTCCCGGCTCCCTCCCTGGCGGAACCTGGGACTATGACGGCTGGCAGGCCCTTCACACAGGGCCACAGTCCCCCGAGGCCGCCCTTCCTCTAGCACACCCTTTGATGGTTCCTGACCAGCTTCCCTCCCCTTTCTCCCCGACTCCCCTAACCTGCCCACAGCTCTAAAAACCGACCCTGCACTGCACTCTCTTCAGTCACCCCTGAGGAAGGCTCAGCCAGGGCCCCAGCTGCAAGGACACATTCCCCTGCTAACACACATGCAGCCTGTGTCCACTGAGGCTCATCTGTGAGGTCCGCCTCTGCCCACTGGACACCCTGCGGAAACAGAGACCCGGGTCTGCTCTGCTCACTGCTACGCCCAGTACTTGGCACCCTGCTTGGCACACAGCAGGTGCCCAATAATTATTTGCTGAATAAACAACAGTCACAACATGGGGACACACACACACAGCTGTGCAGATCAGAAGTTGCCACATCAGCCTCCGCAGGGCAGGAAGCAGAACCCTTGGGCCCCAGCCAGGCTGGGACAGGTGGAGGGCCATGCACAGCTTACACATGCTGACAGGACCACAGCCTCCCTCCCCGCTCCGCGGGCCCCTCCCTCCCTCTCTCCCAGAAGGATGGACACAAGGGGCCAAGGGGCCCAGTCAGTCAGACCATTTCCTGTCTTCTCAGCCACAAGGATGAAAGGGCAGAGGTGACGGTCATAATGCCTGCATCCCAGCTGGCCACACTGCCAGGAACTGAAAGTGCAGCCGCCAGCATCCCTGCAGTGTCCCCCAGGGCCCTGCACACTCTTTTCCCCACTCAGCGAAGCCCATGGAGTGGGGTGGGCACGGGGGAAGAACCTCATCTTTACAGACTCCCCAGCAGCACTGAGGGGATGACACCCAGGCACTGCCACAGATGCCCCACCAAAGGGGCCCAGACCCAAGAGGCCTCCAAGCAGAACCGGCTGAAACCTCAGCCTGCAGAGCCCAGTGCCACCCACCTCACTCTCCACCACTCCTGGCCCCTCTGGCTCAGTTCCCTCCTCAAACACACCAGCTGCCAGCTCCATTCCACCACTGGGCCTGCCACCACACCCCCACCTGGGAGGCTCTCCGAAGGGCTGGGCTTCCTCTAGTCTAGAACCTTCTGAGAGGCCTAAATCCCCCAAGGAATCCAGACGATGGCCTTCTGGCACGAGGGCCAAGCAGCCCAGGTTGAGACAGAAAACTCGATAAGGCACCTCTCTGTGAGCCCCTGCTGCTATTGCGAGGAGCACCTACAATACTGCCCGGCCCTATGCAGCTCAGGGAAGGCAGCCCAGCCTGAGCCAGCAGGCAGGCTGCTGAGCTGCCGTCTTTCATGACGGCAGGGCACCCCCAGAATCCAGGTTTATAGAGACATGCCCTTTGATTCCTCATGGCATAAACCAAACCACCAGAGAGAATGCTGGGCCCAGAGCCAACGCGGTGACTTTTCTCTGCAAGTTCAGCAAAGGCAGCACTCATAAAACATCTCTGACTGGTTTCTGCTGGAACTCTGAACAGGCACCCGGAATGTAAAAGGCAAGAGCCAGGTCATCCTGAAGTCCCAGCAGAGGTCTACTTTCCTGCAGGCAGCCGAGGGCACAGGCAGTGCCCAGGGAAGACAGCAGGGGCTGGCAGACAGTGGCTCCCGGGCATCAAACACTCCACAGAATAAGCTCTGGCCCCCACAGGCCGGCTCGCACCCTGCGGACCGACCACCAGGGCCCAGGAAGCAGCCAGTGGCCAGGACTGGGGCAGCCCCAGGAAAGGGTGATCCTGCAGCCCCTGCAAGCAGTTCCCTACCCCCCAATTGTACCCATTCCCAAAATCGGTTCTGAGCCCCCTCTTCCTTTGCCCTCAATGGCTACCTGGCTTGTGGGGTTCTTACTCAAGGCTCCTAGACGCCTGGGGATTCACCGATAGAATTTTAGGACTCCATTTACTTGGATGGGAAAAAAAATTGTTTATTTGCTCTAACCTCTCAAATTTTCTTAATGTAAGCAACTAACCACAACAGCATCAGTAGTGTGTGAACTGTCACCAACAAAAACCACAGGTATCCTATCTAATAATAGAGTAACATGTAAATTACCATCACTCCGCTACGCCCACGATTGGGCGGCGGGAGGCTGGGGGGCGGGACTCGGGGTGGCCTATCCGGCCATTGAGAGGCAAGGATCCCCTGC
The DNA here is from genome assembly GCF_951640355.1 of Cnephaeus nilssonii. NCBI lineage: Eukaryota > Metazoa > Chordata > Mammalia > Chiroptera > Vespertilionidae > Cnephaeus > Cnephaeus nilssonii. Next base: position 34,017,138 of record NC_137091.1, read on the forward strand.
CACTGAGGGGGGCTACCCTGCTGTTGAGAGGCGCAGGGGGCGGGACTCCCGCCCCCTGTGCCTCTCAACGGCCAGATCCGTGGCCGCTGAGGGGGCCTGCCGCGGACACCCAGCTGCACCTCTCAACGGCAGGGTAGCCAGGTGTCCCCGGCAGCCCCCCTCAGCGGCCGCGGACCATCAAAAGTGGGGGAGCTGGGTGCCTGTCTGCTCCGGCACCAGGCACCCAACTCCACCGCGAAAAGTGAAAGCGTGTAGGGGACCCTACACGTGCATGATTCAATCATGCACTGGGCCTCTAGTTTTCATATATCACTGATGTCACAGTATCTCAAATTATCACTTTTGCTCTCACTACTTCAAAATTAAGGTGGGTATGGGACCTGTGGCTTTTTTTTATTTAATAGAGGCCCTATGCACAAAATTTGTGGATGGGGGGAAGAGGGAGACGGTCCCTCAGCATGGCCTGCATCCTCTCCAATCTGGGACCACTGGCTCCTAACCACTCACCTGCCTGCCTGCCTGATCACCCCTAACCACTCTGCCTGCCTGCCTGATCACCCCTAACCACTCTGCCTGCCTGCTTGATTGCCCCTAACCGCTCTCCCTGTTGGCCTGATTGCTCCTAACTGCCCCCATTTCTGCACCTGCCATTGTGGCTTTGTCTGGAAGGAAGTCCGGAAGGATGTTCGGAAGACGTCCAGTATAATTAGCGTATTACCCTTTTATTAGTATAGATGTGTTGATAAAGTATATATTACTATACCACAAATTTATTTTTAACATGTTAATAACTATTTCAATATAACTGGTTTTCCTTGTAATCCTCTGTGTTTTACTTCATGCATTTAAAAACATCATGCTGAGGAGGGTGCAAAGGTCTCTCTGGTGCCCACACAGTCCACAGCACAATTTAGGACAAGATTCTTGCCCTAGAATGTGTCACCACTTTTGGATGGAGCCACACTGCCAAGGACCAGTCTGTTTCCTCATCCTCAGCCTCCAGCACAGGCCTGGCACCAAGCCCACTGGCTGACTGTCAGCCAGGCCAGCCTGCTCACCCTGGTTAGAGGGGCCTCTAGGCAGCTGGCCAACAGCTCCGCTCTGTCTCCCTCTCTCTAGAGGAGGGTCAGGGGGCTAAGCAGAAACAACTGAGAGAGGGCTGTGTGGAGTCTGGACCAGGCCTGGGAAGGGCTGGGGAGGGCAAAGGGGCACTCAGTGGCCAGTACACAGACCCACCCCTACCCCAGCCCAGGGTCAGCCTGATGCCTCCTCTCCAGGAGCAAAAGGTCCTATCAGGGTGGGAACGAGCTTTGATTTACAACCTGACTCCTCCAGATTCTTTCTCTCCAGAAGAATGCTGACTCTAGTGTGACCTATGATCCAACAGGTACACACCCAGGGAAGCTCACCTGCTACTTCTCTCTGGGCAAAGGCTCTCTGGGCAGCAGATCCCTGGGAGCCACTCAGTTAAAGAATTGAAGATACTTCTTCATCCTACTCAAAATTATGTCCCTCTCCCACCCACAACTCCTTTCCTCAATTTCTAAGAGCCTCCCGGAGAGTGGATCGGCCTATTGGACAATTTAGAGTAAATCCCCCTTTTCTTCATTCAGCAGCATGTCACCCAGCACCCATGACAGGGTAGCCACATGGCCGTGGAGATACTAACTGAACAGGTCCCTAGAGGCATAAAGGGCAGCAAGCCCTCACCAAACCATCATGGGCAGGCGTGCAGACGTGAGGAAGCATCCTGCCAGTGGGGAAAACTGGGACTCTCTGGAACTCAGGGGCTGGGGGGGGGGGGAAGCGGGGGGAGAGGATGGGGTCAAGAAAGGATTCTGAACAGGGACCATCTGAGCTGGTCCTGCAAGTATGTGAACAATTATGTCAGAGGAACAGGACACTTCAGGGCCAGCAGGTGGGCAGGCAAAGGGGAGAGGAGAAAGAAAAGAGCCATGTGGGGGAGCAGATGCAGGCAGGTCCTGTACAGGGGAGAAGGCTCAACTCTATCCAGGGAAAGCTCAAGACATGGTCCAAGGAGAAGACAGGGCTTCTTCCCACCAAGTGCCATGGAATGGGGTGGGGGTGACCTCAGAGCAGGCGGACCCTCTGTCTCAGACTTGAACTCCCTTCCTAGAGAGAACTGAATCAACCTGACACAACCTCCAGAGGAGGATTTCAAGTTGAATCTGAGATGCTATCTTAGGGCTTGCACTACTCCCAAAATCACATGGCACACAGCCCAGGACTCCCATGGCCTCTCCTGGCCCAGGCTCTTAATGCCACCAACTCAGACTCCCTGGGAGCCCATGACCATGACTTGATGGTGGGGTGTCCCATTATGTCTGAGTTCAGACCCATGCCCTCCATGGCACACACCAAGACCAGAGGAGGCGGATGGATGACACAGTCCCATGTGTCCACCTGCCCCAGTGGCCCGTGAACACCTAAGGGTAGGCTCAGTACTATTCCTGGAAAACAGCAGATGCCCACCGTGTGTCCTAAGATCTTCCAACCTTGGAGGCCAATAGAGGGGGTCACTTTCTATTGTCATTCTCCCCCAAATAAAGATGCACTCATTCTACCGGTTCCTCCATTCTGATCTCAGCACCCAGCCTTGCATCTGGGGAAGTTCTCCCTCTTCTACCACTGCCGTTCCTAGCCCAGCACCACCCGGCCCACATGCTGTCCTCCTCCTGAACTCACACACAGCCCAAGGCAGTGATCATCGAAAAAGCAGATATGAGCAGATTAAAGCACTTGAAGGGCTCCAGGCCCTCAGGACAAAGTCTGGAGAAGCCATCTCGGGCACCACACCCTCCAACGCGGAGACTCACACTCCCGTGCCCAGAACACTCTGAACTCTCAACCTTTGCTCAAATGTTCCCTTACCTGGGACACTATCACCAATGCTGCGGTGTGACCCCGCCTGTCCATACTTTCGCCCACTAGGACCACTCACTCATTCTTCCATGCAGCAGAATTTATGAAGCACCTACTGTGTGCACTGCGCACTAGGGATGCCCGGGAGTGAACCAGAGAAAGGTCCTGACCTTACATTCTAAATGGGAAGACAAGAAGCATAAAAACCTATGTACTATATACTTTAGTAGAACAGGTACTTTGGGAAGGCTTCTCTAAGGAGGTGACATTGGGCCCCGAAGGAAGTGGGGAAGTGCCCCCATGTCAAATACTGCCTCTTCCCCAGCGCCCAGGGCCCTGGCGCCCTGGCAACGCGCCGCCTTCCCATCTGACGGTCTTGGCCATGAATGCGCGCGTCCACCCGAGCCCCCACCTCGGCCGGGCCGCACAATGGGGACGAATGGGTCCTCCCCCTGCCCCCTACCCAGGACCCAAAGGGAGCGGGGAGCGGAGCTGCGGGCTCATCGCCGCCCGGGACTCGGAGGGCGGGACGAGCCTCCCCGAGCGAACACGCGCAGCGCGCCGCCACCCAGAACGCCGGCGGGGGCTGTCACCCACCGGGCAGCCAGGAGGCCCAAGCCCCTCTCCGCGCCGCCGGGCGAGGCCGGGCACTGGAACGGCACTCACCTCCTGGCAGTCGCCATGTTCGCCCCGCTCCCGCGTCACGTGAAGTGCGGCATCAGCTGAGGCCCGGCCGGTCCCTCTGCGGGGGGCGGAGCCTGGGCGGGGCGGGGGCGGGGCTGGGGGAGCCGGAGCCCCGAGGAACCCCGGGAGGTGGAGCCCTGAGGGGCGGAGCATCTCTCTGCTCAATGGCTCAGGGCTACAGCGAGGGGCGGGGCCGAGGCGGGAGGGCGTGTCCGGAGGGCGGGGATGCCTCGATTCTGCAGCCCCCGGACCTGGAGTCTCAGCCCGCCCTGGGAGGGACACCTGGCGGAGGAAGCCCCTGACCCAAGCTAGGGGTGGGCCAGAGGTGACAGCTATTGCTTACGAAAGGCAATGGCTTGAGCAAAAGCCCGGGCAATTGGAGTAACAGAAAAGTTCAGTGTCCAGGAGAGAGGGTGTGGGAATGAGGGTGGCCTTAGAGTAAGGTGACCAGATTTTAACATTGGTAAAGCGGGAGGGGGGGGGGGGAGGTTCTTGATTAAAAATTTGGTCTATATGGAGCAACAAAAATTTTCATAGAATGGCCAAAACCGGTTTGGCTCAGTGGATAGAGCGTCGGCCTGCAGACTGAAGGGTCCCAGGTTCGATTCCGGTCAAGGGCATATACCTTGGTTGCGGGCACATCCCCAGTAGGAGGTGTGCAGGAGGCAGCTGATCGATGTTTCTAACTCTCTATCCCTCTCCCTTCCTCTTTGTAAAAAATCAATAAAATATATTTTTAAAATTTTTTTTCATAAAACGCAAAAATAGTATTGTAATATATTTTTTAAAATTTCAACGTAAGTACAATTTACAAATATAATAAATAAATAATTATGTATAGTATTATTTTATTCTTTGGCATATTTCTCATTTGAGTGAATTTTTTTTAGTAGATTGCTGTCGTTGTTTAAAAGGTCATGAATTTGCTGTAATGTAAGTCGTAAGTGTCACTTTCAAGGCCGGCGCTAGACTTTTTGCCGCCACTATAAAATATAAATAATACGAGTACTGTCTGCTAAATTCAAGAACATTTATGTATTTACGAAATAAATAAATAAATTACTTACCTAAATTATCTGAATAGCTGATTTGTAATGACATCATTTGTTTAACTAGCTCACTAGCATGCAGTACGATGTGTATCGTCTGAGAGACAGTTACAAAATGTTTTCGTCGTTGCCAATCCCAAAAAATGCCATTGTTCATTAAGTCCAAACAATGGTGGTCGAATTCTAACAACTGATCAACAATGCGAACTTTGATAAGCAGTTCTCAATAATCAGTTCTCAACAATTATTTGTTATTATTAAAGTTTAACATTATAAAATTAACAAAAATAATATAAAACTCATATCCTGGCTAAATGGCCACATGGCCGCCGAAAACCATATATTCCCTTCCCGTTCTCCCGCCGTTCCCTAGCTTGTCGTGCATTCTTTCCAAAAATCGGGACTTTTTTAAAACGCTGCGGGACGCGGGACAAATTGTTAAAAATCGGGACTGTCCCGCCCAAAGCGGGACGTCTGGTCACCTTACCTTAGAGGTAAAAGCAAGGATCAGATCCTGCTGGGCTTTGAATATGGGGCTGGGGCTTTATGTCTGGTAGGAACTTTCCAAGCTCCCTCAACTGCAGGATGAAGGAGGACCTGGAGCAGGAAGGCCAATGAGGGTCTCTCGGGAGGGTAGGCACGTAGAGGAGACAGTTCAGGAGGGAGACTCTACCAGAGAGCATTCCCCTCTGCTCTGCTGGACACTGGTGTTAGGTGCAGGGTCCTCCTGACAGCTGGGCGGAGGGTACCAGGGAGGGGAGTGGGAAGTAGGTGTTCCAGGAGAGCAACCTGGGCTGCAGGTGCCTGAGAACAACAGTCATATTAACAGCTACTGCCAACTTACTGTGCCCCAATCCTCTGCAATGTTAGCTCATTGAGTCCTCATCACAGCCCTGTGAGGTAGGCTCCCTCCTGAATGCCATTTTACTGAGGCCCAGAGAGGTTGGTAACTAGCCTGAGGTCACACAGGGGCCAAGTTCATGCAGTTAGTCACACCCCTGAAGAGTGGCCCACACTGGCTCCGTGAAGGAGAGGGACCCATTGCTGGGGTCCTGGGCCATAGGATGGTGTGCAAGTGTGTGTGGACAGGAGGTGGGTCCCAGCACATGCCCCTGGACTCCTAACCCCAGCCCCCAGCCGATTCAAAGCTGAAAGTAGCTTCTAGTTGAAGGGCTTGAGTGTGGGGTGTCTCTTGTTTCTTTATCAAGACAAGAATGTGGGTCTCCGTGGCTGGGCTGGGGGGTGGAGGGCACCAGGGCCTATGAGATGGAGAAGCAGCTGTTGTTTGTCCCCCCCCCCCCAAAGCTGGGAAGAGAGCAGGCCCCTGAAATAGGGGGAGGAATCGAGCCAGACCATAAGCAGAGTGGGTAGCACCACATGGCTGCTTCAAATCTCAGTACCATCCCTGGTTTCCTCACCTGTCGGGTGGGAGCTGATGGTACCCACCTCATGGGACTGCCTGAGAATTTCCTGAGCAAACACCCAGGCACCTTTAGCGCCCATGGCACAGCCAAACAGGCCAAAGCTGCCAGGAGGAAGGTGGCCTTTCCAGATAAATGCAGATAAGATCAAGGAGAGGTGATGGGAGCAGGGCTCCCCACCTGCCTCCCCCTTTCCACTATGCATAGGAATTCTCAGGGGTCTCTGTCCTCCAGGCAGGACCCCGGAGCGGGTCCATCAGCCAGTGTCAAGGGAGGAAACCAGAGGCACAAGGCCCTACACCCCACTGCCGGCCCTGGGTCCCCAAGAACTTGAGCCTCCCATTAAGCAGTTGCTCTACCTTCACCTAAAGAGACTTGATGTCCTAATAAGGGACACTTTTTAAAAATAACCAATGGTGAGCAGAATGCTCACTTTATGGAAGGAAAATCCTGTTCAAGAGCTCGTCGTCGTCCCTCTGACCTTTCTTACATAAAATACGTCAAAATTAAGCTCCTTGCCAGCTCTGAGTATGTATGAATGTGAAAAAGAAGTGAATATGCTAAACATCCACAAAATAATAAGGGGAGGGCACCTACCAACTGAGTGGAGCGCTCTTGTTTGTGAGCAATAATAGGAAGGCCCTGCCCATGAGGCCTGCCCACCCAGGCCCCTCTGGACCAGGGGCCGTTCCTGCCAGTGTTAAGGAGCCTGGCACAGAGGGCTGCCCACCACCCCTCCGCCCTCCCCATCAGAGCTCTGGCCGGGGCACCAGGAGGCGTGGCCCTGGGAGCAGGAGACGATGGCGTAGTTATTCATGCAGGGCAGGCCCTGGACACTGCTGGGAGCCAGAAGGCAATTGGGGGAAGATTGATTTTACAGAGTTGGAGCGGGAGTGTGTAAATCAACAAGAGAGCGGCAGGCAGCATGCTCGGGCCTCACGCGGAGATACCTCCGAGGTCACAGGCCCTTGGCTGAAACAGTCTCCCCTCTAGTGACCCACAAGCAGCGGCTGGGAGATGTTTGTGCTCAGCGGACCCAGCAGCCGGAGGACCGTAACTTCCCGGGGAGTGCCCCGCCCCCGCCAGAGGCCCCGTGGAAACCAGCTCCCTGTGCCGCTGTGACACGGGGTCCTGCCAGGCTTCCCTGCCCTGCCTACCCCTCTCACCCTGGCCACAGGCTCTGGCCGCTCCCTGGGCACGGCTGACCACGGGCTGCCTGGAGATGGCAGGCCCAGGGGTGACCACCAGCCAGACTCTGACTCATGAGCCACCCTTGGGGCCTTTTAGGGGGGTCCCCAGAAGAGCCATGCCATGGGCCCCATCCATCTTCTGCTGCACACCAAGGACACTGGCCTGCTGGAGGTGGCCTGGCCCTGAGCCGTCACTCAGGAAGCCACTCTGTGACTGGCCGCACTGGGAGGGGGTGGGGTCTAGACCCTCCCCTAGAGATCTAGGGACAGAGAGGAAGAGGAGCCCTCAGTGTTGTTCCCAAGGAGCCCCCATCTGGGAGGGCCGACAGCAGGGGTGAATGCACTATTTCTTACTGTGGTGAGCAGGGCGTTCCTGAGAAATTCCAGGCAGGAAAGCATGGGGTCCGGGCCCATGGCTGGCGGGAAAGAGGCCTCAAGAGGGTTGGAGGGGAGATCTGGAAAGAGCCAGCAAGACTCGGCACCAACCACATGGGGGCCCCAGCTTCGGGTGGTGAAACCCCACAGGGAGTGTCATTTGGGGTTTCTGGGATCGCGTTTTTGCCTTTGCTGAGAACGGAAGACTGGGCTAAGACACCAGCGCCAAATAGGCTGAACAGAAAGATGGGGGGCGGGGGGAGATAGAGGGGTGTAGGTATGTGGGGCTTGAGGTGGGGGCGGGTGGCATATTCTAGCCTGACCTCACCCTCGGTGGGGAAGGAAGGAGCGTGATGGGAATGAAATGCCCGCAGCTGCCTCTCCATCATGGCTCTGCAGGTGCCCCCTTCAGCGTCCGCAGCGGCAGCCCTCGCCCTCCCACTCCTGAGGCCAGCGTGGCCTGCTCTTCCCTCCAGGACACGCCACAGCTGTCACCACCATCCGTCAGGCCCCGGAGGAGCCCACATCACGTCCTTCTCCTCCTGCCCGCCTGCCCCTGTCTCCGTCCTCCTGCAGGAAGGAGGCGGCGGCGCTGAGGGGCCTCCCTAGGAAGCCCCGTCACCGCCTCAGATGAAGTGGTCCCTGTTGAGTGCTTTGCCAGGGTCTGCGGGGCAATTCAAGATGAGAAATGGAACAGTGGCTTCGGAACGGCAAATCATTCCAACAGCACCTTAAAAACATCAGCGGAAACAAGCTCTTTGTGTGTGTGTGTGTGTGTGTGTGTGAAAATGGGGAATATATTGTTTTCCACTGTTTGGAAGACTGTTTTCTCATCTTGAAGTCACAAGCTGTTTTCTTCCAGAGAGACTTATAAATACATCCAATTATTGACATTCAGTATGGGAAATAAGGTTCTGAAATGGTTTTCTTCTGCGCACGCGGAGTGGGCTGGCCAGGGTGGGCAGGTGATAATTACTTTTATTTCTTACAAGTCCTGGTCATATTGGTGCAGAGCGGCTGCTCTCCCCACCTTTTATTGCTTTCACCTTGATTACATTTCCCATGTTGTGCAGGGCTATTCATTGGAGTAACTTTATTACCACATTTCAAGATCTTGATAAAAATGAAAGATATTCCTAATATCCAAAGTGTGAGTGCAAAGGTCCGGGGCAGGGGAATCTGGTTCCGTGGCTCCTGTCCTGGAGAGAAATCTCCCCGGGGGACGGGCTCTCCCCTGCCCAGCTCCAAGTTACTGAGCGTCTCTGATGCTCCCGCAAATATTCACAGCTGCCCCTCGCCTAAGTTCGTGTCAGGGTAGCAATTCAAGGAGGATGCTTTCAGCCCTCCCTGAAACCACCCACAGACCGTGGTGAGGAGATCGGATGGGGTGCCCCATGAAACACTCAGCACAGCCCCTGGCTCCTGAGGACCAGCATCCTCACTTCAGTGGTCCTGTGAGAAGTAAGGTAGCAGGAGAGGACCAAGACCCTCATCCCCAAGGGGTGATGACGACCAAGATGCCCGGTGAGTTCCCTCTCAGCCCTGCCCACCTGCAGAGCAACTTCCACATAAAGGGGTGGGTCCACAGCCCCAGGCCCGAGTGGTCAGTGCTCACTGCCTTCCAGAGGACTCCCCCTCGAGCCAGCCGGGATCCTTGCACGTGGGCTGGCACTCTAGCAAATGAAGAGCTGCAAGGAGGTTTGTGAGACAGGTTAGGGACATAGAATAGATCGCAAAAGTGACTTCAAATTCTGGTCCCTGCCGTGTCCACATCCTCGCTTTGTGATGCTGCAGCTCCTCCCATTCAGAAGAGGAGTCTTTTCCACCAGCCCTTGAATCTGGGTGGCCACGAGACTTACTTTGGATTGTGGGACATTAGTGAAAGCCGAGGTCCTGGAAGGTGTCCGTGCCCTGGGCTGACCCTCTGGCCACTCTTGGGCGCCCTGCCCATGTGAAGATTCCCTAGCTACCCTGCCAGAATGTCAGACACCTGTTCCACAGCCTGCCAACCAGCAGACACACAGGCGAGGCTGACCTAGAAGATCAGGCTCCGGCCAACCCGGGTCCAGCAGAGACCAGCTGGGTAGGCCCTCAGAACCGTGAGCTACATAAATGGCTGTTTGGAGCCATTACCTGGGGTGGTTTGTTGTGCCAGGTTATCAAAGCTGATGCGGAGCAGAGAGCGGAGACCCGCCTCCCCAGAGAGGAGGCTGAGGACAGGCGCCAGAGGGGCTGGGAAGGAGTCCAGAACAGGCCTCCCAACATGTGCCACTTGGGCATCTGAATTATTTTGAGCTGAAAGAAATGGAGCCCCTGCAGGCTCACGAGAAAGTTTTACTGCTCCCTTAAAGAATTTAATTAGGGACCTTGCCCATAAAAAGAGTTATTACCGGAAATAACTTGTTATGACCTGTCTATAGGACAGGACAAGTTCCTAATTACTGAACATCTGCTCTTCTTATCGTCCTGCGAAATGACCTTCCTTCCCTCTGGAGCCCCAACATGCTTACCTCATCCTTAGCTAAGGCGCATGTACATCCTTTTCTCTTTCTGTCTCGGAACCTCTCATGTGTGTGGGTTCCCGTAAGCCTGTATAAAACTGAATTTGGTTATTTTCTCTTGTTAATCTGTCTCATGCCAACTTAACTATGAGATCAGCGAAAGGACCCCGGGAGCGGGGAGGAAAGTCTTCCTCCTCCACAGCTATTTTCACGAGGAATTCGGGGAGATGTAGGGTGCCAGCATCTTCTTCCCTGGGGAGAAAGTGTGACCTTCACCTCACCTCTGCCTGGAGCGCAATTTACTGTCGGAGAAGGCTGTAGGGACCTTGATTCTGCCTCAGCACCGTGTGGTTGCACCGCGTGGTTGCACCGCCTTGGGGGCCCCCGGAGGCAGCCCCACCACATGCTCACAGCTGTGCTGTTGCTGGAGGCTGGGCAGCAGTGGTGCAGAGAAGTGAGGCCCCGGGGTGGGGGTGGGGGCGTGCTGGGCAGCAGACTTGTAGCACAGGAAGTGGGAAGACTCTGTGGGCTTTTGCAAGAATCACTCTGGGGAGCCCCAGGAGCACCTGGAAGAGACTTTCAAGGCCGCTGTAATACAGATGGGACTGGCGCCAATTAAATCCAAATGATCATGTCGATAGAGCTTTGTGTCCACTGAAAGCCCGCAAGCCTGGCCTGGGGACTTGGCCTGCACTGCCACACCCCAAAGCAAGGCTGGCAGGGGGTGCGTACAGCACGGGTCTGTGCCGGGTGGCCTGGATGGGTAACTAACGGTGACCGGCGGTGGGGAGTTCACCCCTAGGCTAGCCTTCTGGAGAAGACCACACCGAGCGTAGATCTAGAGTAGAGAGCCCTGCTCCTTCCCGAGCAAAACACCTCACGGAGCTGCTGCAGAGACACCTGCCCAAGTCCAAGTCTGGGACTGTCCGCGCTGAGTCCCCACCCCACTTCCCAGTGCTACAAGCGTAATGCCCATTCCATCCGAAGCATCTTTTACAAAGATTAATAGATACCCAAGACGTTGCCACTGCTGTGCTCAGTCCAGACAGTAGCACGACCTCTGAACGAGATGCCAAGTTCACTGACAGCGCGGTGAGCTGGCGGGTCTCACTCCCTTCTTCATCCTTTCGGGCACTGAGTTTAGTCTTTGGGAAAATCACAATTTCATCTCTAGATCTCAGAGATCGGTATTTAGGGCTGGAGGGAGAATTCACTGACCATCATTTCACAGTGGAAATGCCAGAGGCAGGAGCTTCTGCACAAGGACCCTCCGAAGAAGCACTCATCTCAGGGCCCAGACCACAGATTCGCCCGCAGGACCAGATGTCCGCCCACTCAAGGCCTCTTCCAGTTTCCTCCCCGTGAGGCCGGCAGCTGACAACGGCTGCCCAGAGCCTCGGGGCCCGTGCCGGTGAGGGTGGGCACCAGGCCTGCGCAGGGAACTGGGAGGTGAAGAGACCAAAGACCTCCACCAGCACCTCCTCTGCTGGAGGGAGGAGGCCGAAACCGGGCCGAGAAGAGCATGCGGAATCTTGGTGGATGTCCCCTGAACTCCAGGCTGCGGAGCTGGCGGCTCAGAAACCCCTTTCTACCTTTGGACCTGGCTGTCACCAAGGGTGTAGTTTGTCCCGCTGTCAAATTACACTTGTTATGTGAACTTAAGGGTCCTATCTAAGGAGGTTCCAGGCCTCAAGGGAAGGCCCACCCAGCAGAGGAGCAAGCTCCGAGCTCTTCTGTGTGGTTATGGGGGGTCGGGGGGAGTGAGGGAGTATGCAACCCGGCCCTCGGAAATCTTGGTTTGGGGGGCTGAGATGTGGCTCAGACACCTCAGCCCACACAGCTGCATGTGGTGTGTAGCCAGGTTCTGGATTCATTGTGTGGGCAGCCACCACGGCAGCCTAACCTCTCTAGTGTCTTCAGCTTCCTCACATGACGAGGCCAAGCCCTGTCAGCTGCCTCTCCAGGGATGAAACATGGACGCTGGGCATCAGCCCTGAGTTCCAGCACACCCCCCCCCCCAATACCATCACACACCCTCTTTTCTCCTCAGTGAGAGCCCATCATGCCCAAGACCCTTTCCGCCATACTTCCCTGTGAGGCCAACTCTTTCTGCCCTCCTCACAGCCCAGTCAGGAGAGCTCACTGGCCGGCCCAGGGGACCGTGGTACCCACGGAGCTCCAGCCCTGCTGGCCCGAGAGCCCGTTAGCCATCACTCCCACCCCAAGATTCACATCGAATGAAAGCTTGCTGATACCAAATGGTAGAAGGCTTTGGGAAAATAAGTGGGAACATTTACTTTGGAAAGCACTTTGGAAATATCTATAAAACCAAAAAAAAAAAAAGTACAACTCAGCCTTCGGACCAGTCATTGCACCTCTCATCACCTACCCCTGCACAGGAGGAACCGCTTCCCTGTGCCGATGAAAGCCGGAAGCCACCTGTGCATAAACCGGAGTGTGAACCCTCATCAGCTCACCGCCGCGAGACCCGTGAAAAGGAACGCCCACCCACGGGGGCCATGGTGGGTGGTTTGTGTTTTGCAGGAAAAGGCCTGGTTGTTAATTAAGAGTGTGAGAATAAGCAAGTCATCTTTTCTGTCAAAGAACAGTTTAGACAGCTGCCATGTTGGCCACATGGCTTGCAGCTCCCCTGGGGGCTGCCATCTTGAAACAGCAAAGCCCAACCCCTCCCTTTGAATTTGCCAATCTCGAAAGACTGTGCGCCTGAGCTCCAATCAAGAGCAAAGGACAGGTCACGTGCGCAAGGGATTATAAACCCAAGCAGCCCGCCTGCACGGTGTGCACGTGCTTCCAGACCATGTGTGTGCACCCTTCTACGTAGAAGTAAATATGTTTGCCTTGCTGCCTGGCTCCCGAGTGTTTTGTATTCTACCAGAACCCCTGACTTGGGGGGGGGGCTTGCCTTATTTCTAACAGGAGGACCACAGACAGAGTGTTTCCAGGGCAGGGCCAGGAGGACAGTTAGGTGTTGGGTGGGGGAGGACCCTAGTTCATGGGAACCCAGAGCCTGTGTGGGCAAGCCCACCCCCCACCTCTGCCCCCACCCCCGACTCTTCAGTTCCTGCCTGCTGCCTCCCAAACTCCCCCTCTCTGCACTACTGACCCCCATCTCCCAACCTCCCAGACCCAGAGCCCTACAACTCCAGCTCTGCCAACATGCACTCTTGAACCCTGACCCCTAACCCCCAACTTCACACACCAACCACTACCTGTCTTGCAGTCCCCACAACCTCTGTCCTCCACCTCCTCTCACCCTACCCTGGCCCTTGCCCCCACTCCACAGTCAGTGAGTCCCTCCCAGAGAAACGATCCTCCCTCATTTCTACAGCCCTGGAGAGAAATGGAAGCAAATCCTCAGGTGGAGTGGCTGCCAGTGAGAGGGAAATGTCCTTCTAGGCTTTTACTCATCAAGGAAGGGAATGCCCCCCCTCCCCCGCCCCAGGATTCGCAAGAAGGCATTCAGTCTCCTCCTCCCTCTGAATTTCCAGCCTCCTCGGTGGTTTCCATGGATTCTGAGATTGCTCCCAGCACCGGAGCTCCAACGAGGGGAAGGGAAGTGAGGGGCGTGGCCTAGTCCTCTGGGGGAGGGGAAGGGAAGCTGCTCCACTGCAGCCCCCCCTCCCCCACCCAGGCCCACCTGCTTCCCCACCTCCTCCTGGAGACCTCGGGGCTCCCAGGGGGTTGCTGGGGACTTGCCAGGGGCCCTGCGTGTCTCATCTTTCTTCTGGATGGTGCAGGGGCCTCCAGATACTGTGCTCTGGCCTAAAAGACCTCAAAGGAGCTGAGAAGCTGAGTGAGAAAATGCCAACAGTGACCACAGCAAGCAGGAACTCCGCCCAAACAGCTGGTGAGAAGAGCAGGAGAGGGTAGGAAAGGGGCCTTGTCTCTGTTCTGCTGGGTCCCGGGAGCCCAGCCAAGGGCTCACTTGGGACCCCTGTTTCTGGTGCCCGCGTGCTGGCTGCAGACTCTGGGCCACTGCAGAGGAAGATGTGGTGGGGACGCACTGGCCATCATCTAGGTGGGGAGTGTCCATCCTGCCCAGTGTAGCCCCTTCTAGAGCAGGTGCAGGGCATTTCCCACCCCATCCCCACCCTATCGCTGTGGCTGCCCTGAGCCCCAAAACCCGTTCACTTTTTTTTTTTTAATATATTTTATTGATTTTTTTACAGAGAGGAAGAGAGAGGGATAGAGAGTTAGAAACATCGATGAGAGAGAAACATCGATCAGCTGCCTCCTGCACACCCCCCACTGGGGATGTGCCCGCAACCAAGGTACATGCCCTTGACCGGAATCGAACCTGGGACCCTTGAGTCCGCAGGCCGACGCTCTATCCACTGAGCCAAACCGGTTTCGGCAAAACCCGTTCACTTTTGAGGGCTGCTGAGTGTGCAGGCCATTGCCCTGCTGAGGGTCCAGCTCAGCTAGAAAAGATTCACGGAGAGCTGCTTTCAGAGATGGGCAGACAGCCGGGCAGGCTGCTAAGGGAGGGAGTACCTGTGGGACCAGGCTGCCCTCCTGGGTTTCTCCCCAGCTGGGTCTCAGCAGGTTCTGAGGACGGCGTCACACCCTTCCAGGGATACCCTTTTTCAGTGTTCATTTATTTGTTCAAGTCCATTTTTGTTGTTTGCAACCAAGAGCCCAGCCTTGATACATCGTTTCCGGTGGGTGTGTGGTCTGCACTGGGCAGTCACTAGTAGATCCTAGCTTCACTCCAGCGGACTGAGTCAGAATCCCCACCATGAAGATGCGACCCAGCTCGACACCGGGCTCCTATCCCTCAACTCTGCCCCTGCCCGCTGAAGGCTGCCCACTGGCCATACCCCCTCATCTTCTTTATCCGTTCACCACTCACCCCAAACCTTGTCTCGATCTTCACATTCACCCTGGATGGCTCATGAGACCTGGAAAGGAGGCCATTCATTTGCAACCTTAAGGGTCCTTGTGCAGAAACTCCTGCCTCTGGCATTTCCACTGTGACACGATGGTCAGTGAATTCACCCTCCAGCCCTAAATATCCATCTCTGAGATCTGGAAATAAAATTGCGATTTTCCCAGAGACTGAACTGAATGCCCAGAGTGCTCCGTGACCCAGCAACCCTATTCCTGGGTGTGCACCCAGCAGAAATGTGAGCATCTGTAACCGGCAGACATGGACAAGGCCGCTTAGAGATGCGCTCGTCAGAAAAGTCCCAAACTGGAACTACCGGAATGCCCATCTGTGGTAGATTGGATAAATAAAGAGGTGTTCTCGTACCATGGAATCCACACCACCAGGCGGATGGATCTCAGAAACACGATGTTGCATGAGATCAGCCAGACGCGGAAGAGCGCATGTGTCTATGTTGCTCAAGAGCTGAGTAATTTTTAATATATTCTTATTGATTTCAGAGAGGAAGGGAGAGGGAGAGAGAGATAGAAACATTAATGATGAGAGAGAAGCACTGATTGGGTGCCTCCTGCAAGTCCTACACTGGGAATTGAGCCTGCAACCTGGGCATGTGCCCTGACCGGGAATCAAACCGTGACTTTCTTGTTCATAGGTCGATACTCAACCACTGAGCCATGCTGGCTGGACAGCATGTGGATTATTTTGAGTTGAAGGCAATCGAGACCCTGCGGGCCCAAAAGAAACTTTTACCTCTTCCTTGAAGAATCTGAATTGGGGGCCTTGCTTATAAGAGTTATTACCAAAAATAACTTGTCATGACCTATCTATATGGCAGGCAAGCGTCTGATTACTGACCATCTACTCTTCCTATCCCCCTCTGAAGCCCCAGGTGCCTTACCTCTGGGCATCCTTAGCTCAGAATGCCACAGACACTTCGTTTTCCTTTCTGTCTCTGAACCTCTCGTGTGTGTGTGTGGTCTCTGGCTCTCTCATGTATGTGGGGTTCCTGTAAATCCGTATGTAATTAAATGTGGTTATTTTCTCTTGTTAATCTGCCTCATGCCAATTTAATTATTAACCAGCTGGAAGAATCTAGAAGAGTGGAGTCAAAATTTTTTCTCCCCCACAAATTGCAACAGACACCACAGGGCCTGCAAACCTGAAATATTTATTACTTAATCCTTTTCAGAACAAATTTGCCAACTCCTGACCTATTGGGTGGGGGGATTGAACCCACAACCTGGGTATGTGCCCTGACTGGAGATTGAACCAATGACCTTTCGGGGCACAGGACGACACTCAGCCAACTGAGCCACCCTGGCCAGGGCCAGTCTCCCCTTCTTGAAACGCTCTCTTGCTTTGTTTCCCACCTGCCCTCCCTCTCCTGACATTCCTCCTGACTCTCTAGCCAGTCCTTCAACTGCTGACAGTTGGTCCATCCTCAAATAATGGGACCCCCCCACAGGGCTCTGTCTCAGTCCCCCCACTCTCTAACTGATGCCTCCGTGCAGGCAGCAGCAGCAGCTTCCTCTCCAGGTCAGACTCAGCCCTTGGCTCCATTTCTGTATGACCCAATCGCACCTCCCAGGTATCACGGGCAAGACAAACACCCTCAAAGAGTCACTACCTGCCCGCCATTATTATTCCCATCCCAGTGGCCTTGCAGCCAACTGTCCACACAGAAATCTGGTGTCACCTCACCTTCACAGGAGCATGCCATCTGTCACCAATTGCTGCCAGTTCTCCCCTAGATATCTCTGAACTACGCCCCCCGCCCCCTTCTCCCACACCCACTGCCCTGAACCAGGCTCCCTCTCTTTCACGCTAGGCTATTGCTAGAAACTTGAACAAAGGTATCCCAGCTTCTGCCCAGTGGTCCTTTAAATAAAAGATCTGGTCTTGTCCCTGCTCGCAGCTCTCTTCTGGGATGCCACATCACCCCTGGGCTAAAGCAGTGAGGTCTCAAGCAGGGCTGCACTTAGTATCACTTAGAGTGCTCCTCACATGTCATATCCAGATCCCACCCCCCGGCCCCCCGCCCCAGCTGGCCAGGCCTCTGGGTATCCAGCCCCAAACTTGGGTACCACTCCACCCGCCTCCTTTTGTCAGCTCTGGGCCATCTTCCACTGCCGTGTCCCCTCCGCTTCCACACTCCTGATGCTGCTCTTCTGCGTGCTGTTCCCCAGGCAACCCCTCTGCCACCTCCTCCTCCAAGGCCTTCAGGATGGGCCCGCCTTCCAGATGGGCCCGCCTCCTGTCTGCTTAGGAGGCCCTCCCCTGTGTGCTCACTGCGCCTGCGCCTGCGTTTTCCTCACCTCACACTGTCCTGGAGGCCGTGGGCTTGTCCATCTTCCCCACCAGAACTGCATCCTAGGACTACGGGACTCCAACCTGCCTCCTTCTCCTTGGCAGACACTCTCTCTGACCAATCTCAGGCTCCTCTGAGCTTCTCAACTGGCCTCCACGCTGACCTGTAGGACCTGACACTGAGCACAAACAATTTCATTCTCGCCCACACTGGTGACAGCCCCCCTGAAGTTTTTGCAGGGGCGGGGTAGCTCAAGGTTGCCAAGAATGTACTATTTGTTCAATAAACACCCAAATCTAGTCTCTCCACCCCCCCCCCACCCCCCCACCCCCGCCACCGTCTTCCTGGCTCTGGGGGAGGGTAGGAGTCTGCTTCCATAGCCCAGTTAGCCAACCGGCCTCCTCACACTGACCACCCCCACTTTTGCAGCTTTTGCTTCTCTGACTCTGCTCCAGCCCCTGCCCACTCCCCTCCCTACTCCCTCATTCTCCCTTTAAAAGGTCCTGTCACCTCAACTCAGAGTTGAGCTCAGTTCTACACCCACGTCTCTTTGTCCTACCGCGGTGGTTACTAAATAAGATCTGACTTTACTGCTTTTAGCTAGTGTCCGGCTTTGTTCTCTCACCTCCTCTAGCATCTGTGTTTGAGCGAAAAGCAGTCAGGATGTGAATGGCTCAGCTCCCCTGCCAGTGAACATCTGCCGCCCGCCTGCCCGGGGTGCTGCTCTTGGCCAGGCCTGCCACCCGCGCCAGCCAGGGCTGGCCAGCCCCTGCCCCTCGGTGGGCTCCCAGGTGGACTGATTTCCTAGGGCTGCTGTAACCAATTGCCGCACACTGATGGCTTAAAGCAACAGAAATTTATTCTTTCATGTTGGGAGGCCAGAAATCCAAAAGGGAGCTGTGTGCGGGCTGGTTCCTTCTGAGGCACTGAGGGAGAATCATTCCGTGCCCCGCATCGCTTCTGGCGGCTGCCAGGAGTCCTTGGCACTCCTTGGCTTGTGGTGGCATAACTCCATTCTTGTCTCGTTCCGGTGGACATATTTTTGTAGGACCACCATTCAAGCCACTACACCAGGGCTCGGCAGGCACCCACCCCTGTTTCTGGTGCTCATGCCGGCATCTCCAAGGGGAGAGGGCTGGGCAGGGAAGGTCTCAAAAGTGTGCAAGGGCCTAGGATGGAGAACCTGAGGACCCCCCCCCACATTCTGACAGACACACCCTCTGGCCTCTATCAACTCCTCCCCAACCATGAGCACTCAGCTCAGAGACAGGAGACCTCGTCAAGGCCTACTTCTGCCCCCCAGCTCGCTGTGTGACCTTGGTCAAGCAGGCCCCCTCTTGGCAGAGATGAGCCCCAGCCTTCCTGCAGCCCCAGCTCTGGGGCTGAGTGTGAGCTGCAGCGCCTCCTGTTGGCATCTCGGGATCCTGGCGCGCTCTGCTGTCCCAGCACAGGACGGTGGGGGATGAGGGGCTGGGTGTCCTGGGGAGGGGAGGGTCTCACCTGGGCACATGGCAGGTTTGGGAAGTCCCTGCACTTCCCAGATGGTCATGTCTTCACCGTGGCTGCATGGAAATTGCTTCTTGCCCCACTAATCTAGGTCCCTGCAAACAGTGACGATGGCATATGGTGCCCGGGCACAGAGAAGGATGCGATGAGACACCATGGGAAGCCAGTTCCTCTGGTAACAAGGGTGGGGCTGTGAGCCTTCACAGCAAGGACTCCTGAAGGGGTGTGATGTCCGTCAGGGGACTTGCCTTCAAAGGAGCCTATGAGGCAGGGACGATGTGGGAGGAAACAGGGGATCCATTCCCAAGACACTTGCGTTGACCCCAGATCCATCGTGAGCATGAAGAGAGCACAAACATGTCCACCCCACTTGCAGCCTTTCCTGGGTGGAGGCGTCTCCCCGGCCCAGTACATCACCGGTGGCTCCGGCTCTCGATGGAGGGTGGAGGACAAGGAGAGCAGCCAGGACCAGGGTGTGTGGCTGTTCTTATGCAGTGGCTAAGGCAAGAGGGTGAGGAGAGAACCAGTACTTGCTCAGCTCCACCTCACTTCAGTCTCAGAATGCACCAATGAAATAGGTACCATCATTCCCCCCATTTTATAGACGAAGAAACTGAGGCTCAGAGGAGCTAAGTAACTTGCCTAGAATCACATAGTTCTTCAACCAACAGGGTAGGATTCCAGGCCGGTTTTTTCTGGCTTCTGTGTTGCTCTCGCCTGGCCTGGCGTGGGTCAGTGGTTGAGAGTTGACCTAAAAACCAGGAGGTCACAGTTTGATTCTCGGTCACATGCCCGGGGTTGCAGGCTCAATCCCCAGCTGGGGGCGTGCAGGAGGCAGCCGATCAATGATTCTCTCTCATAATTGATGTTTCTATCTCTCTCCCTCTCCCTTCCTCTCTGAAATTAATACAAAAACATATTTTTTTAAAAAAAAGAGTAAGCCTCTACCACCTCACCCTCACCTCTGGGGCTGGTCATGGCCCCGGGTGAGCCGAGAATGGAATAATGAACACATTGCACAGACTCATCAACCACACCAAAGGCTCTGCCATTCCATTCCCCAAAGGTTTTAACAATGGTTGTATTAGGGGTGTGGGATTGTAAGGGATGGTCTTCTGTTTTCCAAATGTTTGTTCGAGTGCTTTTATTGCCATTATTGTTAAAGGGATAAACATTTAAAAATTACCTACCCAGTTGCCTTTGTCAGGAGCACAGCCAGGATCATTGACATTCAGAGGATGCTGCTCGGGGGACAAGCCGAGCATTCACAGATCCTCCAAGCCCCATTTCCCTCGTCTCACCTCAGATTGCCGGCAAGTTACTCACAGCACTTCATTTCTCTGCTTTCACACAGAGCTGCTTTTACCCACCACATCTTAACACAGTGCCCTGCGTCTCTGCTGAGGATCGATAGACAAAATGCACACGTGTAGATTGTCTCTGCATTCTCCTTAACACCTCCCTCACGGCCTCCATCTGCTGTGCTGCTCTCATCCCTCGCCAAGAGCCGGCTGGAGTCGTAGCTAAGGGAAACATGCTCTTGGTCAACCTGCCAGCCCCAAAGCGCGCAAGCTTGTCTGTTTTCACAGCGCCCACTACAGCACTGGGCATTTACTGCTGCTTCAGGCACAGCTGGATCCAGGGGCCCAAACGGTGTTATCAGGCGTGTCTACCTCCCTTTTGTGGCTTGGCTTTCTTCCCTTGTTGGCTTCATGTTGGGGCTGGCTTCTTACAGCAGCCAAGACAGCCATTCTACGTTCACAGAGCAGTTTGTAATCCCAGAGAAAGAGAGGACTTGATCCCACAAAGCCCCGGGGAGGACTGGCGTGGGTCACGTGCCCATCACTGAACCAATCAGGGTGGTAAGGGAATGAGGTCCTCTCACTGGTCAGGTTTGGGTCTGTCCCACCCCGGAAGCCAAGGGGAGGAACCAGCTGGGTTTCCCTCTGGAGCCCCGCAGGGAGGGGTCTTCCAATAGAAGAGGATGGAGAAGGAAGGTGCTGACCAGACAGACCCCCAGGCTGCCCAGTCCCTAGAATGTCATCAGATTTCGCCGCCTCTGACCTATACTTCCTCATCCTGATAGATGGCACTACCACCAGCTCTCCAGTTTTTAGAGCCAGAATGTTGCAGATTATTCTTGGTTCTCTTCTATCCCTCCCCCAAGGGCTGATGGAAACTGGAGGCATGTGGCCAGACCCAGCCAGCCAGCCATCTGGCCCAAGCCCAGCAGTGCTGGGTCCCAGCAGGGTCTTCCCAGCCCCCACTCCCGCTCTGAGAGCCCTGGAACAGAGAAGGCACGATGCCCGTTTTATGGATAAATACACCGAGGCCAAGCTGAGCTGATGATGTCTCTCCTAAGGACACACAGGAAGCCGGTGGCAGAAGCAGGGCAGAGTCCAGGTCTGAGGCCTCATTGAGAAATACACCTACTCCCACTCTACCCCCTGGCCTGTGCTCCTTGCACCAATGGTTGAGTGTTGACCTATGAACCAGGAGGTCACGGTTCGATTCCGGTCAGGGCACGTACTGGGGTTGCAGGCTCAGTCCCCAGTGGGGGACATGCAGGAGGCAGCCAATCGATGATTCTCTCTCATCATTGATGTTTCTATCTCTCTCTCTCCCTCTCCCTTCCTGTCTAAAACCAATACAAATATTAAAACAAAACAAAATATATTTTTAATAAAAGTAAAGCTGGAGTGCCTCCCACTCTTTTCAGGCCCCATGTCTGTCCAGGGCCACCCAGGGCCGTCTGTCCGTCATCACAGAGGTTCCTCCTCATTTCTCCCTGTCCTCTTGCCCTGACACAACATCAAGAGGCAATTTGGTGGCTACCTTTTCCACCCCTAACTGTCAGCTCCATTACTGTCCAGAAAAGCTTCCAATTGGGTTTTTTTTGGAACTGAGGAAGCCAAACCTTTTGCTCCCGCCTGTGTCCTACGCGTGGAAAATGAACTCCTCTCAAGAGGAGCTCAGACGCCTCGATTCCTCTAGCCCCGGGCTTTCTTCTCACTGCACCCACCCCAGCTTTCCCTTTAGCACAGGGCCCACCCTCCACCCCACCACTCAGTCCTGAAGCTCAGAAGCCCATGCTGATCCCTCTCCTCGGCCCTCTCCCCAATTCCATGGAACAGCCAGCAAGCCCTGGGGTTTTGGTACCCCAGGGCACCCCATTGCAGCGGCTGCACAGCTGGTCTGCCTCCCTCAACTGGAGGGGCCTGACTAGGTTTTACTTCAGCCCCCCACTGCTCGGTAGCTTCCCCAACACTCACGCACAGCAGACCGGTATTGCGGTTCTCAACCCTAGCTTCACATTTAAAAAAACCATGAGGCTGGGATCTCACCCCCGAAATTGGCCTGTGTGGGGCCCAGGCATTAGAAATTTAGAAAGGCCTCCAGGCAGTGCCAGCTTTTACCAGTGTTGAACCAGGACAGTGGCAAAGCCCCCCATCCCCACCCTCCACCCCCCATGCTCAGAACAGACCCCGGACCTGTGCTTGGGACTGAACTTCCACAGTCCTCATCTTGACATTCGCAGTAATTTTTATCTTTGAACTTGTGTTTTGTAAGGGACAGTGGAACATGTGCTGGGGCTTGTAATGTCACCTTCCACCACCTCCCCACATCGCAGAGTGGGCTCCCAGCCACCTGCTCCCCATCCCCTGCTCCCCACCTCCCTGCTGGGGGGCGTGGTGGGGGCTGAGCGCCAGCAATGGGAGCTTCGGGTTGAGCACTGCGTTGCAGAGTGGGGCCCTGGGTGTCTGTGAGGGTTGCACTCACCCCACAAGTAATCCCCCAAGCCCAAGGGAGGATGGCATTAAAAAGCAAATAAAAAGCATCACCGCACGTGGAGGGAGGGACTGTGGGAGAAAGGAAGAAGTTTTTCCCTGCTCTTTGAACAAGGCGCCCTGCGATGATGTAGCTGCCCTACCACCAGGGGGCGCGGATAGCGCCGATGCTCACTCCTGAGCTCACACCCAGGGCTTTCTATTGACAGCACCACCAGCCCAGCCCTCTAGGACCATGGTTGGCAAACTGCAGCTCTCGAGCCACAGGTGGCTCTTTGGCCCCTTGAGTGTGGCTCTTCCACAAAATACCACGGCCTGGGCGCGTCTGTCTCGAAGAAGTGGCGTTTGAAGAAGTTTACGTTTAAAAAATTTGGCTCTCAAAAGAAACTTCAATCGTTGTCCTGTTGATATTTGGCTCTGTTGACTAATGAGTTTGCCGACCACTGACCTAGGGGAAGATGGGGCTGCAGGAGACTCTAACAGGGACTAAGTAGGATCCTCCACCCCCACCATTGCCAACCTCTGAGCTCATGTCCTCCACTTTCCCCTCATTGCATGCCCCTCAGCCTCCTTCCCATCCTCCCACCCCGCGGTGTCCCCCTTGCCGGCCTGCTCCTCCTAGCCTTCCAGCTGGCTGCTTGAGCTCACTTCCACTGCGGCTTTCTGAAGGGGTCGCATTTTCTTGGTAGCACGTGTCTCTCTCCACAGCTCCTTTTCTGTTGGTTTGATTGCGTGTCCGTGGAACTATGCCCCTCCGCACTCCCTGAGGCCAGGGCTCTTTCTGTTGGTTTACGGATGTGTCCCCAGAACCGTGCTGGACACACAGTAGGAGCCCAGTAAATGTTTGGTGACGGCACGAGCAGAAGTCTAGCTTAGCGTTTGGTCTGTAAGTCTCCTGCAAAGGGCTGACTCACAAAGCGCTGGGCCCAGACAGAGCTCAACAGCCGCCCATCAGCCGCCCAAGCAGGGTGCTGGGTGGAGCTGTCGGGACTCATTGCAAAGTGCCTGTCTCGTTCCATAACTCACTCTCGGCAGCAGGACCGCCAGGAACACCAGTGGCCTAGAGGGAAAGCCACGTGGCTTCAGCTTGAACACGAGGGAGGAGGTGAGGTGTCTGATACACTCAATTATCACCCTAAACCCTATCATTGCTCATAATCTGCCTGAGGTAAGTCTCAGGCAGGTAATTATTATGTCAGGCCAGGTACAGAGAGAAGTTTTAAAATAGCCATCAAAGAACTTCCTGGTTAGTTCGAATCCATCCTAACTCCCTCCAGGGGACAAAAGTGCTTTGGCTATAGAACTGACCAGGCGTAGAGAAGTGATCCATGCAAAATGGGGCCCCCTGGACTCAATCTTTCTCTCCCCCAGGTTTCAGAACACACCCCTGCCTGGAGTCCCAAATCAATGATCACCCGTCTGGAGTAAGTCATAGTGGAATGACGCCCTGTTTCCTGAGTATTAAACCCTAGCTGCCCAGCCAGCTGGCCAGACCGTGCCGGCCTCTCTCGGGCCGGCCTCAGGCACAGGCCTCTCCACACAGTCCAACGTGGGACCTTGGTCCCCCTCACCCAGGCCCTCCGGAGGCCCATCCCTGGGTCTGCCTTAGGAGCTTCTGCCCGCTGTCCCTGTCCTCAACGGACAATGCTGGGCTTATCTGACCTGCACTAGTCAGAACCCTGGGCCTGTGGCAGGTTCCAAGGGCTCTCCCAAATTAAAAATTGTACAGTTTTCCTCTTAAGATCACTAGTATGTGATGCAATTCCATGACGATGGTTTGTCTGAGTGGAAATTGCCCTTGGAGTGTACCCTCCCCTGGCCTGGAGGCCAGGCCCAAGCCACACACTGCAGGGGTGGGTTGTCTTGGATGGGGAGGAACCAAATCTGACTTAACCTCAGATTTCTAACTGGCCAAATGAAAATGTCGCTACTTTAGAAGTAGTGGAGCATCCCACGCGCACGCCTGAGCCCCTCCCCACAGCCTGAGACCCTCCAGAAAAAGTTCGAGCCCATTCTCTCGGGCCTCCCTGCCCAAGCCCCCATCTGCCCCGCAGCCTTGTGTCCTCTCTTGTCCAACTTCAAATCCTGTCCTGGCTGGACCCAGAACTCGGGTGGTCAAGTGCTCCTGTCACACGCCTGGGCTGCCATTCCCCACGGGGCTTCCTCCCACCACAGAGCCAAGCAGGAGGGACCACTTTCACCTTTGAGCCCAGCAACCCCTGCCCTCAATCCCCAGACTCTGTGTGCTGGGACCTCGCTGCATTGTGGATGTCTCTACCCACATCCACATCTGCTCTCCCCTGCACCCCCGGGGTGGAGAGCAGACGGTGCTGCTGGTTAACACAGGCTGGGTGGAGGGTCTGATGGCACTGCTGGGAGGCGGGACTACGCTGTATGGCTGAGACTCAGGATTGCTGTTTCTGTCAATCACTGAACCCACCAGGGTGGTAAAGGAATGAGGTCCTCTTGCTGGTCAGGTCTGGGTCATGTCCCACCCCTGAAGCAAAGGGGAGGAATCAGCTGGGTTCCCTTCTGGAGCCCAGCAAGGGGAAGGCCCAGAGGGGCCTTACGTCAGGAAATGGGTCTATCAGGGTGGCGGTACTCAGGGGCTGGGCGCCTTCAGGAAGGGACTCGTGGGGACAAAGGCAAGAAAACATCCCGTAGGGCCCCCAGCACCAGGAGACCCTCAGAGGAGGTGGGACTGGCTGCCTTCACCCCCAGCCGGGCCCTGGAGGCCCTGAGAGGGAAGAGAGAGGCCAGGGAAATGCCAGACCTTTGGGATTGTGGGCGTGCTGAGGAGGGGAGCACCACAGCGCTGCTGGACACTGCCCCCGGGGGGGGGGGGGCATGGTCGCTGGGCTGGCAGGGCTCCCTCTCTGGGCCTCACTGATGTGGACGAAAGAAGCCACCTGCTAACCTGACAAGCTCAGGGGAGGCCAGTGTGGCAGTCTTGAAAACTCAGAGGCCTAAAATAACCACAAAAGGTGGTCTGAAAATTAAATATTTAACTACAAACAGGTTATAGTGGGCAGTCATTCCTAGGCCGATATTTTCCCTGACAAAGATCAACTTAGATCTTTCCTGCGCCCATTTGCCTTTTTGCCTCTAAGATAACCTATCTGTGAGATGTCTGGGTAACTTGTAACTTCCTTTTTTTCTGGAGCCCCTGGGACACAACCAAATGTGGTGGGCGCCAGGACAGATGCCTCAAATTCCTTCATTATCATGTTAATTGTTCCTGCACCCACCTACGTGTGTGTCCATCATTTTACTTTTTATCCAATCCCAGGGGTTTCCCACCGCTTTGCTTTTAAACAAGGTACTTGGCCAACGCAGTAAGCCTGCAAGTTTTTTTAAAAAGCAGTGCAGAGATTAGAAAAGAAGAGACAATATTATCATTCCTGGCAGATAACGTGTTTATGTTTACTTACAAAATCCAAAAGAGTTACCCACACAGCAATTAGAGCCACTGCGAGAGTTTGGAAAAGGGTTCTGATGGAACTTTTGCCAAGAGAAGTCCATAGCGTACCAGTGACTAGCTGACGGAAAATGAATGGTTTTCGGGGCCCCCTTCGGAAAAGGGGCCACATTCACGAGAAACTGTTGTATAAACTGAACGTGACGCCCATAAAACCTAGACGAAGAAAACTCTAAAACATTAAAAAGGGACAAAGAGACAAATCTGGTTAGAGAGGAATGCTTGTCTCCAAGTTTATCTTTTTCTTGCAATTCCACTTTTTAAAGTCCCCGAAACCTTTTCATTGGAGTTTGATAGAAAAATGCTCAAGTTCATCAGAAAGGGCAGGAATGGACGGGCTGAGCAGCAGTGAAGTCCCCCCTGTGTCCGATAGGCCCCCACCCTGCTCCAGCCCTGGTGTCACCGGGGGTCGCCCATCGCAGGCAGCGTGTTCTGAATCCACACTGGGAAGCGAGTCCCTGAGGAGAATGGCTGAGGGCCCAGTGAGGGGACCCATGGCTGAGCCCAGCTCACAGACCTGTGAGGATGGCTGCTGGGGAGGCCTGCTTTGCCCTGCCAGGACAGGGGTGGGGTGGGGTGGGCTCTCATCGCAGTCAGATGCCCTGGAGAGGAGGAGGGGGCAGGGCAGGGAAGCCGGTGAAGGCCTGGCCTTCACGCAGGAGTGGCTGCTTTCCCTCCGTTCTCACCCTCTCCTGTGGCCTTCTGGAACTGGGAGCCCCCTGATCTGCCACTCCTATTGTTGTGGGGCCCTGGACCATCCTGCCCCTGGATTTCTCAGTTTCCCCGCCTGTAACGTGGGGGGTTGGCTGGGTCTCAGGGCCTGGGTCTGTCCAAGAGGGCTGCCGTTCTTGGCAGGTGAAAACTGCCCTCTTGCAAAGGGGAACCTGGATATCAGGCTGGCTGTGAGGGTTAGGGAGCCAGACCGGAGCTGAAGGCCCCAGAGAGCCTGGGAGAGAGGTGCAGAGTGGGGCTCCTCCAGGCCCTGGACGTCTCAGCAGACAGGCACACGGGCTGCAGGGAGGGGTGTGGACCCGTGAGTGGGTCAGTGTCCTCCACCCCACATCCAGCCTTCCCGTGGGCCTGGAGACCACCCCTCTCCCAAACAGCCTGGAACCGGCTATTGGAGTTGGGACCTTGCACGGGCAACTCGGGGAGTGTCCCTTCTCCCTCCTCCCGGCCTGCCGTCCCCCATGCTGGAATTGGGGACATTTTGCCGCAGGATTCATGGCAGGCCTGGATGGGAGACGCAGGCTTTTCCACCTCCGAACTGAGGTTACTCTTAGATTCATGGTAGCTCTAAACCCATGCCCTATTTCTGCTTTAATTGAAGCTATTTGTATTGTGACTAAAATAATCAGAGACAATTTTATTGGTATATTTAAAAAAAAATAATTACATTCCATATATTTAAGTTATGTAAGTGCAGTGGCCATCTGATGAGGGGGTCCCCAGGGCCCGAGCTCAGAGGGCCTGTGCTAGAGGACCCCACCCTGCACCTCCTCAGAACTGAGAGCAGGGCAAGCTGCAATGCTGACAGAAACAGGCCCCCAAGGCCTGGACCACATCAGGGCCTCCAGGACAGTCAGGGGCTCCCCGAGTGAAGGTCTGGGGACAGGCATAGCTGCCCTTGCCCTCGAGCACCGTAGGGAAGCACAGAAGAGGCGCTCCCTGGAGCCTGCATTGCCCCCCAACGAGTCATCTGCCTTGTGGTCACCCCCATTTTCTCTGGGACCGTCCCCCCCCCACACACACACACACACTCTTTGTTCTCCTGTTTCTTGAGCAGCCGACTGCCCACCTGCTCTGGGGAGGGCCAATCGGAGCACCGCACCCCCGGCCGTGGGGATGGGTTCAGGGCTAAGCACGTGACCCAAAACTAACACCCGCCCCGATCCCCAGAGTTTTTGGATACGCAAACCAGTGGCCCCGTTTTTGCGTACGTCTGTTTGAGGCGGGCTCTGTCCTGGTGACCAGTGTTCTAACAGACATCCCTTCCGTACAGAAAGACGAGGACAGCTCCCGCCTCACGGGTTTGTTACAGGGACGCAGAGATGAGCCGGGCACAGCACTGAGCACAGGCCCCGTGAGCAGTCAGCATGGCTGGCGGCGGCGGCGTCCTGGGGCGTGGATGCTGGTCCCCCGTGTGAGGAGACGGGGAGAAGCGAGGAGGGGACAGTGCAGCCCAGGAGGACATGAACGCACAGGTGGCAGGGGCAGGGCTTCCTCGCGGCAGGGTTTTCTGCTGGCTGGGCAGTGCCCCTTGCCTTCTCCACCAGGCCTCTCCTGCGTGGGCCGAACATGACTGCTGTGCTTAACCCCGGGCCCGGGGTCCCCGGAGACACCGACCTGGCCCCCTTCCTTCTCAGCGTCTCCCCGCCCCCCGTGGGACGGACGGATGCCTTGCGTTCCCACCGCACGGCCAAGCCCCTGGGCCCTGCCTCTGGAGTCAAGCAGCATCTCGGTCTTCGCACCCGCCAGCCCACAACACCACCAGGCAGCGTGGGCCAGAAGCAACCCGCAGCTCCCACCCTCTCCGGGCAGGTTTCCCTCCCACAGCAGCCGTTCCCCCCGGGACGCCACACCTGTCAACGCTGCTGGAGCCTGGCCTCCCTTCTCCAAGAAAGCCTTCTCGCCAAAACCGGTTTGGCTCAGTGGATAGAGCGTCGGCCTGCAGACTCAAGGGTCCCAGGTTCGATTCCGGTCAAGGGCATGTACCTTGGTTGTGGGCACATCCCCAGTGGGGGGTGTGCAGGAGGCAGCTGATCGATGTTTCTCTCTCTTCGATGTTTCTGACTCTCTATCCCTCTCCCTTCCTCTCTGTAAAAAATCAATAAAATATATTTAAAAAAAAAAGAAAGCCTTCTCTTTGCTGAACTCAAAGCATCTTGGGCTTAAATAGCAGTGAGAGCCGCGAGGAGATCCCACTGTCTACCTGCTGGGAGTGACCCCTCCACTCCCCGCTTATCCTGAGGGCCCGCTGCTTGGAGAAGGGAGCAGAAGCACTGGGTCCCGGAGGTCCCGGCCCTTCTGACTGCACCGTTCAGTGGACACACGCACAGGCACACGCGCACACGTGCCCCCAGGTGCCCACACTGCAGCTGCACCTCCCAGCAACTGTGCAGCATCAGCCAGGAGGCCGCCTGCTCCTGAGCATCCTTGTCCTCCCCGGTCCTCAGGGTCCTCAGCCTGGCAGGTAGGTCCTATCCAGCATCCTGGTCCTTGTGAATAGTGGGCACACCTACCCCGTGGGACATTCTCTCCACCGGCCCAGGGGCCTCACCAAGGTCCCTGATTTCAAACATTCTTTCCTGTCGTCAACCCTTATGTGCCACAGATGACTGTGAACATCCAGCCACCCTCGTGGCTCAGACATGAAGGTGCAGAGGACCCCAGGTCCGACACGACACAAAATCCTCCCAGTCACAGGGAGACGAGCGGACCCGGGGGGGGCGCCTCTGGCAGAGCCGAGCTCCTGGGGCTCAGTGTGCCGGGGACGGAGGCACCTCTGCCTCTGGGTCTGGCTCACAGGCCTCCCTTCCTGAGTAGAGCAGGGGACAAGTCTTTGTCCCCTGGTGGTAGGGGGTGGCACAGACAACCTGGAAATGCATAGAAGACAGAGGGAGGGAGTGAGTATGAGAGGGAGGAGGGCAGGGAGAGACCCTCAGAGGTGTCCAGAGAATCTGTCGTCAGACTGTGGGTTAGAGGGGTGCAAGGGGAGTCCAGGTGGGGCTGCTAGCAGAACAGACAGACAACAGACAGGAACACTGCCTGGCTCCCCATCTGGGCTCCACAGGAGAGAAATAGGTCCACCCCAGATCATGCCCCAGGAAGGTTCTGCTCCCAGGACATCTGTGCTGGCAGCCCTAAAGACCCCCCCCAACCCCCCACTCCCTATTCAGAAGAGGAAACTGAGGCCCAGAGGTGGCTACAGCTGCCCCAGGTCACACTGTGGGTTGTGGGGGTCCAAGCCCAGATCTTTGAGCTCCCAGTCAACACTGGGTTCTCACAATGACTGTCCCCAGCCGCACTGCCTTTCCACCTCTCAACTGTCCTCATCTGCAGAATGGGGATAGGGGCCAGAGGTTGCAGATGCCTCTTCTGGCCTGGTTATCTAGAGATTCAGGGTTCCTCCCTCCAAGCCTTTGGGAGTCTAGCAGGAGCATTCAGCACCAGACCCTTTTTGCAAATTAACTCCCTCGATGACAAAAATAACACCCGCTGGCTTGTTAAGCTATTTCAAACAGCACAGAAGAGAGAAGGTGGAAGTGCCCCACCCCGGCCCGTCTCCACCAGGTGCCATGGGGTCCAGCAAATATGAGCAAACCCTCTTCCCGCAGAATTAAGGAGGGCAGTCTGGAGCGGGCGATCGGGGACAGCCCTGAGCCCCGGCCCAGCCGTTCTACTACACGCGTGGCAGCCCTGCCCGCACCGGCCCCTCCCTGTGGCAGCCCCCTCCTCCGGCGACAGAACCCTGCATGGAGCCCAGGGAAGGGGCTCATTATCCCACCCGGTCTGCTTCGGATGCCGCAGAGTGACAGCTGTTCCGTGTTTAATTACTGATGGGCTGCGGCTATGCCAGCCCATGAATAAAATTACAGTTGTTCTGCAATGCAAATACTGAAGCTCCGTCTGAGGGTCTGTGAGGTGTTTATTTTGATTGGCTGGCTTTTTTAATGAGAAAAGTTTTATTACATTTTAGAGCACATTAGTAATGATGAAACTCGCACACCTAAAGATTTATATAGCACTGCAAACAGTGGCGGGGAGAGAGGAAGTTATTTATAACCTCGAGTATGCTCCTGTCGTCTGATTGCATTGTTTTAGGGAGCGGGGCATTTTTAGCTGATAATTGTTTTAATGATAAATGTGGAAAGTCAAGAACCAAAATATCCGAAGTGTCTTTAAAAGGCAAAAGCCTCAGCTAAGACTGGGTTGAGTTGGTCTTCCTTAGGGAAAGGGGGTGGGGGAAGGGAGCTTGACCTCAGCAGGGCGCAGGGGATAAGAATAAATTAGGGACATTTGCATTGGCAGGTGACCACTGGACACAGGCTCCCCTATGGACATGGAAACCGAAACATACATCCTCCTGCCAGAGCGGCCACTGGGGAACTTACCGTATTTTCCGGCGTATAAGACGACTGGGCGTATAGAAGATTTTCCTGGGTTAAAAAGTCGTCTTATATGCCGGGAAATACGGCATTTCTTCTCTGTGGTCACTAAACGTTTCCCTTCAGAGCAATGTGTCTGCTCTGGGTGATTAGCAATGTCACTTGAGCCACAGCTGGGTGAGAATACAAAGTTTGGATGCAATGACCTGAATCCATATAGATTTGAATACAGTGCCTCTGGTTTGACATCCCCTGTCACTTAGGAAATGGATTTCCCTGGGAAGGCGTCCTTTGCTGATGGGTGGGCCTGAGAGATGGCATGTCCCTCACGGGCCCCCTGCAGCCCTTTCCCTCTGGGGCACAGCTGAGCTGAGAGGGAGAGTTCTCCCGCTGGCCGAGGTCCTCGTCTCCACACGGAACAGAACTGACTTGATGTGGCACCATTGGTGCCTCGTTTGTTCTTCCTTCCACCTGCATGTATTTATGGAGGGATCGCTGTGAGCCGGGCTCCTGGCACGTCCAGACCAGGAGGATATTGCCTGTGCCTCCAAGAGTGACTTAACGAGTATGGCAGAGACAACCGGGCCCCATTGGATGACAGTGTGACAAGGACAATGGTCACCCAACTCAGGGACAGCAGAGGATGGGGTTGGCCCTGCCTGGCCAGGGCGGGGACATCAGAGAAGGCATCACCCATTCCAGCCTGGAAGGGTGCTTAGGAGTTTGGAGCAGGCACCCCCCACCTCGAGGTCTGTAAGAGGAAGCGGGTCTTTGAGCGACTGGAACACATGCTGTTGTCTAGGAGGCAGGCCGTCGGGGTGAGTGAGGTGGAGCGTCAGGCCACTGCACTGGTCCCCGGGGGCACCTCTGCAGCTCTGGGCTGGGGTTTAGTCACGGAGGCAGCTCTGAAGGGGTCAGAGAGGAGCCCAGTGGGAAGGCATGTAAAAATAGAGGCGGAATCCGTGTTTTCTGCTCCTCTTCTCTTGGAGGTCAGCCAAGCCCAGTGCCTCCTGTCCATTCAGCCGACGCCCCATCCCCAAGGAACGAGGAGGCAAAAGAAGGTGGGGCAGGAATCCCAAGTCTCTCCCGGCGGCCTGCCCCACTGCACCCATGTGCACGCAGGCTGCTCTCTGTGCACGAGTTTACCAACGTGCATGTCCTCACGTCACGTCATCGATAGGTCTTGGAACTGCGGTGAAACGACGTACAGCAAGACCAGTTTTACCCTAGGTAACTGATATCAGCAAGCGTTAAGTTCCCACAGCATCTCATCAATGTTAGAATGAAACGGCGTTGAACAACATGTTATGCAAGGACGTGCCTCACGAGTTTGTGTGTGTATGTGTGTGCACTTTGAGTGTGCTTCCGTGTGCACGTGCATGACTGTATATGCTGTGGGTGCTTGGTGTACTTGAGTGAAAATGTGTATGGCACGTTTATGTCTGTGTGAGCACGTGTACATGTGTCGGTGTGTGTCTGTCTTGTGCATGGGCGTGCATACTTGTGTGAATGTGTGCTCTTCATGCATTGGAGGACTTGTGTGTGAGTGTGTGTGTGTGTGTGTGTGTGTGTGTGCACTCACCAGAGCATCCATGCCTAGACCAGACTGAGTTTTTAAATAAAGTCTGACACTGTGGAATCGATAGTCAGAGATGACCACTAGAGCCACGCAAATGAATCCCATAGGCCACGCACAGAGCGCGTACCCTCGGGTGGCTCAGGGTGCTGAGGTCCCTGTGGTGAAGGGAAGGAAATGAAAAACGAAATAACAGCACTGCCCCTGGGGCAGCCTGGGCTAGGTTTGGAGGGCTCTGGTGGGGGTGAGAGGGCATCTAAGGATCTCCAGGTGGGTTCCTCCGCAGAGTCCCCCAGAGACAATAGGAAGGGCCAGGCAGGCCCAGGGCAGCCTCAGGGACCCTGCAGACAGAGAAGGCGACCCAAGGCCCATGTGTCTGTGGAAGTCTGTATGGCGCCTGTGTGTACATTCATGTAAGTGTGCACATGCGTATATCTGTGCAGGTGTGTGTACACAAGTGTGTGTGTGTGTGTGAGTTAGTGTTTGTATATGTGCATGCATGTGACCTGTTTCCTGATCCAGGAACAACTACCTCATTGACCACGCAGTTACCCAAAGTCACATTCTTCCCTGTGGATGACAGAGGAGAGAGGGCAGGGCACATGCCTAACCTGCCTCCCCGATGCTGGCCCTCTGATCCGCTGACATCACAGCTGTCCCAGAAACAGACCACGCTAAGGGCTGGAGAGATTGCCCACTGGGTAGAGGACGCAGCCTAGGCACTCTGCAGCCCACCACAGTGGCACAGGAACTCACGGCCCACACTGGACACCTGCTCCATTTTTAATGGCCTGTTGGAGTTTCGCTGAGGGGAGGGCCTGCAGTTTCAGGCTATTATTGGGTTTAAGGCAGTGATGGCGAACCTATGACACGCGTGTCAGCACTGACACGCGTAGCCATCTCTGATGACACGCGGCCGCTGAGGCGGCCGCATGCCGAGGATAAAACATTTGCTGCTCCTGAGGATGAAACATTTGCGAAATAATGTTTTTTCCTCAAAGTGACACACTACCCGAGTTATGCTCAGTTTTTTGGCGAAGTTTGACACACCAAGCTCCAAAGGTTGCCCATCACTGGTTTAAGGGATCTTTCTTGGGCAGCCAAGTCACTTAAACTCTGTCTCCTCTTCCTTCCTCAATGCTGGGGGAGGTGGAGGGGGCTGGGAACTGGGGGCTAGCCAAGGGACTTGGTGATTAGGTGAGTGGAAGCTGCCAGTCCTGGTGACAACGGCCGGCCGGGGTGTGGCTGTGACACTGCAGCCTGACCTAGCGGGCCAAGGAGTGCTGGGAGGGGAGTAAGTGAGGACGCGAGTGTAGACATCTCACTGAGCTGCTGGGCCAGAGGCAAAGGGGGAGGTAGCCCACTGGGCAGGACTAACAGAGCTGGTCCATCTGCAGAGCACTTCTCTCCACAGGTGCCCTCACACCGGTGTTGTGAGCCCATTCCACAGGCCAGCAAACCAAGGCTCAGGGTGTACAGCTGCCTGCGGCCACTCAGCAGGCCCGACCGGAGCTGTGGCTTGCACCAACAGAGACCTTGGATTTTTCTCCCCGCATCCCTATCGTCCTACCCTTGGGTGGAGTCTTATCTTGCCATTTCGGTCTCAGTCTCCGCCTTCTAGATGATCCCTCCTGTCCCTGCCCTGCATCCTTGGTTAATCTCACGTGAGATATACTTGCCCTTCCCTTGGGCTGCTCAGCTGCCCGGAAAGGAGGCTAGTCCTCAGGAAGCAGAGGCTGGCAGTGCCCAGAAGCTCAGCATTCAGGCTTCCCAGACGGGGTCCTTCTCTGCCACTGGGGCTTGGGGAGCCAGAGGAGAGAGACCCATCCTCTGCAAATGCAGGCCAATCAACGAGACAAACCCTTCAACAGCTGTTGGATCACATTTTAGACCCAATGAGTCGCCTGCTCTCCTGAGCTGGCAACCACTGGGAACTCACCCCGATGCGGCCTGGCAGGGTTGCCCAGACCCTGACCACCTACCTAGCCTATGATCTGGGAAATCGCCTGCCAGCCAGTGTCCTCTGTGGCAACTGTGGCCCAGAAGGATGAGAAATATAATCAAAATCTCAGGCACCTTTTCCCAAGGGTCATTCCAGCTGGCGAGCCTAAATATCATACGGCGTATGAATGTGCTGCATTTATTATTTTCACCATGGAGACGTCCAAGAAAACTGACCTTTTCAGCTTCAATAAAAGCGGATTTTCCTGTAGGTCCTTTGACAGCAGCTGCAATCGCGAGCTGGAACTCAATATTAAACACCAAAGAACAGAAAAAGGAGTTCCATCTCCTCAGCTTGCGCGTCTTATTGACACCCATTTGCCATGAGACATGGGGAAGCACGTGGGGGCCCGAGCCCAGCTCGGGGGAGTGGCCCACCTTGAACCCTGACGGCTCAGGCTCCCTCCCGGCATCAGAGGTGTCTGTTACTCATGCGTTCAGTTTAAGGAGGGTTGGACTCCACAGAGCTGCAGCAGCAGGCCGCTCTGTAATTCAGCAGGAACGGGTTATGAAATGCTCAGGACTCAGTGTTCCTTGCTGGGCCCAGGAGCCCCCAGACATCCCGCTCTGACTCATCTTCCCCTCGATTGAGCCCAGGGTGAACATTACTCAGCCACTGCTTAGCCACACCGGTGGGGAAAACCTTGCAATTTTCTGCCCCATCATTTCTCCTGACCGTGCTAACCAACACGCAGGGGGAACAACAGGACAGTCAGGTGGTCCCAGGGCTGCCTGGCGCTGAAACCTGATGTCTAACAGTAGCTAAGCCTGGGGGTTCTGTGACAACCAGTGGCCTGCCCTGGGGCATTTTCTCTTCCCCATCCCAACTCTGCCACGGTGGAAGGGAAGCACTTGCGAGAGGTATAAACCAACAAAGATAAATGAAGGAATAATGCAGTGAAGAATTTCAATGAGTTCTGGAAGGCAGAAAGTGAGGGAAGCGTGCAATCAGACTGGCACAGCAGGGGAAATAACACTGGGTGCCTTGTAGGGAGACGCTGCTTCCCGTGAGTCCACTGAGCGCAGACCGCGCAGGCTCAGTTGTAGCCGGGGCTGGGAGTGAGGACGTAGGGCAATTAAAAACAGGGTGATGTCACAGAAAAATGCAGAGTAGGAAGCTACAGAAATCTGTCCCTCCATCCAAACTACTATAGAGCTGGCAGGAGCTGCCTAAAGCAATAACGATCTTAGAACTCTGGGTGTAGCTGCAAGCTGGCAGCATCCAAGGAGAAGCTTGATGAAGAGGCTGACACATTTTGGTAAAATCTCATGGTTTGCATAGGGGCTACCACCCTCCAGCCACCAGCCCGTGGCAGGCAGTGATGGGGATGGCAGCCCACGTTCCTGGTGTGGCTTGCTGGTGCCAGGGTAGGCAACAAAGACCTTGTACTGCAAAAACCAAGATGGTGTGTTTTGATTGCTGATCGCTGTTGTTGATCACTGAGGGGCTGGCATAGAGGCCAGTCACTGCTTGAAATCCCATGCACTGAAGCAGCTTCCCCACCATGAGGGAATTTAAAGAGACAGTACTCCCCTCCCCCAGGTATTTAAGGGAATCTTTTTAAGGTCACTCACTGACCATAGAGACAAAGGAACAGAAACGTCAGTAACCACATGCAACAAGGAATACACGCTTTGAAGAAAATAGTTTAGAAAAGTCACAAATAGATGGTCCCTTCCCTCAACACACAAAAATAATAATACTGGAAAAGTGGGAGAAATAGACTTCCACTGTCATCACAACATAATACTCAGAAGGAACTGTTCTTAACAAAAACAACAAAAAAATACAAAACATACAGAACAACAAAACAAAACAGGAAGTGTGGCCTATTCAAAGAAAAAAGCTTGACAGAGACCATCCCTGAGGAAGAGCAGACAATTCTTTATCAGAGACTCTAAACCAACTGTCTTTAATGTAATCAATGAGCCGAAGGAAATCATGGGAAAGAGCTAAAGAAAATCAGGAAAATGGTGTCTAAAAAACTAGAATATCAATAAAGAAAAATGATAAAAAGAAACCAAACAAAAATTTTGGAGCTGGAAAACAATAACTGAAACAAAAACTCACAGGAGGGGATCAGCAGCAGACGTGAGTAGGCAGAAAAAAGGATCAACAAACTTAAAGATAAGACCATTGAAATGATCCAACCTGAGAAGCAAAAGAAAAAAAATAATAAAGCAAAATGAATAGAACCTGAGGGACCTATGGGACACCATCAATATGACAATATATAAATCACAGAAATCACAAAATAAGAAGAAGAAAAGAAATAATCTGAAGAAATAATGGTGAAAACTTCCAAATCTGATTAAAGACATAATATAAGCATCTAGGAAGCTCAACTAATTCTAAGCAAGGTAAATGCAAAGAGATCCACACTGAGGCATACTCGGATTGCTAAAACCCAAAGACAAAGAGAAAAATTTGAAAGCAGTAAGAGAAAAGCAACTGGTCAACTATCACTGTTTCCCTCAAAAATTTAAAATACCCCATGTTGCTTCCATGTGTTCACGACAATGCCTTGGTGCAGTTTGGGAATTGTGAAGTAGAGTCTATCAAAAAATACGGTTACCCGACCAGTGTGGCTCGGTTGGTTGGAGCATCATCCTGTATATCCCTCCCCCTCCTCTCTAAAATCAATAAGCATATTTTCAGGTGATATATATATATATATATATATATATATATATATATATATATATTAAAAGCCCATTGCACGAAGTTTCGTGCAATAGACCTTCCTTCACCTGACTGCCGGCACCAGTTTTCCGCCAGCAGCAGTTTTCCTCTGGCCACCCGCCCAGCGGAGCGCCTCCCGCCAGCGCGATTGGCCACCCCGAGAGGAACTCCGATCAGGAGGGGCTCCAATCAGCGGGTGGCCAGAGGAAAACTGCTGCTGGCGGAAAACTGGTGCTGGCAGCCACGCAATCGGCCACCCCGAGTTCTGCTTCCGCCAGCTCCATCTGTCCTCCCGCAGTGCTGGCCATTGGGGCCAGCGGGAGGAACGGGGGTGGGGGGCGGGAACCCGCTCATCCTGTCAGCCCAATTGGCCACCCCAAGTCCCGCCCCAGCCTGCCGCCCGCCCAATCGTGGGTGTAGCGGAGTGATGGTTATTTGCATACTTCCCTTTTATTAGGTAGGATATATCTATCTATCTATCTATCTATCTATCTATCTAATCTAATAAAGAGGGAATATGCTAATTGACCCTCATGCCTTCTCAAAGATGGCAGTGCCCACAGCCAATAAGGAGGGAATATGCTAATTGACTGCCCTGCCCTCAAAGATGGCAGCGCCCATAGTCAATAAGGAGGGAATATGCTAATTGACTGCCCCACCCTCAAAGATGGTGGCTCCCACAGCCAATAAGGAGGGAATATGCTAATTGACTGTCGTGCCCTCAAAGATGGCAGTGCCCACAGCCAATAAGGAGGGAATATGCTAATTGACTGCCACACCCTCAAAGATGGAGGCACCCACAGCCACAAGATGGTGGTGCCCAGGACCCTCAGCCCCGCTGTGGCGGCAGGCGCGGCAAGGTCAGGCCCACCCCCAGGCGGACCCGGCTGCTGTGCACACCTGCCTCCAGAGTCCCCCAGTTCCCTCAGCCCCCCAGCCATCCAGGGCCGCCCGAGGCACAGGTAATCAGGGCCGGCCAAGGCTTACACTGCCGACAGTGGCAGCAGCAGAGATGTGATGGGGCCTTGCCTTCCCCTGATCACCAGGTTGCCCCTGAGGGCTCCTAGACTGTGAAAGGGAGCAGGCTGGGCTGAGGGACTCCCCCTCCAGTGCATGAATTTTCATGCGCCAGGCCTCAAGTATATATATGAGTTCTTGTGGCAGAAATTTTAAAAGATTTGGAAAAAATAATTGAAAGGAATATTGAAAACCAGGTAAAGAAAAAGTGAAGCAATTACTACTTTAGAGGGGAAAAAACAAGGTTGACCAAGAAAGCAGATGAGAGATGTTACGCTTCTTGACTCAACAATGAACGACATTTTCATAGTCACAACAACATAAACACTGACTGTATGCACACACAGGAGGGTCAGCTGGGACAGAACAAAGCAGACCCTCTGAGAACTATAAGACCCTGGAATGATCATCTCTCCTTCACCAGGTCCCATCTCCCAGAAGTGTGGTGGGGGATGGTAGAAAAGAAGTAGGCAGGGGGTGTCCTAGGAAAGCCAGGAAGTCGTTCGTATGGTGTGGTATCAATATCGAATGGCAGAAGTGATGAGTGAAGAAAGGGCAGTGGTTGTGAATGTAGACTGGAAACATGGTCAGCGGTGAGAGCAGGCACAGGAGCTAAAAGTGTCTCTGAGAGAAAGATTGGGAAGTAGGGAAGTTGAACTACGTCTTATTAAAAATTTTTTGGTAACATCTGACTTTTTGAACTATGTACATACATTGCTTTGATAACAACATTTAAAAATGAAACAAAGCCATATTAAAACCTAACAAATGCTCCTTATGATCTAGATAATATTTCACATTCAACAGAACATCTAATAATTCTCCCGCAATTTCTGCAAATCCGAGCGTGTGAGAGGGGCGATGAATTATATTCTCATGGCGCTTCGGGCTCTGGCTGCTGCCTCTGCTGAATTCTTGTTCCCTGCTCTCCAGCATGCCTCTGTGATTTACTACCACAACCCACCTTCCCAGCCTCTCCATGTCCTCTAGGCAAACAAAGTCAAAGCCTGGGCATTTGTGGACCTCTGAGGAGGGGGCCGCTTATTAGACCTGCTGTTCTTCACATCAGGCCTGGGCTCCCCGTTCTGGCCTGGTTTTCGGGCCCCTACCCCGTCCCAGAGGTGGATGCCCCTAGGAGTCCCAGCTCTCACCCCCAGAGCTGGTTCCAGGCCCACCATGGTCAAGTATGTGTGCACGTGTGTGCACATATGTTTACATGTGTGTGTGTGTGCATGTGTGTGTGCACGTGCATGCTCTTGGGAAGGTCAGCTGGGACAGAACAGAGAGACCCTCTGAGAAACACACAGTAGAGACCCTGGAACGATCACCTTCCCTTCACCAGGCTCCATCCTCCCAGAGGAGAGCAGAGGTTTGAAGCAGCGTTTTCTGCTCTACTGCGCATTCCTCCCCCGACCTGGATAAGGCCAGGAATGACGGCGCCTGCGCACTCAGACTCGGGTGGTCCCAGGATGCGATGGCGGCAGAGCTCTGTCCTGACCGCGGCCATCCCCAGGCCGGCGTGTCTATACACGGGAGCCATGCAGTGTGGCCGGCTGAACACTAAGATTAACGATTACTGCGCGAGTGCGCCGACTTAAACCTCCACAGTCCCCCATGGTTCCTGGGTCGGTTCCTGGTGGAAGCCCTTGCTCAGAAGCGTCAGGAGTAAGGAGTTGTGTCTCATTCACCAAGAACAGTGGGCAAAGGACTTGCAGCCCCTGAAGAGGGTCTCGTTCCCACGTGGGCCAAGCATCGCAGTTGGAAGCAGCTCGTCCTGTCCCTGCAGCCGTAGGCTAAGCTGGTGGTGTGGAGAGCAGCATTTTTGCGTTTTTCTCCCATGTCCTCCGCAGCACGTACCGCAGCCCTCGGTGGGCATCTGGGATCTGATCCCTCTCTCTGGGGTGGCCAGGGCCCCAGCTTTGTTCCCCTCGGCCTCCCTGAAGCCTCTGTCTACACAGCTGTTCGGTGAGGTGCTGCCTCCCAGCGGGCTGGTCCGCGGACAGAGCAGCCTGCGGGGAAGGCTCAGCGCCCCTGGCCAGCTCCTGTATCTTTGGGCGGCACATTCATGGGCCCCATATTGGAGTGGTCTTCACGCTGCCCGGGGGGTGGGGGACGGAGGCGGGGAGGCTGCCGGGAGAGGGCCGTGGAGGCTCCAGGGAAATGTCCAGCCTCCGTGAGGAGCGCAGACCTCCAGCGCTGGCACCGAAGGGAGCGCTGCCCTGAGGCTTCACCCAGGGACCACTGGCCTGGCCACACCGGCTCCCACTCCAGCCCAAGTCTGGACACAGGGCCTTCCCCTTAGGGCTCCGGACGACGAAGTCCTGGACCACAAAAGCAGACAAAGGCCAGCACACACCGGCAGCTGGGGCTCCTTCTTGGACCTGGTGCGCTTTGCTTTTCTCCCGGCTCCGGGTCCACCTCCATCTGAATCATCCTCTTGGGCCCGTCCTCTGGAGGCCGCAGCTCAGGGCTTTGCCTTCTTTAGAATCTACCTGCCCCTTCTCCCCACGCCCGCCCGCCTGGGCAGACTCGGCCTCCTCTGTGTGCGCAAGCTTCCCTGCATGGAGCCCTGAAGGTCACTGGAAACAGTTTTCTCTTTAGGCGGAGCCTCTGCACACCCACCCCTGCCCTTGCCTCCCCAGGACTCCCTTCCAGAAGGCACAGCTGCCCCTAGTCAGGTGCAGGGGAGCCAGGAGTCACTGACAGCGGAATCACGGCCACGTCCGGAATATTCTCCCTTGAGCGAGTCAGCCTTGCAGCCGTCATCAGAAACCCAGCCACACAGCTGGTGTCCTGTCCTTCCCTCCCCCCTCCGAGGCAGGACCCATGGGCTGGCACCCCTGGGCTGGGTCACTGGAGCTCTCTTGTGGGACCTAAACCCCTGCCCTGGCTCCCACACCCTCTATGGAACCCCTTTTGCGTGGGACCTGGGCCCGAACCCCAAACACACCAGCTTTGACTGCTGAGTAGCCACCCCGTGCCCAGCGGAAGGACAGGGCGGTGGGGGAGCGCACGCTGTTCTGAGACGCTCTTCGCCACTGAAACCTTCAGTGTCTCTGCGGCAGGAAACACTCTCCTCCCACAAGAGTGTCTGTCTGCAGGGTCAGGATCAATACCCGTGTGAGCAGAGCTCCGTTGTTAGTTGTCCTTCCCGCCTTGGGACGCAATCCATAATGCTTGCTCCTGCCACCCAGCTCCCGCAGGCCTGGGGGTGCTGTGGGGCGGCACATCCTTTCTGAGGCAGGGCTGTGTCCTGGGGCTGTTCTGAGAGGACAATGAGGAGCATGAGGGCTGGGCTGGCTGAAGCCTCTCCAGCGGGGAGTCTGGCTGCACTGATCTGGAGGGAGGTGGGTAGGGGGAGGCGCATCTGCACCCCTCTGCCCCCAGCACCAGGTGCCTGGACCCTCCCCAGACCTCCTCGTGTGGCCAAGCTGTCGATCTTGCTGAGGACAATTTGTTAAAAACTGTCCGCTCAGCTTACCGGGAAGCG
The DNA here is from genome assembly GCF_951640355.1 of Cnephaeus nilssonii. Classification (NCBI taxonomy): domain Eukaryota; kingdom Metazoa; phylum Chordata; class Mammalia; order Chiroptera; family Vespertilionidae; genus Cnephaeus; species Cnephaeus nilssonii. The sequence goes on from NC_137091.1 coordinate 34,059,105, forward strand.
CGGCCCATCACTCTGGCCCCGGTCAGGGGTATTCCAGGGAAACAGGCTTTCTGGGGATGCTTAGGCAGGGCTGTGCCGTATCCTGGCAACCAGACCCAGGTCTCACGTCCTCCTGAGACACCAAAGCTCAGCCCGGTGCTGGGCAGAGGGGAGAATGGTGGCCGCGCAGGACAGCCCTGGCTGCCCACCCCCTCCCCCGGCTGGACCGCAGCGGTGCAGGAGGTGTGGCCCTCCCTGGCAGCCACACCCTGCCCTGGGCTAGCCTGCTTTTCCCACCACTGCCTGTCTGGGCTGCAGGGCTGTCCTGAGCCGCGTAACCTCATCTGCAAAGGGGTGGGGGCGCACTATTCCTCTCCCGGTGGGCCCCGCGGTCCACAGCTACCCACACCGCTCTGCCACTTCCCATTCCCTGGACAATTCGTTTAAAAGCAACTGCAGTTGAGCTGACTGGGATGGGAGTGTGGTTCCTGCAGACCTCCTGCCAGAACCCCTCCGAACAGCCCTCCTCTCCAAGCCCCCACCAGGCCGGCCTTCCTGGGCACCCCTCTCTGCTCCACAGACCCAGGAGCTGGAAGGGAAGGGGCCTGCTGCTTGGCCCAGGCCCTCCCGCCCTCCGTGGGGAACCTTCTCAAGAGGGTGAAGCTGCCCGAGGCCTGCGCAGCCCAGAGAGGCACGGTCACTCACCGAAGTCCGCCTCGCTCAGGCCTGCTGACCGCCCCCTCAAACCGCCTCCTCCCACAGCAAAGCTCCGGGGGAACAAGCCACAGGCTGCAGTGCCCCTGCCCAAGGGCTTCTCTTTGACCTTTAGTGTGCCCCCCGCAGGGCTTCTGGGAGCGGCTCCTTCTCCGATATCTCTCCAGGCAGCTCTGCGGGGGAACACAGTCCTCAGAGCCCCCACTCCCTGGAGGTGGGTGTCCCGATGGCCTCAGCTCTGTGCTCCCCGGCTTCTCCCGCATCCCCTCTCCTTAGAGTCCACCTGGACCTGACTCCGGTGGTGCCACCTGAAGGCTGAGTGATAACACATCCCATGGACAGTGGTGAGTTTGCCTGAAGAGGGGACGCGTTAATAACCGGCGAGAGTGTGCTAAGTGAAGTAAGCCTGTCAGAGAAAGATAAACATCACATGATCTCACTCATTTGTGAATTATAATGAACAACATAAATGGATGAACAAAAACAGATTCAGAGACAGAGAAGCATCCATCAGATGCTCAAACCTCAGAGGGAAGGTAGGGGAGGGGGAGGGTAAGGGGGAGAGATCAACCAAAGGACTTGTATGCATGCATATAAGCCTAACCAGTGGACACAGACACCAGGGGGGTGAGGGAAAGAGTCGGGGGGTGGGGGGCGATGGGGGGATAAGAACACATTTGTAACACCTTAATCGATAAAGGGGGGAAAAAAGAACCTGCTGGAGTATTCTTACTCTCCCACGTAATAGTTGTCCCTCTACCCCTTGTAAGCAGCTGGCTTATGGGCAGAGGCCGGGCAGATTTCCGTGGCTGGCCTGCTGCTCTCCCATGCTGCGGCAGAATTGGAATAAACGCTCATGCATGATCCAGCCCTGTCTCTGCTAAGTGGCTCAAGTAGTGACAGGCAACCCGGACCCATTGGTTGTCTGGTTTCAGGTTCAGTCTCTTTTTCTCTGTATTTATAGTAAGTTTTACATATATGTGAGAGCAGAATATAAATGCTCAGCCTACTTTATTGGAGAATCTAAATTATTTGATCTCTTTTCCTTTCCTTTCCTTTTTTGTTGTCGTTGTTGCCTTAGAGAGACAGAATGCAAATATTCCATCTCTCCTCTGGGAAGGTTTGCATATGAAGCCCTTCCTGGCCTTGAGAAAAGAAAGGGTAACCAGGTTTTTGGTTACTAAGTGATGGGCTTAATGGCTCATCAAATCAGGCCTATTGTGAGAGAATGAGGGAAGATGAGCGGCTTGTTGGCATTTGAGGTGAGCAATAAACAATCCCCTTCTCTCCTCATCAAGTTCTGAGCCAACTTAAAAATAAAATTCAGTAATCAGGCAGATGAGGGTGAAACCATCAGCTTGGGATCGGATGAGGCTGGTGTGGAGATCCCTGGGATCTGCAGCCCCCGTTGAGCTTCCTAATTCACACCCCACAACCGAGCCCCTCCCCCTCAGCTGGGACAGTGGTTAGCAACACTCCCCTGCATATGTATTTACAAAAATGGATCATACTATGTGCACTTTGCTCTGCAACCTGCTTTGTCCCTTATCAATATCCTTTGCTTTATGAATCTCCATTAATTGCCATCTGAATTGTTTTTTTTATCTTTATATATTTACTTATTTAACTTTTAAATATACTTTTATTGTTGATAGTATTATAGATATCTTCTATTTTCCCCCATTTCCCCTCGCCTCCCATCCCCTACCCACCCACACCCAGGTTTTCACCACCCTATTGCCCATGTTCACAGGCTTTGCATATTCTAATATATAAAAACCCTGGGTCCATCACAGCCACAATGACTGAGGCTCAACCAATGGGAAGTCAGTCCTGTAGTCAGCCCTGGGTTGCCATGGCAACCCAGCACTGACTGCTATGGCTGCAGGCAAGGTGATCCAGCACTGACTGCTAAGGGGGCTGCAAATCAGGCCCAGAGAGAGGCCTGAAGAGAGAAGCAGGGTCTGATCTGTAGCCTCTGTGGCAGCTGTTGATCAGCATTTGCCTCTCTCTTTCTTTCTGGGCCTGGCCAGCAGCCGTGCCTCCATTTCTCTCCAGGCCTCTACCGGGGCTGCTGATCAGCCCTGCCTTTCTGATCAGACCCCATTGATAGGCCGAGAGATGCTGACTGGCATAGAAACTGACCAATCAGAACCAAATCTGGGTCAACTGTGAGGAGCCAATGGCTGCCTAGGAGGCAGAACTTTTGACACTGACTGGCATAGAAACTGACCAATCAGAACCAAATCTGAGTCAACTGTGAGGAGCCAATGGCTGCCTAGGAGGCGGAGCTTTTGACGCTGATTGTCATAGAAACCAACCAATCAGAACCAAATTGGCTGGCAGAGGAGGGCAGTTGGGGGCAAGATCAGGCCTGCAGGGGAGGGCAGTTGGAGGCAAGATCAAGCTGGCAGGGGAGGGCAATTGGGGGTGAGATCAGGCTGGCAGGGGAGGACAGTCGGGGGTGACCAGGCTGGCAGGGGAGGGCAGTTGGGGGCAATCGGGCCAGCAGGGGAGCAGTTAGGTGTTAATCAAGCCATTAAGGGAGCGGTTAGGGGGTGATCAGGCTGGAAGGCAGAAGTGGTTAGGGGCCATCAGGCAGGCAGGCGAGCGGTTAGGAGCCAGCAGTTCTGGATTGTGAGAGGGATGTCAGACTGCCGGTTTAGGCCTGATCCCTCAGCGTAAACCGGCAGTCAGACATCCCCCGAGGGGTCCCAGATTGGAGAGGGTGCAGGCTGGGCTGAGGGACAACCCCCCCCCCATGCATGAATTTCATGCACCGGGCCTCTCATAAGTATATAAGTTCTTTGGTTTATCTCTTCTTGTCCCCCCCCACCCCCGCCACATTGAGGTATGTCAGACTGTTTCATGCCTCCATGCTTGGGATCTTATTTTGTTGGTCAATTCATTTTGTTTATTAGATTCTACAAATAAGTGAGATCATGTGATATTTGTTTTTCTTAGTTTGGCTTATTTCACTTAGCATAATATTTTCCAGGTCCATCCATGCTGTCCCAAAGGGTAAGAGGTCCCTCTTTTCTATAGTATTCCATAGTGTAAATGTCCAACAGCTTTTTTTGTCCATTCATCTACTGATGGGCACATGGGCTGTTTCCAAATCTTAGCTATTGTAAATAATGCTGCTATGAACATAGGGGGCATATATTCTTTCTGATTGGTGTTTTGGGGTTTTTAGGATATAGTCCCAGAAATGGGATTGCTGGGTCAAATGAAAGTTCCGTTTTTAATTTTTTGAAGATGAATTGTTTTTTAGGATGAATCATGGGCCTATTATGAACATCCTTCTTCACATACTGTATAAAGCTGTTTGATGATTTCCTTATGATAAATTCCAAAATCTGAATCATGTTATAATAGTGTATGCATACTGCTACATTCGTCTCAGAACGATAACAACTCAGAATCTGCCTAACAAGGTATGAAGTTCCAGTGTCCACCTGCCCATCAGCATTAGTAGTTCTCCTGTTTTACTCTTTGCAAATATAAAAGATCGGAAGCATATTGTTTGAATATATATTTCTGATGATCATTAAAGTTGAATGTCTTTTAATGTTTGTTGTGAATTTGCATTTCTTTTGGAGTTGATTGCAGTTGGTTTCTCATCTTCTTCTTGTTGATTATTAAGGGTTCTTTATATGTTGAGGACAATAACCTTTTGCTCATCATAATATGCTACAAATCACTTCCCCCATGCATACCCCATCAAATTTTGTTTTCTGGTTTTATGGAAATATGTGGAAATCACTTGGAAAATTTTCAGTATACACATGCTAGCTACATTTATTAAGTATTTCCTATATGCCAGGCACTGTTCTAATTGTTTCACATGTATTAACTCATCTAATCCATACCACAATAACCCTATGCGGTACGTGCTGTTATTGTACTGATTTTACAGATGCAGAGACAGGAATAGAGAAGTTAATTATCTTGCCCAGTGGCACACAATCCGTAAGTGGGAGTCAAGCCCATTGCCTGTCTACACAGTCCTTGCTCTACCCATGACCTGATGACTTATGTATTTACTCTAAACCCTGGAGAGCTTGGAGTATTTCCTTGGGATGTGGCGGGCATACACGTTTGGATAAAGCTCCCCAGGCAGGTTTGTATACCCTCGGGTGAACACCAGTTGTTAGTGTTGTACTTGTTTGTGTTTTGCCTTAGAGAAGCTTTACATTTTACGCAGGCAAATTTGTCTTATTTCCATCTATGTTTTCTTCAGTATTGCATTCAGAAAAAAAAGTTTTCTTTAGCCCAAATATATCATTTATTTTTGCTGCACAACACTCCACTCCAAAGCATAGTGACTTAAAACATCAACCACTATTATGTTTGATGATTCTCTGGGTGGTTTTTCTGCTGGTCTCACCTGGGATCACTCATGCAGCTAAAGCTGGCAGCTGGTCCTGGCTTTTGGCTGGGATGTCTCAGTTCTCCACCACATACATGCTCATCCCCCCAGAAGCTAGACTGCCCCCCCTCCCCGCCGTGGCATGATGGTCTTAGGGCTATAAGAGGGCAAAGTGGAAGCTGCAACATCTCTTATAGCAGAGGCTCCAGGACAGGCCAGTGTCACTTCCCTGCACTACACTGGCCAAAGCCAGTTACAAGGGGTGGGGAGATGGACTCCACCTCTTGATGGAAAGAACACCAGTCACACCGCACAGGGGCCCAGGCACAGGAAGATGCAATCCATCGGAGGCCATTATTGTAATAATCGACCACAAGATGTTAAAATTCCTCTGCAGTGTCTTTCAGTTCTTTTTGGAAATGTACGAGTCAATGCCATTTAGCATATTCACAATGTTGGGAAACCTTCATCTCTATCTGGGTCAAAGACATTTTCATAATCCCCAAATAAAACCCAGATCCACTGAGCAGTCACTCCCAAACTCCCTGCTTTCAGCCCTGGAGACCACTACTTTTTATTTCTATGGATTGCCTATTTGGGACACTTCATATACATGGAATTATTCAACATGTGGTGTTTGCATCTGGCTTCTGTCACTCAGCATGACTTTTCCCAGGTTCAGCGGCATCACAGCAGGTATCAGTATCAGTGCTTCATTCCTTTTGTTGTTGTTAATCCTTGCCAGAGGATATTTTTCCATTGATTTTTAGAGAGAGTGGAAGGGAGTGGGGGGTGGGGGTGGGGTGGGAAAGACCAAGAGAGAACAGCATCAATGTGAGAGAGACATCGATTGGTTGCCTCCTGCATGCGCCCTGGCCAGGGCCAGGAATCGAGCCTACAACCGAGGCATGTACCCTTAACCAGAATCGAACCCGCAACCTTTTAGTCTTCAGACCGACACTCTATCCACTAAGCCAAATCAGTCAGGGCCTCATTCCTTTTTTTTTTTTTTTTCCTTTTTACTATTTTTGCCTCATTCCTTTTTATGGCTGAATAATATTCCATGATATGGGCAAGCCACATTTTGTTTACCCATTTATCAACTGGTAGACATTTGGGTTGTTTTCACCTTTTGACTGTTGTGAATACTGCTGCTATGAGCATCTAGTACTCTTGATTCTTCTTACTTTGAAATCTTTCCCATATCTGGGATTCAACTTGTGCATGGTTTGAGATGGGAAATCTAACTCCATTTTCTTCCCTGTATCCCAATGTACAGTATTTATAGGCTATTCTTCTTACACCAAACGTATCTGTCACTATCATGTATTGGTGTTTGCTCTTGGGTAAGTTAGTTAACCCCTCCGTGCTCTAGTTTCCTCATCTGTAACTTGGGATGTTAAGAGTACCCTACCTCACAGGGTTATTGTCAGGATGAAATGACTTAACATATGTCAAGTGTCTGACCAGGGCACTGGCACGTGGGAAGTGCTCAATAAGTATCATTATTGTTCCTGGTAATCCCAAATATCTATATATGCAAGGATCCATTTGGGGCTCTTTTTTGTTCTGTTGTTTTATTGGTCTATTTCTATTTTTAATGAGCATCCTTTATATTCTCTTTTAATCTCCAGTAAACCAAGACTACCTTCATTGTTCTTATTAAAAAAGGTTCTTAGTTCATCCTGATCATTTGGAATTCTTCCAATTGAATTTTATCAGGTTCTTCTCCCTAAATCCTGCTGGGGTTTTTATTGGAGTTACATTTATAGATTAATTTAGGGAGAATTGAAATATTGTTATTACTAAGTCTTCCAATGCCACAACATATTTCTTCATTTATTAAGCTCTTATTTTGTGTCTCACTGTACAGTTTTATAGGTGTTTTTTTTTCTTATAGGTATTGCAGATTTCTTTTAGTTTATCCCTGGATATTTTATATTTTTAGTTGCCAAGGTAAATGGGATTCTTTTTCATTGTGTTTAAGTTACTGTTTGTATATAGGAAAACTATGGCTATTAGTTCTTTTGTTGTTGATGATGTTCTAATGGCTTTTATCTTTTATTTTTAATCCTCACCTGAGGATATGTTTTTATTTAATTGAAAGGGAGAGAGAGAGAGAGAAACATCAATGTGAGAGAGAAACATCGATTGGTTGCCTCCAGTACACGCCCCAACTGGGGATCAAACCCACAACCTAGGTATGTGCCCTGACTGGGAATCAAACCCACAACCCTTTGAGGTATGGGATGATACTCCAATCAACTTAGCCACCCAGCCAGGGCAGGTTTTATTTTATTTTTTTGCAAAGCATATAACCTTCAAATAATTACCCTTTTTCTACCTTTTCCATCATTATATATATACTTTTTCTTGATTTATTGCACAGGCTAAGACTCTTAGAACAACATTGGATAACAGGCAGTAGCAGGTGTGAGAAGGTATTGAGGAGTAGAAGGGGCAGCATTCCAGCAGAACGGCGGGAAAGGAAGTTTGCAGGAGGAAAGCAGTGAAGTGTCTAGAAAATGGTCCACAGAGAGAAGAAGTTGGTCTTAAATCTGGGGTGAGGGTTATGGACTAGACTTGGTAGGTGGTGGACATCAGACTGGGGTGGTCAGGTTGTGTTCTGGAAACTCAGCTCAGACCTCAGTGGAGGACAGATCACAGGGAGGTGAGACCCAGACAGGATGACCAGTTAAGTCCTTGTGAGTCATCAAATGGGAGGTAATGAGGACGGGGAGCCCCATGGGAGTGTCTGCTGATGCCCTCTGTGATGAGCAACACAGGTCTGTCATTGAGAAGGTCTTAAAACCCTGGGCCTGTGCAGGTGGGGAGCACACCCAGGAACAAAGGCTCATGCTTCTCCCAAAGAGGTTGTAGTGCAGCAGCACCGGGTGACCGCTGGCCTGAGGGCAGTCTGCCCTTCCTGTCTCACCCTCCATAGATCGTCTCCACTCTCAGTTACACTTCCAAGTGGGGCCAGGGTTTTGTTTTGTTATTGGTTGTTGGATGCAACATACATAGCAATCCATAAAAACTCAAGATTTCGGGCCTGTGGCTGTGGCCTCCGCCTTTAGTGTAACCCATCTGTGGGTTACACTCTGAGGTTGCACTATCTCCTTTGGTGGTCAAGGTCCTCACACTCGCCTCCTCTGTTGTCTGACCGTCCTCGTCTAAGCCACCTACAAGTCTGGGACCACGGTGGCCATCTCCAAGTGAGTGGGGATGGCTGGACTTTGGGGGGTGGTGTGAGAATGGGAAGCAGTCCCGGGAGATGGCGACCCAGTGCCTCCCCAGTCCTCACCAGCATCCCCCAAGTGGCCATTCAGACTTCCTTCCTACCCTCCCTAACCAGCCATTATAGCAGCAGAGGAGCAAGAGGTGGCCAGATGTTGAGCTCAAATATAGAGACTAGAGAGGAGAAGCCCAGAGAAACGGGGGCGACAGGAGTGGGCGGGCAGCCAACGGGCCAGAAGAGGAGGGCCAGTCTGTGTGGCAGAGGGGAAGCAGGTGGATGGGGGCCGGCAGGGCCCCGCTGAGGAGTTTGGGGAGTGGGGGCTGGGTTTTAAAAATGGGGGCTTAACTGGGGAATCAGGAACACCTCAAAGCTCTCAAGGGAAAGCAACCCCAGGGGAGGAGAGGCCCTAGCAGAGAGCCCTCTGCATCTGAGAGCCCAACCTCCACCAGGAGTCCGGGCCCTCGTGGTGAGGAGCCTCTCTGGACCCCACTCCTGAGCCCCACTCTGGTTCTGCTGGGCTTCTGTGCCCCTCATCATCTTCACTCACCATGGAGGCATCCCAAGTGCCCGTGGCTCTGGGACACTGAGGCCAAGCACAACGGCAGACAGGAGACAAACCCTGGATTTCTGCCCAAGCCCAGCCCTGGATTCCTTGATTTGGTAGTTGGCGAGAGGGTATCTGGAGGTGATACAGGTGATGGGCTGTTGGATGGGTAGGACTGCTCCTACCACCCCTGACGATGCCCAGAGCCTCACCGGCATTGCTCGTGGCTTCACCTGAGCAGGGCAGAAACCAGATCTACTTCTTTCTTAAAAAATAAAATTATTTATCTATTGATGAGAGAGAGAGAGAGAGAGAGAGAGGTTTGTTATTCCACTTATTTATGCATTCATTTGTTGATTCTTGTATGTGTCCTGACCAGGGATCAAACCCGGAACCTTGGCCTAACCTACTGAGCTACCCAGCCAGGGCTCGGACCCACTGCTGGCAATACAAGGCCCAGAGTTTTCCAAAGCATCCAAGGCAGACCTCAAACTCCGAAGCAGGCGGCCGCCCGCTCACCCCGTGCTCATTCTGGTGATGGGATCGCGAGCCCTGCTACAAGGAGGCTCAGGTGGCAGGTTCCTCTCTCTGGCGTGTGGGCAGTGCCCCCGCCCCCCCCCCCTTCTCTGTTTGGCTTGTCGTTCATGGTGGGTGCGAAGAGAGAACCCAAGTCTTCCTGTGGCCGCGTGTTTGTGGGCTTATACTTGCTGGGAGGAGAGCCTAGTGGAAATCTGCACGGAGCGAGCATTTTAATGAACGGAGCTGGACTGAAACATTCGGCTGATGCAACTTTGCTCAACATTAAGGATGATCACAGTTTAATGTCGGAGAAGAAAGCGATGAAGGAAATAGATCAGAGGAGGCAATATTGGGAGTTTATGAATCCTGTGCATTTTCTGTGGCTTCACCGTGATTGATTTTTAAACTGGCTGTCACCCAGGCATGAAAAATCACCTCAACCTGGGAGGAGGGGACGCCGACAAGACAAACACCCACGCGGAGGACACGGGCACTTGCCCGGCTCATAATTCTTCCTCACGCTGCGGAAGTGGAGAGCACTGTGATAGCAAAGAGAGATGTGACCCTTGTGAAGTCTTGGGGGAAAAAAAAAAAACAGCAACACACACACACAACAGAAACCCTGCGGGCAAGGGAGGAAAGAGAAGAGCTAGGAAATAAATAACAAAGCAGGATGCTATTTACATACCCAGGCAAGGCCTTGGAGACTTCGCTCAGCGCCTTGGATGTCAGTAATAACTTGGTGATGGAAATAAAGAGACTCGGCTGCAAACCCACCTCGCCTGAGATGGTATCAGCACTGTTTTTCCTTTTGTTTCCAGACAAATTCCAGCACAGCAGTGGACAAGACATGCTCAATGATGGGAACAGTGAGGTGGGGGTGGGGGTAAGTCCGGTGGTCCCCGTGAAGACTCAGTTATGTTGCTTGTGGAAAGATTAATTAGAATTGAATTTTCTATTGATGTAAAACTGCCTTTTGCACCTGCTGCTAGCATCCTCATTACTGTTTTTCTATTACTGGGGATTACATGATGCTGTGAAATAAAGTTTATGCTTCTGAGCATACTCCCAAAATGGGTTTACTGTGCTTAAAGTGGCGGTAAAGAGGGTTGCCTGAGATAAATATGATGTAGTCCATTTTTCTTCCTCTTTTTTTTTTTTTTTTTTTTAAAAACCCAGGGAACCTCTATCCACTTTTGTAAATTGCGAGGTGCAGACATTTCTGTGTGCTGGTCTGGCCGCCATAAGCTGTGGGGCGGGGGGAGGAGGGCGGTTAGCGTGTCTTGCTCGCTCTGCGCCTGACGTGGAGGATGATGGTGAAGGAAGCATCCACAGCAAGTGACGCTCGGGAACAGGGTGCGGAGATCCGAGTGCAGGGCACCGGAGGCCCTGGGGATTTTGTAACTGTCCCTTGGGAAGGGGGCTGGAGGTGGGTGCGGAGGGCTGGGCAGCCTGGGTGGTCTGAGAAGAGACTGGCAAATGAATGCCAGTGACAAAACTGCCTCCTGGCCATGACCACCTGCTCCTCCCTGCCCCCGAGGGCCCTAGAGGTGCGGGGTGGGAGAGGGCCCATCCCTGCCCCTGACGGGCTCAGCACACGTTTGTTAAATGAAAAACAGAGGCATCACCCTCAGAGCCCTAATGGATCCCCAGCGGGATTAACGACTAACCTTTTGGCCTCTACTATTCCAGGTGTTAAATGGGTAGAAACCATGATGGGCAGCAAATAATTCTCAGCCATTTGTGTAAACCTCATTTTATCTAAGTCACCTTAAATGATGCTACCTTCCTTCCAAACGTGCCCTGAATTTGAATCTCTAAGGATAAAATGATACAAAGTGAACCCTCTCGGTGCCTCGTGTTGGTACATAGGTGCACCTGAACTCCTGTGTTCTTGGGGGCCCTGGGCGCTGGAGTTGGGAGCCTGGATGGGAAGCAGACACCGCAGAAGGCTGCACACACGAGCATCAGCCTGCATTGTCTTGCCCTGAGGGTTTCGGGATGAACCTATTTGAGCCCCAGAGCCCACAGATGTCCCCGCTTCTCCTGAGCAGCCACCACGGCGAATGCTTCCCAGGTCGGAGGAATGGGGAGGTGTGCACAGTCCTTGCTTCTCTGAAGCATCGCCAGTCTCTGGTTCAAAATAGAGGCGAAAGGACGATCCAGCTCCTCCCCTGCCCGGCCAGCTCCTCCCTTCTCTTTCTCTGGAAGCAGCAAAGCATCCTTCACAGCTATGGTTCACCCAGGAGGTTCCCATGGCTGCTCAGTCACCTCGTTCAAAAGGTGGGAGGAATGGAATCAAAGGTCGTCCAGGAAGTGACCTCAGAGATGCTGATATGACTGACTCAGAGAGAGGAAGGCGCCAGGCCTTTGTGGTCTGGTTGCTGTACTTTAATACGACTGATCGTTCACATGACAAAGTGAACCCTCTCGGTCCAGCCTCTGTCATACATTTGTCCAACCAATGTTCATTGAGGACTTGCTTCATGTCAGGTGCAGCTGGGAATACAGCAGTGAACTGGAGCGTTTATGCCAGTGGCCCGGGGGTCTTTCTCATTAGATGCTCGGTGTCCTTACTCCAGAGCTAGAGCCCTCAGGCATCACGTTGAGAAACCTGTCACAGCCACCGCCATGGCCGCTGTGCATGGCGAGAAGGAGGAAGAAACTATGGATTGGGAAACTTTTTATTTATTTATTTATTTATTTTATTTTTATTTTTTATTATGTATGAGACCAAGCGTCCCTGGCTGCTACAGGAGTCTAGCAGACAGGTATAGTTAAGAAACAACTTTATTTTGAGCAGGGGGAACGACAACACAGCACTTAACAGCTATATTGTAGTCTGAATCCTGCTTGGGAAACTTTTTAAAAGAAATCTTTTCATTGTAGAATAAACAAGACATAAAAAAATAAGCCAAACAAATGTATAGCTTAGGGCAGTGATGGCGAACCTATGACACGCGTGTCAGCACTGACACGCGTAGCCATTTCTGATGACACGTGGCCGCTGGGGTGGCCGCATGCCGAGGATGAAACATTTGCTGCTCCTGAGGATGAAACATTTGCGAAATAATGTTTTTTCCTCAAAGTGACACACTACCCGAGTTATGCTCAGTTTTTTGGTGAAGTTTGACACACCACGCTCAAAAGGTTGCCCATCACTGGCTTAGGGAGTTATAATAACATCCACCAGACAGGTGGATGTTATTATAACTCCAATCCCAATGCCTCCAATCCTCTCCATCTCAGTGGCCTGCCTCCCTGCACAAGTGACCTCTCCTGACTTTGATGCTCATCTATTTCTTTCCTTACATTTTTTATCACCTGCATGTGCCTTCCTGACAGCTGTTGCAGTGTTGCCATTTTTAAAAAATCTGACTTATCTTTTGAATCTTTTTAAACCCACAGGTTTCCCCCTCCATCCTTTTCTTGCCTTTGCAATGTCTCTGTTAAAGGAGCTGAGCCTTTGACCTACGGTTTCCCACCGGCCGGATTCTGCGGAGTGATACTCTTGGTGCAGCTCAAGACATCCTTCTGAGTTTCCTACAAATCGGCAACTGGATCCAGAGGTAGAAGCAGACTGAGGTTCAGTCCTTTTGGCAAGATTATCGGTGGTATTGTGTTCACTGGTCAGGAGGAACGGGATGTCTGTTTGCCTCTCTTTTTGTGAGGCTAACAGCTGTTGCTACACAATACCTAGCTCTGTTCATTCACTGAGGGTTTCAAAACGGTGATATTCTAATTCTATCCTTTATTTTTCGTATGTGAACTTGAGTACTTCTATAAAGAGATGCGTCCACTCATCTGCCACTTGGCACCACTGCCATTCACATATTAATGGCAGGATAAATGTTTGATTCCTCTCTTTTATTCACCAGTTTTTGAGAGAATGAATTTGTTCCTTAGCCTTTGAAGGTAACCATGTTTTAAGTAGCTTTATAAATTAAAGTTTTAAATGTATTTGATGAGTTTTAATGCATTACAATTTTAATCTTTATTGAAGCTCAAATGGTCCCATATTTGGCCACTGGGAGCCTCTTGCAGATGGTTCCGGTGTCCTATTGGCATAATCTTTTAGTCTCTGCTAGCATCCTTGTCTAGACTCCTTGATAGCTATAGGTAGATAGGGGAACCTATCTATTTTTTTAAAAAAATGAAGTGTCAAGATAATGAGAAAATAAGCCACAGACTGGGAGAAAATATTGTAAAATACATATCTCATAAAAGAATATTATCCAAAATATACAAAGAAATAAAAAGAATAGCTATCAAGGAAAAAAAAAAAGACATGAAAAACATAAATGTATATTGCCAAGTGAATTAAACCAATTTGAAAAGGCTACATCTGTATGATTCTGACTATATGACATTCTGGGTAAGACAAAACTATAGAAATCATAAAAAAGATCAGTGGTTGTTAGAGGTTGGGGAAGAAGGAGAGGAAGGAGGAATGAATAGGTAGAGTCCAGGGCAATTTTAGGGCAGTGAAACTATTCTGTATGATATTATAATAGTAGACACATGTTGCTATACATTTGTCAAATCGATAGACTATACAAAAAAAAAAAAGTCTACTCCCTTTCTATGCCCCTGATCCTATTATATTCACCAGTTTATTCTGTTCATCAGACTTTTTATTCACTTGATTTTTAGACTCACTTGTTGATATGTATTTGTTGTCACTTTGTTGTTCATAATTTTTATCCTTACCTTTTTCTTCTTCCTCCTCTTCTTAAAGAATACCCTTCAGCATTTCGTATAATATTGGTTTGGCAGTGATGAACTCCTTTAGCTTTTTCTTATCTGTGAAGCTCTTTATCTGACCTTCAATTCTGCATGATAGCTTTGCTGGGTAGAGTAATCTTGGTTGTAGGTTTTTGCTATTCATCACTTTGAATATTTCTTGCCACTCACGTCTGGCCTGCATAGTTTCTGTTGAGACATCAGCTGACAATCATATGTACTCCCTTGTAGGTAACTAACTGTTTTTCTCTTGCTGCTTTCAAGATTCTCTCTTTGTCTTTTGCCCTTGGCATTTTAATTATGATGTGTCTTGGTGTGGTCCTCTTTGGATTCCTTTTGTTTGGGGTTCCCTGTGCTTCCTGGTCTTGTAAGTCTATTTCTTTCACCAGGTGGGGGAATTTTTCTGTCATTATTTCTTCAAATAGGTTTTCAGTATCGCTGCAAGCACCTCTGAGAGAAAGCCACCCTCAAGTTCTGCCTGATGCCAGATAGTCCAGTTTCTCTCCGTATGAGTCTGGGTCCCCAGAGTCTCTCCTGGGACTGGAGTTCAGAGCAGTCGGGAGCTTGTATCTCCCTCCTGATTGAAAAAGACAACAGCATACTCAGTTGCCAGCCCTTTTTGCGCGCCTCTGTACCTCCGCACTTCACTTTCGCACCTCCTCCCAGTCTCAGTGTGCTTTTCTCTTTCCTTCTAGTTGTATAATTTCCACTCAGCCAGCCTTCCCGTGGTTCTGGATGATACCCGTTTTGTCTTTTAGTTGTTGTTTTGAAGTGGTTGTGCGAGGCAGCAAGTTCAGGTGTTTACCTATGCCACCATCTTGGTTTCTCTAGTTTGTCTGTTTTTATTAGGTAATTCAAAGATATTCAAAATTATACCTCTAACACTGTTACCATTACCTCAAAAACACCCCAGGGAGAACTTTTAACCTTGACACTTTAATACCACCAGGAAATGCTTTGTGACAACCAAACCAGAGGTGAAAAATTGTGTAAGCAGTCATTTGTGTAGAGTGTCTTATACTGATTATGAGATTATAGCAGACCCTCTGGATCCCCTCAGCCCATCCAAGTTCAACCCAGGGGACAGTTCTAACCTTAAGCTCTTGCATCTCTCTCCTCTCTCTAGAGCTTTCTCTGATAGCACAAAAGCTTGTTGGCCTGTGCTGTGCTTCCTGAGATCACTCTCAATTAAACTACCTGAACCCAAATGCCTGTCTTGGGTCTGCTTTTGCGGGGAACACAACCCAAGACAGATACTAAGCTGTGTTCCAGTAACTTTGCCTATTTCAAACATCTCTCAAGTAGTGAAAGCTGCTTATGATTTTCAAAAGTGGATTGATGTTAGCTTAATATTTTTAATAGCATTTGGTGAGACTTATTTTTATTATACACAAATAAAATGCTTGCCCTTCTTTGTCTACACCCTCTTTATTCCCTCAAAAGGCCCTGGTTGAGTAGCTGTTTCCCCTAGACATTGTCTTTCCAGGGCATTGAAATGAGAGTCCTTTATCTATACGCACCAGAGTATCTTTTGTATTTAACGAAATATGTATTGAATTACTGTCCCCTGGTTCTTTGTGACTGTGAGTCTTATGAGTAAGAACAGGCCAGGTGAGATTAGATCAAGTCAAATGCCACCTCTTCCATTAAAGCCCTCTCTGATCTCCTGGGAAGATACCTCAGCCATCTCTCTCGTGGCTGCATTATAATCTGACTTGTATTCTAATCTGTCTATCTGTCTTCTTCCTTGACTGTGAGCTGCTTTCCCCTTTGCATCTCCCTATCCTGTCCCTAGCAGTCCTTCAACAAAGATTTGTCTGGGCAGTCTGCCTAAAGGCAAGTGACACAGACCCTTGAAAAAGGGCCTGGGCTTCACCCTGGAGGCTGCAGCCAGTGTATCACCTCAGCACACCTCTAAGCAGGGCCCATGCTCCACACCCCTGAATCTTGGACAAGGTACTGAGACTAGACAGACACAAAAGGCGGACTCATTTGAGCTCAAGACATCACTGCCAAGAGCAAGCAGACAGGAAGCTCTGTTTGAGGACAGGGATGGGGAACAGAGTGTGACAGGCTCCTGGCTGGGAACTGCAGGGCTGCCTTAATGCCACGGGGCCCTTCACATGGTGTCAAAAGAGGAGATTTGGGTTGTCTTGGTTTTTTAAAGCTAACTTTAAACACTACTGACAGCAAGATGTCTCTGGCATGAAAGCCGAAAGCCGACAGGGAGGCAAAGACTCACTGTTTCCATAGCTACCGACTGGACGCCATTGGGCAGCGCTCTGAACTCCAGAGCATCTTGGGCTCTGCCTGCAGGATGAAGTTTCTGGGCTCTGGGAGAACTCAGCAACAACGTGGAAGTTGCTTATCTTCGTTTCTGCCCAAACTGCTTTCTATTTTCAGAGTACAGTGTTTAATTTCTCCCGGTGTCCAAGGGTTTCCCTGCAGAAACTGCTGCCCCCAGGAATCCTGGGAAGCTGGAGATCTCCCTTCCCCTTAAACCTTCTGCAGGTCACGTCATCTGCTTCCAAACCCCGGTGACTTTGGTGTCTTCTCAGCCCTGGAGGATGGCTTAGCAAGGCTGGGGGGGAGACATCCTGGGCACGGGTGAGGAGCTGATGGCAAACTTTAGCATCACCTACTTCCAACCTGGAAAACCTTTGGAAGGTCTGAGGGAACAAACCCTCTGAGGCTTCTCCAGTTCGTCCTTCACAGGGAATCTGTAGGACAAGGTTTCCTCCAAGGCTCAGCTGGGCGTGTCCTGGTGAAGCATCCTCCCACCGAGGCTGTGGGCGCTGGACCAGGGCAGGCATTCCTCACCTGCTTCCTCGGATGCCCCTCTGACGGGAATGCTGTCTGACGGATGGGCTCCTCCGGATCTCGTGTCCTTGGACACATCAGCCACCAGGCTGTCGTTTTCAGTCCTGGTGGAGAGACTCGCGCTGCCCGCACAATGTGAAAATACCACTCGCTCAGGGCTGCCCGATAAGGGCAGTACCTGCCATTGTTTTCCCATCTCCACTGTGGCCGCCCACGTGGTTTACGGCACAGTTTGCCTGTGCTAACAGGGTCTGAGAAAACCTTGAGACTAACCGAACTGCATTCGGGAGATTTTTAGTCTGTCCTTGGCAACAATTGCTACCGAGCTTAGTGACCCCTTTGCTTTCCAGCTCTGAGGCTCCAGCCTGGCTATGAAATTGCTACTTGTGCGTCCTCCATCTCTGAGTCACATTTCTAAGCCCATCTGATTATAAACCTTTCCAGTCCGGGAAGTCGCAGGGTGCACATCCTTACTCAATGGCATGCTCCGGGGGCATCTGATAAATGTTTCTCGAGTGTTCCTCTAGAAATATTTTATTCAGTTTAAAGCGATCCTTTCTTTCCTTCCCAAATCTCCAAACCTGATTCTTCATACTAAGCATTACATGTAGAATAGCATTCAAGTTTGCTTTTTAAAAATGCTTTTAGCTATCTCAGGAACTCACAAGACACTTAAACCCCGCTTTCCAACCACAGGATGGAAAGCGATGAACTGCTTTATAGCCCTTGGTAAGGGCGGAGGAGTTCTGAAAATGCATGCTGGGCTACTGGTGCCGGAGAGATCCTGCTCTCAGAGACCCCACTGTCCCTCTCGGACCCCGCAGAGTCCTGGGCGACGCTGACATACCTATGCACTCTGCTCTGGGAGCCACCGGCTGGCAGGCACATGAAAAAAGGCTGAGTCCTGTCAAGCCAGAGCGACTCCTAGAGAATCAGCAAGCTCTCCTAATTAGGGCGCATTTAAAAAGAAGTGCCATTTATTTATGTCATACAGTAATTTCCTCATTTTAATGGTCACCTCAGTTAATGACTAACAACATATAGCCACAAAAGAAGGTCAGCCAAGCAAATCTGATGGACCAGAGAGAACTGTTGCTAATGAGCTCACTTTGTATCTGGATGCAGACAGACGCACAGAAACAGCACAAAGGCGAGAGGAGTCAAACCCCATTTACTCTCCGAGGCGGAAAGCACGACCCCGCAGCCCATTTCTCACTATCTTTGACTGACAGCGAAGAGTAAACTTCAGCCTGGCCCTGCATGACATGAATGCTGAATGGGTTTGGTCCAAATTAAATGACATTTACTGCATTGTGATATATAAATATTCTAGAATTTGAAACTCTTTAAGCCCAAAGTAAAAAGAAAAATGTTGTTTCTGCTCAGGGTCCTTGCACAATGTCCTCTCCCTACATGGGCAGGCCGCTGGAGGTGGTCAGGTTCAAGGATTCATGGGAACTGAAGGAGCGACCAGCCCAGAGTGATTTTTTTTTTTTAATTAAGAAGCACCAAATGAACTTGAGCTTGGCAAGACCCCAACAGAGAAACCAGGCTGGCTCTGAGCCCAATTTACATGGATGGGCTGAACTTGGACTTGGGCCTGGCTCCTTTGGGACTCTAGGGTCAACAAAGGCCCATCTGCAGACCTGCTCATCTTGGTTGGGGGAGAAGGTAACCCTCCTGGAGACCCCAAGGGTCTTCTAGCCCTCTGTCCTCCTGGATGCTCAGCTCCCCTCTGCCCTGTGAGGTCCCCCCAGTGTCTTTTCAAGAAGTCTCTCCCTTTTTGCTAAAGTTAGCCATGGTCGCTTTCTATGTGTTACCCAGAAAACCGAATCTGTTCACCAACTCTCACCTGTGCTAAGGACAGACACTGGCGTTACTGTAGCCTGCCTGGAGACCTGCTCTTCAAACAGGAACTATTCTTATGCCCTGAGGGATGATGGTGGAATTTCAGAAATTATAACAAGTGTATGGGGTGTGGGGGTGCCGGGAACCCCCAGCAGTATTACTAATATAAGGACTCTCACATGGGCATGCTGACTCCAGGACATTTCAGGCAACTCAACACAGAAAAAAAAACACAAAGCAACCCATCTTCTCCAGCTCCTTGGAAACCAAGGGGTAACAAAAAAGGAGAAGGGTCTTAAAGAGAATAGGAAAAGGGCATGGAAGGGACGTTCATTCATTAAGTCCCAGGTGACCAAGGGAAGCCCTGTGAGTGTTCCTCCCCAACCCCCACCCCCATGTCCCGTGTGGTTCAGGGTTCAGGTTCAGGGTTCGGGCTCTGAAGGAGGCCACACACAAATGAAAGAGACTAGACAAGAAAATATTAATTTGGAAATATTGGGGGCCAGGCGGGATCCCAGCTCAAGAGGAAGGACTCCGCTTTGCTCTGGCCTTGCCATCCCTTTTATTCAGGTTTGGGATCCACCTATCGCCCTTAGGCAGGCAACTTCCAGTAACAGCTCCATGACGGCCCATCAGCAAGGATTTACATGAGACTGAAAGGTGGAAGTTGCTTCAGCTCCCTTTGTCTCCACCAGACAGTGGGTGTAAGGCTCTGACCCTTGCCAGAGCCTTCAAGGTTGACCAGCCCTCCGGACTCCTTGTCCACCTCTTTCTGCTAGTGAAGGCAATGGGCAGCTTCCAACAAAGCCTGGGCCTTCTTTCAAGGCGAGGACTTTTTAGGAACCATGGAATCACAATTCAGGCCTGGAGGGAGCCTGAGAGCCTGGGCCGCACTCCCCTACCTGCCCACCGTCCCACACCAGGGCCACAGCGGAGGCGGCTGGGGAAGGTAGCTCTGTTCCCTGAAGTATGGTAGCAACCATACTTAGGTAAAAACGGCTGTTTGAATTTTAACCCTGCTATGCTGGCTTCTGTACGCACTTGCTTGCTTGGGCAATAGGGGGGTTACCTCAGCTTCCAGACTGAGACCTGGAGACTCACAGAGGTAATTTTCCTGTGCCTGTGGACCAGGACTACAGGAGATTGATTCCCACTGACTCAGTAGCTCCAGGAGTAGAAACTGTAGATAACCTTTAGAGATTACTGACTCCGCTTGGGTCTGCTTCTGTAAAAACCTGCTTTCCCAAGATAGGGCCACATTCCAATAATGTCCAGCAGGGGCTGGGAACCCCCCTGCAGGCTGTTCCCAGACTTTAGAATTTAGAACAAAGGAAAATTTTTGTGGTTTGGACCTTTAAAAGGACTGCCTACACCTGAAACGGGGCGGTCGTGAGGGTGGCCACCTGCGTGTGGTGCCCTCGCGGCCGTCCTGGCCAGTTCAATAAATCCTTGCCTGTTTTTTTTTTAATCAATCAGCAGCCTCCGGTGGTCTTATTTTTGACTCCAGGGTTCGACCCCACAACATTCCCAGGAAGAGTCTCCCATCTGAAAAGTGCCCCTGGTCAGCACATCACAGTGTATTGAACTGACTGGGGAAGACTTCTGGGCATAATATTTCAGAGCCCGCACAGGGCCAGATGCTTGACACCTACGCTGAGGTGGCTGATCTAGAACCCAGGTGGAGGTGGGGATTCCTCTTTCCAGAATGCTTTCACACCCTTCACCTTATCTGAGTGTCCCCACTGCATGAGCAGGACAGAGTCTGTTGCCCTCGTTTTCCAAATAAGGAAAGCAGGGTGGGAAGAGTTAGGAGACATGCTGAAGATTGCCCATCCCACAGCTAGAAGAGCTGAAACAGACCCCCTGGTCCAGCCTACTCTTCTCTTTCTCCCACGGGACACAGGAAGACAGGTGTTCCCAGACCTGCCACAGATGGCTCCCACTTCCTCCCGAGAACACTGTGCTGGTTCTTCTCACGGCAACAGAATGGAAGAGGCTAGGACTCAGGCCTCGGTCCTGCACCTGCTTTACCTGCCCTTCATCAAACAAGGTGCTTCCCCACTGGCTGCCTTCAGCTCCCTGCCCAACAGCGAGTGGGAACCTTTGTTTCAAGAAACGTCAGGGGCCCAGAGCCAGGGGAGGAGGATGTTTGCCTGCTGCCCACCTCCAAACCTGGTCAGGCCCTCTCCTCCCAGGCCCACCCCTTTGGCAGCAGACAGAGTGCCTTCTGACCATCTCTGTGAGCTCTGCTGCGGCATGGGTGGTGAACTGATGAGGCCAAGCCAATGCAAATATCTTTTCACCTTAGTTGGGATGCAAAGGGACAAGCGTGCCACTAACCTTTCAGTGGGAGCGCACATACAAAAACCTGCAAGTGGGCACCGGGGCTTCTCGGCCAGGATTTGCAGCATTTCTCCGCCTCCCCTGCTGCAGAGGCGGGGCCTGACTTTCAAAAGAAGGGCGTGCAGCCCTGGGCAGATCCTGAGAAGGAAACTCAGTGAAGGGCGGTGTCATCGGCCTTGGGTCCCTCTTTGGGGATTTTCGGGGGGCGGGGGGGGGGGAACTACCAAAACAAGAAGCAGTCCGAGTGAAAAACGAAAAACAGCAGATGTTGAAGGAATGCATCATTGTTGATTCCTAGAGGCCTCTGCCGGAATATTAGATGCAAATAGGTGCTAATAAGTACAGTTGGAGAAGCTAATGGAAAACCGTCCTTCCCAGGAGGATCGCTGCATGCAGATGCACAGGCAGCAGAGGTGGTGGTCGGGGTGAAGCCTGTGTAGACTCGTCCTGTGGAAGCACTTGTGGTGCAGAGCTTCCTCCTGGCTCAGGGCTGGCCCCAGGGAATAGGGAGAGAGAGGGGGGGGGATTGGCCCAAGGCAGTGTGCATGGTACAGAAGAGCTGCCCAGCCAACCAGTGGCTCTGGCCCCAGATGGGGAGGAGGCTACAGGTGTGGGGACAAGAGGACACAGGGGCAGGAGCAAGGACAGGAGCAGGGACAGCGCAGTCGGCAAGTAGCTTTCTGCTCACTTTAACGCACACCTCCCACCTTTGCTTTGGCAGTTTGGGGATGTGAGTTGGATAAGGATTCCATTATGGTGTCGTTCCTGACATTTGAGTCCTTGTCCCTTACATTCTGCTCACCCAATCTGCACCTGACTGAGGTGGAGTAGTGATTTCAGCCATATACATGCGCCCCCTCCGCCCGCCCCCCCCCCCGAACCCTACACACGAGTAACACACAGCCAGTGGCGTGTGGCTGGGCCGGTGTGTCCTGGGTCTGGCATAGTTTCTGAGCTCAGGGTCTTGGAGAGACACCCCAGCACTGAAACTATGTCGCTTTGGAATCAGCAGCCCAATCCCGGCTCTGCATTTTCATACCTCGCTTTCCTCATCTGTAAAACAGTACTGACAATGCCGACTGCGTTGCTGCAGGAATTAAGGAAGAGCCATGATATCATGGGTATACTTCGGTTTGCTAGCTCGCCTTTCCTGCTCTATCTCTGAGTGCTCTGGGCTTCTCCGGGGCAAGCAGGAGGCCTCGGAGCTGCCGGGGGCAGAGGCTGGGTGCCTACCAGAGCCCTAGGGCTGGAGCGCCTGAGCCTTCTTCAGGAGGGGCTCTGCTGCCTGTCGGGGCGGCCCCAGCCCCATCTTCTCTGGCTTCTCAAGCTCTATGCGTCCACCCCAGTCCCCAACTTCATCCTACACTCAGGGTCAGCTGGATGGAGTCGCCAGGCCAAACCAGCAGCAGATAAAATGAGAGGAGGGGGAGGGCATCCTTTACCTTATTTGATTACAGGTTTCTCTGCAGGTTTTTAAAAATACCAGGTGTCCCTTCAAGACTGGTTTACACAGCTTTGTGTAGTTCCTGGGAGCAGCCTGCCCAGCCTCCTTCCTGGGACCGGCTTGCTCCCTGCAGGTGGGGCGACCTCTTCACAGGAAGAACGAAACCTGGAAGCAGAGCCCCAAGGCCCCCTTCACACCCCTGCCTCGCGCTCGTGCTGAGTGGCTGTGGATCTGGCACGTCCCCACTCTGTGGTGGGGGGTGGTGTATGGGGAGGAGTCGCTTGAGCCCGGTGGAACTCACTCACGACCCTCCCAGCTCTCAGGCCCCTGACCAAACAAGGGCTTCAAGGAGGTAGCCCTCAAGGTAGAGTCTGGGTCCGGGGGCACTTGCAGTTGAATCAGGGCCCCAGGAATTTGGGCATCGGTGTGACACCGAGCGGCGGGCCGCCCAAGACCGTGGCCGAATTGCACCGCAGCTGGATTTCTCAGGATCTTCCTCGGTGCCATCCTCTGCGTTTTGCTAGCCCCCGCGCCCCCCGAAGCGTGGGTCCTGGGCGCGCACCCCTGCCCAGCGGTGTCACGGCCTGCTCTGGTGCCGCCTGGCTCTCCTCCCGAGTCGGCGCCAGCGTGCGATCCACAGAGGCGGTGGCAGCACGCTGGCCGCGGTCTGGAGCCAAGTGACAGCCGGGAGTCCACCTCTCGGGAAACCCAGGAGACGCGGGCGGCCCACGACTCCCTTCACCCCCGCGGCCGCCGGGCCGCGCCCAGCGGCGGCTCCTTCGCAGCGCTCAGCCTGTGGGGCCGCGGGAGCCGCAGAGCGCGCGTGGGTGCGGCACCGGTGAGCTCCCGGGAGCGGCCAGCGGATCCCAGGAGGGATCCCCTCCCGGCGGGGCCACCGCCGCTGCCGCCACCACTTCGGGGCGGGGCCCAGGCCGGGGGTGGGGCGCCGGGCGGGCGCGGCGCTATTTCCAGCCTTGCCGAAGGCTTCGCTAGCACTTCGCTGGGAGCCTTCCCGGCGCGCGAGCCGCATCCCGCGCTGCTGTTAGGGAGGAGAGAGGAGAAGGCGGCGGCGGGCGGCGGGAGGCAGGAGACGGGAGGCGGGGGACAGACCCGGACCAGGGCGGTGGAAGCACACGCCACCGCGCCCTCTCCCTCTCCTGTGCGCTCCGGTCGCCGGCCCCACGTCGCTCGCTTCGCCCACCGCACGCAGTTCCGCCGCGAGCTGGAGGAGGTGCAGGGCCCTAACCGAGCTGGGGCGGAGGTCCTCCTTGCTCCCCCGGCGCCCCAGAGCCGAGGATTCGCCGTGGAGGACCGCGCCGGGGCTGGAAGCGCCCGCGGCCCCGCGAGTGCCGGCTGCGACAGGTAAGTGCGCTGCGTCCCTGCGCCACCCCTTTCCCCGCCCTGTGCAGGCTCCTGGCAGGGAGGGGTGCCCCGAAGGGTCCCGAGAGGGCCCAGAACTGCACTGCGACCCGGTCCCGCGAGCCCCCCCCCCCCCCCCCCCCGCGAATGTGAGTCCGAAGCCTTGGGCGGAAATAGGGTGCGCGCTGGGTTCTGGTCTGGCAGCACTTTGGGGACCCGCTCCAGTAGTGGGAACCCGCTCCGGTAGTGGGAACTTTAATTAGACTTTTGCTTCTTGGCTTTCACTTGCGGCCGCGCCTCTTAGGCTCCCCGGGTCCCTACGGATCCTCTGCTCCTCGTCCCAACCCTGGGTGCTGGGCGCGGGGAGGCAGCGTCTGACTTCGAAAGGGCCCGGCGGGAGCGCCCCGGGCTTTCCCGCGCGCTGGGGACTGGGACTCTGGGGGCGGGTTGTGGCGTGCGGGGCGTGGGAGGAGTTAGAGGCTGCCTCGCTTCCTACCCAGCGGCGGAAGGTGCCCCGCCGGCCCATCGCGCGCATCCCCACCCCGCGCGCCCCAAACCCCGCGACTCTCCTGGGCACCGGCCTGTTTTGTACTCGAGACGAGTGTGTGTGCGCGTCCGTGATCGGCGAAGGTGTGTGCGTGCGGGAGTGCGGGAGTCGGAGTCTCGGGCGGCTTGGGCGGGCGGCGAAAAATCCGTCTTGCCGCGGGACCCAGCCGAGCTCCGGCTGCGGCTGCAACTCCAGCTGCTGGCTTCCAGCTCTGCACCCCAGCCCTGGCCTCGCGCAGGCCGGCCGGGCCAGGCGAAGGCGCCTTTGCGGGTGTCGGCGGGGCCAGGGCTGGCGCTCGGGTGGGAAGTGACCCCTCTCGTTCCCCCGGCGCCGGACTGCCCCCGTGCCAACTTGGGCAGCACGGCTGGTGTCCGGGCCCTGCGACCCTGACCCAGAGCTGATGCAGCAGCCGCACAGCGCCCTCGGCTGTGGATCCTGGCTGCCCGGTGGTCTCACCGAGAAGACTCCCTGTCCTGAGGAAGGATCTGGTTCCCCAGTGCACCCCCTTCCTTGAGCCGAGACTGGCTATCTTAAGGGGGGTGGGCACCGAAGCCCTCTTTGTCTGCTGGGCCGGGATTTACCCCCCAGCAGCAGAGCGGAAGCGGTTGAATAGAGGGACCACAGCCTCTCCGGAGTGAACCCCGGGGGAGGGGCAGCGGCAGAGGGTTAAAGGGCAGACTACCCCCCTTCCGCATCCCTGGGGTGCTTACCAGCTGCACGCCCAAGCCCCTTTCTTTGGGTAAACTTTCACATCTGGGTTCACCTTGACCCTTGCTCTGGGCTGGAAAACTTTTTCTAAGCCCTGCGCTGCAACCAACAGCGGGAGTGGCGGGGTTCTCTTTAACATTTCCCGGCCTCGTGGCCTCGCCTGCTCACCCTCTATCCCTGTCAACAAGGCCAGGCAGACGGGCCACAGGAACGGGTGACACTCTGGTCCTTGAAGGATACCTCCCTCTTTTAATCCACAGCCCACGGTATAGGGCCGGGAGAGGGTCTGGGAGCCCTGGGGGCGGGGCCGGGGGGGAGGGCGGGAATGGAAGCACATGGCAGAGCCTTCATCACATTTGCCTCTGTGAAGTGACCCACAGGAGAGAGAAAATTCAGATCTGAAGAGATGGAGCTTCACAGGGTGATCAATAATTCCATAGCATTTGAGCACAGAAAACCTCAAAAGTCTGACCCCACCCCATCGCCTGGCCTGTTCGCTCTGGGACATACAGATGGCACCGCTGATTGATCTATTTACCTGGATTCAGACTCCAGAAGAGTGAATTATGTTCCCCAGGTATTGATTTCTCAAAAGACCCCAAATTAAAAAGGCCAGGCTTTCTTAAAGCAAGGTCAAGGATTAATTATTTATAGAGAGACATCCGTCAGCCAGTGTGGGGGCTCATCTATAAATTGCCTGCATGGGCAAAAGGAGCATCTTCTGATTCTGGCTCCGGCTGGGAGAGGAGGGGCCTGTCTGACCTCCTGGGTTTGGCCGAGGTTTCCTGGACTGTGGCGGGAGGAAGTCGCTCTGTAACTCAGCCTGCTGTCAGAGATGCCTTTTTAATCTCGTAGCCTGAATCCCACTTGGGAAATTTCAGGCATATTTGCTGTGTTTCCGTAATGAACATTTACTGATTACAGAGTATCAAGGGAATTTTCATTTCTTAAACATTTATTCAAAGCTCTGTTTATGTAAGCTAATAAGTCTGGGAAAGTTCGGCAAAGATGTGTTTGCTGCATGGTCGTTGGGAAAGTATGCCTGGTGGGCTCGTCTCAGAATCTACTCTCGGTTCAGTTGAAAGGAGAAGAGTCAGGTTCTCTTGATTGAAAGCGTCATGCAGGTTGCTTCTCTGCTCTTCACTCCCAAGTCTGAGCCAGCGGGGGCCTCATAGGCTTTTTGTGGTTTTTTGGATCGAAGAGATGGTCACTTAGAGCTTTTATCGTTGTTTGCTGATGAGTCTGGTTGGAGCCGCGGGAGGTGAGCTCTGGAGTCTTGTGGGGCTGGCAGGGGAGGGTGTGGTGCCCCGTTTCCTGCCCGGCCTGGAGTCTGGGAAGCGTGTCTCCCCTCACCGGCTGCCCTTCCCTGATTTCTCCATCGTGTAGCAGCCACGTCGGAGACACGTGGAGCGGGGAGGGAACCAGTGGGCAGGAAAGTGGACACAAGTTTATGGCATCTTTTTATTTTTATTTTATATGGCATCTTTTTAGTGAACAACCGTGGCAATTAGAGTCCGTAAACGCTGTGGGGAAACAAGCGCCTAGCCTTTTAGCCAGTCAGAAGGTACTGAGTTACAAACAGAAGGTTTATGAGGTGCTGGCCCAGGGAGAGCAGTGTGGAGGGACAGCAAGAATTTTTTTTTTTTTAAAGGGTGAGGATGGTTCTCTGGATGTGTATATGGCAATGGTGTCCTCGAGCCCCAGGAAGTTGCTGGGAAAGGCAGCCTGTGTGGTGACAGTGTGGTGACGGTAGGCTCCCTGGCACTCTCTTTGGAGTCCTAGCCAGGACTTGCCTGGCTTCAGAGCAGCTGTGTTCCTTCCCTCCTGGGGAAAGGAGACCCCTGGGTTCAGACAGCCAGGGGCCAGAGCTGCATTCGCGCAGGGGGCAAAGGACACAGGAGACACCATCTCATTCTTTCCTGGCTGCAGGCTGTGTGACCCGTCAGCGAATCACCGTGGCAGGAGATGAGACCTACAAATTGGTCGTGGGAAAAAGTTGTGACTTTAACCCTGTACATAACTACCTGTCATTGGTGATCTGGAGCTTGCCGGCACCTGCTGGCCGTAAATGCAGCCTCTGCCACTGACAGCATGAGGAGGCCTGCGTTCAGGTGGGGTTGACACCCACAAGCAGCCCTGATTCCACCTCAAAAGCCATCTTTCAGGGAAGTCTGAGTGTCTGTATGTAGGCAAGGTGCTGGGGCTGGCAGACCCAGCTGCCCTCCCAGGCCAGTGACCTGGGTCTCAGCATTCCCACTTCCCACCTTGAATGCCACGCATTGCTGGGCGATCAGTGCTTCTGGCTGCTAGTGACTGAGGACACGTCACCCTGTCTCTGCCAAGACACGGTCAGAGCTGCCCCCGGCAATGACATTGACTTGAACTAAATGAGAGTGGTCAGCACTGAAACCTGAAGCCAAATGACCCTCCGTCCCACACTCCCAGTGTCAGACCCGCTGTCCATCTTCTTCATGCTGCCATCCGCGAACATTTACTGAGCATGGACTAGGTGTCTGTCATCGTGCCAGGCTCTGGGGACACAAGATGAGCAGAACTAAGAGTGGTCCTTGCCCTCGTGGGTTTTGTAGTTTTGTGGGACAGAAACTCCCTCACATTCATCCCTCACCGATTCAGGCTTTGCCTGCAACACTATTACTAAACAAACACACAGTGCCTGTGTGAGTCTAGGGCTACAATGAACCTATGAAGGACTCGGCTGGGTGAGTATGAGATCTACAGTAGAGATATCTGGCCTAGACTTAGGGGCCGGGAAGACTTCCCTGAGGAGGTGACACTCAGCTGAGATCTGAAGGAGGAGCTGAAACTAAGCAGGGAGGGCTGGGGGGAAGTGAGGGAGAGGGAGCATGGAGCACGTCCAGGAGCTGTGGGAAGGCCCATGTGGCCAGCAGAATGGAGGAGGGGGATGTGGTTGGAGATAAGTGGAGCTCTGTCCGGCCCTATAGGGCCTTGAAGGTTTTGTGTGTGTGTGTGTGTGTGTGTGTGTGTGTAGACTTGGGACTTGAGTGTACAGCCCCTGTAGAGGAGGGAGTCCAGTGAGGAGGGAGCTGCAGTAATCCTGGAGGAAGGTGACCATGGTCCTAAAGAGGAGTGATGGACATGAATCCACCAGGGAGAGGGTGAGGGTGGTTGGACCATGACTCCTGGATCACGATTGGGAGCTCTGAATGCTCTGTCTGAGGCAGGGCACCCTGGACCAAGCACCTGTCCCCTCTGGCTGGCGTGTGTTCTTCAGGGCTGGGGATGTCAGGCAGCTGCTCGTGTGGCTCTGCCCCTGTGCCCGTGCTCACTTGGCCCACCTTCCAGCTTTCCTCTAAGCCCTTGGGCCTTCTGCTATGTTCCCCCATGTGGTCACCATTTAACCCTAGCTTGTGTGCGCACTCAGTAAGTTACAGTCCAGTACCCTGTGCCCAGTGTTCTCTGGTGAGGACAAGCTGTTATGATGCCCACCTTTCTCTTGGCCTGCATGTCGTCCACTTAGCTCCCTGGTGATCTGGTAGGTCCATTACCTGCCACCCACTTGTATCTGACCTGGCAGCTCCGCTCCTGTGCCCTCCTCTCATTGCCAGCCCTCTCTCCTTTCCCTCATACCTGTGGGAGTCAGCCTGTACCTACTCCTTCAAGGGGCTCTGCCCATGGCTCAGAGATCCCCAACTCCCTCTGATGGCTGTCTGCAGCTCAGCTCAGGCCCCAGCGTCCCTGCAGACACCACCTGGTCCATGCAGCTCTTCCATAGCTGGGGTGGGGCAGCAGGTCTATGAGTCACCCCACTTCCCATGGTGCCCACACTGCTGGCTGTAGGCCCTGTTTTGAGTGGTCACTGAGCTGCAGGCAACAGTCCAGGCCGCTGTCACCTTGTTCTCACTCTTGCCTGGGCCTGAGCCAGCTCCTCCCTGGCTGGGCCAGACTCGGGGACAGGAGGGATGAGAGCCAAGAAAAGGAAACTAGGAGGTGCAGATGTGCTCCTTGGGCCCCAGGCCTCTCTGGGGGCTGATTCCTACCACCCTTGGGCTCTCTGCCTGGAGAGTGGACTCATCAGACTAGTCTTCCTTCCTATTCTGGCCACTGCCCTCACCGCCATGGACCAGTGGCCATGCCCTGGTGCCTATCAGTGGAAAAGCGACACAGGAGAGCCCCTCTGCCCGCAGCTCCTAGACCGGGCACAGGTTGACGCATACTTGGCAGGCAAGTCCTCCCCACCTTCAGAGCTGCCTCTTCGTGGGGACCGATTTATCTCCTGGGACAAGACCCATCTGCCCAAGCCTGTGAGCTCTGAAACCCTCCTCCATCCCTGAGATCTAAAAAGCAGGGGTCTGCTTCCTTTGCTCATAAGGGGAGCAGCCAGGCACCCAGCAAATACTGACAGTGGTCCTTCCATGCGCAGGGCCTCCTGCCCGGTCCCAGAGGAGGCTGAGCAAACCCAGGCAGGTCACAGCGCTGGTGCAACTACTGCTCTCTCCGGCAGTCTTGGCCAGGTTGAGCTCAGCACGGAGAAGGTTCTCGGTGATTGCTGCTGGCAGGCAGAGGGAGCCAAACTGTGCAGTCTGTCTACACTGGTGGAGCCACTGTGTGATGCAGGCACTCTGTCTATACTGTTGAGTCTAGGGTGTGAGCACCTTCCATGTAGTCAGTGCCTGCCCCACTCCTGCTGGGATCTTTGCACAGGTTCAGAGCTCTCAGACTCTCTCTGTCTTCAGTGAATTTCCCTGTGGCTGAGCTCAGCCCAGACAGACCCCGGCTTCCGGTCCGACAGTGGCTTGGTCCATCAGGTCTACCTCCCAGAGCTGAGGGTGTTGAGCCCAATGTGCCATGTCTACACTGGTTGAGCCAGTGCCCAGAGCAGGCACTGTCTACACTGATTGAGCCCGGTTCTGGCTGAGGGCTGTCTGTTTACACTGGTTGAGCTCAGAATATGACTCAGGCAGTCTACACTGGTTGAGTCATGCATAACGCAAGCTGTCGAAACTGTCTGAGCCAATGCTCAAAGCAGGTGCTCTGTGTACTGGTGGAGCCAGTGGGTGATGCGTCCAGCCTGCGGCTGGCTGAGGCCTGTATTCTGGACTTCTTCTGATACCCTCACCAGGAATACTCTTTTCTCCCCTCCCGTATACACCTCTGGGTCCAATTTAACTCCTGCTTCCAAGGAACTTGTCTTGGTGGTCCCTCAGCTTTCCCATGTCTGGCTCCAGTCTCTGCTGGCTCAGAGCTGGGAGTGGTGTGGATGTGGGGCATCGTGATCTCACCTGGATGCCCCCTCCCACATTGGGCCTGGGGGCTGAGCCTGCTGCCACCAACAGATACAGAGGCTGCCTGCTGTCAGTGGTCATGGCCACCTTGCCATCCCTTACGGCAGCCACGCACAGGCCTTTTTCTCCGGAAGTCATCTGGGCGGGAGCTCTGCCTCCATGCACATGGAAAACTACACGCTTCTCCAGACTGAGTCCATCTGGCTGTCTCCTGCTTAGCTTTGGGGCCTCTATCTGCATTGTTGTTATTTTACCTCCTGAGGGTTGGCCTTATCTACAAATTTAGCTTCATCCCTGTGAAAGAACAATCTATGCCTATTATTTAACTCTTCTCAATTCCCTCTGCCATGAATTGAAGTGTCAACCAACAACCATGGCAACCAGCTCCACTTCATGCAGCCACTTAGAGGTTGTGACAGAAGCTAGTACCTGGAGTCAGACTGCCTGGGTTCAAATCCCAGCTTCACCACTTAGTCACTGTGTGGACTAGGGACTCAGTTTCCTCATCTAGAAAATGGGGATGACAATAGAAACTGCCTAAGAGCCATTGTGCCTAGCAGCTAGCCAGCCCCAAATCAAAGGCAGCTACCTCTATTATTATTGTTGTTGTATTATTTTTATTATTACTATTATTATTAATCTCCTGTATTTGGTCTCTCAGCTGAGGCTCAGTCCCTCTTCATCTCAGGTGCAAGGAAGTATGTTGGTCAGTGGCCTTGCCTGGTGATGTGACAAAGGCTTAGGGGGCATGTGAGCTAACTGGCTAGTGTCCCCTCAAGTCCCACCTGTTCTAAGCAGTTTCCTATCAATGCCTTTTTTGTTTTCCACATTCGGTACATTTAAAAATTTTTATTCCAAACACATTATGCACACCCCAAAAAGTGCACAGATTGTGTGCACAATGCAGTGAACATCCGCAAACAGAACAGGCCTGTGTGCCAGCACCAAAGCAGAAATCAGAACGTGACCAGCATCCCAGAGGCCCCTGTGCCTCCTTCCAGGCACCTCCCTCCCCACAGCAATTGTTCTCCTTACTTGTAATGACATTGCTTGGTTTTCCTTATTTTTAAACTTTATATAAGTAGATTCATAAATCTGTACACTTTTGTGTCCGGCTTACCTTCATTTGTGAAATTCATCCACATTGCTGGGAGTCATTGTAGTTTGTTCATAGTTATTACTGGGTAAGATTCCATTGTGTGAATATACCCAATTTATTTATCCATTCTCCTCTTGATTGACATTTGGGTTGTTCCGAGTTCTGGGCTATTATGAACAGTGTTGCTCATAGAGAAGGAAGTGCACTGAGCCCCCAGGGGACTATGGTCTCATTGACCCAACAAGAGAGGGCATAAGGCAATAATCAGAGTTCATTGGTGAGTTATGGAAGGCTGCCAGAAGGAAGCAAGCTTGGGACTGCATGCATGTTCATTTCGCCTGTGTCCCTTGGACATATGCACACACTTTAATAAGTGTGCCCCTACAAGAGAGGGGCTGGGTTCATCTTTTGCATGCATGTGTTCATCTTTTGCAGGTGTTGTCAAACAATTTTCTCTAAAGGTTATACTAATCCCCACCCCTCCCCTGAGAGTTCCAGTTGCTCCACATCCTTTCTAACACTTTGTGTTGCTGGTCTTTTATGTTTTGGCCATTCTATGAGTATGTAGAGGTATCACACTGTGGTTTTAATTTTATTTCCTCAGATGATTAATACAGTTTATTTTTTGCCAGGGATATGTTGAATTTGAAGACATTATTCAACAAATTTAAAAATTCACTTTATATCCAAATTATAGATAGATGTCTTAAATGTTGCGGGTGCTGGTGATTGCCTCTGCTGGGCAGGTTTGAATCTGGAAGGCAGTGGGTGGACTAGGCAGGTGTTTCTCTGGATGAGACTGGGAACCCCACCACCTGCCCCAGAACCACCTGGGGAGCTTGTCAGAGCAGCAGTTGCTGGCGCTACCTATCCCAGCCCCCAATCGCCAGATGGACCCCCATGATCCACCAGTCTCTCTGGGGCTCGCCTTTCTTTCCCTTTACAGATTCCATGAGCATTGAGACCACCTTGCCTGTGTGTCCACTGCTGGGTCCTGGCACAGAGTGCAATCCCGTAAATACCCACGGAACGAAGGACCAGAAGACAAAGTGCTGCCTGTGGGCCTCTGTCCTCTCTCACCCCCGCTGACCTGACGGGGATTTGTTGGGAGCCTGAGCTGCTATGGGAGGGTTCTGGAAGCTGGGCTCTCACACCCTACGGGGTGTCCTGTCCTGGGGCTCTGTTCCTCTAATGACATCCCCCTGCTCCAGAGCCAGCTTCTGACCAAGGCCGTGGTTCCAGGCTCCAGGCTCTGTGCTCACCCCCAGAGCTCCAGGCACTGGCTGTTGAGGAGCATCCCTTGGGTGACCTCATTCCCGGTGGGCTTATCTGTCACTGGGTCCCTCTGGAGAAGCCTGAAAGCAGCCTGCTCCGTTTGGCCTCCTCCGCCTTTCGACACAACCTTTTCATGGACGGCATGCCCTCAGGTCAAGTGCAGGCCCAAGGGCATGTCTGTGGCCATGCATCCACGCCTGCCCATCACGTTTAATGGGGACGGTGGTGCAGCCTCCTTTCTCTGGCTGTAGCTTGTTCACTTTCTCCCAAGTCTGACTTCGTTATCTGGAACGCAGCACAGCCTGGAGGATGAGAGCTCTGGGTCAGACCCTCAGGTTCAAATTGAGGTTCTGCTCTTGTTGGGTTTCAAGACCCAGCCATTACCCCCAGGGGACAGAGGCAGATTCACAGTCAACTCTGATGCAACAAGTAGGGGTGACTGAGATCTCGGAGGTTGAGGAGTGAGGACAAAGGATTCTGGCTGGGGCATCTGCTGGGGGCTCCCCTGAAGAGGGAGGCCAGGGCTGGTCCTTAGAGATGGGAAGGGGGGAGTGAGGACATCGGCAGTGTGAAGTCCTCAGAGCCCCCAGGAGACTATGGTCTCGTTGACCCAACACGAAGGGGCGTAGAGCAATAATCAGAGTTCATTGGTGAGTTATGGAAGGCTGCCGGGAGGAGGCAAGCTTGGGACTGCATGCATATTCAGGGCCAGGGGTGAGAACTTTATCCTGGTGCCCCTAGAAGTTCTCTCCAAACTGGCGGATCATGGGCAATGGACAGGTGAGCCAAGGACCAGTTGCTCTAAAACAGGGCGACAGAGAACGCCCGGTACACATTGTTTATGCGATGTGGAGGCGGGTGTGGAAAGATGGAAGAGCTAAAAGCAGTTTGGGAAAAACAACACCTTTTTTTTGTGTGTGAGGAAAGACAGATTAGAAAGGTTTATGCTCTTCTGTGATAACTAATATGAAAGGTTTATCAAAGTTTAAAAAAAAACCTTGACACTTTCTCCAAAATTGATTTGAAGACTTGGCAGATTTGAGGAATCATTCAGTAGCATTTTATGGGTCGATGCTAATTTGATGCAGCAGACCCTTGCGTGCATCACGCCAATTTACTGCCAAAGCAACATTAAGCACCGACCTTTCGTGCAAGGTTTATAGGCGGATAGCTCATAAAGATGCATGCTTGACAAGTATTCTGCTTCTCTTAGGATGTGCTATATGAAGTGTTTAGCAAAAAGCAACTAAATCGCCCTTGCCTTTTGCTGGTAAACAATCTCTGGGGCTCCCATGCAATATTTCACCACTTTGGGTCCTGGTATGGGGAGCTTTTGTCTCCAAAAGCTGTGGTAGAGAGAAAAGGAGGAGCCCTTTGGCATGGAGGATGCCCACAGGGACCACTTTGGAAATAGCTTGTAACCCAGGATAGGGGAAGCCAGTGACGCCCTTCCTAGAAGGAATCAGAGGTTGCCCCTAAACAAGATCCGAGATCCTTAGCGCCAAGTAAATCCATTTCCTGCTCTCGTTTTCCCCCCTGGGCTGATGTGTGATGGATCATCGCAGCACGTCTCTTTGCGTCCAAATACACGCTGTCAGAGTGCCTTCAGTGAGCAAATCATCAAGCTTTGTTTTGCACGTCAGAAAGGGTTTAACAATAAAAATTATCAGAACTCCCGTCTTTCACCACTGAAAACCACTGCTCATATTTTCCACCGAGGAAAAGTGGACTTCCACGGTATTAGTCTCCTCAGCACCACACGGATCCTTTGCTTCCTCCCATCCCAGTGTTAATTACCGGGGCTTAATGAAGAAGGTTGCTGGAGAGGGTAGAGTGTGCAGACCGGTATCAGCACAAAGCCTCGCGGGTTTCCGTCAGGGGAAATTTGATCCTGGGCAAATGTCAAGGCATTTTTGAAATCTGTGTTATGATATCAGCTCATTGCCAGTGTAGGGCTTCATTTGGATTTCATAAATATTGTATGGGGCTCTCTTATAACCACCTCGGCCAGCTGGAGAACACAATAGCCACCCCCAACACACACACACACACACACACACACACACACACACACACACACGCACACACGCAGGCACCCCACTGCAACTGCAATCTAGTGCAGGGTTGTCATGAAAAGCCAATTGGTGATATTTCAATCACAATGTTCTTGTAACAAATTCCATTCAAATTCCCCCGGAAAGGGAGTTAAGGTTTCCTCCTGCTGCTGGGAGAATGATATGCTAAATGTAGCTTCCCGGGGGCCCTGGCAGCCGTCCAGAGCTTTGTAATTTATAGTTCTCTTTTGTGGTTTTCCCAGTGACCTTGGAACTTCCAACCTGGAGGATTCCTTAGGTTTACATGTTGCCCTTCAACGTCTTGTGAGAATGGTCCCCAAGCGAGAGCTCTCAGCGCCCCTCAGGCTGCAGCCTGAGAGAAAGGAGGGGAGCCGGGGCGCCCAGGGAGCCTGTGGCAGGTGGCTGGGAGATTGCTTGTGGCTGCTGACCTGCCCTCTGGAATTGACGTCAGCCACCAAACAGTCCAATATTGTGGATGAAGGCAGCCCGCAGGTGACAGGAGCCTCTCCCGCCCCAGCACATCAGATCACCCCGGAAAAGAAGGGGAGGGACCATCTGCAATTACATTCGCCAGCTATTTTTGGTCGAGGAATAAACAAAATGGCCCAACTGCTGCTGTTACAGATTCTAGCAGAGGAGTGGCGTGTAGGAAAGATTAATGTACAATTAAAAGCTGTGTATGGGTAAATTACAGGGTGACAGCTATCTAATGCAAACACCGCAGACGTGTAATTAAGAGGCGTTACAGGCTCTCGAGGGTGAATTCGCTGAGGAAAGCGCTGGGGAGATGTCTGTGGAGCTGGACAGGGACAGGTGAGGGGACAGCGTGGTGGTGGGAGCTGGGGAGGAGGAGCCCCACAGCGCGGGGGGCGGCGGGGGGGCAGCCTGGGGTGTGATGGGAGCCCCAGCCCTGTCAGGTCGCGCAGCCTGCCTCGCCAGTGCCCCGGCTCTTGTTCCCAGCTGCCAGCCCTCCGTGGGCCACCCTGCTCTCCCCTCCTCACCTTTGGCTCCGTGGCAGTGAGTGCCCATGGGCGTCTTCCTCCACGTTTTTAATTTCTCCTGCTTTGTCAGCTTTTTAAGGGATATGTTACATTATGTGGAAATTGGATGCTAACAAGATTTGTATGAATAAATTAGACTCTTAACTTTTTATGTTATTACAAAATTGAAATGGACTCTAATGACAGTCAGAATTAATGTTCTGTTTCAAATAAATGCCAGGGATGTGACTGAATTTTCAGTGCATTCTCCTCATTTCCCGTCTTTCGTCCTTCCCAGAGGGCCTCGCCTGAGAGGGGGTCTCTCTTCGCAGACCTTCCCCTTCCACTGAGGCAGCCCTCTGTCACTCACCTGGCCCGTCCCCCAGGACTCCTCCCTGATGACCCTGGGGTGCTCTGCCCTCACTGTCCATGGAGGCTGCTGGGAAAACGTGTGGCTGATGCTCCCAGCGGCACCCCCTGCAAGAACTGTTCTCATCTTGGGGCGGGGTTGAGCTCCTTGCCCAAGGCCACACCCTATCCTGCATCCAGTGACTGGCTAATGGGACCTTCAGACCCAGAGTGCCCTGTTCTCAGTTGGGAGGCATCCTGACTTCTCCCTCTGCCCTCCCCAGAGAGCCCTTCCCAATAAACCCCAGATTTCCAGGAAACTCAGCCCATGCAGCAGCTCCTAGCGAGGATGGTTTTTCCTAAACGGACTGCCAGGTGAGTGTCCCCTGCTGGGATCAGAATCCCCAAAGACCAGGATTGTTCCTTCTGCTTTGTGTCCCCTTCGTGAGCCCAGGAGTGGGGTGAGGCACTGACCAGGTCCAGGCCCCCTGCGCAGGGTTGAAGCAGCAACAGGGCCAGAGGGCTTTTCTGGATCCCAGTGGCCACACCACCAGCTGTGGGTGGGGGTGGACTTGAAGGGCTTTGCTGAGACAGAAATCCCAGTGTCCCAAAGGACAGGGCAGAACAGGGAGGGACGGGCACTGGGGCGTGGGCACTGTCTCCCAGCTGATGTGGGAGAGAAAAGGGGCCGGTGAGCCTAGACACGGATCAGCCCAGGCGGGAAATGCAGCCCGGTGCAGCAGGGCCTCATGGAAAGGAGGTGTGCGGTCTGGGATGCCTGGGACACTGAGGTCTTCGGAAGGGGGCAGTGGAACTTGGTTCGCTGCTATCGCAGGAAGGGATGGGGTTCCGCGTGACCAGATGGTGACTATTACATGAAATCTCTTCCCTTCTGAAGTCCGGAGACTAATTCAAAATTCAAAACCAAAGTCCTGACTGACCAAACAGTATGCCCGTGAACTGCATTTGGCTTCTGGGCTGGGGGACTTAGGGGCCCAGGGCTTCCCTGGCTAAGTGGACACTTTCCCACCTGGAAAGTGACAGCCAGAGCCCTGGGAGGGAACGGTGATTGCCAAGACTGCAGGCCACGGCTGCAGAGCTGTTGGCTGCAGATAACTGAGGCCTGACCAATTGTGGCCTCTTGAGACCCCCCCATCTGCTGGAAGGGGGGGTCCTTGCCCTGAGAGTGTGAGCATCTGGGAAGCTGTTTGGGCCCCAAATATGGCTAGATGCGGGCAAGCCCATCCCTGGCCACTTGGGCCACTCGTTTTGGGACTCAATGGATGACTGGGTAGCAGACCCCTGTCCCACATCTGAGGGACCTCACCTCAGCATCCCTGCCTCCACCTTTACGAGCCTCAGCAATTCCTTGCAGGAATGCTTTCGAGGAGCAAGAGAGGAAAATGGAAGTCTACCCAGCCCATCTCTGGATCCAGGGTTCCTATACCTTGTCACAGAGAGGGAGTGTTTTATGTTTTAAATAATTCTGTATACATAAACTCAGAAGTCATCTTCATTTTATTAATTTTTATACCTGCCGCATGTAACCTGTTTAATCAGTTTGTATACCACAAACATCTCTTCATGGTCACGGATCTGTTCCCATCCTACTTTGGACACCTGCACGGAGTTCCTTCGGATGAGCTTGTGTAAACAGTTCCCCCTTGGACGTGTTGGTGGTTTTCATTTTTGTTTTTCAATTTTAAAGAATGTCGGGGTGAACGTTCTTGCTGTATTCCTTTGTGTCATTTCAGAATAAATCCCTAGCAGTGGAATTGTTGGCTCAAGGGATATGCATGGTTTTAAGACTTTGAATAATTCCCGACAAACACCTTCCACGAAGACCCAGCGGTGCCTGTTTGCACACCAGCAAGTCTTCGTTTCTTAGATTTTTGTCAATGTGATAGGTTAAAGGGAGGCATGCTTATTGCTTTTTTAAAAAATAACTTCTATTCTCATCAAAATAACACCTATATGTAATTTAAAAAGCACAGCTAATAAAAGGTTTATAATAAACCCAGCATTCTCTGCTTCATTCCTTACTGCCCTCCCAGCCTCTTCCCGGAGGCAACCCCCTAAAACTCTGGGCTGTTTCCCCTGCATGTATGACTGCCTCTGTAGTTCTACATAACATGCATGTCCCGCAGGTGTGAAATGGACAACCAGTTGTCCCAGCATCATTTATTGAACACTCACTCTTTGCCTTACTCTTTTAAAGTGCCGGCTTCATCATTTGCTTAATTCTTATATTTACTGGGGCTGCGTTGGGACTATTTGACTTTACTGTGTCTAATCTTGTACCAGAACCCACTATTTTAGTGACTTCAGCTTATGAACATATTTTTACTATCTTAGAAGATACGTCTCCTCTTATTATTCTTGTGTGACATCACATTTTTATTATTTTACATGCACTCTATATAAATAGTTGGTCCAAGTTTCAAATATCCAATGGAAGTTTGTATTGGAATTGTGTTTCATTTATAGGTAAATTTAAGACAAATCTACAGATAAATTGGTCTTTTACTTTATGTTTTACTGTATTGCATCTTCTGATCAATTTATTCAACAAATATCTATTGAGAACTAGCTGTATGCCAGGCACTGTCCTAGGCACTGGGGGATATTCAAGAAACAAAGCAGCAGAAGATCCCAGCCCCCATGAAGCCAACATGGTAGTTCTTTGAAAAGCCAAGCAGGCTGGCCACTGTGGCTCAGTAGTTGAGCATGGACCTATGAACCAGGAGGTCATGGTTCGATTCCCAGTCAGGGCTCATGCCTGTGTTGCAGGCTCATGTGGGGCGTGCAGGAGGCAGCCGATCAATGATTCGCTCTCATCATTGATGTTTCTGTCTCTCCCTCTTGCTTGGAAGTTGAAGCACTTATTTATTCAACCTTATGGCTTTATTAAGTTCTGAAAAACTTTCAGTCATCATCTCTTCCTTTATTCTCAACATTAGCCTTTCCTTTATTCTCAATATTAGCCTTTGAATTGCCAGTCACACGTATAAGGGACAGTGTATATATTAAGAATATGAACTCTGGGAGGAAAACCAAGATGGCGGCATAGGTAAACACCTAAACTGCAGCCTCGCACAACAATTTCAAAAATACAACTAAAAGTCAAAACAGACATCATCCAGAACCACAGGAAAGCTGGCGGACTGAAATGCCCACAACTAGAAGGAAAGAGAAAACCACAAGGAGAATCAGAGGAGCCGTAAAAGCCTGAGGTATGGAGACACGGGCGGAGACACGGGCGTGCGCGCGCGCGTGTGGGGAGGACGGAGCCAGAGAGGATGGGGCAGCTGAGTGCCTGGCCGGCGTTCTCTAGCGGGAAGGAGATAAAAGCTCCAGATTGCGCTGAACCCCAGCTCCGACTGCACTGAACCCCAGTTCCGGGCGAGACCCTGGGAAGCCAGGCTCATACTGGGGGAATCTGGGCTGTAAGGCGGAAACTCAGGGGAGCGGTGAAAGGCAGAGCCTTTCAATTCCTGAGGCGCACACGTGAATGTGCGCAGAGGACGGACTGTTGACTGTGCCGCTGAATTGCCTTAGCGGGAAGGAGACAAAAGCTCCGGACTGCGCTGAGCCCCAGTTCCGACTGCACTGAAACCCAGTTCCGGGCGAGAATCTGGGAATCCAGATTTATTGGGGGAGAGACTAGACTGTTTGGCAGCGGGTGAAACTCCAGGGTGCCTTTCTCTCAGAGGTGCTTGCAGGGAGTACAGAGGGACACTGAGGGACACTGAGACCCAGGAACCTCATAGGGCGGGGCTGATGGGAAGCCAAGGCTGTAGGCTCCACCCTGAAACTCCGCCCCATCCAAGCTGAGCACAGAGGCTTTTACAATTCTGCAAGTCTAGTTGAATAAGGCTGTCTCCCGGCATAGACACAGCTGATCCTCACAGCCAATTGTCCTGGAGGTCAAATCCTCCCAGTGTACCAACAGCAATCAAGGCTTAACAACACCAAGACTTTGCACTCAGCCTACAAAGGGGGGGTACCAAGAGCGACCACCTAGGGAGATTGGGGAAGCTGAACTACCGGTCCCTATAGGTCACTGACCACACAAAGCCACTCCATCAACACAGGGAGGCAGCCAAAATGTGGAGACACCGAAGCAGGTCACAAATAGAAGAGATGGAGGAAAGTAAACTAATGGACGACACAGTGTTCAGAACCACATTTATAAGGTTACTCAAGAATCTTCTAAAAACTGCTGATAAACTTGAAGAGACCTTCAAGGACCTTAATGAGAATACCAAAAAAATGGAAAAGGACCAGTCAGAAATTATGCATACACTGTCTGAAATAAAGAATATACAGAAACTCAACTGTAGATCACCGTACCCCAAGAGTCAAACCAAAGATCTGGAACATGAGGAAGCAAAAAACACCCAACCAGAGAGGCGGAAAGTAAGAAGATTTCAAAAGTGTGAGGATAGTGTAAGGAGCCTCTGGGACGGCTTTAAGTGTACCAAAATCTGAATTTTTGGGGTGCCAGAAGAAGAGAGAGAGCAAGATACTGAAAACCTATTTGAAGAAATAATGACAGAAAACTTCCCCCACCTGGTGAAAGAAATAGACTTACAAGTCCAGGAAGCGCAGAGAACCCCAAACAAGAGGAATCCAAAGAGGACCACACCAAGACACATCATAATTAAAATGCCAAGGGCAAAAGACAAAGAGAGAATCTTGAAAGCAGCAAGAGAAAAACAGTTAGTTACCTACAAGGGAGTACCCATACGACTGTCAGCTGATTTCTCAACAGAAACTATGCAGGCCAGACAGGA
Organism: Cnephaeus nilssonii; assembly: GCF_951640355.1. NCBI lineage: Eukaryota > Metazoa > Chordata > Mammalia > Chiroptera > Vespertilionidae > Cnephaeus > Cnephaeus nilssonii. The sequence continues at coordinate 34,100,120 of NC_137091.1, forward strand.
GTGGCAAGAAATATTCAAAGTGATGAACAGCAAGAACCTACAACCAAGATTACTCTACCCAGCAAAGCTATCATTCAGAATTGAAGGTCAGATGAAGAGCTTCACAGACAAGAAAAAGCTAAAGGAGTTCATCACCACCAAACCAGGATTACATGAAATGCTGAAGGGTATTCTTTAAGAAGAGGAAGAAGAAAAAAAAGGTAAAGGTAAAAATTATGAACAACAAAAAGACATCAAATACATACCTACCAACAAGTGAATCTTAAAATCAAGTGAATAAAAAAATCTGAAGAACAGAATGGACTGGTGAATATAATAGAATCAGGGACATAGAAAGGGAGGCGACAGACAATTCTCAGGGGGAAGGCGGTCTGACGGGTGCAGGAAGAGATTGGACAAAAATCTTACACCTATGGATGAAGACAGTGGCTGGGGGTAAGGGTATGGGGTGGGGTGGGGAATCAGGTGGAGGGGAGCTATGGGGGGGGGGGGAGAGGAACACCTGTAATAATCTGAACAATAAAGATTTATAATAATAATAAAAAAAGAATATGAAGTCTGCACCCTGGCTGGTTTGAGGTAGAGTGTCAGCCTGCGGACTGAAGGGTCCCGGGTTCCATTCCAGTCAAAGGTGCGTATCTTGGTTGCAGGCTCAATCCCTGCCCCTGGCTGGGGCGCTTCAGGAGGCAACCAATCAATGTGTCTCCCTCACATAGATGTTTTTCTCTCTGTGTCTCTCCCCCTCCCTTCCACTCTTTCTAAAAATCAATGGGAAAAAGATATCCTCAGGTCAGGATTAAAAAAAAAAAAAAAAGACAGAATATGAACTCTGCAGATTGCTACATGGATTTGACTTTACCTCTATGCTTAAATTAATAGCTGAGGAAAATGACTTAAACTCTATTCTTAGTTTTCTCACCCATAAATTGGGCGTACTATTACTATATACTTAGGTTGTTATGATAATTAAATGAGTTAATATATCCGGTATACATACACTTTGTATAATGATAAAGGCAGTGTTGATTAAAATACATTTCATTTTCAAAACTGAGCTGTCTGCTGTTAAAGTGTGTATACATTGTTTTTGGACACCCTGTATGTAAAGTGCTTAAGACAGTTGCTGGCACATGGCCATCCCTATGTAAGTCCTAGTTATCAGTTCCTGGATGCCCCAGAGTCCCCGCACTGACACCAACATGTTTGCCTCAAGATCATTATTACAAGTTTACGAGAAGGACCTGACTTCATCTCAGTCCCTAGGGATGCATTTCTGCCAGCGTCTCCATGGTGGTTCGTACTATTTTGGACCTTCTCATTCTACTCTCTTCCTTGTAACCTCGGTCTCCTATTTTTCATGTATGCGTTCTGGGTGACTATGTCAGATTTATCTCCTGGGTCTCTGCATCTGCTGGTTTACTGATTAATCTGTTGTTAAACTCCCGCACTGTGTTTTTAATTTCAATCACTATATTTTTTATTTGTAGAAATTCTGTGGAGATCTTTTAAATCTCCATACCTGTTTTTGTAGTTTCCCATTCTTTTGTTATTTTTCGTCTTTCTTTATGCACTTAATAATCTAAAACATAGTTATATTGCCTTTTCAGGCTTTTTCTTATGGCAGGCTCATGGAGTATTCGTTCTTCTGTTTGCTTATCAGCTGATTTTGCCTCACCGTGAACCATTTCTTTGAGCAGATTAGAATTCCTATGTGATATTCTAGGAAAGCAGAAGTGATCCAAACTCATTTAAGATGGGTGATACTTTACACAGTAGCCCTGTGCTTCCTGGGCTGTGAAAGTGTTGGGATTTACACCACCACATCGGAAGGGTGAACTTGGACCCCACGGCTATGGTGCTGGCCTGGGATTGCCATTCTTTCTGGAAATCCGCCCCCCACCCACCCACCCCAAGATTGTTTTGTATTTCCCCAGACCGGTGGAGTTTTCCAGCGCCATTCCAATGAGTGGGGGCCCTGGCGGAGCCTGACCTTGGTGCCGGAGCTCAGACCAGGCTGCGTCTTCTGCGCTTGCGGACACCAATGCCCGGTGCTGGCCTCTGTGGTCTGCCCGCTGCTGTTCAGCATCTCTGGGCACCGGCTGACAGTTTATTGCTACAGCTCTCATATCGCTTCATTTTTGACACCTAAGGATTTCCTTTTCTCTCCTTCAAGCTCAATTATGTATTTTTAATTATTTCATATTGCATCCAGCATTTCCATGCATTTGGAGGTAGGGGTGGTGGTGGTGGGTTCTGTGTGTGTCTGCCATGATCTTTTTTTTTTTTTTTTAAATATACTTTATTGATTTTCTACAGAGAGGAAGGGAGAGGGATAGAGAGCTAGAAACATTGATGAGAGAGAAACATCGATCAGCTGCCTCCTGCACACCTCCCACTGTGGATGTGCCCGAAACCAAGGTACATGCCCTTGACCGGAATCGAACCCGGGACCCTTCAGTCCGCAGGCCGACGCTCTATCCACTGAGCCAAACCGGTTAGGGCTGCCATGATCTTTTATTTAGGATTTTTACATCTAGAGTGGCAAACAAGATTAGTCGGTGATTTTTATTTTTGTTTCATCTTTGGCAGGTTTGGGGACCAGGGTTATGTGTTATTCATCACATTAATTAGGAAGTTTTTCTCCTTTCTTTATCCTCTGGAGCGTTTTAAGTAGCATAGAAAACTTCTGTACCTTGAAGGTTTGAAATTTCCCAGTGCAATCTGTCTGAGGACACCGCCTCTGGGGGAGAATGAGGGTTTTCTGCTTGTTTCTGTTCAGCTTTTTCTACTTCTTAACTGTTTGTATAACTTCTGCTTCCTTAGACTATCATACATTCTATCAAGATTTTTAAATTTATTAGCACAGAATTCCACGTGGCATTCTTATATTTTAATAAGTTATATCTTCTCTGGTTATATCTTTTTCATTAATGTTGCGTTTCTCTCTCTTTTGTTTTTATGAGTAGACTTTACCAGGCAGTTGTATATTTTATTGGTGTTTTCTAAGACACCACTGTTAAATTTATTTATTCACCCTACTATTAAACTCTTAAAAATCTCTACTTCCCCCTTTCATCTTTAAATCCTTTTTAAGGTTTATTGTCTTGCTCTTTTTCTAATGTTTAAGTTGAATGTCCAAGTCATTAATTATTATTTTTTTCCTTAAGAATAAAACACTTAAAGCAATAAAGTTTCCTCTGAGCACAGTTCTGGCCACATTCCATAAGTTTTCGTGTACATAAGTTGTCATCATAATTTTTCATACTGTAAAATTGCTTTTTTGATTTCCTTTTTTATATAAGAGAGGTGTTTAGGAGAGTATTTTAAAGCTTTTTATTTTTTCTTTTGTTATTAATTCTAGTCAGATATTATTGTATCCCATACATTGTTTAAAACTCCCATATTTTCATGAAATCTAAAATGATGCTGATTGTAATGCACACCATTATTTTTTGTATAACTAAGAAAGGTGGGAAAAGGCACTGCTAGTTAAACTCCAATATCCCATCAACTGTAAGATACACATTCCATATATGCGCACACATGCATGCAAATATAAAATTAGTCTTGAAACTGTTGTTCAAATTTTCTCTATGGTTGTTCATTTTTTATCAGCTTGATCTTTCCATTTCTGAGTGAGACCTGTTAAAATCTTCCACTTTAATGGTGGACTGGTGAATTTTCCTCACGATTGCCACTTTTTGCTTTATATATTCTGAGGTTTCGTTGGTAGATCCCTACGAGTTCCTAATTGTTATAAAAAATTTTTTTATATTGCTCTTTTTCTCATTATATGGCACTGCTCCTTACCCCTATTCATTCCTTTTTGCCTTGAAATCAGTATCACCATGTCCGCTTTCCTTTGGTTAACACTTACTGGCATCCCACTCTCCAGTCCCTTATTCCCAGCCTTGGTGTTGCTTTTAAAAGGCGTGTTTTGCCCCCACCAAGATTGATGGTCTTCCTCTGGCAAGCAGTAGGCTCTCTATGTGTGTAAGCAGCTGTTCGTGAAGGTGGCAGAAAACATGAGGAAAGAGGGCGGGGGAACCCCCACGCTTGGGTCTGAAACCCTGCACTGCCCTCTACCAACGGTGGGCACTGCACACATTGCTTACCCTCCTGGGGCCTCAGTTACCCCATCTATAAAATGGGGTGATAATGGTACCTAGCTATGTGCTTATTTTGCGGATTAAATAAGCCAACACATGTAAAATGCTTGGACTGATGCATTTGGACATTTAGGGAACATCACTAAATGTTAGATGGGCTTAATCCCTTAATATTTATTCCTCACTAATATTTTAGATTTATTTCCATTACCTTACTTATGGCTTCTGTTTACTCACCTTTCTTGTGCTCAGTCCAATCAATATATTTTTCTGCAGTTGATTTGAAAATTATAGATTTTCCCCTATCATTTAATTGAGTACTCTTAAAATGTTAACGTACATATTTAACTATACATTTTTTAGCAAGTCTAAAGTTATCTCTTTCAGCCTTTGAAATAATCAAGGGTCTTTGTATGCTGCACACTCTCCCTCCATCTTTCTACTTAGACTAAGGATTTTTTTTTCTATCTTAATACCAAAAAATGCATTATTAATAAGTAGAGTCAATAGTTCATTAAATTTGCTAACAAATTTTACCAGTGTTCATGGTTTTTAAATCCTGCTCCTTCTGTCTGGGTTTTTCTTGCAGAAATGTATCCTTTAGTATTCTTTCATTTTGGGTGGCAAAAGGTCTTTATTTTGCCTACATTCTTGAATAATTGAATAAAGGACCTTCATTTTCCTACAGTGCTTACCAAAACAGGACTCCTCCACTGTCTTCTGGGCAGCTCCTGAAGCGAGGGTGTCTGCTGTTGGTCTAACTGTTGTTGGGCAATGTCTTTTCTTTCTGGTGAATTTTAAGATGTTTCTTTTTGCTTTTGGTATTCCAGAGTTTTACTAAGATGGGTGAATTTTTTAATTTTTTTTATTATTCTGCTTAGCACTCTATGTATATTCTAAGAAATTATGTGTTACTTCGATTCTGGAACATTCTTAGCTGTATCCCCTCAATGTATTGCTTTTTCTACCAGTACCCCCTTCTTTTCTTCTGGAATTTTGTTTTAGATGAATGGGGTGATAATTTTTAACAATTGCATAGGTTTCCAGAGTTTGAATGGACCAAAAATTAATTGAACATTTTTCTACTAATGGCGATTTATATTTTTTCCATCTTTTTTCCCTATTAAAAACAATGCTGTAGTCAACATTTTAACCTCTCTCTTTTTTCTTAGATTTTATTTTTATTGCATTATAGTTAGGTAATGCCTTCTATTGGGATTTTTTTCCTCTGGTCTAATGTAAGCCCGTTTTTCTAAATAGTCTATGAGAGATTGAGAAAACGATTCTGTTTGCTGAGAGCAAAGGTGTGAGAGGGAGCGTCAGATTTTTATTACTGAAATCTTTAATATTCTCACTTAATTTTGTTTGTGTAATTTGTTCATTTAAGAAGTGTTGACACCTTTATGACTGGGGGTTTGTCACGTCCTTTTGCCCTAATCGTTTGCTTTCTAGACTCTGAAGCAGCGTCCTGAGGCATATTGGTGCCTGTCCTAGAGGTCGCTCTGCAGGGCTGACCCCTGGCATCCCCCGGAAGCCTCATGGACACCTTTGTGGGCCCTTGGGCTCTCCCTGTGCCCTGACCCCTGAGTGGCTGCCCTGTCGCCTGTCCTGTGCCCTCTGCACTGGGCTTGCAGGAATTCTTGGCTGTGCCTGGTTTGTGGTCCCCCCCACCCCCCCATCCCACCTCCGCTCGTGGATTCAGGCTCCACCCATCCCCTCCATTTTTACATTTGTTTGATCCTTTCAATGGAAATTGGCAGGGAGAGAAATTAGACAAATGGTGCTCGTTGCCATTCTTAACACAGAAGTCCCTTTCCTTCTGCCAGCTGCTTTTCCAAGCACGCAAGCTCTTTCTCTTACTCAGCTTGGTCTCCTTTCCTCGCTCCAGTCTCCCCATGTGCATGAGTTCACGGCAGGAAGGATCATTTCTAGCACCTCTGGTCGCTCTGTGGGGACACAAGCCCTGTGGGGCTAGCAGCCTGGGCTCCTCCCGGGAGGAGGCTCCTCGGCTTCCTGCTTGTCAGGAGCTGTCTCTGCAGGTGGATGGTAGCGAATGGCCAACAGTGGGCGTGTGCTGCACACCTGCAAACAGCCCAGCCCTGGATTGGGTGCATGACTCTGTGATCCCATCAAGTTCCACATGGATCCCTGAGAGCTGCTGATGAGGAGGAACCTCAGGTTATGCACCGTGTGCATGGACATCCAGTCGGCCAGTGGCCCAGTGGGATTTTTGACTATTCCTGGCCTCTTGGTGAATTTCAGCTGTGGCACAGAGCTCAGCATCCCCCGGAAGCCCTCTCCTTTTCCCCAAGGGAGGTTATCTGGGCTCATTGCTCAAGGGACAGTCTTGCTTCCCACGCTGGACCATCAGGAGAGAGGCAATGTCCACTGCCCAGCCGCATTCTGCCCTGCAGCCTGCCCCGCCCCTGGCTCAGCCTCGTGTGGGACCCCAGCTCCTTTGGCTGATGTTTGTCCAGTGCCTCTGGCTGGGTAGAGTGGGTGGGTAGAACAGCTGCCTCCCACAGATCTGTTCACTAGCAGCCAGAGTGGGTCATTTTAAACAGGAAATTGCCTACGTCCAAAAGGGAGAGGTTTATGCTCGTCCCACCAGACCTTCGCCCAGAATGCCGCCCATCCCTTACCTGCCCCGCCCCCCTTCAGTTCTCATCTCCCGTCCTACACAGGGGCCTTCTTTTGCCCAGGCCAGTGCCCAATACCCTTGCTGCAGGACTGTCTGCCTCACTGGGAACTCTGCGAGGGTGGTATGTAGAGGCTGGCACGTAGTAGGTGCAGTGCTCAGCAAGGAGGGGAGATGGTGAAGGCGGAGGGAGATGGAGAAGGCTGGGGAAAGAGCAGGAGATAGAAGGGTGGGGGTGCGCCTGAGCCAAGCTCCAAGCTCTGCTTGTTCCGAATGCCCTCCTTTGCTGCACTGTTCCCAGCGGGTGCCAGCTCTGAATGCCTGTTTAAGTCACTCCACGAAGCTCAGCTTCTCAATCTGTTTTGTATTTGCAAGGGCCAGATTCATCTTCCTTTTTTAAAAGTCAAGCTTCTGAAACAGTCATTTAAATTCACAATGATTCTTCTCTAAAATAGCTGCTCTGAACGGGGCGTTCGGAGCTGTGGTTCTCAGGGACTCTGCCAGGAGACATGCAGGCCATGCAGAGACACCTTGACGGGTGCGCGCTGTCCGTGACGGGGGGCTCCCAGGGTGGGGGCTCCCAGGGTGGGGCCAGCTTCAAATAAGGGGGGAAGGCGTCGGGCTGCAGTCCATCTCGCTTCCCGAGGTGACCTGCGCACATTGGATCTGCTCTCCTGGGAAGGAGAGAGCTGGCTCAGCGGCCACTCCAGATGTTTGCACTGAGATTAGATGTTGCAACACCCACACCTTGGGATATTCTGGACAATTAAAAAGTAAGAGGTAGATCTGTATATACTGCCTGGGAAACATGTCCAAAACGTGTAGTTAATGAAAAAGCAAACTGAGCAATATGTACATATATACCATTTCTGGCTAAAAAACACATACATGCAAAAAAAAAAAAAAGCCACAGCTATATATTCACTGTTTACATATGTATAAGTACAAACTTGCATCTAGAAAGAAGTCTGGACTAGATTAGGGTAGCATTGAAATAGTCTTTAATTGTATTGTTTGAAGTTTTCCCCAATGAGAATGTATTTCTGTGTATGTGTGTAACTTAAAGAGCTGTATGGATTTAGAATTGGGAATCTACATCACTTATCCTGAGCTTCTGGGTTTTTCATCTTTCTTTTTAAAAAAATATATTTTATTGATTTTTTACAGAGAGGAAGGGAGAGGGATAGAGAGTTAGAAACATCGATGAGAGAGAAACATCGATCAGCTGCCTCCTGCACACCCCCTACTGGGGATGTGCCCCAAACCAAGGTACATGCCCTTGACCAGAATCGAACCTGGGACCCTTCAGTCCTCAGGCCGACGCTCTATCCACTGAGCCAAACTGGTTTTGGCCATCTTTCTTTCTTTGAGTGAAGATGTTGAATGGCTTATGCAATGTTAATTGGACATTCTAAAAAGTTTTCTGACTGATACTTTATATGTAAATTATATTTGTAGTTTAGGTCAGAGGTAGAAAACGTCTACTTAAAAACCAACATAGTCAATATTTTAGGTTTTGTGCCCCAAACGATCTCTGCTGAAACTGTTAAACGCTGCCACCGTAATGTGAAGCAGCCATAGATGATATGAAAATGAATGGGCATGGCTGTGTCCCAATAAAACTTTATTTACAGAAACGGGTGGCCTGTAGGATTTGACCTGTGGGCTGCAGTTGGCTGACCCCTAAGGATTTATTGATCCTTAAGGCACAGACCGATATGAATTGGAGAAAAACAGCAAACGGAAATGTGTTAGGAATTTAATCAGAACTATCATGTTGAGGATCTGCAAAATTGGAAAAAAACAAAAAGCATTGCTTTTCTCAAGCACTGAGCTGTAGCCTCTTCCAGCCGGACCCGGGCGAGGCTGGGCTGTGGGAACCCAGGAGAAAGGCTGTGAGGGGGTGTCCCCTGTGCTCTGGGGGAGCTGGCCTGCCGGATCCTGTGCGAGTCTGGGAGGGGCCTGAACTTGCACACGGTTGGCACTTGGATGATGTGAACAGGGCTCCGAGTGACCTGCCCAGCGAGACAGAGGACAGGGTCAGACTTGGGGCCGACGAGCGACCCCTCAGGTTTGGGAAGAGACGAGTGGCGTCCCTGTGGCTAGATGCTGAGAGCCAGGCCTCCCCCGGGGCCAGCCCTGGCCCTCCTGGGTGGGGGTGTCAGAACTTCCAACTCTGATTCTCAGGGTTAGGGGCTGAGATTAAGCACCAGGGGCTGCAGGACAGGCAGGACCCGTGAGCCCCAGCTATGTAGGCCATATGGATTAGTCTCATGGCTGCAGGGGGAACACTCGTGTCTGGGACTGAGCACCTCGTGCTCCATCTTGGCAGGAGGGTCAGGGACCTCTAGCGTGTGTGTGTGCGTTTTCTCTCCTCCACCCCCACCAGCTGCAGCCCTCCATGCTGAAGCGCAGTGGGGTGTGGGGGGTGCCTGAGAGTGCTCGTGAGCGTACACACACTGGCAGCTGGGCGTGGCGGAGAATAGTCACTAAGAGGTGAGGACAGAGAGTCCTCCTTCCAGCCTCACGGGGAGAATTGCGCCTGCCTGACGCTCCTGGGCCTGCGTGTGGTCAGGGTAGTGAGAAGCAAGGCAGTCCCGTCCTGGAGGGAAGAGGGCGCACGGCTCCCCTGGGAAGAGCAAGTTGTCACCGCTGAGGAAAGAAGGGAGTGGGAAGTGTGAGAGGCCAGGGGGCCGAGCCCTGCGGCTGGGTGGGAGGGGAGAAGAGACTGGGTGTTTGGGGAGAGGGAGGAGGGGGATTGGATGGCTGCTATGCATACGTGTGAGATCTCAGATGGGGAGGGAGAGGGGGCTCGAACAGGCAGCTGGGTGTGACCAGTGGGGTTTTGTCATCCTAGTGAGGATACCCAGGGCTAGCCCTAATGGGCGCAGCCAGCACCATTTCGCCTTGAAGAATGGGGTTCACAGGGGGGTTCCTTTGGTCTGTGTCCTGGCAGACAGTGTCACCCCGAGGCCTTCTCCTGGCTCTGGGCCTGGCCGTGGGCAGGGCAGCGGGAGGAACAATGGAGGAGAAAGCCTCAGTGCAGCGCCCACAGGAACTTCCTCCCCGGCTGGAAGTCGGCCAGTTCGCACCCTGGCACGGCCCGGAGGCTGGCGCTGGCTGTTTGGTAACATCGCCGCGAGCGGCGGCGCCTCGTCTCTATTTTGGTTCTGGCCACTGCCGCTTCTCCTCGCCTTTCAAGCGTGTTCCTTCCTTCTGGGAGGCCAGGGTGCCAGCTCCCCCGGCTCCTTCCCGTTTTGGTAAATTTAGGAACAAATGGTGCCAAATTGTTCTCATCTCTTTCACAAGATTATTCGTAACCAGCTTCTTTTTTCCTCCCATTGAATGAGCGCATTAAAATTAAAAATCATTACCCACAGCACAGACGGCACTCCCCTTCGTGACTGCATCCTCCTAATTGGCATCTGAGGGCCCCGCTCCGTTTAATGCTTGTCGGAAAATGTCTCAGACACATTTAATTTTTTAAGTGTAAAGGTCAACAAGAACGCCTTACCTTAATTTGACAAGTGTGCAAGAAATAATGCAAGACTCGTTTAGGTTCAGGTAATGCACAAAGAAATCTATAAATCAAGCTGGGGGAATATTAGATGATGCCATATCGGAACCATCTGCCTTCACGCTCAGAAGAATCGATACCACAAAGAAAGCGCCGAAGATGTAGTGATTTATGCTCTCGTGTCAGGGGAGAAATATTGGCCATTTTGAGAGTCCCTTCGTATCATCCTAAAACAACGGGGCCCCGAGGACAGAGTGAGAGCGGCCATCACCCTGCACGGGTCAGAGAGCAAATCCGACCCTCGGTGTTTTACTGTCTCTACTCAGAAACGGTGATTCTAAGGTCCCTTCGTGCCCATGACGCTGCCATCCTGCTGTTGCATGCAGCGCGTTGAATGCTGCGATGGTGTGGAAGGGAATTAACTAAATTGCCTCTGAGTGGGTGTTGCCAGGGGATGGAGGCTTACAGCTCAGGGACCCTGGGTTTTCCATGCCAGGCGAGCTGCTTAAAACCCGGCCTCCTTTCGAGAGCTTTCTCTGGCCTTCTTCGTCCAGGCCTGGGAAGAGGCCGAGGCTCCGGAACTCCATCCTCCGCCCTGTTGGACGCGGGGCTTTCACACTAAGGTGTCTAAAATGGGAGGAGGTGCTGCGGCCCTGTGCGGAGGGGAGGAGCGTCTCTGAGCCATGAGGTTTGGGAAAACTGGTGGCATCGTTTCACCTCCTTTCCCAGAGGTGGGGCCAACAGTGCACTTCTCCAGGGAGCTGGGGGAGGCAGGGACCAGGTGAGCCTCAGGCAGATGTCTTATTTCTGGGGAGGGGGAGGGGGAGGAGGATATGCAAGGTTTGAGAAAGAATATTTTGTAATATTTTGGGAGGAGGGTTTGAAGTCTAAAGTTATATTTTCACTAGAGGCCCAGTGCACAGCATTCATGCACTGGAGGGGGGGTTGGCGGGTGGGTGGCGGGGTCCCTCCGCCCAGCCTGCTGGCAAGTGGACATCCCCCAAGAGGGGTCCTTAGGAGAGGCTCCCGCCACCACCGCTGCGCTTCCCAGCCGTCAGCCGGCCTCTGGCTGAGCGGCACTCCCCCTGAAGGAGCACACTGACCACCAGGGGGCAGCTCCTGCGTTGAGCATCTGCCCCCTGGTGGTCAGTGTGCGTCATAGTGACCGGTCATTCCGCCGTTTGGTCGATTTGCGTATTAGGGTTTTATTATACAGGATAAGCTATAGAGAGTAAAGCTTTTCACAATTCTCCTGGTCAGAAAATTAGAATGAAAGCGATTCGGAGGTTTTCCTTTGTGACAGGTGTGTTTCATAGGTGTGGATTGTCACTGTGTGTTTATGTTGTCGTGTGGACTGCAGTCCCCATTGCATGTCATACACAGAGTGTTTTCTGCTTTAATAAAAGGAGAAGATGTGCTTTGAGGAAACGTTTGGTTTTTGTATTTGCTGCAGACGAGCACAGGAAAGGGACTGGGAGCCTGTTACAGCTTCCGTTTCCTCCTTCCCAAGAGTTGGTCCTAACTCTACTAGCTAGAAATCAAAGTAGGGACATTTCCATCGCCACAGGTGCAGTCACCGTGCTCGTGACGTTCTGGGCTGAACAAACCCACGGCCACACTCCTGCCTCTCGGCGCCCAGGCCGGCCCACCCTCTGGCTGCTGGCTGTGGAGGTCACACTGCCATCTACAAGCCACATTGGAGCCTCAGGACTCTTGGTTTTTGCTTCCTTTGTCCCTTTTAGGGGAGCTGACAATGTGTGAGGCTCATATCAAGGGTTGATGTGTGTCATTTGCAAAGATGGGGTGCACCTTCCTTGAGGTGCTGGCAAATTCTGGGCAGTGATGCTAAACCACCTTTATACCTTAAGTCATGCTGGACCAAGATCACATGAAATTCATTCGAAAACCTGTGAGTTTTTTTGTTTTTGTTTTTTTGTATTTTTAAAAATATATTTTATTGATTTTTTTACAGAGAGGAAGGGAGAGGGATAGAGAGCTAGAAACATCAATGAGAGAGAAACATCGACCAGCTGCCTCCTGCACACCTCCTACCGGGGATGTGCCCGCAACCAAGGTACATGCCCTTGACCAGAATCAAACCTGAGACCTTTCAGTCCGCAGACTGATGCTCTATCCACTGAGCCAAACCGGTTTCGGCAAAACCTGTGGGTTTTATTTATTTTTTTCTCATAAAATGTCCTTCTCTGCTTCACATGAAAAAAAACTAGCAGTGGCGGACATCAGCGGGATCTGAAAGGTTTGTCACCTGTCTATCCGTATGAAACCCTTCCAATCCGAAAGGATACAGATCCTTGCCTTATTGGAAATTCTGATGAAACCAGTATTGAGGTCAGTCAGACCTTGCCTTGGTGAAGAAACTGAGAACGCGGCCCCCATGAATTCATGGTGAAGGCCAAACTGTGGAGGTTGGCAGGCTAAAAGTTTGCCAAAGGTCAAATCTATTATTTGGCTATTAGTGGTGATGAATGGATAAGTGAAACGATGCACAACTCGCTAGGTATGTGTGACACGCTGCTAAGGAGATGATTAGAGAGGAATGCTGTGTCCCTGAGCCTTGGAGACCACCAATAGGTTTGATTATGTCTCTGAACCGGAGTCAAATTTCTTGGAAGTAAATGAGCTGAGCTGGAAAATAATATTAGACTTGCATTATGGGTGTTCTTGCAATGCCAAATTCAAGACAAGGACTGTGTGTGTGTGTGTGTCTATGTGTGTGAATACAAGGGAAAACCTCACAAATGTTTTCAGAACATACTCCATCATTCCCTGCCAAGCTTCAGCTTCTAACATTTTGCCTATTTTTTTTTTGGAAGACTTCAACCTTGCTAACAACAGAATTAATTATATAAAAACCCAACAACAACCCCAAACACCCTAAACCCAATGCATTGTATGCGATCCTGTTTTCCTAGTTCTTTGAAGATCTGAATGCCAGTGAAATCAGATTGCCTACTGGGTTCTTTTGATCCAAACTGAAATTGTCAAAGGTTCTTGGTGAGTAAATGGGCTGAAGGTAGATGTTACCATATTTTTAATCATCAGGGAAAAACCAACTGCATTAAACTTTCAAAATCAATCATTCTGCTGTACGTGGCGTGCTCAGCAGATGTGATGGAAATAGTTTTGCAAACACAGAACTTCAGTATGAATGCCAACCCCATTGCGCGTCGAGACACACACCCATGGTGGTGGACCGAGTCCAGCGCTGGCTGCAGGGCCCAGAACTGCTGGTCACTTTCCCTTCTTGATGAGGTGCTTGAGGGCCCGTCTCACGGAAGCCCCTCCAAGAGTGTCACATTTCTCTGTGGGTTTGCCCGCAGCCTGAGCTCCTGGAGCAATTTTTGGAGAGACCCCAGCAGGAAGCTTCACAGCTCCTGTTTCTTGCTGGCATTCAGGCTTTGCTAGATGATAGCAGGAGAGGATTGCTTCTCCAGCTCCAGGCTGGTGGACTGGCCTGAGAGAGAAGGCTCTGGGGAGCTCTGTTCCTCTTCCCCGAAGCAGTCACGTACATGATCGAGCGCTCCCCGTGCACCAGGTACTCCTCCAAGATGGGCACCCTTATTGCCATTCAGCCCTTATTCCAACCTGGCGAGGTAGCTGTGATCACACCCACTCTGCAGGTGAGAAAACCAAGGCACAGACAGCTGAAGCAGCTTACTCAGAGCGACATCGTTGGATGCAGCCAGGAGCTGGGCCCAGGCAGCCTGGCCGCTCCCGGGCCCGGCCAGCGTTCACGGTCTCCTTATCCCATGTCTATTTCATTCACGGATGCCACGCTGCGGACTGAGTTTCCTGCACGTCTGGATGGGAAAACAAGCAGGGAGGGCCGGCTTCACGTGAAGAGGAACGTAGTTTTTCAGGATCCAGAATACTCACATCAGAAAAACCTGGTGGCCAGCAAGTGACCCTAAGGCATGATTATATCGGAGCATCAACACAAAAATGTAATTTTTCAACATCCAATCAAGTGTCCTCTAAAAGTGTCAAGTCTCATGGGAATGGCAGACGTGGGTGTTCATGTCCTGAAACGTCTCACCAGGACTGCTAAGGTGGCCTCTTCCCTGGACTCCCTGCTTCTTCCATTGCCTACCTACGTGGCCAGAAGAGGCCTGCTGAAATCCAATGTCCTTCCTCCACCCCACCCCACTCAGAGGAAAGCAGCATCCTTTCAACGGCCCGCGTGACCGGCCCCCCATGTTACGTCCCTGATCCTGTATCCGTTCACTCTTCTTTATGTTCATTTATCTCCAAACACACGGGTGTCTTTGCACAGGCGGCTCCCTAGATAGCCCCATGGTCCAACTGTCACCTTCTCAGCGAGGCCCCCACCCCACATGCTTGGTTTTGAGACCTTCTTCCAGCCTCCAGCCCTCCCAACCCCCTTCACTCTGTCCTGCTTTTCTTTTCTCCCTGGCATTTATCACCCTCTAATGTTATTCATAATTTACTAATTTATTATGTTTCTAGAACTATGTCTGTCTCCTGGTTTCAATGTAATTCTATGAGGGCAGGATCTTTGTTTTGTTCACTGATGGATCCTGATTGCCTAGAAGAGTGACCGGCACAGAGTAGGTGCTCATTAAATATTTACTACATGCGTAATTTCCTTAGAGGGGAGCAAGAGAGGAGCAAGAGGAAGGGATACAACGGGGACTAAGAATATTGGCAATTGTTTTATCCTTGAAGCTGAGGGAAAGTGCACTGACTGTTCATGTACATATGAAATATTTTCTAATGAATGTTTAAGAATCAAACAGGGCCAAAAAGTACAATTTATAGATGGTGTGTATAAGTGGGGGTAGTCCCCTCCCCCCCATCCATGCATCTTGCCTCGTTTTTGTGTATTGTCCTGTGTCGGTGGCTGCAAGGGCAGGTGCTTAGGCAGCTGTGTTTGTAACGGGGGCGATGTGGAGGGATTAAAAAGAAAAACTGAGCCGGGGCCTGACCATCAGGGCAGCGGGGTTTGGAAGGGGAACAAAACGAAGGGAGCCCGAGCTGACTGGCAAAGCATGTTGGGGCACAGCTGAGAAACAAGACAGCGTCCGCCAGCTCAGACTGCCCAGGGTCAGCTCCTGAGACCAGGATGCCTGGGGGCGGGTGTCTTTCGACCTTGGCAGGAGGGCTTGTGTCCCCTCTCTTTGTCAGAGGAGAGACTGCAAGGGAAATGTTTTCTGCGGGAGCTGCAAGGGCTGCGTCAGGAACCTGTCCGGTGCATGAGATGGAGGCTTGACGGCATGGGACAGAAGTCACGACTCAGCTCTGTGACTTCCTGCAGCCCCGTAAGATCCCCAAGTGCTCGAAAGAGCCAGCTTCTGGGTTTGTTTTAATCACGCTCAGTTTATATGTATGGCCCTGGAGGAGTGAGTCCCGGCAGGTGAAGCTCTGGCCCAGCCAGGGCCGGGGGTGTGCGGTGAGGGGAGCTGGTCAGTGTCCCGGCCTCATGTCTGGGAGGACACATCTCCTCCTCCCACACACCAGGCAGCGTCCCAGACCTCGATCAATGCCTCTGGTGAGCGTGATTTCTTCAGAGGAGCGCCATTGATCAGGCCAGACGGAAAACAAGTGGCAGATATTGGGACGAGTGAATATTCATTTGGAAATGTCAGTGAGCAAGTGGGATGATGCCTTCGGTGACCTGGCCGGCAGGATCGATTCTGGACATGAGGTGAACCAGATGTTTACAGAGGCTGAGGGCTCAGGCCAGGGACCCTGGGGAGGGCGGGGGGAGGGGCCAGAGAGTGCGTGGAACGGTAAGGTCAGACATTTCCCGGCCATCCAGCCCTCCTCCCAGTTCTTGAGGTGCTGATTAAGGCTGGGGCTGACAGTGTGTTTATGGGGTGCGGGTAGCCATCCTGTCCAGGGCCTTTGGCTTTAGGTGAGTCACTCACTACACAGTGGCCACCAGGCCTGGGGGCGTCTGTGTGCCCGGAACGGGTTGCAGGACCTCAGGACACAGCTGCTGGTCTCCTGAGCCTGTCTTGGTCTGAGGTCCCCACCTCCCTCCTGCACACCGGGGGCGGGGGGCGGGGGGGTCTTTAGCAATCTCTAGTCTCTAGCTGAGGCCCTTCTCGCCACCTTCATCCCAGCTCTGCTCACAGGAGGGCGAGGGCCAGGGAAGGCTGTGAGGTTTGGGACCAGGGTCCTGTATTGTGGTGCCTCCTCGCCCTGGGAGGGATGGGTGGGTGCGTGGGTGGGTGGGTGGGTGGACAGGTGGATGTTTGGGTTTACCTCTACCCTGGAGCCCTGTTCTCTGGCTAGAAGCTTCCTAAACAGAGGTGGGAGGTCATCCCTGCTGGCCTGGGAGGCCAGAAACCCGGCCAGCTCATTGCCAGGTGCACTGTCACCTCGACACAGCCCCCTTCTCCCCCAAGGCCCAATTAACCATCTGCAAGAGCTGCCATTGGCACGGGGAGGGACTTGCCTCCTCTTCTCTGTGCAGACTGCTCAGCTAATGAGGGGGTTTGTGAAATTTTTAATTATGGCTTCCATGCCTGGCTTAATTATTTGCATATGGCTTTTGCAAGTGAGAAGAGGATGCCTGCATGCCGCGCTTCTCCTCAGCCCCACATTTGACTTTAATTAAAGGCAGAACCTGAGGTCTTTCCATCACTAATGATCGTGGAAAATTAGCTTCCAATTCCCAGGGGTCACCAGAGTGACGCACCCTGAGGCTGAGAGGGGATGGAGGGGGGAGTGGAGCAGAGACACAGATGGCTGATGGCCCCGCTGGGTGGCCCTCCCGAGCCCCCCTCCAGCCCACCCTCCCCAGCTGCCCTCCAGGCCCTGGTGGAAAAGGGAGCTTTGCTGTCCTTTGCCAAGAAGGAGGCCTGGCCCCGGGCAGCGGCTGTGGGGGAGCACCGTTACGCTGGGCGTGAGGCCTGGTCATGGTCATTCTCTTGGTGTCCAGGAGCTGGGAATGGCCTGGGCTGCACTGGACTGTTTTCAGGTGGTGGCCATTGGGCAGAGGATGGGAGGTTCTGAAATACCCACATATGGGTGCACTAAGGTCCATTCACCCAGACACACAATATACGGGCCTTCACCCACTCATCCACAGGATGGAATCACGTGTGCACACGCAAAGTCACAGCAGTGTTTACGTGTGAGCCAAAGGCCTCCGGGCCTCCCTGGCTCTCACTGGCCCTCTCACCGAGGCCAGCATTCGCTTGGTCAGTGGGCTGGTGCTGCCCAGGGTGTGGCTCGGCTGGGAGGGCTACTGAGAGCAGCGGAGTGACCGCCTCCCGGCTGACCGACACAGGTCTGTGCTGGCCTGTGTCCAGGATGTGGCTTCCTCCGTCACAGAGGCAGTGTTAATGCTAGGAGTGCTGAATAAGACCAGAATTCATATCTGCCTCAACTTACTCGCAGTGTCGCTGTGGGTAAGTTGCTCAGCCTCTCTGAGCCTGTTTCCTCACCTGTAAAATGGGGGTTATAATTGTTCATGTGGCTTTTGCATGGAACAAAGAAAAGAATGCATAGTGGACTCTGTGGCCAACTGCGTGCCACCCCTCTCCCTTGGAGGGGCTGAACCCATGGCTAGGTCGGGGAGGGCGGCTCTATCCCCCTGGTTCCAGTAAGCTAGGTCTGCTCCCATCAGAACAGGGTATTCCCCCTGCCCCTGGCATTGGGTCAGGGAGGGGCCATGGGCTCAGGTCCAGGAGTTTTATTCCAGGCCTGGGGATAGGGCTCCCTCTCTCCTGCTGGATGTAATGAGGATGCGTGTAGGACTGTGGCTACAACCATCACGCAGTCATGCAGGAGCCACCGGAAGACAAAATCTGCCCCAGGGACAGACGAGCAGGGCCACAGGAAGGACTCGTGTCCTGGTGACACCTTGGAGCCGCAGGGCTCCCACCGAGCCGGGTTTTCTATTAGTCATCCCGGTTGTCACAGGGTTCACGCCAGATGCTGGGCCTGACACTCTCTGTATACAGTTGATGGCAACCGTAGAAAGAGGAAGAGCTAGTCTCCTGGAAACACCCCAAGCCCCTTCTGAGAACTGCCCCTGTGCATCATGCTGGGCTGCCATAACGAAGATCACGTACTGGGGGGCTTAAATGGCCATCATTTATTGTCCCACCATTCTGGAGGTAGAGGTCTGAGGTTAAGGTGTCAGCAAGATTTACACGGAGTGGCCAGATTATTATGATCTCTGAATGCATAATAGTCTGGCCACTCAGTGTATGTCCTATATAATAAAAGGCTAATATGAAAATTGTCCCCTCGACCAGGAGTTTGACCAGCAGGCAGGCCGGCCAACCGCCCATGTCCCCTCCCCCTGGCCAGGCTGGCCAGACTCCACCCATGCACAAATTCATGCACCGGGCCTCATATATATAAAGATCATAATAATCTGGCCACTCAGTGTATTTCTTCTGAGGGTGTGAGGGAGAATCTGCCCAGGCTGCACCCCTGGCCTCTGGGGTCTGCTGGCCATCTTTGGTGTCTCTTGGCTGGTAGAGTTCTGCTTTTATCCTCACATGGGGGTCTCTGTGCATGTCTGTGGCCAGATTTCCTCTTTTTATAAGAACATCAGTCATATTAGATTAGGCTCCACTCTATTCCAGCATGACCTCACCCTAACCAACTTCAATGACCCTATCTCCAAGTTAAGTCACCTTCTAAAGTACTGGGGCTAGGACTTCAACATACGAAGTTTTTGTGTTTTTTTTTTTTGGGGGGGGGGGACACAATTCAGTACACAGCAGTGTATATGAATGTGTGTGTGTATACACGTGTGTGCCACTGCTGGGCAGGGATCCTGTGCCACTGTTCCCCTGTCCCACCACAGTGAGCGTCCTGCAGGCAAAGGCAGATGCCCTGTGCTGGACGCGCATGTTTCTGCCTGAGGGCCGTTCCTACGGAGCTATTGGAAGCAGCTCCTGGCCAGTGGCTGCTGCGGCCTCTCTCCACACCAGCTGGCTCACAGGCTTTTTC
The DNA here is from genome assembly GCF_951640355.1 of Cnephaeus nilssonii. NCBI lineage: Eukaryota > Metazoa > Chordata > Mammalia > Chiroptera > Vespertilionidae > Cnephaeus > Cnephaeus nilssonii. The sequence continues at coordinate 34,119,342 of NC_137091.1, forward strand.
TCCCCTCAGCTGATTTTGCACAAAATTCCTTGAACTGTTAGCATCATTTTAATCCAGTGGCCAGGTGCCCTTCCCCAGCCAAGGCTATTCTTTTTATGGCAGGGGTGGCAACAGGCGGACCCCAGGCCAAATCCAGCTGGGACCTGAATTTTTATTCACTCCGGTAGGTGTGTTTTTTGTTTTTTTGTTTTTGTTTTTTTAATGGACATTGCTTGCCAATTTGAGAATCAGGAAATTTCAAATTAAAATACACGTTTCCAAATTGGAAGATCTGAAAGTCTGGGTCTACGACTGAGGGTCACTGGATATGTCATTTTAAAAACAATTTTCATCATAAAAGTGTCTACGGTTATTAGGGGAAATGGGCTGCTTCACACAAGTGTTCACTGAAGACCAATAATTGGCCACTTCGGGTCTCATCATAAAAATGTGTATTTCCACCTGAGTCATCCTCTTTACCTTATCAACCATGTAAGAAGTCAGGGCTCACGTGACCCTTTGGATGACAGAGTGGCGCAGGGCACAAGCGTGGAGCCTGTGTTTGCCGTTCTGCTTTCAGGTGCTCCCAGTCAGCTGCGTGCTGCCTGCATCCTTGGCCCATCACTCCAGCCCAGCAAACATGCCATTGAGTGCCCTGTCCAGGGATCATAAAGGTTTGGCACCTTTTCTGTGTCATTGGAGCTGAGAGAGAAGGACATTTGGGCCAGCAGAAAGAAGCTGCAGGCTCGGGGAGAGCAAAACCAGACCCCCTTCTCTACTGTTCAAGACAGGCAAAGAGGTCAGCAAAGCTGCACAGCAAGAAGGGCAAGACTGACCATAGAGGAGCATGTGCCCTTCGGGGAGAGGACTGGGACGCAGCATCCACCCCACCTGCCTGGAGCCTCTTCCCTCCACCCCAGGACAGTGTCCCACCACAGCAGGAATCTTCACAGATAGCCCCGTGGTATCAGTTTACCAGGGACTGACTGACTGGTTGGAAAAACTGAAGCTCAGAGGTGTAAAATGGTGGTGCCCGAAGTCTCCCAGGGAGAAAATTTAATGCCGAGTAGCAGACACTCAGAGCCCAGTGCTCCTTTCTCTGCACCAGCCACTGTTACCTGTGTTGGAGGAAAGCCCCGGGGCTCCTGGGATACACATGGGGGTACCACACCTGGCCTGAGGGTTGTCAGGGAATTGTGAGAGATGAGACTGGAGGTGGGAGGTCGGCGGAGACTGGTTACTCACGGGCCTTGTGGGGCATGCTGAAACATTTAAACTTGGACCATTGGGCAACTGGGGCCTTCAGACAGTTTTGAATAGGAGAGTGACAGCGCATGTTCTCTAGGCACGGTTGTGGATGCAGGGAGCTGTCCAGACCACTAGTGCTGAATCCATTCCGCCGAGGGGCTGGAAAAGACAGACAAGACACGTGCAGGAGGCAGAGTCCTCAGTTGGACGCGGGGGAACAGAGGAGGGAGAGTCAGAGTGGGCCTACATTTCTGGCTTTTCAGCACCCTGTGGTGAAAGAAAGGGATGGCACTGGGGGTCAGTGTGGTGGAGGAGACTTGAAGCACAGGATGTCAGCTGGAGACAGGAGGCAGAGACTCACAGAGAAGGCAGGCTCCTATCTCGTGCATAACCACTCCTTAGAACTTCCAGGTCACTAACAGACCTACCCCATCCTGGTTGCCTGTGAGAGATCCAATTATCCACAGAGCAACCAGGATAAGGCCAACCAACTTGATTGTTCTGCCACATTCTTAGTCTTTGAGCCCTCAGATTGGAAGAAACCAACTAGTTTTGAGGAGAGGGCCAGGGAGAATCATGCCAAACTACGGGTGGTTAAGAATATGGTGGTCAGCCTTGGAGCCAGCTTAGAGAGGCCAGCCTGCCCTCAAAGAGGATGGCTGTGCATGCACACTGTGGGGACAGGTAAGCCACACCTGCTGGACTCCACGTGACCTCAGTCCAGAGGACCCAGCAGGTTCTAGTGTGCAAGCATCCCTTCTCCTCCTCCCTCCTCTGACTAGCTCTTTTTGCTTCCCACACATCGCCCAAGTGTACCTACTCTGTGCCGGACATGGTTGGCAGCAGGGTCCCCAAAGGCAAGTCTGCTGGGGCCTCCTGTGCCAGCCACAGCGAGAGGGATTCCCTGGAAGGAAGCCAAACCTCCTTGCCATTCTCTCCTCCTCTGGAGTCTGAGGATTGCTGTTAGCAGCTTGGAGGCAGTTGCACCCTGCCAAGGGCCAGGGCATTCTGGGTTTACTCATACATTCCTTTCTGTCCATATTATACCCCAACTTTCAATTTTGAGAAGTAAATATGCAATTTTTTCCCTCCCTGTAATTTTCCCTGCTGTGGCTGTGGATGTCAGAGCAGCTGGAGAATGTGAATAGCTCAGTGCTTTCTAAAAGTAAAAGGAGGCCATTGAGCATCATGCATCGCGCGCTGCTCGTGGCTAGATCCAGAGGTTCTGTTGGGGGAGATGCTCTCCAGGCTGAACTATCAGGGGAACTTTAACCCCAATCATCTGTGTCTTCACCTTCCATTAGCAATGAGATAATTGCCAAGAAGTGAGCATGTGTGTGCACACGTGCATGTGTGTGTGCTGCAGGGATGTTAATAGAGGGGAACTGAGGGTTATCTGCTTATGCAGTCCAGCTTTCTGCGTTTTCCTTTGGTGACTGTCGAAGGTCAGGACAGTCTCGTGTATGCTTTTGTTTGGGAGAAGTGAGTCAGACAGATCTGGGATGGCTTATTTGCTGTGTAACCTTGGCCGTATTTAGTCTATCTGGGTCTTAATTTTATCATCTGTAGAACAGAGGGGTGGGCTTGGAAATATGCTGCCAGATCCCCTTCCAGGAAGGACTCACTGATCACCCACAAGATGTGTGGTCAGCAGCCAGCTCCCAGCTGTCAGCTTCTTCAGGATCTGCCTCGGCAGCAACAAACTGCCGCATCCGAGGTCATGCCCTTCCCTGAGCAACCGACATCCAGCTACTGAGTAAGGGAGCCTGGACGGTGTGGCTACACCTGCTCCAGGCCTCCCCATCCAGGCCTGGCTGGGGCCGTGTGCCTTTGACTTCTGCCCACTTTGGAGTCTTCCCTTTTCCCTTCACAGGTGTTGGTCGTTAATAAACATCTTGCACCCCACGCTCTATCTCAGCATCTCCTTAAAGAGAACCAAACCTATGTAGATCCTGACAAATAAGGATAACGATTTTTCACTTCAAGGGGTTATTGTGTGAAGGCTACACGGGATGTTTATATGTATCTAATACTGCCTGGAATGTTGACAAAGCATGACAGATATCTAATTCTTTCCCGTTCCTTCCCTGGACATGGTGACACTAAATCCCATTCCAGGCCTTGAGCAAGTGTTCTTACTGGGCTCTGTAATATCGGATTGGATAAAGCCCAGGGAGGAAAGAGGCCCTGCAGGTCTGTGCGGGCTGCTGGGTTGGAGGGCCTAGCCAAGGCGTCTGGAGCCAGTCTTGTCCTGTGAAGTTCATTGTGCCTGGATCACACTGGCCCTCTTCAAGGTTCCTCATGGAAAAGAAATTGAGCATGCAAATACTCTTTTATCATAATCTCCACGTATCCACAGGGTAATTCATAAAAGTGCTGGAAATATATTGAAATTCAATATTGTTTTAGTCCAAATCAATATTAATAATTGTTTGCATTTTAAAGTGCACTTTGCAATTGAAAAATGCACAAAGATCAACCAGTAGATGCTAACACATCAAATTTTCCTATTAAAGGCATAGTACCTTCACTTTAAAATGTTTCTTATACAACGGAGGATGGCGCTGATCCATGAAAATGGTTATTTATTATTTACGTGCACAACATTAGAATTTGCTTCCATTATGCATGAGCTGAAAGGCCAGTAACTTTTATTTCTAAGTTCTTGATTTTTTAAAGTTACACTTTTTATTTTGAGATAATTTTAGATTCACCTACAGTTGTAAAAAAATTACACAGAGAAATCGTGTGTACTCTTTATCCCATTTTCCCCAATAGTAACGTCTTATACAACTATAGTATCACAATGATGATATTGATGTCGAAATGGTCAGGATAGAGCACATTTTCACCACCCTAAGGACTCCTTGTGTTGCCCTTTTAAATTCTTTAAAAATTAATTATTTTTAAATGACAGAGGTGACTACAAATACAGTGGGATCTCCATCATTAGCCCTGTTTGGATTTCTGTCTCAAAATGATTTCTATCAATAAGTGAGGCACTCTCCCAGCTGGGTCCCGTGTAGGGATTCAAGCAGAGCAGCGGTCACCTCAGTAGGGAGTGGCCTCAGCCAGACTTGCCTCAGCCAGGCAGGCCTCAGGGGAGCATGGCTTTGTGGATCAGAAAGAACCTGAGAACACAATTTACAGTTTGACACTTGCGTTATGAGCCTTTGCTCCCTCCACAAAGACAAAGTTGTCTCACAGAGAGACAGGTGGCAGCTTTGATCCACAGGGGCCCAGCAGTGACCCAGATCTGTGACAGGGGTGTCGGTGAAGGATATCCTCACCAGAGGGCCACCTGCTCTGCCTGAAAGTGGCCTCATGCAAATGAAATTGACAAGGTGCCTTTCTGTTCTCCAAGACATGTGTCTCACACCAGAAGTGCAGGGAACTTAGGAACTCATCTACAGTGGATATTTTGGATGCTGACTGATTCTGAGATTAGGAAAATCAAACCTGGAGGGTTACACAGGAGACTGGAAGGGCAGTCAGGCACTCCCCACTCTTAGCACATTTCCATCTCATGACATCCTGCCGCTTGTTCTGGCTTCCTGGGCCACAAACTCAGCTCCCCATGTCCTGGTCATGTTTCACACGGTCATGAACTTGGCCACTCTGGCCCTCCTCAGCTCCTGGGCCCACACCCAACCACCTGTGGGATGAGTGAAGCTAACAATAGAGAGTGGTTTCTGCTCAGTATCAGTCTTCCATTTGCTTTCATTGATTATTTTTTATTGTGATAAAATATATATGTAAATTTTTCCATTTTGATAATATTTAAGCCCAGAGGCATTAAGTACATTCACATTGTCGTGCAACCATCACCACAATCCATCTCCAGAACTTTTCTTATCTTCCCCAGAGGAACCTCTGGACCCATTAATTAATAATTCCCTATTCCTCCCTCCCTGAAGCCTTTGGTAACCACTATTCTATTTTCTGTCTCTGAATCTGACCACATGGAGTCATGCAGTATTGTGACTGGCTAGTTTCACACAGCATCATATCCTCAAAGCATGCATGTGTTGCTCTCGTTGACTTTTGGTCAATATATTCAAACTGTAATTTTGTTTGGGTATTTCCTAACGTAATACCGTACATTTGGGGATAATCCATTTTATGACATTTAAATGTCTTGTGTATTTGTTTGTGCATATATCACATGTGTCACTGTACATGTATGTATAGTCGACATTTACCCCAGCAAGTACATTAAATTAGTCTTGAAGCCCCGTGAGGGCACACAGTGCTGCCTCGCAGGGAGTGTGCGTTCAGCATTTCGGAGCTGTCAGGTTCTGTTGGGCTCCCTCGTGGAGCTCTCTTCCTTGCCTCTTCTTCTCTCATAAGACTGGGCTACAGTTCAGACCTGATTCTAACCCAGACCTGCTCAAAACAAACCCTGAGACATAAATGACCTTTTTAAAATTCCAGGTCCATGGAGTCCCTCTCTCCACATGGTCCAAACACCTCCATCTATTAACTCATGCTCGTTCAGCGTGCAGCAGAGGTTATTGATCACCTTCCCGTGCCAGGCACTGTGCAGCGATGCTGGCAATGCAAACACGAGGGGAGCCCCCCAACGCCGCTCCCCAGGCTCTGAGACAAGCGAGTAAATGCTCTCCGTGCTATGAGGGAAGGGCTGTCATTGAGGGACCCAATTTGGGGCACTGACCATTCCAGACTTTGCAGGGTGGGGTGGGGAGGGACTCGGTTTCTCTACCTGCAGAATTACTATCCCCTACCCTGCCCCCTTGGCATAAAATGCCGTGAAAATGTAAGAAGTCCTGGGCAGAGGTGGTATATACGGTGTGTGTTTCTCCCCATGACAGCTGTCAAGGGCCTTGCAGCCTGAGGCACCTTGGCAGCGTCTCAGGGACCCCCTTGACACAGCTGTGTGTTTTCAGGCTTCCCCTCAGCCTCTTTGTTTAAGCAACTGTGGGGAGCTGGGACGTGGGACAAGACTTTGGGGCTGTTTGAGCCTGATTAACACCTCTGCCTCTGCCTTAGGACCCCCTTAGGACTCCCTTCTCCCCACTGCAGGAAGCAGGGATTGAAGGTAATCCCTTGCCTTGTAATAGGGAGGTGGATGGCGGGAGTATTTCCCGCCCCAAGAGGCATCCCGACTGAGCTGCGCGCTGGGTATGTCAGGACCCTGGTCAGCGCCCCCTCTGTGCCCCACTTCACGGGGAAGGGCCTGAGCTATTTCCAGCCTGCAGCCCCACCCTAGAGTCCCAGCCCTTCCAGCCATTAGTCATCTTCGCAGAGCCTTGCAACTTTATGCCTATGCATAAAAACTGGAGGGATTCGTCCTGGAGTTTGCTGCCGCCGCCGCTGCCATTAGAGCGGTTTTAATTAGCTCAGGATTTTAATGATCTGAAATCAAGAAGAGCCCCATCTCAGAAGTAAAGCAGGAGCTGCACACATGGAAGAACTTGTCTGACGAAACAGATGGAGGTGGTGTTCTCAGGGGACTGGCTGTGTGCTCCTTTTCAGCAAGCGGCAAATGAGTTCCCGAGGCCGGAAGGCTGGGGAGGGAAGCAGAGGTCAGTCCCAGTGTCGCCCTGGCCGGCGCCCGGCAGGGGCAGAGCCAAGGGTTGGCCCCTCAGCCGCCAGGGCTAATGCTTGGTGCCGGATTCAAGGTGACGGCAGTGCCTGGCTCCATTCTCCTCAAGTTGCCATAGCAGCCTCTCTCTCTCTCTCAATGAGAGCTTCTCCTGGAGCCCTCAGCTGGGAGGGAGGGACGTCACTGTTCGCTCCTGCCCGTTCGAGGAGGAGACCCACTGGACAGAGAACTTTCCCAGCCCGGGGTCTGCACGCCAAGTGGGTGCACCCATGGGCATGTGCTCGGATGCCTCTTGCTGCTTCCACTGGGGTGTGGGGTGGGTCCCCACAGCCAGGAGGGGTCCTCTGGGTGACCGGGGGAAGTATCCAGGCCTTGTAGCTGCCGCAGCCAAGCGTGTCCTTGGAGCCGTCCGTTCGTCGCCTGCCGGGCCATCGCCACTGGAGGTGCGTTTTTGTGTGTGTGTGTGTGTTTTTTGGCTGAATTCCCAAGTACTTGCTTGTGCCTTGAAGTGAATTTTTTTGAAGAGACAATTTTTAAATCAGATAAATAAGGAAATGGGAGGAATCCTTGGCCCTGCCCTGTGTCCCAGGAGGTGTTTACAAGATTAATTGGATTTTTTTTTTCTTACAGTAAAAATTGGCGACGCCATTCAGGTGTCAGGGAGAGGAGCCACTGGGAGTTCTAGGAATTGTGATGAGGGCAGGACCTTCTAGAAACTCAATGGGCTGTGTATTTTCCTTGCCTTACTCCTCCCCACTCTGCCCCCAGTTATTTGAGTTTTCTTATTGTCTGTTGGTTGTGGAAGGGAGGCAGGGAGATAGAGGAGGGTTTTCTATCTGTCATTGGAACTGAGGCTGATGTGGTGCATGGTGAGGAGGCCGCAGACCCAGGTGGGCCTGCAAACGTGTTTATGGGGCCTGGGCAACCTGGCCATGCCTGTGACAGATCCTAGCGTCCACAATCCAGGCAGCGGCTCAACTCCCAGGAGGACACAAACAGCCTTTGGACCAGCATCTCCCTGTTGCCTTGAAAATAACCTGTGACTTGGAAGACCAGGACCCTCAGGGGAACAATAGGAGACCAGTTGTGCATACTCTCTGGAGTGTCTGGTGGTGTGTTGATGACCTCCCCTCTACCCCCACCTTTAAAGAAAGAATCTTACTGATTCTGTGATGCTGGCCCCCTCCTGGGGCACTGAGACCCAGCAGACTTTGAACAGTCACCGGGGAGGGGAGGCGTGCTAACCTTTTGGTTCCCGTTTGCATGGCAGGTAGTTAGCTGGCCAGATGGTCTCCAGTGAGAGCAAACACTGACAGGAGAGTCTGGTGCTTAGGGGCTGGGCAGGGGAAGCCATGCTCGGCTCTAACTCCAGCTCCCTGGGCATGGAGAAGGTGCCTGTAGTCTCTCAGGGGCCAACAAAGGGAAGGGTCTCTGAAAAGAGAAATCTGAATGGTTGATGCTCTTGCCACAGTGAAGGTGTAGATCCTGAGGCTTCGTCCTCTTCTCCCCCAGATTGCGGGACTGGGATGTGGTCTTCATTCAGGCTCCCAGGCTCATGATGGGCTGCCCGAGCACAGCTCCATGTGGTGGGCTGATGTGGGCAAGCTCAGAAACAAATGAGGGCGGGTCATGGCTGCAGGACAGGGGAAGTCAATGTGACAGATTGCAGAGAAGAGGGGACTGACCAGTTCTGTAGTCACTTCTGCAGCTCCAGCCACTGTCCAAACAATGCGGTGATGACCCCTGGGGCATCCGAGTCCCCCTTTTTCGTCTAACGGAGTGTTTGGGCTGAGGTTGCATGGCACTTTCTCAGTTGTTTTCCAAGCACTTTTAGCCATAAACTTGCCATCCTTCCCAGGGCCCGCCCCCCCCCCCCCCCGCCCCCGTTGTCCTTCTCTCTCCTTCCTTACAAAACGTCCTGATGTCAGAGGTCACCCTAGATCAGATTGGCCTCCTGGCCTCATGTCAGACTCAGGAGGCCCGTGTGGCCGCAGAATGTGTGCCAACACCATGACCAGCATCGTCGGGGCTTTGTGGCAATTTCCTCACAGCTGGGGTCTTGCTGGGGACCGTCAACGATGTAGGTGTACAGGTGCTCGCCAGTGTGCGTGCAGGTGTGTGTGTATATACATACGTGTTAGTGCATGTGTCCTGTCTCCACTGCATCCCCACTGCTTCGATTCTTTTCTGTGATGCCTGGCAATTTCAAGGGGTTAATCCAACTGCTGGAGGTAAGGAGCAGAGCAAGGGTGGGAGAAAATAGCTCCACCTCCCCCATCAGTGGCTCACACTTGCCCTGGACCTCAGGGCTGGCCCCAGTGGGCCCTGCAAGCAGGGCCTGGGAGTCCGCAGGGAATGAGCATGCTGTGGGCAGCACTAAGCATGGCCTTGTTCTTCAGCTCAGCCTGGGGTCTGCCCTGGTCCCCAGGACAGTCAGATCCAGGGCAGCCACGGAGGGGGAGGCCATGGCCCCACATGAAGTACTGTGGGGCCTGAGCCTTGGGGACAGGGGCTGTGGCTGCCCATTTTCACCCCCTGCAAGCCTGGGCAGGGTGTCCCCGGGGATGGCAGGAAGCAGCAGTCTTCCCCTGAGGCTGGGGCCAGCCTGAAACCCCAGAGCCAGCTCCAGAAACGGAGCAGAGCTTCACGCTTCCTCCCAAACATAAAAAGCTGGGAGGTCGTGGGAACCACCTGCTCAGCTCAGCCCAGGGAGCCCAAGATCAGGCGCGTTCCTCATGCGTAGAGGCCTGGGGCAGGTTAATTAAAGTTAACTGAGTGAAAAAATAATTACAGAGACTGCAGTGTGGAGAAATCCAAACCTGCAATTTAACACTCCTCAGCCCCAGAGCTTTCCCGGAACAGCCCAGGCCTCTCTGATCCGGGCAGGGGGAGGGAGGGCTTCTCTTCTTATCACTTCCTGACTCATGCCCCACAGGCTGGATGCGGAGGGGACAATAGCTGGGACTTCCTGCCGGAGCGCTTGGGTGTCCAGTCAGGAATGGGTTTCCGGCTGTGAGCAGGGGAAGGTCCTTGTGCTGAGCCACGTCTGGGCTGGGGCCCAGCCAGCCACTCACCTGTGGTTTCAGAGGCCATGGGGAGCTGCCCACCTGGCTCAGCCCTCCTCAGGCACTGCCCTGTTCCAGGATGGGGGAAGCCAGGGCTCCTTGGGTGGAAAGAGAGTGGTGTCCCTGGGCCCGGGCTGGTAAGAACTGGAGAAAGTTGGGGGACAGAGTGACACCCTTTCAAAGGGGAGGTCCTGGGATACCTGCCCGTCTGCCACAGCCTCCTGTGCGGACTCCTCTTCAGCACCCACACCTCCCCACTGCGGGAACGGGCATCCCGCCTTTAGGCAGATGGCCTTGCGTTGCCCCATCGTTGACCCATAGCCTGGCCCAACTGGGGTCACTGGTTGATAATGGAATTTCTTACCCTTCAGGAGGAGCCAAGGTCAGGGGCAAGTTACATGCAGGCTCTGGGTCTGCAGTGGCCCAGACTGAGCCGGGGGGTCAGTCAGACTCGGGTCTGGCTGCCCTGCCTCAGCCCCAGGTCTGAGGGCCTCAAGTTCGGAGACAACCACACTCTGGCCAGTCCCACCAGCCCATCCAGCAAGTCCGTCACGGGGGGGGGGGGGGGGGGGGCAGCTCTGGCTGGTGGGGAATGGCCAGGTGGGGGCGTCAGTCTTTCCCTGACATCCTCTGGGCCTGGGAGGCACCTTCTCAAAGCCTCCTGCCCTGTGGACACCTTGTCCCGAACATCTCACAGAAGAGGGGCCAGGGCAGAGGAGGGCTGAGGCCTTCCCTGCCCGCCGGGTCTGTTGCAAGGGACCAGGACCTGGATTGCTAGGTGCACCTAGAACTCACCATGGCATGCAAGCGTGCTTGTCTAGAGGCTCAGAGAGGCTGGACAGTGCAGGTGGGTGGCCACTGTGCCTGGCTCTGGGTCTTGGGGCCTCACTCTGGGCTGTCCCAGGCAGAGGCCAGAGTGTGTCTCTCTCCCTGGTTTTCCTGGGGGTGCCAATACAGGAACCCCTGGAGGGGAGCTGGTGTTCCAGCTTCAGGTGGTCACTCCTTGGGCTTGAAAGGTGGAAGGGACACAATCTGAGCTGCGAAGGGCTGCAGGCTTCAGGGGTTACACTCGGTCACGTGCGGTGACTGGGGCCCCAGCTGCCCACGAGGCCCTGTGCCGTGGTGATGGACCCTCTTTCTCCCCTTCTGCCCTGTAGACTGTGGCCTGATGGACACCTGGTGTAGACAATGAGGGAAGAACTCGCCTCCCACACCCAAGAGGTGACCCCGGAGCAAGGCCCAGATGACCCTACGTGCCGGAACGATGCGGCTGGCCTGCATGTTTTCATCCATCCTGCTGTTCGGAGCCGCGGGCCTCCTCCTCTTCATCAGCCTGCAGGACTCCACGGAGCTCACCCCCCAGCAGGTGCCAGGTGAGCCCTCGCATTTGGCCCCCGCCACCCGCTTGCCCTCCAAGGCTGCCCTGGGGCCAAATCTGTGCTGAGACCCCCCTAGCCTCCTCCTCAACATGGGAACACTTTGTCTGATGTCAGACTACTAGCCTTAAGGCCCTGGCTTCTCACCTCTGACCTCTGGCCTCTGCACTCCTTTTGGGAATGATGGCCAGGCTCCCCATCTCTCAGCTGGTTGTTGCCTTTGGTGAAACTCAGATTTAAGGAGGATTCTCCCCACCTCTCAGGACCTCTTCCAGGATCTGGGGCATCAGAGGGCGCATGATTTCTCCTTGAACTCATGTGCCCAAATGGGACTCTCTCTGTCCAACCCTGGGACCCCATGAATCTAGCCCCTCTGGCCTGGGCAGAGGGATAGGGGTACCTCCCAGCTTTCTGAGGCTGAGACTGCTCCTGCTGGTGTCCCACCTGCGGCCTCTATCCCACCTGTCCCTGGTGACCCACAGGAGGGGCAAACCTCACTGACTAGCAGAGTCAGGGAGGGAGAGCAGGACACATGGTTCTGGAGTCTTGGGCAGATGGGATGTGGAGAGAGGGGCTCAGGCGAGGTGCCTGCCTGTGGGACACAGCCCCCGCCCCAGAGAACACGGCAGGGTCGGAGGGCAGCAGGCACAGGGCCCAGGCCAGGGTCGCTCTGCTTTGGAATGCGAGGCAAGCACCGCTGCCAGGCCCAGAGCACTGGCGTCTCTCAGCAGTGGTCCTGGGCCCTGGTAGGGGAGGGCCATGACGACACCCTGTGCTGTGTGCTCTAGGACACGGGCAGCACCTGGCCCCCAGGCGGGCAGCCTCCTCCCCAGCCGCCCTCAGCCCTGGCTGGCTCGCACTCTCAGGGTACTGTGGGCCTGTAGGCAGGAGGTGGGCAGGCAAGAGGAGCACGAGCAGGCCAGAGTGAGGGCCCTGGGCTTGGCAGCTGCTACCAGAGGCCCTGGCAGGGGATGCCTAGGAGCTGATTCTCTCATCACAGAGAGGCAGCGAGAGGCAGCCAAGGCCAGTGTGTCCCAGGAGACGGCAGCCAGTCACTGGTGCTGACTCACGCCTGGCCGGCCCCTCGCAGATGGTGGCTGTCACAAGTGGGTCTGGCTGCTCCCCAGCAAGGACATGTGACCAAGCTGGCTCCTCTGCGGGGACTTTGCAGCCTCATGGGGTAGCGGCTCTGTCAGCCAAGTCAGGCCCCACGCCGTCAGGACGGACAGAGTTGGCCCCGTGGGATGTATTATCTGGGAGGAAGTGAGCTCCTGAGGATAGGCCCCCAACACACAGCCTGGGGTGAAGCACCGCACATCCCCGCTGAGTGTGTGTGTGTGTGTGTGTGTGTGTGTGTGTGTGTGTGTGTTTGTATGTGGTGGGGCCGCACACATGGGCATAGGGTTCTCATGGTTGGTGTCCAGCTGGGACAGGGCCATGCACCCATCCATGGTACACACTAGGGGCAGGTGCTACATTCCTGGGTGGAGTTATGTGTGGTGGCTGGGATTTCTAGGGTGAAGTGATGAGTGGGGTGTGGGGTGTGGGGAAGGATCTCGAAGGCTCAGGCTGGTTGGGTGTGAAGGATGGAAGGAAGCTGTAGCCAGGGACCACGTGGGCCTGGCAGATGCAGGCAAAGAGCACTCTTGGGTCCTGGGCCGTGTTATTCTGACTGTAAATGGAACTGAGCCACCCTTGCCACGTGCCAGGTGACGGACAGCCTTGACACTCCACGTAAAGCACATCAAACACAGTCGTAAAACTTTAAATAATGCTTACATTACTTTCCCTGAGCAAAGTGCTCCTGACACAGGCTGTTTGTGCTGATTTGTTACTATTCATTTATTCTTTCCCTGTACTTCTCACAGCAGCCTAATTGTGATTCGGTACCAAGAAAGCAATATCAAAGTAATTTTCCACAACATTAGTTACAATTTTCTTCTGATCTTTCAAGTGAAACAATCCCATCCTGTTGGCTTCTCTGAGCATATAAACCTTGATTACACTTATCTGTTGGAAACCAGTGCTTACAAAGTGTATGTATCCAGTTGCGTGGGTGGGTGGCCCCCAGGGCCCTGGACAAGCCGTCTCTGGGTGGATTCCTGCCGGTGGGAGCTGCAGACCCAGGCGGCTGCCCTGCCACCCGGATCGGGCAAGGCTGAGGGGGTCTCCAGGGGAAATTCCACTGGGCTGCTCTGTCTCTCACAGTGGCAGAGAGTTTCTTGGGAACTTGGGAACCAGTCACTGCTCTGGGCGGATCTGCTCTGGGCGGCACTGACCAATGGGGAAGGGGAGGGTGGGCAGGTGACAACTTGGAAACAAGCTAAGAGGGCAGGTGGGAGCTCTTAGTTACTTGTGTTCTCAGCGTTGGGGTGCCATTGAGGTTTCTCCCATGCAGTTACCAGGTGAACAGCTGCCGAATTTCTCGGGACCAGTCAGCAAACATCACCTGGCTAGTGCATTAGAAGTAATCTTACGGAATTGCCAACGGTTGTAAATCGAGTCGTATTTTCAAAAATGTTTGCTATATTTATTTATTTTTGTTGTTAACCCTCACCTGAGGATATTTTTCCATTGATTTTTAGAGAGAGTGGAAGAGAGAGGGAAAGACAGAGAAATATAGATGTGAGAGAAACACATCGATTGGTTGCCCCCCTGCACGAGCCCAACCAGGGACTGGGCCGGCGAGGAGCCTGCACCCGAGGTACGTGCCCTTGACCAGAATCGAACCCAGGACCCTTAGGTCCGCAGGCTGATGGTCTATCCAGTGAGCCAAACTGGCTAGGGCAATGTTTGCTATATTTAAGCCAAATCTTTTGAAATGTGAATCACTTCCAGTTAACCTACCTTCAGTCTAAGATTAGATTTTCTTGGGATCAGAGAATTCACCTATCCAACATTTTATTCTCCAATATTGCCAGGCCCTGAATCACTTCTTGACCCAGGAGAATAGACTTACCCCTTTCCTAAATGGAAGCCTCGGAGAGCATGCCAGAACCAGGAATGACACATCCCAACATGCTGGCCCTGAGGAGGCAGAAGACAGGCATACTGAATTTTTATGAGCTGCTTTTCTTTATGAACTTTTCATATGGAGAGTTTGGAACACACAGAGAAGTAGATTAGAACAGTACAATGGACCCCATGCACCCAGCACCCCCACCCTGGCCAAGCTGGCCCATCCATATCCCCACCCACCTCTCTCCTGCTATATGATTTTAAAGCATGTACCATGTGGAATATGAATGCAGCCATAAATATTTCAATGTTTTTCTCAGTTTAGAAGATAAGAACTCTTTGTTAACATGCAACATTTTTAATATCATCAACTATTCAGCCAGTGTTCAAATATCTTGTTGTCTCACAAATATTATAAATACCTTTAGTTCCCATTTCTTGTATTCAGTACCCAGGTCAGGCCCACACATTGCAGTTGATGGGCAAGTCACTAAATCTCCTCCATCGGTAAAATTCCCTCTCCATCTTTATTTCTCTCTTGCTATTTGGTGGAGGAAACTGGGTCACAAGGCCTGCAGAGTTTTCCACAGTTGGGATTTTGGCTGATTGAGTCCACTGGGTGTAGTTCAATATTGTCTTCTGTCCTTTGGAGTCCCTATCCGTTAAGTAAATTAGCAGTTCGATCAAACGAAGGGGAAAAAAATGTAGTTTTTCCTTCTTTCTTCGGCCAGAATTCACGTGTGGCACCAGGTTCTTCCCTCAGGAGGCGCACATCTGCCGGGCTCACTTTTGTGAAGTCGGTAGCCTAGACCCAGCCGTTCACTGGGGCTGCACAACGCACTCTCCTGGTTTATCATCCCTCCATCCTTTTCAGTGGGATGGATTTTGTTCTAATGGGACAAAATGCGAGTGGTCAGTGACCCGTGAAACCAAAGTGACCGGTGGATTGATTGGGTTATTCATTGATACATTAAAGAAATTGACTTTATGATACAAATTGTGTTGCTCGCACACTATACGATCAGGGGTCCTCAAACTTTTTAAACAGGGGGCCAGCTCACTGTCCCTCAGACCGCTGGAGGGCCGGACTATAGTTTAAAAAAAAAACTATGAACACATTCCTATGCACACTGCACCTATCTTATTTTGAAGTGAAAAAAACAAAACGGCAAAAACACCCGCATGTGGCCCGCGGGCCGTAGTTTGAGGACGCCTGCTATACATAGTTGTTCTTAATGTTTGGTTTTTGCAGAATGAGTTTTCCGAAAGCGGGGCCACCCCATGTTTCAGTGATGTAACTGCTTCCCCAAAGCTGTGGAGTTGTGGGTGGTGGTGCTGGGGACTGGGGCTGGTGCTGGGGAGTCGGGGCGGGGAGGCGGCCACGGTCACAGCAGAGGTTCTGCTCAGGGGTCGGGAGTGCAGACAAAGGGACTGGACAGCTCAGGGGATGTCTTGGTCTACAGCCTGCCCCAGGGCACTCCCTCCAGGGCACAGGGCGTTCAAGGATAATCACAAGAACAAACAGCCGCTTGCCAGGTCTTGTGCTAACACTACATGTTTCCATGCATATAATTCTTATAAGCAGTGATTATACCTGTTGGCAATTGAGGTTCCCCGCTCTCCCTACGGTGGACACGCCAACAGCGACACCACTGATGTTGCACACTCTCGGCATTCGCTCGTGATGGGCACTGTCACGGGTCTTTCCATGTGTCTGCAATGCATTTAATCCTTTCAGAACCCCGTGAACTAAGTCCTGTGACACCATTCGACAGAGGAGCTTGCTGAGGTGAGAGAGGTTAAAAGCTGTGCCGTTGGGCTTCAGAGCCAGCTTTAGAGCTGGCTGTTGCCCACTGCACCTACTGCCTTCCCAACAGCTGTGATGCTTGGTATTGCCTGGTCTGGGCCCAGAGCAGGGCCTGGGCAGAGGGAAGAGTGTGGGTCAAGGTTTGGAGGCATGAGAGGCCGTGGCATGGCAGGGACTCCCAGTGGCTTCGGGGCTGGATTGCGACCTGCGGATCTAGACTTGTGGCTGAAGACACAGCCAGGCTGCGGCCCCGGGAGCCCTTGGAGCATTGCAGAGAGCGAGCCTTTGCCACGGGCCATGGGGCGCTCTGGGATTCTGAGGGGGGAGCGGCCATTAAAAGGCCCATCCTAGTGGCTGCATGTTGTGGTGCTGTACACAGGAGCCGGAGAAGGGACCAGCTGGGAGGGGTTGAGTGAGGCCAGAGGGATGGCAAGGCCCAGGGCCGGCGGGGACAGGGTGGGGTGGATTCAGGGCGTCAGGGGGTCAGGTTCGGATAGGGCCACGTGTGTGGGAGGATGTGGAGGTGAGGGGGCAGCCATCTCCGTTCAGGGTGGCTTTGGCTCGGGGTTTCTGGCTCTGGAAGCTGGGGCTCAGGTGTGCCACACTGAGGCAGACACCCAAGACGGGAGTGGTCTGGGGGAGAGGCTGGAGGCCACACCTTCTGTTTTAAGCAGATGGCATCTGAGATGCATGGCAGGGTGTATGGAGTTGCCCTATAACGCCTCCACCCAGGGCTCCAGCCCCACAGACCTCAGAACCAGACGAGAGAAGCGGAAAGCCCCCGCCTTGCCTCCACCTGCATCTTCACTCAGGTGTACACCCGCTCCTGCCCTGGCACACACCTGAGGCAGAGTCCTGGCCGGCGGGGTCGGGAGGGCTTCCTAGAGGAGGGGAGGGGTGAGTTTCTTGTTTGCCTTCTCGACCTCACAAGAGGCTGACAGGTGCTGGCCGCCAGCAGCAGCGGTGGAGTGGGCTCGGATGAGACTGGGGTCTGGGTGTCTCGCCAGAGCACACGCTGCTGGGTGTCTCGCACAGTATCTCACAGCTAGAAATCGACAGAGCCAGAATTCCAGTGCCATGGGCCTGGCCACCTCCGGGGTCCTGCTCTGAGCCCCTGGAGGCAGGGCTGTGCTGGCCGGAGGAAGTGTGGCCCTCGCTCTCGGTCCCACGGTGACCAGGGACACACAGCCCTGTCTGAGCCATGATGAGGCTGCACTGCAATGTCAGAGGGTTTGTCTTGTTCCTACAGCGACCATGTCTGTCCAGGTGTGTCCCCGGGGAGCTCTGAGCGCACACCACCAGGCCAAAAGCCCCGGGTGGGCCAGGGCCACGGGCGGAACTGCTGCGAGGCTCTGACAGCTCTAACACCGCCCGAGTGCGGGGTGCAGAAGATGGAAGTGTGGTGGCCGTCCCTCCTTGGCTGTCGGCGGAGGGGCGGCCTGCTGGGTCGGGGTGTCCAAACCCACACTCCTTCGGGCCAGGGGAGCCAGCCCCTCTCGCATTTCCGTAGAGCCATCTGCTTTCCCCAGCCAGCTGGGCTTTATTGGAATCCTCTCCGGACAGGTGGGTTTTATTGGAATCCTCTCGCGTCTGTTCCCTAAAACCATTTTCTAACGGCATTGCGGAACATCATACATATTTCCTACAAACCTTGCGAGGCTGACACATCCTTGTTGTGACTGTGAATATCAGAAGTGACATGTAATTGCAGTGATCCATCCTGTTAAGTAGCTGGCAATCTATCATTGCAAAATCAGCAGGGCTGGGACTCTCGGAACCTGGTGCTTCTGAGCAATGCACCTGCAGCGTGTCCAAGCTCTCCCCGGTGCTGCTGGGCTCACGAGGCCGGCCTGCCCTCCCTCCGCTCCCTGTCTGCGGCCACAGCAAAGGAAGTGTGCTCTGGGCAAAACCACCCGCTGACTTGCGTTCTCCGGAGTACCCGCTCCTCCTCACGGCATGCACCGGCCTCTCAAAGTCAGGGCTGTGGGGCGGGATGCTTGTAACTGTGCCCCTCCCGAGCATGGCCTTGGCCTTCCGCACACCCTCTTCCTTGCAAACTCCAGAACAGCTCTGTGGGGGTTCTTCTGGTGCCGCGGAGTGGCCAGGGAGCGGAGCCCTGGCCGATGGGAGGGCTGGAGACGGAGAGGGGACCGGGGTTGGCCAGAGCCCAGGAGCACGGATGGCTGAGGTCGCCTCGATGGTGTCGGTGCCTGGAGGCAGGGCCTGCACTTTTGGAGGAACACTTGCGCCGTGTTCTGTGCCGATTCCAGGGTAGTGTTGACTTAAACTGCACCGTGAAGGGGGCCCCTGGAGTTGTGCAGCGGGCAGCACTGGTGCATGGGCAGACTTGGGGCCTCGGCATGGCAGTCAGCCAGCGAGCGCCAAAAAGGAAGCTGGGGTCAGATACGCAACCCTCAGGTGTGGGCGCCGGAGTCCAGGGGGTTTGGGGAGACCAGGGATACTGGCTTTGGGCCTTCTCTGATTGTGTTTTTCGGGGCAAGGCTTCATGAAGGATCCTCACTACGGCCCTGACCTCAGGGCGCCCACCGGGGGCCCTCTCTCTGCCGTGGAGTTGACCTGCCACAACCCTGTCTCACCTGAGACTGGGCTGTTAACACCGAGTGGCAGCTCGCCCCGCCCCAGCTCCCAGCATCTGCTTCCCGGGCGGGGTCTCTGTTTTCTGGTTCCTCCACCATCCTGTACGTGGGGGGACATTTCCCTTCTCCCTGCAGAAGACGCCCGGGGGTCTCCAGCCAGAGCCTCTCTTTCCTTTGGTGCATTAAATATGCTAAATGAGAAATAATGAGCATGTAGGAACTAATAACAGGAATCACCTAATTAAATTAGGAAACAGACATCATATTGCCATAATCTGAAAAATTCATATTAATAGAAAATGGTCCCAGAATTGTTCTGCTAAAGGTTCCTAGGGGGTGGGCAAATTAAAAAGGATAGCAGAACGGAATATTGGGACAATTATATCCAATAAGAGCAGGACTTAACGTTTTAAAGGAGCTAAAGTAAAATGCTAAAAATAGAAGACAGGATCGTCGTGCGGCTCTAATGAAGGGATGGACAAAAATGGCTTTGAAAGCCGTAGAGCTCCACACACGTGTGTGATGATAATTTTTAAAGCGAAACGATGTAATTCGCTTCCGCGTGCACGAAACGTAGTGCCAGTGTCGTTGGCTGGCGCCTGGCACTGTGCCGGCGCCTGCATTTCATCTCCCTTCGCCCTGCGAGGCAGGCATCCCTGCCCTCCGCTGAGACTCAGAGAGAGAGGTTACGACAGATGCCCAAGTCCTGCAGCCAGCGTGGCCCAAGGCAGGACGCCAGCCCAGCTTTGCCCGGCACACTCCGCCCTTGCCCGTTGCTACTAGCTAATGTCATGGTCTGCGTTTCCTGTATTTTCTGTTTTTCTACCATTTCCTCAAGGGGCTTTCTTGCCGACACCCAGCAGATTTCAGCAGCAGCCCAACTCCCGGACCCAGCCCCAAGGCTCCTGTGGTGTCTGGTTAATCGAGCCACACAAAGACCCCTTCTGAAATTACAGTCCAGCTGGAAAACTGGGTCTGCCATTGTGTCCGGGCCCGGGTGGGGCCGAGCAGGGCTGGCGGCTCAATGCTTGCCCGGATGCCCGGAAGACCCGGTTCAGGCAGTGTCTGCACAGCAGCGACTGCTCCCCCAGGCCTCTCTCGGGGGTGAATCGGGCTCTGTTCACCTGCGACAAGTCGTGACTCAGCGGGCCCAGAGCGGCGCTCAGGTGTGGGCTGACCCCTTTCCCACTGGGCCAGGCCCAGAGTGAATTGGAGGGACCCAGTGAGGAGGGGGGTGGGTAAAGATCTGTGCGTGAGATGCCCCAGAATTACATCTGGTTTGGGGCGCCGGGACCGCAGCTAGTCTGGCGTTGAGCCCAATGTTGGGGTGGTGCTGGGAGGCAACCCAGACGGGGCCTGAACTTTCTCTCCCTCCACCCGTGCCCACACCTTCCCCACGTCTCTCCCCACTCACTGCCTGGGTATCTTCAGTGGGAGTCACCTGACATCAGCGCCAAGCCCCCAGTCAGCCCAGGAGATCTGCCAGGAAGAGTGGGGCGAGGCTGCAGCCCCAAAGTGGCAAGGGTTCGGGGGTGGGGGAAGGGGCGGCCTTCTGCCTGGCTGGCCTCCCTGCTCAGCCTCACTTGACCTGTAGTCTCAGGGCTGTGGAAGGAGGGTGGGGGTGGGCTCAGGACAGGGAATCCCTGTGGCGGGGGGAAGGGTCTGTGGAGCCCAACACATGCTTCTAGGCCCCGCCAAACTTCCTGGCGTCGTACATCGCTAACGTGGGCAGCAGAGAAATGGTGCTGTGACAGGGCCCAAGGACAGGGCTGTTGCCATGGTGGCTATCCCTCTCCATGGCCCCTGGATGGTTTGTGGCTTCTTAAGCCCTGGAAAGATCATGGCGGTAGTTATGCCATTGGAGGCAATAAAGGGCTGGCTCCGGAGGCTAATGCACATCCGGGGGCGGTGGGCCCCTCAGGGACGCCCTGGGTGTGGCTGAGCCCACAGGCCTCAACTGCCAGCCCCTCCTGTTCCTGGTGACACCTTTCTTGTGGCTTTAGGGTCAGCATTGGCGAGTGGGGCGATGGCAGATCCCACCTAAGCCAGGAGCTCACAGTGACATATCTGCTGATATTTTCATTATAAACCTTATTTCCCCAGATTGTGGGTTCTGCAGAATTAATTTGAATCATGGTGAAATTCAGTGGACAATTCTTTCATTCAAAATTTTTTTTTCTTATGTGGGAGAAACAGCTGAACTTAAATGGGTCCCGTTGCCCCCAGCAGCCACTGCTTGGGGACAACAGCTAGCTGGCTTCTGACAGAGGGTAAGGAGCACCTGGGGGTCTCCCCATTCTCACTGTCTGGGGCCCAGGCAGGAAGTTGGGGCTGCCTCTCCCTGAGCCCTGGGGCCTGGCCATGTCATTTTCTAGCCCCCGGAAGTCCTGAAGACCACCTATAGAAGAGATTGGTCCCCATCCAAGCTCTCTTCTCCCCAGCTTGCTTGTCCCCAAATAGGTCAAGGGTCTAGTCCCTGGCCAGTGGTTCTCAGCCCAGGTGTTTCCCAACCTGGGTTGGACTGAACCCCTTGCTGCATTCTGGTTGTGTGAGGAATGTGCTTGTCCTGGGAAAGGCAGCCTGAAGGGAGTCTGGGACTCCTACCCACCCCCCACCAAAAGCTACCATGTGTGAATGCATGCGACCTTTGCCCTCAGAGTCTGGGCCAGCCCTGGAGGGAGGGTGATAGGAAAAGGAAGGAGGAGGAGGAGGGATGTCAGTGAAAACCGTGTGCAGTCTCCAGTCCATTAGAAAATGCGCGCTGCGCCGAGGGTGGAGGGAGTGGACAGACAGCCCGCGGCGGCTGTGTGGCTCCAACCAAGAGATCTGTGTGGGATGCAGGCCCAAGGTGGCCAGAGCTTCCTTTTCCTTTTTTTTTTTCCCAAAGAAACTAGGAGTCTGTAACATATATTTATATGGATTCTCCTGATTTTTAAGTGGCAGCTCAAAATTTAGAAGGTGTTTTCAGAGTCTGACAATAAACCATCTTGGCACCTGCTCTTGGTTGGATGGGCTGGAAGGAGAGGGTCTGTCCAACAGCCCAGCCTCCCTCGGGCTGAGACCTGCCCCCTCCCACACCTCCGGGGCATCTCTCCTTCACCCCAGGACAGAGAGGTGGTGGGTCCCCCTGGTGGGGAGGGGACTCATTAACTTGACAGCGTCCTCAGGACTGGAATCATGCCAGACCCCAGGAGAGTCCCAGGGAGAGCTTCTCCAGGTGCCTGCTGGCCAGCATGGCCTCAGTCTGGTTCAGAGGGTCAGGGGCCCTGCAGATACCTGTTCTCCACTCAGGCATGAGACCTGGGGGACCTGGAAGGTGACTGGTCAGCAGAGGTATGGGGAGGGGCAAGGGACAGGTGGGGGCCTGGGCAGGGCACGCAATGAAAACCTCCCTTTATTTACATGCAGTTATGCTTATGCAAATATTTGCACCTGGAGCAAGCTTTTGTTGCTGTGAATAAAGAACAAGTCGTTTCTGGAAAACCTTCCCGCAAAGGTGGGCCCTTCACCTCCGAGCTGGGGAGCGGGCTCTGGGTGCCCTGTGAGTGCACTTGGGTTTAACGGAAAGTGATTTCTTGTTCCCACGGCGATGGGGAATGGCAGGGCAGCTGCGCTGGCCTTCTTTCTTCCCCACGGGACACTGTCTGGGGCGGGAGAGGGGCGCTTTGCAGACAATTCCTTCGCTGCTGCCTCCCATCAGGCAGGGGCCATGCCACAGAGGCTCTGAGTGGGACCACAGAGTCCCCCAGGCATCCAGGAGGCGGCACCCAGGGTGTGGTCTGAGCAGTGATGAGATCGTGAGTACCGAGTGCCTACTGGGTACCAGGCACTGCACTTTACCTGCCTTACAAATATCCTCCCACAGAAGCATCACAGCACCCTGTCTCCATTTTACAGATGGGGACACTGAGGCTCAGAAAGGCAAAGACACTTGCCAAAGATTACACAGGCAGCAAGTGTCAGTGCCTATACCAGACCCCAGGTCTTCAGATCCCAGACACACAGGGCCTTATTAGTGACTGACAGCCACTCAGAGCAATAAACGCCTCACTGTGAGGCACACGGTGTTGGAGGGCAAGCCTGGGGCCTGCACGGCACCGCCACGCTGGTGTCTGGGGTGTGCTTCGTTCCTGTGCAGACATGGTCTGATCTGTGCACATGTGTGTGCTGGTGAAGCGACGGGGACCTCTATGAATGGGCATGCGTTTCTGGCTCTCATTCACAATCGTGTGAACGAGTGTGTGTGTGCGCGCAACCACAAGATGTGTGCGTGCTTTGGGCTCACAGCTTGTGTGGGAAACATTTCCCACCAAAGTCTGGGTTTGGTTGCTCTGGGCGCGCACTGACATTTTAACCCGCCATGAGCAGGCACGGGACGCAGTCAGGGCCCGGGCTGGAGCAGGTGCCTTCGGCACCACAGGGGCAGCTGTCGGCCACAGAAGTGGGCGAAGGATTGCCATTTCAGCACAAAGTTGGCAAAACCAGTTATTGTAACCCCTGCCTGAGACCTGGGAAGACCAAATGATGAAATTACATTCATCATATTTCAGGCCAAAGGGATCGCTGCTCAAATTAGTTCCTTCCCAGAACCCAGCCAGAAGTAGCAGCAGCAATTAAAGGGTTTTATGGGCTTAAACCAAGTCTGCTCGCCAAGCAGGTACAATATACAAGGGCTTGCAAAATGTGTGTGGCCTTGTCCCTTCCTGGGGAAGGAGGGCAGTCGGTGAGAGCAGGAAGACGCAGCCAGGAGGAGTCGGTTCTTACCGCTGGGGCACTTTCCCAGTTGCACTCATTTCAGGGGTGTCTCTGAGCCCCAACCTGGCTGGGTGCTGGGATTCTGCAGAGAATGGGACCCCAAGGCCCCTGTTCTACTGGAAATCATGACCAGGGTGGTAGGGATCCCTGGTGTCCCTCACTCCTGCCCAAGCAGGCGTTTCAGCACTGTTAACAGGAGCTCTTGATGTCTGCAGCTGCCTCCTCCTCCATTCTGCAGTGTAGCTTAGGGTCTGAGGCTGAGACCAGGCTGGGACTTGCCACGGAGCAGAGGAGGAGGAAGGGAAGGCATTAGCGTGGCTTGACCCCTGTCTGACCATTCCTGTGTCCTAGAGAGAGTGAGGGAGCCAGGCCCGCAGCAGGAGTCACACCCAAGCCGGGCCATCCCTCCACCAAGCCTGTTTTTCATTTCTTCTATTTGCTTCACCGAGGGGAACACACAGCCCTTCTCAGGGAGCAGAAAATGCCAGGATCTCATGAAAGCAAATACCAACCGTGTGGCCAGCCTCGGCAGTGTCCCCTGACTGAGCCCATGTGCCCGCCTGCCCTGAGTAAAATGGGACCTAAAACTTGTTTAAACCTCAGGAAGGAGAAATCCCAGGAGCCAAAAAAGGAGAGGGATTAGAGGGAAGTGGTGAACTCCAGGGAACGCCAGCCCACGGGGTCTGGGGCTAGGGCCTTTTTTAAAAAGCTTTATTCAGGTAAAATTTACACGATATAACATTCATCTACAGGGAGTCCCCAAAAATGTATACATGCTTTAACAGCTGGTAGCTCAAGGAGTGTTTCTTTCTTTTCAGGTTTAACCCACTGGAATTAATAATTATTCAAAGAGTGTATAAATTTGGGGGAGACACCCTGTATTTTAAGTGTGCACTTCAATGACTTTTAATACGTTTACAGAGCTGTACAACCCCCCACCGCAATCCAGTTTTAGGATATTTCCATGGCCCCCCCCAAATCTCTCATTCCCATTGCAGCCACTCCCAGGCAACCACTCACCTGATTTCTGTCTTTATAGATTTGTTTTTTGAACATTTCACATAAGTGTGATCATACAGTATGTAGCCTTTTACATCTGGCTCCTTTCACTTAGCATAATGTCTTGAAATTTGTCATGATGCAGCCTGTACTAGCAGTTCACTCCTCTTTATTGCTGAATAGTATCCCAGTACATGGAATTTCGGTTTATTCGTTCCCCAGTTGATGAGCATGTGGATTGTTTATACTTTTTGGCTATTATGACTAACACTGCTATGAACATTCACATGCAAGTCTTTGTGTGAACAAGTTTTTATTTCTCTTGGGGAAATATTTAGGTTGCATTGCAAATTTAAAGAAACTGAAAAACTGTTGACAAAATGGCTGCACCATTTACATTCCCACCAGCAATTCTCATCAACACTTGTTATTATTTGTCTTTTTAATTATAGCCCTTCTAGTGGGCATGCAGTGGTATTATTGTGATTTTAATTTGCATTTCTCTAATGACTAATGATATATTTTCATGTGCTTATTAGCCACTCAAATATCTTCTTTAGTGAAATAACCTCCTGCTCATGTTTTAAATTATTTGTCTTTTTATTGAGTTGTTATTCTTTATTTTCTAGATATAAGTACTTATTGGATTTGCAAATAATGTCTTCCATCTGTGACTTGTCTTTTCATTTTCTTAATGGTGTCTTCAAAGTGCAAAAGTTTTTAAATTTGAGAAAGTACAGTTCATCCTTTTTTTTTTTTATGGGTCATGCTTTTGGTGGTGAATTTATGAAATCTTTGCCTAACCTAAGGTCATAAAGATTTTCTCCTATGTTTTTCTCAAAGTTTTTATAGCTTTAGCTCTTTCATCTATGTCTGTGGTCTATTTTGAGTTAATTTTTGCTTTGTGTGAGATAATGGTCTAACTTCATCTTTTTGAGTGTGGTTATCCAGTTGCCCAGCACCACTTATTGAAGACTATCTTTTCCCCCATTGAATTGCTTTCGTACTTTGATTAAAAATAAATTGGCCACAAATATAAGGGTTTTATTGTGGTGTCTCAATTCTAGTCCATTGACCTGTATGTCAATCCTTACTCCAATAGTACAATGTCTTAATTACTATCTATAATAATAAAAGCGTAATATGCTAATTAGACCAGACGTCCTTCTGGGACGAAGTCGGGGCTGCAGCTGTGGGATCCAGGCAGCCACTCCTGGCTGCCAGGGAGGGATCCAGGCAGCAGCTGCCCCTGGCTGCCAGGGAGGGATCCAGACAGCAGCTGCCCCTGGCTGCCAGGGAGGGATCCAGGCAGTTTCCTGCGGCTTCGAGGGAGGGATCGAGGCAGCCATCCCGGCTTCAAAGGTCTACTCTTGCATGAATTTCATCCATCGGGCCCCTAGTAAGTTAATAAAAAGGATCATACATCATGAAATCAGGAAGTATAAGTCCTCCAGTTTTGTTCTTTTCCAAGATCATTTTGGCCACTGAGGCCTTAGTAAAGCCATGTAAAGTTCCATGTAAATTTTAGAATTAGTCAATTTCTGCCAACAAAAGGCCTTCTGGGATTTTGATAGGCATTACATCAAATCCAACAATCAACTTGAGAAGAATTATTCTCTTAACAATATTGAGTCCTCCAATCCATGAACATAGACTGCCTCTCCATTTATTTAAATCTCATTTAATTCCTCTTAGCAATATTTTATAGTTTTTAGTATAAAAGTCTTATCCTTCTTTAGTTAAATTTATCCTTATGGTAAGTATTTTATTCTTTTTGATGTTTGTAAATGAGATTGCTTTCTTAATTTTATTTCTGGACTAGTGGCCCAGTGCACAAATTCATGCACATTGGAAGGAAATTAATTAGAAGAAATATTTTAATATCACTATTTGCCCTTTCTCTATAATAGAAGTGTCAACCAAATTCATGATCAACAATGACAGATCGAAATACATACCTATGATTGGTGCCAGCGAGAGCTTTATATGTAACGTGCATGCGTGAGTCAACTTAGCCTTTTATATAGAGAGAATAAACTTGCTTAATTGCACCTGCTTTCTGATTTAGCTAAACTTTTTCCAGCCCAGTGAAGCATCCCAACTTCTCTTTCAGGTAATTGTCAGCAACACAGCAGTAAATGTCAACATGAAGCAGATTATTATTATAGACTAGTAGCCCATCGCGTGATATCGCGCACAGTAGGCCGCTCGCCGCTTCCCCGGGAGCTGGTGGAAACCACAGCGCGCCTCCGGGAGCCACACTGCTTCCACAGGAGGTGGGCCCTCCGTCTCCTCTCTGGGCCTGTGCTTGGCTGCAGGGTGGCCCCCCACCCCCCAGAGACCCTCTGTGGCCGGGCATCACCATGGCAACAAAGCAAGCGTCTCGTCCCGGCCACTCTGTGCCCACTGCCCAGAGGCCCTCCATTGCCGCGGCGATGAAGCAAGCATTCCGCCAGGCGCTCACACTGCCCACTCTCAGTGGCAGCCCCCCTCGGACTGGGGAATTCCGGCGAGGCTGAGGGAACTAGGCACTGCCATCTTGTGGCTATGGGCACTGCCATCTTTGTGATGGAGTGATGGTTAATTTGCATATTACCCTTTTATTAGATAGGATCATGCAGGGAGAACAAAGGGTAAAATATTGAACTGCAGCAGTGTTTGACTATATTCTGCGCAGTGAGAAAACCTGAAGTCATTTTCAAGGTCCACCATTTCTTACTTCTTTTCAGTTGGGTCAAATTTCTAAGCTTTCTAAATCTCCATTTTCCAGCTAATGAAAAGAAAATATGATTCCACCGAATCTCCTATCTACCTACTGCAGGACTTCTGTGAGGATCAAATGAGATGAGGCACGGGAAAATGCTTCACAGACATTTGGTTAAAGTGTAAAATGTTTCCACCTAGCTATAAAGCAAGTCGTGTTCCGGGGCTGAAGAAACTGCAAGGAGGCTAGTTGCTAGGGAGAGGAAGCCAGCGTTGCTACATGACGTCATTACCTGGACACTTAGCATATTAGCCTTTTATATAAATAGATTGATTGTTGCTAGTATAGAGAAATGTGGTTGATTTTTCTGTATCAGTCTTGTACCCTTCAATTTGTCAGTTAATCCTAGTAGTTCTTTTTGTGAATTCCCTAGGTTTACTTGAAGACAGCAGAGTCATCATGTCCTTAAATAGATTTTTACTTTCCTTCCAATCAGAATGATTTTTTTTCTTTCCTAATTGCATTGGCTAGTACAATATGAACTAAAAGTGGTAAATTCTGATCTTAGTAGGGAGAACATTCAGTCTTTCACCAGTAAGTATAATGGTACCTATCTATATATGTAAAAGCCTAAGCAACCAAATGACTGAATGACCGAATGACTGAACAACTGGTTGCTATGATGTGCACTGACCACCAGGGGGCAGACACTCAATGCAAGAGATGCCCCCTGGTGGTCAGTGCACTCCCACAGCCAACCTCTCATGGCCAGCCAACCTCCCATGGTCCCTCCTCCCACCAGCTGGCCCCAATGGCCCCAATCAGAACCTCCCATGGCCCCTCCCCCTGGCTGGCCAACCTCCTGTGGCCCCTCCCTCCAGCCAACCTCCCACGGCCCCAATCAGCCCCGATCCCCCGCCAGGTCGAGGACCCCACCCATGCATGAATTCATGCACCGGGCCTCGAGTAGGATAGATAGAGATGACCTGTACAATCTGCGGAAGTTTCCTTCTACGGCTACTTTGTTGAAAAAAGATATTTCTTATCATGAATGGGTGGTGGGTTTTCTCAAATACTTGTTCTACATCTACTGAGTCTTTTTGGTGGTTTTATCCTTTATTCTGTAAATATGGTGTATTACATTAACACATCAATCTTGCATTCTTTAGATAAATCCCACTTGGTCATGGTGTGTGATCCTTTTTATATGTTGTGGATTTCGTTTGCTTGGATTGTGTTGGGGATATTTTGAGAGAAAATTGTATGTAGTTTCCTATTGTTGAGATGTTTTTGTCTGGCCTTGGTATCAGAGTAATATACTAGTAGATCTTAGAATGAGTGGGAAGTGTTTCCTCCTCCTCCTCCTCTTTATTTCTAGAAGAGTTTGTGAAAGATTAGCATTATTTCTCAAATGTTTGGTAGAATTCTTTCGTGAAGCCATCTAGAGCTGGATGTGTGTGTGTGTGTGTGTGTGTGTGTGTGTGTGTGTGTGTGTGTGGCGGGGAAGATTTTATATTTATATTTTTTATTATTTTTAAATCATTTTTTATTCTTTAATTATAGCTGACATACAATATTATTAGTTTCAGGTATATACCCCAGTAATTAGACATCATATAACTTACTAAGTGATCATCCTGATAAATCTTGTTCCCATCTGACACCATACATAGTTATTGGAATATTATTGACTATATTCCCTATGTTATACTTTACATTCCCCTGGCTATTCTGGAACAAGCAATTTGTACTTTCTAATCCCTTTATCTTTTTCACCCATCCCCCCAGTGCCCCTCCTATCAAACCGTCAAAATGTCTCTTTCTGTTCTGCTTGTTTGTTTATTTTATTTTTTAGAATCATTTGTTGATAGACATATATTGATTACCATTTTGTTGTTCACATTTTTTTCCTACTTCTTTTTTAAAATTTATTTTTCTTTTTTTCTTTTTTCTTTTTTCTTTTTGTTTATTTTCACAAACCCTTGTGTCGAGGGCTGACTTTCAATAGATTGCAGTGAGGGAGCTGCTCTGCTATGTACGAAACCCCAACCCAGAAGCAGGTCGTCTACGAATGGTTTAGCGCCTGGTTCCCCACGAACGTGCATTGTGTGAAGGGCGTGGGGGCGGCCCCCTTTCTGGCCGCACCCCATTTCCCAGGACAAAGGGCTCTCTGCACCGAACCCAGGTCCCGTTGTGCGGAGCACCCCTCGGGGACGGCGGGGGACCGGCTATCCGAGGCCAACCAAGGTTCCGCAGCGCTGCCGTATCGTTCCGCCTGGGCGGGATTCTGACTTAGAGGTGTTCAGTCATAATCCCACAGATGGTATCTTCGCCCCATTGGCTCCTCAGCCAAGCACTTTTCCCTACTTCTTCTTTTTTTTAAAATATATTTTATTGATTTTTTACAGAGAGGAAGGGAGAGGGATAGTTAGAAACATCGATCAGCTGCCTCTTGCACACCCCCTACTGGGGATGTGCCCGCAACCAAGGTACATGCCCTTGACCAGAATCGAACCTGGGACCTTTCAGTCTGCAGGCCGACGCTCTATCCATTGAGCCAAACCGGTCCTGGTTTTTTTCCTACTTATTAAAGAAGACCCTTTAACATTTCATGTAATACTGGTTTGATAGAGATGAACTCCTTTAGCTTTTCCTTGTCTGAGAAGTTCTTTATATGTCCTTTGATTCTAAATGATAGCTTTGCTGGGTAGAGTAATCTTGGTTGTAGGTCGTTGCTTTTCATCACTTTGAATATTTCTTACCACTCCTTCTGGCCTGCAAAGTTCTTGTTGAGAAATCAGCTAACATTCTTATGGGACCTCCCTTATAGGTAATTTACTGCTTTTGTCTTGCTGCTTTTATGAATCTATCTTTGCCTTTAACCTTTGGCATTTTAATTATGATGTTTCTTACTATGGGCTCTTGGGGTTCATCTTGTTTGGGGTCTCTGCACTTCCTGGACTTTTATATTTATTTCCTTCACCAGATTAGAGAAGCTTTCCGTCATCATTTTTTCAAATAGGTTTCCAATTTCTTGCTCTCTTTCTTCTCCTTTGGCACCCCCATGATGCAAATGTTGGTACACTTGAAGTTGTCTCAGAGGCTCTTTACACTATCCTCATTTGCGGGGGTTCATTTATTATTTTATTTTTTTGCTATTTTGATTGAGTGTGGTTTTTTTTTGTTTGTTTGTTTGTTTCCTTGTATTCCAAACCACTGATTTGATTCTCTGCTTCATCCTCTTCACTATTGATTCCTTGTAAATTATTCTTCATTTTAGTTAGTGTATCCTTCAATTCTACCTGGTTCTTTTCTATGGTTTCCATGTTTTGTTTTGTTTTTATGTTGTTGAAGTTCTCTCCAAATTCAACTACTCTTATCATAAGTTCATTGAGCATCCTTATAATCAGTGTTTTGAACTCTGCATCTAGTAGATTGCTTGTCTCCATTTTGTTTAGTTCTTTTTCTGGAGTTTTGTTCTGTTCTTTCATTTAGGATATGTTTCTTTGTCTCCTCATTTTGGCAGTCTCCCTGTGTTTGTTTCTGTGTATTAGGTAGAGCTGCTACTCTCCTGGGCTTGGTAGAGTGGCCTGATGTAGCAGGTGTTCTAAGGGTCCAGTAGCACAGCCTCCCAGATCACCCAAGCTGGGCACTCCAGGTGCACCCCCCGCCTTCGCCTCCCCCACCAATGCATGGGCTGTGAACACCCTCCTATTGTAGTTGAGTTTTGATCGCTATCAATGGGAAGGATTTAACCTCAGGCCAATCTACTGTAAGACTACAGTGACCACAGCAGAGGATCTGCTGTGCAGAGGCCAACCACACAGAGCAGGATTTGTTTCAGCGGTGCTCTGGTGCCCACTGAGTCCTCCTCTTGAGTGTGTTGTGGAGGTGGTATGGTGGTACTTTGACACAGTCTAAAACTGTCCACCAGGTACACTGGCTCAGGGGCCTCCCAAAAGGTACAGGCCAAGGTCAGCTGCCACCTGTGTTCTGCCCAGGGCCAACCTCTACAGGTGCCCAGGAGAGGCCAAGCTGTAAACCAGAGGTACACAGTGAGAGGTACAGGACACACTAAGGCTAGATGCTGCTTGTTTGAGAGATTTTAGAAAATTATGAAGCATGAGTCAAGTCAGGCCATTCATATGGAAAAGCAACTGGAAACAGTTTGTGTGGGCCCAAAAGTTTGGTGGTGCACTGTCTTAGGAAATCACCAGGGTAGGGTGAACCGTGTGAACCAGGTTAATGGGGACTCAGATATGGTATCTGCCTACCCGCTCTGTTGCGGGGAGAGCTCATCAAAGGAATAATGGCCTCTGCCAGCACTTTTGTCATGGAGAAAGCTGACTCCCACAGCTCTCACCCTGATGTGAGACAATTCAGTTCCTCCCAGTATGTCCCTGGTGCCTTTTGAGCTGCTGTCCCAGAGCTGGAGCTCAGAGGAAGTGAGTCTGAGTACGTCCATGTGCAGGCCCTTTAAGAGGAACTATCTGGGACTCCAGCAGTCCTCTGTCTCACTCAGACTCAATTCCCACTGGTTTTTATAGCCGTAAGTTAGGGGAACTTCTCCTTTGAGCACGGAAACCTGGGCTTGGGGGCCTGGTGTGTGGCTGGGACCCTTCACTCCTTAGAGGGGACCACTGTAGCCAAGATATCCTTCCTGATTTTTATCTACCATACTAGTAGCCCATTTGCAGGAAGAATCCTGCAAGCGGCCGCTGCCATTTCGGCCGCTGCCCCTGCTCCCGCACGCCGCTGCTGCCCGCCCTGCTCTGCCCTGCTCCGCGCCGCTCCGCCCCGCCCCGCCCCGCCCAGGCTTTCCCTCTGGCAGCCACCTTGCTTTCCGCTTTTCCTCCCTCTTCCTTCTAAGTTGTCTTCAGTCTTCACTCCTCCCTCCCTCAGCATATGCAAATTAACTGCCATCTTTGTTGGGTAATTTGCATACTCGCCCTGATTGGCTGGTGAGCGTGGTTTTGGCTGGTGGGCGTGGCTTGGGCATAGCGAAAGGTGCGGTCAATTTGCATATTACTATTTTATTAGGTAGGATGGGTGTGGGACCAGCGCATTCTGCCTCTCCACCCCTCCTACCAGTCTCGATCAGGCTTCTTCTTTAAATCTTTACTTGTAGGACTTCTATTCAGCTAGATTTCAGGCTGTTCTGAATGATGGTTGTTCCGTAGTTTAGTTGTAGTTTTGATATGGTTGTGGGAAGATACAAGCCACATTTACCTATGCTGCCACCTGGACAGGAAGAGCTTGTGGGAAGATTTTTCTTTTTTAATCCTTGCCTGAGGACAGAGAGAGACAGAAATGTGAAAGGGAAACATTGATTGGTTGCCTTCCATATATGCCCTGACTGGGGAATCAAACCCAAACCCCCAGGTATGTGCCCTGACTGGGAATTGAACCAGCAATCCTTTCAGTGCACAGGCCGACACTCAACCAACCAGCCAGGCAGTAGGAAGATTTTTTTTAAAGGACTAATTCAATTTCTTTACTATAAGTCCATTCAGATTTTCTATTTCTTCTTGAGTCAGCTTAGTAGGGCTTTATTCATTCCATTTAAATTGTCTCATTTTTTAGCATAAAGATGTTAATAGTATTCTCTTATAGTTGTTAGTGATGCTTTCTCTTTCACTCCTGATTTAGTAGTTTGTATATTCTCTCTTTTTTCTTTGTGAAGTCTAGCAAAAAGTTTATCAACTTGGTTGATCTTTCCAAATAACTTTTAGTTTCATTGCTTTTTCTCTTTTATTGTTTTCCATTTCATTGACTTCTACTCTAATATTTATTATTTCCTTCTTTTTGCTTGCTTTAAGTTTAGTTTATTCATCTTTTTCTAGTTTCTTAAGGTAGAAGCTTGGGTTATTGATTTGAGATCCTTCTTTCCTAATATAGATATTGCAGTTATGAATTTCCCTTTTAAAACTGTTTTATCTGTTGTCCACTTCAGTATCTCATTTCCCAGATCTCCCTTTAAATTTCTGTCTGGTCTGGTGATTTATTGCTTTCCCCAACCTATATCATAAACGTGGGCTAGCTGATATTTTAGAATTACGATTTTCAACAACATTCCTGGGCATGGAATTGCTCAGTCAGTCTCTGTGGCCTGCTCCACCTTGTTAGAACTTCAGCCATCAGGGACGTTCTGAGGTTCAGTAGATTTTTTTTACAAAAAAAAAAAAAATTGCTTCTTAAGATGTTGTATACCTTTGGTCAGATTCCAGAGTTCTTCAGTTGGTTGCTGTTCATTTCTGTGTTTTTTTCTGTCCTGTCATTTCTGTGGGGGAAGGAATTTGCTAGATCCTCACTCAGCCATTCCGGAGGCCTTCCCTCCAGGACTGAGATCCTGTGTCGACACAAACAGGAGATGAGGACTCTGGCCCAAGTGCTGAGCCTGATGTCCAAGCTGCACCCCAGACCCATCCAATCAAATCCACATCTTTAGGGGAGGCACCCAGGCAGCAGCTTTCAAAGCTGCCCAGGCGAGTCCACTGTGTGAGGAACATTGAAAGCCATTGGCTCAGAATAGTGCTTCTCAGACTTTTAACATCACTACAGGCCACTTGGATGACCCGGTAAATGCAGATAATGACCCAGTAGGTCTGATCCTGCATTTCTAACAGCAGGGTTTATACTTAGAATCATGACACCTAAGGTGTGACTATAGACCACGAGCATCGGCAACATGTGGGAGCTTGCTACACAGACTCTCGGGCCTGACCCAGACCTACTAGACTAGAATCTGCATTTTAGCATGATTCCCAGGTGGTCTGAACATGATGGGAGGCTGAGAAGTGCTAGTTCAGGGGACTTGAATGGCCCAGGGAGTCTGAGAGATGGAGGATGCTTTCAGGTCTCATTAGGAGTCATAGGCAAATATCTTTGTCATCAGAATGAAAAAGCCCAGGCAGGCCTGGTCCTTCCAGCTGGACAGCTCTTCTCCTACTGGTTGTCTACTCTGGGAGGCTCTCTCTTTGCCCTTCCCACCCCAACCCCTGCTTCAGCTCCTCCTTCCCCTTCTTTCCTGGGATGGGTTCCTGACTCCAGGCTTGCCCCACACTACCCAGTCCTCAGAATTCCACTCAGGCTCTGGCAAAGCTTACTGGCACAGTGCTCTCTTCTACACAGCATCTGCCCCACACCTTACCCTGACAGGCCAGCCTACCTCTCCCTCCCTCGGCCCTGACCCTCATGCCAAGGTCCTGTCACCTCCTCAAAACTCATCTGCTCTGTTTTCATGTTTGCCCTGTGGCCCTCTGAGCTGCCCCCCCCCCCTCCAGCCCTGCCCTTGAAACAAGTCACTGCCTCACACCTTACACACCCACCCCTTCCCCACCCACTGGGGCTGCTGTTTGGTCAAGGCCATGGGTGTGCTGTGACTAGCCTGGAGCTCACAATCTATTGTCTGGCCATGCCATCCCTTGTCTTGTCCCTGGCATGATCTGAGCCCTCTGGGAGCTTGGAGCCAAGCCCCCATTCCCAGGGGTGAATAACATGGGGATCTTGGCCGGGCTGGGTCAGGGAGAGACAGGAGACGCGGAGGGCCGGTTTCCGCACTGACAGTGACAGGCCTTGAGGGAGCACTGACAGGACTGTGATTCAGGAAATGAAGACAGGACTTCCCTTCGGCTCTGCATCCCAGCTCACTCCTGGTTGCCTTGGCAACTCAACAGGTTCAACTTCTTTTCTGGGCATTCGTGTCTATTCTGGCAGGAAGTGACAGGGCCCAGGGAGTGTGCAGGTCTTCAGGGAGCAGACACTCGGTGCTCAGGATGGCTTTCACTTCCTTGCTGGGTTAGCTGTCCCTGGTTGTCACCTTGCTACCTCATGACTATGTGATCATGTCCAACCGGCCACCCATCCTCCCATCCGTCCATCCATCCATCCATCTATCCATCCATCCATGCATTCATCCATCCATCTTTTTGTCTAGTAAGCAATCATTGGACACCTGCCGTGTGCCTCCCCTCATGCAGCTTCCTCAGGCAGGCATATGAGTTCCTGACCCTCCAGGTCAAACAGGCCTGCCTCTGTGGGTCCAAAGATATCTGAGCAAGCAGGGAGATCAGAAAGTCCATGGTGACTTTTTTACCTGGCCCATGTGTAGGCCCATAGCAGATGTTCTCAACACATCCCCACGGCGAACCTGCCTACCACCCTGTGCCAGACCTTTCTTCTATACTTGCAATTTGCATACACACAATCACCTGTCTCTACTGGAATCCTTTCACCTAATGCTATGTGGTATACCTGCTTTCACATTGATACATACAGAGTGTGAAAGGAGTGAACCCCTTTTAGCAGCTGAACGGTGTTCATTGTAAAGATGTAGCATTGGTTCATTTTACCGGCTCCCTACTGATTTATGTTTAAGCTGTTTGCAGTTTTGACTAGTTCCTGAGTTATTTTTGTCTCCTCTGGGGTCACCTTTTTCTACTTCTTTTGGTCTTTCTTGTGTCGGAGGCTGTCCCCAGATGCCTGGTGACCTTTAGTTACCCATTCGTTGTTGAGAGCGAGACACCGAACGCCTGGCTGATGTACATGGGGGACGGGCTCTGTTCACAGCGTGTGATGAGGGGTCGGCATCTTGGGGGAGTGCTCCAAGGAAGAGTGCGTCAGTGTGCTAGGGCTGCCACGCAGACTGGAGGGCTTGACCAGTGGGAATTTATTCTGTCAGCTCTGGAGGTTAGAAGCCCAAGACTGAGGTGTTAGCGGAAACGGTTTCTTCTGAGGCCTCTCTCCTTGGCTTATCGACGGTCTTCTCCTGTGACTTCGTATGGTCTTCCCTGTGTCTGTGTGTGAGTTTCCTCTTCCTATAAGTCCGCCAGTCATGTTAAATTAGGGCTCACCCTAGGGACCCATTTTAACTTAATTACCCCCTTTAAAGGCTTGATCATGAAGTCCTGGGGGTTCGGACTTCAACATTTAAATTTGGGGAGGACACAACTCAGTCCATAACCGAGAGACCTGCAGTCTCCAGCGAGGGTCTCTGGTGTGTGCAGGCTGGCTTGGGGGCCTGGGGCGCTGGCCTCCGTCCATCTGAAGGCTTCCCGGTAATCCTCTTATTTCCACGCTGCCCTGCTCTCCTCCCAGCCCGAGTGCCCGGTCCTTTGCCCATTGCAGTTCCAGCGGAGGGCATCTCCCATGTGCTGAGGGGAGGGCCAGGCTCAGCCCACTGTGGGCTCCTCCCCCTCTCCAGGCCCCTGCGAAGCCCCCAGAGAGCCTGGGTGTAGGGAAGGGGCTCTGCCTTTGGTCAATTTATTTTGAGTGACAGGAAATAAATACACTTGTGCAGGGGGCCTGCACTGTTCACAAGCAAGCCCGGACTTTCAGCAGCTCCCAGCCAGCCCGGGAGTGACAGGGCCACTGCTGCGGCCACTCGCTCACTGTGTCCGCTGCTGGGCGGGGTAGGAAGGCAGAGGCCACAGAGGAGACGCCTGGGCTCTGGCTGCCCCATTGTAGGGCTCCCGCTCTGCTTGTTTGCTCCTCAGGCCTCCCTGCCTCCCTCCTGCCCAGGTCCCTGAGCCGCAGAACCCCGCCAGGCCTTCCCCATCAGAGAACCTGCCGTCAGAGGAGGGAGGAGGACCCAAAGTTCCTGGTTCCTTAGAGAGGGTCTGTCTAGGCCCTGTGGTCCACACCACCCACACACCCAGCACACACACCACACACCACATACCTCACACACCACACTTCACACACCACACACACCACATACCTCACACACCACACTTCACACCACATACATGTACCACATACCTCACACACCACACACATATACCACATACCTCACACACCACATTTCACACACCACACACATATACCACATATCACACACACCACACTTCACACAGACATTCACACATACACACAGCACACACACACATGAACACCACATACCACATGCATACATAATCACATACCACATACATTGCACACACCACACACTATAGTGACTATACATAGGAACATCACATACCACATGCCACACAATCACACACCACACACTACACCCACATACATCATACTCTATACACACATGCACTCTACCTGGACCACATACATGTCACACTCACCGCACACATATACCACACACTCACCATATACACACATACCACACACCCCGTGCACACACCCACACCACTCCATCCTATTGGCCACTCTTCGCCAGCCAAAGCTCCTGCGCCAAACCTGGCATCTACTCACTGCAGAGGGGCAGCTCTTTCCCCTGCTTTACCCTCGGGGCTCCCACGGTGACCCCAGCACCTCACACTGAAGAGAGACGGGTACCTTCTCCACTCCAGACCCAAAAGGATGCAGGAGACAGGGAGCTGGCGTGCAGTGCCGGCGCTTCCAGAAGCAAGGCCCTGCTCGCCTATTCTAAATGTCACCATGGGCTCCTTTCTCCCTGCAGGGGCCATTCGCGCCTGGGAGCCGGGGCCAGGACTTGGGGAGTCTCCATCAAAGGTGGCCATGCCCGTCATTGCTGAAAGCATCAGTGGCCAGCACTGTGCGCTGGCCCAACCTGGATGCAGAGATGAATGGTGGTCAGACCTGGCCCAAACTAGGGTGGCCAAAGCTCGTCTGACCAAAGTGCTCTGCCCATTTATCCCGATCTGCAGCAACAGGAAATCCAAAGTCCACATACCCATGAATGAACCCTTTGCAGGAGGTGGTAGAGCCTGACAGGAAGGCTGATGGTCTCTTGGAACCCCATGGCTACCCTTGGAAGCCCAGTTCCAAAGCCTCTAGATCAGTGGTTCTCAACCTTTCTAATGCCGCGACCCTTTAATACAGTTCCTCATGTTGTGGTGACCCCCAACCATAAAATTATTTTCGTTGCTACTTCATAACTGTAATTTTGCTACTGTTATGAATCGTAACGTAAATATCTGTGTTTTCCGAT
Organism: Cnephaeus nilssonii; assembly: GCF_951640355.1. NCBI lineage: Eukaryota > Metazoa > Chordata > Mammalia > Chiroptera > Vespertilionidae > Cnephaeus > Cnephaeus nilssonii. The sequence goes on from NC_137091.1 coordinate 34,157,302, forward strand.
GGTCTTAGGTGACCCTGCTAGCGGTTCTCAACCTGTGGGTCGCGACCCACAGGTTGAGAACCGCTGCTGTAGAGCCAGTTGACTTTAGAGGTGTGCATTTGCTTTGCCACCAGCAGAGAGCGCCATGAGCCAGCTCACGATGTACTAATCCAGCGGTCGCCAACCTTTCGGACCTCAAGGACCACCAGTGGTCGGTGACCGCTGTACTAATCTGTCCCCAGTCCTTCTCTGTCCTTCTGGTCCTCTGAGACTGGCCACCCCTCATGACAGGGCCCAGATCTGTTCCTGTCTCTGTTTACCTCCAGCCACCTTCCCACCTCCCGTAAGCATAATGGAAGCCAGGATCAAGCACTGCGAGGTGCTTAATAAATGTCTGCTGGGTGGAAGACAGGAAGGTAGGGACGGGAAGATGGTTGGATAGATGGGGTGGGTCGGTGGGCAGATGGGTGGGTCAGTGGATGAATGGATGGGTGGCTGGCTGGATGGATGAACAGATAGATGGATGGACGGATGATGGAGTGGGCAGATGGATGGACAGACAGACAGACAATGGATAGATAAGCAAATATACTATAAGAAGGAAGTGAGAAGGAGGTCAGTAAAGGTTTATTGATAAACTAAAGCCATAGCCCCTGCTGTGGACTAAATTCTGTCCGGAAACAGAGAGAAAGCTTAATAACATCTCCAAGGAAAGGGCCCAAGTGCTGATTTCTGGGTAGCTCTCACGACCAGTGTTCCTGTGGTCTTGTCATCACGTTCCCTCTGTCCTCCCTGTCCCCTGGTCACGCTCCTTCTCCTCTCCACCCTGAGCTGGGCCTTCACGGCCAGGAACACAAGCCGGGAAGGGGCGTGACTGCACCAATGAGGTTTCTGAGGGGAAGCGGCTGTTCCCCGCAGCACCCACCCCTCACACTGGCATGGTCCTTCCCTCCCCCACTTCTTACGTGCTTTAGCTAGTCCTGGCTCAGGCTCGGGGGTTGCTGGTCCGAGTACACTAAGTGGATCAATAACGTGTCAGCCCTTTGCCAAGAGCAAACCGAATCAATCAAGTGCTGAGTGACAGCTAATCATTTTCACCTAGTGTTCACCCTGCCAAAGACCCTCGGGCTGAGCTCCGAGGCCTGCCGGAGACCAAGAGGCAGTGCCAGACTCTGCCCCTCCCCTGCAGGCTGAGGGTGTGCGCCCAGGCCACGTCTCCACTCCAAACACCCTCTAAATGCGTATGCGGTTTAGTGGGAACGTGTGCACGCCCTGGGCTCAGGAGAACGTGCGTGCCTGTGAGGGTGAGTGGAGCTGCTGGAGGGGAGCTGGAGGGTGAATGCCGGGCCTTTGGGGCTCATTGCCAGTGTGTGTATATGACTGTGTTTTTTTTTTTAAGAATGTGCATGTCTGTCTGTGTGTTCATGACCGTGTGCACGTGGGTGCCTATTTCTGAGTATCCACGTGAGTGTGAACACACAGCTGTGCAGGTGTCTTTGTGAACATGTGCCTCTCTGGGTGGGTACGTGTGTGTCTACATGAAGGTGTGTGTTGGGTGCCTGTGTTCGTCATCAGGGTGTTGCTGTACAAGCCAGAGGCTGCAGCCCCTGCACCTCCTGAGTTCTCTCCAGGAGAGGGGTGCCTGCGGGATGCCCTACCTGGGCCAGCTCTCTCACTCCCCTTTGGCCAGTGCCTGGCAGGGAGGCGTGCTGGCTGGAACCCTGTCTTCCCCGCTGTCCTCTTCCCGAGAGAAGGGTCCCGGGTGACAGGGACATTTCAGAGGAAAGGGATGGCATCAGACAGGGCTGTACTCGGGCGGTCTCAGTGTCATCAAACTCAGCTTCATTCCTCGCCTCTGCTTTCCCCGAAGGGCTTCCCTCCCAGGCAGCCTTTCCTCTGGGGCGGCCCTGGTATCCCCAGGCCTCCATTGTCAGCCCAGCTTTGTCACCTGACCCTCCATGAGCCCGTTCCTGGGGCTGGAAAATGGACGGAGCTGGCTGGTCCAGCTGACGCCATGCCCCTCCTGGTGTTTGTGGTGCCACCTCCTCCAAAGCGCAGGGGCGAGGGCGGGGGAGGGGGGTGCAAAGCAGGTGCTGGGGGCGGAGGGGGAGGAGTGGGCAGGGGTAGCCTATGTGTGCTTTGCTCCCGGGCATAGGTCTCATGTCCCAGGTACTGACAGGTGCATCCTAAGGGGTGCTGGGCCTGCCTCCTTAGTGTCCTTAGCCCCCCCGGGGCTCACAACTGTCACTATACAGGCCCTGGGTGAGGCCCGCTGCTCTTGCTTGCTTTGGGCTTTCAATGATCCTGGTCTCTGGCCACGTGCCCTCGACCAGACTCTACTGATTACCAGCCACCCAGGCCCCGAGCTCATTCCTGCCCCTCAAACCCAAACCCTACACCAGATTCCCCGGCTAGACCACAGGCAGTATCTTCACCTCGGGTGTGGGGCCCTTGCCCTGTAGCCTCTCAGAAGAGGGGAAGGTGCTGGGCCAGCCCCCCATGCATGAGGTCAGGTACAGTGCAGGGGTGAGGGGGCGCTCGCCTTTCCCAGGGGTCCTTCCCTCCTAGATGAGGACACACGTGGCCCCTTGGGGGCACAGCCAGAGGAGCCCCAAGCAGCTTCTGCAAAGTGTGGCTGCAGGGTTGCTCTGGGCAGGCACGCAGCTCTTCCAAGTCCCCATGAATAATTGAAGAGGCCTTAAAATGCGTGCCTTCGGTTGGGAGGCAGCCCCGCCCCCGCTGTGTGCAGGAGCAAGCCCAGACAATGCCCTGGGTGGGCCCCATCTGCCAGGGAGGCCTCTGGAGGGAGGTGGAGGCCAGGTCCAGGCTTGCCCATCCTGGGCTTATCCCCCCTCCCCATTCCCTGCCCGACCCTGTCTCCTCCCCCACCCTCGGAGCCCCCATGTCACAGAAGGGTCAGCCAGGAGGGCCGACTGCAGCCCAGCAAGCTCGCAAGGACTCATGGGCCAGGTTGCAAAGAGGCTCGCTTTTGGGTCAGGGCAGTGGTGGGGCTGGGAGGACTGACTTGGGCCATCCCAGCAGCCCCTCCTCTCTGCAGCCATTCCAAGGGGCCCAGAGGGACACACCACCCCTGGCCGGACCCCAGCAAGGGGTCAGGAGGAGCAGAGCCAGCCTGTGCTGCTTTAAGGCAGGTCCCTGGAGGGGGGACCAGGTAAGCAATGGGGAGACCGGGCAGGTAGCGATTGCCCAGAGTTCCAGGGAGCCATGGACTCAGCTGTGCTGTGCACGAGGGGTGCGGGGGCAGGGCCACGAGTGCGTGTGCAGGTATTCCCACCGTGTGGGTGCACTGGGGAGCTGTGTGGCCCTGTGTGATTAGGGGACACCCCGGGTCTGCATGTCTGTGTCAGAGAGACTGACTGGAGCGCCGAGGTCCCGGCCTGGAAGGTCACCTCCTTTGACGCCAGGCTGAGCCCCACACACAGCCCCCCGGGCACCTCCTATTCCCGAGCTCGTCTGCCCGCCACCATCTGGGCTCCTTCCAGACCCTCATTCGGAGAGCTGAGCCTCAAGTCTTAATACTTCAAACCTGAAGAAATTCCTGGTAATGAGGTTTGCAAAAGGTGAAAATTAAAAACCAGCTGCCATATCCGTGGTCCCTGTGCCGGCCTGGCTTCCTGCTGGGCCCTGGGAGGGGCCGGGAGGCCGAGCCGCCCTCCTCCTGAGAGCGCCGCTCGCCTGCAGGAGCCTTGGCTTCCTCCTTAGTAGAAAGGGGTGGCTTCCTCATCCGTTCCAAAGTCACATGCGTGGACATGGCATTTCTCCCTCGGCTCTCCCCCGCACCGGGACTTCAGGGGTCTCAGGAGAGAGGCGCGAGGAGGAACGGGGTTGGGGTGTGAAGGGAGCTGGAAGAGCCAGGCCGGGGCATTCATCTGGGTGACCCCTCCCCTCTGGCCCCGGCATTCCCTGTCCCTTTGTGTCCCTTCATCCAGTCCTGGTAGCCGCTTTGGGAATTCAGGTCAGGGCGGCCTGGCCCAGCTGGACTTGCTAACTCGGGACCCTGAGAATGGGACCAGGGAGGGCCGTTGCCTGCAGGTCTTGTCCCTGTGAGCAGAGGGCTGCACTCAGGATGGGGCATCAGGGTCCTTGCTCACCGGGGGTCTCCCTTCACTTTCCCTCTCCCTCTCACCTGCAAGGGTGGCCAGGAGCTGGAGTTAACCCAGCTCTGCCCTGAGGCCTCCACGGACCTGAGCGGGGCCTGGGGCCCTGGTCTCCTCAGATGGACGTGCTGCCTGCCTGGAATGCAAGATGGGGCGGTGGGCACATGTGACTGGCCACACTGGGCACTGGCGTTGGACCACTTAAATGTGAGGCCTCAGCTGGGGGCGTGGGGGACGGGCGGGGTGGGGGGGGGGCATGAGCTCCCTTCTAGGTGGGAAACAGGCTAGGTCCACGTCCCAGGAGCAGAGGGCCGCCAAGCCTGTGCCTCTCGATAGCAGTGCCAAGCCCAGAATTGGCAAGGGCAGGTCTGGGTTTGCTTCTTCACCGAGTGGCATGGGCGAGGGGGACTTGGGCGAGGGTTGTGAGCAAAGGCAGTGGGAGGGAAATGTGACAGGCCTGGCTCTCAGGGCCTCCCATCTCCCGGCCCACCAGCACCCCAGCCTGGCCAAGGGCCCCTGACTGCGCCTGGCCTCACAGGCCCCTCCCAGCACATGCAGGTACAGGATGATGTGCTTCACCCAGAATCTTTCGGGAGCACTGATGGTCCTGTGACCAGCCCCCCCCCCCCCCCCCCAGACGCGCCCCTCAGTCCTGACCCTCTCCCACTCCCTCCCCTCCTTCGGAACATCCTGTTTCCATGGGCCTCCCCTCCCGGAAGTCCTCCATCTGTAGAGCTTGGGGTGGAAAGGCAGGCTCCAACCACAACCTCGCGCTGGCCCTCCCTGTGGGGCCCGGGACTGGGGCCGAGCCTGAGCCTGTGTGTGCGGTATGTGTGCCCAGGCTTCTGCAAGCCTGTGGACATGTGCATTCACACGCACGAGTGTCTGTGCACATGTGTGTGCCATGTCGTCCTGAGTGGGCCTCGAGGGAGCTGAGTGTCTGTGGCTGGCGGGTCCCCTGCTCCACGGAGGAGCGGCACTGGGCAGAGCTGGGGCCCGGGCTGCTGCTGGCTGTGGGCTGTGCATCTCGCCGTGGCTGGGTCTTTATTAATGCATTTGTGAGCAGACTCAGGAGTTCATGTTGTGAATCTGGCCATTTGCTCCCGTTTCCTCCGTGCCCCCCGGGAGGAGGAACACATGTTAAATATTTGCAGTTTTGCTGCGTTGGTCTTTAAAGTTCAGCAGTAATTACCAGGTGCCAAGTGCAGCTGCTCCCCGGGGGAAGCCCCCTCTGCAGCGGGCGGATGGCTGCATTCCAGGCCGGCCGGTGTGCGCTGTTTGCACAAACCTGGAGTCCCTCTGTCCTGGGCCCCCCTGCCTTGCTGAGCCCAGAGCCCAGCCAGGCCACACTGCCTGTGCGTGGGGCACAGGTGGGTGCCTGCAGAGGGTGCTCTCCCCAAGGGCCCAGGGCAGGGCAGGGCCGTGGGGCCGAGCACCAGTGTGGGACTGCCTAAGCAGGGGGGTTCCAGCAAGCGCCTTAGCCCACGGCAGGGTCGTGGCCACCCCTGTGGCAGCGGCACACAGAGTCTGGCCTAACAGGCAGAACTGTCTTTATTTCCAGAAGAGATTTCCGTTGTTTTCTGGACCTCCGGCCTGTCTTGTGTCAGATGACTTGGCTACTCTTTAGGGTAGATTCAGTTCAACCCAGGATTTCCTGGACAAATTCGGGATAATTGGCACATTCCCACGTAGTTCAGAATTCTCTCCAGGCTCGGGCCTGGCCCCGGGGTGGCATCCGTGTCCTCCATCTGGTGGCATGTAGAGACTGCCTTGGGGGAGGCTCCTGTGGCAAGGGTGGTGCCCTTTGGCTTCCTAGGTCACAACTGCTTCTCCCCCTGGCTTTCCCAGGACTACAGTCACACCCCTCAGCGAGGGACGTCCTTCAGGGTAGCTGCAGGTCCAAAGAAGGAGTGGGGCATGGTGCCCGGCAAAGAAGGAACATATTTGAGCCGAACCTCACACCACCATGCCCATGGCCTCAGGCAGTCCTGGGAGAGAGCTCCTAGCCTCTCCCCTGCCATCCCTGAGCTGGTTGTGGCACCAGACGTGCACCTGCACTCTGAGGCTCACAGCCCACTGGGAAAAGAGGTGCAGGGGAGCCTAAACCGGTTTGGCTCAGTGGATAGAGCGTCGGCCTGCGGACTGAAAGGTCCCAGGTTCGAGTCCAGTCAAGGGCATGTACATTGGTTGCGGGCACATCCCCGGTAGGGGGCGTGCAGGAGGCAGCTGGTCGATGTTTCTCTCTCATCGATGTTTCTAGCTTTCTATCCCTCTCCCTTCCTCTCTGTAAAAAATCAATAAAAAAAATATTTTTAAAAAAAAGAGGTGCAGGGGATGGAAGGAGGAACAGAGGCTGACCCCACCCCTTCCAGCTCTCTGGGAAAGTGTGAGCTGGGGACCCCCCACAGAGGGACTGCACCATAAGGCAGTCGACCCAGTGAGGGAGCCTTGAGCCTCAGGATGGAGGCAAAGCTCACATGTGCATGGTGTTAGCTGCTCCAGTCCAACTTCTGGCCCCGGCCTCTGTGGACCACATCCGAGTCCTGTGAGAAGGGCCGGGTGCAGACAAGAGCATCTTACCAGCTGCTGCAGAGCATCTGGCACAGGGGGCTGCTCTGCTGGCGTCCCGGAGGGAAGATGGGCCCACCCCATTTTGTACCCCATCGGGGCACGCCAAGAGCTGCAGGCCTCAGTCGCCAGTGGTACCTAGAGGGAGATCCAGCAGAAGCTCAGCGGGAAACAGGCCACAATCATCTGAAGGTTCGACTGAGGGCGGGACTGTGTTCAAGCTCGGCCACATGGCTCTTGGCAGGATTCATTCCTCTCGGGCTATTGGCCAGAGAACCCCCTCAGTGCCTGTCCTTTCCACGGGGACAGCTCACAGCCCAGCCGGCTTCCTGTAGAGCACGTGAGAGAGAGGGCAAACAAAGGAGTCTCAGCAATGGCATCCACCGTGTTAGCTGTGTTCTTTGTGTGTGAAGCTGGCCTCTGGGTTCAGCCCTCATTAGGGAGACGGGAGTGCAGGGCAGGGACAAGTTACCAAGCAGTGGGCCATTGGGCGCCATCTCGGAGGCTGCCTGCCACGGGTGTGAGTGTGTGTGTGTGTGTGTGTGTATGTGTATGTGTGGGGGGGTGTGTGAGTGTGTGTATGTGTATGTGTGTGGGGGGGTGTGAGTGTGTGTGAGTGTGTGTGTGTCTGTGGTGCTTTCATGAGGACATGTACTGTGTAAAAGCAACACGGGCTGCTGTGGAGAAACAGGTGGGTGGGCAAGGATGAAGCAGGGAGACCTTTTGGGAGAAATCCCTTCACTGACATGGTTGGGTGGGTATAACGTTAATAACAGAGCTTCCTCAGAGGCATCATGAAAATTAAATGAGATAATATGGGAATCTTGCTGGGCATGACATGTGGTGTTTTTCCTCTGGACACACCCTTGGGCCTGGCATTTGCTGCCGCCCCCATTAGTTCTCTGGACGTGTCTTTGTGTGTCCACAAGTGTGTGAACAACGATGGGAAACAAGGTTCCAGTTCTTCCCTTGGAGCCCCGGGGCCTGTGCGGGAGGGGGCAGCCGATGGATGCTCTGGTTTGCCCAAGAAGAGCCGGGGCAGAGGGGGGGAGGCGTGAGGATGCGCCATTCATCCTTGTGGGCTACCTAAGACCCTGCCCGTTTCCACCGGAAGCAGCTTCAGGAAAATGGGAGAGCCGCCTCAGCAGCTCGACCGCAGGGCAGAGATTGGGGTGCAGGCGCAGGGGTCCCTTACCCACACGCTGGGACAGCAGGCCTGCCACCACACCGAGCGGCTCGTGAGTTCAGCTGAGAGCTGATGTGCTCCATGGCGCTGCCTCTCCCCCCCCCACCCCCCCCAGGGTCTGAAAAGCCGGCCCTGAGGCTCAGGGTTGCCCTTTAAGGATGATAGGGAGAGGCTGCAGATGCCCCTGGCGCGTGAGAACTGGATGTGAGAGGGGACCTGCCTGCCGGCAGCCACACACTTCCCTCCTCCTGACCCCCCGCCCATCGCAGCCAGAGGGTCTGTCCCAGTGCACCCCCTGCCCCCCCCTTCCCCCCCCCCCCCCCCCACACACACACAGAGCTCTCCACAGCAGTCACAGAAGCTCACACTCTGCCATCTTCCGGAAAGACTGCTCACACCTGTGAAAGGAGCAGAGCGTCCCCTCCGCCTGTTTCTCGTTAAGGTCCCCTGCTTTCACAGGTACCATCCCGCCACCTACAGAGAGGACTGTTCCCTGTTGAGGGGCCACGGTGGCCTCGGCCCAACAAAGCCACGGGTCCATGACAGACAGATACCAGAGGGTGGGGCCCCCAGCCCTCCACCTCTCGCCTCACTCCTGGCATGGACCCTCAGCCTGGGGACAGTCTTGGAGGTCGTCTGGGTAGAAGCTGCCCATGGGATTCCTTCCAGAGCCAGCGCTCCGCTGGGTGTGGGGAGCCTAGCAGCACCCGAACTACCCTCCGGCTGCGTGACGGGCTTACGTCTTGTCCCTACTGTGCCCACTGAACTGGGAATTGGGCCCAGGAGGGCCGGGGAGGAGGCTGGAGGACTGACGAGAGAGCACCCAAGTCCAGGTGCGTCTGGAAGTCGGGAGTGAGGAACTGGCCAGGAGCTCAGTACTGACCTGGGGCCCGCACGCCTTCCCTGGTGCCTCCGGACGCCATTCCCGGCTTCCCCACTGCACCCCAGCTCCTGGGCCCCTGCCTCTCGTCAACTCTGAGCATGTCTGGGTGGGGAGGAGGCCTTCGTCTAGCCAGGGGCTCTCACCTTGGACACAGGTCAGGATCACACTGGACTCTCCCAGACCCTTCTAATCAGAGTGGGGTCCCCATCCCAAGGGCATTGAGAAAGGCTCCCCAGGACATTCTGGTCTAACCGCTCACCAGCCTGCCTCTGCCTCTGCCTCCCCCTGCCCGTCTATAATTTGCACCTGGCTGTGCCTTGAACCTGGCCCTGCCATCTCCAGAGAGCAGACCTCGCTTTTACAGAGAAGGGATCCCTCTGAGGGCCCTCCGAGGCACCGGGGAGTTTGCTGGGGCGCAGACTGGCTGTGTAGTCCAGTTCCTGGCGGGACAGCGTACCCGCCTGATGAGTGCGGGGCAGCTTTGGGGACCCGGGGCACTGTAGGGAGCCTCATGTCCTTGGGTCTGTGGAAAGTATCCCGTCCAGACTCCCTTCTCATTCTCGAAGAGCTGCACTGGCACCAGCAGACCCACTGGCCACCCCCTGCCTCACACCGAAGAGGTTGTGGGCTGTGGCCCTGGAGGATAGCACCCACAGCCCGGTCCCCAACATACCTGTATGTGTGCTGGGTCATTGTCAGGGCCGTGGGGTGTGCGCTTGGGGCTGCCCCCAGCACTGGGAATTGACCAGAAATAAAGGTTCCCTGTGGCTGTGATTAGAGCTGAGGCAAATGGGGGAGACAGTTCCGCTCCCCATGCTGTTATGTGGCTGAAATGGGCCACAGGACAGAATTCAAGGGAAAGGTCCCCAAGGAGCGCTGGGTTGTCACACTCTCCTCTGAAGTACGGCCGCAGGACAGGTGTGTAGCCAGCTCTCCCCTTGGGCTCCCTCGGGGCCTTCCCAGTGTGTTCTCTGCCCAGCAAACTCCTCTTGCCTCATCCGGGGCTTCTCACAAGTCCCGACCACTTGTTGCCGACCTCTCCGTTTGACTAGCCCCGCACCTGTCCCCAAGGCGGTGACATATATCTCCACGTCCCGGAGAATTTTCTCCTGTCATCTTCTGCAACAAGTGGTTGCCGTTTTCAATGTGAGACTTAAAAAAAAAAACACACCCAAAAACCTGTAGCTGAGAAAAGAGGAATGTGACTTCCACCTTACACGGGGGACATCTTGACATTTAAATCCAATTACCCTTTCCCATTCTTGATGAGGATATGACACGCAGCTACAGAACATCCTGCTAGATAGATACATCCTATTCTCTGGCTGCTCAGAACTCCCAGGGGTGGGCCCCGTGTCCCTGGCCACCGCCGCCTGTGCGGGAGGGTGGGGTCATGGACCGGCCACGTTAAAAGGCCCTGAAAACATACGTTTAGAATACGTTTGCAGCATGTGGCCTCTGCCTTTTCCGAGTCACCAGTTGGAAAAATGGAACCGCATTTTCCCAGGAGCTGGAGAACCCTGTCAACCTTGGCAAAGAGTCTGTGGTCACTCCGGGCTCCCAGCCCTGGCTCCCAGCAAAAGGCCACAACCCAGCTGGCTGTGGGAGAGCAGGATTAGTTCAGCTCATTCCCGTAGGACTTCAAAGCTGCAGTCTCTCGGAAGCAAAGCACGGAGGACTCCCAGGGAATCAGCAAGCCGGTGAGGAGCCTTGTGCTACTATTCTGATGTAGCTATCGGTTCTCTTTGGCGTCTGGAGGGACGGAGTGCAAATCCTTGAGCAATGTGCGCAGACGGTCCCCTGGCAGGAGAGGGAGACGGTGGGAGGAGAGGAAATGGCTAGGATTAGAATTCTGCCTCTGCCTTCTAGAAGGGCTCCCCGCTATGGGCAGTATCCAAGGAGACCAGGCCCAGCTCCCCCCACCCCAGTCCTGCCCCTCTTCAGAAACCCCCTTATCACTTACAGTTGCAGCGTCTGCCTGACTCTCCTCGCTCCGTTGCCATCTGCAGAGAGAGGGGTCAAGAAAATGTCAGTGCACGGAGATTTGGTCTCGTCTTAACGGGGCTCCCCCGCCTGCTCCTTTCCCAGCTCACCCCCAGGCACGCCTCTTACACGATGGGGTAGACAAGCAGAGAAAGGTTAGCCCCTCCCCAGGAGCCCTGGGAGCAGGAAGACTTTTCTCCCTCCCTTCCCATCAGCGCCCTCCCACAAAGCACGGCTGTGGTGGCGCCCAGCCTTTCCTGGGTCCCCAGCACGGTCACCCCGGAGAGCCTCCACGCCCTGCACACAGTTCCCGTAGGTCTGCCTCACAGGTGTGGGCCACGGCCCTCTCTGCGCGGCCAAGAGCCGTCCTGGCAGCCTGGCAGCGTCGGGCAGGGTGCGCCCCTGTGGGTTTCTCTCCCTCACCCAACTCTGCGTTCCGCTCTCTCAGCCCACACCCTCGAGACCAGTTCTACGTGCACGCCTGGCTCCTGCCAGGACCTGTTTCTGGGGGTCACCTCTTGGGGTCTGGCCCCTCCTCTTCACGTGTGTCAATCCAGGGGTTCCCCATCCCATCTCTCAGGGCCCCCTTCCTTCTCAGTCTGGTGCCTGGCCTTGCTGAGAATTAACCTCTGCCCCTGGGAGTCTCTTTATAGGCTGCCAGAGAAGCCATAACCGACCAGTTCCGTTGTCACTAAACGACGGCTTGCCCCAGATCGCACAGCCTTCCGCACACCAGGACATGCTGTCCCCTGCCAGGCCATCCCACTTCACCGCCGGGAAACGTGTCAGCAGTTGGCATCACTGTCTCTTGCCAGGGGCTACCTGTGCCCCACCTGCCACCAATTCTGGGGTCCCTGTTGCTAGCTGGTCACCAGGCCCTTCGACCCTCACATTCCATCTTAGCACCCACCTTCTCAGACCACTGGCACCAACGGGCAGGTCCCTGGGAAGGGGAGTCTGAGACAGTGGGGACACCGGTGGGGAAGGGAGGGCAGCAAGAGTGACAAAGGGCGGGTCCAGCTTGATGTCGTCAGCCCGTCCCATGTGGAGCTCAGGAGCTGGGATGGCCCTGCTGAGTGGCCCTGGATGGACGCAAGGGCCTGAACCTTTATACTCAGCACCCCGTCGCTGGGTGCAGGCCGCCCCTGGGAGCAAGGTGGGCGGCGACTGTCTGCGGCCAAGAGTGAGGCGTGGAGGGAAGCTCGGCTGCAAGCTTCCACAGAGGCCGCTGCACCCCGTCATCCCACAATTCTGTCTGACCCCAGCCTCCCCGCAGCCTTCACCTCTGGCTCCCAGCACCTGGCCCCTTACCCCATGGACAAGGACAAGGAGTGCGTAAGGCTCGCTTTGTGCGGGGTCAGTTTTCCCAAATTGCTTGGCTTCCTCGGGATCATTGAAAATTGATGGTAGCTGATGTTACGGGATTCACTTCTTTCTGTCAGTTTTATGAAAGCTTCTTCCTTCCAGGTGTTGCCATTTTGTTTCTGAGATACAAGCAAGATCTTGGCAAAGCAGAAATAGCAATTTTTTTTAACATGCCACTTGAGAGTTATAGAATATGTTCACGCAACTTTTTTAAAAATATATTGATTTTTCACAGAGAGGAAGGGAGAGGGACAGAGAGCTAGAAACATCGATGAGAGAGAAACATCGATCAGCTGCCTCCTGCACACCCCCCACAGGGGATGTGCCCGCAACCAAGGTACATGTCCCTGACCGGAAACGAACCTGGGACCCTTCAGTCTGCCAGCCGACGCTCTATCCACTGAGCCAAACTGGCTAGGGCTGTTCATACAACTTTTTATCAAATTAATTGAGGTCTAATTTATATACAGAAAAACACATTCATTGTGAGTTTGGACAAATGCATACCATCAGCCCAATCCAGATCACACACCATTTCCCTCGCCTGGAACATTCCCTCATGTCCCCGCTCACCCAAAGCCCTTCTCCACGGCCCCCAGGCAACCACAGGTCCCATTCCTTGGGGCCAGAGATCAGTGATGCTTGTTGTGGAACTTACATGAGAGAGACCCCACAGGAAGTACAGTTTGGCTAACTTTGTTCAGCCCGGTGTCTGTGAGCTCCGTCCGTGCTGTCGTGTGTATTGGTCGTTGGTCTCTTTAAGGCCCGCAGCACCCGTTGTGTGGCGAGGCTGGGTGTGTTTATCTCCGCCCCTGTCGATGGGCATGCTCTGTGCAGTTGTCACCGCAGACGTGGACGCAGGCAGCATGGTCCTTAGAGGCGTTCAGGCAGGAGGTGTGGCCTGTCCATCGCCGTGCAGCCAGGAGTGCTGGGAGGGGGCTCCATGAGCCTAGAGGCCGGACTCACTCCGTCACTTAACTGCAGAACCTAGAAAACCATGGTCTGGCCCAATGGCTGGTATTTTTCCAGAAGATTCTCTAGGCTTTTTTTTTTTTTTTTGGGATGCTACTTGAGTTAACATCCTTTCTCAATTCAGGGTAATCGTCATGGTGGGGCAGACCTACAGAGCAATCTGTTTGGGCACGTGCATGTCGAACGGACTATATATCATGACATCAGCCATTCTGAGAAAATTGCTTTTCCTCCCTGAATGCCAGCTCATAAATAATTTCAGGTTGGGAAGAGCTCTGCTAAGCATATGCTTGACTTCAGGGAGTGGTCTATAAATACTATGAGCCACAGAACAAAAAAGTGAGGGGACAGATTTGTGGGCTCACTTCTCATCTGGACCTCACTACAAGGCGCTGTATCAGAGGCTGTGGGCGCCCCGCCCAGATCTGCGTTCCCAGTGGGCTGTGCACAGCTCACAGCTGCGCCTTCGCCAGAGATTTGACCTCTTCTCCCCGAAGGTGATGCCTCCCCTGAGAGGTGGCCTGCAACCAATCACATGCCAGTATGTATGCTCCGGGGCAAGGGACCAACCAGCAAGCAAAGCCCAGGTTTGTAACATTTGTCAGTTTCTGTGCTGTAAATACTCCCACTGTGGCCAATTCCAAGCTACCTTGCAAAAATAAAAGATAAGTTGCTTAAGGGTATACGCACACACATACACACACACACACACACACAAAGACATTTTAAAAGACAAAGGAATGATAAACACAGACTTCAGTGTGGTGGCTGGGGTGGGATGTGATGTCTGAGGGGCAGAGGGAGCTTCGATGATACTGATAAAACGGTTTCGTAAGCTGGGTGCTGAATACAGGTGTGTGTTCTTATCCTTTACGAGAGGCCTGGTGCATGAATTCGTGCACGGTTGGGGTCCCCCCCGGCTGAGGGTGGGGGGCGGGGGAGGGACCGCAGGAGGTTGGCTGTGGGAGTGCACTGACCACCAGGGGGCAGCTCCTGTGTTGAGTGCCTGCCCCCTGGTGGTCAGTGCACGTCATAGCAACCGGTTGTCGGCTGTTTGGTCAATTTGCTTATATAGGAGGATACTGTATGTATTGTCATATATTTTCTTTGGTGTGAATGAACACTTCACAACAGAATAACTCTAGGGAAGCCTTTCAAGCACGCAGCTTGAAGACTCGTCTCGGCCTCCTGCATCTGCCTGCTGGGTGCACCAAACTCACCTTCCTCATGAGTTCTGTGCAGGAGAAGGTGGCCCCATGCATGGTGACTGCCATTTCCCTCAGGGTGGGCAGCAGGAGGAGGTGAGCGAGGGTGGTGGGCAGCCTGCCCTGTCCCGCGCCCCCTCCCACTGAGGACCGAGGGGAATGCCGATCCCTGCGCGCCCAGTGTAGTTCTTTTTTAGACCTAGCTGGCTGCTAGAGCCAAGTCTTCCCACTGCCTGGTACTCAGCATTCGGACCTCGAACATCTAAATATGCCAGGTACTACTTACCAGCTCCCTCCTCCTGTGGGTGAGCTTGGGCAGCCCTCTCCACAGTCCCCGCCATCACCCCTCCCCACTTCCGCATGAGGAGGTGCAGGACTGGAGCAGCCCTGGAACTGGCCAAGGCCCCACAGCTGGCGGGACGTGGGGCTCCGACTTCCACAGGACGGATTGCTCCTGTAGCCACCCGGTGCCACCTGAAGTCTGGTGCCAGCGCCCCTGAGCAGCTGTGGCCTGTCCCCTCCAGCAGCCCAGGTTCCCCGTCACCAGAGCCCCCCTACCCCTGAGGTTCTGCTTCTGCGTGCAGCCTAGCCTGGGGCAGCAGCTGGGACAGGGAGACAGAGGGTCGGGTCCTGACCTGGGCACCCGGGAGCTTACTGTCTGAACACGACTGGGGGCTCCTGGGAGCCCGCGAGCCAGGTTGTTCACACGTCCTTTCCTCCCAGAGACACCTTCACCTTTGGGCACAAAGCCACTGACTTCCCTTGACCGAGGTGACGGGCCCAGGCTGCAGGCAGAGGAACGGGCCTGCAGGGGTCGCCCGGCTCAGGCCCTCATCGCTGACCTGGAAGCCAGTGCCGCGAGGGAGGAGGGACCACAGCTCGGAAGGCAGCCAGGACTGAAGACGGGGAGCCCAGGAGAGACGAAAGAAGGACATGAGATCGGGAAGCTGACGTCCCACAGGTGCACCCACTCACCTGAGGGCATCCGAGAAGTTTCGGAAGCTGTTTCGAAGGCCAGCTTCAAGGAGAGACCCCACCCTGAGCCGGCCCCAGAGAGGCCCTGCGGGGTGGCGGGGCGGTTCAGTGCTGAGGAGAGGAGCCACGAGCAAAACTGTACAGGAAAGCAGTAGGTGGAGAGGAGAGCAGACCCTGGGGCCAAGGACAGCCAGGTTCAAGTTCGTGCTCAGCCACGTACCAGCTCAACATGTGGGCATCTCAGCCCCTTCCTGTGTCATGTTGCGTGGGCTTCACAGCGAGTGGGAACCTAGAATCAATAAATACCCTCACTGGCGAGGGCAGGGGGTCGTGCACGAGTGAGGCAGGGGGGTTCTGCCTGGGTGGCCCCTGCTGGCAGTCTCTGGGTGCTATGGGGGTCCACCTCTCAGACCCCAGGCTGCTGAGATGGGAGACCCCGCTTTCTAGGGCAGGACCAGACTCCAGGGGAGAGAGGCAGGAGCCCTGGCAGAGGGAGGGCACAGCGCCAGCGGGCTCACAGAGTCGGCTTCATAAAAGAAATGGGGTCCGTGGATGCAGCCGGCAAGGGCCACTGGCAGGTGCACCGGTCTCCGGGGTTCTTGCCCTTCAACTGTCCACCAGCGGCACGTTGAGTCCCGCAGCGGCCCAGGGCCTCTGTGAAGCCTGCTGCCTGGGCCAGGGGTGCTCCCAGACAGCTGATGTGAATGAGTGGCCACAGCACCCAGAGACAGACCAGAGGGATGGGGGTGGGGGAGGACCCAGGCGCTGCACCAGGGTGCTCGGCACCGGGCCTGCCTGAGACGTGGGGACCCTCACAGGGGAGGAGAGGCAAGGCAGTGGGGAACCTACGAGATAAATGGGGCCTGAGAAGGACGTCCTGAGGCGGGTGGTGACAGCAAGGGTCACTTAGGAGACCCTGATGGGGTCAGTGAGTGAGGATGTTAGGGGTCACCAGGGGTGTGACTAGAGGAGGGTTACGGGGTCAGTGAGGGTTGGAGCATGCGTTCTTTCTTTTAATCCTCACCCCAGGGTATGTTTATGGGTTGTTTTTTTTTTTGTGTGTGTGTTTGTTTGTTCTCATGATTTGAGAGAGAGAGGAAGGGGGAGAGAGAAACATTGACCGGTTGCCTCCTGTAGGCACCTCAACTGGGGATCGAACCCACAACCTTTTGGGTGTACAGGACAACACTCCAACCAACTGAGCCACCCTGCCGGGGCGCAGGATGCGTTCTTGAGCAGGGACCTGTCACGTGTCCAGGGAGGGTCACAGCTGAATCAGTGTTTTCGGCCTCATGGAAAGCTAGATGCCCTGGCAGGGGGCTCCGGTCCCCCGTGAGGCCACACACAGGGACAAGCTCTTTCTGCTCACTCCTCTCTGGGACCACCTGGGCCCGTGGGCCTGTCCCGGAGGAAAAGCCACGGAGTTGGCACCTCCTGGGGCCAGGCCATCGGTTGCAGAGACTGCCCGCAGAGAGCCACACCCCGCTCCGCCAGCAGCCCCGCTCCTAGAGCCCCCTCGCAGCCTCCCTGACCCTCACTCTAGGATGGGCTCCTAAGTAGTTGTCTGTCGGAGACCAAAGACAAAAATGGACAAAGCAAGATAAAACATTCTTTTTAGTTTTCCACGAAGTGTGGGCACCAAAGTCTCGTGGTTCTCACATGAGGCCCTGGACACCAGACCCTCAGACCCTCAGACCGAGCCTCCTCTGCGGTCAGCGCCCGTGTCCCTCAGCAGCAGGGCAATGCCCACGCCAGCCCCTCACCCACCCTGCCACGCCCAGGCGGGCCTGAGGACTCAATGATGAGCTCAGGTTTGTATCAAGTACAAGAGGGAGTGAAGGGGACGCTACGAGCTCTCCTTTTTAATAGGGAATCCCATTTCCTCTTTCAGCTGGTTTTCTTGCAACAGATGCTGTTGCAGAAAACGGAACAGAATGGACAAGACAAAAAGGGGGAGCAATTCACTCGGCGCAGAAGCCTTCCCAGCAGATGCCAGGGACTGCGGGGCCGGGTGCCCACGGCCCGCCTACCGCTCTCTCGCCTGGCTCGGCCGCCCGCTGCTGCGGCGGGAACACACGTGTTCACATGATTCTTGGCGCTCCCGATGCCGGGAAAGCACGGAGCGCCCTCCCGCTGTTTAGTAACTTATGACCACTTTTCTCCAATTAAGCTGAAATTGAAGGATCCTCAGACGTAGACACCCAAGTGAAATAATTAGTGCTTCGAATGCTAATTGTGCTCAGATGTGCCTTTGCCTGTGGCGGCTGCCTGCAAGCGAGCACGTAGGAAGGTAGTCCTCTGTGGAGAGGAGCAGGCTGGCCCCCAGGGTCCCCGGAGGGACAGCCCCAGGCCAAGACTGTGACATCCCTGATGCCATTTCAGACTGCGGTGGCCCTCCGCTCGGCCAGCCCTCTGGCCCAGGCACCGGCAGGCAGTGCTGTGCAATGGTTAGAACAAGGGCATACGGAGTCTGGCAGGTTTGGCCTAGACCCCCCAGCTCTGACGCCCACTGGGCCAGCGATGTGGACCAGGGCACGGTGCGTCCCCTCTGAGGTTCACTGCCCTCATGCAAAACATGGGTAGCAAAATCCATCGTGCCGAAGCACTTAGATCAGGCGTCCTCAAACTACGGCCCGCGGGCCACACGCGGGTGTTTTTGCCGTTTTTTTTTTTTTTTTTTTTTTTTTTTTTACTTCAAAATAAGATATGTGCAGTGTGCATAGGAATTTGTTCATAGTTGTTTTTTTTTTTTTAAACTATAGTCCGGCCCTCCCGAGGGACAGTGAACTGGCCCCCTGTTTACAAAGTTTGAGGACCCCTGACTCAGAGCATCTCTTTACCCGCCCTGTGTCCTCAGCGCCCGCTCCGGGGCAGTGAAGGGCCCATTCTGTGCAGACGGCCTGCCCCGGGGGGGGGGGGGGGGGGGGGGGGAGGCTCTGCAGCTGCCACCTGAGCCCTGAGCGGACCGAGTGTGGGGGTTGCCCGCACCCACGAACCTGCTCACAAACTGGGGGACATCTCTCTTTCCCCGGAGAGGAAGGCACTCCCTGAGGCTTTGCTTGCTGTGACCTTGTCCGCAGGCACGCCCCAGCCCAGCTCTCGGCAGAGAGGACCAACCTAAGAAGCTTAGGCTTCTTTGTGTCGCGCGTCCTACGGAAATCCACTTAGGTATTCTGTGTTCCCCGATCGCCACATAATAAGGTTCCTTTATCTCTTGTTGTCATGGGAAGTGTATATTACCTGATTAATATTAATGTGTTGGCCGATGAATATTAATATCTGAACCAATTCATACTTCACAAGGCGACGATGTTGATGAGCGCCGGGGAGCCCAGACAGCGGTGGGGCTGGCGGGTCCCCGGGGACGGCAGGAGCCCAGGCTGACCCCTCCACCTCGCTCCCAGGCCGCCGTGTGCTGCCGCCGCGGCGTCTGTCAGCGCTGGCCGGGAAGTGTGTCTTGGACTCTGATTGTGGCAATTAAAATCCTTGCATCCAAGACAGCGTATTTTATCATTTAAACTACATTTTACATTCTCCTAACCTATTTTTCCCAGTAATGTTGTTAAATTACACGATAAAGGCTATTTCTCGCTTCTGAAGTTGAAATGCATTACCCTTATTCCTTATCTGCCTGGAATTAGAGAGGTTGCGGCCTTATATGTTCAGGTTTCATTATCAAAATTTGCCCGACTTGATAAAACAAACAGCATTTCGTCTGCCCTTGTGTTAATGGGAGAATGATAGAAGCTTTGCTTTCTGAAGCGGAGAGTGCTTTCAGCGCTGGGGGGAAGGGAAGAGCCATGTTTGGCTGCAGCCAGATGAACCCCCAGGGCTCCAGGGGGTCAGTGGGCCCTGGCTTACCTTTGATTTGGAGACGCCACCACCACCGTCACCTGAGCCTCGGGGAAGCCAAAACAGCCAGGCCTGCCCAGCGTCCTGCTCCTCTTGCACGCAGGGGAGGCAAACCAGAGGCTGCACCTGTGGCCAATAGAGCTGGACGGTGGCCGGGTCGCTTCCCCAGCCGCCGTCTCCCCTCTAGCTTACCTACCAGTCCAGCCCCAGCCCTTGCCTGGTCCCCATCTCAAATCCTCTCCTCTCGACCTCAAACCATCAACCTACCACCCGTCCACTACCGTTCACCCACCCACCATCATTCAGCCACCCGCCACCCTCATTCCATGCTCTGCCACCATCCATCCCACGTCCCCCCCCATCGCCTGTGCTCCACACATCTGACATGGAAGACACCCCTTGCACAACACGTGAACCTCTCCCCACCCTGATTCCCCTACCCACAGCGCCCGTTAAATGTGCCTGGAACCGGGCCAGGGCCACATGCCTGGTAATGGGTCACCTCCCCCCAGTGCCCAGCATCCTGAGTCACCCTGCATCATGACCTCTGGTGTGGCATGTTAGGGGCTCTTCTGAGAACACATCTCTGTGCCTCAGGAAGAGAGCACGTGGGCCAGACTATGTCTCCTGGGATGAGGGGGCTTCCCCTGAAAGGTGACCCGAGTCCACCTCCTCCTGTCCTCTGCGTGGATGCCAGGGGCAGGGTTAATCTTACCAGGGAGGAGGCCCCTGCTCTCACAGACTTCTGGGCAGACGGAGGTTTAGCTGGTCTAGTGGGGACGGTCAGATTGCTCTGTGGCGGCCCCTCAGCGTTTGCCCACCCTGCATGCCATCTCCAGCCTCTGCCCTGCCTCCGGGGGGGACAGCCAGTCCCAGATGTTGGGGGCCTGGGTGACAGCCTCCCTGGCAGAAGACCTTAGCCAAGGACGAGGATGGGGACGGGGGCTGGGGGAGTGGGGCTGCCCGTTTCTTCCTGGGCCCAGGCTGGGCCTTACCTAAGCCCGTTTGGAGGTGAACCTTGACGCTGACTTCCGTTCCGCTGAGCTCTTTTCTGCAGGGCGAGGTCTCGGAGGAAAGGGCGGACTCCGCTGGTCACTGAGTGAGAGATGCCGGCCCCGGGGTGCCTCTCTGCAGCCCGCTGGCCCTCGTGCTTTCGAGGAGCTCAGCCCTGCAGAGTAATCCTAGCCTGGCCCCGCCCAGGTCTCTCCCCACCCAGGACAGAGCTGCAGACTGGAAAACGGCCCCCATGTGTTCCAGAAGCTGTCCTGAGCACACAAGAGAGGCGTAGCCCTCAGGAGGCACGTGTGGGTCCCGGGGCCCCTACCTCAGCCAGCTCGTGTCCTCAGTTGAGGCAGCAGGACAGACAGGAGTAGAAAGCTGCAAATGACATTCTCAGGATGTCCACCACCCATGCGCTGCCCCCAGCGCCCAGGGGAATTTCCAGCTCTTCTGAAATCCCTGCCAGCTCCAGGCACGAATTCGCACCGAAACCTCAGACATTCAAAGCCTGATGCCCCTGCCCAAAGCTCCCCGGGCCTGCCAGCGTGTCTGTCCTGCTCCCCCTGCCCCGCCTGGGCATTACAGCAAGCCCCTCCTTCGGCGTCACCTCCCTACAAACAGGAGCATGCTGGTCGCCATGGTAAGCGTCCCCGGTGTGATTTATGGCCATCATCACAATATTTTGTTTGGGGCTGTAAACCTCCAGACATAAATCAAGTCATTAGAAGGAATGACGTTTAATCCTGCAGAAGAGGCCTCGGTGGGCTGAGCAGCTCTCGCCCAGCTTTCGAATCATTCATTCTGGAGAGGATGGCCCCGTACACACCTCCACCGGCGGCTCCTCTTCTCCGCCACACACACACACGGGTGTGGAAGGCCAGCGGCACGGGCCAGGCTGCTTTGTGTCTTGAAATAGCACGCTCCTGACTGCAAAGAGGTGCCCGAAACGCAAGCCCAGTCATCGAGACTGGAGTCCTCATTCCGCAGGAAATGCACGCAGCCGGGAGGGGCCGCCTCTGCGCCTGATGTCTCTCTCGGCCTGAGAGCCGCCGCCGCGGGCCGGACTTCAAAGGCAGCAAGAGAAGAGCTCAGAACATCTCCCGCTCTCCTCCCACGGTGACCCTGCCATCCTTCGAGCTGCCATTATGCGGAGGCCATGTTCTGTTTGCGAAGCCACGGGTCTAATTCCTAGGCTTTGCTGCAGACGTGCAGGCTGACGCTGAGCCTGGAGGGGAATTCAGGGACCGCGGACAGGACGGTACCTCCCGGGAACCCAGCAGCCCCCATCCCACCAGGCAAACACCACACCACACGAGTTCCCTGCCTTTGGGGCCTCTCGTAGTTCAGGAGACGCCTGCATCGGTCATGGGGAGGGGAGGGATTGGGGGGGGTCTCGGCTGAAGGACCACCTTAAACTCCGGCAAATCCTAAGCCCACATGATAATTGTGAAAATTCTGGACGACATTTCCAGTGTCTGGTTCTACTTCTCGTGCTCAGAGTTAATGAGGGTGCTGTCAGCAGCGTTATGCCGGCTGCACGGGTTACAGGTGGTGGAAGTCGAAGGGCTGGGTTGCGCGTTTGTGCGTGGACGCTGTTTTCCCCGCACTCGGCACTGTCTCCTGAGAGCTTCAACCTGCAGGTCTTGTGTCTCTGTTCAACATGGCCTAACCCAGCCTTCTCCCCCGTCAGCTCCTCCCTCGGGCAGATGTAAGGGTGGGGGCCAGCTTGCCCCTCAGACCTCACCCCACCCCTCAGACCTCTGACTCCACAAGCCCTCCAGCCCGGTACACGGTTGTTCTCCAGAATCTGCCCTCCCTCCTCATCTCCCTGCCCTGCTTGAGTTCACGCCCCACCATTCCTCACCTGCCTTAGGCCTTACCCTTTTCCAGGCCGTTCCCCAGTCACCTCCAGAAAGACGTGGCATGTGCAGCCGCAGGTTCCTCCCCGCTCCACCCTGTCTCAGCCATGTGGTTGGCACCCCGGGTCTGGCCACCTTTCATGAGCCTGGGGCTGGGTGCACAGGGCCTGGGGGTCTCTGTGTGCACATGCGATGTGCGTGTGGAGGGCAGCCACCGTACGTGGTGATGGGGCGATGGGACAATAGTATGTCTGCTCCCCAGGATGACCTGGGCCTTCCAGGATAAGCCCAGTAGAGTTCACTGCTAGACCGACCCAGGGGGGCTGGGCAGAGCAGAGCCAAGGGCTGACCAGCCAGAAAGGAGAAGAAGTGGGTTTTGGCCAGATGTCACACAGCCAGCCGCTGAAAGGCCAGGACCGATGTCTGTATTCTGGGCCTCACCCCTCAGAGAAGCCGGGAAAATCCTCAGGCCAGAGGCTTCCTGCGCTGCTGGCGGCCCCAGCTCCAGGGCTGAGGCTTCTGACCTCTCCTCTCAGGTGCGTTGCAGCTACCCAGACCCGTGGCGGAGAGCGTCCAGGCTGGCTGCCCGGCTCCCAGGCGTGCAGCCCTCTCCAGCCTTGCCCCTTCGGGATCTGAGTTGTCGGAGGCCCTGTTCTGCTCGGGGGCACCCAGGATGACCCCTGAAATGCAGTTGCCCCCTGAGCTGCAGCTGCCCAGAATGGGGATGCAGTCGATGAACAGTGGTGGCCACTGGTGCACGGCCGTTTGGGGCTGTCTTATGAGGATCAGCGCATCCACCCCTGAGCCCCTAGGCAGCCCTTCACAGGGGCCTGGCTCCCCAGGGGGGGGGGGCGGCTTGGAGAGCCACCTCCGGGGAGAGAGAGAGGCCCCTGCAGCAGGCTGGGGGTGGGGCGTGCCAAGAAAGCATCAGCTCGGACGGATTTGCTTTTGTGGCTCTTCAGGGTCTCAGGCGGCAGCTGCGACCATCTCACAGCCACAGGCCAGCTCAGTAATTGACGCCGCAGCCGGAACGGCACATCCCGGAGCCCGGCCAGAGCTGGGCTGATCATTATCTTGTGGCCCGGCCATCTCAGTAATGAGGCTGCCCCGCTGGCAGCCCCCGATGGCCCGACGCTTCCAGGAAAGGGGTGCCTGTCACAGGCCGGCCAGTCTGCGCCGCTGGCACTGTTCCTGCGAGCAGGCCGCCCTTCGGCGGGGCCACTCTGCCTCCAGCGTGACTCACTCATTTTTATTTCCTGGTACCCCCCCCCCCCCACCCCTCCAGCGGGGACTCACCAGTATTTAAGCCAAATTAGACCCCTTCCTACAGAGCTGGCTGCAGAGCGGTCACTAGGTGCCCTGACAGCCAAACAGGAGTCACTATGCCCCTCCCATTTGGCAGGCCACAGCTGCTCGGAGCCGGCCTTAGACTCCCTGCAGCTTCTGGGCAAAGGCAGGAAGGACACCGCTGGGGCTTCAGGGAGTCGGCGGCTGCCTCCGAGCTGCGCCCGCTCCTCTGGGAAGTGCTGGTCCCACGCTCTCACAGGCACTGGAGGACCGCGGGCCCGTAGGACCTGTTCCTGCGCACGCGATGCGTCCCGCCCTCCGACTGCCCTCAGGGCGTCTACATTTGGGAGACCCGCAGCATCTCCTGCTCAGCCAGGCCTGCCCTGCTTTGCAGGACATGGCACCAGTGCCCTCCCACCGTTCCAGTCGAACCCAGAGTCTCCCAGGGCTGCTCGTGGCAGCCCCGGACCGCCGATGCAGTGCGCCAGGAGCTGGCTAGCGCCAGCCCACAGGGCCAACGCCCCGTTCGCAGGAGCAGCCTGAAATCTGCCGTGATGGGAGCATCCACCACAGGGATCCGCACACACTGCCCATTAGCCCATCACCCAGGGAGCCAGCTGGTAAACACTTGCCAGCACACCACCCTGCCAGCTAGTCCTCCTGAAGCATTCGCCATGTCCTCCTCCACCTCCTGCCATCAGCCCCGGAGTCGAGGCCTTGCATGTCCTGCCCAGGCCACGCAGCATGCACTGACCCGGCGTCTGCTTCTGTCTCCAGCTCTTCATCTCAGAATGGGGCTTAAACTCAAAATAACTCCCTGCTTAGAGCCCTTGGAGACGCCCTTGGAGCTGAGGGGATAAGATGGATGCCTTTTCCAGGACCACAAAGCTCTTAGCATGCTGGTCCCCGCTGGCCCCTGTGGCCCTGCCATTTCGTGACCCTTCAGCCTCTACATCTCTTCATCACAGGAGCCCTGCATTCCTGGTGCAAGGCCGCCCAGCTCTGCCGAGAAGGCCATCGTCGCTGTCAGGTGCCAAGGAATTCTCTCCCCCTTCGGGAGCCCTCACCTGATGCCCGGGCTTGCGGACATTCCCCCGTCACACGCTGCCGGCCCTGTCCTCCGTTGCTGCCACTGACTTGGAATCGCTGTTCAGTGCCTCCCATCCTTGCTGGACTAAACTCCACAAGGGCAGGGACCATGACTGTCTCATTCGTGGCCAAGGCACCATCACCAGCGCCTAGGACACTGCCTGGCACACACGGGTACTCAGGAGTGAATGGGCAAGTGGTGTAGGACGTACAATTGTTCTGCCCCCTGATATCCTTGCTGCCAAGGTGCCGGAGGGAAGCAGAGATGGGGCCGCCAGGGGAGAGACAGGGCTGCAGGGGCACGGTGGCCTTGCTGGTGAGTGAGCAGCTTGCTCTCTGCAGCCGCATTCACTAGCTCCTGCCTATCCTTCCAGGCCCACGTGTGTGAAAGAATACACAAAGGGGAAGAAAAGGCATGACCTTCTGGAAGCCATGTGCCACGTACTCTCAGAAACCGTCCACGGACATGAACGCACCCAGCACATGCCACAGCAACAGCTGGAAGCGTGCACACGTGTGGCACAGAGAGGCGGTGGGACTCATCCCCTTGGCATGGGCCCTGCTCCATGCAGCGTGCACATGTGGGTTGCAATGCATGGCACACGTGTGCTGGGGCCACACACCGAACATGGTGGGAGTCCCCCCCAGCTTCTAACAGAGGACAGCTTCACAGTCGGAACTGAGGACCCTCCCTTGTGGACAGGTGTGCACATGGAGGATGCTCAGGGACACCCCGCCCCCAGCATGTGATGGGCAGATGAGTGGGCGGGGAGTGGCAGGACAGCTGTTGGGTTCGAAGAGCAGCTAACTGGCTGGCTGGTTGACTGACAGGCAAGCGCCACGGCTCCACTCTGACAGCTCCAAGGGGACTCGCAGTCCAGGCTGAGCTGACAGGGAACTACCCAGTTGAATCGTGGATCCTAATCACGGAGGTGAGGGAATGGAATCGCTAAACAAAACAAGTAGCGGTCAGACCTGTCAGGGGCACGTCAGCCGGAACGGCAAGATCCCCCCCGTCCCTCCCACACTGCGCTGGTGAGGAGGTGGCGCAGGGAATCTCAGCTGCTCCGAAGGTGGCCAGGGGGTAGGTGACCTGGTAGCTTCCACCCGAGGGCCTCCCTGTGCCAGCACTGTGCATCGTTTCATTTGCATATTTGCCGACCTGTAGGATGGGTATTTTTTATCCTATTTTATAGATGAGGAAACTAAGGTTCGGTGCAGTCAAGGGATTTGCCCAAGGGGTCTCTCTCTCTCTCTCCCCCCCCCCCACCTTGTTTAAAAAATATGGACCCCTTGTTAAAAGCTATGGAGTCTCCAGGCAAAGGGAGAGGCCAAACGCCTCCATGAGTTCAGTTTTCTCAGAGCAACTGGGGGAAGCCCATCCGCAGAGGCTGAGGCAAGAGGAGAGGGTCTGGCCTGACTCCTGCCTTCCCCAAGGTCCACGGAGCCACCTTCGGGTTCCAGGAGCCCCACTGCCCGGAACACCATCTCCCTGCCCTGCACCCTGGGCAGCAGAGGTGGGCAGGCGGTGGCTGAGTCTGGTCTCCAGGCTGTGACTGAGGCCCTAGCAAAGGATTTAATGAGTTGTATTTTCCTGTGAACACGAGCGAGAATTTAAGGCCCTTTGGTGAGGCTTCTTCCATCTGAATTCTGTGCTTTGAGTCCAGGCTGCCCTCTAATTGCTGAGTGTGTTTAAACTTTAGTTGTGCATCTAATCTGCATAAATTAACAATCTGCCCAGATGAAGGGAGCTGCTTACAATGAGGCAGAGGCTGATGTTGGGGGGGGAGGGGGGTGCCCCTCCAAAGGGCACAGCCTGAACTGCTGGGAGAAGAAAGAGCCAGAGGAGGTGTGGCCACTTCGAGGCCCCAGGCCCCAGGAGCAGGCTCGGGCCTGTGCCCCACCGATGGTAGTAGGGCCACCAGCTGGGTGTGTCAGCGTTCTGACCCCACAGACCTCACACAGTCCGGGTGGGGTGGACGGACCTTCAGCCAGGGCAGCTCCTGTCTGCATCCGGCTCCTTGGTTGGCAGCTGCCACCCAGACACGCAGACCCTCCCCAGGCTGCCAGGCTGAGCTGGAGACGTCACTGCCCAGGTTGGTGGGCTTCTGCAGGGAGGAGCCCAATGCCCATCCCCACCTCCAGGGCCAGCTCCCAGTCCAGGCAGCAGTGGCTTTTCTACAAGCATTTGTTGCGCTCCGGCTGTGTGCCAGGCATTGTGCCAGGCTCTGTCTGACACAGATGGACCCACACGGTCCCTCCCCCAGGAACATGGAGAACTAACACAATCTTGTTCCTGATGAGCCGAACCAACCCTGCAGGGGAAATGTTCCTCACTTCCTCCAGCCAGTCGAGCGCTCGTAAAGCCCCTGAGGTCACATTTCCCCTGTCATGAGTTGAATTGTGTCCCCATTGAAGTCCCAACCCCTGGCACCTGTGAATGTGACCTTATGGGGTCTTTGCAGATGTCATCAAGTTAAGATGAGGTCACTGGGGAAGACAACCAGGTGAAGTGGGGCTTAAATTGCCGCGAACCCAGGAACATCTGGGGCTGCCAGAAGCTAGAAGGGGCTTCAGAGGGAGAGGCCTGCTGACATCTTGACTGCAGACACCTGGCCTCCAGAGAGAATACGTTTTTGTTCTTTTAAGCTGCCAGTTTTGTGGGAGTTTGTTAGAGCAGCCCTAGGAAACCAATACGCCCCTGTGATGGTTATTTGTATGTGCAGCCATGGTGCCAGATGTTTGGTTAAACACCAATACAGATGTTGCTGGGAACGTATTTTTTTTAGGTGTGGTTAACATTTCAATCAGTAGCCTTTGAGTAGAGCAGACTACCCTTCATCATGTGGGTCAGCCTCATTCAATCATTTGAAGGCCTTTGGAGAAAGGACTGGGGTCACCAAGGGAGAAAGAATTCTGCCTCCATACTGTCCCCAGACTCAAGCTGTCGCATCAGCTCTTCCCTGGGTCTCCAGCCTCGGCCCGCCCTGCAGATGTTGGACTTGCAAACCTCCTAATTGCATGAACCAATTCCTTAAGATACATACCCTTCCATGTATATATCCTATTGGTTGTTTCTCTGGAGGACCTGACTAATCCAGTCCATTATTCAGAAACCTTCCGTACTTCCTACCGAGTGGGCCTGGCGGTTCCCTCAGGCTTTCTCCCCTGACCCCTGTGGGCAGCACACCCGCCCTGGCTGCGCTTTCTCCCGCCAGCACCCCTGCATCGCACCTTGTGGCTCACCCCTGCTGTATGTCCCCTCCGCGGACCCGCTGCGCAGGAGGCCTCTCTGTGGCACGCACGTGAGGCACAGGAGCAGCCGCGCTCTGACTGGCATGTGGACGGTGCAGAGCACGGCAACAGCCTTCATCCCACCAACTGCCAGGGCATCCGGGGTGGGACCGAAGCTTGGACTCGGGATCTCACACACGGGGGGCACCAAGACGCAGCGGGTGCCTCACTTCCAAGTGTCTCCCCCGGCTCAGGCCGGCCTGAAACTCCTGAAGCTTCCTGGCCTGATGGGCAGCCTAAGTGGACAGGCGAGTGTGCTCACAGGTGGGTGTGGCCACACGGGCTCACCCCTGAGAAGATGTGGACATGGAGCAGGAGCCAGGGAAACGCAGCTCGGTCCAGGAAACCCCGGGGATCCAAGGAGCAGGAGTCTGAGGTTCCGCCCAGGGCAGGGATTCAGACTTCTACCCACACCCAGGTGCGCCTCCTGGGCCTTCAGTTCTCCCCTCTCTGTCCCTCCCTGTGGGCCTGGCTCCTCAGGATGGCCCTGCCTTTCCCCAGGGCACAGTGTTCAGAGTGGCAGGACCCTCTCCCCACGGCCTGCCAGGGCCTGGAGCTGGGATTTGAGCGACCAGAATAGCAGTCATTCCCCCTTAAACAGGTTCCCGGGCTCCAGAGACACGCCGAGCCCTCTCTAGGCACTCGGTCCCTGTGTGGACCCCTGTCCGTGTCACGTGTCTACACACACTGGCACCAAGGAGTTGGAGTTTTTGAGTTGAACCCAGCGAGCCCTCCCTCCTGTGACTCGCAGGGCAAGGGACCCTCCTCTCCCACTGCTCGCCTGCCAGTGAGGCCCTCTCCCAGCTCTGCTCCAGGCCCAGGCTGCACCGTCTAATTCCAAGCACTGGCTCTGCACACCCTCGTCAGCCCGTGCCTCCCCTAGGCAGGTAACCAGGAAGCTTTTCAGCCAAACACTCGGAAGAAAACCCGTGAAGAGTTCACCATGTGGAAGCCACTTGACGGTCCCCATCACTCACACCTTGTTTGTCCTCACTGATGCTAACTCTTATTGTATTGTGCATATTCTAACTGCTCTACGTAGGTCATCTATCCAGAAAGAGAGAGTGGTTGTTTATTTATTTATTTATTTTTTGCCCAAGTGCAGGGGGATGGTTAATGTTACGTTGAAAAGAGGGGACGGGTAACTCAGATATTGCAAGTGGAGTGTACATGTCTGGCCTTGGGATTCCCCTGTCCTAGGGTGGAGGTGGGGGGATGGGAAGTGAGCGTGGCAGCATTGGCATTGGGTGGACAAGGGGGCGAAGGGTCACGGCTTGTGTTGCTCAGAAAACCCAGTTTTATACCTGGGTTGCATGCTTATTTGGGGGTTTGGGGGGGGCTGATCGTGATTATATTGGGGTCAGCCCCCTCCCTCCCCCCCCCCCCCGCCCCCATTCTGTAAGTCCCCCTGGCACCAATTCTGCTGGCTCTTGGTGACGATACTGTTCCTTCCTTGTGGGTGCTGCAAAGGCAATCCCGCCTTCCCTGGGCTCGCTCTCCGTGGAGCTGTCCGGGGTGCTGAAGTGCAGACCCCCAGTGTCAAGATGCCCAAGGTCCTGGCCTTCCCTCCTTGAGAGCTGGGTGGTCTTTGCTTCAGCCTTTATGCAATCGGTGCGTGGAAGAGCAGGTCCTCCCTGGGTAAGGAGCACGGGGCCTCTGCTAGGGGAGAGCCCATTACATTTCCTTTGTTAAAATTCGGCCTTGATCCCAAAGGGGCCACTTTATCCCAAAGGGCCAGTCTTTGTCCAGCACGTTGCCCTGAGTCGAAGGGTTTGGAGCATAGAGCTTGTGGCACATACAGTCTCCCCTAGGACCTGTTGTTGGCTTTTCCGCAGACAGTTTTTCTTTACAAAGGAGGCCATTGCAGCCGGGTGGGCTTTGTTAAACCAAAGTGGCCAAAGGTCCGGAGACTCGCCCAGAGCTAGGCTCTGTCCGGCTAGAATGTTTTCTCCAGCCTATGCCCAGGGCTCTGGCCCTACCAGCCTCCGAGTGGGCCAGGCTTGGACACACCTGTCCAGTCTGCACAGATAAAATGGGACAGGCCCCACAGCCCACCTCCCTCCGGGCTGTGGGGACAGTGCAGGTGGGAGGCCACAGCCATAGGGGCTGCAACCTCAATAAACACGTTGTCATCGAGTCCACCAGCTGGCAGGATGCCTTTTGTCCGTGGCTCCTCAGCCCCACTCTTGGCCAAGCCTGGCATGACTCATTTGCTCCAGAAAAGGAACATAAATAAGCGCCATCGTACCTTGACAAGTTGACAGGGCTGACAAGCAGAGTAAATTCCTGTGTCTGAAACTGAGCAGGAGAGGTGGTTTAGCAGAGCCAGCTGCCATCACCAGAAGAAAATAATTAAGGAAACCCGGCAGTGTGGAGGGGAACCGAGTGTGCGGCGGGCCCCTTCTGGAGAAGGGCTCTGTGATCATCGGCTGCCAGAAGAAGCAGCGTGTGCCAGAAAAACTGAGCCCGGGAGGCTCACGCTGGGGGTGGCTGCCACGAGGAGGGTGGAGGGGGCAGCGAAGGGAAGCAGGATCTGGGCTGAGAAGGGGCCCCCGGCAAGGGGCTCGATTCTAAAGGCTCCCATCTCACAGTCAGGCACCCCCTGATCATACCCCGTACCCTCAGGGGTGCAACCACTTCTGCTTGGAGCTGCTCCCCAGCCTCGTGGAAGAGTCCGGAAGGCCTGTTGCAGAGCTCGCCCACCTCCACACACCTACGCACCTAGCCTTGGCAATGCTCAGGAAGGCGGACACTCCGCCCTTTGCCCAGGGAAGGGCACGCCCCTGTTCTGAGCCCAAAGGGATCAAAGAGAAATACTGCAGCAGAAGAAGGATGCAGCGTGCCAAGTTCCACCTTCGTTCCCACCTCTCTTGGGACTTGAGAAAGGCCCCAGCAGGCTCAAGGATGTCAGGCTTTCAGTCCAGGGCGACCTCGGGGACCCCCGATTGCTGATAAGTGAAGGAGACACGTGGGCACATCCTCAGCCTGACCAGTAGGAGGCCATGGCCATTGCAGTGGCTGAACCTGTACAGCAACCTCAGAGACGCGAGTGCAGTTTGGGGGTCAGGGACAGAGGACCTGGGCGTCCTCTCACTAGCTGGGCTCCCGCCACTGGACCTCTGCGAAATCCTCAGAGACGTAGGGGAGGTGCTTGGGCCTCCAGAGCACCCACCCCAGGCAGCCGCCAGACTCGGCCCACGTGCGTGAGGGGCGGTGGTTCTGATTGTGACTGGCTCTGGCAGAGCCTCAGAGCGGGAGGGGCCGCTGAAGTCTCCCTGGCCAGCAGGGATGGGCGAAGGAAGCCCAGACTCCTAAATAAGTTCCCCCGAAGGAGTCCTCTTGTCCTTCTGGGACATTCCCCAAAACAGACCAGGCCTGCTACGAGGCAGAATCGTCTCCTCCGGCCAAAGGCTCGCCTCCCCAGTGCTTGTTATCCTGGGTGAGCCCAGCCTCAGCCCCGGCAAAGGGCCTCCCTGGTGAGCAGAGGGGACACCTGGAGTGTGGCCAGGGATACGCTGCTCTCCCTCCATCTCCCCCAGCCACCAGTGAGTGCTTGCTGGACACTGTGCCTGGGCGCTGCTCGGCCCTTTGGAGGAGAGCGGTATGTGGTCAGCTCACCCCCAGGGCCCCAGGGCCAGCTGCGAGGCCAACATCGCAAAGTGGACGGCTCAGTTAGGGGCCTTCCCAGAGGGAAGCGGGGAGACCCCAGTCCAAGGAGAACGAGTGTGTTCCAGTCCCGGGCCAGGTGTGTGCAAAGGTGTGGGTGCAGGTGTGTGGTATTCCAAGTACGGAACGTCCACGTGGACTACAGCCGGGCAGAGCCAGCAGGACATAGAACATGGACGGCCTTTCTGAGGGGCCCTTTTCCCTCCGATGTGGGGACAGGGTGACGGGGGAAGTGGGCTGTGAGGTTTCTGGATGCTCCACTGGGCAGGTGTGCGGCACGCTTGGGCAGGGCGCTTGTCCAGACCTTCCAGGCCACATTAGGAGGTGGCAGCCAGGGGGACCAAGTCTTCCCTGCGCCCCCATTTTCCAAGTGGCTAGGGGAGAGGGGCCCCTCCTGCACCCCCCCTGCACTGCCTGTTTATGGAGCCTACCCCACGTGCCCTCCCTTCGGGGCACCCACAGTCAGGAGCCCATAAGCAGGCCCCTGGGAACCACGGGGTTCTTCCACCCGCTAACACTGTGCTCTCTGCTTGCTTTTCAGGAGTCAAGTTCAACATCAGGCTACAGCAGCCGCGCGACGTGAGTCCTGATAAATCTCGGCACGGGCTGCTTGGGGAAAGTTGGCGAGGGCCGGGAGGGAAATTTGGAGCTCACATGAAACCCATTCTTGGAAAGAAAAATGTGTCCGGTCCTTCCCGGGAGCCCTGGGAACAAAGCCCGGGGCTTTGGGCCATGAATTTCCCTTTCCCATTGGATGGCCGCTGTGGAGTGTGCTAATTGACTCAGTAAATCTGAGCCGGCCTCCTTCAGCCACCGGCTCCCCAGCCCCTCCCGCCTCGCTAGGCCGGGTTCCTGGGAGGCCTGCGCCATCTGGTGGCCAAAATGACACTTGCACCTCAGGCCACGGCCAGCTGAGAGGAGGACCACAGAGAGGTCACATCCTGCAGGGTCAGCCATCTCCCTCTCCCTCATCTTAGACACGCCCCTGTCACAGAGCGGGCGGGGGCCGGGCATGGCGAGGGCCGGCCTGGGTGACCCTCAGGGCCCAGCTGTCCTGTCCCACCCTGGTAACCATTTCTCTTCTTGCTGCAGGACTTCCCGCCGGGCAGTCCCCAGGATGGCGTTGCTAAGGCCCCCACCGAGAGGGTCGCCAGGGACGTGTCCAGCCAGGCGCCCAGAGGCCTCCGCCTCCTGGGGCCCGACCCACCTCCAGGCCACCTGAACGCGGGGGCCCGTCTGCGGCCCCGGCAGCGCCGCCGCCGGCTGCTGATCAAGAAAATGCCCGCGGCGGCGGCGGCGGCGGCAGCCATCCCGGCCAACAGCTCGGCCGGCCCCGCTGTCCGGCCGGCCCCGCGGGCCCTGGACGGCCGCTGGGTCCGCCTGCACCAGAGGCAGCAGGAGCGCAAGCGGGTGATGGGGGAGGCGTGCGCCAAGTACCGCGCCAGCAGCAGCCGCAGGGCCGTCACGCCCCGCCACGTGTCCCGCATCTTCGTGGAGGACCGGCACCGCGTGCTGTACTGCGAGGTCCCCAAGGCGGGCTGCTCCAACTGGAAGCGGGTGCTCATGGTGCTGGCCGGGCTGGCCTCGTCCACCGCCCACCTCCAGCACCACACCGTGCACTACGGCGGCGCCCTCAAGCGGCTGGACGCCTTCGACCGCCAGGGCATCCTGCACCGCCTCCGCACCTACACCAAGATGCTCTTCGTCCGCGAGCCCTTCGAGCGCCTGGTCTCCGCCTTCCGCGACAAGTTCGAGCACCCCAACAGCTACTACCACCCTGTCTTCGGCAAGGCCATCCTGGCCCGGTACCGGGCCAACGCCTCCGGGGAAGCGCTGCGGACGGGCTCCGGCGTGCGCTTCCCCGAGTTCGTCCAGTACCTGCTGGACGTGCACCGGCCGGTGGGCATGGACATCCACTGGGACCACGTCAGCAGGCTCTGCAGCCCCTGCCTCATCGACTACGACTTCGTGGGCAAGTTTGAGAGCATGGAGGACGACGCCAACTTCTTCCTGAGCCTCATCCGCGCGCCGCGCAACCTGACCTTCCCCCAGTTCAAGGACCGGCACTCGCAGGAGGCGCGGACGACCGCGGGGATCACCCGCCGGTACTTCGCGCAGCTCTCGGCCCCGCAGCGGCAGCGCGCCTACGACTTCTACTACATGGACTACCTGATGTTCAACTACTCCAAGCCCTTCGCTGACCTGTACTGAGGGCCTGGCGGCTGCCCGTGGGCACCCTGCCCACCACTCACCCATGTCCGAGGGGCATGGTTCCTGAGCCAGGAGCCGCGATGTACCCAGAACAACGGGGCTCCGAGGACGCGAGGACCTGTGGCTGCTGCAGGCCCTGGTGGGGACAGAGGCCCAGGCTGTGGGTGAGGACCCTGGCCCAAGTCTCATAGCCGGTTCCTTCCTTCTTGGCTGAAAGGAGGAAGATGTGGAGGGGTGCGAGCTGGACACCCAGGAGTCCCAGCTGCCCGCACCCCAGCTCAGCCAGGAGTCAGGATGACCAGGAAGCCTGAGGCCCGAGGATGAGGGCCCGGTGGTAAAGGATCTCCTGCAGTCCCTTCGCCATTGCCTTGTACCAAACCACATGGTTTGCCGCTTTTCTATGACCCAGGAGGAGGTTCCAAATAAAGCACATGGTTTCCAGAGCAGCAGTGTCTACGCGCTGTGCGTTGGCGTGGGAGCACGAGCCCCTTCCCCGGGCTGTCGGGGGCCCTTTCCCCCTCCTCAGAGCAGCCAGAGCCACGCGCCCGCAGGCCCGGTTGCACGGAAGTCCAGGGCAGGAGTGGCCCGTGTGTGTGTGTGTGTGTGTGTGTGTGTGTGTGTGTGTGTGTGACAGGAGGCGCTCGCAGCAGCTTCCACTCAGGACCAGCTCCTCACACGCAGGCCTCCGAGGCCAGCACTCGGTTAACTGGGTCCTCCTGGCTCAGTACCAGCACCCTCGTCTGTAAAAAGATAGACCTGTTCCCACGGAGGCCCACTGTCTCTTCTTGTCGGTGCACTTTGTGGGGGCCCCCTGAGGACCGCCAGGGCAGTGACGAGCTCTTTGGGCACGCTGCCATTCGGGGCTGCCCCTGGGCTTGTGGCAGTGCACCTGGGTCCCGGTGGGTGTGGCATGGCCGGGCAGGGAGTAATGCCATCCCTGGCTTTCCGAACCTCTGGGCTAAAGCAGAGCTTTGGACCCAAGCTGCCATCGGCAGAACCTTGACCCTGGCCTTGATCCCTGGCTCCATTCACCTGACAAGACCACCTCAGAGTTGTCAGGATCGTCTTCCCCTGGGTGAACCAGGTCTGGGGAAGGGGGAGGAGAGGCTGTAGAGAAAACCTATCCAAAAGCATACCTTTTCACACACAGGAATGGTTCCGAACTTGTCAGGAGCCAGGGTGACTCCTGGAAGGTCTTGGAGAACGTGTTTGCTGGAGCTTTGAGTTGGGCGTGCCTGTGGCTGCTGTGGGTCTTGTTTGTAATGGGAAGTGCTGCCTGACTCTTTCTAGGCATCGGTGGGTCTGTCCGTCTGCCTACCTTTGGGTCTCATTCCTGTCTCTCAGGAGTATGCTGCTTGCCCTTCCTGGCCCCCCTGTGGTCTCTGTGGATCTCCCCAGGAGTCTGCTCTCAATCTCTTCCCACTGGCTAGGGGAGATGCTGCTGGACCCTAAGAAGGAGACCCTGAGGTCCCCACGGTGGGACACCCTGCTGGATCCCACCCTGGACTGCAAGGCTCACACTGGCGTGAGCCGCTCCATCTCCCTTTCTGCCTCCAACATGGGCTCTGGAAACTTACAAAGGCGGAACAAGGAGTTGAGGCTGCCACCTGCCTGTTCAGGCCACATGCATCCAAGAACCCTGAGCAGGGTGAGGCTTCCCCTCAGGTTCCAGCTGGAATGGCCTGGGCCAGTGGTCGGCAACCTCATTAGTCAACAGAGCCAAATATCAACAGGACAACGATTGAAATTTCTATTGGGAGCCAAGTTTTTTAAAACGTAAACTTCTTCTAACGCCACTTCTTCAAAATAGACTCGCCCAGGCCGTGGTATTTTGTGGAAGAGCCACACTCCAGGGGCCAAAGAGCCGCCTGTGGCTCGCGAGCCGCAGTTTGCCGACCACGGGCCTGGGCCATCTGACAGAAGGAACCCAGAGCGCCAGGGAGGAGGCTGTGGTCAGGACCTGAGGGTGTGGGAGGCAGGAAGGTAGATGCTGAGAGCCCAAGAGACTGACCCACCGGTACCTTGGCCAGGGCCAGAGCAGTGTAAGAGGAGGCGGGGAGGGCTAACGAGGGCCCAGAAACAGCTGTCCCCGGGCTGTGTGCCTGCAAAGTCAGACAGAATTCACGATGCAGAAACAGGGTCTCTGGTCACGGGTGCATTGGCCAAGCCTGAAGCAGTGTCACTGGCCATCAGCTCAGCGCGGGGACACCTGGAAGCCCAGTGGGGCTGTCTGCAGCTTAGAGACAACCAGGATTGCCCTGAGACCATCCTCCCACAGTGTGAGCATGTGTGAGTGTGTGAGTGTGTGAGTGTGTGTGTGTGTGTGTGTGTGTGTGTGTGTGTGTGTGTGTTGGGGGGTAGGAAAAGACATCTTTACTTGTGTCATCTCTCAGACACAACCAGACCTGCGTTGGGCAGATATACACACACAACACATCCATCAAAGAGGGGGTTTTCCTTCTGGGTGATAACAGGGGACACAGACCTGGCTCCCAGCATGACCGCCAGAGGCCCAGTCCTGAGACCTCACCCTGAATCCACTGAGGTGGTTTTGGACCCAACTCCAGCCTCTAACCCCAGCCTCAAGCCTTGTATAGCCCTAGGGCTCAGGGGCAGTGGAGTTAACTACCAATACAGGAAAGTGTGTGGTGTGTGTGTGTGTGTGTGTGTGTGTGTGTGTGTGTGTGTGTTTTGTGGGTACCTGGGCTAGAAGAGTGGATGGGTGAGTATGTGAGTCTATGTATATGTCTGTGTGTCTGTGTCTCCATGTGTGTGTCTCTATGTGTGCATCTGTATGTCTGTGTGGGTGTGTCTGTGAGGGTATGTGTGTGTGTGTGTCTGTGTAAGTGTCTGGGTGTGGGGTTGAGCATGTGAGTCTCTATGTGTATATGTGTGTGGCGAGGGTTAGGGTGAGGTGTGGTAAGTGTCTGTCTTATGGGTATCTGTCTGGGGTGAGGGAGTGTGTATGTGTGTGAGCCTGTATAATGTGTCAGGGTTGGGGGGGACTTGGACAGTCCTCACCCTCCTCTCTGGGACCATCTTGTGCTGCCCATCCCTGCCCTATTTCATCTGCTTCCCACTTTGTGGGTATAGTCTGGAGGGAGGGCTGTCTGGGTCAGGGTCCTCCCAGAGGTCAAGCGGCCGACCACGTGGGGACAATAACCACTGAACCCCCAGTGCCCTTCCCCTGCCTCTCTGGGGCAGCCCACAGTGGCGTCCCTGCCGGGCCTTTGCCTCAGAGCAGCTCAGTCCTCCTCAGACATGAGCCTTGCTCTCTGAGTGATGAAGAGGACAGACGAGGGTCCTCCTGGCGCCTGTGGGCTCTAGGAGACCTGAAGTCCTCCGGGGAGATGAGATCTGAGATCCCCCAGGTAGTCAGGTGTGACATTCAGGCGCCTTGGGCCTCCAAGACACAGACAAACCCTCCTACTCCCCACTGTGTGGGCTTGGCCTCCCACACAGCGAGGGGCCCAGGACAGAGGTAGGCAGGCAGTGGATGGAAGGACAGTCCTTCAGCACCCCTCCCCTCCCATGTGCCCATTTCAACCTTGGAGTTGTGCCCCCTGGCTGGGGAGTGGGGCCCTGGAGCCTCAGGAGAGGCCTGGGGCTGGCAGGCGGTCTCCCCTCGCTCCCCCCACCCCCATCCTTAGCTTATCATCTCTGGGGGCACCTGTGGCTCATCAAGGGACTTTCCTCCTGGTGTCTCCTCCCCACTCCACCCAGTGCAGCAGGACCTGGAGCTGGGCACAGGGAACTTCGTCTGACCCATGGGCACAGGAATGGACCAGGAAGGTTCCCAGGAGCTGGGGGCAGGCAGTCTGGGGCTGAGCGGGGCTGAAATGATCTGTCGTCCTCTTGTTGGGGACCCTGTGTTGATGGGTACAATGACCTGGATGAGGAATAAACTGGCACCCTTGGGGAGCTGTGGGCTTGCCCTAGTGTGGGGAGAGGAGGGAGGGAGTTGGCCATGGCCGCCCTCTTAGAGAAGTGGGCTCCATGGCCCACTCACCCATGCTGGAGGGGAAAGTAAGGGCGAGTGAGAGCCCTGAGCTCTGGTCCCTCTGGGTGGCCTAGTCTGGCCTGGCCTAGCGATGAGGTCCACGTTGCTCCCAGACTCTTCACCCTGCCCTTTGCACAGCAGTCTCAGCTGTGATATGGTGGCCAGGAGCCGAGGGTGGCCAGGGCTCCGGTGGGGCTGGGACCACCTAGGAGGAGATGCTTCTGCCCCTCCCCCACTGCTGTGGAGGGGTGGGGGAGAAGACTCCAAAAGTTCAGCTGGGGGCTGCTCCCCAGAACACTTGAAGCCTAGGACAAGGGTCAGAGGTCAGAGGTCAGGGGTCAGAAGTGAGTCATTTCAAACCGAGGAGGCCTAGAGTGTACCAGCCTAAACCAAGCGCTCAGGACAGTGGGTGCTGTGTTGGCCTCGCCCATGCACTACCTGGTAGACCTCTCCCAGCAGCTCTGATTGTGCCTGCCTTGTCCTGCTCCACAGGCGAGGGGACAGAGATGCACAGGATAGCACCTGGAGCTGGGATCCACCCAGCGGTCGGGCTGTGACCCCTTCCCTCTGGTGGCTGCCCAAGGCCTCATCCCCTGGGCATCTGGGCGATCCAAGGGAGGGGGGAGGCGGAAGCAGGCCTCCACCGGCAGAATCACCGCTGGCCACCAGGGGGTGCTAAGACCTCACTCCTTAGCAGCGGCCTGGGTATCCCCGGCCACCCCACGAGGTGGCAGCAACACCCGGACTGTGTAAGGCAAGGAGGAGACACTGTGACTGAAGACCCTCTCTCCCTCCCAGCCACGGGGTCACCCGCACGGTACCTCTCCAGCTGTCTCCGGGCAAAATCCAGAAGTCATTCTGGAACCAGCTCCAGAAAAGCCACCTGCCCTCACCCAGCAGCCCTCACCCTCACCTGGGCCCCGGGGGAGCCAGAACGCCCCAGGAAGGTCTCCCCTGCACAGACTGGTTAGCAGGGAGGACACAGTGTCCCCCAGGGGTGTGTGGGGAGCTGCCATCGCCCGTGCTGGCTTCACCACCCTCTTCCGCAAGCTAGACCGGGGTGCATCCTGACCCACCTTTCCACCTTGCACACTGCTCCTTCCTTCTCTCTCCCAAGGCAAACCCCTAGGGGGCAGACCCCTCCGGCCCGCTCCCCACGCTGCAGGAGGCACGGGCTCCTCCCAGCCACGGGGTCACCTCATGCTCGCAAACCTCACAGGGCCATCAGCAGCCTCCACTCTCCATGAGGGGGACATAGGCCTTCTGTGACCTCAGCCACAATACGCACACGCTGACACAGGCACAGACACACAAGACATGCCCCCCCCCCCCCCACACACACACACAGGCACACACCGATGCACACATACCCACCCTCACAAATACACATCCAGACCCAGAGACACATCCACGGATACAGATACAAACATACGTGCAGATACATGCGCACACTCATGAGACACACACCCGCACACTCACACAGACGTCCCCAGCAAGGTGCGCAGCGAGTGGTGTGTTTCTGACTGCGGTGAAGTACACGGGGAGGGCCGGAAAGCCCCTCACTGCGTGTGAAAGGCACGCGCCTTCTGCACCTCCCGTCCCCGGGTCTCCTCGCTGCCCTTTCGGAGGTCAGCCCTCCGCTCCCTCTTGGATCCCCAGCCCCACGTCTCCTCCTCAGGAACATCACTCACGCACTGCTCGGTCGTCAGACTTCCCCAGCAGGACCCCTCTTCAAAAAGAAAAAGCGTTAGCCCCATCCCCTCCATCGCTTGCCCCCTTCTTGCACATGTCATTCTCCCTGCCCCTCAGTGAATCCTTTTGTCCCTCTCCAGTGCCCACCTCTTCACCCAAGCCACTTCGTCTCCGGCCTAGGCTCCCAAAGCAATCATAAGAAGGATGGCATTTACCGGTTTACCAGGTACTGTTCTAAGCATTTCATGCATAGAAATCCTCATCGCAGCCCCGTAAGGTAGATATAATTATGCATCTCCATTCCATGCACACGAGGAAACTGATACACAGGTGAAGTGATTTGCCCAAACTCACATAGCTATTAAGAAGATGCTCTGCCCTGGCTGGTGTGGCTCAGTGGATAGAGCGTCAGCCAGGTTCGATTCCAGTCAAGGGCACATGCCCGGGGTTGTGAGCTCGATCCCCAGTGGGGGGGGGGGGGGGGCGTGCAGGAGGCAGCCGATCAATGATTATCTCTCTTCATTGATGTTTCTATGTCTCTCTCCCTCTCCCTTCCTCTCTGAAATCAATACAAAAATTATTTTAAATTAAAAAT
This sequence comes from Cnephaeus nilssonii, assembly GCF_951640355.1. NCBI lineage: Eukaryota > Metazoa > Chordata > Mammalia > Chiroptera > Vespertilionidae > Cnephaeus > Cnephaeus nilssonii. Next base: position 34,197,080 of record NC_137091.1, read on the forward strand.
TAAAAGAAGTTGTTCCAACTGACATATCTCCAGGAGGGCTGGGCGATGGGAAGAGGTTAACCAAAGAATTTAGATGCATATATGCATAACCAGTGGATACAGACAATAGTGTGGTGAAGGCCTGGGGTGGGGCAGGGACTGGGAGGAAGGGGACATCTGTAATACTGTCAACAATAAAATTTTAAAAAGTTATAAAAGAAACTGACAAATGTTAAAAGAAAAAAGATGTTCCAAGATTCAAACCCTGGTAGTTTGGCCCTGGTGTCCACCGTGCTATTCTGCTTCTCAGAGATGACCTCGTTCCAGACCTTACAGGCAAGTCATGTCCCATAGACACGTCCTCTTCAGCCTTCTGTTGGATTCAAAGACACCATCATCCTACACCCGTGTCTGCCCCCAACCCCATCAGATCATGCCTGTTGCCTGCCCGCTAACCTGCCTGTCACCTGGCACAGCCTGACTGTGTTCTGTGACTGTCCTCTGTATCTGCCTGTGTCTGGGTCAGCCTGTCAACCTGGGTGGGTGGTGGTTGCCAGGGCTACAAGCCAGGCCTCTCCCTGTGGTGCAGAGGCTGGAGCAGGAGGGTGGGGGTGGAGCCCAGGGCTGCTGAGGCCTGGAACCTGCTCCTGGGAGACCCAGGTGCCCAAAGGGTAATTCCCACAGGCCTAGGGGAGAGAACCCAGCTGGGCAGGATGGGGCAGGGTGGGCGAATGCAGGCCAGGAAGGAAAGCTACATTCTTACTCACCAAGCCGATGTGCTGAATTTTACTTTTCCTTTTATTTATTTCTGCTTCTTAAATCCTGTTTCTCTCCCCGAGGCATTTAATCTATTATTTAACATTGGATTGTGCGATTGAAACTCCCAGGCAAATTGAAAATTATTTGTGTTTGAGGTTTCAGGCGTGAGGCTGAGGCAACCAATTCTGGGAGATCCAGGGAACCTGGGCCCAGGTGCAGAACCCGCCGCTCTGCTCCTCGGAGGGGCTGGGCAGAGCAGGCGGGGGCAGGGGGCTCAGGCCCCGCGGGCTCAGGCCGCCTCCGCGCAGGCCTCTCGCACTCAGAGCCCCCGGCTCAGGGGTCATTAATCTCCATGCAGCATTGCACTGGGGAACTGTCGCCCAAGCCTCCCACTGGCCAAAGTCCTCGCAGGCGGAACAGGTGCCATCAGTCACCCTGGCCCGATGCCCACCCTGGGGGAAAGGCCTCAGCCACAGGAGAATTAATGACGTGGGACAGGGGCCCACCATCATTTTCCGGGGGCTGGGCTCTCCGTGGAATTGCAGTCAGCGTGGTTCCCTAATGGGGTCCTAAGCTAACCGAGGGGGATGGGAACTGGGTGGGGCTCAGGGTGGGGCTGAGGGACCTGGCCTGGGGAGCACAGACCCCAACTGGGTATTTGAGGGCCCCAGGGCATGTGACTTTGTAAGGCTGGCTCCCAGCTCACGACTCAGGACCATCCCTGCGTCGGAACAGGCTGGAGCCCAGGGCAATGGGCGCAGACACGGTGTGGACCGGCGGCACATATGTGCAGGCTGCTGGGACAACAGATGCCGGGTCAAGTAGGGCCTCACAGGCCACGCTAAGGAGCTTGGATCTGGTGCTAAAAGCGAGGGGAGTAGTGATCACAGCTCCATACCTAAAAGGGTCCACATCGAGGCAGGGAGGCCAGAGCTTGCATCCACTTCACATTTTCTGAGTGGCCATATGTGGCAGGTGTTGTGCTAGGCACTGAGGACCTGTGGTGATGGCACGTGTGTGTGTGTGTGTGTGTGTGTGTGTGTGTGTGTGTCCAGCCCGAACCAGGGCTCAGCATCAGGAGGACAATGAGGCTGAGGGAAGAGCATGTGCAAATGTCCTGCGGTGAAAGGTTGGGTGGCCAGGTGAGGGGCGGAGGAAGGTCGCCGGGGCTGCAGCAGAGGGGATGCAGTGGGTGCCGTGATGCACCACCCAGACCCCCTTCAGGAATGAGGGACTTGCAGGCTGGAGTGCTGCTGGTGCAGGTCTCTGCCGCCGCCCCCTTCGGGGATTGCCCTGGCTCACTCGCCGTCACAGCACAGCCAGTGTCCTCTCCCACCAGTTCTGAAGGGCCACCCGGCTTCAGAGCTGCATGTGGTAGAAAGAACAATGGCCCCTGAAGATGCCCTCCTCTTAATTCTAAGAATGTATGAATATGTTAGTTTACATGCCAGCGGGGATTTTTCCCCATATGCTTAAGGATCTTCAGACGGGGCGATTATCCTGGCGTATCCAGATGGGCATCTGTAATCACGGGAGTGCTTATGAAAGGAGAGGGTCAGTCAGAGAGAGATGGGACCATGGACACGGAGGTCAGAGTGATGGACGGAAGGATCTGCGAACCAAGGAAAGAAGGAAGCCTTAGGAACTGGAAGAGGCGGGGAAACCTGTCTTCCTAGGCCTCCAGAGGGAATGCAGCCCATTGTAGACTTCTGAACTCCAGGAGAGCAAGATAGTGAATTTGTGTTGCTTTGTGTTGTGGCTGGAAACTGATACACCATCAGAGCCCAGCTTCTTCCCCTGCCTCATCCTGCGTTCCTCCCTTCCATTCCACAAGTGTAGGTCCTGGGAGCCTCCCTAGCAACCTGTTGCACGGTAATGAGTTCTGCTCCCCCCGGGAGCCGCACGTACAGCCCTGTGCGCCAGGGAGTCTGAGGAGGCAGGTGCAGGGGCAGGGCCGAGGAGCAGGTTCACCCACCTACTCTGCCAGCCACGGCTGCAGGTGGGGCACAGGCCGCCCCTGTCACAGGTGACCCGCAGCTGCTCACACGTGCACCTTTGGTGGCCTGGGATGGTGTGCCCAGGCAAGGAGATGCAGTGCTGAGGTCCTTGAGAACTACCAGGGACAACACATCGGCAGCATTAGATGGCCACTGCTACTGACTAACACTTTGAGAAAAGGGAACAAAAGGCTGAGAGCAGTGCAGAGCTGGGTGAAAGCCAGGGGGGCCTGTGGTACACAGATGGAGGTCTCCCCCCGTCCTGTAGCAAGAAGGCGGACAAAGCTAGGACCCGGGAGCAACCAAGTTCCAAAGAAAGTCAAACTCAGCCTGTGCAGGTCAGCTGAGCCAAGGTCATGCTCTGGTGGAGAGAGTGACACCCTGACCGTTCCAATGGGATGTCTGGGTTGATGCACCCCAAGCTGTAAATCCCTAGAATGCCTTGAACCCTCTGAGCCTACCGAGGTGGCCCTTCTCCCCTATGAAGGGTTAATGGCCCCCATTCCTTGAAGAAGTGGGAGGTCTCTGCTCTGTGAGACAGTGTGCAGCCCCTCCAGGATCTGCCCCCACCTCCCCTCTGGCCCCTGGACCACAGCACCGCTGGGGAAGGAAGAGCTGCACCTGGTAGGACAAGAAAGGGACTCCAGCCCAGAGGAGCCACAGCACCTACAGCCCTCAGGTACCGGCAGGGCCAGGTGAGCACAGGTGGGACTGGATTCGGAAGGTGCTTGGTCGCAGGTCAGGCAGGGACTGTGTTGGGTAGGCACGTAAGGTTGAAATGGGTTGGTGAGCTTATTGACATGAGAGCACTTTCCTGGGGTAAGGGGTTCAGTATGCTGGCAAAGACTACTGCTAGGAGATGGTGCAAAAGTGCTGCTAGGATGGGTTCTAGAAGCATGGGGAAAGGAATGGCCCGTGCTGTTAGAAATGCTGGGGTTTCTGTGTTAGATGGTAGACATGCTCTGCGAAGTGGACGTGCTGAACTGAGTGTGCACGGAAGGCCGGGAAGAACGGAAGAGGAGCATGGTCTTCCGGAGGGTCTGGCAGACACACCGGTTATCAAACCCAGCGTCACTAAGAGGGTAGGTGCCAGCTCGCTTCTGTAGGTCAGAGCTAAGGCAGAAGAGACTCTCCTGGCAGATGTGAGGGCAGTCCTCCCCATAAAAAAATATTTGTGATTCCTTGCCCGGTTTACTGAATGAACTTTGAGCCCATTTTCAGGCCAGGAACCCAGTGGCTGAAGGAGAGGTAAGCTCCCAAGATGAACCTGAAACCCAAACGCACATGTGATTCGAATAGACATACTTAGTAGTTGACCAAGGAGACCTGGACTGGCTGGATACCCTGCAGAATATCATATCGGTCATGTTTCAATAACCTCACGCTAACCAGAATGAATGAGCAAGAAGTGGGCCTTCGGAAGACCCGGGCACTGCAGAGCGTGGAGGGCAAGCCAGTGGCGTTTCAGGAGCCCGTCATGTCAGGAAAACGCTGAGGAGCTGCAGCGGCCTGGAGCAACTACAGTAAAGGACAAATCCTGGCATCTCGCACCTCCCGCCTTGTAGAGGGAAGCCGTGGCTGGAGGCCTCTTTGGGTCTGGAGGCATCGTGCTCACGTAGGAATACTCCAAACCACTTACCAGGGGACGCGGAAAGCTCCCAGCTTTGAGCCAGTCCAGAGATGGAGAGGGCGCTGCAGCAGGTCCAGGCTGTGGTGCAAGGTGCTAACTTGGGCTATGCGACCTTGAGGACCCTTTGAGAAAAGGGAACAAAAGGCTGAGAGCAGTGCAGAGCTGGGTGAAAGCCAGGGGGGCCTGTGGTACACAGATGGAGGTTCCCCCGCATCCTGTAGCAAGAAGGCGGACAAAGCTAGGACCCGGGAGCAACCAAGTTCCAAAGAAAGTCAAACTCAGCCTGTGCAGGTCAGCTGAGCCAAGGTCATGCTCTGGTGGAGAAAGTGACACCCTGACCGTTCCAATGGGATGTCTGGGTATTGGAGAAAGACACCATGTAGAGTTTTTGGCAAGACTCTTAAGGTTCTGTCACAGGCCATGCCATGTGGAAAATGATCAATCTTTTGACAAGCAGTTCCTGGCACGCTACAAGCCCTGGTCTAGAGAGAGTACCTGACCATGACCATGGGACACCAAGTGCAAATGCAACCATTAATTGCCTCTCTTAGTCCTTTCTGGCTGCCATAACAAAATACCATAAACTGAGTAGTTTATTCACAACAAATATTTATTTCTCACAGTTTTCAAGGCTAGGAAGTCCAAGATCATGGCTCTAGCACAGCTAGGTAAACTGCAGCAGGGGCGCTATAGTTTACCCCACCAACCACCCTCTTCTAAATTCCCCCACGGCACACCAGAACCCCAAGGAGCTGCTCTCTGAATGTATAAGAGAAGTGGGTCCATGCTAAGGGGATGCCCCACCCAGATCCCCTTCAGTAATGGAGGGCGTACCCCCCAGCTTCCATCACCCCCTTCACAAATGCCTCAGGTGAGGAGTGATGTCTCGCCCAAGGCCACACCCTGCATCCAATGGCACATCCAGCCATCCGTCTGGTCGCACAGAGGCGCAGCATGTGTGCCTGCAATGGGTCGCTGAGGCCTCTGTTGAGATTGCATGAGAGCTCAGCTTCTCCCTCTCCACTCCTCCCCTCTGCAAATGTGGATGCAAAAAAGCACCTCCTAAACAAAGCTCCTGCAATAATCTCCACCTCAGAGCCAGCTTCCCAGGAGCCCAACCTGCAGTAGAGAAGGAAGGAGGTGTGAGGGGAGCTAGGACAGAGGTGGGCCAGTCCACATGCACCACATGGAACAGCGTTATCTTAGAGCAAGGCTTTCAGCAAGCCGTCACATACTCCTGGGAAAAGATGCCCCTGGCTGCCATGGGGGAAATACACTGAGTGGCCAGATAATTATGATCTCTGAACGCAAAATAATCTGGCCACTCAGTGTGTGTGTGTGTGTGTGTGTGTGTGTGTGTGTGTGTGTGTGTGTATTAGAGGCCTGGTGCATGAATTCGTGCATGGGTGGGGTCTGGTCTGCCTGGATAGGGGGAGAGGACATGGGCGGTGGCCAGCCTACCTGCTGGTCGAACTCCTGGTCAAGGGGACAATTTTCATATTAGCCTTTTATTATATAGGATATACACTGAGTGGCCAGATTAGTATGCGTTCAGAGATCATAATAATCTGGCCATTCAGTGTATATTGTAAGAGCAAGACTGACAGTGGTGAGATCGGAAGGACAGCTGCTGCAGCCATCCAGGTGAGAGATGATGGTAGCTGGACCAGAGTGGCCGTGATGATGGAGAAGTGTGGGCGCGTCTGAGGAGAAATTGACAGGTCTTGGTGATGGACTGGAGATGGGAAAAGAAGAAGAGGATCAGGAAGGAGGCAATTCCTGGATGACTCCCAGGTTCCAGTTTGCACAACTGAGTGGCAGGGTGAGATGGGGACACTGGAGGAGGCCAGGTTAGGAGGGGCAAGATCCTGAGTCTGAGTCATGACATGTTGAGTCTGAGGAATCTCTGAGGCATCCTAGGGGAGGCATCAAGTGGGAGGTGGGATCTGGAGGTGGAAGGAGGGGTAAATCTGTGAGTCACTAACACTACACAGCTGCATGAGACTGCTGTCTGAGAAAGTGTGAGAAGAGAACAGAAGGAAGCCTGGGGATGGTCAGAGAGCGGGATGAGCCAGCTGACAAAGCCAAAACGCAGTGGGCTGAGTAGGAGGGGAAGCAATGGGTGTGAGTTCTGCTCTGGAGATGCGGAGTGCAGCAGCCCGTGCAGGCAAGGGCCCTCTGCAGAAACTGATAGCCCTAAATGTCCAAGTCCCAAAAAGACAAACGTTACCCTCACTGTACAAGTCCCGCGTGGGTCCCCGCCCATGGTCCCTTGGGAACCCGGTTGATGGAGGCTCCACCTCAAAAACCGCTTCGACAGTTGCCCAGGCTGGGAATGGCACGCTGGCTTCTCAGATGCGGTCTCACATGTTGCTGGCAAAGCAAGTAGCATGGCCTTGCTAACTTCAAAGGTGGCATGAAAGGACAGTGCTGCCATGGAGCCCGAGGAAGAGATCCGGGAGCTGAGGAAAGAGGAGAGCCCGGCTGAGCCCAAGGCCGCTGAGGGGCCCAGTAACATGGGGGCCGGGAGACGCCTCTGGATGAGGTGATATGGGTCCTTGCTGACCTGAGAGAGAGGTGTTTGGGGACCTTAAGGGACTCGAGGCCAGAAGGTGACTGGAATTGGCTAGGGAGGAATGGAAGGCAAGAAGGACATGAGAAGTCTGGACCACTTTCCACTATGTCAGCTGGGACAGGTGGAGGGAGGTAGGAAAGGGGCTGGAAGGGCATATCCGGAAATAAAGTCTTGTTTGTTGTTGTTAGTGGGAGATAACTTGAATGTGTATAAAAGACCTATGGATACAAACTGTAATCCAGTTTCATTCGTTTGCATGTGGCTTTCCAGTTTTCCCAGCACTGTTTATTGACGAGACTCTCTTTACTCCATTGTATGTTTCTGGCTCCTTTGTGGAAAATTACCTGTCCATATACATGTGGATTTATAGCTGGGCTCTATTCTATTCCATTCATCTGTGTGTCTGGTTCTCTGTCAATACTATGCTGTTTTGATTATCGTAGCTCTGTAGTATAATTTGAAGGCAGGTAGCATGATACCTCTAGCTTCGTTCTTTTCCTCAGGATTGCTATGGGTATTCAGGGTCTTTTGTGGTTCCATAAAAATCTGATAATTTCTTTTAAAAATGACATTGGGATTTTGATGGGGATTGCATTAAATCTGTATATTGCTTTGGGTAATATGGCCATTTTAACTATGTTGATTCTTCCCATCCATGAACATGGGATATTTTTCCATTTTGTTGTGACTTTTTCAATCTCTTTTCATTATACCTGGAAATTTTCAATATATAGATCTTTCACATTCTTTGTTAAGTTTATTCCTAGGTATTTTATTCTCTTGGTTGCAATTGCAAAATGAATTGTTTGTTGTTGTTTTTTTCATTTCTTTTCTTGAAGTTTTGTTGTTAGTATACAGAAAGGCAATGGATTTTTGCACATTGATTTTGTATTCTGCAAGTTGATGGTATTTGTTTATTGTTTTTAGTAGTTTTTTTTGATGGAGTCTTTAGGGTTATCTATATACAGAATCATGTTGTCTGCAAAAAGTGACAGTTTGATTTCTTCCTTCCCTATTTTGATGCCTTTTATTTCTTTCTCTTGCCTTATTGTTCTGGCTAGGGCTTCCCTCACTATGTTGAATAAGAGAGGTGAAAGTGGACAACCTTGTCTTGTTCCTGATCTTAGGGGAAAAGCTTTCAGTTTTTCACCATTAAGTATGATATTGGCTGAAGGTTTATCATAGATGGGCTTTATTATGTTGAGGTACTTTCCTTCTATTCCTATTTGATTGAGTGTTTTAACCATAAATGGTTGTTGAATCTTATCAAATGCTTTTTCTGCGTCTATTGATAAGATCATATGACTTTTATACTTCCTTTTATTAATGTGGTGTATTATGTTGAATGATTTGTATATGTTGAATCATCCTTGTGCCCCTGTAATAAACCCCACTTTGATTGTGATGTATAATTTTTTGATGTACTGTTATATTTGATTTGCTAGTAATTTATTTAGGATTTTTGCATCTGCATTCATTAGAGATATTGGTCTGTAGTTTTCTTTTTTTTTGTCTTATCTTTGCCAGGTTTTGGTATGGATCAAAGACCTAAATATAAGACCCAAATAATAAGTTACATAGAAGAAAATATAGGTACCAAACTTATGGACCTTGGTCATAGAGAAGATTTGATGAACTTGACCCCAAAGGCAAGGGAAGTAAAGGCAAAAATAAGTGAATGGGACTATATCAAACTAAAAAGCTTCTGCACAGCAAAAGAAATGACAACAAAACAAAGAGGCAGTCAACCAGATGGGAGATGATATTTGCAAACAGTAGCTCCGACAAAGGTTTAATTTCCAAAATATATAAAGAACTCGTAAAACTCAACACCCAACAAACAACCCAATCAAAAAGTGGCCAAAGAACCTAAAAATATACCTCTCCAAAGAAGACATACAAACAGCCAATAGATATTTGAAAATATGTTTGACCTCACTGGCCATTACAAAAATGCAAATCAACACTACCATGAGATACCACCTCACACCTGTTAGAGTGGCCATTATCAACAAACAAGCAATAACAAATGTGGGAGAGGCTGTGGGGAAAAAAAAGGAACCCTCATTCACTGCTGGTGGGAATGTAGACTGCTACAGCCACTATGGAAAGCAGTCTGGCAATTCCTCAAAACATTGAGAATAGAGCTACCATACCCCCCAGCAATCCCTTTCCTCAGAATCACGTATTCACAAAGATATATGCACCCCCTATGTTCACTGCAGCATTCTTACCGCTGGCCAAGACATGGAAACAACCAACGTGTCCCATGGTAAAGGACTGGACAAAGAAGATGTGGTACACAGTATACACCATGGAATACTACTCAGCCCCATTAGAAAGGATGAAATAGAGACATTTGCAACAACTAGATGGACTCCAGGAACATTGTGCTAAGGGAAATACGTCAGTCAGGAAAAGCTAAGAACAACATGATTTCGCTCCTATGTGGGAGATAAAACTGAACACAAGCAGCAGTGTGGTGGCTGCCAGAGGGAAGGGAGCGGGGTCCCGATACAACGTGACAGGAGGAGATTTGACTTTAGGTACACGGTGCAATACAGATCTTGTATCACAGAAACCTACACCTAAACCTATATGTTCATGTTGATCAATTTAGTAAAAAAATAAAATAAAGAGGAGCAATGGGAAGGACCCACCGAGAGGGAGATGAACGGTGCGAGAGGAAGCCAGGATAAGCAATAGAAGACATACAGGTCTGCACGTCCTGACACACCTGGGGCCCTAGGATTTCCTGCCAAACAGCCCTAAGCTTAGGACCAGGGCCTGCAGGGGCCTCTTCCGCTGGGCCATTGTCCAGAGGGTGGACAGCATCCACCAATGTAGGCACCCCCAGGCCTGAGGGGTCACCAGGGGACAGCCATTTGTGGGGTGTGTGGACACAGCCTGGCAGGGCAGACTAGAGGGTGCACATAGTACACAGGAAGCCCCCCGCCCCACCGCGGGGAATGGAGCCAGGAAATTGAGAGAAGGGGGCAGCTCTTCCCACACCACCAGATTCAGCCTCTCACTCCAAGGAACCGAGAATTCCAACTGAACGGGCCTTGCCGGCCTTTATGAGGGCATAGCTGTCAAGGTTGGAGGATAAAATGTATTTTATTTAACAGCTCTTAGCTTAAGGTATACCTTTTAAACATTTAGACTTAGATATGTAGATTTCCGATTTTCCTTTCGTTCTGAGCCCTTTCAATGTCAGGGGTGGGCCACGGTGTGTAATAAATAAACAAACACACATATGATTTCATATAATATCTATACATGATAGAATTCTAATTTTAGAATAAAATCTTTCACATAATCCCCATGTAATTTGTGTGGGGATATACACACAGACACAAGGATACAGTTTGTATCAGTCAGCGCTTGCTGTGTGACAAACACAACATTTCAGTGGCCTAAACAATAGGCATTTATTTCTCTATGTCTGTGGTGGCTGGTGGCTGGTGTCTCGCTCTGGGCTCAGCCTGGAGGGTCAGCAGCCGCCTGGGCATTTTCTTCCTCCCTGGACAGCAGGAGTCCTGAGGCCAGCTCAGCACAGGCGTGGACCTCAAGACTCTGTTTGTGCCACAGGCTCCTCACTGCCTTCGTGAAGACCAGGGTCAGGGAGTGGAGAGGTGCATTCTGCCGAGCACGAAGCCGCTGCAAGGGTGTAGATGTCTAAAGCTACTAGAGGGCGGGGGAAATCGAATGAATAATTTAGCCTATCACATACCAAACCTAGAAAAGTGAGATTCCCCGCCCCCCCCGGGGGGAGGCTAATTTGTAATTAATTCTAATTACTAAAAGAATAGAGGTTTTAATTTGTATAATTTACATGTATTCCCATACTCCTTCTGTGATAAAGCAAAAAAAAAAAAAAAGACCTCAATTTTCTCCAATTCCAATCAAAATCCTAATATAAGATTTTTACTAGTTGATTCACCTGGAAGACTGGCTAGCCATCTTAAAAAAAAAAAAAACACACCAAAAAACAAATTGTTTTTTAGATCCTGACCTCAAACCATAAACAAAAATTAATTCTAAAAGGATACGGAGCCTAATGTAAAAATAGAACTATAAGAAATCGTAGGGAGACAGTATTTTGAAATACATCAAGATGTCTTTTCTTTCTGTACTTCCTTGGGTGACCTTCCAGCGCCTCAGCCAGAGGCTTACATTGCCTAGAGGTGGAGGGGGATGGAGGGAGGGGAAGGAGGAGGGAGAGAGAGGAGGAGGGAGAGAGGAGGAGAAGAGAGAGGAGAGAGGGAGGAAAGAGAGGAGGGGGAAAGGAGGTAGGGAGAAGGGCAAGGAGGAGGGGAGGAGGGGAATTGAGAGAGGGCAGGAAGAGGGAGGAAGAGGAAGGGAGGAGGGGAAGAGTAGCCACCACCTACCCAAACACCTGCCAGGCAATGCCCTCTCCCAAAAGCAGCGGAGGGAGGTGGGAGTCGGGGAGGTGGGAGGTGGAGCCTTTTCCTTCCTTCTGACAGCGGTGGTCAGAAACCACTGCTTTCAGCAAATGCATCAAAGACCCAATTCCACCCTGAGAGCCGCTTTGGGGCCCTTGGCCTATAATACGCAGAAGATCTGGCTGGGGGAGGGGCGCCGGGGAAGGAGACAGAGGCCTGGGGTGGATCGAAGGAGTGACAAGGGATGTCCAGTGATGCAAGAAAAGCAAGCGGTAAAAACAAAGTGCAAGAGGACACACGCATTGGACAGCATCTTTGTGAAAGTTTAAAACATACACAAATGTTATCATTGTTTAAATACATTCATATGTTGCAAAAGTATAAAAATGTGCTCAGGAATGTTATAGCTTCTGGTTAGCAATTACAGGGGGAAGAAGGAAGGGTTTTAAACTGATCTATATAATTTCATTTTATTTCAAAATATTAATATTTGGTATATCCTGGCAGTGGGTAGGTGGGTGTCTGTTAGATTATTTTCTATATTTTGAAACACGTGGGAGGGGGAAATCAGCCCGTGGATTAGTATCAATAATTTGATGCCATTGTTTAAAACCTATGTGCACATGTGCATGTTTGCATGTCTGTGCTCAGGTGTGTGTGGCCACGTGTCTGTGCAACTCTGTGCAACATTAAGTGTGTGTCCTCACGTCCCTTTGTGTCTGCCACTTGTGTGGGAACATATGTGTATCTGTACATCTAAGTGCCTGGATCTGTGCATCTGTATGCACATCTATGGCTGGGTGTGTCTATGTGCCTGTATGTGCAATTGTGTCTGAGGTTGTGTGTGTGTGTGTGTGTGTGTGTGCGCACACCTGTGTGAGTCTGTGCCTTGAGTGTCTGTGTGTGCTGTGCACCTATGTGTTCATGAGTAGGAAGAAGACTGGACAAACACTAAATCATGGACACATTTCTCTCTGGGAAGGGAAGACAGGAATTTTGTTTCCCCTTCTTACATGTCACTGTGTGTGTGTTTAACAGTGATCATGTATTATTTATTAAAATTTGAAAATACTTTAAAGACATAGTAGAGTTTCACAATTTAAAAAAAAAGAATTTACCAGCAGACCCTCGATGCCCTCGGGGGCTCCTCTCTGCCCCAGGGCCCCGGCCTGTGATTGCATCCGCCCCCATGCGCCCTGAGGACAGAGGCGCCCGAGGACACGCCCCGCCCCAGCCCAGGGGCATGGACCGAAGCAAGCCTGGGATTTCTCTGAAGTCCTGTGTTTTATCTTTAAACGTTAGGCAACTTCACATTCTCCCCCCCTCCATGTGTGTGTACATGTTTATCTTGGTGTTAAGCCCCAAATCTTGAGTCCAGGGGCCACTCAAGGGGACTCCCTCTCACTTCCCCAGCTTGTTGGCCTCCTGTGGCGGGTGCTGGGTCAGCAGCGCCTGAAATAGGGCTGAGTGTGCAACCACAGCCCCAGAGGAGGCCCTTGGAAGGTCCGTTGGAAGAGGGAGCCAAGCATCGCATTTCCAGAGCACGTACAGGAGGCTGCGCCAAGTTCTCTGCGTAAGCTGCCACACCGATTCTCCCAGCCAGCCCTTCCAGCTTGGAACTATTGTTCTCACATCACAGGGGAGATACTGAGGCTTCAAGAAATTAAGCCCAAGGCCACCCAGTTGGATTCAGACTTCCGAGTTCATGCTGTCCACAGACTGCCTCCCTATAGTACAGGCCCAAGGAGAAGGAATTGCCTGGGTGTGAAAATGAAGAGGGTCAGCATACCAAGCTTTGGCCCCAGGAAGGAGACCTGGGCAGGTTTGTGAGGATTTTTTGTGTTTTTGTTTTTTATTTTCTGTTGCCTCCCGTACTCATTCTGACCCCAGAATCGAACCCAGCACCTTTTGGGTGGGGACGATGCTCCAACCAACGGAGCCATCAGGCCAGGGCTGGTTTCTGCTGGACCCAAGGCCGCTTTCCTTCCTGTCTCCCCGCTTTTCCCCTCAGACCTGTGCCAATGCATCTGCCAGGCCCCTTGTCCTGTGTCCCCAGGGCCACTTCAAACCAGAGTGGCAGCCACCGTCATTTGGGGGCGGGACTTGGTGCTTAAGGCTGTTCTCCCCGGGATCCAGAGGAGGCTTCCATGGACTGCGAGACCTGGAGGACCCCAGAGAGGGGCTCACTGTCCCCCTGGACAGCAGCAGCTTCACCTTCCTGGAGATGGTCTCATGTGCTGAGTAGCGGAAGCAGTCCCGGGCTGCTTTGCTGCTTCCTCCTCCCGTGGGGCACCAGGCCTGTGTGGAGAGCCACTGCCCTGCGGGACCGGGCGCTGCTGACAGGCAACAGCCCTGAGGGACAGCTGGGAGGGCTGCAGCTGGAGAGAAGAATGAGCCCTGAGAGGAACCCACAGGCGAGGGGTCAGCGGGCCGGCGGCCAGCAGCCAGCTCGACAGCCTGGACGCAGCCCTGCTCTGTCAGGCCACCTCCACGTTGGAGTCTTGTGTCTCCTGGGACCCCAGAAGGGCCTGGAGCAGCATCGCTGCCTCACGCTTCCTTGGAGGTGCCCATTGGGGTTTGGGGCCTCTCTCCACTGCTGAGCTCTTACCTTCCTTCTAGCTCAGGGCGTTGGCCAATAACTCTTCGCCTTTGGGGGGCAACAGCCCGCAACACAAAGTCCATCCTTCCCCCAGGCAGAGCCTGATTGTGACCAGGGTCCACCTTCTTCCCCAGGGGTCAGGGCAGCAACTCCGCCCCGTGCAGGCCGGGCTAGACCTGGTGGTCCAGGCTAATCCCTTCCCCTGCGATGGCTTGCAAGTTGGTCAATGGGATGTGTCGAGGGCTGGGGGGGCCACTGGGATCCTCTCCTTGCTCCCACGCGTGTACAGGAAGGTGTGGAGCTTTGAGATGCCTCCATCTTGCGATCGGAGAGAAGCAGGTGAAGGAGGTCCATGTGAGCAGGACGGCGGAGGACAGTGGAGAGAACCCGAGTCCTTGCTGACTCCCACTTTGTCCTTGCGTGAATCAGCTTTCTTCATCATGAAGCCATCCTTAGGTTTGTTACTTGTACCCAAATACACATAGACCCTTGGAGAACCTGGTAAAAACGCTGAAACTTCTCTTGGGAGAAAGGCTGAAATTCAGAGTAGTGATCAATTTAGGGCATTCCTAGCCACCACACATTGGGACTCCTGGTTAGAGCGCCTGGTCTCATCCTGTCTCTGCGACGCTGGGTCCTGCAGAGGGCAGGTTGGTTTGGTTCTGAGCAGCACACCCAGCTGCAGGCAGAAGGCAGAATGGGGGGTGGGTGGTCTGTAGCCCCTGGAGACAGCCCTGCTTTCTCTCCCATCAGCAACTACAAGTGCCCAGTGAGCACAGAGTGGGGACTGGGCGGTGAGAGCTGGCTGGTCTTGTTTCATTTCCTTCAAGGACAGGCAGGGGCAATCTGCACCCGCCCCACCCCTCAGGCAGGTTTGGATCTCTGCTCTCCAGGGCGTGGGTCTGCTGGCTGACAGGTCTGGTTGGCGGAATGTGGTGGGCGCCAATGTGGCAGCACTAGCAGTCCCACGTGTTATCACTCCCTCTATTCTCCAGATTCCCTGGGGTCCTAACCAGGAAAAAAGATTGAGAGGATTCTGGAACAAAGGCAGAGGCCAAGTGGGTGTCAGACTGTGGCTGGCTCTATCCTAGCCTGGTCAGGGGCCATCTCTGAGCCTTGAGATGGGGACCGATCTCGGAGGATCTGGCTTTCACTCGAGGGGGCCTAGGGATGAAGGTGGAGCCAGCCGGGCCTTAAACCCCAGCCCCCCAACCCCACCCCCAGCAGGTACCAACTGTGTGTCTCAGCCTGTTCGTCTGCTGTCTGGTTCTGGGCAGGTTGAGTTCAGCAGACTCTGGGATCTCATTCTGGGTTCATTTTACTTTCCTTATTATGGTCCTCATTTTAAAAAAATTCTTTTAAAAAATGTTTTTATTGATTTCAGAGAGGAAGGGAGAGGGAGAGAGATAGAAACATCAATGATGAGAACCATCAATCGGCTGCCTCCTGCACAACCCCAACAGGGGATCGAGCCTGAAACCCGGGCATGTGCCCTGACCAGGAATCAAGCTGTGACCTCCTGGTTCACAGATCGATGCTCAACCACTGAGCCACACCTGCCAGGCAAGGTCCTCATTTTTAAACCCAAGTCTGCACAAGCAGCAACAACAACAAAGTGTAAGTCACCCTGGAAGCCACTGTGAAACGTCTGGAGACTGAGGGCTTGTCAGCAGCACCTGGGTGCAGGGTCTGACCTGGTGTGCTTCACACAAGCACTGACCGAGCACCTCAAAGCAGAGCAGGTTTGACCCCACTTTAAAAACATGAATTGCAACGGCTTACATGCAAGTCAAATCTACTGATAAAGCAAGTTACATTCTGATTAGACTCACATCAAATTTCGTCTCTTGGACCCAGATGTATTTCACAAGCTGTTTCAATATGTTCTCAGCCCTAATTATGCATCTTCAATGTAAAAAATAGCCTCACCATTGCCTTATATACTAGGGATCTTTAAATGCCTCTCACAGTCCATGTCCAAGTCTCTCAGTGTAAACGATGGTTGACATTTGGCCAGGAACTTTGAAAACACGGGGAATAAATTATGACCCAAATTTACTCTTCTTAATGACATGCATAAAGTTCAGCTCTTTAATAAAAGAATTCAGGAATATGAACACAGTTTCCAGCAATATTAGGAAAATAAAGGTCCCTCAAAATAGTCATTTCTTGTTTTGATTAAATTGTGCATTTTTGATATAGTTGGTATAAAATGAAACTCTTAAAAAAAAAACACCACGTAGGAATTTAAAATAAAGTGGAATATCCTATTTTCAGGGTCACCAGTACCATGGTGAGATCTGTCTCTTGAACAATGACACTTGGTATCTGTGTAGTTCCATGAATACTTTTGAAGTGTCATATTAAAACCAATCTCGTGGCCTTGAGGCAAAGAGAAGCAATTAGTCTTGGAGTTGTGAATAAATAAAAATCCATTTATACACCCGTCCTTGACATGTACCTTGCAAATCTTAGAAACTTCATCTAGTGGGAAAAGAAATGTTAAATCATGAATACCAATACTAATCACATTGCCATGTGGCTTCCTAAAATAGTTTAGTTCATACCAATCTTTTAAGTATTAATTTATATGTATATATTCATCCATATTGAATACAAAACAAAAAAGCTCTAGCAGCACCTAGAGAGGGAGGGAGGAGTGAGGGGTGCTGGGGGCCAGAAGGGCCAGGACAAGCAGGTTTTCAGGGGGGTCTGTGCGTCTCAGACAGAAGCGTGGTGTGTTTTTCCATCTGCTCCTTCCTCCCCCCACAAGCAGTTAAAGGCCTGGGAAGGGGCAAGGTTCCGTCTCTTCAAAAGTTTGGGTTACCTACGATGTCCTCCTTCATTTGTGATCCTAGCCATCTTTTAAGGGAGGATTCCGGAGGTCAAAGTATTGCTTCACTTCTTATTGGGGCCCATTTCTTCAATGGCGGGTGGGGTGTGTGCAAATGGGGGCTCTGCTGTCCCTTGGCCTTGTGCAGTGCTGAAGCGACTAGGGGTGTCAGCCACGGCGCAGAGCAGACCTGCCTGGCCTGGCTGGGGTGCGGAGAGCAGAAGAGGGGTGCTGTCAGGCAGGAGCTGGGAGCCCAAAGCCAGCAGCGCCAGTGCGAGGGGAGCGAGTGCGAGGGGGGCAGCGCCAGTCCGTCGGGTAGGGTCGGCTGGAGCCGCTGCACAGATCCCTGACCTACTTCCACCGCCCCTTTCGGTTCTAGGAGCAGCTAAAAATCCATAAATTAAGGATATTAACTGATGGGGCCTGCGGCATCCTTATAAGCTATTTAAATCTATAAATTTACAACATCGTCTGCATATATCAAGTAATTGAACTAACTGCGGGGATGTAACTTTAATGAGAAAATTTCCCCCTTCTCCTTGTAGTTCAAGCTCTAAAATAAGTAAATAAATAAATAAATAACGTCTTCCCCCTCGGAGGAAAGTTTCTGCTTATTCCCGCGTGGAGAAGTTACAGAAGCGCGGTCCGGGCGCTCTTTCCACGCGCGAGATTCTCTAGTCTAGAGAAGCAGGCCTCCCACTTCGTCCACCTCGTACAAACGCGCCCCCCGCCCCCCTACACACACTGCCAACCCCTCGTGCCCCCAGTTGAGTGAGGCCGCTAGAGGGCGCCCAGGTACGGCTGGAACTCGGGGTGGGGGCCCCAGCGCCGCTCCCGGACCAGCGCACCCCCCCTCCCTCCAGCACCAGCCTGCTCAGGCCGCGGCGTCCCGGGAGCCAGACGCGGAGCGCAGTGCAGGCCCAGCGCACCCGCGGCCCCGCGCTCCGGTTTCCTAGGAGCCGGGAAATGGTCCAAGGGTGTGGGGGACGGGCGGGGCGCCAGGGAAAACGGAGGAAGGGAAAGAGGAGGTAGGAAGGGAGGAAGAAGGGGCAGCCGGCGCGGGGGCCTGGGAGGGACGCCCCGGGCGCTGGTCTGAGCGCCGTGGGGTGTCCTGACTGCAGACGTCTCCTACACGCCGCGCGCGGAGAGGAAATGGCGCGTCTGGCCCGGGGCGGCCGGGCCGGGCGCCCCCCGCGCGCCCCTCCCCCGCGGTGGCCAACCGCGTGTCCGTAGACGTCACGGGCGGCTCTGCTCCACGGGAGAGGGGCGGTCCGGGCTGAGCCCGGGAGAGGAAGGCCGGGGAGGGGGAGGGGTGGACTTGGCCCCCGGCTCCGCTCCAGCCCTGGCCGACTCGCAGCCCAGTTTTTCCCCAAGTCCCGCCCCTGGCCCCGGGCGCCGTGGCGGCGGCAGCTCTCTCCTCTTTGTAACCGAGGAGTCAAGAAATGTGAGAAACGTGCCCTGTGTTACTTATTTGGGAGCCGAAAATTTATGCCCAGCTGAAAGCGCCCGGGGAAATATTACATCAGATGAAATGACAATGATTAAAATCAGCTTCTCCCCCGCCCCCTTCTGAGCCCAGAGGAGGCCCGGGCGCCGCGTGGCCGGTTGGCGGGGGGCGGGGGCCTGGGCAGCGGAGGGCGCGGGGGCCTGGGTGCACTGCTCCCGGGAGGGTCCTGGCGGGGGCCCCGGCGGGACCGCCCGGGCTCTGGGAGGCGGGTGGGAATCGCCCGACGAAAGGAGGGGAAACAGTGCATCTCTGTCGCCGAGCGCGGCAGGCGCGGGCGCGCGGAGCTAATTGCGACTCTAATCCTCTGCCCCGCGGCGCAGCCGAGCCCCGAGCCAGGAGTCGCCGCGCGCTCCCGCTCGCGCTCGCCGCGCTGGGTAATTTGGGCCCGAATCGTTGCCCTTTGCGTCCAGGCTCGGCCGCCACGGGGCTCGGGCCACGGGCTGGGGCGTGGGGCTGGTTTTCTCGCCAGCATTCGAGGGAAGGCCGCTGGAGAGGAGAGAGGAAAGGAGGGGGGAGCGGCGGGAGGGCAGCCGGAGAGCGGCGCGAAGAGGAGGAGGCGGCGGCGGCGGCGGCGAGGAGGGGAGGAGGCGAGGGGAGGGCGGGGTGGGGAGGCCCCGGCGCGCCGCGCCGCGAGGGGCCGCGCGAAGCGGGGGCCGGGGCGGGAGGGGTGGGTGGGGGGGAGGGTTGGGGGCGAGAGAGAAAGTAACTCCAGGACGAGACCGGAGCGACCCGCGCAGCGAGCACAGGCGGCGAGGCTGCGCCAGGCGCTCGAGACCAGCGGCTGCGGGGGGCGGGGGCTGTGCCCAAGCCCGATCCCCCGCTCCGGCTCCGAGGTAAGCCCCGCGAGGGCGGCCACCGCTCTGCGCCACGCACCTCTGTCCCCAAAGTGGCTGCGATACTGAGAAAGTCGGGGTTCATACTTGGGCGGGGGTGGCTGCTTTGTCCCAGTGCTGGGCGGCGGGGGCACCCAGCACAAAGGCCTGGCGCGGGAGGGGTGATTGCCCACGTGGGCTGGTCCTGGCCCAGGGTAGACCCTCCCCACGCGGGCGGGCTCGGCGCTTCCTGCAGCGCGGGGGTGGAGGTGGGGGTGGGGGGAGGCGGGTTCAGGCCCCAGCACTGGAGCCCCAGTTGCAGGGCGGTGAGTTTCCGGGGTCAAAACTGGGCTCCTGCAGCTGAGGCTTTGGGGCAGACGGGGCTCGGCTTGGCGCTCAAATCAGAGCGAGAAAAAGTCTCTAACGGGACAGATGTGCGTCCTCTGACGCCTACCCCGTGAGTGCGAAATGGGGCGGGAGGGGTCGGCGCGCTGCTGGTCGTCCCAGGCGCGCAGGGTTTGAGGCTCCGGGGCGGCCGCGCGGGTACGCGATCGCCGCCTCCGGGTCTCTGCTGCCCGCCTGGACGCGCGCACCGGCCACACACTCCCAAACATCCCTTCTTCCGTCTCCGAAGCGCCTTTAGGTCTTCCCGCGCCCCCCCCCCCCCCCCACCCCGACTGCAGAATAAGCTTCAAGTTTTCACTCCCTCAAATGTGCATGAAGGAATTTAACTGCATTGAATAACAGCATTAGTTTCAATTAATTTTTTTTAATCCCGCCAACAATAAACTTTGAGAACAAAAGCGCTTTTACGTCCTTAATTAGGCAAGCTTCCCATCTGTGGTCTCCCAAGTGTCTGCTTCTTGATTTAACTTTGTCCTCCGCCCCCGCCACACACCCCTCCCCACCCTGCCAGGCTCTTCGGGTTCCGTGGCCACCCCCGCCCCGCGGCGCTGCGGGCCTGGGCCCAGCCGGCTCCAGGCTCCCTGAAGTTCACACCGGCCGGCGGGCTTCGCGGCGGGGCTGGCGCGCACCAGGTGGCTCGCGGGCCTCGCTCCGGGCCCACCCCCCAGGCCAATCTCGCCCCGGGCTGGCGCCCAGGGTGCAGAGCTGAAGAGAAGTAGGGAGGCGCCTTCTGTTTACCTTTTATGGCTAAAATAACAGCTTAGCAAAGAAGCGACTTCACGAAGAAGCGATTTAGTGAAATCGTCTCAAGCTGCCGCAGCTCAGCCAGTTTAATCACCCCCAGAGAGCTGAACAACTGCGAGCACAATGGGACACAAAATCATTTTGTGTGTAAATGAGCGTGGCATTCTGCTCGCTTCCCTCTGCTCGGGCGGGCGGGGCTCGGCAGTGGTGGGCGGGCGCGGGTCTGGGGCTCCCGCCGCAGCTCCCGAGAAGCAGGTCAATACCTAGCCCGTTTGGAAACCCGTGGGCCCTGCAACAGGCTGTTTGGCCAGCCTGGGGAGGGCCGGGTGTTGGCGCTGGGTCATGGGTTTGATGCCGATGTTGGCGGAATGAGCTTGTGTCTCCCTGCACTCACTTTCTGCTTCTGACCTCAGCAGTGGTCTCGGAGAAAGGGTCGTTGTCCAGCACAGATGCGTCGGTCAGAGGGGGCACTGGAGGTTCTGGTCAAGGCGTAAAGCCTGGGGCTTCCAATGGTGAGTTTCCGGTTTGCTGTGAACAGCAGGTTGTGCTTGCAATGGGGAAGAGGCCGGGTGGGAATGGCAGGGAGCAGCTTTTGGTGATGGGTGCGTGGTGTCCAATGTCACTTTTGAGTAGTGTCCTGGCAGTAGGGAAAACTGTGTGCAGTTGCTTTGATAGAAGGAAGACCCATCAGAATTTCCTTCCAGCACAGTTTGTCCTCAGCGTGGCTTTCCTTCTGACTCCTCACCCCGGCAGAGCCTCCTACAGCAGGACAGCCCATCCTGGAGATCTGTTTTGGTTTCTCAGAACTTCCTTGAGATAAGTGACCTGCTTTTTAAAAAGCTGACTGGAACTCAAGAATGCCAAAAGCAGCAGCCACCCTGAGCAGCACCCCCAGTGAGGATATAAACGAAACGTCTCTGTTCCCTAATAGCACCTCCACCCCCCACCCTGGTTCCTGTCAAGGAACTTGCCAGGACCAGGACAGAGTAACCTTACTTAACATTTGCATGATTTGGTGCTCGTGGGACCTTGGTCCATATTTCAGAATTGGATGTTGAATTTCAAGGCACAAAGTCAACCCTTAGGGGGAGATGGCACCCTCATTTAAACCAGCAAGAGACAAGTCCGGGTGAGGCTTGTGGAGGCCGGTGGGGAGGGTGATATAGTAACTGTGCATGCCCTCCTCCCAGCCCCATGAGATTGGAAAGGGCCGCATAAGCCTGCTCTTCTCCACCCTCCTCACAGGCTCCGTACAGAGCCCTGGAGTGGCTTCTGCTGAGGAACACATTCTTCTCAGGTGACTGTGGAGCAGAGGAAAGGTGCTGAGTGACCGTGGGGAGGAGCAGGAGATGGGGTCCATTTGCTGAGCCACTGGATTTTTCTGGCCAGCTCTCTGATGCCTAGGGGAGCGGGGCAGGGGTGGGGGGGAAATCATCCCACAGGGCCTGAGGGCACAGACAAGACCATCTGGGGGTCTGAGAGGTCCCGAGCTCCCCATCTCATAGAGGGTGGGGGATCCTCCCTGCACAGTGGTCCACAGGGTTCTCTGTTGATGCAAGAGGAGACACGCTTGGTAACATGGCTCTAAACCAAAATACCGGGAAAATCAGATTTGTTCTGAAACATTTTGGGCAATTACGGTGAGCATATGTTTCAGTATTGTCATTAGCTGAGTTAGCAGACATGGAGCTCTCAGAAAACACATGTGAGAGTGTGTGTGTGTGTGTGTGAGAGAGAGAGAGAGAGAGAGAGAGAGAGAGAGAGAGAGAGAGAGAGAGAGAGAAGTGATTTGCTATGGCCCGAATGCATTCTTTAGGGTGTGCGGATAGGATAGCGGTGGGCGGAATCTGGAGAACGCCATGCAGTAGGCATGGGGTCCAGGAGAGCATGTGAGAAAGGACGACTCGAAGCGTCTTGGACTCCATGGAAGACACGGTGCCCATGACCTTTGAGGAGTAAACCGTCTGGTTTGTCGGTGCTTCCCAGATACTCCGGGCAGTGATGGAAGCCTAGATGCCTCACCGCAAGGAGCGACCGAGCGGGTCCTCGCTTCACGCCCAAGGCAGCGCCGGAACCGAGGTGAGAGCCAGAGGGTGGACTGGTCAGCATGGTGGTCGCCTCTTTGCCCTCTTCCCGAGTGCCTGCTCCCTGGCCGGCCTGGCTGCCCTTCCTCGTAGCCGCGGCATTCAAGAGATGGCTGTTGACTGACTATACGATTATGCATTTATTTTTTTTGAAACAAAAATGCTCTTAATTTGATGTGAAATTTACTACACGTATAGAACTCAACGCCTTAGGTGCTGAGGAAGTCACTAATTTAGAGGTGTCTCGTTACTGAGACAAACTTGCAAAAACCCCTGAATCCCAATTCACAAATCGGTGATTCGTTTGTCAGGGGATATTTCACATCTAACACATGAGCCCACGACCTTTAATTAGAATTTTGCAGTTTGTTTTATGCCCCTGGAGGCTGACACCTTGAAATTTTTTTTTTCCTTGATTTCTTATTGCTAATAAGCATCTTTCTTTTCCCCTCTGGTCCTTTGAAGAGAATGATGCAAATACACTTAATTACAGTGGTGGCCGTAATTTGTCAGCCGAATGTGTGATCAGGCACCGGCGAAGGGATCTGATTAGATCTGTGATCACATTGGTAATAAAGGGAGCACACAGCTCTGTGGTGAGGAAACCCTTGTTTCTGCCTCGATTCCGTCTGCAGGAGGGAGGAAGTATGTCCCGGTTGTCTCTCACCCGGTCACCCGTGTCTCCCCTGGCTGCCCAGGGGATCCCACTGCCAGCCCAGCTCACCAAGTCCAATGCACCCGTGCACATTGACGTGGGCGGCCACATGTACACCAGCAGCCTGGCCACGCTCACCAAGTACCCCGACTCCAGGTAAGAGCCGAGCCCCTTGTATGACCAGGTTTATCATGGTGACTGGCAGCATCTGCAGCCTGCTACCAGTGATGTCTGTCTGCTCTGCCAGCCCACCGGCAGGGCCCTGCAGCCTCCCCTCCAAACCCTCCCCCCCTCCCCCCCCAGGGAACTAGGGTTTGGGAGGCCGAGTCTGCTTGGTGGTTTGCATGGGGACTTGTGACCCTTAGCAGGCTGCATTGGTAATGCTAGCAGGAGCTTCTGACCCACTGGCAGAAGCCACTTATTCAGAGCCAGTCCTACCTGAAGCTGGCCAGCAGCTGGCTGGGGAATCTGACATGCCTTTAGGTTCCTTTTGAGTGGGACGTAGGCCTGGCCTTTGCAGGGGATCATCCGTGAGCAATGCTGTGTACCTCTTGGGGTCATGTATTTAATCCTGCTTCTGATTCTAACCCTTGGGAAATCGCATCGGCAGGGGAGGAGAGGAAGCTACAATTGGCCATCTTGGTTGGTGTGGCTACCGCTGGGCCCTGAGGGCTAGCAGCAGGCTCCCTGTGGCGGGGAGGGGGTGGGGGTGGTGCAGTAACCGCTGTGGAGAAGCAGAAGCCTCATGCTCCATCAGCAAATGGGCCCTGGACCCTCTCTGACCGGGACCCTCCCAACCTGCCGCCTCACACTCCGCAGAGCTCCCTGGCACTCCTGCCTTGTGGGCCCATCTGTGAGAGGGCGCTGGGCGCTGCCCACTCCTGCTTTTGCCTCTTGGGCATCTCCCTCCCAGGGGCAGCAGGGCTGAGCCGAGCTGGGGTGGGTCCCTTGAGGCTGTCCGGGAGATGGTGTGGAGCGCTGCTTGCTGAGCCCCCAACTGCTTGCTCCCGGCGCAGTGAAGGCCGTCGCTGCTGAGGGCTGAGCAGCAGGAGGGCCAACTCTACGGGCACCGCCCGTTTCATACGGTTAAAATAGCGAGAGGAGTTAATTAATCCCCCAGACACCGAGGGATCATCTCTGGGAAGCTTTCTAGTCAGGCTGCCTGTCGTCCGTGCGGTGGCTCAGAGCACAGAGGACGCCTAGTGTGCGGAGGTGGCGGTTAGGGGGGCTGGTGTGGGGCCAGGGTGGAGCCCTCCGTGGAGCTGGGGTGCTCACTCGAGGAGGGCACGCTGAGGCGGAGGCAGGGTCTAGTTCAGAATCTGGGGATTCTGGGGGCAGATGGTGGCTGAGGCTTCATTTGCTTTGCCCCGAAAGAGGCTAGGCCTGGGGCACTTGGGCCATGGGGGTGGGGGCAGGCGTCCGCCCCGAGGCCGCGTCAGCCGCGTTGGCCTGTGCGCTGGCGTGCAGGGCCCTGGTCTAGGACAGGAGATGGATTCGGTTTATTTAATTTCAGTTTTTCCCTCTGTGGCATTCCTGAGCTGTTTGAGATAGATCACCCCTTAATTGGTTGACGACGTTTGTGAGTGAAATTCATAAAACCCTTGCCCACAGCCTCTCTGAAGAGAGTTTCCTGAAATCAGACACTTGCCCTTCTAGAGTGATCACAGCCCAGGCCCACAGGGAGTGGCCTCCTCGTTCTTGTGTCCAGGCTGCTACCTGGGAGCCGTGAGGGCAGGGGTTCTACACCCCCCCCCCCACACACACACACACACTAGGCCCACAGTGCAGCGTGTCCTGGCCCTGTGGTCCTGCTGTGAGGTGGGGTGGACCCACGGGCTGAGGAGCTGAGGTCCCTGCGGCTCCTGGGCTGCTGGATGTACCCAGCGGAGGTGGCAGTCGCATTCTTTCCTGAGGCCGGGCTCACGGTGAATCTGCTGTTCGGTCTGATGGTTTCTGGCGGACAGGCGACCTGCTTCCCTAGCCTGAAGCTTTGGCGCGGAGGCCGGGGGGACCTGTAGGACAGCCAGGGGGACAGTGGGTCAGGCAGCTGTGCTGGCAAGGGCCCCTCAGATCCCTCTCATCCCTCTTTGAGCGAATCATTGAAATGAAAAACTGTTTTTCATCCATTTCTGGAAACCAAGAGTAGTCCCTTACCCAGTTATCGCTTTGTGAGTCACCTGGAAATGGAGCACTCAACGTGTTAAGGTCCCCTGGGGAGTTTCAGTGTAAAAGTGCTAGAGTCCCGTCCTGGGCATTGCGGGAGGACCAGGGACCCGTGGCCCAGACCCTCAGGTCCCAGGGCCTACAGAACGACGCCTGGGCTTCTGAGTCTTGGCTGGTGGGGGTGGTTCTGACACAAGGAACAGGTGCCGCCACTGGTTGGCCCCAGAACAGCTGTCAGTCAGTCCTTGCTCAGAGGCAGCGGGACAGAGACTCCCTGGGGCTGACACCCCGCTCATGCCTGCCTGCCTGCTGGGCATTGTTTAGCTGCTGCCATCACAACCTGACTCCCCCAGCCCTCCTGTCTGTGGGAAGCAACAAACTGAGATGTCCAGGAGCTTCAGAACTAATCAAACCTTCCCCTGAAACATCGAGGAAATCGGAACCAAAGCTTAAAAAAATAAAGAGAAGATCCCTGTCCGCTGGGTCAGAATGACCAGCCCATTCCCTGGAGAGCTTCTGAAGTTGGCACCCAAACCCTCGGAGGGTGGCCCGGGGCAGGAGCTGACTTTAAGCCCCTGTGTGTGTCTGCTGCTCCTTTGTGGTGACTGACCTAACCTTCCCTCAACCTACTCACATTCTTAGTAGCCTCAGACCCCAAGGGCATGAAAGCCTTGGTCCTGTGAAGATACGGGGAATCATGGAAAGATCTAGAACCAGCCAGTCCTGAAATAAGACAGACCGAACACCTTCTAGTCGTGGACCAATGAGCAACCTGGAACCCAGTCAGCCCCAGGATGTGGGTGGATTCCGAGCCCTGTGGACGGACGGGACGGTCTGGAGCCCCAGCCGCCCTGACACCAGAGGGACCGGCAACGCAGCCAAACCTAGAACGTTGCTGGCTGCACCGAGGGTTTGAGCTCCGCCAGGAAGGGAGGAGTGAGTTCCACGGGGCGTAGGAATGGCTGCTCATCTGTCTGCTGATGCCATGTGGAGGCCCTTGGCGGTCCCATCTGTCTCCAGTCTCAGTCTGACAGTGGAACACCCAAGCTCTGCTGAGGCCAGGTCATGGGGGCTTTGACAGTTGGGACAGGCCATGGAGCCCTCAAGGCTTTCCAGTGGGGCTGTGCCCCTCAGGACTGTGGTCACCAGGCCTAGGGGGGTGGATAGGGCTCGATGGCCTGTGGAGCCCTGAGATGAGTTCTGTCTGGGTGACTGCACCTCACCGCAGGCTCTGACCTGCTTGTGCCCATCCATGAGGCAGCCTTGCTCTTTTATTTTCTTAAGATATATTTTTATTGATTTCAGAGTGGAAGGTAGAGGGAGAGAGGGAGAGAAACATCCATGATGAGTGCGAACCATTGATTGGCTGCCTCCTGCACGCCCCCTACTGGGGGTTGAGCCCCACAACCAAGGCATGTGCCCCTGACTGGGAATCTTAACCGTGACCTCCCCCTCTGGAGTTCATAGGTCGACGCTCATCCACTGAGCCATGCCAGCTGGGCAGCCTTGTTCTTCTATATCGGTGATGGCGAACCTATGACACACGTGTCAGCACTGACACGCGTAGCCATTTCTGATGACACGCGGCCGCATGCCGAGGATGAAACATTTGCGACTAGAGTCTTGGAGTTAGTTTTTTCCTCAAAGTGACACACTCCCCGAGTTCTGCTCAGTTTTTTGGCGAAGTTTGACACACCAAGCTCAAAAGGTTGCCCATCACTGTTCTATATAGTCCCACTTGGACAGGGGCTGGGCTACACACCGGGGCAGACCCTCATAGCTGATGCCTGAATATGCCAGGCCACCAGAGTGGAGGACGGTGCATGTGGGAGGCCCTGAAAGAGGCTTTGGGGCGCTAACCCCTCAGCTTCTGCCCAGCTCATGTGCCCTGGTGCACAATGGCAGGGGCAGGGCAGGGCCTCAGGCATAATGACCTGAATGGACAGAGGGCTAGGCTGCTAGGGGGGAGAGGCATGTCCCTGGAAGGTCCATGCCAGGCAGAGGGACGGGGCTTGGGGATCAGATTGTACAGGCCGGACTGGAAGGCGTGGCTCTCGGGCCAGGGCCACCCTTCTCCCAGGCGGTACAGAGGAGCTGCAGCCTTGGGCGGGTCTAGTGGGCAAGTGCGCGCCCTGCCTGCGGAAGGATGTCTAGAGGTGCTGTCACTGGGAAGACCCTGCCAGCCTTCCCCCTATTTCTGAGTCAAGCTCTTGGCTGTCAACACCCCTCTTTGTGGCTCCTAATTGTCCGTTGCTGGGCCTGGGGTCTGCAGGGGAAGTTAGCCAAACCAAAGCCTGCTGCCCTGGGCATTAGGGGGGCCAAAGCCTTGGCTCTTAGGCCTGCTTCCTCCTCCCTGGAGTGGATGCAGACCAGCCTCAAGGGCTCCTTGAGTTTCTGTCAGAACCACTGCCCTTCAGAGGACAGGGTGCTGGGTCCTGTCTCCCCTCCCAGGTGTGCACACCTTTGTGCACTATGGTGTATGTGCATACATAGTGGCGTGTGTGTACCTGTGTGCCCTGTAGCATGCAAGCACGCGTGCAGAACCTCCTGCCTCCCTGGGATCTCCCCTAGGGCTCCCTGGACAAGTGGCTGTTGTTGGTTTATCTGTGAGTTTGCTCATGTACATAGCCGTGTCCCCGGTTGACCTGTGCTGGCTGGTGTGTCCTTTGCCCAGATGTGTCTAGGTCCGCCTGCGATTTGTGTGTTGTGAGGGAGGGACCATGTGACCCTGTGCTTGTTACCCAGATGTGTCACATCTGATGCTCGTTCCTGTGGGGTGGATGACATGGATGTGTGGGACCCAAGACTGTCTTGGCTGCTTTACATGTGTTCACTGCGTGTGTGGCTGTGGGCTAGGGTGTCTGATGGTTGGTGGGAGTTTTTGGGTGGGTCTGTCTGGCTAGGGTTTGTGGGGGTAGGGGGGCGGGCCAAGGAGGCTGTGTCTATGTCTTGCTGTCATTTTCCAGGCCTGTAACACATGTCAGCAGGCGGGTGTATGTAGTGGGTGTGTCTCCCCGGCTGTGGCTTGTGATGCTTGCTGTGCTGGTGGCCTGGCTGCCTCTGGTGTATACAGACATCCGTCAGGCTTGGTCCAGTTTCAGTCACCCACGTGAGGCCCCTCATCCCTCCAGCAGGGCCGGCCCTAAGGAGTGGGGCTGGGGTAGGCGGACTGGGCCTTCCATCAGACATCCCCCCCTCCATCTCTCCCAGAATAAGCCGCCTCTTCAATGGCACTGAGCCCATCGTCCTGGACAGTTTGAAGCAACACTATTTCATTGACCGGGATGGGGAGATTTTCCGCTATGTCCTGAGCTTCCTGCGGACGTCAAAACTGCTGCTACCAGATGACTTCAAGGTAAGTCTGTAGCCGGTGGCAACCCTGCTGCCTGTACGGTGGCATTACCCAGGGGACGCTGTGACTTAATAAGTGGACCCACGGTCGTCATAGCAACCATAAAAAGTTAAGCGATGGAGCCAAGGGCTAGATCAGTTTTTCTAAACTAATTTTGTTTTCTCACATTTTTAGCTTATTTATCAGGGTGTGACAACAGTTAAGCAGTGGCACTTACCCTGGTTTCACATTTGTCGTGTTGAAGACTTGTGTGTGGGAGTTGCAGGAGTCAGCGGTTCCTAGATCTGTTTCTTGGTGGCCGTTGGCAGGGAGGAAACCCAGGTCCAAAGCAAACACCC
This sequence comes from Cnephaeus nilssonii, assembly GCF_951640355.1. Classification (NCBI taxonomy): domain Eukaryota; kingdom Metazoa; phylum Chordata; class Mammalia; order Chiroptera; family Vespertilionidae; genus Cnephaeus; species Cnephaeus nilssonii. The sequence continues at coordinate 34,225,918 of NC_137091.1, forward strand.
TGCAAACGAAAGGTGACCCGTCCAGGTCTCTCGAGAATCCTGCCTCGGTGCTGGTCCCCTTCGTGGCCCCGGGGACCTGGAGGAAGGAGACTCAGGCCGGGGCGACCCCCTTCAGCAGCAAGTGGCCTTTCTTCCTCCTGGCACCCAGAGGACCGGTGACCCTGGGGCTGTTTTGTCCTCCATCCAACTTGGTTCCTGGGTCCCAACCACCAAACTTAGGCTGAAAAGACAGTGAAACAAGGCAGACGTAGGTCCCTGTCCCCATGGCACTTAAGATGCGGTGGGAAGATAGACGTTGAACAAAAAACACTTGAATGCCACAGAATTCCAACTCAGAGAAGCAGTCGGGGAGGAAGTTTCTCTGGGAGGTGGAGGGGGAAGGGGACAAACAGGTGTGAGGAGGCAAGGTGGCAAGGAGCAGGACCGCCTGACCGGGAGAGAAGGTGTTAGCCTGGGGCTGTGTGAGCGGGGAGGGCGGGAAGGGAGGGTGCTGGTTGATGTCAGGACCTGGGTGGCTGGTTCAGCACTTGGCATTTCACCCTGAATGCAGGGGAAGGGTCCTGAGGAGGGGTGGCTGGGGGAATGACCATCAGGTTTGCAAACCGATTGCCCTGGCTGCGGTGGGGAGAAGGATGTAGGGAGGGCGGGTGGGAGCAAGAGGCCAAGAGGGGTTATTTGAAGGCTTTGGACCAGGGCGGAGGCCGTGAAGAGGGAGCCCAGTGGCAGGTTAGACATATTTAAGAAAGGCTATGGGTGGGGGTTGGGGGGTTGGAGGTCAGGGGCTCTTGAGGGTGCCTCCCGGCCTGCAGCTTCTGTCTGAGTGGATTGTGGAGGGCCCAGCAGTGGGAGAGGCCGGGGGGAAGTGTGGCACCCAACTCCTGCACGGAATTGCTGGTGGGACGTTGGGCGAAGGCGTTCTGGGCTGGGGGAAGGTGTGGGAGTTGTTTGCTGTGCAGATATCGCTTAAGGAGCAGATGCGAGTAGAAGCCCAGGGTGGGGCTGAGGAACCCCTGTGGAGGGATAGAAGGGGTTCCCCGACAGGCCTCCCTTCGGGGTGGTTACAAAGGCTGGAGCCAGCAAATCCCAGGTAGGCCCTGCTTTGTGTCCGGCTTCCTTGCCTCTCCCCCAGGGATCCTCAGGTTCGCCAGTTGACCTTGATCTGAGCCCCATAGAGGGGCATGAGTCATGGGTACTCTCGGCTACACAAGGCTGGGGCAGGTGTGGGTGACAGGTGTTTGAGGGATAGTTTGTGTGAGCCCGTCATTCCTGGGAGGGGGCTGCCTGCCTGCCTGGTGAGAGATGGGCGCCCCACCCCAGCCCTCCTCACAGCCTGCTAGTTCAGGGGCCGGCCAGGCCCTTGGCAGCTCTTGTCCTTTAAAATGCTCACCCCCTTCTCTGAACTGGGTGTCCACATGCATTTTATAGAAGAGAAAACGGGCTCCGAGGAGCTCAGTTACAGGTGATGGGGGCTTCAGGGCTAGCAGGTGAGGATGCCGAAAATCCAGCCGCGGCAGATCCGTGTGGCCTCCCTGCGGAGCTGTGTGCTCTTTCAGGGCAAGTGAGCTCCTCCCCTCTGGGAATCTGAGAGGGCAGCAGGTCCCAGGCCGAGACAGCCTCGGGCTCCTCTAGTCTAGCCTCCTGGTCTTTCCAGAGGCTTCTCTCTACTTCAGGGGGTGGGGGAGGAGTGAAGCCTCCCTGAGTGCTTGGGCCAGACGGAAGGGCTCAGGGGGTCTGGCACAGGTGGACACCAGCCGCTGCCCTGGGGGCAAGGCTAGACTCCTTGCACGCGTTCAGCTGAGCCTCATTTTCTCCATCTGTGCAATGGGCACAGTCATCCCAGTTCACATTGTGCCCCGGGGTGGGGAGGGGGGGTCACAGTTCTGCGGAACGGTGAGAGGAGGCCCTCCTGGCGCCCACCTCCCCCCACCCTGCCTGCTGTTCCCCAGGACTTCAGCCTGCTGTATGAGGAGGCACGCTACTACCAGCTGCAGCCCATGGTGCGGGAGCTGGAGCGCTGGCAGCAGGAGCAGGAGCAGCGGCGCCGCAGCAGGGCCTGTGACTGCCTGGTGGTGCGGGTCACGCCGGACCTGGGTGAGCGCATCGCTCTCAGCGGCGAGAAGGCCCTCATCGAGGAGGTCTTCCCGGAGACGGGGGATGTCATGTGCAACTCCGTCAACGCCGGCTGGAACCAGGACCCCACGCACGTCATCCGCTTCCCGCTCAACGGCTACTGCCGGCTCAACTCGGTGCAGGTGAGGGCTGCGTCTGCCCCCGCCGGGCCTCACCCCCGTCTCCCCCAAACCCTCCGGCAGCAGGGGGAGGTGGAGGGAGGCGCGGCCCCTGGGATGGCGAATCCCTCCCTCCCTGCCATCTCGCAGAAAAGGCAACAATGTATGGATGCATAATTTATGGCCTGCTCATAATTAAATGATGGCGCCTGGGGGATGGACTTAAAAAAATTGATCTGTACTCTTTTTTTTTTTTTTTTATTCCAAAAGGATGTTCTGTAAAAAATGTCCAAAGTACTTTCAACAAAGAGTGCTTCATGTGACACCCAGAGTCTGAGTTTGGGTTCAGATTAAACCCCGACAACGGGAGCGGCGGGTCAGAGGCGGAGCGTGGAGGTGGCCTGGAGCCCCTTCCTCTCCCTGCCGACCGGGCCACCGGCGTCTGATTGGCTGCCCAGAGCGATTCCGGACTGGCTTTCCCTGGATGGGTCTTAAAGCCCAAGGTGGAGAGGGGACCATTGTCCACCAGCCCTTCCAGACCCAAGAGCACACCCCTGTTTCAGGGGTGGGGCAGAGTGGACTTGGTAGGGAAAGTGCCCCCCCCCCCCCCCCCATGCGCACATCCCACAGGCTGCCATTCAGAACTTGCTGGTTTCAGGACACAGGTGTCAGGCAGGGACTGACCCACCCCGCACAGAGGCACAAACCCACGTGGACTCTGAGGCCTGCAAGAGATGCAGACACAGAGAGGACGCCGCCTCCTCTCCACCCCAGCTCCCCTGAGCTGATGAGCCCCCGGGCCTCACACCATCTGGGACTTGAAGCTCAGGGAAGCAGGTGGCTGCCCAGAGGCCAGGGGCAGGTCTCAGTGAGGAGGGGCCCTGGGACCGGCAGGTCACACCCCGAGAAGAGGCAGGGGGAGCCCTGAGGCTCTTTCTCCCGCCCTGAGCCAGGCGGTGGACCCTGCAGGCTGCAGCGCACTCAGACTTGGTCACTGAGGGGCCCCGGAGCCTGGCCGCTTCTGTCCCGCCTGTTTTTGCCCAATTGGTGGTTCTGGACCTCGGTTGTGAGACGTGGGGTGTTACCAGGAGACGGTAGCTGCCCAGGCCAGGGCCCGGCTGCCCACCAGGCCAGCCAAGGCAGATTTGCAGCTGGGCATGGCTGACCCCTGTTTCTTCCCGGCAGGTCCTGGAGAGGCTGTTCCAGAGGGGTTTCAGCGTGGCTGCGTCCTGCGGGGGTGGCGTGGACTCCTCCCAGTTCAGCGAGTATGTGCTTTGCCGGGAGGAGCGGCGACCACAGCCCACCCCCACCGCTGTCCGGATAAAGCAGGAGCCCCTGGACTAGGCCCTGCCTCCGTGCCCACCTGAGGCCCCTGGCCCTGGGGACGGCCAGGGACCTGCGGACGGTGCCGGGGGGTGCTGCCTCTGCCTGCTTCTCGATCTTCTTCGTGAGACTGAGGGTGGGGCTGGGGGGCCCGGGGCCCGCCCAGGGAGCCCTGGGGCCCAGGTGTCTTGCAACAGAACGGAGTGCTGGAGGCATGCTTTCCGAAGGATTGGGGCGACCCACAGAAGCCTCGGTGAGAACTCCGCCGCCAGTGTCCCGGTGCCCCCCGGCTCCCCAGCCTGGCGCAGCGTCCTCCAGGGCCCTGGGGCGGCCCTGGCGGGAGTCGGCCCTGGCCTCCCCAGCCCACGGCAGAGGAGCTGTTCGTCCTTCTCCACATGTGGCAGACTCCAGTGGGTCTCTGCATCAGAGATGGCTTATTTTTCTACAGTATTTAAAAACAGAAGCAACTAACTGCACAAGCCAGAGAGGCCGACCAGGACCAACACTTCTTTATCTGGTGCTTCGTTCTCAGTCAGACCTACGCATGCCCGCCCTCATGGTGGGAGAGGGGCCTGGCGCTCCGGCCCACGTGCCCGGGAGTGGGGCGTGGAGAGCTCTGGTCCCTGCTCCAGGGGCATGCAGGGAGGGCAGTGCCGTAGGAGCTGAAGCAGGGGGGCCCCCAGGGAGCAGGGCTGCTGGGAAGGAGGGTGGTTTGGGTGTGGGGGGATGGATGGCTGTGGAACCACCCGAGACCCTCACCTTTGCTGTGACCTGGGGCCACACTTGGTAGATCACCTGACCTGAGCCCAGGGGCTTCCAGTCGGTTGTGTTCCTCCCTGCTGGGGTGTTGGGGGCGTCTCTTCCCATCCAGACCAGCCACCTGGCATCCTTACCTCAGGAATGGGCCCCTCGGTGAAGGGCCCACCTGTCCGTAGCTCCTCCGGGTCCCCCACCTCAGGAAGCCGTCCCCAGCTCTGGTCTCCCACACGAATAGGCACACTGAATTTTAATGAACTTTGTTACACTAGCTCGCCAGTAAGACCTGGACATGGGCAAACCTGGGACTCTTGCCCCGAGGGGTCCTCACAGACCTGCTGCCTCTTAGACGACAGGCCCATCGATGGACACCCCCGCCTTGTCACACGTGGCCGAGCGGGCTCTTCCCCGGGTGGAGAGACCGCAGACCACTGCTCGGTGGGTGGGGCGCCCAGCCATCCTGCTTCCAATGCCTGTAGACTTGTATATGACTCCTTTAATATTGTAAAGATGATGATGTACCATTGTCGTGTTTGTGTGGACACACGCTGTTCCTCGTTCATGCCATAAACGATGCTGTTAAAGCAAAAGACTGAGGCTCCGTCCTGTGCAGAAGCCGTAGTGGATTCCCGTGCTGGATGTTGTACGGGGGCGGGGGGGGGGGGGGGGTCAGGGGGGGGGTCCTCCCTCTGTTCCTTCAGTTCAGGTCGGGGAAGATCCGCCAGCGGGCTCGGGGGAGGGGCCAGGTCCCAAGCTGGCCGGTAGTTACGATGGCGTGTGGGTGTTTCCTCGCTCTGCCTGTCCCCGGTGGGCAGCACAGTCCGCGTTCTCACCCACAGCCCCTAACCAGGTGCCACGGGGAGGCCGACGGGAGGTGTCCGGGGCTTTGGAACCCAGTCAAAGGCTTGAGATTTTTCGTTCTCTCTGGCTTTTGGTTCAGGTTGACATCCTCTTTAGAGCCCCACAGAATATGGCAGGAGAAGGGGACAGTCCACAGCTCGGGCCAGCGGGGGCGGTGCGGCCCCTGGCTGAGGAGGGTCCGTTGTCCCAGCGCAGCTCAAGCCTGGGTGCCTCTGTTACCAAGCGGAGGGGTTGGAAGGCATTCACAGAGGCCTCCCCTTTAAAGGAGCCTTTTTGTATTTTTCCTCAGAGCTCTCGTGTTCTAACCCATGAGGACCCTTTTACATGCCAGGTAAAGGCCACCAGCCTCAACCCCCCCCCCCCCCCCCCGGAGGACGAGAGCACGGCTGCTTCCTGTCTGGGCTGCAGAGCCGGCGCCATCCCACTGTACAATCTAATTTGCTGGACAGACTCGCTAGCCTTCTCCTTTGCTTAGCAACACGCCTCCAGTTGGCACATCGGCACTTTGGCATCTGGGGTTCGCATCTGAGAGGAGGAGAAAGTGTTGTGTTTATTAGAGAGGAAGTCCTGTGAAAACAGCGCATTGCGACGTATGTTCGTGGATTTTTCTGGTGTGATAGCATGGTTACTGATGGATGGCGATGCCCTAACGTTTCTAAGCAAACTAGATTTTTTTTGAGTAAACCATAGTGCTTAAAAAAAAAAAAAGTACCTTACTGAAGTTGCTCTTAATTTATTTCTTCTTTACTAAGTAAAATCAGGAAGTACGATTTTACATAAACCTGGGAATTCCTGAATTTGTAGAGAAACCCTGTGCTCCCATAGTAATGCTTAAAATTCTAATATACGTTGTCCCCTACACAATACGTACCAATTTTCAGTTCCTTTAAAAACGTTTACATACTTCCTGGAATGAATATATTGTAGCCTTTTGGTCAAGTACCAGCAGTACAAACGTTAACTTCTGCTCTTTGTAAACCTCTAAAGTAATTATTTTTTATTATAAGCAACTGGACAGAGCTGTTCCGACGCCTCCCGGTTCCCGCAGAACCTGTGCCCGTGCGGCGAGGCCTTTGCAGCAGGTAGCTTCTGCCGCTGCCCGGCTCCCATGGGGCTCGAAGCCAGGTCACAGCATCAATAATATCTTTTAAAAGGTGTTTTTTTTTTTTTTTTTAAAAAAAAGACCACTTGACCATGTTTCTTAGAATAAATAAAGGATATTTTGTAAGTTACACGTGCAGATCTAGCACTTTGTTTCTGAGGCAGCCACAAGAAGGTTCTCTGGCCTTCTTGAGCCACCCGTCCTCCCGCTTGGCTTGGCCACTGGATAGGACCTTGCGTAGCTCAGGTTCCCAATACTGAACCTTCCTGATCTGAGGAGCTGCTGTGAAGGGCTCGCCCCTGAGCAGCTGCCCGGTCCCCAGGGTCCTAGCATGCACCCTGCCGGGAGTGGAGGCCATGCAGACACAGGCTTCCTGACTGCCTTCACCCCTCCTGAACCCCCAACCTGGATTCCTGGGATCAGGGTGGGTTGGGCCTTTTGCACGATGGAGTGTGTGTGTGTGTGTGTGTGTGTGTGTGTAAACCACTACTGCATTTGAAAAAGGAGCACAGGAGGATGGATGTAAGAAAACGGGGATGTGGTTTCCATTGAGCCCCTGACCAAGGGAAGACTCGTATGGCCAGGCCAACTGGGCCTGCTCTCCTGATCCTCCAGAGACGAAAGCAGCTGCAGTGTCCCCGGAGGACACTCTAGGATGTACAAGATGGGAGTTGCTCTGAAGTAGCTGATAGGGTAAAACAGACAAAAATGGGGGTTGCCAGAGAATTTTTACTTCTAGGCAGGGTGCTTGGTTCAACCCAAGGGGGCCTCTAGACAGAGCTGGAGGGACAAGAGTTGGCCAGAGAGAGGGCAGCTGCGGGCCTTGGGCTGACACCTAGGCTGTGGTGCGGTGTTGTGATGTCACAGTGTGATGGAGATGGGGGCCTATAAGGTAGCCCTTTGGGGACCAAGAGAAAGAAGAAGGTATTGGTGGGAGCTTCCTGTCAGGGGCAAGACTAACAGTGATGTTCTCTTAGAACAGTGGTCGGCAAACTCATTAGTCAACAGAGCCACATATCAACAGTACAACGATTGAAATTTCTCTTGAGAGCCAAATTTTTTAAACTTAAACGTCTTCTAACGCCACTTCTTCAAAATAGACTCGCCCAGGCCGTGGTATGTTGTGGAAGAGCCACACTCAAGGGGCCAAAGAGCCGCCTGTGGCTCGTGAGCCGCAGTTTGCTGACCACGGTCTTTGTGAAGGGACCTAAATGGAATGCAGCCCCGCTGAGGTCAGAAAGGAGGGCTGACCAGGGGCTTGCCCTGGACTCACAGCTCCTGCTTCAGTCCCTGTCCTCACATCTCGGTAAGCCCAGGGCATTTCTCTGGAAAGGAGAGCCCAGCCTTTGGGCAGCCCCTACCCCTCGCTCCCCAGTGGTCTTGTTTGGGACACTAGATGGCGGCTTTCTTCCCCCAGCTGGACAATCAAGGCACCTGCCTGACCCTTGATAAGCTCTCCAAACCTTAGAGCCGCAGGCAGCGCGGGGTCCCTCGGGGCAGGGCCTCCTGCAGATGTGTATCCAAGCACTGCTGCCCGCCGGTTGGTGTTTGTCCACAGGGAAAGGCTGTTTCCAATCCCACCCTCCTCTCAGTGGAAGGATGTCTCGTACGGAGTGTGTGTGATGTTAGGGTCATGTGACTTGGACCTGATGTGGCTATGGAGGCTTTGGACGTCCGTTATCAAAAGGGTCCCTGCTTACTGCAAGATCCCTGTCCTCCCAACCACCCAGTGAGGGCATGGATTGATGGCAGGCATGTGGGTGACAAGACCGCCCGTGAGACTGAGAGGAGACACTTGTTTATCTGCAAGAATTGTTTACTTGAGGCGCTATAAAGTAACCTGGAAGAGAAATTTCCATGCAACATCGAACATGGATTACCCCCAAGTTCCTTGGCTTGAACACGGGCCTATCAACCTGTCAGACATCTCCACGGTGAACCAGGCTCTCTGAAAGCCCAGTGAGACACCCAAGGAACAGGCAGGCACAAGCGTGAGGGGTGGAGGTCAGCTACCCTGCATTCTTGCCTTTATTTCCATTACACAGAGCAGCCGGTCCTGCCAGCCCTCTCAGCCTGCCGCCGTGCTGGACCCAGGGTCATGGCTCCGGAGTGGTAGCAGGTGGACCACCTCACACAGACGTCGCAAACCAGGACAAAGTGTTCGAGTGCAGAGGCAAGCGGAGGGGCCCCTCGAGGATGCCCTCAGGAGCGCACAGACCCCCACATCCCCGGCTGGACGCGCGGGAGGTGCCACCTGCCACTGGCTCAAGCTGTTCCCAGCCACGCCTGCTCCTCCAAGCCCGTGTCTAGCCTGTCACCAGAGCTTCCTCCTCTGTGTCCTGGACCCGGCCCAGGACTCCCGAGGGAGCTGCGGTTTGGGGCGCACAGTCTGTACCAGCAGGGTGGGGCGGCAGCTCCCACTCTGGACGCGGGCCACGCCCTCCTGGACGCTAACACACCCCCATTTCCCGGGGCCCACAGAGACACGCCTGGCCCTGCAGCCAAACAGCAGGAAGGGCAGATTGGTGCGAGTATGTACAAGGTCCTGGAATTCTCGCCCGGTTGCCACACAGTATTCGGAGCATAATTGGGGGAGGTTGTGCAACTTGCCCTGCCGAGAAGCTGGGCGCCGCAGGAGCTCCCAGCACAGGCGTCCAGGGTGCCTTGGGACAGAGCCAGACGCCAACTTGGCCACCTTTGGGTGGCAGTGATGGCCTCAGCCTGACGGCGGGCAGTGTGGCTCTGCTGAGAGCCGAGAGCCCAGGTCCCTGTGGGGCCAGTGGGAGTGAGTGTGAGGCAGAGAGGACCCTGCCTACAGCTACAGCCCCACCTGGCAGGGCCCTGTGAGCGCAGGGCCACCCCCAAGGCCCCTAGGCTGGGCGCACACCAGCTCCTTAGGGATGCACACAGGGCACTTTGCTACAGGAAGCCCCACTCAACTAAGACAAGGAGCTCACAGCCCCTCCTCCACCCCATGGGGCCTGTGCTTGGGCAGCTGGGCTGCATTCTCGGCCCCCCTGAGCTCCCATGGGTGGATCCATCCAGGGGCCCAGTGAGTCACTTCCCCAGGCCCAGAGGCCTTAGTCAAAGGTGCCTCCCTCTCCTGCAATGCTGCCTTTGTTCTGCTGGCTTCCCTTCACCACCCTTTCCTCCCCGTGGGGTTGCAAACTCAGGTCTTGAGGGCTTTAAGGGGCACCGGCTGCGAGTAGCCCAGAGGTGGGCAAATGGATGCTGCCTGGAAAGTGGTTTGGCACTGCAGAAGGCTAGCGCTTCCTTTCTTGCTTCCTGCGTCCCCTGCCCGCTCAGGGCCCAGCCCTCCCGCCTCCCCACCCCTCTGGGGAAAGCCCCACCTCCTTGCCAGGTGGTGGGTGTGCAGCCTCAGGAACACGGATCCTGGACGCGCACCAGGAGGGAGGGTGGTTGGATGTGCTCACCTGGCAGGCACCACCCGAGCTGCCGAACTGGCCCCTGACACTTCTCTTGCCTCAGGGAGAGGCGCTCTGGGCTCAGATGACTGCCGCACCTCACTCCCTCTCTTGGTGCTCCCTCCCCTCAGCCTCCCCCAGTTCCCATGCTTTGGTGGAAGAGCCCTGGGGAAGCCTGGCCGACAAAGGGAACTCATCAACATAGGTACTACTATTTGTAACGCTTTAAACAATAAAATAAAAATTCAAAAAGCACCTCAAGCACAGCCTCTAGTCTGCCTCCCTCCCTCCCCACCTTCCAGCCCCAGCTGGCCACATGGGGGGGTGGGGGGTGGGGTGGAGAGTGGGACTCATGGTCCTGGGAGTTGCCCAGCTGCAGGTGAGCTGAGCCACCCTGTGCTGTAGGCAGCTGTCCACAGCATAACGTGTATGTGGTGAACAGCAGTCTTGCAGGGCAACTGGGGCTTGCATTATGAAAAATTAGAAGACTAATCTCCAAAAACATTGTATTCACGGAGAGATTCTCAAATTGTATTGACAACAGTTAAATTCAGAAAATGGAGGGAGGAGATCCCATTGTCCCCAAAACAGAGGAAAGATGAAGTCTGATATAGCATACGGTTGGATGCGATATATTTATCCTTCCACAAACATGTACTGTTTGCAGTCTGCCACGCAGATCTGTAGGGCCCCTGGGCAGCAGAGGGGTCCCGGAAGGCCAGAACCTGCGCCAGGTGCGTGACCCACGTCCGTGTAGCAAATCCATAGACCACACCTGTGATGAAGCAGTAATTTTTTTTAAAATATATTTTATTGATTTTTTACAGGGAGGAAGAGAGAGGGATAGAGAGTTAGAAACATCGATGAGCCCTAGCTGGTTTGGCTCAGTGAATAGAGCGTCAGCCTGCGGACTGAAGGGTCCCCGGTTCGATACCGGCCAAGGGCACATGCCTGGGTTGCGGGCTCGGTCCCCAGTAGGGGGCATGCAGGAGGCAGCCAATCAATGATTCTCTCTCATCATTGATGGTTCTATCTCTCCCTCTCCCTTTCTCTCTAAAATCAATAAAATATATTAAAAAAAAAAAAAAAAGAAACATCGATGAGAGAAACATCGATCAGCTGCCTCTTGCACACCCCCTGCTGGTGTGTGTACCGCAACCAAGGTACATGCCCTGGACCGGAATCGAACCTGGGACCCTTGAGTCCGCAGGCCGACGCTCTATCCACTGAGCCACACCGGTTTCGGCTGCAGCAGTAATTGATGGTCTTATTCACACAGAAAGGGAAAGGCAGAAGGTCCCTCGCCTTTCAGGGCCAGAAGAGCAGCCCCAACGGGCTCCGCAGCCTGTGCCCCTGCCATTCGAACCAAGGCGGTGACTTAGCCTCCCCCCGCCGCGGTGACACATTGCCACGAACCTAATGGCTTAAAACCACGGATTCATCGTCGTGCAGTCCTAGAGGTGAGAAGTCCGGGCTGGGCCTCCCCCGGCTCAGCCCAGGTGCCAGCAGAGCCGTCTTCCTCGATGGGGGCTGGCGGGGGGGGCGGTCCCCTTCCTTCCCCAGCTGCTGGGGGCTGCCCGCAGGCTTTGGCTCCTGGGCCTTCTTCCGTCTTCAAAGCCAGCAGTGTGGCATCTCCAGTCTCGGACTGACCCCTGATTACCTTGGGCCCACCCAAATAATAATCCAGGATAATCTCCCTGTTTTAACGTCAGCCGATTAACCTAAATTGCATTTGCAACCTTAATTCCCCTTAGCCGTGTCACTTAACACATTCACAGATTCCTAGGTTTAGGATGTGGACTTATTTGGGGCATTATTCTGTCTTCCACAGCTGGGTAGCACCTTTGTCCATTCAAAAAAAAAAAAATATATATATATATATATATATATATATATATATATATATATTAAATTATTACGGGAGGGGGCGGGCAGAGGCTGCCTGCCGTGAGTTCACGGCTGCCACAGGGGCCGAGGATGCTGTGCCACATTCACCTGAGGAGGGCGGGGAGGAGTGAAGAGAGAGGGAGGGAAGAGACAGGAAGAGGGGGCTGAGGTAGAGGGGAGTTACTGCCTCCCAGGCTCTGTGGTAGCAGTGCCACAGCCTGGAAGAGGCGGGGAGGGGGCGGGGGGGGGGGGGACATTCACAAATATTTATTGAACACGTGCCAAATGCCAGGCACTAGTTTGGGTGCTGCTGCGGATACAGCAATGAATGAAGAAAACAAAAAACTCTGACCTTGTGGGGTTTATACAAGTGGAGGAAAATGGACAATAAACAAAATACTAGTAAGCTAAGTGTATCATAGATTCGATGGCCCTCAGTGCTAAGAGGGGAAATAAAGCAATGAAGAGACTAGGCAATGTGTGTGTATTGCTATTTTGGTCAGTGTGCTGGACATCTACCATTCACCCCTCTCCCTTCGCCCTGTGTCTGGTGGTTAACATTTGTGAAGAGCAGGAAGGGGCTCCCCGTGGACATGGCTGATAGGAAACACCTTCAGGAGACAGGAGGGCAGAAGGCAAGTGAGGTCAGCATCCCTCCTCCCTCCTCCAAAGGCCTCAGTCCCTTCCAGGAGACTTTTCCTACACAGCCCACCCAGCTCTCAAACGCCTCCTTTTCCTCGTGCTTCAGGCCTAAGGATAGTAACTACGGCTGCATTTACTAGCCCTCAGGGGACTCACTGCCCTTCTGGTTTCCCTTCTGTAAGTAGTTTATTAGACTCTCCTCATATTGTCCTGAATGGACAGTACCATCTGTTTTCCCAGGAAGGACTTGCTGAGCTGGTGACATGTAGATAGAGCCCCAGAGAAGGTAAGGTGGGAGACAGGAGGTACCTGGTGGAAGAGCATTTGGGGCAAGGTGGCCAGAAGTTCAAAGGCTCTGTGGTACGCCAGCAAGAAGGAAGTTGGTGTGGCTGAGAGATCTGTGAGAGTGGGGGGTGGTGGGAGGTGAGGTCACAGGGCTACCAGGGGTAGGATGGAAGTCAGGTTGGGTAGGGCCTTTGAAGAAGGTGCTGCTAGTGCCCTGCCTATATCCCCTCAGCACTGCCCATTGATGTGCACAGACCCCATGGCTTCGTTTTGCCCCTGCCACTCACTGTCAGAGGGCCTTTGCTGGCCACAGGAGTGCAGCAGACTCTCATGCCTGAGGCAGACCAGGGAGTTAATGCCCCTGGGAGTAGCCTCAACCAATGTTGAGTTGGTCAATAAATACCCAGTTGTCTTGCCTCTTGCGTTTGACAGTTGTGAGGCACGCTGTGGGCACTCTCCCAGAGGTCTCAGGGCGGGTGAGCTCTGGTTGTGCACTCAGGGAACTCAGTAACTCACCCTGTATTGGCTTTCTTCCTCCCTCTACCTCACTCCCCTGTTTCTCTTCCCTTGCTCCCAGGAATCACCTCCCACATGAATGACTTGTACTCAAGCTCTTGTTTCAGCATCAGCTTCTGAACTTCCCAATCTAAGATAGCCTGCTAGCCATTATTAGGACTTGGGTATTTATGAGAGTGAGCTGGGCAGCCACTGAGGAGTGGTGAGCAGAGGCGTGACGTGGACTGAAGGGGACAGGGGGGAAGCAGGGAGACCAGTCTGATGCTCCTCTAATAGTTGGGAGGAGAGATGCAGGTGGCGTGGAGCAGGGTAGAAGCAGTGGTGGTGGTCGGAGGTGGTGAGATTCTGGATACTCTTTGAAGGAAGATCCAATGCAATGTGCTGGCTGTTCAGAGGTGGGGTGTGAGAGACAGTAAGGTGTCTAGGGTGACTTCAAGGTGCTTGGCCTGAACAAAGAAAGGATGGAGTTGTCTTTTACTGGAATGAGGAAGATTGTTGGGAGGAGAGCAAGGTAGAGAAGGTTCGGTTTAGGACATGTTTAGTGGAGGCCCCTGTTAGACATATGAATGAAAATGCTGAACAGGCAGAGGGCCAGGTACACAGTGGGGGACTCAAGAAGGAGTCCAGGCTGCAGACAAGAGGTGGAGGGTCATCAGTAGATGAATGGTATTTAGAGCCAAGACTGGATGCGGTCACCAAGGGAGTGAGTGTAGAAAGAAAAGGGAAGAGTCCCAGGTTCAGACCCAATGTCTAGAAGTCAGGGGAAGGGGGAAGGACCAGCAGAGGATTGGAGAAGGAGCAGCCAGCAAGGTGGGAGGAGGGCCAGGAGGCTGCCCTGTGGGTGATGATGAGGCTGATGATGAGGCAAGTGCGATGAGGCCTGGGCTTGACTGCTGGATGCAGCAGCATGGAGCTCACCGGGGACTTCAATACTAGCCCTATCCAGTGGAATGAGGAGGCAAGAACCTACATGGAGACTATTCAAGAGAGAACTGGAGAAAATTGGAAACAAATATGGACAACTCAAGGAAAACTTGATCAAATATTTTAAATGAATTGTTTAATTTGGAAACAATCCCAACTTTGCATAAAAGTTGTAAGTGCCATGCAATATTATTTTTTTGATGAACCGTTTTACAGTAACTTGTTGACATGATGCCCCCCCTTCTAAATACTTGAGCATGCATTTTCTATAAACAAGGGCATTCTCCTAAGTAACCGTGATCAGTCACCAACATCAGGAAAGTACATTGATATGCAGCCAACACCTCCCCCTCCGACCCATTAGGTTTCACCAATTGCTCTGGGGGCATCCTTAATAGCAAAGCTGCTATTCGATCACGTGCTGCATTTAGCATTCCTGTCTCTTTTAGTCCTGTCTCTGGAAAAGCTGCTCACTCTTTCCCCAACTTTCAAGTCCTTAACATTTTTGATGATTACATACCAGTTATTTTATAGCATGCCCCTCCATTCAGGCTTGTGTGATATTTTCTCATGCTAAGACCAGGTTATGTGACCCAGCACTTCCATTCTTACATACCAAAAGGAATTGAAAACAGGTGACCAAACACATTCTTGAACACAAACATTCACAGCAGCACTATTCACATTAGCCAACAAGTGGAAACAGCCCAAGTGTCCGTCAGTGGGTGAATAGACGAACAAAATGTGGGTAGCCATACGATGAAATACTGTCCAGCCGTAAAAAGGAATGAAGTCCTGATATATGCTACAACCTGAGTGAACTTGAAAAGCATTATCTAAACTGAAAGCAGCCAGACACAAAAGGTCACACATTGTATGACTCTATTTATATGAAACTAGAGGCCCAGTGCACAAAATTCATACACTCGGGCAGGGGGGGGGGGGTGGAGGGTTCCCTCAGCCCAGCCTGCGCCCTCTGTGGGGAGCGGGCCTAAGCTGTCAGTCAGACATCCTTAGCACTGCCGCAGTGGTAGGAGAGGCTCCCGCCACCACTGCTGCACTCTCCAGCTGTGAGCCCGGCTTCTGGCTGAGCGGCACTCCTCCTGTGGGAGTGCTCTGGCCGCCAGGGGGCAGCTCCTGTGTTGAGCGTCTGCCCCCTGGTGGTCAGTGCACGTCATAGAGACTAGTCGTTCCGCTATCGGGCTGAAACCGGCTCTCTGACATCCCCCGAGGGGTCCTGGATTGCGAGAGGGTGCAGGCCATGCTGAGGGACCCCACCAGTGCAGGATCAGGGCCAGGGAGGGACGTGAGAGGTTGGCCAGCTGGGGAGGGACCGCAGGAGAGCTCCAGGGCATGCCCTGCCCGTCTCGCCCAGTCCTGATTGGCTGGACCCCAGCAGCAAGCTCACCTACCAGAGCGCCTGCCCCCTAGTGGTCAGTGCACGTCATAGTGAGCAGTTGAGTGGCCTTAGCATATCATTAGCATATTATGCTTTCATTGGGTGAATGGCTGACTGGACAACTGGACACTTAGCATATTAGGCTTTTATTATGTAGGCTATATAGAGTGGGAAAATCCATAGAGACAGAAAGCATATTAGTGATTGCTAGGAGCTGGGGGAAGGGGATCCTGAGGTGGCGGGGGCGGGGGAAATGAAATGTTCTGGAACTAGGTAGAGGTGGTAGCTGCCCAACATCATGGATGTACTAAATGGCACTGATTGTTCACCTTGAAATGTCTGTGTTTATGCCATGTGCATTTCACTTCATTTTCAGAAAAGATGCTGGGCCCGCATCTGGCAGGAATGTCCAGAAGGGCGTCCCTGTCCTCACTGCATCCTCTCAGGTAGTACATGAGTTCCATTTGCTCCATTCAGGTGATGCTCACTTTGATCACTAGATTAAGGTGGTGTCTACCAGCTTTCCCCTCCATGAAGTTACTCCTTTCCTCTTTGTAATTAATAAGTCCTACGTGGGTGGCTACTTTGAAACTATGTAATGCCTTGTTCCTCATTAAATTTTTCATCTATTCATTTATCTGTTTACATCAGTGACTTCCTACTCATTCGTTTCTATTATATTCAGTGTGTTATAAACTGTTGCCTCCATTATTTATTTTGGTGCCCCAATTGTCCCAGATTTGGCCAGTGGGTGCCCCTTTATGCTGACTTCGAAGTTCTTTGGGCATGCCCCCCTCATTTTTTAGTACCTCCTTGCTTCCTGGCACAGCAAGCTATTTCAGGTTCATCTTGTACTTTCCCTGCTCCAGCCCTGAAGTCAGTCCTTCCTGCAAAAGCACACAGGTTTCTTTCCAAGGAGAATCGTATTTAGAAACCATGATTTGGGGCCACTTCTCCCAGACCTTCTCGGTGGACAGTGTCAAGGAGCCTATGTACACAGGTACTCGTGCTTTCGTGCATATTATTTCTGTTTCTATATAGAGAAAATCATGACTTCTCACCAATACTTCCAATTCCAATTTAATACCACATGTTTCAGTCCAATGTTTCCTTTTTCATATTTTAACTGTTTTCCAACAGTGAGAAACATGACCCGTAGCTTTAAAATAGCCAGTTACTGCCCTGGCCGGCTCGGCTCAGTGGATAGAGCGTCAGCCTGCTGACTCAAGGGTCCCAGGTTCAATTCCGGCCAAGGGCACATGCCTGGGTTGCGGGCTCAATCCGCAGTGGGGGTCGTGCAGGAGGCAGCCGATCAATGATTCTCTCTCATCATTGATGTTTCTATCTCTCTCTCCTTCTCCCTTCCTCTCTGAAATCAAGAAAGAAATATATATATTTTTTAAAAAAATAAATAAAATAAAATAGCCAGTTACTGCCCTCCCTCCAAACTCTCAGACGCCCTCCTTGTTCTGTGTGGGTCCTGAGACACGTGCTCGGCCGTGCCGGCACGGATGCTCCCTCACCCACGGTGGGGTCACACACTCTCACCTGCACGGCTCTCCTGTGCCGTGTCTGCCTCACGTCTCAGGGTACAAATTCCATGCTGGACCGCCAAAACCCCCTCCCTGGTTCAGCCTCACCTCATACATTTTTGTCTGACTGGTTTAGGAAAGAAAGAGAAGAAGACGGTGATAACACATCAAATGGGAAAAGCAGGTTAACAGACCATATACATTCTACACTCACAGATTTAAATTATACTAAGATTATAATTGGCATGGTGATGGGTTGAAATTATGAAGAATTTTTCTTTTCCGTATTTCCCAAATTATCTGTAATATGGCTCTATTCCTTTTCAATTAGAAGTTTTCAAGGAAAACATCACTTAAGTTGCACTTTCTAAATCACCTCAAGCTGCGCACACAGCATGCTCGAGACTCTTGCTGATGGTCCAAGAAAATGTCACAATTTTACTAGAAGATCTGGAGAAGAGGAGCTTGTATTCGGGGTCAGAATACAAAGGTCTCTTAAAAATAAACTTGAGTTCCAGTTCTGGAGAAAAGGGATACTTTCCCCTGCTTCTCTCTGTGTAGTAAGGATCAATATCATATACTGCCTTTACATCTGGTAAAACACAGAGGTAACCCTCCTTACTCTGCTCCCACGGATAAGGTCCTTTTATCAAAGGGACCAGGCAGGCACAGTTCCTGTTTATCCCTGCACATCCGGTTTCAGTCCCTTCCAGTCCATGGAGTTATTCAAACAAGCTAATCACATCCTCCTGCAGGAACCAGGGCCCCCCTCCCTCTTGATACTACTAGCCTGCCTCCCACAGCCTGTTTGCTCACTCTGTTCCCAACTGCAACCTTCCTGGGACCCTGGCTGGCATGTGGTGTCCTCCCCTGGGCTATGAGTATATGTGACTATTAAAATGCCTTCGATCTTATTTGTCCAGTCTTGATAGCTGTGTGTTCAACCATCCCAACAACCCTAAGGAAGGAAGCCCCTCCTCACCCATGGGCTGAAGAGGAAGTGATTAAAATACTGTCCTCTAAATACAGTGAGACTTTAGGCAGTGGGCACATGGTGCAATACACAGATCTTGTAACATAGAAACCCGCCCCTGAGCCCAGCCGGGATGGCTCAGTGGTTGAGTGTCAACCTATGAACCAGGAGGTCATGGTTCGATCCCCAGTCAGAGCATTGGGTTGTGGGCTTGATCCTCAGTGTGGGGTGTGCAGGAGGCAGCCGATCAATTATTCTCTCTCATCAGTGATGTTTCTATCTCTCTCTCTCTCTCTCTCTCCCTCCCTTTTCATCTCTGAAAACAACAAAAATATCTTTTAAAAAGAAACCCATACCTGAAACCTATACAGTAGGTCCTCAGGTTACATCGGAGATCTGTTCCTATGGTGTGACGTAACAGTAAAACAGTAAAAAAAAAAAAAAAAAAAAAAAAAAATTAAAAGAAAGATAATAATTCCTGACCTTTACTTGTGGTAAATAAATAATAAAAACCGTGAAGCACATATGTACATATGTCGAAGTGACAGAACTTATTTTTTTTTATAAATAAATGGGAGATGGCGACGTAACCACGAAATGACATATGTCGAGCCCAACGTAACCCGAGGACTGCCTATATGTTCATGTTGCTCAATGTCACCCCAATCAATTTAATAAATAAATATTAAGAAATGTTTAATTACAAATAAATAAGTAAAATGGAATAGCCTGGAAATTACTTGACAGACAATGATTAAAAGCTTTTTTAAAGCTGGAAAGAAGAAAATGGATTAGCTTAGAACCTTACGATTTAAGAAATAACAATGTAGTGAGTTCCCCCAAGTTTTTTTTATTCTCTCGTACTTGGGTCTAGGTGCTGAAGAGTCCTACAACCCAGAACTGTCAACAGGAATTAAAGAAAAAAATACAGAGAAAACCTGCTGTCTCTGGACAAAGGACGAGAAAAGGAAAACCTTAAAAGAGAGTTAGTGAGGAGCCCCAATGTCCACTCCAAGACAGAGGCACTGGCAGGCAGTCCAATCCACCTGCAGCAGTTGTACAATCAGAGTATGGCTGGTGGCCTGGTCCACCTGCAGGCACAACATCACCCGAGCCCTGTGTCAACCTGCCCTCCACCTCGTGGTATAAAAAGATTCAGGTCCAACAGCCCTGTCCCCCATTCCCCCTGGTCCACCTGCAGGTACAACATCACCTGAGCCCTGTGTCAACCTGCCCTCCACCTCGTGGTATAAGAAGATTCAGGTCCAACAGCCCTGTCCCCCATCCCCTACCCTCCAGCTACAGAGGATGGCCCAGCAACACCAGGTAGCCCTGTCAATGACACCAACAGATGGCATAGACATTAAGCAGGAGCCCCAGCAGTGGTAGGAGAATGAAGCGAGAAGGTAAGAATCACAGTGAAAGGGCTCTAATAACCCAACCATCACCAAGACTAATGCCAGTGAATGTATGTCAGAACCTATCTGCCAAACCTAAACAGAGCAATTGCCTACTAAAACAGACTTAATGTCAAGAGTGTCATCACATAATAACCAGAATGTCTAGGATACAGTTGAAAATCACTTATCATTCTGAAGAACCACAATCTGAATGAGAAAAGACAACTGACTCTAATATCTAGATAAATCAGATGTTGGAATTACCTGACAAGAATTGTAAAGCAGTGCCATAAAAAAAAAAAGCTTAAGCAAACACAAATTCTCTTAAAACAAATGGAAAAATCAAAAGTATTAGCAAAAAAAAAAAAAAAAATAGTAGTAAAAAAAAAATAATCAAATAGAAATTACAAAACTGAAAAAAAACACCTTCCAAGATAGATTCAATAATAGAACAGAGATGATCGAGGATAGAAACAATGAACTTGAAGACAGATCAATAGAATTTACTCAATCTGAACAACAGAAAACAGACTGAGAAAAATGACAGTCTCAGAGTTGCATGGGAACAATAGCAAAAAGTAAAACATTCCTATAATCAGGGTCCTAAAAGGAAAGAAGAAAGAGTGTGGGACTTAAAAAGTATTTGAAGAAATACTAAATCTACAACAAACTATATCATAATCAAACGTCTGAAAATTAAGTACAGAGAAAATATCTTAAAAACAGCTAGAGAGAAACAACATTATCTGAGAAGGAACATCACTTTATGTAGAGAGCGCCTGGGAAGGCACATGGACATTTCTTTAATTATTGTCAGCTGAATCCAGTGGCATTGGCAAAGCCAGGTCCTGGAAACACGCTTTGCCAAAAGGCAGAAGTGTTGTCAGCTTGACCTTCAGCCCAGGTGCCAGGGTGTGGGTTTTGTTATTTAAATCCAGTCAAGCACCAGGAATGAATACAATTTGGGCCCACCCAAGAATGCACATAATCTCCTTTGTCTTGACTTTTAGTAAAACTTCCTGTTTTTTGCTGTATAAAATAAACACGCTGTATTGGCTCGGGGTCACTGTTCCTGTCCCTGCCCATGTCAGAGGACAGTGGTCCCACCCGGCCCCAGCTTTTTCCTTCTATCTCTGTGTCTGTCTCTTTCTTTCATTTTCTCAATCCCCAGCTGCCCCTACTCAGGAACCGACTGCTCTCTAGCCATGCTGGATGTGGAAAAGAGAGAAATATTTACAACTTTAAATGACAATAAATTTCTCATTTGAAACTATGGAGGCTCAACATTTTTCAAGTGCTGAAAGAAATGAATTGTCAACTACAAATCCTCTCTTCAGTGAAACGAACCTTCAGGGACAAAGGGAAAATAAAGTCATTCTCAGACAAAGAAATACTAAGAGAATATGTTGCTTGCATATCTATCCTTAGAGGAAGCTATCCAAACAGAAAGAAAATAACAGAAGGAGTCTGGGACATCCAGAAAGGAAAGACAAACAATGAAATGGGTAAAAATAGAAGTAAATACAATAGACTATCCTTTATCTCCTGAGTTTCTTTAATCATATGTTGTGGATGAAGCAGAATTTATAATGTCATCTGACATGGCATCCAATATATAAGAGAAAACACTTAAGACAATTGTTTTTAAATGTATTTTTTTAATTATAGTTGATATATGATATTATATTAGTTTTAGATGTACAACATAATGATTAGACTTTTATATACCTTACAAACTGATCACTCTGATATGTCTAGTACCCATCTGACACCATCCATAGTTATCACAATATTATTGAGTATATTTCCAGTGCTGTATTTTACATCCCCTTGACTATTTTTATAACTGGAAATTTGTACTTAATCTCATCACCGTTTTTACCCACCTCCCCACCCGCTCCCATCTGGTGACTATCAGTTTGTTCTCTGTATCTATGAGTTTGTTTACATTTTGTTTATTAACATTTTGTTTTTTAGATTCACAAATAAGTGAAATATTTTGGCATTAAGACAATGTGTTTAAAAACGGGGGTTAGGAAAAGTATCTAAGTGGAAGTATGGTTTCTACACTTCACTTGAAGTGGTCAAACATTGACGCCTGTGGACTGTGACATTATATATGTATATGGTCATACCTAGAACAACCATAAAAACTACACAAAGCAATATACGAAAAAAAATCATAAAGGAATCAAAACAAAACTCTCAAATTGCACAACTAGCCCACAGAGAGGCAAGGAAAAAGAAACACAGGTGAGAATCAAAGGTGACAAACATAAAACAAATAATAAAATGAAAGATTTAAGCTCTAAATGTCAGTAAGTACTTTAAAAATAAATGCTTTCGTTTCTGGTCAAGATGACAGAATACATAAGCACTGAGCTCACTTTCCACCAGAGCCACATTGAAATTACAACTAAACTACAAAACAAAACCCACCTAAAGTCTAGTTCAGTGATGGCGAACCTATGACACGCGTGTCAGCACTGACACGCGTAGCCATTTCCGATGACACGCGGCCGCTGAGGCGGCCGCATGCCGAGGATGAAACATTTGCTGCTCCTGAGGATGAAACATTTGCGAAATAATGTTTTTTCCTCAAAGTGACACACTACCCGAGTTATGCTCAGTTTTTTTTTTGGCGAAGTTTGACACACCAAGCTCAAAAGGTTGCCCATCACTGGTCTAGTTGAACAAAAGTCCTATAACTAAAGATACATAGAAGAGCCCACATGGAGACTGGTAAGGGGTAGAGATGCTGAACAGGCCAGGCCCACACCCATGTGAACTGGTTAAGAACAGGGAGAGAGCCCTACCTGGCTTGGCTCAGTGGCATAAGCCTGCAGACTAAAGGGTCCCGTGTTTGATTCCTGTCAAGGGCACATGCCTAGGCTGTGGGCTTGATCCCCAGTAGGGGGTGTGCAGGAGGCAGCTGATCAATGATTCTCTCTCATCATTGATGTTTCTCTCTCTCTCTCCCTCTCCCTTCCTCTCTGAAATCAATAAGGAGTGAGGGGTCTCAGGCCCACACTAGGCTCCCACCCAGCTTAGGGTTCCAGTGCCAGGAAGAGAAGTCCCCATAACTTCTGGCTGTGAAAACCAGTGGTGATTATGGCTGAGTGAGACAGAGGGCTGCTGCAGTCCCAGGCATTCCTCTTAAAGGACCCATTGCATGGATTTTCTCACTGATGGACTCACTTGCTCTGAACTCCAGTGCAAGGGCAGCTGCTCAAAAAAAATGCTAGGGACATAAGGGGAGGAACGGAATTGCCTAGCTTCAGGGCCAGGACTGGAGAAGCAGCTTTCTCCCAGGCAGAAGTGCTGAAAGATGCCATTGTTCTCTTTTGAGCTCTCTCTCCCACCTCACAGACTGCAAAGTGCAGGTGGCTACCAAGTCTGGGTCTCCATTAACCTGACTAATACCCTTCACCTTGCCTTGGTGATTCCCTGAGACCTTGCCCCACTCAAGTTGTGGCCCTCCCAAGCCATATACAAATGGTCTGTCTCTGTTTAGGCTATGGACTTTCCTAAAATCTCTCAAAGGTTCACAAACCCCCAAAAAGCAGTGTCTGGCCTTGGCATGCCCCATAACTCTTGCTAAGTGGCCCCAAGCCTGGCACTAGTGGCGCCCAGTCTCAATTTGCAGCTTTGCCTCTGCCAGGTACCTCCAAACCCAGCACAAGCAGCAACCATCTGCAGATCACTTTGTAGCCTCCTGGGGTGGGTGAAATGGGTGAATGTGGTCAAAAGGTACAAATTGCAATTATAAAATAAATTAGTCCTGGGCTGTAATATACAGCACGGCCACTATTGTTAATAACACTGTATTGTATATTTGAAAGTTGCTAAGAGTTCTCATTACAAGAAAAAATTGTAACTATGTGAGGTGATGGATGGTAAGACTTATTGTGATGATCATTTTACAATAT
Source organism: Cnephaeus nilssonii (assembly GCF_951640355.1). Lineage (NCBI taxonomy): Eukaryota > Metazoa > Chordata > Mammalia > Chiroptera > Vespertilionidae > Cnephaeus > Cnephaeus nilssonii. Next base: position 34,249,100 of record NC_137091.1, read on the forward strand.
ATATAAATATTGAATCATTATGTTGTACCCTGAAACTAATATAATGTTAAATGTCAATTATATCCAATAAAATAAGTAAAGGATGGAAAAATAAATCATGCAAACACCTTTTAAATAAAACAAGAGTGGCAATATTAATAACAGATAAAGTAGACTTCAGATCAAATAAAATTATTAGGCACAAAGAGGGACATACTTAATGATGAAAGGATCAGTTCACCAAGATGACCTAGCTGTCCCTAATGTGTGCGGACCAAACACCAGAGTTTCAAAATACATGAAGCAAACACTGGTAGAGCTGAAAGGAGTAATAGAAAAGTCACAAGTAGCCCTAACTGGTTTGGCTTAGTGGATAGAGCATTGGCCTGGGGACTGAAAGGTCCCAGGTTCGATTCCAGTCAAGGGCATGTACCTTGGTTGCAGGCACATCCCCAGTAGGGGGTGTGTAGGAGACAGCTGGTCGATGTTTCTAACTCTCTATCCCTCTCCCTTCCTCTCTGTAAAAAATCAATAAAATATTTTTTTAAAAAGTCACAAGTATATCTGCAGACTTCTACACCTCACTCTCAGTAGTCAATTGACATACTAGACAGAAAAATCAGTAAAGATACTGTATAGAAAAACTAAACAAAACCATCAACAAGCATGATCTAATTGATATTTATAGAATATCCCATCCAACAATAGCAGAACATTATTTTCAACATTATAGCCCATGAATTATTCACCAAAATTGACCATATCTTGGGTCATAAAATAAACTTTAACAAATTTTAAAATATTGAAATCATACAGGGTATATTATCTGATCACAGTGGAATCAAACTAGGAAAAAATAACAGAAAGGCAACAAGAAAATCTCCAAATACTTTGAAATTAAACAACATATTTATTTTTTTAACGATTTTTATTGTTAACACTATTATAGCTATCCCTCACTGCCCCCCCCCCCCCCGCCCACCTTTTGCCCACCTCCATCTAGCCCCTGGCCTTCAACACACTGTTGTCTGTGTCAATGGGCAATGTATATATGTTCTTTGGCTAATCTCTTTACCTTGTTATGTCCAGTCCTCCCTAACCCCCTGCCTCTGACATTTGTCAGTCTGCTCCATGTATCATGCCTCAAGTTCTATTTTATTTATCAGTTTATTTTAAACAACATATATCTAAATAATCTATGGATCAAAGAGGAAATCTCAAAAGAAACTTATAAAACAAATCACTGAGTGAAATGAAAACATAACATGTCAAAATTTGTGAGGTGCAGCTAAAGAAGGGCTGAGAGGGAAATGTATAGCATTAAATGCTTACATTAGAAAAAAAAGAAAAGTCTCAAATAAATCATTTAATTTCCCATCTCAAGAACCTAAAAAAAAGAAGTGCATAATAAATCCAAAGCAATCAGATGGAAGGAAATAACATAGCAGAAATCAACAAAACTAAAACAAGAAAAACAATAGAAAAAATTAAACTAAAATATGGCTCTTCAAAAATATTTTTAAAACTTGATAAACCTCCAGCAGGATCAACAAAGATTAAAAGGGAGAAGACACACATCACTAATACTAGAATGAAATGGGATTTTTACAATAGAACCTGCAGCTATTAAATACATAATAATGGAATACTGTGATAACTTTGCACTCATAAATTCAACAACTTAGAATGGACTAAATTACTTGAAACTATAAAACTTAGCAAAATTAAATAGATAGCCTGAATATGTCTATAACTATTACAGAATTTAAATTTGTGATTACAAAACACCTGAAAAAGAAATACCCAGGCCCTTATGTTCCTATTAAAGAATTTTACCAAACATTCAAAAAAGAATGTTTCAGATCATCCATGAACACCAATTCTACATATTCTCAGAAAACAAAAGAGGAGAGAATCTTCTCAACTCATTTTATTGAGGCCAATATTACCTTGACACCAAATCCTGAAAGAAAAAACAAAAACAAACTACAGACCAATATCTGTCATGAACTTAGATATAATAATCCTTAATGAAATTCTAGAAAATGAATCCAGCAATGTATAAAAAGAGTAACACACAATGATCAAGTGGGGCTTATTCCAGGTATGTAAGATTGGTTCACAATTTGAAAAATCAATCAATGTAATTCATCTCAACAGACTAAAAAAGAAAAATCATATGATATTAATTGATACAAATCAAGAATTTAACAAAATTGAACACCCATTTATGATGACAAGTCTTGGTACAGTAGGAACATAGGGGAACTTCTTCAATCTCATAAAACGCATCTACAAAAAACCTATAGCTTACGTCACACTTAATAGTGAAAGACCAAATGCTTTCCTCCAAGGTCAGAAACAAGATAAGGATTTCCATTCTGACCATATTTATTCAATATAGTACTTGTAGTTTTAGCCGCTATAATAAGGCAAGGAAAAGAAATAAAAAGCATAAAAATTGGAATGGAAGAATTAAATGATCTCTATTTGCAGATGATATACTAGTAAAATCCCAGGTAGTAAAAAAAAATACACCTCCTAGAATAAGTGAGTTCAGTAAGGTTGCAAGATATAAGATCAACAAATGAAAATCAGTTGCATTTATTCATACTGATAACTAACAAGTGGAAACCAAAATAAAATACCATTTAAAATTGCTCTAAAAAAGGTAACTACTTAGGTATAAACCTAACAAAACATGTACAAGATCTGTATGATGAAAATTACAAAATGCTGTTACATGTCAATTATATCTCAATATAAACATGAAAAAAATTACAAAATGCTGATGATAGAAACTGAAGACCTAAGAACTTGGAGAAATATACTATGTTCATTGATTGGAAGACTCAACATAGTAAAGATGCCAAGTCTCCCTCAAATCACCTGTAGGTTTCATGCAATTCCTACCAAATTCTCAGTAAGTTTTTTTTGTAGACATAGACATGCTTGTTCTAAAATTTATATAGAAAGATACAGGCCCTAGCTTGGTCAAAACAATTTTGGGGAAAAAAATACAAAGCGGGAGGTTCATTACATACAGTAATTAAGACAATGTGGTTACCTGCAGAGGGATAAACAAATAGCAAAACAGAATAGATTACACAAAAATATATCCATTCAAATATGCCCAATTAATATTTGACAAAGGAGCAAAAGCAATTCAATGAAGGAGGGCAACTTTTTTAAAAAATAGACTTTTATTGATTTCAGAGAGAAAGGGAGAGGGAGATAGAGATAGACACATCAATGATGAGAGAGAATCATTGATCGGCTGCCTCCTGCATGGTCCCTACTGGGGACCGAGCCCACAACCTGGGCATGTACCCTAACTGGGAATCGAACTCTAACCTCCGGGTTCATAGGTTGATGCCTAACCACTGAGCTACACCAGCCAGGCTGGGGGACAACTTTTTAATAAATGGTACTGAAGCAATTTTATATTCATAGGCAAAATAATTGAACCTTGACCTAAGCTTCATACCTTATACAAAAATTAAATCAAAATGGACTATGGACTTGAATATAAAATGTAAACTTATAAAATGTCTAGAAATAAACATAGGAAGGAATGTTCAGAACCAAGGACTAAACAAAGAGTTCTGCGACAGACATTGAAAGCATGATCTATAAAAGGAGAATTTGGTAAACTGGACCTCATCAAAATTAAAATTAAAATGTTTGGCTATAACACTCAGGACGAAAGGGAAAATATACAAACTAGGAGAAAAATCACTCATCTGATAAAGGACTTGTACCTAGAATATATAAAGTACTCTCAAAACTCAACAGTAAAAATACCTCAAACAATCCAATAAGAAAATGGGCAAAATATACAATTCCTCCTGTCGATTGAAATTGGGTCTCAAAAGAACTGTTGGCCCAGAAAAAAACTCACTACACACTGATTCATTTGCCTGTCACCATAACCATTATTGCTTGTCTCATTTTCGGTTCTTATAAGTGTATTTCTAATAGCACATGATCTCACTCATCTAGGGGAAATAATGAACAACATAGACTGATGAACAAGAACAGACCCAGAAACAAGGAGGCATGGATCAGACTGTCGGGCCTCAGGGGGAGGGTAGGGAAGGGTGGGGGTAAAGGGGGAGACCAACCAAAGGACTTGCGTGCAGGCATATGAGCCTAACCAGCGGTTAAGGACAACAGGGGGGTGGGGGCATGTGTGGGGAGGGGTGTGGGATGGGAATGGGGGGACGAGGACAAATATGTGATACCTTCATCAATAAAGAAATTAAAAAAAAAAAAAAGAAAGAAAATGGGCAAAAAGCCTACACAGACATTTTACTGACGAGGGTATGCAGATGGCAAGTAAGCACATGAAGAGATGTTCCACATCATCAGCTGTTAGAGAAATGCAAATCAAAATGACTTTGAGATATGATTGCACACTAACTGCATACGTGGCTAAGCTGAAGATGCTGGGGAGGACGTGGAGAAACCGGACCACTCATGCTTTGCTGGTGGAGACTATACAATGGTCAGCCTCTCTGGGAAAGAGTTTGGCAGTTCTGGTTACAACTAGAAGTGGACTGACTTACCACACAGCCGAGCAATTGCACATTTGGGCATTTGTCTCAGAGAAACGGAACCTTATTTTCATGTAGGAACTTACACATAAATGTTTGTAAAAGCTATATTCGTAATATACAGTATGCAACCTGGAAACTTCCCAAATATCCTTACGTGGGTAAATAGTTCAACAAACTATGTGCATCCATCCCGTGGAATACTACTCAGCAATAAAAAGGCATGATGTGTTGCTATTACACACAAAAGCTTGGAGAAACCTGTAGGAAATTACGTTTGTTTATTTTTAAAAAGCTAATTTCAATAGGATAACATTACGTGATTCCACTTATCTAACGTGTTTGAAATGATGTTATTATAGAGATTGAGAATAGACTAGTGATTGCCAGGAGGGATGAGAGGGGATGGGGAGGAAGGTCCATAAAGGGGTGGTTGGAGGGAGTCTGGCGATGATCCCAGTTAAGTATCTTGACTGGGGTGATGGTTACACAAAGCTACATGTGTGATTAAAATTGCATAGTGCCCCCCCCCCCTCTCTCTCTCTCACACACACACACACACACACACACACACACACACGTGCATATGTAACTGGTGAAATCTAAATCAGCCCTGGATTGTACCAATGCCAGCTTCCTTGTGTTGGTAGCGTAGGTAGTTATGTAAGATGCCAGCCTTGGGGGAAACTGGGTGAAGCATCTACAGTTTCCTGTACATTTCTTCACAACTTCCTGAATCTATGATTATTTCAAAGTAAACATTTTCTTAAAAGGAAAAAGAAAACCGGAGACGCTGAGCCCGTGCTGGACAATGTGGGGCTTCTCCTAAGACCCTGGATGCCTGCTCTGCGCTTTGTTCCCTGCCCTGGAGCGGGCTCTCTCCATTGGATCCTGTGCCCCCCTCTCCCTCCCCCGCAGTGCCGGACACCTCTGCGGTGCTCAGTAAATGTCTGCTGACAAAGGGACAGAAAGAACGGGACATTGGGGCTCCCGGGGTGGCAGTGGGGAGAGACATGGGAACCCAGCCCCCACCCCTTGCTGTGCCCTGTGTTGGCCTTAGTGCTTTTCCACTTCTCAGTATGAGCAAGGGGTGGTAGAGACCTCACAGGACTCCACTGGTGCAGACAGATGACACCAAACAGGAGTCTGTTTGCGCCTTTGGCATTTGGGGGAAAGGCAAGCAGGTGACAGGAGCACAGAGCTGAGGTGCTGTGGGCACGGAGGGTCCGTTACCTGCTTTCCTAGAGGGTGTGTGGAGGGAAGGCTGTCGCTGTTGAAGTGCATGAGAGAGAGGTGAGGCCAAAGACACAGAAATGCCTTGATGGGCAGTGACGGTGTCTGGAGGGAGAAGGCAGGAAGGTGCAGGGGGTCTGTCACCACACGGCCACAAGAGAACCCGGAGCCCCGGCACAAACATGTCTCAGGGTTTGGGCTGTGGATGACATCTGCTGGGAAGGCAGCCTTCTGGCTCAGTCTGTGGGCTGGCAGGGGAAGCGGGTTTTGTTTGTTTGTTTTGTGTTTGCATTCTCTCCCTCCTCTTTCCTCCGTATCATGGCATATACCCGCTTCTCTCTCTTCTCCCAGTTACAAAACAAGAGCTAGAGTGTGCAGCAACAGGCACAAACAGATATTCAGCAGGTGGGAGCAGCGTGTCTCAGTGGACATTCGAATAAAATTCTATATGCACTCATTGTAAAGATTAGGATACAAGAATTACAGCAACAACCTACACCCAACATTGTTCCTAATAGTAAAATCCCTCCAATTTTTTTTTAATTCAGAAATGAGAAACCAGATAGTTATTATCATTGCTCCTATTATCTTACATTGGCAGTTCCTGCCAGCTCAATAAAGAAAAAAGAAAAGAAATAAAAGGATTAGAGACGTTATAAAAACATACAGAAAAAAAAAAAAACTGGAAACAAGCAGTTAGACCTAATGAGAGAGCTTAGCAAACTTGCTATATACCTAATCAGTATACAAAGTTGACATACTTTACTAGCAACAAACTATTAAAAAATAATTTTAAAAATTTAAGCAAAAAGCAAAAACGAAACAAAAAACACCCCACCAACCCTCATAAGACACAGACAACAGTACGGTGATTACCAGAGGGAAAGGGGGTGGAGGGAGGTAGAAGAGGGTAAAAGGGGATAAGTAGTGATGGAAAAAGACATGCCTGGGGGTGGTGAACACACAATACAATATACAGATGATGTATTATATAATTGTACACCTGAAACCTATATAATTTTATTAACCAACTAGAGGCCCGGTGCACGAAATTCGTGCATGGAGGGGGGGGGGGTCCCTAAGCCCAGCCTGCACCCTCTGCAATTCGGGACCCCTACACCTTTTTCTTATCTAGCTAACCTCTTCACATTTAAAAAAATTAACTGAAATATCACCTACTTGAGGAAATCCTCTTTGAACAAATGTCTTTACAATCTGTATTAATCTGTATTAAGTATTTTCATAGTATATCATTCTTTTTCTTTAACAGCTACTTAGAGTGGATGCAATGTGGTTTTCATTCTTGCATCTGAATTTTTTCTTCTTGCTCTTGCAATAGCAAAGCTTATCCAATTTACATTTGCCCTTCAAGGGCTTATATTTGGTTCAGTTTCTAGTTGGCTCCCTGCTTTTTTTTTTAAGCAATAAATTTGGGTTGTGATAGTAAGCCTCACTTGTAATCAAGCCTGTAGGTCTCCCTATCTGAATATTTCTATAATATCTATCACTTTGGTATACCAGAGATTGTGTTCATTTATAGAAAATAACAATAAATGTCATCTGATCATTTGATCTTCTAGTAATATTTTATAGCAAGATGTATTATTCTTGTAATTTAACTATTACAAAACTGAGGCATACAGAAATAAATCACATTGAACAATAAAGAATGACTCAAATATCAAAGCACAGTACACTTAGGGCCTCCCTTGTCCTGTGCCTCAGATATCATAGCATAGTACACACAGTTCACATGGAACTCAGCTTCCTTTAAAATAGGAAGGGATGCCATACTCATGAAGCAGGTACTTCCACACATATTTTTTTATTTAATTCATAGCACATACTCTTTGTACTAATTATTGGAAAATCATCCTAGCAATTGCCTCTGTTCCTCTCTGTATGTTATTACTGCGCTTTTATCATCCACTCGCTCTAATAAGATTGTGAATTTTTTAAGGGCAGAGATCATGACTTGAGCTTGTGTTTCTCTGTCATGGTGCCTAGATAAATACCCAAATGCCATCCAGTCCAAATGACTGTGATGAGAGAGGCCCACCGTTGCTGGAGACTTCTGACTTTTATTTAAGGGGCCTCACTTGTTCTGCACCTTTACACAGATGTGAGTAGGGGCTGAGGGAATTTGAGGAAATCCAGACAGAATTCTCCTCCTAAAAGATTTTGCTAAGCTGGCGCCCCAGACGCCCGGCATTTGTCCAATTAAAAGCCGGACACACAGCAATAACAAAGGCACTGGTCTCCTACTGCTAATGCGTGGGGATCAAACCCCAGCCTGCAGGAACTCATCCCCGCAGTCAGGATCAGGCCGCTGGGTAGACCTGGGCTGGTGCTCCTAACTCTGGGGAGAGGGAGACTTCCCGTGGTTGCAGGCTAGAGGCCCTGGACTCCGCGCCACCCGCCCAAACAGGTCCCGAGCACAGGTTGGTCAGCAGACCGGCTTCTTCACCTGGGATTGCGGGGCAGCTTGGCCAGGCTTGGCCTCGCCTGTTTGCCTCGTGATTGAGGGGCGGCTCAGCCTGGGCTCTTCGCCCTGTGATCGTGGGGCGGCTCTGCCTGGCCTGTTTTCCCCGTGATCGAGGGGCGGCTTGGCCTGGGCTCACTGATTTCCACCAGCTGCAGCTCGCCAGTCTCCTAAGGGCTGGAGGGAGCCAACCAGTCTAGCCCATAGCATGTGGCAGTGGCTGTGAAAGTCGCCACGGCAACCCAGCACTGACTTCCGGTTGGTCAGCCTTTGGTCATGATCGGTCGTTACAAGTTACAACCCTGGGCTTTTATTATTAGGATGTCACACCAATAAATTCAATTAAAAAGTTCATGGGATGTGCCTATTCTCAGAAAGAGAGAGAAAGAGAGAGAACTGTGTATCGTAGGCTCTAAAGGCCTGAAGGAAGTTTCATAAGCTCTATCTTCCTTCTGATTTGTGTTTCTTATAGAATGCTTTACACACATCTGTAGCATTAAAAAAAGTCCCATCAAATCTGATCCTTGCCTACAGATGTCACAATGAATGGCATAGAATGTCAAAAGGAGATACTTGACATTTGTGCAGGGTGCCTCCTGAAGACCTCAGAAAGCTCACAATCTCAAAGTTGGCCGTCACCCAGCAAAACATTTTTAAAAAGAAAGAAAAAAGAAAAAAAAATTAAATCCCATTCACAACCACTACAAAAACTTCAAAGGGATAAATTTAACCAGACATAAGCAAGATATTATGGAGGAAAATTTTACAGAAGGATATACTGAAACAAATAAGTGGAGAGATATACACTATTCATTGATGAAAAAGATGATATCATGAAGACATTGAATTTTTCCATATAAACATATAAATACAATGCATTTCCAATTAAAATGCCAAAGTAATTTGTGTGTGTGTGAAACTTGAACATTGTTATTAGAAGTCAAATGGAAAAGTAAAAGGTTACAAATAGACAAGAACATTATAAAGAATTAGGACTTGACCTACCAGAAATGTAGGCTTGTTATAAAGCTATGGTAATTAAACCAGTGAAATACTAATGCTGGGGAGATAAGAACCAAATGAATACAATAGTATGAACGGGTGAATGCAACTATAGAAACTTGACATGGCAGGTGACTTTAAAATGATGGGGAAAAGATAAACTATTCAGTAAGTGTTGTTGAAACTACTGGGTACACATGTAGGAAAAACTCACTTCCCCCCACAATCACTTTTCACATTATGCATAAAAATAAATTCCAGAAGGAATGAAGTCCTAAATAGAAAAGCTTCTAAAAAAGATAATATAAGTGAATTTCTTTTTCTGGACAAAATATATTAATAAACTATTTTCTGTCATTGAACAACAGGTTGTGCAGGACTATGATGTTTGAGAGAATGGAAACAAATGAAGGGACTCCTACAATCACTCTGGCCTTCTGCTTGGAGGCATCTTTTAGACTGTGTCCCAGGGGAAGAAATTCAAACAATTGAGAAGATAGAGATAGAGTTCAGAGAGGCTAAAGGGACAAGAATTAGCAGGGCATGATAAAAGAGAAGAAGGAATTATGCTGAGAAAGATCTCCAGATATATGCAGAGGTATCCCCTTGAGTCTTTAGTTGCAACTAAGCTGTGCATGTATAGGACGAGACTCCAAGAGACTGGATAGGAAATAACTACCAGAAAAAGAACAACTATCAAGAAGCAATAAGGGAACAATTCCTAGAGCTTACAAAGAGGTGGGAGATGTTAGAATTCTAGCAGGTAGAGTGGAGAAAAATCACTGAACACTGAGGCCATTCAGCAAATACCCCAGAAAAATCACATAGTAGTACTAGAGCTAAACTAGCTACAGCATAAAGACTATTGTAGTCTCACCTAAAAAATCTTAAAAACATGCATCAAATGATCCATAGGTAACTTAGTTGGCTGCCAAAACAAAAATTTCTTCAAAGGAAGGCCGCAAAATCCAGTCACTAATGTCTAGCATCCAACAAAAAATTACTACACATGTGAAAATGTAACCTATAACTATGAGAAAAATGAGTCAATACATATACCAGAAATAACAGAGATGATAGAGTCATCAAACAAAGAAACTTTAAACTTATACAGTGTATTTTTAAAACTCAAGGATTATTTAAAGAAAAATAGCAAAGATACATTTGAGGTTTATACCATATATAGAAATAAACTACATGATAACAATTTTTCAAAGGACATGAGGAGGTAAAAGGAAGTATACTGTTGTAGTTATTACGTACATTGCATACAAAGTGGTATAATATTACTTGGAGGCAGACTGTGATAAGTTAAAGATGCACAAAGTAAACACTCAAGCAAGACTAAAAATAAAATGAAGAAATATTCAGCCAACATAGAGATGGAATAATAAAGAAATTTAATTTGAAAGAGGGCAGGAATGAGGAACAAAAGAACAATGAAGATAAAACAAAAAGAAAAAAATTCAGCAAGATAGTAGATTTAAACCCAACCATAGTAATAATTACTTTAAATGTAAATTGGTGTCAACACTCAGAGTCAGAGATTGTCAGTCTGGATAAAAAAGCAAGATGAAATTATATACTATTTAAGTAAAACTTTTAATATAAAAATACAGGTTGGTTAAAAATAAAAAAGAAAAGAAAAATAGATACTATACAAATACTTATAAGAAACCTGAAGTAGCTAGTGTCATACAACATAGACATTACAACAGAGTATTATTGGAGATGAACAAGAACATTATATAATGATGAAAGGATCAATTCATCAAGAAGACATAAAAACCTAAAATTGTATGTACTTAATAATAGAGCTTTAAAATACACAAAGCACAAATAAATAAAATCACAATCATAGTTGTAAATTTTCACACTTCTCTTTCACTGCTAAAATAACTAGACAGAATATAGTGGGAATATAGAAGACTTGAAAAATATTATCAACCAACTTGATATAACTGACATTTATAGAACATTACACTTAACAATGGTAAAATGTACATTCTTTTCAAATGCCCATGGATCATTCACTAAAATAGACCATTTGCTATTTGTTATATAACATAAGTCTTAACATATTCAAAAGGATCTAAATCATAGAATACATTTTCCTATTATAAGATATTAAACAAAAAAATTAAGAATAGTGCTACCAGATGATCCAGCAATCCTTCTTCTGGGTATCTACCTGAAATTTTTGAAAGTATCTATGTGTAAAGATATATGTACCCCCATGTTCATTGCAGCATTATTCACAGTGGCCAAGACATGGAAACAACTGAAGTATTTTTCAATATATAAAAGAAATGTGATACATATATTCAATGAAATACTGCTCAGCCATCAGAAGAGATGAAATATTGCCATTTGCACATGGACGGATCTTGAGAGTATCATGCTAGGCAAAATAAGTCAGATGGAAAAGTCAAGAACCATATGACTTCACTCATATGTGGGATATAAAACTGAAAGCAACAAACAAAACAAACAAACAAAAATTCATGACACATGTGGAGAGCACCTGGGAAGGCACATGAGCACTTCTTTAATTATTGTCAGCTGAATCCAGTGGCGTTGGCAGAGCCATGTCCTGGAAACACACCTTGCCAGAGGCAGGTGTGTTGTCAGCCTGACCTTCAGCTCAGGCACCAGGGGGTGGGTTTCATTATCTAAATCCAGCCAAGCACAGGAACAAACATGATTATCTCGGCCCACTCAGAAGGGCCCACTCAGAAGTGACGATTACAAAGAACCCACAAGAATGCACATAATCTCCTTTGTCTTGGGCTTTAGTAAAACTTCCTGTTTTTTTGCTGTATAAAATAAATGTGCTGTATTGGCTCTGGGTCCCTGTCTCTCCATCAGAGGACAGTGGTCCCACCCAGTCCCAGCTTTCCCTACTGTATTTGTGTCTGTGTCTTTCATTTTCTCAATCCCCCATCGCCCCTACTCAGGAACTGGACTGCTCTCCAGCCGCGCTGGACTTGGAGAAGAGAGAAATATTTATAGACACAGACAACAGTATAGTGGTTACCAGAGGGGAAGGGGGATGGGAGGAGGTAGTAAAGGGTAAAGAGGGTCAAATATATGGTGACAGAAAGATACTTGACTTTGGGTGGTGAACACACAATGCAATACACAGATGATGTATTATACACTCAAGACTACATAATTTTATTAATGATGTTATCCCAATAAATTTATAAACATTTATGAAATAAAATACAATAATCAATAACAATAAGATATCTATTAAATACCCATTTTTGGAAATTAAATAATATGGTTTTAAATAATTCATGAATTAAGAAGGTCACAGAACATTTAAATATATCTTGACCTGAATAGTAATGGAAATGCAACACACTAAATTATTGGTACACAGCTAATGTGGAGTAGAGTGCATCTAAACAGTGCTTAAAGGAAAACGTAGAGCTTTCAATGCATATATTTAGAAAAGAAGAAAAGTCTAAAGTCAATGATGTAAGATCCCACCTTAAAAAGCTAGAAAAAGAAGAGCAAATTAAACCTAAACAAAGTAGAAGGAAGAAAATAATATAAATTATTGTAAATCAATGAAATTGAAAATAGACAAATAATTGAGAAAATCAATGAAATAAAAACATGATTCTTGCCCTAGCCAGTTTTTCTCAGTGGTTAGAGTGTCGGCCCATAGACTGAGGGGTCTCGGGTTCAGTTCTGGTCAAGGGCATGTACCGTGGTTGCAGGCTCGATCCTTGGCTCTGGGTCAAGGCCTGGGTGGGAGGCAACCAATCGATGTGTCTCTCTCACATTCATGTTTCTGTCTCTCTGTCTCTCCCCCTCCCTTTCACTTTTTCTTAAAAAAAAAAAATCAATGGAGAAATGTCCTCAGGTGAGGATTAAACAAAAAAACAAACAAAAAATTTTGATTAATTTGACTTTATCAAAATGAAAAAAAACTGCTCTGAGAGACACTTAAAATTTCAGATATGAATTGAGAAAATATTCTTGAGACACATATCTTTCAAAGGACTTGTATAATATCTTACAAAGAGCTCAGTAATATGGGCATAAGATTTGAACAGACACTATTAGTCATTAGGGAAATGTAAATTAAAACAATACTAGTAATCACCCATAAAAATAGGCTAAAATAAAAAATAAAAACCTGACAATACCAAGTTTTGGAGGAGCAACTAGAACTCTTCTAGATTTTAGAAGTGTAAATGGTTCAACTACTTTGCAAATAGTTCAGCAAGTGTTATAATGTTAGATATACATTCACCATGTGACCCAGAGATTCCACACCTAGAGATTTGCCCCAGAGAAAGGAAAATGTATATCCACAACCAAGATTTGTACACACATAGCCCCAAACTGGAAATAACCCAAAAGTCTAACAACAGGTAAATGGAAAAACAAATTGTGGCATATCCGTACAATGGAGTACTATTCAGCTATAAAAAAAGATGGAACTCCTGTGCGTGCGATAGCATGGTTGAATCTCAAAAGCATTATGCGGGGCAAGAGAAGCCAGGAGAATATATGCTGTATGATTCCATTTATATGAACTTTAAAAAGGCAAAAAGCAGACTTGTCATTGGTGGAGCCAGGGTACAAAGTCAGATTGTCTTGGGTGGGCTGAGGGAAAATTCTTGCGGGGTAGAAATGGAAATGTCCTCTATTTTGGGGGGGAGGGGTGTGGGCATGGTTACATGGTTGTAACCATGCATCAGACTTTCCACTTAAAATGGGTGCATTTTATTGTGTGTGAATTATGCCTCAATCAACTTGAATTAAGAGGAGAACATATTTTTATGTCATTGGGATAGACTGATTTTTTGAATAAGATAGAAAAAGTGTAAATCACAAAGAAGGAGCAGTGTTCTGCATTAAAATTCAAAACGTCTGCACATCAAAAGACACCACCATCAATGTTAATAAAAACAGTCCGAAGACTGGGAGAAGGTATTTATAGCCCATACAACAACAAGACAGTTTAGTATCTGGAATATTTCACAAACTGCTATGAATCAGTAAGAAAAATACAAATAATCTAATAGAAAACTGGTCAGGATACCATCAGGCAAATAAATCGTAAGTGAGAAAAACTAAATAGTCCACAAACACGTGAAAAGATAGCCAAGGTCACTAATCAACAGGGTAATATAAATAAGAATGGCAAATGGTGATCATCCGATAATACCAACTGGTAGCAAGCATGCAGGGAAACGGGAACAGTTTTTGTTGAATAATTTGGAGATGAATTTGCAAGAGCTGGGAAAGTTGGCTTTGGACTTCCCTATCACCTGACAATCTCTCATTTAGCTACAGACCCCGAGTCCTCGGGGCCAGGCTCACAAGCAGACATTAACAGGTGTTCAGCACAGCATTGTTTATGGCCCCAAATTTCTATTAATTGAGCAATGAATAAATAAAATGCAAAATAGCCATATAATGTATTATACAGTATTCAGTAATTAAAATCAATAACCCAAATCTTTATCTATCAACATGACCATAAGATCTAAATATACATATATATTTATTTATAATAAATTTATATTAATTTAAATTGTGTGTGTGTGTGTGTGTGTGTGTGTGTGTGTGTGTGAGAGAGAGAGAGAGAGAGCTACAAAAAGAGATATACTGTCCAAAACGGGAGGTGCTTAGCAGGATCTGAGAAGGGGTGCCCACTGTGTGGAGACAGAAGTGTTGGGGTGCACTGCTGAAACTGCCTGTGGATAAGGCGTCTTAGAGACCCTAATACTTCCCAACAGAGACCAAGCCGAGCTCTGTCAGCCACGCGGATCTTTTGAATGTGTGGGACGCTGCTGCCCGCCCGCCTCACCCGTGGCGATAAGATAGGAACAAGCGCTGGGAAACGTTGTGATCCCACACAACCTGAGCTGCAGAATGCGAGATGAGGGAGCCCGCAGGGCCTCCCGCGCTACCCACATCACAGCCTCGCCTGCGTTTTTCTTCTCCCCCACCACTCCACTTACTTCGGCTCCGCAGACTTGCTTTGAGGTTTGGCACTTTCACGTTTTTAAATATAAACCCAGATTCTTAAGGCATCAGCATCAAATCCTTTATAAAAATAATAAATAAATAAATAACACAAAGACATAAAAATCTACTTCCTAATTTTCGACCTGCCCTTTGTCCCCATAAAGGACATGCCCATAGGGTAGCCTGTAGGTTGTAAGCTTTTTTCTAAAAGAGAAAAGAGCAATCCGCTTTCTCCTTCCAGGCACTCTAACCTGCGACTCGCACAGCAGCACCGGGGATGGAGGCCTGCTGGGACTTGGAGCCCTGAGCCCCGAGCCCCGCTGGAGACTGGGTGTCCAAAGGTGGGGAGGTGGACACGGCTGAGGTTTGTCTGTAACCGCGACCCTGCCCGAATCTGTCTTCGTCCGTCTTCTGTGGGGAATTGAAAAAGCATCAGCATCGCAGCTGGAGAGGATCGGCAAAGTGAATAAAGGCCCTCTTTGTACCGGCCAGAACCACTTCCCTGCCAAACATGTTCCTTTTGCCCTGGCACATACCCTCTCCGCCTGGCTCTGTGCCCCCAAGGATGGCCTGTGTGGACTGCATTAATGGGCTCCTTTGCCTCTGGGCTTCCCGTTAGGTCCAGCCCCTGGGGTTCTCCCACTCAAGACCGGAATGGGAGAGAAGAAGGAAGGAGGGCTGTCTGATGAGGAGGGATTTCTGAGGCGTTTGGGTGAGGAAGTGGGCACTGGGAGGATGGAGAAGGCCTGGGGAAGGAGGGAGTCCACCCACGCTCTTCACGTACCAGTCCTCTTCGCCTGCAAACGGAGTGGTTGGAAACACACGGTGCACGTCTGCTGGGCTCTGGAGTCACCTGGGGACCAATCAGTGTCTGGCGGGGTGTCTACGGATAGGCAGCTGCGGCCTGTTTCCCAGCGAGCCTTGGGAGCAGCGCCGTCCGAGGACCTGTGAGCAGGTCCGGGAGTGAAGGGTGCAGGCTGCCCCTACGGGAGCGTTCGGCCAACATTTTCCTCCTGAGAACCAACAGCACAAACCAATTTACCGGTACGCGTTACCTAGACACCTGCCATCTTTGCCCCTGCTGCTGCCCCGAGGGCTCCCGGCCTGCAGCCAGCATGCAGCAGCAGGTGGAGGTACCGAGAGAACCCACAGAGGATGATGCCTTCCATGGGAGGCGGTCGGGGTGGAGGTGACAGAAATGGGCTCGGAGTCTGGAGAGGTGGCGGGCAGTGATAATAAGGATACTGCCCAACAGACGTTAGCTGCGTCCCAGGCGCTGTGTGTGCTGAGGCTTCACCTGAGTTATTTCAGTCAGTCCTCCCCTGGCAGGACAGGAAACTGAAGGCGAAAACAGGTAAGTGACCTGCCTATGACGACAGAGGGCACAGCATGGGTTGAGGGGTGGGACAACACAGAGCATGTCAGGGGAGGGGCAGGCGGCCAGTGAGGGTGGAGCGGAGACCTGGTGAGGGGTATGGAATGGCAGGGCACAGCCTGTGGTGCGGGCTTCCAGGGCCAGGCTGAGGGGTCAGGGCTGGAGGGGGAGGTGCGGGGGTGGGAGAAGCCAGGAGGGCAGCCCTGTGGTACTTCCTGGAGAAGTGCCCCCCCACTCCCCACTCCCCCACATCAGCTCTTTTTCATTCACATAAAGCTGGGTTTGTTTCCATTTATCTGCTTGACTTTTCAGCCAAGATGCTGTTAGAAAAACATATTGCTCTAATTTAATCCACATGTGCATCCCCAAGACAGAGTCTAAAAGGAAACTTCAGGTCCCGAGTCCCAGACCCAAAGCCTCGGCCCTGTGGCTGTGGCAAGGAAGGACTCTGGCCTCAGGACGGACCCTGATGCACATTGTAGGGCCCTTCCTGAAGAGGGTCCCTACCCAACTGTGTCCTGGGCTGGCAGGAGGGGGTGTCGTGGGAAAGGAGACTCAACATCTGGCTTCCAACGCCGGCTCCCTGCAACTGCAGGCAGCTGAAGGGACGCAAAAAGGCCAGTGGGTACCGGATGGGGTCGGTGCATGAGGGCTCGGATTCCTCGAAGCTCCTCCTCCTACCTTTCCCAGGATCAAGGTCTCAAAACTCTGAGGCAAGCAGGGGTGGCATGAGGCAGTGGGGAAGGCTCTGTCTGCAGGGGCGAAGCCACAGATAACCCAGGGCTAGAGCTGTTCACTGTGCACAAGACCCCATGAGATCTGGCCCAGCCGAGTGGCTGCGCAGGAGGTGAGGTTTAAGAAACTTGTCTCACAGCCCCGCCTTGCTGGCAAAAGCGAGCAGGGAACAAAGCCAGTGTGCTTGTTTCAACACCCTCTTCCAATTCTCTTCCTGCCACATAACTTATTGTGAATATACTTCCATTGGTTGGATAGAGTAACTGATTGCCAAACGTTAGAAAACCCATCTCTCTCGTATGTGTTAATTCGCTATAGGGACTGGAGACACAGCACCAAAAGACAGAGCCGAAATCTCTGATTTTGATTCAAGATCTAGGACCCTTTTGTTGGCTTATGAGTCAAGATCTTGGTGAATTAATCCATGCAGAAATGATGCTCCACCTTCCGCAAGTTCACCACCGCCAGAGTGTCTTTCTCTACTCCAAAACTCACTGCCCGTGTGGGCTGGCCTAGATTTCTGAGCGAAGGTGCTTAAGTGCCTGCACATGGGGAAACTGATGTCTGAGGCAGCCCTGCAGCATTCACACAAGCAGCTTAATCTGGGACCCCTCTCACCCTCACAGAACCCTCAGCGGGGAAAGGCCAGGATGAACCCTCAGAGCCCATGTGGGTGGTGTCTCAAAGGATGCTGCTGGAAGGAAGGGGTCGGGGCAGGTCATAATCTGATGTTTGAATTGTACTAAAATGTATTTCTCTCAGAAACAGCAAAGGAAATTAGAATAGTACCTGAGAAGGTCAGCCCATTCCATGCCCACCGTTGGAGAACAGTCCCCGTTCATGTCTATGACGGGGTGGCCTTCTCAGCGTCCTTTCTGCCAGAGGCAGAGCAGGGCTCCCTGGAGCTCATATGGAAAGCTTTGGAAGCTGCCAGGCTCCCTCCATCTGTCTAGGGGTTCCGCTGTGCAGCCAGCACGCAGCTATCAGGAGCTTCCTCCTGGAGCAGGGCAGCAACCCCCTCAGTGCCATTTCCATACGGGCAATGCAGGGAGGCCATTCTGGATTTTGCGAGGACAGGTGTCCAGGCCAGACTGGCTGTTCTGGTTCTATGGGGACGGTTCAGCCCAGCTCTTGGCCAATCCTTTGATGAACCCCGGGCAAAGAAGCTCCCAGGCAATCGCAGCGGAGGCACATGGCCAGAACCCAGAGCTGTGAGCAGGCAGGGGACGCAGACGTCCGGGACGCTAGATTTGCACACGCAACCCTGAGCCCACGCATGGATCCCACAGGGAAGGCCTAGGACTCCGCAGCTTTGAGCTCACCTCACAGGAGGTGGAGGTAGGAGGTCCCCAGATGCAGCCCCAGGTCCAGAACCGGGAAACCAGCCACTACACACCAGCTCCAGGAAGGAAATCCAGCCCACAGGAGCCTCGGGCAGCAGGATGTCCACATCACTTTCCCTCCTGAGTTGGGGCTGGGCCTACATTTTGGTTTAGCAGATGGGTCTTTCCAAGTCCCAGTGATGAAATTGCCTTTCACCGGTAACGAAGTTGATAACAGCAACACAAGCGTACGCCAGGTCCCTGGCTCACAGGCACCGCGGCCGCCCGTGTTCCTCTGATGGAAACTTTTTTATGGTTTGACAAGAATTTAATGCGATTCTTTTTTCCATGAAGAGCTGGGCCTCTAAGACACAACGCTATACAGTTACCCTGTAATCTTGAGGCTCAATCAAAACATATTCCAGCAACCTAGTCTGGTGCTACAAATGAATGTTTATTTTAAGACAATTTGCTATGGCTTTTTTATTTTTATTTTTTTTAAAGGAGAGAGAAGAGAATTTCTAGGAGCGAGATTTCTCCCTGCCCCTAAGCAGTTCTCTTCACTCCAAAGGCTGTGTCATTTGCTCGGATTGTAATTAACCACAGAGCTGTTTGGGAGAAAGGAACAGTGAAAGGGCATTTGACAAAGAGTTAACAGATGTCATTTTGGAGGTGGCTGGCTACTCGGTCGTTTGTTGAGTGGAAACTGATTTTTGCTGCTGTTGTGAGCAGAGAGTAGTAATAATTATATGCGCGCTGCATTAGGCATAACAGATTGGATTATAACATTCTGTTCAGAATCAGCTAAGGCCCTGTTTCTCTCCAGATACAATGGAGACGACCCCAGATCCCTGTTTTGAAAGTCATCTTCAGGGATTCTTAAGGCTTTCCAATGGAGAAATAGGTCATGTTCTGCTCCGGCTGATTCTGCCGCGGTCCGGGGATGGCAGACTCTGCTCCAGACCGAGCCCGGGCACACTTCAGCAAGCCAGCCTCACCACACCACAGAGCTGCCTTTTTTTCCATTTGAAAAATGAAAGAATTAAATTCAAAACAAACAACTTCAATTTAACACCAAACTACAGGATAACCAATCTTAAAAATGTCACAGCGTAATGGATCTTAATACCCATAGAAAACACACAAAAACAGCACCATTGTTCCCCAGCAATGCAGAGCAACCTCACAGAATTTCAGTGAAGGAGAAAGAAGGGAAAAACACCTTATTACTTCCAACCCCTGCGAGCCATTTTGGTCTCCAAAGGTTTTAGGCTGCCCGAGGCCGTGTGTCTGCAGTGTTTCGGGAAATGACTTGCCTTTGCACGAACGCTGCTCTGTTCTGCAGCGAGGCTGCCTGCCCTGGAGCAGTGCCGCTCCATTTCTGGTTAACTCTTCCTTCCCGGGCTTGCCGCTCGCAGGAGCAGCATGGCCAGGCTGGCGGGGCAAGGCCCAGGGATGCCAAGGCCCGCAACCCGGCCTCCTGCAGGGGCACCAGGACCCACCCAACTAGGAGCAGCTTCTCGCCCCAGCAGAAAGGCCAGCTGCCCACAGCTCTTTGGAGAATCTATTCTCAAGCCGCCTGTTACAAAACACACAACACACGGAAGCCAGGGGACAGCAGTGGGGCCCTGTGGACCAAGACTGGCCAGTCCAGCCTCTCCGCGTCCCCCCTGGAGACAGCCTAAGTCTCTGCCACAGGCCCAAGCAGGGACAGTCTCCTGGTTATCGCGGCTGCAGCAGGACCCAGCCTGCTCCCTGGGCAGGACCTGGGCCTGAGGATACTTAGTCCCCACCCCCCATCCCAGGCCCACCCCCCGACAGAGACTGAGACACTGACTAACACCACCTCTGCGCAGGGACAGAAACACATTTGGGCTGCACGTCTGAGCGAGGAGACCGCAGAAAACCTCTTAGCACTTAAGAGGTTAACACAATTCCTAAGTGTTCGGCAATCAGTGCAATTTAGTGCCATTTCGATTATTACACAATAAACGGACCATGTTGTCTGGAAGCAAATTTTTATGAGTATAGCTGAAGGGGCTGCAACTTATTTAGCTGCTGAAACTCGAAAGGGAAGAGCATTTCCAAATGCTAACACCACGGATCATAAGTGCAGGTAGCAGAGAAAGGTTATTCTTAGGTCACTGCTCCTGCCACTCAACACCATGACCTTTCAAATGACTCTGTCATTAAAAGGAAATAAAGTTCACCAAAGTGTTCTTTAAACAGAATCATTTTAATAACAGTGGTGTTGAGTTTCAGAGGGAAGGATTTGGGAATTTTGAGAAACATGTTATGTAAAGAACATCATGTTAACACGGGCTGGGAATATGTAGACTGTTTTGCCTACCTCAAATACACATTAAACACCCACACCCACATGTGCGCACACGCATGCACATGTGTGCACACGCATGTACACATGCACATGCACAACAAAACCAGCCAGTTCCTAGACACACAGGCCACTGCTGTATTTTACAGGAGTGGGTGCAATGATCACAAACCACAGCACATTTCTAGTATAACAAGAGGCTCACATATTTAAACTGCAACTCAGAGCTTGTGCAAAATTTCACTGCGCACTCATCTCCAAGAGGCAGTTTTCCCTCCAGGCACACAGGGTTCAGATCTGGGGAGGAGCAGAGGTTCGCCCCAGACCCAGCGATGGAGGAAGGAAGTCATCCCAGATGTACTTCAGGATTCAAAGCTAAAATGTGCACGTGTGCGCACAGACTTTGCATATTTAAGATTTGCAAAGGGCCTTCACATTCATGAGGTGCCTGGAGCAACCCAGCTGCCCTCTGAATGAGGCAAGGAAGGTGTTATTTGCATCCCCATTTTACAGATGATATAATTGAGGCTCCATCTATGAAGAAACAACTGTTTTGGCCCACACCAACAGCTGCTGTATTTCAAGGACCTCTCTCCGAGGGGGTGAAATCCCAGGAGAAAGAAGGTCTAGATGCCCTCCTTTGGGGGATCTGAACAACCTGTAGCTAACTCTGATGCATGATCCACAGTCCCAGAGGCGCCTCTCATCACACAAGGTCCCTGGGGCCCAAGGAGCTTGATGTGGGCAGCATGGGGATCAGGGCAAAGCTGCAAAGAGGTCCACGCTGAGCCTCAGCCAGGGCCTGAGGAGGACGCTTGCTGCTGAGGGAGAGGGGCGGGGGCAGTGGGAGCATTGCCTCTGCCCCGTGGCCGGGCGGGAGCGCACCTCGCGTCCAGGAGGCCGGACTGGATCCTAGAGCTGCCTCGGCCCCACCAGCCGCAGGTGGTGCAGAGAGGTTCCAGCTGGTAAGAGCAGGTAAGCATTCCACTCCACCTCCAGCAGATCAGCATCCTGACCCCTGAAATCCTACCATTAGAAAAGCAGGGGCTCTCAAACGCAGGCACGCCTACGGAAAAGACGCATTTCTGATTAAGTAGGTCTGAAGCGGGGCCCAGGCCCCCGCAGGAACAGCCTTCTCAGGTGAGTCTCATAACAGATGGTCAGAGACACACACCTGAGAAACCCTGATTTGGGGGTCACATTTCTTTGTGTGCAGCAACCTTCCTAGGTCTTTGAAAAACACCAGGCTCCTTGGTGGGACAGCATATTCAGTTCCTAATATGAGTTTATGAGATACTCTTCAACGACCCTCCAGTCTGTCTGTCCATCTGTCCGTCCATCCGTCCATCCATCCATCTATCCATCCATCGTCCTTCTCTTCAACAGATCCTTCCGGACACCTATTCTGTGTCAAGCTACCTTCTAGGTGCTGGAGCGATAAAAGAGGCCCCAGCATGCACAGGAAGGAACAGACCTTGAAAGGGGCTGGTGGGTCAGAGAGGGGAGACCCAGAGGTGGGGGAGCCACCACAGCTGTACACTTGGTTGGCCCTGGCCTCAGGGTCCCACAAGCAGGCCCTGCATTGCTTGGACCACGATGAGCGATGGCTCACAGCATGGCTTGGGCCCCTCGGGCATTAGTAATCTCCTCAGGAAGTCAAATCCTTGCCCCCTCAGGTAGGAAAATGCAATTCATGATCATTGCATGGTGAGAGAGAACAGGAGGTGGACATAAAAGAAAAAACGAGAATAGGAGGAGAATGGAGCCACAGAGAGACTGTGCAGAAAATTCTGCATCTGCGGCCCCTGTAGAGACCAGGCTAAGACCTATGAGGAGCCCGGAAGCCACGAGGCTTGTCCCCATGCCCCAACTCTATTTCGAATTCCCTTTGAAACATTGTGCGTAACTGGCCATTCAAAACGACCGCAGTGCTTATAAAGCCATCACCCGTGTGGTTCAGTCTCAGGACAGGGTCTTAGACAAAGAAACACAATGAAGTAACTGAAATGTGATTTCAAAGTAAGCCAAGTTCAATCCTGACATTTCTCCGACAGTCTGAAGACGACACATAGATCGCAGCACTGAAACCCATCCCTTCTCTCCTGCTTCTCCCCTGGCGTACTGCAGCTGCCCCATCTTTTCCACACTCCTTCTGTCTCTATATCTATATTTAAAATATATTTTTATTGATTTCAGAGTAGAAGGGAGAGGGACAGAGAGATAGAAACATCAATGGTGAGAATCATTGATCAGCTGCCTCCTGCACGCTCCCCCTCCCCCACTGGGGATCGAACTCACAACCCAGGCATGCGCCCTTGACAGGAATCAAACCCGGGACCCTTCATTCCACAGGTTGATGCTCTGTCCACTGAGCCAAACCAGCTAGGTCTCTCTCTGTCTCTTTAAAATTTTATTTTATTGTTGACATTATTACAGATGGCCCCCATATGCCCCGAATGTCCCCATCCACCCAGACCCCGCCCTCCCCTCCCTCTGGCTGTAACCACACTGTTGTCTGTGTCCATGGACTATGCATGCATGTTCTTTGGCTATTCTCTTCACCTTCTTTCATCCCCTCTGCCCCCGCAACACACACACTTGCCCCCTGACATCTGTCAGTCTGTACCATGTATCCATGACTCTGGTCCTACTTTGTTCTTCAGTTTATTTTATTCATTAGATTCCATATATAAGTGAGATCATATGGTATTTATCTTTCTCTTCCTGACTTATTTCACTTAGTAGTATAATCTCTAGGTCCATCCATGCTATCACAAAAGGCAAGAGTTCCTTCCTTTTTATGCCCATGTACTATTCCATTGTGTAAATATACCACAGCTTTTTTAATCCACTCAGCACTTGCGCTTCTTCCATATCTTAGCTATTATACATAATACCGCTATGAACATAGGCATGCATATGTTCCTTCTGATTGGTGTTTTGGTATTCTTAGGATATATTCCCAGAAGCGGTATTGCTGGGTCATTTTTAATTTTTTGAAGTAACTCCATACTGTTTATACCAGTCTGCATTCCCACCAACAGTGCACCAGGGTTCTCTTTTCTCCACAGCCTCGCCAGTACTTGTTGTTTGTTTGTGTTTTTACTAGAGGCCCAGCGCATGAGATGGGGGGGGGGGGGGGGGGGGAACAGCTCAGTCGGCGGGGAGGGAGGACTCAACCCAGCCTTCGCCCTCTCGCAGTCCGGGACTCCTCGGGGGATGTCCTACTGCCGGCTTAGGCCCACTCCCCATGGACATCCCCCAAGGAGTCCTTAGGGCTGCCATGGAGGTGAGGTGAGAGAGGCTCCCGCCACCGCTACTGGGCTCGCCAGCCATGAGCTCAGCTTCTGGCTTCGTGGTGCTCCCCCTGTGGGAGCTCACTGACCACCAGGGAGCAGCTCCTGCGTTTGGCATCTGCCCCCTAGTGGTCAGTGTGTGTCATAGCGACCAGTCATTCCACTGTTCAGTCGATTTGCATATTAGCCTTTTATTATATAGGATATAGGATGATAGCCATTCTGGCAGGTGTGAGGTGATATCTCATTGTGGTTTTAATTTGCATCTCTATGATGATTAGTGACACTGAACATTTTTCCATATGTTTATTGGCCATTTGTATGTCCTCTTTGGAGCAGTGTCTATTCAGGTTCTTTGCCCATTTTTATTATTTATTTTATTTTATTTTATTTTATTTTATTTTATTTTATTGATTTCAGAAAGAGAAGGAAGGGAGAGAGGAAACATCAGTGATGAGAGAGACTCATTGATCGGCTACCTCCTGCATGCCCCCTACTTGGGATCGAGCCTACAACCTGGGCCAGGAATCCAACTGTGACCTCCTGGTTCATGGGCCACCTCTCAACCATTGAGCCACACTGGCCAGGCCTTTGCTCGTTTTTTAATTGCATTATTTGTCTTCCTGGTGTTGAGTTGTGCAAGTTCTTTATATATTTCGGAAATCAACCCCTTATCAGATTTATCATTGGCAACTATATTCTCCCATACAGTGGGTTCACTTTTCATTTTGTTGGTGGTTTCTTTTGCAGTGCAGAAGCTTTTTAGTTTGATGTAGTCCCATTTGTTTATTTTTCCTTTGTTTCCTTGACTGAGGAGATATACTGACAAAAATATTGCTATGAGAGATGTCTGAGATTACTGCCTACGTCCTCTTCTAGGATTTTTATGGATTCACGACTTACTCTCTTGAACCTGCCCTTCTCTCCTTCTCCCTTTCTTTCTGATTCTGCTATATAAAACCCCCAGAGGACTGGCCTGGCTGGCCAGAGAGAGAAGTTGCTGGATGATCATGGGCCTCTTAGGCCCGTTTATCTGAAAAGTGGGGATTATACCATGACTTCTTTGGATTTGTGGTAAGAATCAAATGAAGTAATAAAGATAAAGCATTTAATAAAGGGATTGGTACATATTAAACAACTAATAAGCAACTTTTCTCATACTAAAACCTAAATGTAAGGAAAAATCACTAAGATTTGTTTCATAAAAATTTCTTTCACATAAAATGATTCTATATATTATAAAAATAAATATATAAACTTGGAGGAGCGTTTTCATAGTTTATGACAAGGAGAATTGGAGAGTAATGTTACTATTTTGTAACATTTGCCCCCAAATAATTCCCATATTGGTATTCTAATGAAAATGGGTTCCCAAAATTCTACATTTTTATCATGTGTCTTTGCTAGCATTTATGCTATATTCTGAATTAACAAATATCAAACACTAAAAAATTACATATGCATAAAAGTGGGGAAAGGAATATGCATCTTATGTAAATCTCAGTGGAACATACTCAAACCTACTAGATACTCCCAGCTCAAACCACACAATGATTTTGGAATAGGGGAGCATTAATGACTACGAGACAATAAGGAGGCTGTTTGGGAATGTGATTTAAAAAAATCTTTAAATCAGACTGTCCTTATCATTGGATGCCTACTAATGAATATCATTCTCAATAAAGAACCTTCTGGTTCTTTCCATGTTCTTTCTGTTTGTTAAAATAGCATTCATCTTTTTCTGTAACACAAAGTTAATGCAAACCCAAAACAAAATGAAAAGGAAAAAATGTCAAAAGAACAAACTTTTATATTCTGCACTTTTTATTATTAGATGCTATTCCTAACTTGTTAAAATTGATCAAATAGAAAGCTGTGAAAAGAGAAAAAATTAAGCCAACCAGAAAAGTGTGACTTGGATTTAATATTTTATAATTGCCAAGGGACATACTGAGATCAATGAATTTTTGCCTGAGATGAACGTCAGAAAGAGATGTACTTCAGTCTTTTAGGGAACATTGGTCTATTTAATTCTTGTGTCTGATGCATGTGAAATAGGCCTGCCTTGGCCTTCGTTCTTTGCCAGGGGCATTGCCCACAGCGAACATTACCACTTTTAATAGGCCGCTGTCTGAGGAGTGGCAAGGGATCCGATAGCCCCATCGACTCTAATGGATCTGCCTGTTTATTCACTTACACCTTTTTCCCAGCTAATTTCAGTTTTGCATGCTGAGTTGTTTCACTTTGAATTAAATGAATAGAAACAAAGGGGAAAGCCTGTGCCGCTAACAAACCACGGTTATATCCACGCCCCCCTCTCGACAGGCTTCTCCGCGTTCCAGGAATACTGTCTGAGAACAGATTCACTGTGGCGTTTTCTCCACTTGTTGACAAAATTAACAATTTATACATGCTCAAATTTAGAGGAAAAATGGGATTATTCAAATCACTTTGCGTCTAATACGCTGTTGCCTGTAGTAGACCTAAATGTCCAGCCTCAGGCCGCCAGCGTCCTCAGATTTCAAACACCGGCCAGTGACTCCTCCCGCCCGGAGTCACCCCAGAGCTCTCTGCAGGTCATAGAAGCAGGACAAGTGTCCAAATGCTTTGCTTTGTCTAATGAAAACCCAGAGAGACACGTCGGAGTGCCCTTCAACGGAAATAACAGAGGTCGGTGGTTTGAAAACATCCGCCCTCACAAACTCCCTCCTCATGCCCATAGAGCTTGAACGTTCCGGATACCTTTTAGGCCGATTCCTGCCAAGGGATCTGAGAGGGACACAGATGTCCAAATAAGAGGGGGGGGGGGGGGGAAGGGCTAGCTTCCCCACATTTTCTGAACAAGAACCATTTTTCTGTTGTGGGGTTTCATCGGAAAGATCCTGACTGCAGAGAGGGTGGGCCGCAACCATCCCTGCCCCTTGGGACTCCCACTGGTTCCTTGCAGTCCCAGCAGGTTCAAGGGGCTGTCGCCTCCCCACCACAGAAAAGCCAGCCTCGATGGAGGGTGGTGGGTGCCTGAGCCCCAGAAAAGGCATCCTCCACTGTGAGGAGGGATGAGGTTCACCCCTAAACAGCTCATGCCCCAAAGGTAACTGCCCCAACGCTGGCACCTCGCTGTGTGGCTGAGTTGTCTCGTGGCAGAAAATCAATATTATCACCCAATCAGACGCTGAGATGATTTACAAAATAATCTGGAAAAATCTTGAGAAAATTTCAGACTTAACTGAGAGACACAGAACGTGATCTGTCATCGAACGGAATAAAACCAGGGCCCTCGGAGTGTTCAACGGGATGGCAGCAGCTATCTCCATGAAGTTCATTTTCGACAAAGCAATAGCCTCGTATTTTGGCCCTTGCGCAATTAAAATAGGGTGATTTTTTAGCCCGTGTCTCTCAGCTATAAGCTGTCACTATAAGAAGAAAAGCCCTTAGCGTCCCAGCTGTGTCCAGCTTCACACAATGGCTTTTCTTTTCCCACCAGTCCTCTGACTCCTCAGTGCTGTCTTTCTTGGACTCACATTCCTTAGCCACGCTTTCTTCCCTCCAAGCCCCCAAATCACCCAAATGGTCTTTCCTTCCATCAGCAGCATTTCTTCAGAAAATACGCATCTCCTTTCACCACCGCAAGCACTGAACTGGGTGCTCAGTCCTTAGCATGCAGCCGAGTAAGGCGAGCTTCTATTTGCTAGAGAAATGAAGAAATGCAGTGTGTAGGGTCCCCGGCTCACCTCCCAGTCATTCAATCCTGCCATTCAACTCAGAGTGTAACGGCTTTCTCTCTCTCTCATCAACACGGGTTAGCAAAATAGTGCATCGGTCCACGATACCTGCAGCATTGCCACAAGCATATCTTCCACATGCGAGAAACGAGATGGGCACCGAATAATTATATTTCCCCTCGATTCGTGTGTGTGTGTGTGTGTGTGGACCTGGATCCTCACTCCCAGACCCAGTGTGCAGAGCAGATGGGGAACAACAGACTCAAGTTGGAAGTGATTTACTTCATTAGCTGGGATTACAAGTTTAACTTACAAACCAGAGGTCAAAATTTCTCATTAACAAGGGGGCCGTGAATCGCTGCAGGCTTTGGTTCAAGAGGAGACCACTCTTATTACTAACTACACATTTCAATCTGTCTTTGATGTTCTCCTTCTTCCCTCCGCCCTTTTATTTTTTGGCAGAGGAGCTGATTTTAATTGTGGCACTACAGCCAGGCTCCCTCCGAGCCGGGAGCGGCCTCCTGTCTGCTGCCACCAAGCGAGCCCGGCTGCAGGACTGGGTGCAGCCCACCGCTCAGGGCACATTTTAATGGCTCCCCTTTCCTACAAGGCTGGGATTGTTTTCCACGTGATTCTGGTTAATTTCGCTGCGGGGAAAGGGCATCGGTTTTCCTTGTGAGCTTCTGATCAGTCTGCCTCAGAGAGGTGAAATACATGAAAACAGAGAAGGAGGCGTCCTTCTCACTTTCCAAATGCAAAGACCAGGCCCAGCACATTCTCCAGCCGCCAGAACACAGAAAGGACTCTGACTAGGGACCGCTCTGCCATAATCAGTGCTCTTTTGAGGAATCGGCTTTGGTCCTTTACAAAATATGCAAACAGCCTCTTCCCTTCAGAACCACGGCCCAGGGTTAAAAGAAGCAACTCGAATGAGATAGCACCTTTGCGGAGGGCATTGTACTTGGAACTCAAAACCCCACGCCACAGAATCCTTCTCCAAATGCGAACTCCAGGAAAACACAGCAGTCGTTTTTGCGGGTTTTGTGACACCAAAGAAATAGATGCTTCCCATGCACTTCCTGTTTCTAAAGACCAAGAGCCACATGCAGGCCCCCGGTGACACAATGACCGTTTTAACTAAAGCAGGACTTCCAATGCAGTCACCGATGGACGGGATTGCAGTATCTAATTACCTAGAAGCACGGCCGTTCTCGAGAATAACTAGATTGTTATTCCGGTCCGGCCCGGTCAGAAGGTCACATTCCAATCACAGAAGCTCTAAGTACTGCCCGGTCACTGTTACTGTGCGGAGACGGGGCTGGTAGTGTTTGTCCTCCCTGAAAAGTGTTTTCTTAGTCGCCCCGCGGAGAGCCCACAGGTGCCGCCGAGGCTGTGGATGAGTGCCCAGTGCCCGGAGGGGAGGCGGCGGCGAGGGCAGAGTCCGCTGCCCGAGCCCGGACTGGCCCCGTCGGCTGCCCCTGACTCGGCCACGTTCTGGGGAAGACAGTCTGCTGTGGAAGCCGGTGCGTGGGGAGCAGAACTCCACACAGTGAGCCAGACGAGCAGGGGCCTGCGGGGCTCTGCCCGGGAGGCCCGGTTCCCGTTCTGTGCCTCTCCGGTCCTGGGAGGGATGCCTGCTTTCTTTCTTAACATTCAGTTTTAGTCCCTTTATGTCTCCAGTTTCCCTTTAACAAAAACACTGGTTAGAACTCAAGGAGTCTGACCTGGAGGTGAAGAGCGTTTCTCAGCTGGGGACAGTAAGCAGCTCAAGCCCTGGGAAACCACATGGCTCCAGGTTGCAGGGGCCGGAGGTAGCCTGGCCATCTGGGCCAGCGACCACTTCCTACTGCCGGGCTGCGCCCCTGGCCAGGCCAGGCCGTCACCTTGACCAGGCTGCTGGGGCGTCTCACCCACCCGGGCTCCCCGTCCCCTCCGGCAGCCTTTCAGTTTCAACTGAAGGGGGCTGTCGTAACAACGAGACATCTTAGAAAGGTCATGATTGCTAGTCTAATTTAAAACAGGCACCACAATGAAGGGGCTATCTTTGTGTGGGATTAATTTTAAAAACCTCAGGATTTGATGTCAGTGGGAGAGATCCAGCGTGGGATTCATACGGCTGCCTCCTCCTGCTTCTGGCCAGCGCCGGGGGCGCGTTTCTTAGGAGATGAAGAGTCTGACAAGCCCTTCAGTCAAGCTGAAAGCAGGCAGCGGTCCAACAACACCCACGGGCCTCCCGGGCACCCTGTGACCCCTCGGAAAAGTCACATTCACTTTGCTCTTGAGAAAGGAAAAATAATGCCGGAGGCTTTTTATTTTAAACCATGTGAAATAAGGAAACGCGAAGATGCGAAAATGAGGTGGAAAAAAAGTTAGAATTCATTTCCGTCCTTTGCAGTGGCTTAGAAGCCAAACTGGTTCATTTTGAAAGAGTGTAAAAATCTGATCCATTCACCACCAGGCAGAGACTACAAAATGCTTAAGGTAAAATATGTAAATATGTAAAATTATCTGTTGAAAACCATCTTCTTTTGTGCTTGAAAGAATTTTTTAAAGCATCTTTATTTCTAGTCTGCATTAATGTGCTGTTGAACAGAAAAGTTACTTTCTGGCAAAACAACAAAAACCAAGGTGCTGAAAATAGTGATTCTAAAATGAAGTCCACACATAAAGGGAAGGACAAACAGGATTCTTCCTTAATGTTCACTTGTGAGGCATGTTTAGTAGTGATTCAAAGAATATCATTAATATAAGAAATTCTAGTATCCATTTTTCAAAAGCCATATTTGTCACCCTGGCCGAGTGGCTCAGTTGGTTGGAGCATCGTCCCATAAACCAAAATGTTGCCTGTTGGATTCCCAGTCACGGCACACGCCCAGGTTGCAGGTTTGATACCCGGTTTGAGCCCATATGGGAGGCAACCAACCAGTGTTTCTCTCTCTCTGGACCACCCGCCCTCCCAATCCCTCCCCTTTCTTTCTCTCTCAACATCAATAAAAACATAGCCTTGGGTGATGATTTTTTTTTAAAAAGGCCATGTTTTCCCTGGCTGCTTTAGCTCTGTGGATAGAGCATCGGCCTGCAGATTGAAGTGTCCCGGGTTCGATTCCAGTCAAGGGCACATGCCTGGGTTGCAGGCTCAATCTCTAGTAGGGGGCGTGCAGGAGGCAGCCAATCCATGATTCTCTCTCATCATTGATGTTTCTATCTCTCTCTGTGTCTCCATTCCTCCCTGAAATCAATATATATATATATATATATATATATATATATATATATATATTTTTTTTTTAAAAGGCCATGTTTGTCTGAAAAATTGAAACAAAACCCATCTGCCAGGCACCACTAGATTTCTATTGGAAGAGGGTCCTTTCCTCCACCCCTCCTGGGCCCATCCCCCCACTGCCCTCCTCGATAGAACTGGGGACCCTCAGGAGTGTGTTTAGATACACACACCACACAAAAATGGGCATAAACAGCCTACCTTATTTCAAATATTCTCAGATTAATTTTTTAAAAATATGTAGAATGGCAGAATAAGTGCATATGACTATATTATCAGTCACTTAGTTTTATCCTATCTAATAAAAGAGTAATATGCAAATTGCCCATCACTCCAACACACAAGATGGCTTCCCCCATGTTGTCAAAGATGGCTGCCCTCATGTGGACACAAGATGGCCACCACAAGATGGCCAGCAGGGGAGGGCAGTTGTGGGGGAGCCAGGCCTGCAAGGGAGGGCAGTTGGGGGTGATCAAGCCTGCAGGGGAGGGCAATTAGGGGTTACCAGGCTGGCAGAGGAGGGAAGTTGGGGGCGACAGGGCCTGCAGGGAAGGGCAGTTGGGGGGGACCCAGGCCTGCAGGGGAGAGGAGTTGGGTGGACCAGGCCTGCAGGGGAGGACAGTTAGGGGTGAGCAGGCCTTCAAGGGAGGGCAGTTAGGGGCAATCAGGCTGGCAGGGAGCATTTAGGCATCAATCAGGCTGTCAGGGGAGTGGTTAGGGAGTGATCAGGCTGGCAGGCAGAAGCGGTTAGGGGCAATCAGGAAGGCAAGCAGGCAAGCAGTTGGGAGCCAACAGTCCTGGATTGTGAGAGGGATCCCAGATTAGAGAGGGTGCAGGCTGGGCTGAGGGACACACACACACACACCCCTCCCCCAAATTTCATGCACCGGGCCTCTAGTTTCAATATATTTTATTGCAACAAAAATAGTTTTAGTCACATGACTTCCAATTTCCAGAAATAGTTTGTTTTTTCCCCCCTAATTCCATATCTTTTAGGAGGGTGTTCAACCAACTAATGGGTTGCCGCATCAAACCAACATCTTCTGGTCGTTTTCCTCTCTCCCCCTGGGTGGGAGTATCCCCCTGACTGGGCATCCAGCCCCATCAGCCAGGGGTGGGGGCACTGAGGTGGGTGTTCCTGAGACCAAGTCAGCTGAGCTTTCAAGCCAGGTATACGGAACGCGCTCAGATCCTGGAGGGGCAGACGTGACATACACTTGAACCTGTATTTATGACAGTAGTATTGTTGAGGAAAAGTGAAGGCACTTAAAACTGAAAAATTGTTCTTGGTTTTGCAAACCCTTGGGTGTTTTCTGAAAGATCAGACAATAGAAAGTGGAAGTCTTTCTCCAAACAGTTTTCAAATCTACTTTTCTACCGTAAACTCTCATGTTCCCATCTCTTGTTTTCATGTTTTGTTTAAATTTCTTATTTTCTCAACAAATCACAAAAAAATAAATAAAAGTTTAAAAATAACCACATATTGTCTGGAAAGGTTTTCTGCACCTCTCCGTGCGGTGGAAGGCAAATCCGCAGGCCCACCTCGGGGATGTTTCCTTCCCCTGGACCCGGGCAGACCTACACCTGCCCAAGGACGGAGCTGCTGACCGGGTCAGTGAGGTGGGGCTGGGAGCGAGGGTGTAAAGCATGACGTTTTGTTCATCACAGATCTTTTTTTGCATTAATTCTTATTTTTTTAAATATTGCATTCAAATAGTATTCATCTTGATTACTAAGTTTTTTGGCTCCTCCGTAAGTTTTGCCCCTAAGGAAGTGCCTCACTCACGTCTGGGCGGTCCTGGACTTTCCGTGGGGAAATGCATGGTGCACTAGCCGAGCGGGCTCCTGCCTGGATCAGCAGCATGGCAGAGCAGCAGCTATTCTCCCAGCACCCCTCCCTGCGAGGCCCTGAGGCAATTTCTCTACTGACCCTTTTCAATGCAAGCTCATTGGAGTCTCTCTTCTTAAGCTTCATCCCTTCACAAAGATTTCTGAATCAATAAAACGCCAACTTGAAGAAACCCAAACTGGGAAAGAGTTACGGAATTAAAATAGAGCTTTTCTTGTACATCACTGTGTCCAAGTGAGAAGGCCTCAGTGGAGGCTAGTGACCAGAACAAAGTATTCTAAGTACCATCAGAAACCACGTTCATAGTAAGTAAAGGTTTGCTGTTCTGATGAAGGTCTTGAAAAGACAGGAGGAGATGTGTGATTAGCATCATATTTACCAGCCACCACCATCACTTGCTGGATGCCATTCATGGAGCTAAGGGTTTGTGGGGGCTCTGTCCAGAGTACACCAGATGTTCAAGGCCAATTTGCCATACACAGGTGCAAAAGCAAGGACACGGTGATATTACTGTATGCACTGCGCTGGCATACTTTTCTATAACCCAAATATTGATGTCACTATTTGGCAAGAAGCCTCTTTTGTTTGAGCTTGAATATACGTTGCCACTGACCAGCCAGTTGTTGGCTGCTTTGTTTGTAATAAAGCATGTCCCACTTCCCTGTTTGTACCCATGTGTTTTTCCAATTTCCTGCACCCAGAAGGGCCAAGTCCCTGGCTGAGGAGCTTGCCCCTAACAGGGCTCTACACATTTTAGTTTGCTTAGTTACAGCAACCCTGACAGCAATCTGAGGCTGCACAGCCATGGGGCTAAGGTAGGATATAAAGTCAGATTGGACTCTCACACCGGCCTGCCATGGAGCCGTGGAGATAGGTGTGGTTTGACAATGTTTTGCACATTTAGCTGGCCTACCTCTGTGCAGGGACGCCGAGCCCAGGGCTGAAGGGTGGTCTGGCAGCTGCAATCATGACTTCCCACCACCTCCACCACCTCCCATAAGCTGCAGGACCCGCAGCTGGGGGCCTCCGATGTGACCCGGCAGAGGCAGGTAGCCCATCCACATGGCCGTGGGAAGAGGCAGGCGCGGTCCTGGACAGCACAGGTGTGCCCGGGACCAGAGTCCATTTCCTCTGGACGATGCCTTCAGAGGGGTCAGCAGCAAGAGCACTGATTTTTTAATTCTGGGTCCGTATGCAAAATTATGAAGACTTCCTGTCGGAACAGCAGGATACACAGAGCTCCAGTTGAAGAGGAGGGAAGGACGGGCGTGGGGAAGAATCTTGGTTGCCACAGCTGGAAACTTAAGCATCAGGAAAAGTCTCTGGGTGTCATGTTCCCAGCCAGGCCAAGGACAAGGCAATCACCACCCCTGGCCCTTCACCCTCCTTCCCTGGTGGTGCCTTCTGTGTGTCCAGGCTTCCTGGCTGTGTCTCTCTCCTCCTCCCTTTTCTCCCCTTGGCAAGCCCCAGGGGGTGTTTGCACAGAGTTGCTCACCTCCGTGCTTCTCAGCCATTGTCTCACTTTTCACTTTGTATTATGCCAAGGGTCCCTAGTTGCACTCTTTCCCCAGCCAAACCTTTTAAAAAAGTTCATCTCTATAATGGGGTACATTAACCTCTAATGGGGCACATTAACCCATTGCTTCCCCAAAAACCTTGAGCGTTACATAGAAATCTCAAATCCCACTGGACTCCTGGGATCCATGGCTACTCCTCAACATTCCTAAAGGTAACCTCTGAATCTGTCTACACTCTTTCTGACCTTTTTCAATGCTTTTGCAACGTACATGGGACTCCATTAAAACGATGTAGTATTAGTTGTTATTGATGTTTTGTTGGCGTTTGTTGTTGATGTTTTTTTAATTTAATAAAATCTTTATTGTTCAGATTATTACAATTGTTCCTCTCCCCCCCCCCATAGCTCTTCTCCACCCTGATTCTATTATATTCACCAGTTTATTCTGTTCTTCAGATTTTTTATTCATTTGATTTTTAGATTCACTTGTTGATAGACATGTATTTGTTGTTCATAATTTTTATCTTTACCTTTTTCTTCTTCTTCCTCTTCTTAAACAATACCTTTCAGCATTTCATATAATACTGGTTTGGTGGTGATGAACTCCTTTAGCTTTTTCTTTCTTATCTCTGAAGCTCTTTATCTGACCTTCAATTCTGAATGATAGCTTTGCTGGGTAGAGTAATCTTGGTTGTAGGTTCTTGCTATTCATCACTTTGAATATTTCTTGCCACTCCCGTCTGGCCTGCATAGTTTCTGTTAAAAAATCAGCTGACAATCATATGGTTACTCCCTTGTAGGTAATCAACGGTTTTTCTCTTGCTGCTTTTAATATTCTCTCTTTGTCTTTTGCCTTGGCATTTTAATTATGATGTGTCTTGGTGTGGTCCTCTTTGGATTCCTTTTGTTTGGGGTTCTGTGCGCTTCCTGGACTTGTAAGTCTATTTCTTTCACCAGGTGGGGGAAGTTTTCGGTCATTATTTCTTCAAATAGGTTTTCAATATCTTGCTCTCTCTCTTGTTCTGGCACCCCCATAATTTGGATGTTGGTACGCTTGAGATTGTCCCAGAGGCTCCTTACACTATCTTCAAATTTTGGGATTCTTTTTTCTTTTTGCTTTTCCGGTTAGGTGTTTTTTGCTTCTTTGTATTTCAAATCTTTGACTTGATTCTTGCGGTCCTCTAGTCTGCTGTTAGGTCTCTGTATGATATTTTTTATTTCAGTCAGTGTATGTTTAATTTCTAGTTGGTCCTTTTTCATATCCTCGAGGGTCTCGCTAAATTTATTGGCCTTTTCTAGAAAATTCTTGAAAAACCTTATAACCGTGGTTTTGAACTCTATATCCAGTCGTTTGTTTTTCTCCATTTCTTTCATTTGTGATCTGTTTCTTTGTCTCCACATATTCACTGCTTCCCTGAGTTGGTAGGGTAGCTTTGTGTGCTAGGTTTCTTATATGGCCCAGTGGCTCAGCCTCTCCAGTTACCTGAGGTGGACACTCTTGGTGCACCCCTTTGTGGGCTGTGTGCTCAGCCTTGTTGTAGTTATGTCTTGATTGTTGTTGGTATCACTGGGAGGAATTGACCTCCAGGCCAATTGGCTGTGAGGATCAGCTGTGTCTATGCTGGGAGAACTTCTGTGCTGGAGACACTCTTATGAGACAAGACTTTCAAAATTGCAGAAGCCTCTGTGCTTAGCTTGAATGGGGTGGAGTCTCAGGGCGGATCAGACAGCCTTGGCTTCCCATCAGCCCTGCCCTATGAGGCCCCTGGGTCTCAGTGTCCCTCCTTAATCGCTACAGGCACCTCTGAGAGAAAGCCGCCCTCAAGGTTCGCCCGCTGCCAGACAGTCCAGTTTCTCCCCGAATGAGTCGGGGTTCCCGGAAACTCGCCCAGAACTGGAGTTCAGTGCAGTTGGGAGCTTCCATCTCCCTCCCACTTTAGAAAGTCAGCTGCACACTCAGCCGCCCATGCACTCAGCAGTCAGTCCTCTCTGTGCACGTGCGCCTCCGGGCCTCTGCCTTCCGCTGCTCCCATGAGTCTCAATGTGCTTTCTCTTTTCCTGACAGTCCAGATTCCCCCCAAATGAGTCTGGTTTCCCAGTGTTGCACCCGGGACTGGAGTTCAGTGCAGTCGGGAGCTTCCTTCTCCCTCCTGCTTTAGAAAGCCAGACGTGCACTCAGCCACCCATGCACACAGCCACCTGTCCTCTCCGCGTGCGCATCTCCATACCTCAGCCTTTTGCAGCTCCTCTGAGTCTCAATGTGCTTTCTTCTTTTCTTCTAGTTGTAGAATTTCCACTCAGCCAGCTTTCCTGTGGTTCTGGATGGTGTCCATTTTGTCTTTTAGTTGTAGTTTTGATATTGTTGTGCAAGGCAGCAGTGTAGGTGTTTACCTATGCTGCCATCTTGGTTTCTCTCTTGTTGGCTTTTTAAATATGAATTATACATATACTGTTCTGTAGATTGGTGTTTTTTTTTTTACTCAACAATACATCTTAGAGATCTATTTGCATACATATAGGTCCAACACAGTTTTTAAAAATTGCTGTAGAAACTGCGCTGGGAAGATACTGTTGGAGAGTGGGAATTTTTGAGCACTACTGAGGCCGTGGACTATGCCCCAGATAGAGATGTCAGTGCTGACACCAGGCCAGGCCTTGAGATACGGTCTCATGGCCCCTTCCCAGCACGTAGCCTTCTTTCATAGAACACTGTCAGCTTTCTGGAGAACAGGATGACCCTGTGAATAACATGGTCATCATTGGTATGATCCTGACGTTGCTTGGGAAAAACTGTTTTGTCTTGGGTTACTTGTTCTGCAAAAACTGGATGTGGTTAATGTGCTTAAAAGCGGTCCTACACAAAGGGTCGCTGCTGCTCTCTGGTCTCCCTGCGTGGAGAATGGCAGAGCAGTCGCCGGGTCGTCCGGCCGCCCAGCTAATAAAGGCTCCCTAAATTTTAATTTGGTCTGGGCTCCAGTGGTCGTTCACTCGCATCTGCTCCACAACAATACCGCAACCTGTTCAGGCATTCCCTCGATGGGCAGTCAGTTCTGCTATCACAGAGGCGCTGCGCTGGTCCTCTGTGCACATGGGTGTTTCCGGGGCAGGAGAAGCAGAGGGATCATTGCTGGGCTGCAGGGCATGCCCATTTCTAGTTCTACTTGACCCCAATACATGGTCTAACCGCATCCACAAGCAGCTACCGGTGGCCTCACTAGTACCTGCTACTGGTGGCCTCACTGGTACCTGCTACTTCCAGACTTGTACACTTTTGCCCATTTGATGGGTGACAAATGGTACCTCACTTAATTTTCATTTCTCTTAAGATTTGAGAGGATTGATCATCTTTTTAAAAATATAATAAAATTACAACCCAGTTTCCCGGCCTCCTTTGTGAATTTCCTGTTCATGTTCTTTGTCCATTAAATAAATAAATAACATTTAAAAAGAGTAGTTTGCACTTTTACATCATCATTTGCTTCCCTGCTTGAGCACACAGCAGGAGCAGAGACGCATGGGACCTCAAGCCACCGGTTCATTTAGTAGGTGGACACAGCAGCTTTGGGCTCTGACATATTCCTTTAAAAGCGATCAAATATCACTTCTTCTGTGAAGCTTTCTCAGTGTCCTCAGGGCCTTTGGGGATCGCTGATCCCAAAACTGGCAATGCCGCGAGCTAGCATTGACCAGGATCCCCTTGAAGTCAGGGGAGGGGACCCCAGGACATGCTGCATCTCAGGCCCCACAGCTCTGCCCTAATGGGCTTTTTGCATCCAGCGGGGGCTTTGCCCACTGGAGCTGTGCAGCACTGGTGAGCTCTTCCTAGCCCTGGCCTCAGCCCAAGGTTTGGGGTTCTGTGGGCTCCCCCTGCAGGAGCCTTCCCCAGCTGAGTGCCTGCTGTGCACAAGTCCTAACCAAAGTGGCACACATCACACCTTTTGTGTAGCCCCCCTGTCAGACAGGTGGCAACACCAAGTTCCACACTTGCTCCAAACCTCCTGGGAGGGGGAGACTGGGATTTGAATTCACATCAGCCTGCCTGCAGCAGCCATGCTCTGCTGACCTCCCATGCTCAGGTTGCACTCCTGAGCTGGTCACAGAGCTAGGACCCCCACCCAGTGTCCTCTCCACAGCAGAAGCACCCAGGTCCAACCAACACCTGAGCCACGGGGGGCAGAGTCCTGGGGAGCGCAAACTCTCAGTGAGGAGAACCCTCGCCTTCCCCCACCTCAGAGGATGCTGAGTAACAGGTGCACCTGGGAGAGCCATCCTGAGCTGAGAAGGCCTCAGTGGGGGTCCAGAGTCAGCCAGAAGGTCACCCACCAGTGCCCCTGCTCCAAGAGCCCACTGGGGTGGGGGGAGGGGTAAGGGGGAGAGACAGAAAGAGACAGAGAAAGTGAGACAAAGAGAGAGTGAGAGGGAGTGTTCCTGAAGGTCAACAGATCAAATTGTAGTCAAATTCCAATAAACCTTCCACTTAATATTAACATTCAATACGGAAAAATACTAATAGCGACCTGATTCCCTCTTTTGAATTCCAGCCCTCAGATAGCCTCTCTCAAGGTGACAAGTCGGTGGTACCTGCATTCGTTACTGCCTGATTAATTATGCTGCCTTTGTACAAGGGACCGGGGACTTCAATCAGCCCGGGCGGCCATCCCCAGGCCTCTCTGCCTCGTCAGGCTGGCCGCTGTCAGGGAGCCTGATGCGGGGCAGCCGGCAAGCTGGGAGTGGTGGCTGTGTAGATGTGGCTGCCAGAAGCCAGAGGCCCTGGGATTGGGGGCCATTTCTGGTGCGGGGGGGTAGGGTAGGGGGAAGGGAAGGCCATTGAGTAGTCAAGGAGGGAGGAGGGAGTCAGGTCCAGAGGCTGCAGAGTGGACAGTTCTGCTCTGTCCCCGGAGGGGCAGGCCCTCCTCCGGATTCTCTGAAACTGGGAGTAGTCCCTTCAGGGTGGGGCACTGAGTCTCAGAAGGTGCTATTTAGAGCAAATGTTTCCCTTGGGTTACATGGTCACTGTGGTGCAGACGGAGGTTTATTTGCCAGTTACCCAGTCCCCCGGGTGCACAGCCCTACTGGGCATCTGGGGGTTGAGGTCAGGGCAGCTCCAGGCTTTGAGGCAGCGTGAGGAGCACCCTCTCTGCTTGCTGGTTTGTTAACCTCCCAGGCACTCCCACCCGCGCCCTTTGTCCCGTGCATTCTGCAATGTTGGGAACACAGCCATACTTAAAGAGCTGCTGAGTGAGACAGCTTTTCAGAGAAGAAAGGACTAGCCATCTTTGTAAATGTCAGTTCCCGCCCAAACCCTGAGCCTGCCCAGTGTGGATCAATAGGCTAGGGCACATGCCAGCCTGATGCCCTCACGCCCTGGCCTCAGCAGGTCTGGTTTTGAAGTCTACTCTGTCATCGATGTGCCGTGTACTGTGGCCAAGTTACTCAACCTCTCTGAGCCTCAGTTTTCAGAGACAGCACTGTGTGCCCCGCGGTGCTGTGAAAGTTCAAGAAGAGCACACTGAGAGTCCCCGTTTTCGCCCCAGAGCCCCCTGACCGGGGCAGCTTGACCCGGCTGCCTTGGTGCTGCTTTGTCAAAGCTGAGCACTCAAAACTGGAAGTGCTGGTTTTCGTCTCTGACTTATGGGTGAATCCATCATCCCACCCCGAAGCTCAGAGCCGGGGGGAGTGTGCACTACAGGTCAGTTGTGTCAAACCTTGTTTCTAGGCCACAGGAGAGCATTCCACACCCCACAGCTCTGCCCCACCTGGTCTGCTCTCCCTGCGAGCTTCCCCGGCCCCCTCACAAGCCACCCGGCTGGTGTGGTCACAGGCGCACCTCCCCAGGGCGGGGATGGAGGACGCAGGTCCCAGGAAGACCCAGGGAGTGGGGTGAGTGTGTGCAGGGCCGTGGCCTGGGAAGCCATGAAGAGTCAGCAGTGGTTCAAGGGCACAAGGACATGGGGGGGGGGGTGGCATCACCAATCAGAAACCAGGACTGGGGTTCAGTCAAGGGAGAAGACACAGCCTATTTGGGGTCATGTTTCTCAGTGGGGACACTAGCCTAAGGTGACCAGATTTTTTAAAAAAATATATTTTATTGATTTTTTTACAGAGAGGAAGAGGGAGGGATAGAGAGTTAGAAACATCGATGATAGAGGAACATCGATCAGCTGCCTCTTGCACAACCCCTACTGGGGATGAGCCCGCAACCAAGGTACATGCCCTTGACCGGAATCGAACCTGGGACCTTTCAGTCTGCAGGCCAACGCTCTATCCACTGAGCCAAACCGGTTTCGGCGGTGACCAGATTTTAACATTGGTAAAGCGGGACACCATTGACCGGGGGTGGGAGGGGGGGGTAGGGGAGGGGGTTTCTTGATTAAAAATTTGGTCTATATGGAGCAACAAAAATTTTCATAGAACGCAAAAATAGTATTGTAATATATTTTTTTAAAATTTCAACATAAGTACAATTTACAAATATAATAAATAAGAAATTATGTATAGTATTATTTTATTCTTTGGCATATTTCTCATTTGAGTGAATTTTTTTTAGTAGATTGCTGTCGTTGTTTAAAAGGTCATGAATTTGCCGTAATGTAAGTCGTAAGTGTCACTTTCAAGGCCAGCGCTAGACTTTTTGCCGCCACTATAAAATATAAATAATACGAGTACTGTCTGCTAAATTCAAGAAAATTTATGTATTTATGAAATAAATAAATTACTTACCTAAATTATCTGAATAGCTGATTTGTAATGACATCACTTGTTTAACTAGCTTACTAGCACGCAGTACGATGTGTATCGTCTGAGAGACAGTTACAAAATGTTTTCGTCGTTGCCAATCCCAAAAAATGCCATTGTTCATTGAGTCCAAACAATGGTGGTCGAATTCTAACAACTGATCAACAATGCGAACTTTGATAAGCAGTTCTCGATAATCAGTTCTCAACAATTATTTGTTATTATTAAAGTTTAACATTATAAAATTAACAAAAATAATATAAAACTCATATCCTGGCTAAATAGCCACATGGCCGCTGAAAATCGTATATTCCCTTCCCGTTCTCCCGCCGTTCCCCAGCTTGTCATGCATTCTTTCCAAAAATCAGGACTTTTTTTAAAACGCCGCGGGACGCGGGACAAATTGTTAAAAATCGGGACTGTCCCGCCAAAAGCGGGACGTCTGGTCACCTTACACTAGCCCCTCCTGGTCTGTAGCTGTGAACCCACCAAAGTTGCCTCTGAGAAGACAGAGGGGAAAAAAAGAACAAACAGCAGGGCAGGGCTTAGTTGCTACCCCCTTGGAATCATAATATGTTCACTATCCTAGTAAGAAATTAAGGCATTTGCCCGAAGGTATAAAACCAACCACTATGGACTGAATTGTGCCCCCCCCCCCCCCACAACTCACCTGTTGAAACCCTAACCCCTAATGTGATGCGGGGGGGGGGGGGGGGGGGATGGTAATTAGGGTTAGATGAAGTCAGGAGGGTGGAGTTCTCATAATGGGATTAACGCCCAAATCAGAAGAGACACCTGAGTTTGTTCCCTCTGCCCTGTGAGGACACAGCAAGGAGGTGGCCTTGTGCGAGCCAGGAAGAGCGCTCTTGCCAGAACCCAGCTGTGCGGGCACCCGGCACCCAGAGCTTTGAAAGGATAAATTTCTGTTGTCTAAGCCCTCCAATCTGTGTTACTTTATTATGGCAGCGAGAGCTGACTAAGACACCAACAAATGGGCTTCTCTTCTCCTGCCTGGTCCTGAAGCCACACTGTTGACCAAGGTGACAGTGACTAGGTGAGTCCCTTGCACTAGAGCCATCTCACAGACCAGTTCTTAACGAGTATGGAACCTTCTGGAAATTGCTAAGGAAATGCTAGGACCCTGAGACCAGAGGATCACCCACAAGGACCAAGGCCTTCACCCACATTCCTAAGTGCAACCGTATCACCTGCCAGTGCTGATGCCAAGTCCCAAAGATGGAGCCTAAGGGGCGAGCAGGGGGTGGAGGAGACACCAACTTCCAACCCCATCTGGGC
Organism: Cnephaeus nilssonii; assembly: GCF_951640355.1. Classification (NCBI taxonomy): domain Eukaryota; kingdom Metazoa; phylum Chordata; class Mammalia; order Chiroptera; family Vespertilionidae; genus Cnephaeus; species Cnephaeus nilssonii. The sequence continues at coordinate 34,291,810 of NC_137091.1, forward strand.
ATCTCAACCCATCAGTATAGCAGACACAGAGCCTGAATGTGTTCCCCAGGGCCCCTCACGTTGCTTCGCAAATGCCACCCCCAAGTCCAGGGGCTCCATGACTATGGAAATGTGTCTTCAGGACACCTACTCCTCAGCTGCCTGAAATGCCAGGAAGAACACTTGATCAAGAGTCAAAAGACTTGGCATCTATAGATCAGCCCCTCAATTTGTAAGCTGGGGCCTCGGGCCAAGTTACATAACCTCTATGTGCCTTAATTTTTCTTAAAAAAAAATAAAATTTTTTTATTGATTTTTAGAGAAGGAGGGAGAGGGATAGAGAGAAACATCAATTGGCTGTCTCCTGCATGTCCCCTACTGGGGATCGAGTCCAAAACCTGGGCATGTACCCTGAGCAGGAATCAAACCAGTGACTTCTTGGTTCATGGGTTGACACTCAATCATGGAGCCACACTGGCCGGGCCTTAGTTTTCCATTTTTAAAGTGTATCAATACCTCCTGTGTTAGGTTATTATAAGGGTCAATGAGATAACAAGTAGTGGAGCTTTATAAAGGTTGTTATTCTTTTCTCGTACCTCGGCCTCTGTCGCTGCCCATTTGCTCTCAATTTTATAGGTAATTCACAAAGTTCACTAACTGGAGAGAAAAAAAAAATCTTTCCCATTTTCTTTTTCTTTTTTTAAGGATATCAAAGTATTTTAGAAAGAGCATTGGTCTGAGGTCAGAAATATATATATCGACTAGCCTAGCACATAGTATATGCTCAATAAATATTTGAGGAAAGAAAGGAACAAGTGAACTGTCAGGGGAGAGTGGGTCACTCTCTGGCCGGGCTCCTGTGCCTTTGCTATAATGCACGCTCAGAGGTTTGGGGTTCTCTCTGTGCATGTCTGTCTCTCTCTGGAGCTGTGAATTCCACTAGGGCAGGCTCTGCCCAACACTGAACCTGACTCCTGGCAAGGCTCAGCCAACATGGGTGAATGGAAAGAAAACTTGTAGTTGCCTCCCTAACCTCGGATTGCCACACTCAATAGCATAATTTTCCAGGCTGGAAGGAAGGTCTGACCATTTGAGTATGGATGGCATAGAGGGTAAGACAGAGGATGACTCTGCTTTAAGAAAATGATTGGCCTCAAAGGCATGGGGGAACAGATATTGAATGAAATAAAAGTCAGAAAAACACATTTTCCAGTTATTGCTATTGATAATGGCAAATTTGTATGGTCACATTAGAAATATTTCTCTTTTTACTTCCCAACTATCTCTCTAATCATTGTTTGCATGGTATATCTTTTTCCATTTTTGCAGGTTCTACCTTTTTTATCTTTATGCCCAAGGTGTGTCTCAACATGTAGTTGGGTTTCACTTATTTATTCTCTCTGACAATATTTGTAGTTTGATGGCAGTGTTTAATTCATTTACATTTAATTACTTATATATTAGTGTTTCTACTTCTTTTTCTATTTGCCTCTCCTTTGCCTTCTTTTGGAATAATTATTTCCCCCTCTTTTATTAGCTCGTTAGCTAATTTTTTTTTCTATTTCTTTAGTGGTTATACCCTAAATATTATGTTATAGGTTGAATTATGTTCCCCCACCAAATTCATATGTTGAAGCCCTATCCCTGCAATGTTACTGTATTTGGAGATAGGGCCTTTATTGAAGTAATTAAAGTTAAATGAGGTCATAAGGCTAGAGCAATGATTCAATAGGGTTAGTGTCCATATAAGGGACACCAGAGAGTTCTCTCTCTCTCTCTCTCTCTCTCTCTCTCTCTCTCTCTCTCTCTCTCTCTCTCTCTCCCCCTCCCCCCCTCTGTCTCTGTCTCTCTTTGTCTCTGACATCTGAGGACCCAATTTGAAATGGCTTTCTGAAGGTCAGGAAGAGAGCTTTCTCTAGAACCCAACCATGCTGAGACCCTGATCTCAGACTTCCAGCCTCCAGAAGTATGAGAAAATAAATTTCTGTTGTTTAAGCAACCCTGGGCATGTATCCTGAGCAGGAATCAAGTCTATATTATTTTGTTATGGTAGACTAATATAGATTATAACATGCATTTTAACTTATTAAAATCTAAAATAAATGAGTAATTTTACTAATTCTAGAACAATGCAAGGACCTTAACATATCTTAACTCTATTCATCCCCCTCCCGCTTTTTTTCTATTATTGTTATACATTTTAGTTCTTACATATTTCTAAAAAAATCTTTTCTATATGTATTTAAAACCCTACAATACATTATTTTTGTCAATATTCACTTAGGTTTACCTATTTACTCTCTCTATTTCTACATTCACTCATTTCTGCATTTCTAAAGTTCTATCTGTGATAATTTTCCTTCTGTCTGAATTTCCTTTAGTTTTTCTTTTAGTGCATATTTGCTAATGACAAATGCTCTCATTCTTTGTATATTTTAAAACCTTCATTATTGGTGAGTATTTTTATTTATTAGAACTCTAGCTTGGCTTTTCAATGTTGTAAAGATGTTATTTCATTTCTGACTTCCTTGATTTTGGTTGAAGAGTTAGCTGTAGCCCAGCTGGTATGGCTCAGTGGTTAAGCATCGACCTATGAACCAGAAGGTCATGATTCAATTCCCGGTCAGGGCACGTGCCAGGGTTGCTGGCTTGATCCCCAGTAGGGGGTGTGCAGGAAGCAGCCAATCAATGATGCTCTCTCATCACTGATGTTTCTATCTCTCTTTCCCTCTCCCTCTCTAAAATCAATAAAAATACTAGTATATATATTTTTAAAAAAGAGTTAGCTGTAAGTCCTATGGTAGCTCCAGTGAAGGTAATCTGTCATTTTACTTGGCTACTTTTAAGATTATCTTTTATTCTTTGGTTTTCAGTAGTTTTACTATGATGTGTTTCTTTATATTTCTATTTAGGGTTCTACAGGGCTTCTTGAATATGTGAATTGATGTCTTTCATCAATTTTGGAAAATCCTGGCCATTATCTATTCAAATATTGCTTCTGTTCCATTCTCTCTCTTTTTCCCTCTTTCTCTCTCCCTTCTCCTGGGACTTCAATTACAATTGTGCTAAACCTTTCCCTATATCCAAAATATTCTTTCTGTATTCTTTTGTCTCCTTGTGCCTCAGTCCAAATATTTTCTTCTGATGTGTCCATCAATTCACTAATCCTCTCTTCATCTATATCTAATCTACTTTGAGCTCATCTAATATGTTCTTAATTTTAATTATTATACTTTTTCCATTTTTAAACTGTGTTTCCATTGTTTTAAAAAATATATATTTCTATTCTTTGTGGAATTTTCCACTTTGTCTTTTATCTCCTTGAATGTATCAATCAGAAGTTATTCTGAATAACTGGATTTCCTGTGGGTCAGTTTCTATTATCTATTTCTTCTCTTGGTTTGGGTCATTTGGTCTTGTCTCTTGGTTTGCCTAGTAAATTTTGATTAAATGGTACATGTTGTATATGAAAAATTGTGGAACCGATGTGATACTATGGATGATGCTATGTTTTTTGTAGATATTATATTTTGCTTTTGTAAAGCAGTTAGTATAGAGGCAGTTCATCTTAATCTGGTTTGGGTCAAAGTTGTATCACTGAGACAGTTGATCCTTTTTTTGATTTGCCCTTACTGATAGTGTGACCTTTCACAGGTCCTAACCAAAAACCTAGGATAATACCAGGACCTCTCTGATATTGCCAAAGCTTTGCCCAGCTTCTTAGCCTTTAAGTCACTGTTCTTAGAAGTAAATGCCATAATAATACTGTTATGGATGAAATGTTTGTGTGTTCCCAAATTCATATGTTGAAGCCTGTACCCCCTAATATGATGGTATAAGGAAATAAAGCCTTTGGGAGGTAATTCAGTTTAGATGGGTCATGAGGGTGGAGCTTTCATGCTGGTATTAGTGCTATTATAAGAAGAGGAAGTGATACCAAAGTTTCCTCTCTGTGTCATGTAAGAACACAGAGAAAAGGCGGCTATCTGCCAGTCAGGGAGAGAGCTCTCACCAAGAACCAGCTCTGCCAACACCTTGATTTCAGAATTCCAGCCTCCAGAACCGTGAGAAATAAATGTCTGTTGTTTAAGCCTCCCAGTCTAAGTATCCTATCTAATAAAAGAGTAATATGTAAATTATCCATCACTCCGATACACCCACAAGCCATGCCCACCAGCCAATCAGGGGCGAATATGCAAATAAACCCAGCCAAGATGGCTATGGCCACAGAGAGCAGGAGGGAGGCTTGAGTTTCCCCGGCAATGGAGGAAGCCAAGCTTTCCGCCTGCCCTTGCTGGCCTAGGCCTCCACTCAAGGCTACAAAGTTTCAATGATAGAACATACAAAAATCCAAACAGAAATGGTGGCAGCCACAGAGCTGGAAAGAGCAGGAGGCTAGGGTTGCCTCCAGCGATGGAGGAAGCCAAGCTTTCTGCACACCCTGGCTGGCCCAGGCCTCGGCTTAAGGCTACAAAGTTTCAATTATAGAAGATACATAAATCCCAACAAAAATGGCTGCTGCCACAGAGCAAGCAGAAGGCTTGGCTCTGCTCCAGGCTTCAAAGTTTCAATTGTAGAAGATAAATAAACCCCAGATGTCAGGGCCTCCGCTTGGGTCGCCGGGGTGTGTGGCCGGTCTGCAAACCACCACAGGCCCCTCACCCAGGCCGCCCCATGCCCCAAGGGAACCCCCACCCTGATCCGGGACATCCTTCAGGGCAAACCAGCAGGCCCCCACCTGTGCACCAGGCATCTATCCTATCTAATAAAAGAGTAATATGCAGATTGACCATCACTCCAACACACAAGATGGCTGCCCCCATATGTCAAAGATGGCTGCCCTCATGTGGACACAAGATGGCCGCCACAAGATGGCCAGCAGGGGAGGGCAGTTGGGAGGGACCAAGCCTGCAAGGGAGGGCAGTTAGGGGTGATCAAGCCTGCAGGGGAGGGCAGTTAGAGGTGACCAGGCCAGAAGAGGAGGGAAGTTGGGGGCAACCGGGCCTGCAGGGAAGGGCAGTTGAGGAGGGACCCAGGCCTGCAGAGGAGGGCAGTTAGGGGCAAACAGGCTGGCAGGGGAGCAGTTAGGCATCAATCAGGCTGGCAGGCAGAAGTGGTTAAGGGCAATCAGGAAGGCAGGAAGGCAAGCAGTTGGGGGCAAGCAGTTGGAAGCCAGCAGTCCTGGACCTGGATTGTGAGAGGGATGTCTGACTGCCCGTTTGGTTGGACATCCCTGGAGGGGTCCTAGATTGGAGAGGGTGCAGGCTGGGCTCAGGGATATCCCCTCCACACCCCCTCCCGTGCACAAATTTCGTGCATCGGGCCTCTAGTTTTGTTATAACAGCCCTAATGAGCCACGCTGGCCAGGGATGGATAGTTTTGATTATGTCCCCATAGTGCTGTTTAACATGTTCTCCTACACTTTGTATTTCCTGAAAGGTGATAATTGATCTCGATGAGGCTGGATCAGAGTCAGGTTTGATTTGTGTGCAGGGGCAGGGGCATGAGAAGTGTCAAAACTACTTCATAGTTGGTGCTGAGTTTTTCCATTAGAAGGCACATCATGTCAGTTCTCTTTTCGTGGTGTTAGTAGCCATTGCTGATCATGACTAGATCCATTAATTCATTAGGGATGCAAAATGATAATATTTTTTTATCCATCACTCTTCATTTATTAGCTGGGAATCCTATCTAATAATAGAGTAACATGTAAATTACCATCACTCCGCTACGCCCATGATTGGGCGGCGGGAGGCTGGGGGGCGGGACTTGGGGTGGCCTATCCGGCCATTGAGAGGCACAAATCCGCGGCCGCTGAGGGGGCCTGCCGCGGACACCCAGCTGCGCCTCTCAAGGGCAGGGTAGCCAGGTGTCTGCGGCAGCCCCCCTCAGTGGCCGTTGAGAGGTGCAGGGGGCGGGACTCCCACCCCCTGCGCCTCTCAACAGCAGGGTAGCCCCCCTCAGCGGCCGCGGACCATCAAAAGTGGGGGAGCTGGGTGCCTGTCTGCTCCGGCACCAGGCCTTTCAGAAGCCTCCCCCGAGCCGGAGGCTTCTGAAAGGCCTGGTGAACCAGCGGACAGGCACCCAGCTCCCCAGCGAAAAGCGAAAGCGAGTAGGGGACCCTACACGTGCATGATTCAATCATGCACTGGGCCTCTAGTACTTTTATAAGGAGAAATTTCCCCTCATCTGCCATATAAAACCCATTTAATCTTGCTTTCTCTCAAGTTAGAAACCTCTGCAGGAGGATGAACAACTTTAGAACCTTCATCTATTCTTTATTTTCTAGCCAAGAATTAACTGAGGATGGCGGGCCTGAAGGCTGCAGAGATCTTGCTTGGTTCTTTCCCCACCATCCACAGAGGACCTGCTTGCCCGGGGATTTCCTTAAGAAGCATTGTTCCAGGCCTTGCTCTAAAGGCCTACCCTTTCTCTTTGAAAACATTTTCTCCTGTAATTAAGGGAGTTTCTAATTTGGGGAAGAGATAAAAACTCGTCAAAATTTATATATATATATATATTTCATAAAAAATCCTGAAGCTGCAAAGATCTGGCCCCAGGGAAATCTGGAATTGAGGAAGGATGCTAATTAGGGCAAAATTTAAGACAATAGTTTATAATCTTTCATTCCCAGCACCGAAAATATCCCAAGGAAATGCCAAGTAAAGAAGTAAAATCGGTGATTGATTTTGCATTTTGAGAAACGGACCAAGTTTCTTGAGCAAAGGCTGATGGCAAGTCCGACTCAAGGCTGAGCAGATCAAAAATCCTCCAGGGAGGGCACCCCCCCCCCCCTCCCCCAGGGTCTTACATGCCTAGATGTAGAAAAACCAGACCCTGGCCATCAGCAACCTCACTTCCACCGCTGAGGCTTCGCCCCTAACTCCTGGTTCCTGTTAACATGTCCAGGGGTGCAGGCTGGCGCCGGGCTGGGAGGGAGCGTGGTCCGGGTCTCACTGTCTGCAGAGGTTAAATGGAATCTCTGTCTTCCTCATTCATTTCTTGAGGCCGGGGACTCTCGGGGCTACCCCAGACCCCCGGACTCGGACCCCAGAGAAATCCTGGCTTCTGTCGGGCAGCTCCTCCCAGGCTTTCCCTGGGCGCCCCGCGGTGCTCACTCACGGGGCGGCCTCGGGACAGTGTTCGTGCCTCAGTGTCCCCAGCTGGACAGCGATCCAGTTGGACCGGGGCCTTGATTTGCTGAATCAACCAGGAAGCTTGTCCCAACACCCTCCGTCCGGGTGGCCTTGGGGACCCAGCCGGCCGGGGTGGGGGCGGCGGGAAAAGGCCCGGGAAGCTGGCAGCCCCGGGGGAGCCCGGGCCGGGACGCGCGTCCGCCTCTCCAGCTGGCCCGCGGCCCGGGCGGCGGGGCGGGCTCCGGGCGGGCTCCGCGGGGCGGGGCGGGGCGGGGCGGGGCGGGGCGCACCCGGCGGGGCAGCCCCACCTGAAAGACTCGTTCCAGCCGGAGCCGGGGAGGCCGGGCGGAAACAGGCTTGTCGCCCCTCTCGGGTCCTTCCGGGCCCCCCACCCCCACGCAGCCCCACGGGGGTCGGGGAAGCGTCCTCCTGGGCGGCGGCGGCGGCAGCTCGGGGTCACCCCGCCCACAGGTCGCCCTCCAGGCGCAGAGCCTCTTCGGGGAGGGAGGCCGGACCGGAGCCCGGGATCCGGTGCCGAGAATCCCGGCTCGGGCTCCGGCCCAAAGCACCGCAGGGCAGCTGCCTCCCCGCCCCCCTCCCCCTTGTCGTCCAGAGAAGCCTTCGGGCGCTGCCGGGCTCAGGCCACCCGGCGCCAACAGGGACCTGGCCCGCGGCTCCGATGGGGAAAGCCCACGGGCAAGCCAGCCGGCCACCCCGCTGCGCTCCCCGCGGGGCCCCGGGCTGCCTGCGCCAGCAGCCTCCGCCCAGGCGCCGCTCCGCGGTGGGCTGCAGCCTCCCGTCGGGGCGCCTTGCTTAGCTGCTGGGCGGTGGGACCCAGGCCTGGCCCTGAGCCCATAGGCGAGCCGGGGCGGCCAACTCAGACCCGGGGGTCCGGGCGGGTCTGGGGGCTGCAAGAGCCCACCCGAGTCGCTGCGGTTTCGCCTCAGGCCGTTGGCTCAGCGGCTCGGGCAGCATCTCCGGTCCTGGGCACGAGGGAGGCCCGCTCCTGCCCCAAGGCACTGCCTTCTCCAGGGGCCTCCTCTCTGCAGAACAGGGGACCGTTCCTGCTGGGGAAGATGGGCACCATGAAGTCTGTGGGCGAAAGGGGCCACACGCTAACCTGACAAGCTCGGGGAAGGCCTGCAGGCGGGCTTGCACACTCAGAGACCTAACGTAACCACAAAGGATGGTCTGCAGGTAAACCTGAACTAAAAGCAGTTATGGTGGGTGGTCACCTCGTAGGCCGGTATCTTGCCTGACGAGGTCAACCTTCACCTTAACTGAGCTTATTGTCCTTACATCTAGGATAACATATCCTTGAAATGTCAGGGTAACTTGTAACTTCCCTTTTTCCCCCCCTGACCCCTCAGGGCACAACCAAATGCCCTGGGCGCCAGGACAGATACTCAAATTCCTTCATTGTTATTGTTATCATGTTAATTGTTGACTGTTAACTAGCCTGCACCCGCCTAAGTAAAAGAAGTATGTGTCTATCATTCTTGCTTTCTCCCATCTCTGTAATCTATCACCAATGGATTTCATGTAACCCATCTACGTCTCCTCCTTCGATTGTACTGTATAAAAATAGGTAAAAAAAAAAAAACAACAAAAACAAAAACCTGTCATTTTCTGGAGCATTATCCCAATACGCTGAGATTTTGCGTCCTGGCATTTGTTGACAGTTTGGCTCAAGTAAACTCACAAAAATTCTTTACAGGTTTGAATGTTTTTACGTCACCAGGTCTCCGCCCCTCCCTAAGGGCGCAGTGAAGCACAGGATGGGATAGTAAGGTGTGAAAACGGAATCCTAGATGAAAACAGCCCTTTTTGTAACGGCTTGCAGGTGGCCAAGAGGACATGTCCACCACTGGCTCAACTCTCAGCTCATCCTTTCAAAAACTCCAGGATGTGCCCGGCGAGGAACGCTGATCAGGAAGTATGACTGTCTGGAAAGTACGCACAGAAACCAAGGGCATCTGAGCAAGTGCAGCTTCCCGGCCAGGCCTGGTGTAGTCGGAAACCAGCCTGGAGACCAGGCAAGAGTGTGAATTGGAAATCTGCCTTGGTCAATTTATGTCTCTGAAACTCCCAGTGTTCTCATTCCTGAAAAGAGAACAGAATGCAGGAAGAACAAAAGGAGACGTGACGACTGGTGGCCACCTGGGGAAGCCCATACAGGAGGCAAGTTTTCTTAGCACCTGGTAAAGAACGCGCAACTGCCGGGATTGCTGGGAAGGAGACACTCCCATCCCCAAAGGAAGAGAACTTCAACAAGAACTTTATTTTTCCTTCTATAGAAATACAACCCAATACTGGGGAAATGTAAAAATTAAGGAGTCCTTAGAAGCCATTCATTGGGTTTTAATTTTCTCTTTCCTATCAAAGAAATGGATGAGGGTAGACAGGAATGCTGGGCGCTCTAGACCCGAGGGACTTAAGAGCATCGATTGTGGAATCACATACCTGAATTAGAGTCCTGCCTGTACTATGTAAAACATCGTCACCTTAGATAAGTGATTTAGCCTCCCTGAGCCTCAGTGTTTTCATCCGCAAAATGGAGAAAATAATAGCACCAACTATGGGCCGGTTGAGAAGATGAAATGAGATAATGACTATAAAGTGCTTGGCATGGGGCCCAACACATTGTAATACAGAGTAAACGCTAGCTAGTGCTTTTCTGTTATTCACGATGGTTCCTCTTCTTTCCTCCCTTACCAACATTCTATTGTAAAATGTTTTAAATATATAGAAAAATGGAAAGAATGGTACAGTGAACACCCAGGCTTGTTCCACCTACATTCTACAACAAACATTTTACTATACTTGCTTTATCACATACCTATTCATCTATCCATCTAGCAACCCATCTGTTCTGGTTACTATTGTAATAATACCCCCTCCCCCCAAAAAAACTTAACCATCATTTTGTTATGCTCATGGATTCTGTGAGCTAGGAATTCAGACAGGGCATAGTGGAGTTGGCTTGTTATTGCTCTATGATGTCTGGGGCCTCAGCTGGGAAGACCTGTTTGTTGGCTGGGGGCTGGAATCCCAGGATGGTAGACTTAATATAGTCAAACTTCTTACATGACAGCTTAGGGCATTGCCTGTATAACCCAATTTTGGAAGTTACATAACGTCACTTCCTATTGGTGGATGCAGTCATAGATTTTCAGGAGAATTAGACTCCACTTCTTGACAGTGAAGTGGCAAGGTCACTTTATAGAAGACTAGAGGCCCGATGCACGAAATTTGTGCAAGGGGCTCAGCTTCTGCCACCTCTGCCTCCTCTGCCTCAGCCCCTAGCTGCTGAGGCTTCGTCCGGTCTAATTAGCATATCACGCTTTTATTATTATAGACTAGAGGCCCAGTGCATGAAATAATTCATGCACGGGTGGCGGGGGGGGGGGGGGGGGTCCCCTCAGCCAAGCCTGCATCCTCTCCAATCTGGGACCACTTAACCCTTTGCACTCGCTTGCTTTTTTCTCGATTCCTTTATTCTAATGCTAACCGTGTCGAGTCACACTTGACATCCAAGTGCAAAAGGTTAAGGGATGTCAGACTGCCGGTTTAGGCCTAATCCCTCACAATCTGGGACTGTTGGCTCCTAACTGCTCACCTGCCTACCTGCCTGATCGCCCCCAACTGCCCCCCTGCCAGCCTGGTCGCCCCTTACTGCACCCCCTGCTGGCCTGGTCACCCCCAACAGCCCCGCACCAGCCTGGTCGCCCCCAACTGCCCCCCTCGCCGGCCAGGTTGCCCCACGCAGCCTGCTGTTCAGTCATCAGTCTGGTTGTTTCGGTCGTGACAGCCCCTGACTTTTTATATATTAGGATAATATGGGACAGGAGCTCTTGTTGTGGCCACCTTTGGAGAGGACCACATTTGCTTCTTTGGCATAACCATTTGGCAAAATGTCCACTCTAAGAGCTCCCCCAAATCTCTTTCCATTAAAGCATCAGGCTCAAGCCCAATGTCCAAGATTTCTTCATATGAATCAGGTCCAGGTGTGAATAAGGTCCCTTAGATAGAGTTCCTTAGGCACTCTATTTGAAAACCCATGAACTAAATAGACACATTATCTGCCCCTCTCCCTCATCCCCTTACATAAAAGAACAGGACAGAAATAAGATAACCACAAAAGGTACTCCTATTCAGAAAGGGAGAAAACTGGAGGCACTAGACCATAACAATTCTGAAATCTAGCTGGGTACAAGTTGCCAATTCATTGGGAGTTGTTTTCCATGGGTCTTAGTTCTACCCTTTGGGATCTTGACCCTGCCCTCTGAGTCATCCTTTCTTTCCCATAAGAAATGACCTGCATTTGCAACTAAGTAGCTTTCTGAACCTGCTTCCTACCCATAAAAGTCAAAGGCCTCTTTTCATTTTGAATCGCCTCTTTCACTTTTATCCCAATCTCATTCAATTCCTTTAAAACTTTTGTGGATTTCTTCTGTATCAGTTGCAATCCCCTTCCATTAAACAAAAGCCACACTCACAAATCTCTTCAAAATAAGCCCTCTTCTACTTGGGGCTCTCCATGAGGTTATTGTGGAACAAGGCCTTTAAAATCATTAGAAATTCTATTTTTTAATGCAGAGGGTCTACAAGGCATGCTTGTCAATATCCTTAAAAGGCTTTCTGTTTGGTTGAAAGGGTCTACAAGAGATCACCTAAAAATTCCCGGATGTCTTAGAAGAGTTTGAATGTTGGGCACTTGCCTTCACCTTTATCCTGCGATATTTTCCTGGTAGTGCCTTCGATTTTATCTTTGCCCTGGAGCTCTTTCTAATTTGGAATGAGAAATAGTTTTTGAATCCAACTACTCCTGACTTGTAAATTCCTCTAAATTTAATTCTTGATACTGATTCTTTTCCTTCTTTAGTTCATCTCTCTCTCTCTCTTATTCTTTATGATACACAGCCACAGGAAGCCAGGTGATACTTTTCAATGTTCTCCTTGGAAATCTCCTTAGGCGAGGGGTGGGGGGGTGGAGGGTGGGGGAGGGGGTGACTTGATGCCTAGTTGCTGCAAATAGGTGGAGGCTCTTTCATTCACATGTCTGGGCTGGGATGACTTGAAGACTGAAACAACTAGATGAAGTGACTGCATGTGGCCTTTCAGTTGAGTTGGTTTCATTACAGCCTGGTGGCCTCAGAGAGTTGAACTTCTTACTGATGGCTCAGGGCTCTAAGCACAAGTGTTCCCGTGAACAGGGTGAAAGTGTCCTGAACTTTTCTGACCCAGCCTTGTAACTCAGACAGTATCATTTACACTGAGCTCTGTTGGTGGAAGCAGTGACAAGCACACCAGATTTAAGGAGAAGGAGATTAGACTCTCATGTCTAGAAAGGAGAGTGGCACAGTCGCCCTCTGTTGCTATTGTTCTACAAGAGCAGGTGGGGAAGGAGATGTTGCTGTTAAGTACAATCTGCCTCACTATCTATAGTTCAATACATTTAAAAATAAGTTACAGACACCATTACATTCCTACACCCAAAATGTGTGAGATTGCCCCAAATCCTTACCAACATTTGGAACCACCCATCATTTATATTTTCATTATTCTGGTTTGTGTGTAGTGGTATCTCATTGTGGTATTGATTTGCATTTCTAACTAATGATGTTGACTACTTTTGAAAAATTCCTATATGATAAAGAGCTAATGTGCTAATTAGACCGGATGGCGGAATGACCTTCCAGAACGACCTTCTGGAATGACCAGTGGGTGGGGGGCGGGGCCACAGGGCCGGGATTGTGAGGGCCAAGCCCCTTGCACAAATTTCGTGCATCGGGCCTCTAAATTATAATAATAAAAGCATAATATGATAATTAGACAGGATGTCTTCCAGATGAAGCTGGGGCTACAAGGAAAGCTTGAGCCCCGGATGCCTGCTGGCGGCTAGAGGGAAGCCCGGGTCCCAGGTGCCAGAGGGAAGCCGGTGCCGACAGCCAGGGTAAGGAAGGCCTACTCTTGCATGAATTTCGTGCATCAGGCCTCTAGTGTGTGTGTGTGTGTGTGTGTGTGTGTGTGTGTGTGTGTGTGTGTGTGTATATATATATATACTAATAAAAGGGTAATATGGTAATTAGACCAGGAGGCCTTCCAGGAAACCTTCTGGACAAAGCTATGGTGGTGGGGCAGAGGCAGAGGAGGCGGTTAGGGGCGATCAAGCCAGGTGGGGAGGGCAGTTGGAGGCGAGCAGGCTGGCAGGGGGGCAGTTGGGGGCAAGAAGGCTGGCAGGCAGAGTGGTTAGGAGCGATCAGGCTGGCAGGCAGGTGAGCAGTTAGGAGCCAGCAGTCCCGGATTGCAAGAGGGATGTCCGACTGCCGGTTTAAACCAGCAGTCGGACAACTCCCAAGGGGTTCCAGATTGGAGAGGGTCAGGCCAAGCTGAGGGACATACCTCACCCCCATGCATGAATTTCATGCACCGGGCCACTAGTATATATATATTATTGATTTCAGAGAAGAACGGAGAGGGAGGGAGATATAGAAACATCAATGATGAGAGAGAATCATTGATCGGCTACCTCTTGCATGCCTCACAGTGGGGATTGAGCCCACAATCCGGGCATATGCCCTGACCCGGAATTGAACTGTGACCTCCTGGCCGGGCATGTTGACTACTTTTTAATATGCTTGTTGAATGTATCTTCCTTTGGGAAGTGTCTTTTCAAATCTATTGCCCATTTTTTGGACTTTTGTTATTGAGTTAGTAAGGATTATATGCTTTATGGACGTTTTCTCCCAACCTTTGACTTATCTTTTCATTTTTCACTGGCATCTTTTGATGAGCAGAGGGTTTTAATTTTGATGAACTCTGCCTTATCAATTTTTCCCTTCATGGTTATTGCTCCCTATGTCATATATTAGATATCCACCTACTCACAGTTGGGAAGATATTCTTCTAGAATATCTTCTTTAGAACCTTTATAGTTTTAGCATTTTTTTTTTAGGTCTAAACATGTATTAGCCATGTTTAATTACATTTTTAGTGTGGTTTGAGGCAAGGGTTGGGGAAGGTTTTTCCAGTATTCACTTAGCTAAGCTGGAACTTCATTGCCCTTCCCTTGTATAGTTCTAGGTTAGGGGTGAGCACAAGAGAAATTTGTATCCTACAGGGGAGGTGGAAGTAAAGAAGGCACCATCTTTAAGCTCCAATGACCCGCACAGGACAGACACATTGTCACTTAGCTGCCGGATCACCTCGTTGACGCCGGGCAGCAGCCAGGCACACAGCTCCTCCAGCTGCGCCAGAATGCCTCCTTCCACCCCCTGAGTGCTGGGCTAGGGAGTGCCACTCCACGGGGAAGGCACCAGCTTCTTCTGTAGGGTTCCCATGTCATTACAGCTGGTGGTGGTGAGAGACAGGTGCGGGTTCCAGTGTGCCCTGGCTGTCCCTCGCCTCATATCTATCTTTTCTTCCTGCCTACCTGCTTCTTTTAGACCCAACACTTAAGCAAAACAGCAGCTTGACACAGACTGTCTAACAAGCTCTCATAATTGGTAATAATAAAAACCTGTAATAAATAATGAATTCCTATAATAAAACCCTTTCTGTGTCACTCACAGTGGCCCTGCTCTGATCAAACCCTGCCTGCTACAGAAGTTGAGGTTCACCTTGTCTCTTCCCATATGGATACCCAGTTGTCACAGCACCATTTGTTAAAACTGTCCTTTCCCCCATCAGATTGCTTTAGCATCTTGGTCAAAAATCAAGTGACTGTATTCATGAGTATCTGCTTCTGGGTTATCCATTTTCATCATTGATCTATTTTTTTATCCTTTTGCCAGTACCACGCTGCCTTGACTACTATAATTTTATAGTAAATTGTAATATCCCTATTCCCTTTTTAGTGCACAAAATATTGCTGACCTCCAATAGAGCTGTTGTATTTCTAGTGTGTGGTGATTTAGCAAATACAAAATGCTGAAAGAATTTCTGAACACCTTAAAATGCCTTGGGTCTTACTAATCAGAATGGCAAGTAGGCATCTGAGAGTCAGTCACCTGTGCATGGTGGGACATTGATGGGGGCCCAGGGCCTATAAGGACCAGGTGATGCCAGGTATCCTCAGCAGGAGAAGGGTGTATTTTTCTGCTCCTGGGATTACTGTAGCCATGAATTCAGGTGACATTTCCACAGGAGTGGATTTCTTTTTTGTTGTTGTTTGTGTGTTAATCCTCACTGAAGGATTTTTTTTTTCATTGATTTTGTGGAAGGGATGGGGCGGGGGGAGAGAGAGAGAGAGAGAGAGAAACATTGATGAGAGAGAGAGAGAGAGAGAGAGAGAGAGAGAGAGAGAGAGAGAGAGAGAGAGAAACATTGATGTGAGAGAGACACATCGATTGGTTGCCTCCCGCATGCCATTGAACCTACAACCCAGGTACATGCCCTTGACTGGGAATCAAACCCAAGACTCTTCAGTAGTTGGGCCGGCATTCTAACCCCTGAGCACACCAGCCATGGTGGGAATGGATGTCTTTTTACCAGGAGAAAAGCCTTGGAGGAAACCGTCCCTGCTGGCACCTTGACCTTGGACTTCCAGCTCCAGAACTGTGAGAAATGAACTTTCTGTTGTTTAAAACCGCAGCTGTGTTATTTTGTTATGGCAGTCCTAGCAAAGCAATATAGAACCCTTTAGGATTAGATGAAAATTAGAATTACCAGTGCAAATTCATGGTTGTCGATATACATAAAGATAGACATAATAATAAATGTAGATGTAAATGTGTGTGTATCTTTGCCTTATGCATATGCACTCATGGACTTCCTATCTCTTCATTGAGAATCCCTGAGAGCAGTGACACCCTGAAAGCCATGAGCTCCCCTGCTGTCCAGACCTTGCTTTCTAAATATCATTCTACACACACACACACACACACACACACACACACACACACACACAGACACACACACACACACAGGCTGGGCAGGGAAGTATAAGATGAGCCTGGCACATCTGGTGCCAGAAAATAAAGAAGTGTGCTCAAAGAATGATAGGGACATGTCAAAAGGACACAGAGGAGTTCCCACTGGCCAAATCTGGGGCAGTTATAATCCATTGAGTAAAACAGAAATCCATGACCTTGTCTGGGTAGCTCAGTTGGTTAGAGCATCGTCCTGATATGCAAAGGTTGCCAGTTCAATTCCCAATCAGGGCACATATAAGAATCAACCAATGAATGCATAAATGAGTGGAACAACAAATCAGTGTTTCTCTCGCTCCTTTCCTCTCTGTCTAAAATCAATCAATAAAACTTTTTTTAAAACCCCAGAAACCCATGTGTCTATTCTGATATAAATAAGTAAATGGGGAGAACAGTAGAACACTTCCCTATAGTACAATGCCAGGTACATAAGGAATTAGAGTGAGGAAATCATCTCACAACCATGACAGTAATTAATTCACCCAGGAACTACCAGTGAATGCTAGAACTAGTGGGTGGAGGTTTGATGAGGAACAAGATATTTATTTAGTTGCAAAGTGTCTTCCCACAAATTGTTTATTAATTATGAAGGTGAAAGGAGTAGTTTTGCAGTAAAGAAGCTTGGCAGATACCCCTTGATCAAATTAACAGCATTGGTAATGGGTCAAATTGAAATCAGGTACCAACTGACAAAATGCAACTAGAAAAGCACAGCATTGTTTCTGTGATATTCCTGCCAAAAATCCAAAGCCTAAATCTAATCATGAGGACACATCATCATTCAACCCAACCGAGGGACAGTCAGAATAACTGGACGCGAAAGTATCGACATTATGAAAGTCAAGCAAAGACTGAGGAACAGCTCCAGATTGCAGATTAGGAGACTTGACAATTAAATGCATCACGTGATTCTGGACTCAATCCTTCTGTTACAAAGGATGCGATTGAAACAACTGGTGAACTTGAATGAGGCCCAAGTAGATGTCAGTAATGCATCAATGTCAATTTCCCAATGTTAGCTATGTATCGTGGTGAGTTAGGAGAATGCACTTGTTTGTAAGAAATACACATTCAAGTTTTAGGAAGTAACAGGGTATCAAGCCAGCAACTTATTCTCATACTGCTCAAGAATAATGAAGTGCTTGGTACTGTACTGGCCACCTTTCTGTAGGTTCAACATTATTTAAAAATAAAAAATATATATATATCTTTAGAAGATACACAGATGGCAAGTAAGCAAATGACAAGATGTTGAATATCATTTGTCATTCGGGAAATGCAAATTAAAACAATAATACAAGCTCTAGCCCGTTTGGCTCAGTGGATAGAGCATCAGCCTGAGGACTGAAGGGTCCTGGGTTCAATTCCGATCAGGGGCACATGCCCAGATTGCAGGCTCGATCCCCAGTAGGGGGCGTGCAGGAGGCAGCCAATCAGTGATTCTCTCTCATCATTGATGTTTCTCTCTCTCTCCCCTTCTCCCTTCCTCTCAGACATCAATAAAAGTATATTTTTAAAAATTTAAAAAGATACAATACCAGCACACACATATTATAATGGCTAAAAAAAAATTACAATACCAATCGCTGGTGAGGATGTGGAGGAACAGGAACGCATATTGCTGGTGGGAATGCAAAATGGCCCAATCCCTTTGGAAGACAATTTCTTACAAAACTAAACATAATCTTACCATACAACCCAGAAATCACACTCCTCACTGATTTGAATACTTATGTCCCCACAAAAATCTGTACATGAATATTTACGTATAAGTTTCTCATAATCACCACAACCTAGAAGCAACCAAGATATTCATCAATAAGTGAAAGGATAATCAGTGATAGATTCACTCAATGGAATACTAGTTAGTGATTAAAGGATTTAGCCATGCAAAAACATGGGTGAATATTAAATACATATTACTAAGTGAAAGAAACCCGCCTGAAAGGCTACAGACTCTATGATTCCATTTGTATGATATTTTAGAAAAGGCAAAACTATAAAGACAGTAAACATATAGTGGTTGCCAGGAATTTTTGTTTTGTTTTTTTGTTTTTGTTTTTGTTTTTTTGCGGAGGGGGAGACTTAAATAGTCAAAGCACAGGAAATTGTTTTTAAGGCGGTGAAACTGTTCCGTGTGGTGTTGTAATGGGGAGTACATGACACTATGCACTTATCAAACCCATAGAACTTTACAGCACAAAGAATGAATTTGTGTAAATTTAAAAAATTATTTAGGAGATTGGAGGATCCCAGGATGGTATGCAGACGCTGACAACATAACTTAACTGTATTACAAATGTATTAAATGACCTCACTGAAGGGGTGGAGGGAACAGTGCTGACCTAAGGAACTTGGCAAACGAGTGGAGACTTAGAAAAAAGGCAAAATGAGCTGTACATAAGTCCTGAATTCTAGTTAATAAAGTATTTCCCACGGGAAAAGGGTTAACAATTGTAAACCCATATATATATATATATATATATATATATATATATATATATATATATATATATGGTGGTTGGTGGGAGCTGGGTCTCTCACCATTAGAATGGTAGTTTACAGATAAGCAAGGGGAGACTAGAATACTCGATGTGGTAACAGATTAGAATTGGGGGCATCAGTATGAACTCATGTTAGCTTAATAGAGATAAATCTGGCTGCATATAGAAATATTCATAGATATGTGTACACACGCATATTTTCTTGCTCTGTCAGTTGAGAGGGCCTAGAAGCAATGAGACCCCAGTAGCGATGAATGCACCTATTGCCCAGATCTTGGTTTCTAAAATCATTTTCCAATGAAGAGAAACCAGGGCTTCTTGGAGAAATGGCTGACTCAGGGACTGGGATATACAAGGTGCACCTGGAGCCTCTTTATGGTGGTAGATCAGGGAGTGGTCCATAGAGGCACAGCTACGGAGGCGTGTCAAAGGGACAAGGAACCAACTGCAGAAGCTCCCAATGGCAGAGCTGGAACAATTGAATCAACAAAATAAATAACATAGTCTTGGATTATATCTGGAAGTATAATATAAATATCCAGGAGTCCATACTAATATAAGTAAATTATTGATTAAATACCATGCAGAATTCCAAATAATTCATGCCTGCACTCTGCCCCAATTGAGGTGGAGCACAGCTGCCCACTCCTTTAGCATCTTAACTTCCTTCCAAAAAGTGCAGTATGGAGGGGGCGGTAAGCTTACCCTGGGGAAACCTGACAGATGCTGCCTCAGCCAGGTGACCAAGCTCAGAGGAACAGCATGTGCCCTTAACAGGATGCACTGAGAAGGCACTTCACCTCTGTGGGCTCCCTCTCCAAAACCCACAACCCACATCTAACCAGGAGAAAAACATCAGAAAAATTCCAACAGAGGGCCATTCCGCAGAATACCTGACCTCAAATCTGTTAAGGTCACCAGAAACAAGGGACCTCAGAGAAACTGTCACAGGCAGGGGAAGCCAAAGGAGACGACAACTAAATGCAATGCGGTGCCCGGAATGGGATCCTATGACAGAAAAAATAAGGAAACCTGAATAAAGTATCTATATATATAAAAGCCTAAGTGACTGTTAAGACCGACCAACTGGTCGACCAGTTGCTATGACGTCCACTGACCACCAGGGAGCAGACACTCAATGCAGGAGCTGCCCCCTGATGGTCAGTGAGCTCCCACAGCCAACCTCCCATGGCCCCTCCCCTTGGCCAGCCAACCTCCTGCAGCCTCTCCTCCCAGCCAGCCGGCCCCCCAACCAGCTGGCCAACCTTCTGGGGTACCTTCCCCTGGCTGGCCCCCCAATAGGCCTCAATTGCCGGCCGAGGGACCCCCACCCATGCACAAATTCGTGCACCGAGCGTCTAGTCTATACTAGTATATATAAAAGCCCATGCCCTAACCGGTTTGGCTCAGTGGATAGAGCGTCAGCCTGCGGACTCAAGGGTCCCAAGTTCGATTCTGGTCAAGGGCATGAACCTTGGTTACGGGCACATCCCCAGTAGGGAGTGTGCAAGAGGCAGCTGAATCAATGTTTCTCTCTCATCGATGTTTCTAACTCTCTATCCCTCTCCTTTCCTCTCTGTAAAAAAAAAACACAATAAAATATATTTAAAAAAATAAAAATAAATAAATAAAAAACAAAGGCCCAGTGACCAAACAGCAGAACAACTAGTCACTATGACGCGCACTGACCACCAGGGGGCAGATGCTAATGCAGGAGCTGCCCCCTGGTGGTCACGCACTCCCACAGTGGGCGTGCCGCTCAGCTGGCCTGGATGAGTGGCGCTCCCACACTTTGCACGTGCTTGCTGCTTTACACAGTTATCTCTGAAAATGTCATCCTCCTTGGATCTACAAATTAGGACAATGGAGCAATGCCATTGACTTTCAAAGTAATAAAATAATCTCTGAATTGTTTTTTTAATGGAGTAAGTGGCCAGTTTATGTTCTGATGAAATCCTGAGCAAGGCAGACACTACGACACCCATCCCTGTCTCCTGCCCAGTCCCAGCATGGCTTGGGTACTATGGATTGTCACTGGTCAAAACAACAAAAGAAAAAGCAACGGCTCCTGTCCTCTGGCCTTCTGTAGAAGGTTGGTAATCTAATGGAGACCAGCGAAGCGAGCCAAAAGCTCGGCAGTGCAGCCGCTCAGACAGCGGAAGGCCGCCTCTCGGTTGTAGTAGGAAGTTTGCAGTGGTTTCAGGTTCACTCAGAAAAGTCACCTTACTCTCACAGCAGCACTCCTGGGAGGTGGCCATGGCTGATGTCACTCTCTCTTTACAGAGGAGCAGGCTGAGTTCCAGAGAGCAGACAACTTCCCCAGGGTCAGAGGGGCAGGAGCTCTGCATTGGACATCTCTGTGATGCTGCATCGGCTTGAGAGGAGCCATCTAGCAAAGACACCCAGGCCTCGAGATCATTGCTGTCTGAGGTCAGGGCAGGGTGAGCTGCATCCACCCGGGCTTCAGGTTAGACACTACAGACAGCATTCACGACAGGTGACGCTCTCTCCTGTCCGGGTTTTTAGACTGGTCAAGTGAGCCTCCAGATAGGTGGAATGGTAGATAATTTATACTTTTTATCACTAGAGTTTAAAGTTGTTTTGGCAAGCAGCCCAGAACAGCTAATACACTCTTGTTTTTGGTTGATGCTAAGAGTCCATTTGAAATGTTCCAAAATTGCCTTGGACCTCAGCTACAATAAGGCAAACTCTGAGAGGTGCTTGGCCTTTAAGAATCTTTCTCTTTTTTTAATTAACAAATTTCATTTCTTAGAGCAATTTTTGGTTTACCGAAAAATTGAGTAGAAAGTATAAAGGTCTCATATACTTTTTACTCCCACTCAATTCCCCTTATTTAAACATCTTGCATCACTGTGGTACATTTGTTACAATTTATGAGCCAATACTGATACATTATTAACTAATAGTTACATAATTTACATTAAGGTTCACTCTTTGTGTTGTACATTCTATGTTTTTACATGTAACCACCATCCTATATAATAAAGAGATAATATGCAAAATGACTGTCACGCCCTCACAAGATGGCTGCCTACAACCAGGCCAGCACGGGGGTTAGTGAGGGACGACCAAATGACTGAACAGCAGGCTGCATGGGGCTACCAGGCCAGCAGGGGGGGCAGTTGGGGGAGACAAGGCTGGCAGCGGGGGGCAGTTAGGGGTGACCAGCCGGCAGAGGGGGCAACCAGGCTGGCAAGGGAGGCAGTAAGAGGTGACCAGGCTGGCGGGGGGGGGGGCAGTTAGGGGTGACCAGGCTGGCAGGGGGGGGGGGCGGGCAGTTAGGAACGACCAGGCTGGCAGGGAGGGGGCAGTTGGGGGTGACCAGGCAGGCAGGCAGGTGAGCAATTAGGAGCCAGTGGTCCAGGATTGTGAGAGGGATGTCTGACTGTCGGATGTCCCCCGAAGGGTCCCAGATTGAAGAGGGTGCAGGCTGAGCTGAGGGGACCACCCCCCATGAATGAATTTCGTGCACTGGGCCTCTAGTTACAGTATAATATAGAATAGTTCCACTCCCCTAAAAACTCCTGTGTTCCACCTCCTCATCCCTCTCGTCCTGAAAATGGCTGATCTTTTTACTCTCTCCAAAGTTTTACCTTTTTCAAAATGTCATATAATTGGAGTCATACAACATGTAACCTTTTTAGGTTATCTTCTTTCCCTAAAAAATATGCATTTAAGATTCCTCCATGTCTTCTCATGGCTCAACAGCTTATTTCTTTTTAGTGTTGAGTAATATTCCATTGTCTAGATGTACCACAGTTTATCCATTCACCTACTAAAGTACAGGTTGGTTGCTTCCAAGCCTTGGCAATTATAAATAAAGCTGCTGTAAACATTCATGTGGAAGTTATTGTGTAGCCATAAGTTTTCAACTCATTTGGATAAATACCAAGGAGCATAATTGCTTCATATGGTATATAAAAGTTTATTTTATTTTGTAAGAAACTGCCAAATTGTCTTCCAAAGTGGATATACTATTTTTCATTCCCACCAGAGCTCCTGTTGCTCTACATCAAGCATGTCAAACTCACGGCCCACGGGCCACATGCAGCCGACAACCAATATTTTTGCGGCCCAGCCAATATAATGGTATGTAATAAATGTTTTAATAAAAGTTTTGTAACTTACTTTTTACAATATCCTGAAATACATAATTACTGATAACAAACTACAACATTCGCTAATGACTGATTATTATAATCGTGTTGTATTCATTTCCCTTACACGCCTTACGTGCAGGTGCACCATTTCTCTCCACTAATACTAGCAGCGAATATTTTAGCAGCCGATTGGATTGCCATGTCATTAATCTTGGACTGACTTGTTTGGTGTGCGCAACAGGAAATATTTCACTTTCGGAGAACAAGAAAAATAGGTTTATTTGCGTTACACTTATTAATTTGTGCAGTTATTCAGTGTCTGGTAAGTTAATGTCCAAGAAAAATATTCATTTTTATTAAAATGTTCTATTATTTCATGTTAATGATGACTCATTTACTTCAGCCCTTTGGATTCAGCATGTCTCTATTGAAATAAACCTATGGTTCTATGAAAATTGAAGCTTTTGTTTTTTTGTGGCCCACAAAAACTTAACCCGGGTTTGCCCGTGTTAGCCTTTGAGTTTGATATGCTTGCTCTACATCCTCACTAGCATTTGGCATTGTTAGTGTTTTAGATTTTAGCCATTCTAACAGGTGTGTAGAATGGCTAACATTGTTGGTTTAATTTGCATTTCCCTGGTGAACATGTTTTGATATCATTCTTTGCTATTTTTTGGTGATGTGTCTGTTAAGGTCTTTTATCCATTTTTTAAATGGGGTTATTTTCATATTGCTGATTTAAAAGCGTAAATAGTTTGGATACCCCTAAGGATATGCTACGTCTCCTCCATGTTCCCAGATTCCTTTCCAGCCACGAGGGGCTTACTCTTATTGAGAAGAGAACTGGGGCAGAAATATTCCTGCTGCGAGCCGAGGGTCACTTCTGCCCCCTCCTCAGTGTCAGTCCCATCCCCACAGAAGAGAAGGGAAATCCGTCCTGCTGCTCGGGAAACAGAGAGGGTGAGCAAGATTCTGGGAGTACTACCTTTTGGTTAAATTTTTCCTGCTGCACTGTTGTTTCTTTGCATCTGATTCCAAGGGGGGGTCTGCATACAGGTCACGCTGCTGTGGCACTGCACCACGGTGTTGCTCAGAGGCGGGGCCCAGGCACGGGATGCTGCGGGGGCTGGCCACAGAGACTGGGGCTTCGTAAGCAAAGTACGTAGGGCTTGAGCCAAGACCTCCTGGGCTGGGGCTGGGTCTTCCGGTTTCCACATCAGCCCCAATCCTACTCAGGGAAAAATCACCCTCCATTTGGAATATACTGAGAAGCAGAGCTGAAAAGTTGGGTGAGCACCTGGGGCGGGGGGAGGGGGGGGGGGGAGAGGATGAAAGAGGGGAGGAGTCAGGGAGGACTGTGGGGCTCCTGGATTGGGCAGCCCATTCCAAAGGGGAAGAGAATCCAGATCTCTGTTGAAATGTGTCAAGTCTAAAGTATCTTTGGGACATCTGGAACGGAATGTGTTTCTTTTAAGGACCCAATAAATGAGAGCAAGGGCTTCCGTTTTCCTGGAGGTGCCCAGGATTTTAGCTGGTAAGGGGCAAGCATGGAGATGAGTAAGCCCAGCAAAGACCCCTCTCCTTTTCCACCCTTATTACTAAAATCCCTTTGATGGTCTAGTGGGCCTTGGGCCAACGGAAGGAGAGAGTTCAGGAAAAACCATTCTAAGATCTGAAAATAACTCACTTATTTCTCAGCTAGAATGCTTTTGCTCAAGTCTTGGAAAAGGCGAGGAAAAAAAAAAAAAAACAACAACAACACTTGAGAGCAGAAATCCATGGCAACAAGCAACTTCTGTTTATGGATAGCATCCCAGGGAAATTAAGGGTCTAGCTGCTAGAGAGCAGAAGTGAAGGTGAAGTCATGCATATCCATTTTGTTCCTCCGACTGAGGACAGAAATCCATACCTGCCCCATACATGCATGAGAAATAAACCTTGTATTTTTGTTTGATAGGACAGCTGCCAAATTGTTTCAGGAGTTTTGAATAAAGATGATAACAAGCCACTCTGATTGCTGACCTGGGTTGCAAACTGGTTTGTGTAGCATGGATTACCCAGAAGAAAGGAGGACAGAAGGAAAGGAGTGGGTGTTAGCAGGTGTATGTTCTAATTCCTAATTTAAATTCCTGTCACTTTTTCATTTAATCTGTTGAATGTCCTCCTTTGATTCTCTTTTTAAAATTTTCTAATTGGTTTCAAACATATATAACAGTAAAGTGACCCATATAGACTCAGTTATCTCTCAGTAGTTCAAGCATATTTTAGAGTCTCTTTCAGGTTGTTCTATCTCCAGTTCTTGGGCTGTCAGTTCTGTTTGTGGCAGCGGATTCTCCTTCGTGGGGGGTTTGTACTTTATTACTGTGGCCTCAGCTTCAGCAGGGGTCCTTGTCTTGGGGTCTCAGGTGCCTTGAGGTACAAAAGCAACATAACTGCAGCCCCTGTGGGTGGTGACACGCCGCCCTCTTCCCGTCTTCGGAACTCCTCGAGCCCTTTTTGCCTCAGGGCCTTTGCACGTGATGTTTTTCTGCCTGGAAACTTCTTCCCTCTGATGTTCATGTCTGTCTTCTCCTCGACATTTGGATCATAACTCAAAACCACCTTGTGAGAGGTGCTTTTCCTGACCACCAACTCTATCCCTTCCCCGCCCCCACCCCCCCGCCACTTTTCATACTATTAACATTTATTATTTTCTTTAAAGCAGCCATTATAGCCCTGACCGGTTTGACTCAGTGGACAGAGCGTTGGCCTGCGGACTGAAAGGTCCCAGGTTCCATTCCGGTCAAGGGCATGTACCTTGGTTGTGGGCACGTCCCCAGTAGGGGGGTGTGCAGGAGGCAGCTGATCGATGTTTCTCTCTCATCGATGTTTCTAACTCTCTATCCCTCTCCCTTCCTCTCTGTAAAAAATCAATAAAACATATTAAAATAAAATAAAGCAGCCATTGTTCTCTGACGTTGTTTTGTGTGTGTGTGTGTGTGTGTGTGTGTGTGTGTGTGTGTTTATTGCTTCATTATCCCGCCTTGCCTGGATGTGAATCTCAGGACAGATCAGGCTTGTCTTATCATTGGGATAAAATGAGGTTATTCGGGGACCCACTGTATTTACTTGACTACACAGGCCAGTTATTCCAGAGTCCTGGGGCACTCAAGCACCGCTTTTTCCTTTCTTAACATAAGATTCAGAAGAGAATTGGTTAGAAAACGAAATGACCCCCCCCCCCACCAAAAACAACAACAAACATTCAGCATTTACAGACACAGATGCCGGAGCCCGGGAGGGGTCAGAAGCCGGGCTAGCCTGCTCTGACCCCCGTTTCTCCGGAGTCCGCCCACGCGTGGAGGATCAGGTTCAACAGCGACTTGAAGTGCACATCGCGCACTTGAAAAGGCGGGCCGTCACTCCGATCGGGGTCGTTACGAATGCTGTGTGCGCCCAGATGACGGTGGACCCGAGGAGGTGCACCCCGCCGGCGCCTGGGTGGGAGGGACGGGCACACCTCGCCGCCACGCTCTTCCTTCGGGACCCGGAGCCCCGGGGGCCGCGCGGCGGTGCTCCCCGGACCCCGCTGCGCCCCGGCATCTGCACAACCCGCACCGACGCCAGCACCTTCGGAACGCCTCCGCGTGCACATGAACCCTGGGGAAATAGCCCCGGCGCCGTCAGCGGAGCCGCTGCTCCTTAGGGGGTGACCAAAGGGCAGTGCAAACCCAGGGGCAGGGGCCTCGCCCGGGGGATTCCGGCTCCAGGCGCGCTCTGCTGCGGAGCCCCAGGACACAAAACGCATCTCCCGCCTCCAGACTGACCAACTGCCTCGAACTGCCATCCTTGAAGGCACCGCAACAGAAATACCTGGAATCGCGCCGTGCTCGCCCGCGGGGGCCCGCCGGAATTCATCCTCACACCCAGCCATGGCCGCCGGAAAGGCCCGTGGACTTCCGCCGCACCCGGGAGAGGGCCTCTCTTGAGCTGCAGGTCACAGGGGTGGACAAGGACACGCAAGGGCACGTGGTTTTGCTGCATTTCAAAGGCCACACCGGAAACCGCGCAGGTGCACACGGGGCGCACACCCGCCGCTGGAGAAAGGAGCTTGGTGGGCTGAGCGCCTGGTTGTCCTGGGCTGGACCATCGCCCCGATGCTGCTGCTGCTCGGCCTCTGCCTCGGCCCAGCCAGCGCTTCCCCTGCCCCTGCTCCTGCTCCTGCTCCTGCTCCTGCCCCTGCTCCTGCCCCTGCCCCTGCCCCTGCCCCTGCTCCTGCTCCTGCCCCTGCTCCTGCCCCTGCCCCTGCCCCTGCCCCTGCCCCTGCCCCTGCTCCTGCTCCTGCGGCGGAGAGAGCGTGTCCTCCGAATCCTCTCTGATGCGGGGCCCACACCTCCAGACTCCCACCGCAGGCCCAAGCAGCGGGTGCTAGAGACGCCCGGGATTGTAGGTCTTAGACTCCTGATGACGGCTCCACTTCTGGGCCACAGCGGTGCTTTCCTAAGGGTTCTGTTAGCCGCTGCGCCCCAGAGAGGCCCGGGCAGGCCAAGCCCAGATCAGGCCTGCCTTGCTTGCACAACACCTCCACCGTCCCCTCCCCAGGCTTCCTCCACGCTTCCTGGGACCTCGGGAGTCCAGGAGCCAAAGAACTCTGGCGAGTGGGAGGGAGACAGACCTCCTTGGGGAGTGGCACCACCAGGAGCCGCGTGTCTAGGAAGACATAGCGGGCACTGGGCATGGGGACGGGGACAGCTGCCGCCTGGGTCCCAAGCAGGGGCCATCCCACTGTCAGAGTCCTCAGGGCACTGAGGTGCGGCAGCGAGCAAGGGGGAGTGTGGGGGTGAGGGTGGGTGTTCTGGGCATGCTCTGTGGAGCCTAGGAGGGCCAGTCCCAGGGAGATGGGCCTGGCCGGAGAGGGGAGGGGAGGGGAGAGAGAACCAGTGGGCACCAGGCTTGGCCTTAGGGATTCTCAAGGAAACCCCAGTGTTGGCAGCAGACAGCCCAAAGACCACGGCCCGGAAGGAAGCATGTTGCTATTGCATGGAAAACTGGGAAGGCAGGGCCCACAACAGTGCATTTCAGTGACACAATCCACCCCCCGACCACAGACGAAGGCAGCAGACTGGATCCTAAGAGCAGCGGTTCAGGGAACTAAGGTGGGGCTGCAGCCGGGTACAGGATGCTTCTCGCCTCCCGGGACCCTTCACTGCCCCCCGGGAGGGGGTGGGCGGTGGGAAGCAGCCTGCCCCACGCTTCTCCCCTGAAAGGCTGACGGCTGGTGTCCCGGGGACTCTGCGGCTGCGCTGCCGGGGTCTGCCCTCGAGCAGCCGGGGTCTGCCCTCGAGCAGCGCCAAGGCCTCGGATGCTGAGTGCTCTGCCTGGCTCCAGCTCAATCGGAGGCAGCTCTGAGGACCACGTGGGCGTCAAATGGGGCTCCAAGCTGGCCTGGTCCCCACCTCCTCAGTAAGAACGCTTCACCCTGCAGCTCTCTCAGACTTCACAATCCAAAGCTTAGCATTTGGGCCCAGCAGGCATGGTGAGCGCTGACCTATGAACCCAGAGGTCACGGTTCGATTCCCCATCAGAGCACATGCCTGGGTTGCGGGCTTGGTCCCCATTTCGGGGCATGGTCAATGAGTCTCTCTCATCGCTGATGTTTCTATCTCTCTCTCCCTCTCCCTTCCTCTCTGGAATCAATAAAAATATATTTTAAAGAATAAAAATAAAGCCCAGCATTGTGGGTCAAATCCAGTAATTAAAAAAAAAAAGAAGAAGAAAGAAACTTATCTCTGGAAAAAAAACAACAGAAAACACCCACAATTTCTATCTGCAAGGCTTAAACTTCCAGATGTGTTCTGTATTCAGCCCAGAAGGATGCCGAGGGCAGCTCTGTCAACAGACATCCATAGAAGCCAGCACTCAGACAAAGGACAGGCGGCGGAGAGCAAGTCCACCAGCTCCTTCTCCACAGGCAGGTCATGGCCGGTTTCCACCTGGAATATCTTTGGCCCACGTCCAGATGAAATGCCAGTTAGAAAGCTCTACCCGCTCGCTCTTTCTGGGCAGACAGCAACGGCGTGCGCTCTAATCATTTACAAAGGTCACGATCGGGAGCGAGCCCTGGAGCGGTCATTTAAAATTCGATTGATCCCTATTTGTAGTCAGGGAAAGAAAATGGGCACTTGGACTGTATTGTAATTATGAGGCTTCCAGGCAACCATAAATAGATGTGCAATCCCGATCCTGGCAAACACCTGGGAGGAGAAATTATTACCCTGGTAGAGCAAGTTGCTAGGAAAGGTTGAAGATAAAATTGTGCATTAAAGAAATCAATCATCTTTTAGCTAATTCGCCCTGCTCGCCACCCATCAGGGTTATCACAATGCTCAGATGTCTGCTGAATATGTGGAGGGGGGGGGTCTGCTTGCTAAAAGTGGTCAGCAAGAAAGCAAAGGCCTCAAGCGCAGTGGGGACTCTGCAGAACTGACATTTGGAGGTGGTGGGTTCCAGGGAACCCGAGCTGAGTGACGGGGAAGTGAGAGGAGGCGGGGCTTCCACCCTCATGGCCAAGGCGTCTTCCATGGACACTTCGAACCCCACCTGGAGGCCACACAGCTGGTGTCGGGGTGAAACAGGCCGGGAGGAGGAAGGCCTGCTTGTCCTGTGGGCGGCAGCGGGCTGGCGGGTGGCCGGCACGTTCTGTGCGGCTGGGCCTGGCACTTTGATATCCATAACCTGAATCCTCACCACAGCCAGTATTAGTAGTCCCCGCTTTCCAATGGGGAAACGGAGGCACAGTGAGGTTCAGACATGTGGCCGAGGTCACAGAGGGGTGAATGGCAGGGCGGGGCCCAGAGCCGGCTGGAGGAGGAGACCCACGTGTCGGTGCCTCACGCTGCACCCAGGGCAGGGCCGGCTGTGCCGCCGTGCAGCTCTGCCTCGCCCCTCCCACACTCCGAAGAATCGCTTTCTCCCTTTGCTTCCTTAGGCGCCTTCAAGGCACTAGGCAGAGATGAGTCTTGCTGGACAGCAGACGTTCTCCAGGGGCTGGAGGCCTTCTGCCGCCTCTGGGCCGAGGCTATCTGGCAGCCCTGCTCGGGGTGACCTCTAACATCCGCTCCAACTCGGCAACCCACAGCCCAGGTGGACACGTACGGTGGCTCAGGGTCCCAGGAGCTCCATGGCAGTCCCAGTAGAATTGGCAGCACCTCTCTCAAGTGTGATGCTCATTAGCCAGGCCGGCGTGGCTCAGTGGTTGAGAGTTGACCTGTGAACCAGGAGGTCACAGTTTGATTCCCAGTATTTTTTGTGGGCTTGATCCCCAGGATTGGGCGTGCAGGAGGCAACCGATCAATGATTCTCCCTCATCACTGATGTTTCGATCTCTCTCTCCCTCTCCCTTCCTCTCTGAAATCAATAATAATAATAATAATAAAAGAGTGGTGCACATTAAATCAAGATACTCTTCTCTATGGAATCAGCAGCGCTGGGCACTGAGGGCAGGGCACACCCGTCAGCCAGACGAGGATGCTCTCACAGGGCTCAAGGTTACACCCAAGTATGCTACGCCTCTCCCAGGAAATGACCAGCGTGTAGCTAGAGGTTGATGCCCAAAGCTGTTGATCACAGTGCTGTTCATTATGTGAAAAAAATGTGGAGAAAAATATCCAACATTTAGGATTGGTCAGGTCAACTATGGCATTGGGTAGAATATGAATGGCCATTACAGTGTTTCATATAAAGAGTTTCTAATGATAGGGAAATGTTTATTAAAGAAAGTCTAAACAACCACAACAAAAACTAAGGTATAAAATTTTATAAAGAAATTTTTATAAAGACAAAATGTGGAGGTTACTATGAGGATTACAGGTGTGGTTCTGCTTTCCTGTACTTTGGCTCTTTTCAAAATTGTCCAGTTAGTGATCATCCTTCCTTCTGGTCTCTAGTGAGTTTAGGGTGGTGACAGGGGCCAGGCCTGGGCCAGGGGCCAGCCATGCCCCCAGCAGCCTCAGGAACTCCAGTTCATCAGAAGGTGCTATTCTTTTTTTTTTTCACTGTGGTAAAATGTATATAACATAAAATGTACCGTTTGAACCACTTCTTTTTAAAAAAAAAAAAACTTCTTAAAAAAATTTACTTCAGAGAGAGGAAGAGAGAGAGAGAGAGAGAGAGAGAGAGAGAGAGAGAGGGAAACATCAATGATGAGAATCATTGATCGGCTGCCTCCTGCACACCCCACATTGGGGATGCCCGACGGGAAATGAACCGTGACCTCCTGGTTCATGGGTCGATGCTCCATCACTGAGCCACACCAGCCGGGGGAACCATTTTTAAGAGTACAATTCAGTGGCATTAGCACAGCCACATTGTTGTACAAACATTGCTACTGTTCCTTTCCAGAACTTTTTTTATCATCCCCAACCAGAAACCCTGTACCCATTAAAACAGTAATTCCCCATTTCTCCCTCCCACCCTCGGTCACATTCTACTCTCTGTCTCTATGGGTTTGCCGATTCCAGGAACTTCATAGAAGTGGAATCGTACAATATTTGTCCTTTCGTGCCTGGTTTATTTCACTTGGTATCACATCTTCAAGGTTCATCCAAGTTGGCACAGCCACCCTGCCCTTACCTTTACTTAGTCGTCATTGACTCAGGGCGGGCGGGGTTGTTCCTGTTTAACAACCGAAGAAACGGGGGCTCGTGAGGCGGAGCAGGGGTTTTTCCAGGGCTTGACTCTGAGTCCATCCCCCACGGCGGGAGACCTGCCGACAGTGGGCCCCTCAGGTGAGGAGCTGTGGTCTGGCCTCCTCACACCTATGCACGCACCCCCCCCCCCAAATCCAGTGAATAAATGGTGCGTTCCCCCAAAAGCTTTGCTGAGGTCACTAGGTGGCTGGCCCCCAGCCCACCCCTTCCCCCGGCTCTGCTCTGGCACCCGGCCCTCCCACCCTTCTCCCACCCGTGGGCATAAGGTGAGCAAACTCCGTTGCCCACCCACCGGCTCACTGCCCTCCCCACATTCCGCCCTCTCCCTGCAGCACCCCGAGGCTGACAGCTTCAGTGCAGCCCGGGGGAGCCACCTTACTTCCTCCCTTCAAGTCAGTCTCAGGAGGGACTTGGTGAGGTCGGGGCAGCAGGACGAACTGGTCCCAGGAACAGGTCTTCTCCCAGCCCAGGGAAGCGTTCATGCTGGAAGCCCGTTCCTGTCCTGGTGGATTTACGAGAAATCTGCCTCTACTCAAGGTACATTTCCACCACCCAGGCACCGCAGCTCATTATCTGATGGTTCCTCTTAAACAACTGTAATACCTGTTAACCACACACACCTGATAAAACCCATTACCTGTGAAGTGTTGCTAGGCGATGATCAGGTTTCCACTCTAATGCCACACCCTACCTCGCTGCTGTGGTAGGATAACCTTGGACGTGGTGTTTTGTCCTCCTGTGTACCCTTCTAGAGTGATGATACTCCAGAGTCCGGTGCCTGCGACGCCTGGCCTTGCTCAGATCTCCTCGCACCCCGGCTCGGACGACCACAGGGCCTCTTCCCTCACCTCCTGCCTTCGCTCTGGACTTCTTCAAGTCATCGATCCCCGAGAGCCACAGAGACCTTGTAAAATGGAAAGCAGGTAACGTCACCCTCTGCTTCGACAGCTTTTCGTGGCGACTAGCCTCTTCCAACCTCTGCATGGCTTACATGCCCTTCGGGATGAGACCCGGCCGCCTCCTGGCTCCTCCTCCACCCGCCCTCTCACCCACGGCCCCAGACACACGGCTTCCTCCCCTCCTGAGCACTCACCCCAGGACCTTTGCACTGGCACACCCTCCCCCAGGTCTCTGCTCATCACCCATGAGTCAGGGCAGCTGTCACCTCCTCAGAGAGGCCGCCCCTAACTGGCCCAGCTGAAGGAGCCTTGTCCCTCACCCACAGTGCCCTGATTTGTGTACTGACGCTTACTATCACCATATGAAATCATTTCTTTCATATCACATGTTCACCCTCCAACAACAGAAGGTTTGTGTATGGATTACTGCTGTATCCCCAGGCACTATCACAGATTAGACACTCAACAATGTTTGTTGACTGACTGAGGGAATAATCTTAAAAAAAAAAAAGTCCTCCTTTTACTCCAGGTCTCCCTCAGCCTCTGCCCTGCAGTTTTCCTCCTTAAAGGCGCGTCCTTGCTTACCAGCTTCACTTCCCCACGCCACATCTACGCCACCACCAGGTCGCCTCTGCCCCTTTGTTCCGCTACAGCTGTTGCCACCAAGGCCACGAGTGCCACCTCACCCACTCCAGGGCCCTCCAGAGCCTCGGCCATGCCCCAGGCCAACCTGCCTGACAGCCGGGTACGCTCACCCCACTGGTGACGAGACTCAGTGCTGCCCTCCACCCCTGCTCCTCTTCCTGGTTCCCCACTCCAGCACTTGCCCGAGCTGGACACCCGGGAGCCTGGGCCGATGCGGTCTGTCCTAGCTGCGTCCCTGGCACAGCTGGTTTCGGCATGGCACTGGGAACAGCCCTGTGCACACAGCCTGGGTGCCACCTCAAAGCACACCTCAGCATCCC
Organism: Cnephaeus nilssonii; assembly: GCF_951640355.1. NCBI lineage: Eukaryota > Metazoa > Chordata > Mammalia > Chiroptera > Vespertilionidae > Cnephaeus > Cnephaeus nilssonii. The sequence goes on from NC_137091.1 coordinate 34,325,034, forward strand.
TCAGACTTTCCAGCAGCCACTGAGCAGGGGGCGGAGGGATAAAGCCACTGGGCCAATGTGACCTAATTCCGTGTCAACTTGACTGGGTCATGGAATGCCCAGATATTTGGTCAAAAATTAGTCTGCGTGTTTCTGTGAGGGTGTTTTGGGTGAGAATGACATTGGAATTGGGAGACTACATAAAGCAGATTTCTCTCCCAATGGGTGGGCCTCATCCAATCAGTTGGAGATCGGAATAGAACCAAAAGGCTGAGCGAGAGGAAACTCCTCCTGCCTGGCTGCCTGGAGCTGGGACTTGAACTGGAATTTGGCTCACCCTCAGTCTCCAGCTTGCTGGCTGCAGATCTTGGGACTTGTTAGCCTCCAAAACCATGTGAGTCAATTCCTTATAAAAAATTCACACATACATACATCCATACACACACAGATCTCCTAACGGTTCTGTTTCTCTGGAGAACCCTAGCTAGTGCCGGCTACCATCAACCACTGGGAGATGGGAGCCGGTGGGAATGCCTAGCTCCCTGTCCTTCTGGGGACAATTCAGAAGAGCAGTCCACATGGTTCCTCTGTCCAGTGCCATCGCCAGCTCAGCCATGCACCTTCGCAGGCATCTGCCCTCCCCTCTGCTTCCTGTGCCCACGCCTGCACCCATAGCTGAGGCTCAGGCTGGCTGTCAGCAGGATCCAACCTGGGGAATTCTAGATGCCTCCTACTCCCCCCCAAGAACCCACCTGTGGGGAAGCACGGGACTTGGGAGCCTCGAAGGGGAGCTGGCCGAAGGCGGCAACCTCCACCTTGACTTTTCCAAACAAGCCTGAGCCCCCGGGTGTTTATTGAAATCTTTATGCTTGGTCTTTAGACGTCCTTGCCTAAAGGAGACTGCACACCCGTGTCTTCTCAAGGATGCTTACCCTGCTGATAGTATCTAATAGTTCATTTTAGTTCAAGCTGTTGTTACAATAAAAGCCTTCTCTTTCACAGAAACGTGTGTCAGAGTCATTCACCCATCACTCAGGGTCTGCCGGTCAGCCCCGGCACACACCCACTCGGTTCCCAGTCGGGTGGACTCTACCTCAAAGTCTCTGACACCGTCTGTATTGGTTTCCTGTGGCTGCCATAGCAAATGACCACAAACTTGATGGCTTAAAACAACGGAAATATATTCACTGACAGTTCTGGAGCCAGAAGTTAGAAATCAGTGTCCCCGAGCATCCGGCAGGGCCACCTCCTTCCAGAGGCTCCAGGGAAGAACCTGTCCGTGCCTCCTCCAGTTTCTGGGGCTGCCAGCAGTGCTTGGCTTGTGGCTGCATCACTCCTATCTTTGTGTCCTCACTCACATTGCTTTCTCCTCTCTGTCTGTGTCAAATCTCCACCATCTCCCTCATAAGGATACGTGGTCGCATTTAGGGATCACCTGGATTAAGCAAGGATAATCTCCCCATCTCAAAATCATTAACTTAATCATGTCTGCAAAATCCTTCCCCCCGCCCCCCATATAGTAATGTTCACAAGTTCCAAGGATTAAAATCGGGTATCTGGGCGGGGAGGTGGGGGGGGTCATTATTCAGCCACCACAAGTCTCATCACCCCTCCCATGAACTATTGGGAAGGGCCTCCTGTCTGGGCCCCTCAAATCCGCTCTCCAGGCTATCACCAGAGATGCCTTTCGGAAAGGCAAACCTGCTCAGGCAGCTCACGCCCACAGTGCGTGGATGGCTTTCTGCTTCTGTAGGACCCAGCCCCCGCCCCCCCCCCCCCCCCCCCCCCGCCGCCTACCCGAGGCCTCAGCACTAACTCCCGCTGCAGCTCCAGGCTTAGATGCCTTGGGGACCAGGAAGGTTCCTAGCCCTGTTCGTGCGCAGGAGGGCGGCTCCAGCTGACTGCTGTCAGGTGGTAATGCGGATACCATACTTTTCAGAAAACCCAACATCCAAGGTTTGGTTTAGTTTGGTTCTGACTGTGAAACCTCTCAGAATTTAAATGTTGGCAGCCAATTCATGAAGAAAATGTAACACAGCACAGGCCACACAGAGCGGTCTTCGAGCTGCCCTTTGCCACCTCCTGCCCCGCAGCTGCCAGGCTGCTCCCTGAGGCCGGAGCCTGCTCTCACCCCATGCAGGGCGTGGAGGGGTGCCGGAGGGGAGGGGGCGCTGGATGAGCCCCTGGCCACCCGCCTTCCCCCCCGGCTCCTGGCCTGACTGACCCCAGCTCTCCTGTGTTCTCAGGTCCTGCTTCTGATGGGCCTCCTGTCCCAGCTCACCCCCCTGCTGGGATGGTGCCTGCCCGCAGATCGGGCTCCCTCCAGCAGGGAGCACCCCAAGGATGAGAGGGAACCCCCTGGTGTCTGTTAGAGAACCCGGCACACAGGGGTGCTGAGCAGATATTTGTAGAATTAGGCCTATGTCTCACCCTTAAGAAAACAAACATTTTCAGAACGTAGCCACAAAATCCCCAAATTTGGAAATATAAATATGGCCTAAAGTTGTTCCAGAATGAGTCCTAGAATTCAGACTTAAGGATCGTCTGGTCCCCTCCAGCAAAGGAAAAGTAGAAGCTGCTGCGTGTTACAGGCAGACGGAGTAGCCGTCGGTTCGTAGTTGCAGGCCGACCTCCTCCCGCAGCGGGGATCCTGCCTCCACCTCACAGCCCGCAGGCCCTGTATCCCCCACCAGCCCGACGGCGGGCTGTGCTGTCATTCCTATGGGTGCGGGAGACGTCCCTCTGCCGTGTGGACACCAACGTGACCTTACCTGGCGCTGTAGCGTCCCAACCCCTTACTAGGAAGGAGGCAGGTGTCACCACTTCAGTGAAATCAAGCTGCTGGGAGTTGTATTAATTATTGCTGCAAAGGAGTACCACAAAGTTTAGGGTGCTTCCTTCACCCCCCAAAAGTCCATTAAAAGGATTAACAATGACCAATGCCAAGTAAGGAAGCTACTATTCCGAAATTAAAGTGTAAAATCAGTCAGAACATGGTGTGGGGGGGTGTTTCGGGGTGGGGGGGGGTAGGGGTGTACATTGGACTTAAGGCCAAACAGTTGCTCCTGAAACAGAGTTCAGCAGCTCTGCACTTTCCCAGCTGTCGGCCGTCAACATGCATTACCTTTAGGGTCAAGCAAAGGACGGCATGTTGAAGTGTGTGGAGAAACTGCTCATCAGTTCGCAGAGCTCCCAGGAGCCTCTGGGGGCAGAGGTGGCCCGTACTTTGCCCCCCCACCCCCCCCCCCCCCCGGGGACTTGTCGCAGACTCGGGAAGCTAGAGCATCAGCAGGAGGTGCTGGCCTGGAGGCAGCCAGCGGATGGCGGGGTGGTGGGCAGCCCTGAGGGTGAGGCCTGTGGTGGTGGGGTTCGGGAGGACCTCCTGTCCCAGGAGGAAACCTTCTGGGGCTTCCTGTTGCTGTTTTAATACGGCCTCCGTTTCCCTGTGTGTCTGTGTTCCCACCTCTTCCTTGTTTTGCAACTCGTGTCCCTGAAGCCAAGGACTCGCTGCAGGAGCCGGTCTGTAGGTGCAGGGAGCGGCTCGCCCTGGCGCCGACGCCCTGGGGAGGGAGCCCGGCCGGCCGGCCGTGGCCCTTCCTGAGAAGCTCCTCCCCGCGCACTGGTCTTCGAGGGCCTCGCACCCATCCCTGATGCCCGCTGACTCCTAGCGTCTCCCTAACCCTGAAGATGGCAACGCCGGGTGCAGCTGTGAGCGCCCTGAGCAGCCTGGGAGGCCCTCCCGCAGGGAGAGGCGCTCAGCAGCGCGGCGCCCTGGACGCTCCGGCAGGGTTTGGACGTCGCTGTGCCCCTCCTCCGCCACCTGGAAAGCTCCTCCACAGGCAGCGCTGGTCTGAGAAGAAGGCGGCGGCACCCCACGGAGGTGAGGAGGGTCCCAGGGATTCCTGCGGTAGGAGGGGTCCGGCTCTGGGTCCCCTGGCTCTTCCTCCTGCCTGGTGTGTGCCTGGCCACTCACCACAGGGAAGGGGGACTTGGTTTAAAAAAAAAAAAAAAAGAGGCCCTGACCGGTTTGGCTCAGTGGACAGAGCATCAGCCTGCGGACTCAAGGGTCCCCCGTTCGATTCCGGTCAAGGGCATGTACCTTGGTTGCGGGCACATCCCCAGTGGGGGGTGTGCAGGAGGCAGCTGGTCGATGTTTCTCTCTCATCAATGTTTCTAACTCTCTATCCCTCTCCCTTCCTCTCTGTAAAAAACCAATAAAATAAATATATTTTTTTTTTAAAAAAAAAGAGGAGCACATCATTAAAGATGGCAGGGATGTTACTGCTCGCAACGGTCATTTTACAAGCTGTTTGGAAGCAGCGGTGTGTTGTGGTGGTGAATTCCTCCTCATACCTAACACCACTGGGACGGTGGGTGGGAATGTTGGCTGCATTTTCCATTTCATGGCTGCAAAGCCCTAGGCTGTGAAGCGGGAAGAAGACGGTTCTCTGAAAGAGGGAAGGCTGTTAGCTCACCATTCCCCCGAGGCTGGCGGCCTCGGCCCGGATGGCCCTCACGCTCCCATCACCCAAGCCCTGATCGTTCGACCTCAGGGTCTCCTCTCAGTCCTCCTGGCCTGGACGGTAAGAGCGCCTGTGCCGTCGCCTAGCACAATACCTTAGGCAACATGGCACAGCGGCCCTGGTGTTGCACAACTGGGTGGAGGAGGAGGGCTGGCAAAAGCCTCCTTTAGAAACGCAACGCTGACCCTGTTTCCACTCTGCCCCAAATCCTTCCACCCTCCTCCCCTGGGCCCTCACTGCTCACCCTCCAGGCTCATCTCCCGGCAGGAGAACCGAGTGAATCCTTGCAGCTCCTGGACACGCCGTGCCCACTCACATCTCCTTGCTCTGCTCTGCACTGGCCGCCCCCCCGACTAGAAAGCTCTTCCCACCACTTCAGTCTAACGAGTCCTGTTCATCCTGCAAAGCTCAGTGCCAGTGTCACCTCCTCCCCGGTGACGCCTCCCTCTCCCGGCTGCTGCTTTGATACTGGACAGCGCATTCTCCGCCTCTGCAAACATGCATCCCATCGGCCTGTCCCTGTGAGCTTCTTAAAGGCAAGAGGTGCTGTCTTTTTCATCTCTGTGTTCTTGCTTTTTTGCAATGATCACAGCCAAGGGCAGGCGTTCAAGTCCCATTGAAGAACGGAAACTAGGTGTTTGGGAAGTCCTGCAAGGGGGCCCGGGCTGCCACCTGGCTGGGTCTTCAGTAAAAGTCTCCAGTCAAAGAGGCGGAGGCTCTTAAGAGGCAGCTTCCTTTGCCCGTGAGATTCCTGGCAGGCCAGTACCCACATCACCTGCCCCTCTACTGCCATAACTCCCCCTCTGTGTAGAGGGCACGCGTGTCGAATGTAGAGTTCTGCAGAGGCTCCCGCTGAGTCAGACCCCCCCCCCCCGGGGGGTGGAGGGGGCAACTATGCATTGACCCCTCTGCTCTTCCACCGGCAGGAGGCTCCTGGCAGCAATACGGCAGTGAGACGGGCCCAGGTAACGTCCAAGGTGGAGTGACGGTACCTGCCTCTGCTGGCTCTCCTCTCCCCCATGCTCTGGCCTTCCGTGGAAGTGTGTGTGTGTGTTGTGCTTCCTGCCTGCAAGGCCTTCTCCTCCTGGCAAGCTCGGCTCTTTCCCCAGCAGCCCTCACACATGTCCCTCCTCTGTGACCTCAGTCCCGACTCCCCTCGTCTGTGCAGGCTCCGGGGCACACGCCACTCTGCGTGCCAGTGATTTGCTTTCTTGGTTCTTTCCTCCATCCGCACAGCGTCCCCAGGACAGGGCTGGGCTGGGGCAGGGTTCTGCATGCAGCAAGTGCTCAGTGGGTGCCTGTGGGCACAGAATCAGATGTTCAGAATGGTGGCAAGAGCATTCTAGAAGACAGCTACCCTGCTCCATGCTGTTCCCAGGAAGAGAAGTTATTAAATTCTTCCCTTTTTCTCAAGAAGCACTTTTAAATCTTTTGCCTAAGTCTCTGCAAGTGAGCATGTATAGATAGTTATTGCAAATGCTGTGGGCGAGCAGCACGGTTTACCTTGTTTAAGATATTCATTAACCACAGGCTGGTGATGGAGTTCTTGAATCAGGCTCCTCAGCAGCGACACCCCGATTTCCCCCGTTGGAGCCCCATCCCTCTTTCTTTATGGGAAAGCTACACCTTGACCACCCTCCTTTCAACCAGTGAGACTTCGCTGCCTTTCCTTATTCTTGTTTAACTACAATATGTAATTTTTACTAAGTGGTTGGAGCGGAAGCCACCGAAACGCATTTCCAGAGAGTCCCACGCAGGTGGGGCGGGGGCGACACGCTGCTTGAAGGCAGTGCTGCCTCTGGGGCGGGTCCAGGCTGATCAACTCCAGATACATTTCGTGTTTTGATTTTTTTCAAAGGCACGCGATACATCTCAACCTCGGCAAGCGGGGGTCTCTGTTACAAAAGAATGTCTCAATCAAAATTCCCTGCACCCTGTTTCTCCCTGAGAGGGGGTTGGGGGGCTGGGGAGACGGAGCTCCCCTGAGGCCCGGGTGTCACAGGTCTCCCTCCCTCGGGCCAGGCACAACCAACCAGCAGCCCAGACTCCCACGGCTCAGGTGAAGCGGGGTGTCTCCCACTCCACACCCTCTCTCGCCAGGTGAAGGACACGGATTCCCGGGGAGGACACCCACATTTCAGGCCACTTCTCAGACACTGACACGAAGTAAATTAGGAAATCATGTAAGTACAATCCACGAGTCATCCCTCCCTATTGATCACATGTAATTTACATCTTACAAAGATGTGAATTCTTGCATTCTCACTCCACAAGGAAAAATCTCAATGATTTATTCATTTCAAATGAAAAATAGAAGGTAGATGAGAAGAATGACTTCACAGACGCGTCGTTCTCGGGGCACTGGTGCGAGGCTCACGCGCGCACACCGCCCGCAGGCTCCGAGCGCAGGTCCCTCTAATTAACAAGGTGAATCAGGCGCCGCTCCCTAATTAGTGAGCGTGACAAGCCAGCGGAAGCAGGCGGCTGCCTGGCACACACCGCTGGCCGGCAGCGGCACGGCGCACCCCCAGTGAAGCCTGCGGATTTCTTCTAAATGACTGCTAAAGGTAAGACGGTCGAGGAGAAGGAACACCTAGTTTTAATTCTCACATTTCACGTGTGTTCTTCATCGGTTCTTGGTAAGAAGGGGCTTGCGTCAGCTCTTTGCACACCTTCTCCAGGCAAAGCATTGCTTAAGACACGGCGGTTTTGCTTGAGATAAGAATCCACGTCTTTGTGGGGGACTTAGGATCCATGTGTGTGTTTTAGCCCAGAAAGGGCTACATGCCGGGTTTTTTGTTGTTGTTGTTTTTTTTAAAAAATATATTTTATTGATTTTTTTTTACAGAGAGGAAGGGAGAGGGATAGAGAGCTAGAAACATCGATGAGAGAGAGACATCGACCAGCTGCCTCCTGCACACCCCCCACCGGGGATGTGCCCGCAACCAATGTACATGCCCTTGACCGGAATCGAACCTGGGACCTTTCAGTCCGCAGACCGACGCTCTATCCACTGAGCCAAACCGGTTTCAGCTACGTGCCGTTTTTTCTTTACTCCTAATTCTGCCTGAAAATGGAGGTGCCAGACAGGAAGTCTCCGGAGACTTCCTGGGAGGTGCTCGGTCCCTCGGGAAGGACTGCAAGGAGCCCCAAAGGGCAGAGGCGAGTGGAACCTCCCGATCCAAACTGGGAAAGAGCTTTGGGCTCCCCCTGCATCAGCCAGGCTTTGTGGATGCAGCCCGTGGTCGCCCATGGCCAACTGGGTGGCCACGCGCACCCCCTCTCCGTTGCAGCCTGGGGCTCCCCTTGCCTTGTGCCATGGCAGCTCCCAGTTTAAGTGTTCTGTGGGGTTTTTTTCGGCATCCATTCAAACAGCCCTTCCCACGCCCTCTCTTCCCTCTTCAACTCGTCATTCGCAATCGGGTTTACCGTCCTATACAGTCTCTCACATGAAGCCCACACTCCACATTTGTGAGCTTCCAGCACACACTGGCCCACAGGGACAGCGTCGGCGAGGGCAGAGGGAAGGCAGGTGCGTCACCCCAGCTCCTGTACGTTCCCCTCCAGGTTTGCCTGTGGAGCCTTCAGACCCCCTTCTGCGCCCACTCTTCCAGGAAGCTTACCCTGATCACCCTCCTTTCCCACCCTCATTCGAGTAACGCCTCTCTCCTCCAAATCCATAGGGATCTGAGGTCGCTTTCTGGAGACATTTATCACATCTGGCCGATACTATACCGTTGTCCGTGCCGCAGAACGAAACTGCTTTCGGCTGGTCAGACCTGGGCTCAGGTTCTGCCTCTGACAATTTCTGGCCACGACATCCTTATTTACACCCTTGAGTTTCTGTTTCTTTACCTGGAAAAATTCGAACTAGCCCTCCTACCTTGATGAGTTGTTCAGATGATTACATTAAATTCGCCTATTATTTGGCTTCCAGGGGGTGCTAAGGAATACTTTAACAAAAATTATTTTCATGTGGGGGACTGTCTAGCACAATGAAAAGATGATGGATGTATTTGAACTTCTCTTATGTCAAGTACCAACTGCAGGCAGGTCACTCATGAGCTAGCTATGTGACCTTGTGCAGGACACTAAACCCCTCTGAGCTTCCGTTCTTCAACCTATAATATGGGGTTAACCATACCCAACTCACAGGTGTGCTCTAATGAAGCAGTGGCTGCCAGAGCCCGCAGCACAGCAGTCACCCGATAAACGTTAGCTCGAAGCAAGAACTTTGTCTCCTTCACCTGCCTGTGCCTGGGCCTGACAAAGAATTTGAACAAGAGATTTGCTCTCAATAAATGGATATTTGTGGAAGGAATGAGAAGAGAAAAGTTGTGATAGATGCATGTTCCTTTTGTAATTTTTATCCTTTTTGGCATTGGACAAACCATTTGCCCTTACACAGTCTTAGCATTTTCAATCTACAAAATGGGGGGGGGGGGGGGGAGAGGGGGGGGAGGGAGAGAATGTCACCTCATTGGATTGTTCCAGAATTAATACTTTAAAAAGTGTAAGTCTAGAAAAAAGTACATCAAATTATGGAAGTAGAACAATTTTTGAAATTTAGTTAATTATTTCAACTGGAGTGTATATTATTGATAAAAGCATATATTACATTTATTATAATGCCATTTTTTTTTTTTACTGCATCAAAATTTGATGGCCACTTTTTTGCTTGATATCAAACGTTTCTACATTTTTACCTGGGGAGGCGAGCCATCTGAGGTAATTCACAACAGCTGTTTTTACATTAAACGTGTACATTTTAAAATTTCACTTAAAAACTTGCACAACATATTTTTGCGTGAGCAAATAGTTTAAAATGCCAGAACTTTCTTACTGGAAATTTAGTATGTGGTCTCTTGGGGGCTGGGTTCCAAAGTCATACATCTTTAGGGATTTGCAAAGGATTGAAATAAAGAGATAACACTTATGTTTGGAGCAGAATGGTAAACACCCACGGGAGTAAATTATAATTTGCCTTTAGTAGTAACTTTTGGTGCTAATGCCTTCCATATGCATAGCCTGAAATGATGATCTGAAAAAGACAAAAAAAAAAAAAAAAGACGAGGCAACACTTATTCCACCCTGCAGAACGCATCCCTGCTGAGAGAATCCACCAGCCCGGGATTCTCCTGGGCCACATCAGCTTGGCCCAAGGGGAGCTCATAGTCTTAGTTGTCGGGGTAGGTCAACAAGAAGACTGCTCAGCAGTGTGACTGTGACCCTGAGCTGGACCCAGCAGTTGGAGGCTCCGCACCCCCTCCCTGGTGCCTGCCCTGCTCCCAGGAGCTGTTCCCAGAACAGAGCCCTGAGATAGAAATACGGTGCTAATCATGCTACAGTTAAGGCCCCCTGGGTACATGACCCCAGTTCCAGATTATACCTGGGAAGCTCCCGAGAAGCTTGTGACCCAACATCAGGGCATCACTTTTCCGGCAACAGGAAGTATCAGGGACCTGGGCTAAGTAGTGAACCCTAATTAGCAGCTTTAATGCAGAGCCCCCTGGTGACGAGTCAGGCACCGGGTGGGCTAGTTTCCTAGGGCCTCCACTTAAAAATCCCACAAACTGAGTGGCCCAGACAACAGGAATTCATTGTCTCCCAGTTTGGAGGTTAGAAATCCGAAATCGAGGTGTCGGCAGGATCGGGTCGGGGAGGGCGGAGAGCCTGTTCCAGGCCTCGCTCCTCGATGCCGGCCGCCTCAAGCGTTCCTCGGCTTACAGATGGTGTTCTCCCTGCATCTTCACATCGTCCTCCCTCCGTGCATCCAGTTCCCTTTTCTAAAGATGCCAGTCAAACCGGATCATCTTTACCATCTGCAAAGACCCTACTTCCAAATAGGGTCACAGTCATAGGAACTAGGGATTAGGACTTCAACATCCTTTGGGGCAGGTTGAACCCCTAACACAGGGAGAACTGTTGAGAGTCTCTGGTGTGGAAATCTACCCTCCAAGACTGCAGCCGGGCAGGAGGCCGAAGTGTGTGGCTGCCCTGTTGTTGCCAGGCCTCCCAGGAGGCAGCCAGCAGCGCCCTGCAGGGCAGGGCTGCCCATTGGCCGGCCCTTCGGGCTTGGAAGCTGAGTGTTGCCCACATATGGAAAGAGCGTTCGCCTCTTGGCCGTTGGCTTCCATGAGGCAAGCTCTCAGGACGGCTGTAAAACCCCACCTGCCCGTTTATTGACAGAGAGACCGCTCACAGGGAGGACCATGCTTGGGGTCAACATGACCTGCACATTCTCCTCCAAATGAAGAGTAACTTTGGCGAGAGGTGGGTTACGTGTTTCAGAGCAGCATCGCTTGTTCTCCATCTCACAGGAGAGCCGGCCGCTCCGGGGTGAGGTGCTGCCAGGGTTCCCTGGGGGAGTGCCTGGAGGCGCCCCTCACAGCCTCTCTCCCTGCGAACCTGGAGTGGACTGGTCATGCTCCTAAGAGACACATCTCTTTTCAGATATGCCCAGAAAGCTTCCTGTTGGCAAGCTGACTCTGAAGAACTCAGTTTTGATCCAATTCCTATAGATTTCATCACTTAGCTGTGAGGTGCCTCTCTCCTCCCTCATTTCTAGGTTGACGGGGTGCCTCCCTGTGGTACCCATTAGATTCGGTTCCCCTCCTGGACAAGGTCTGCTGTGCCTCCCTCACTATAGGGCGGACCAGACAAGCTCCCGAGATCCACAGAGCAGGCTCTGAGGAGCTGGCAGCGTGGGGAAGGGCCAGGAGGAGCAGGTCTTGAGAGCAGAGTGCACCAAGGTGGGGGAGACAGATGTGGCCAAGAAGCAAGCACGTGCTGGAAGTATTCTCGTGTTTGGACGGGACATTTTAACTCCTGAAAAGATCTGTAACTAGATCATTCTTCTTGTGCTATGTGAAGGTTTCAAACAGATCACCGATATTAATTACACCTCAATAAAGTAAATAAAAATAAACTTGAAATCTTAAAAGCAAACAAAACAAAACAAAACAGATCATTGATTTTTCCAAATGACAAAACCACTAAATGCACAATGAAAAACAAGTCTTACGCTAGGATCAATAACACACATCTCTATTGAAATGTAGTTATTTGATGGTAAGCAAGTATCACTGGCATCAATCATGCTACAGTTTAGAAAACCACTTTAAAATCTGCATGTAGAATGAGGAGTTGAGAACATGGAAATAAGTAACTAAATGATTTCTTATCAAATATGAAGAGATTCCTTTAATCTAGCCTCCACCTCAATCTTTACTATCTTGCTGAATATAATTAGCACCCGATTCCTGCCTTTAAGTTCAGAACACTTACCCATTGACGTCTCTGACACCTCTCTACCGCCTACTTGACTTGTCTGACACATTTTCCAGGTACTAGGAGGACCCTCTGTGGAAGAGTGGTTTCTTACCCTTAATATTTGGGGACATTATAGATTTTTAGGAGGTCTGACATGTGATCAGAATCTCTGGCAAAAAAAAAAGGTGGAAACGTCTTTAAAATAGAATTATCACTAGTTCTTAAAATTTAGAAGAGTCCTTAAAGAAGAGTCCCCAAATAGGTACATTTTAAAACATTTTAAGTGTATCTGTTGTGTTTGTGTATAACAGCAGAAACTGCACAGCAGATAAGGTGTCCTTCCTCTTGCCCCCATTGAAATGCAAATTCTCTGACCAACACAAAGGAGGCAGAGCTAAGGAGAAGCCATGGCAATTAGAAACAGGAATCTATATGACTTCACCTGGAAAGAGGACAACCACAGACTCTGAAATAACAAACAGAAAGGCATGGGCGTTAAGAAAATGGGGCATGTGAATCATGTAATCCTGGGTTTGAATCCCAGCTTCCCTCCTTCGCCCTCAATACTGCTCCCTAATTATTATCAATTCAGTTTCATCATCGGCAAAATGGGACTAATTACAGTGTTGTTAAAGGAATTTAATGAGGCAATGCCTCCAGAGTGCTTAGTACAGTGCCTGGTACACAGTTAAATAGTCTCCGTTCTTAGCTCAGCCAGCCGCTCTGCCCATAAGCACACCAACTGTGGAGCCTGTCCTGCAGCCCTACCCGGGTAGAGAAGCAGATTTGAAGCCCCACCTACTGTTGAATAAAGCCCTTAGTCTAGCCCAGCCTAGGGCCAGGACTGCAGCATGCCCCATCCAACTGTCCTACTTAGAGAAGCACCTGAGCAGAGCACCCAGCCTGCAGCTCTGTCCACACAGAGCTAAGCCTTCTTTGGCAGGGAACTCAGAACAGTTCAGCGTGATTCAGGTCCCCAGCCAATGAGCTGTGCCAGCCTTGGAGCCTGTTCTGCCACCCCACCGAGGCAGGGAAGTGGGTTCATGGCCCCGCCTATAACTGATTATAACCTCCAGCCCTACCCAGCAAGGAAAAATAACCAGAGCACCTGGGAACTGCATAGCCCGTCCTACATCCCTGCTTACAATGGCACTCGAGGCGAGAGCCCAACCAGTAGGCTCTGCCCACCTGCAGAGCCAAGACAGTGGCCCCGTCTGGCCAGGGAGTTTGAAGGGCAGTTCTACCACATTTGGGTCCCTTTCCATTGAACTTTAATAACTATCGATACCATTCTATAGACTTACCTGGGCAGGGAAGAGAATTTGCAGTCCCACCCAACTTCCAAGTATAGCATTCAGTCCCACCTGACTAGGAAACTTGACCAGAGAATATGGGCAACTGTGGAGCTGCACTTGGGTAGGAAACCAAGCAAGCAGTACTATCCAACTGTTCCCAGCCAGCAGCACCCCAACGCCCAGAGTTTAGGCAATGGCCTCATTCAATTAGAGATCCCAATAGCAAGACCCACCTGACCAAGAACGCTACCACCTGCCCCATCCAGAATGCCAAACTGAGCTGACTAAAGGACTGTCTCTGCCAAAGCCAACTGTGAAGTCTGAAAGAGGAGACTGTTTACTCAAATGTGCAGACACCAACTCAAGGAATCAGTGATCATAAAGAATCAGTATGACACCACCAAGGAAATTAATAATGCTTCAATAACTGGCCCTAAAGAAATTAACGTGTATAAATTGTCTGACAAATAATTCAGAATGATCCTTTTGAAGAAGTTTAATGAACCACAAGAACTCAAAAACAAATTACAAAACAATGCATGGAAAACAATGCATGGCCAAAAGAGAAGTTCTACAAAGAAATAGAAAATACTAAACAGAAATCCTAGAGCTGAAGAATATAATGACTAAAGAATAAAGAGCTTCAACATCAGACTTAAACAAATAGAAGAAAGAATCAGTGAACTAAAAGATAGGTAATAGAAATTATCCAGTCAGAGGAGCAAAAATTTTTAAAAAGGTGAAAAAAGCCTACATTTCATAGGACTAATAGGATGTTATAGAGGAACAGTATTTACTTTAAGGAAAGAGAAGAAAAAGAGAAAGAAACAAAAAATATATTTAAAGCATTAATGGATGAAAAATTCCCAAACTTGGAAAGAGAAATGGACATCTAGATTAACAATACCAAAGGACCCCCAGTAAGTTGAACCTGAACAAGGCTACACTGAAATACATTATAATTAAATTGTCAACAGTCAAAGACAAAATTAAAAGCATCAGGAGAAAAGTGACTCATCATATATACGGAAATGCCCATAAGAGTATGGGCAGGTTTCGCAACAGAAACTTTGTAGGCCAGGAGAGAGTGGAATTCAAAATCTTAAAGAGAAAACCTGTCAACCAAGAGTGCAATACCTGGCAAAGCTGTCCTTCAAAAATAAAGGAGAGAAAAAGACTTTCTTGAACATACAAAAATGGAAGGAGTTCATAAATGCTAAAGGGTGTTCTTTAAGTGGAAATAAAGGATGCTAATTAACATTATAAACACATGAATGTAAGCATAAAAGTCAATGGTAATGGTAAATACAGGGAGTCCTCCAAAAATGTATTCAGACTTTGACTGCCATTATTAACTAGAGGCCTGGTGCATGAATTTGTGCACAAGTGGGGTCCCTCGGCATGGCCGGGGATTGGGCCGAAACCAGCAGTCCAACACTGCCTGCTGCTCCCATCACCCGCTCCTGCTCATCTCAGCCCCAGTGTATCTGCCACGGGCTCCCGCCCAGTCAGTCCCAATTGGGAGAGGCTTGCGCTGCCAGAGTGGCGCTGGCCAGCCATAAGCCCTACCTCTGGTGCCTGTCGGTCAGCTGAGCAGCACTCCCACTGTGGGAGCCCACTGACCACCAGGGGGCAGTTTCTGTGTTGAGTCTCTGCCCCCTGGTGGTCAGTGCACATAATAGCAACCAGTCGACTGGTCATTCAGTCACTTAAGCTTTTATTTATATACTAGAGGCCCGATGCCTGAAATTTGTGCAAGAGTAGGCCTTCCTTCCCCTAGCTGCCGGCACCAGCTTTCCTCTGGCACCCAGGACCCGGGCTTCCCTCGCAGTCCCGGCTTCATCCAGAAGGTTGTCCGGAAGGACATCTGGTCTAATTAGCATATTAAACTTTTATTATTATAGATAATAGATTCCAAAGGGTAAAATCTGAAAAGAAACATCAATTGAGCTATCAGCTGTTAAAGTGTGTATTCATTTTTTTGGGGACACCCTAAATATATCCAAAGTCAGGTTCATAATTCATTTAAAACTATAGTTTAAAAGTTAAAAATAAATTTATTAAAATAACCATAACTATAATAATTTTTATTGGATGCATGATATAAAAATATGTAAATTGTAACATCAATAACCTACAATGTGAATGGGTAAGTGAAAGCATCAAGTTTATGTATGCTGTTGCAGTTGTTATCGGCTTAAAATAGGATGTTGTAAAGTATTTTAAGCCTCATGGTAACCACAAAGAGAAAACTTAAAGCAGATACACAAAAGATTATTATAAAGGAGCCAGAATATATAGCTACAAAAAGTCACCAAATCACAAAAGGAAGCAGCAACATAGGCAAAGAACAAAGAAGCTATAAAATAGTTAGAAACCAATTAACAAAATGGCAAACAGTAAGTCCTTACTTACCAATAGTTACTTTGTTTTAAATGTATCTGGAGGCCACTATAATGCCCCCCAAAATCTTCATAGATTTTATGGCATTTAAAATTTTGTATATAAAATTTTGTATATTAAAATTTAGAATATTATGCTGAGCAAAATAAGCCAGTCAGAGAAAGATAAGTATCACATGACCTCACTCGAATGTGGAATCTAATGAGCCAAATAAACCGATGATCAAAAATAGACCCAGAGACATGGAAGCATGAACAGACTGATGAATTTCAGAGGGAAGGCACAGGAGGGTGGGTGGGAAGAGATCAATCAATGAACTTGTCTGCATAGATGCATGACCCAAGGCCTCGGACAATGGGGTGGTGAGAGCCTGGGCGTGGGGAGGGAGTGATATGTGGGGGGCAAAGGGGAGGAAGGAAGGAATGGGAGCAGGCTGGAAGAAGTTAATGGGGGGGGAAGGAGGACCTATGTAATACTTTCAACAATAAAGTTTCTTTTTTTAATTTATGGTTTCTATACTGCTATTCACTAAAAACTAAGAGCAAATAAAAAAACCCTCAACACCCAAGAAATGAACATGATAAAATGGTGTGATCAAAGCTAAATGATGCTGCCCTAGCCGGTTTGGCTCAGTGGATAGAGCGTCGGCCTGTGGACTGAAGGTCCCAGGTTCGATTCCAGTCAAGGGCACATGCCCGGGGGTTGTGGGCTCCATCCCCAGTAGGGTGCGTGCAGGAGGCAGCTGATCAATGATTCTCTCTCATTATTAATGTTTCTATCTCTCTCTCCCTTCTTCTCTGAAATCAATAAAAATATATATTTAAAATAATAATAATAAATTAAATAAAGCATTCAATTAAAAAAAAAAAGCTAAATGATGCTGAATCACAGCTTTTCACTCTGCCAATCTCCTTGAGATCTCTGGTATTTCGAACCCGGCCAGTTGCCAAGACCATCTTTAGATGAGGGCTGCCTAACATGGATTTCCACATCACCAGTGGCTGACCACACCCCAGCCAACACCTCCTGCCCCGCTAGGTTTTTCGGGGAACACGTGCCCCATGAAGGCAAGATAAGACAGTTGTTCCCCAGAGGGCATCCTAACGGGCAAAGAGACGCTGGGCGCCCCGCTCCTGGCAAGGCCCAAGTTCCAGGCTGTCACTCCGGAGCCCGTAACAATAAAACTTTACTGTATCTGTGTTCCCAATGGAATATCAGTATAATCATTGTGGTGTTTTTTTCCCTTGACTATCTAAAAAATAAGATAACTCCCCATGCAATGCAGGCAACCAAAGCTAGCTTTTATTGATCCGTTTAGCAAAATGATCACCTGGTATCCTTGAGCATGCTGCTTAATTGCTCTGAGTCACAGCTTCCTCATCTGTGAAACTGAAACCAGCCTCCCAGGGCTGTTGTGGGAAAGATCCTGCAGAGCTGTGCACGTCACAGGTCCCCGTCTGTACGGCAGGTCTCTGTACGGCAGGTCTCTGTACGGCAGGTCTCTGTACGGCAGGTCTCTGTACGGCAGGTCTTGGGGACAAGGGCTCCCGGAGAGCTTGGCACATCGTGAAAACGGATCAATAAAAGAAATAAATGTTAGTTAAATGTTCTAGCTATCTTTTGCTGCCTAACAACTTACCCCCAAATTGAGGAGTTTCAAGACAACCCACATTTCCTGTCTCACAGGTTTGAGGATCAGGAATCTGGCCGTGGCTTAGCTGGGTGGTTCTTGCTCAGGGTCTCTCGCGAGGTTGTAATCAATCTGTAGCCAGTTTCTGTCATCACAGGGCTCAGAATCCACTGGGGCTGGAGAACCCTCTCCCAAGGTCACTGGCTGCTTGGTGTTGGGTGTTGGTTTCTCACTGCCGATGGGCTGGCGGGTTCAGTTCCTCTCTGCGTAGTGCTCTCCTAGGACTGCTCATATCATGGCCACTGGCTCTCGGCACAGTAAGCAAGGGAGCAAGCAAGAGAGTGCCCAAGGTGGAATCCACAGTGTCTTTTATTTTTTTATTTTTAAATATATTTTATTAATTTTTTACAGAGAAAGGGAGATGGATAGAGAGTTAGAAACATCGATGAGAGAGAAACATCCATCAGCTGCCTCCTGCACATCTCCTCACTGGGTATGTGCCTGCAACCAAGGTACATGCTCTTGACCAGAATCGAACCTGGGACCCTTCAGTCCGAAGGCCGATGCTCTATCAACTGAGCCAAACTGGTTAGGGCTCACAATGTCTTTTATGACCACATATATATTTTTAATTCTCCCTGAGGATGTTTTTTCCATTGATTTTTTTTAGAGAGTGTGAAGGAGGGTGGAGGGGAGGTGAGAGAAACATTGATGTAAGAGAGACACATTGATTTGTTGCCTTTTGCATGCGCCCTTACGGGGGCAGGGATTCAACTGGCAACCCAGGTATCCACAATCCTTTGGTCACGGGCCAACGTTCTAACCACTGAGCAATCGGCTGGGGCTTATGACTTAATCTTGTAAGTAGCACAGTTTCACTTCTGCCATATGTTATTAGTCTCAGAGTCCAGTCCTGGTACAATACAGAAGGAGACTGTCCCAGGGTAGGAGTCCTGGGAGGTGGGGATCATTAAAGATCATCCCAGAGGCTGGCTACCATATTAATGAATAAATAGATTCCTTCAGAAAACTTGTCTGACTGTTTATCTGGTTTCCATGAGGAAGGTTCCCCTAAATACTCCTGGCCTCTTATCCCACCCTTTGCTACTCACCTCAGCTGCAATGATGGATGACAGCCACTAGTCCCTGTTGCTCGACTGAATGGGGGTATTCTACTTAAATTCATGAGTTAAAATGCCCTCTTCCCTCTGAACTAGTTCATGGCAGAAATCTTGGTTAAGTGAGTCTGCTTTGCAGACCCAAACCTGCCTTCAAATGGACAGCTCCAAGGTTTAAACTGGCTGCAGGGAGTCAAAGATGCCACTTGGCCAAGATGTCTGGCCACTCTTGTCAATATGTCACCACTAGTAGAGGAGGTAATATTCAATACCCATCTATCACCTCTTTCCTTGGTTGGTTTTGAACTTGGGCAAGGAACAAGGGCACCCTTTATCTGCAACTCAGACCCCAGCAAAAGGAATGCCATACCAGAATGAAGACATTTCATCTAATGGTACTAGGATATTTAATATAATTACTACATAATAGGATCAATCATCTGTTTAGAAATTTTATTCATTGATTTTCCTCACTGAGAAGGAGGGAAATTTTAATATATTAATTAGGTTATTTTTTTCCCCCTGGAAGTTTAAATCCTAATGTTCTGTAGGGGTGTTTACTCCCTACAGAATGCTAAAACAGAAGTTTAGCCATGGAATTGCAATGCATTCAGGGTTTTAATTATTTGCACTCCAATTGCAATGGAAGAGCCTGGAGTTGCTAAAGATTTGGTCACTTCCGTTTTACCTATCACTGGATCCAGCTGAGCCTACTTTGTGATCTGATTTTTTAGTTCCTGTGAGATATCGGTGTAATTCTCCAATTATTAAGATACATTTCCCCCACATTTTAATGTTTCTGGGATCAAGATGTCAAAAGAAACTTGCCAGTGCTTTCTTTTGTTATTATAGATACAATGCATTTAAATTTAGTGGTGTTTTTTTAATCAAAGAAATGTAAATGTGTGGCACCTGGGTTTATGGAAATCTTCCAGCTTGAACTATGTAGGTGAACGTTGTTCGACAATAACATTTGGTATGTTTTCCCTGATGGTTTGTGATATGTAATTTGCATGTGTCTCCTGGCAATCTGGATTGGTTTTGATTTCTTGTGAGGTTTGGGGAATACAAAACCAACAACATGGCTAGCTGGATAGGCCATTCTCGCTACCATGCGTGGGGACTTCACCAGAGGTCACATGAAATCCTTTATTCCCAGGCTACCCTAAAGTCCTGCTGTGGTTCTCTAAGGTGAGAGCCCTTCTGCTTGTGCCTCTGAGCCCCGAACATTGACCTTGCAGTAATTCTTTCTGGGTGAGGTAGGACCAGAACTCCCCAGGGAGGAAGTAGAGGAGGAAGTTGCTTAGAACATCTAAATGCTAGAAGCACAGCCTGGAGAAAGGGTGCTTGAAAGAATGGTGAACTATGCTGTAAGGCTGTCCAAGGAAGAGGGAAAGCAGCAGTGAGTGGTACTACCTATGAAAAAGCGTAGAAAATGACAGCCCTTAGGAATAAGTGGATGTTTGTATGTGAAAAATTGGCGATGATGTAGAAGCAAGCAGCTAATATTCTCAAGTATGCCAAGCACTTCTTTACTACTCCGATAAAATTAAAAAAGTCAGTAAAGAAAAAGATGTGGGGGGGGGGGAGATTAGATTGACCCTGTAAGAATGGAATTCATGGCTTCATGTTGTTGTCTAGGAAACATATTCCCTTCTTTTGAAAATATTTATATTCAAAAGAATTTCTGTATTGGATTTACCTATAAGCCCTGGCAGAGGCGAAGGTGAATACAGCTTAGAGACACAGCATCTGCGGTAAGCCATAACATGACCCACAGCAAGGCAGAGGATCCTCTAGCGCTAAAACTGCTGCCCAGACCAGGAAAGGGTATGACCTCAGACCAAACATTCTCCTAGCAATTTACAGAAGCCCCAATTTGGAGGTTCGATCTAAGGACAGTTATTCTGTGTGCTTATATTGTTGCATGTCTAAAATGATTCCTTCTGCAGTCCCTGTAGTTTTATGTTATTCCTGCATAATTCTAAGCATAAGGAGAAAACCCACTCCATCTTTTGGGGTGTCACCCCCCCCACACACACACCCCTGCTAAGATAAAGGTGAACACCTAACAGCCACGTTTATACCACATGACCAGGCCAGGAATTAACAAGTATCCAGATGAGCCAATCTGATGCTGAGAATGAGGAGCTAGTTCAGCCTGGACTATTTCCTTGAATGACAGAACAGAAACCTGAAACAGGGGTATGTCTCTTACCATCTGACGTGATAAGAGAGGAATGAAGCTGAAGAAGAAGTCAAGACAAAGGATTTGGAAAGAAGGAGAGAACATGGGTACAAAGGTCCTGATGGATCCTGGTTCTAGACCTTCCTGAGGCCTGAGACTCAGCTACATGGCCCACCTCAGGACTCAGGTTAAATGGCCTTCAGTTGTACAATGGACGTAGTTCCCTCTGTGTACTTACGCTAGCTTGTACTTGTTTATATTATTTGACATTAAGAGTCTTAACAAAAATAAGACCATACTAGTAGATTTAATATAACTTAATATACCTCAGCTTCCTCTTGTCTAACTATGAACCACATAGTTCCCTGTCCCCCCCCCCCTTCTCCAGTCCAGAGCAATCTACACTAATAAAAAAGAAACATGCAAATTGACTGTACCTCTGCTGTGTCCACAAGCCACGCCTACCAATCAGGAGCAAGTATGCAAATTAACCCAACCAAGATGGCTGTGGCCATGGAGCGAGCAGGAGACTTGAGTTTCCCCGGAAATGGAGGAAGCCAAGCTTCCCGCCCGCTCTGGCTGGCCCTGGCCTCCACTCAAAGCGACAAAGTTTCAATTATAGAAGATAAATAAATCCCAGATACCAGGGCCTCCACTTGGGTCGCCAGGGGGCGTGGCCTGCCTGCTAACCACCACAGGCCCTTCACCCAAGCTGCCCCATGCCCCAAGGGAACCCCCAACCTGATCCGGGACACCCTTAACCCTTTGCACTCGCTTTCTTTTTTCTGGATTCCTTTATTCTAATGCTAACCATGTCGAGTCACACTCGACATCTGAGTGCAAAAGGTTAAGGCAAACCAGCCGGCCCCCACCCGTGCACCAGGCCTCTATCCTATCTAATAAAAGAGTAATATGCAAATTGACCATCACTCCAACACACAAGATGGCTGCCCCTATGTGGTCAGAGATGGCTGCCCCATGTGGACACAAGATGGCCACCACATGATGGCCAGCAGGGGAGGGCAGTTGGGAGGGACCAGGCCTGCAAGGGAGGGCAGTCGTGGGCAATCAGGCCAGCAGGGGAGGCAGTTGGGAGGGACAAGGCATGCAAGAGAGGGCAGTTGGGGGTGATCAAGCCTGCAGGGGAGGGCAGTTAGGGGTGACCAGGCCTGCAGAGGAGGGAAGTTGGGGTAGACCGGGCCTGCAGGGAAGGGCAGTTGGGTGGGACCCAGGTCTGCAAGGAAGAGCAGTTGGGGGGGACCAGGCCTGCAGGGGAAGGCAGTTGGGGGGGGGACCAGACCTTCAGGGGAGGGCAGTTAGGGACAATCAGGCTGGCAGGGGAGTGGTTAGGGGGTGATCAGGCTGGCAGGCAGAAGCGGTTAGGGGTAATCTGGAAGGCAGGCAGGCGAGCAGTTGGGAGCCAGCAGTCCTGGATTGTGAGAGGGATGGCCGACTGCCCGTTTAGGCCTGATCCCAGTCGGCCATCCCTCAAGGGGTCCCAGATTGGAGAGGGTGCAAGCTGGACTGAGGGACACCCTCCCCCACCCCGTGCATGAATTTCATGCACCGGGCCTCTAGTTAAGTAATAGGACACATAGTGGGTCTTGTAGTAAAGAAAAAAAAAACAACTTTTAACATAAAAGAAAACAGCCTTGGCTGGTATTGCTGAATGGTTAGAGTATCAGCTCATGCACCGAAGGGTCACGGGTTTGATTCCTGGTCAAGGGCACATACCTGGGTTTCAGGTTTGCTCCCCACTTCCGGTCAGGGTGCCTGTAGGAGGCAACCAGTCCATGTGTCTATCTCACGTTGATGTTTCTCTCTCTCTCCCCCACATCCCTCCCTTCCACTCTGTTTGAAAAGCAATGGAAAAAATATCCTCAGGTGAGGATTAACAACAGAAAAAGAAAAACAATATGAAAGAAAACAATTGTGACCTCTTTATTCCCTGCTAGCTATATTCTCAGCTTTAGATCAGTGACTTACACATGGCAGGTACTACTAAATATTTTTTCAACTGAATTTAAGTACAGTCTTAAACTAATGTCCAACACTAAGCATCATAATTCATGGGGTAACATTAGAGGCATTCCTAGTGAATGAGGAATGAGAAAATGTTAGGTGTTTTTCCTGGTATCATTTAATTCTGTCCCAGAAATACTAACCAGTACACTAAGGAGAAAAATATGAAGTAAAATGCTATATTAAGTTCTGGGAAGATGGAATAGTACCTGTTCCAGCTAAGTAGCAACTAAAAACCCCTGAATATACAAAGACTCTGAAAAGTGGAGAGAAAAAGGAAGACTGGCTAGGGACCTGGGGTCTCTACTACCATGTCATCCACAAGGAACAATGTGGTAGTGAGTTCTCTGGGCTTTCTTTTTGCCTTAAATATTCAAGACTTGTAGATAAAGAAGCTGCAACACAGAAACATCAAACTGCACAAGCAAACAAAAAAATAAGTACCCAACAAAACTCTGCTCTTTCTAGCCACAAGATCAGGAAAGAGACTAGCAAGACAGAAGACATAAAATTCTTAGACAATAACTGTTCTACTCCAGCCAAATGTTACAGAAAAAACTGTGGCCTCACCTGCCATCAAAGGCTGAGTGGGGAGCCTCGACTTCCACGCTCAGAGGATGTAGTAAGGTGCCACGAAACCCCTGTCAGGGTGGTGTCACAGAGGCTGACTAGGGGGCTGAGATTTCTACTCTTCACTCTCTCCACAGGGGTGGTGATAGAGAAACCTAAAGAAGAGTCAGGACTTTCGCCACTGCCCAGTGGTAATGAGGCCATCCACCCCTCACCCTGTGGAGAGTAAACATGAGACACTCTTATCACTCCCGGCCAGGACTGTATCAGCAGAGGCTCAGTGGGAGCCAGAACTCCCACCCCCAACCAGTGATAATGAGGAGCCTCTCTTCTGCAGGTGTCAGTAGAGGCCAGTCTAAATCTGGACTTCTACCACTGCCTAGCAATAAGGAGACCGTACCTCCTTTCTGTTGCTGGAGCAGTGTCATAAGAAATCAGCTAAAATATAAGGTTTAAATAAGATCCAGATTCTCATAATACCCAAATTTCCAAGTTTCAATAAAAAAAAATCACTAATCATACCAAGAACCAAGGAAACCTCAACTTGAATGAAAAAGGCAATTAATAGATGTCAACACCAAGATAACAAAGATGCTAGAATTATCCAACAAATATTTCAAAGCAGTTATTATGAAATGTTTTAACAGACAATTATGAACAAGCTTGAAACAAATGAAAAATTTCAGCAAATAATAGGAGATATAAAGAAGAAGCAAATGGAAATTTCAAAACTAAAAAGTACAATAATGGAAATAGCCTCAACATGGAGAGGACAACAGAGGAAAGACAGAAGAAAGACTCAGTCTACTTGAAGTCAGAACAATAGAAATTATCCCATCTGACAACAGAGAGAAAACAGAGTTTTAAAAAAATGAATAGGACCTGGGACTATAACAAAAAAATTTAACAATCATGTCATCAGAATTCCAGAGGGAAATGAGGATGAGAGTAGGGCCAGAAGTATTCAAAGACATAATGGTTAAAAATTTCCCAGACTTGGGAAAGACATAAGCCTATAGATTAAAGAAGCTTAGAAACTTCCAAATAGGACAAACCCCCAAAAAATCCACACTAAGTGACATCATAGTCAAACTTCTTAAAGCTAAAGGCAAAACAATATATCTTCAAAGCAATGAGAAAAACAACTTTACATTAGGGGAAAAGCAATTTGAATGACTGCAGATTTCTCATCAGAAAATATGGAGGCCAGAAGGAAGTGGCACAACAATTTTCAAGTGCTGAAAAAAGGGGCTGTAGACCCAGAATTCTCTATCCAGTAAAAATATCCTTTAGGAATAAAGTGGAAATCAGGACATTTTAAGATGAAGGAAAACTAAGAGAATTTGTTGCCAGCAGACTACCCAAAAATAATGGGTAAAGGAATTTCTCTAAACAGAAATGAAACTATAAAAGAAGAAATTTTGGAACATCAGGAAAGAACAATAGAAAAAATAAATATATGGTTAAATACAATATATTTGCCTTCACCTGTTAAGTTTCCTAAATTCTGTTTGACAGTTAAAGAAATTATAATATTGTATAATGTGGTTCTAAGTGTATATATAGGAAATATTTAAGACAATTATATATCGGGGAGGGTAAGGGACATAAAGGGAAATAAGGTCTCTACACTTCACTCAAACTGGTAAAAATGTCAATGCCAGCACATTATGATAAATTCTGTCTATGATGTAATACCTAGAGCAACCACTAAGAAAGCTATACAAAGGAACACAGTGGGGAAAAACTATAGATAAATGAAAATGGAATGCTAAAAAAAGAAATCCATAGGAAGGCAGGAATATAAACAGAAAACAAAAATAAAATAGCACACTTAAGCCCTAATATATCAATAATTACATTTAATATAAATAGCCTAAATACACCAAATACACCAATTAAAGACAGAGGTTGACAAAGTGAATTGAAAAATATGATGCTGTCTATTAGAAACTTACCTCAAATATGATGATGGACTTAGTCCATTCAGGCTGCTGTAACAAAATACCATAGACTGGGTGGCTTATAAACAACAAATATTCATTTCTTATAGTTCTGGAGGCTGGGAAATCCAAGATCAGTGTCTGATGAGAGCCTGTGTTCTGGTCCACAGGTGTCATCTTTCCACTGTGTCTTCACAGGGCAGAGTGGGTAACGGATCTCTGAGTTCTCTTTTACAAGGGCACTAATCCCATTCATGATGCAGAGTCCTCATGACCTAATGACCTCCCAAAAAAACCACCTCCAGAGGAGAACCAAGATGGTGGCATAGGTAAGCACCTGTATTTGCTGCCTCTCACAACCACATCAAAACTACAACTAAAAGACAAAACAGCTATCATCCAGAACCACAGGAAAACTGGCTGAGTGGAAGTTCTACAACTAGGAGGAAGAAAGCACATTGAGACTGGTAGGAAGTGCAGAGGTGCAGAGGTACTGAGGCGCATGCAAAACGAGCTGGCAACTGGGTGCGCTGTTGTTTTTTTCAATCCATAGGGAGATACAAGTTCCCGATTCCTCTGAACTCCAGTTCTGGGAGAGACTCTGGGGACCCAGACTCATACAAGGAGAAACTGGACTGTCTGGCACCGGGTCAGAAGGCGAGGGCAGCTTTCTCTCAGAGGTGCTTTCAGCAATCATTGTTTCTGCACAGGGGCGCAGGACGTGGAGACGTGGAGATGCAGAGATGCGGAGACACAGAGACACAGAGACGGCTGACTGGCAGCCATTGCTGTTTGCCATGCCCTGGTGATTCCCTGAGACCCCGCCCCACCCAATTTACAATCCTATCCAAGCTGTGCGCAGCAGCTTTTGCATATGAATGGCCTGGCCTTTCGCAGCCTAACCTAACAAACTGCAGCTGGGTCAGAGAGCTCAAAAGCTTCCAAAAGAAGGGCCAAAGCTCTTGGCGGCAGTAGCCTGCCTTGTTTCACAGCTGGACCTCATCTGGGCACTTCCAATCCCAAAACAAAGAGGAGGAATCTGCAGATCTCTCTGTAGCTCCTGCTAGGTGGACTCAGGGAGTGGTTGACTTTACACATCCTTGGAGATCCAAGAGCCAGTGTACCCAGGGGTCAGAGTGAGACCATATCAGATTACAACTCTTCACATCCATAATCAACACACTCAAGGGGCAGACTCAGTGAGCACCAAAACCCCACTGAAGCAAGTCCTGCCCCATAAGGGTGTTTCCAGCACAGCAGTTCTTCCATTGTAGACACAGCTGGTCCTCACAGCCAATTGGCCTGGAGGTCAATTCCTACCAGTGATACCAACAACAATCAAGGCTTAACTACAACAAGACTGTGCACATAGCCCACAAAGGGGTGCACCAAGAGTGTCCACCTCAGGTGATTGGGGAGGCTGAGCCACTGGGCCCTATAGGACACCTACCACACAAGGCCACTCTATCAACACAGGGAAGCAGCCAAAATGCGGAGACAAAGAAACAGGTCACAAATGGAAGAAATGGAGGAAAGCAAACGACTGGATATAGAGTTCAAAACCACTGTTATAAGGTTACTCAAGAATCTCCTAGAAACCTCCGAGGAACTTAGTGAGACCTTCAAGGATCTTAGTGAGAATGCCCCCCCCCAAAAAAAAAAAAAAGGGAAAAGGAAAAGGACCAGTCAGAAATTAAGCATACACTGATTGAAATAATATACAGAAATTCAACAGGAGACTAGAGGATTCCAAGAATCAAGTCAATGATTTGAAATACAAGGAAGCAAAAAACACCCAACCAGAAGAGCAAAAAGAAAAAAGAATCCAAAAATATGAAGATAGTACAAGAAGCCTGTGGAACAACTTCAAGCATACCAACATCAGAATTATGGGGGTGCCAGAAGAAAAGAGAGAACAAGATATTGAAAGAAATAATGTCAAAAAACGTCCGCTACCTGGTGAAAGAAATAGACTTACAAGTCCAGAAAGTGCAGAGAACCCCAAATAAGAGGAATCCAAAGAGGACCACACCAAGACACATCATAATTAAAATGCCAAGGGCAAAAGACAAAGGGAGAATCTTAAAAGCAACAAGAGAAAAACAGTTAGTTACCTACAAGTGAATACCCACACGACTGTCAGCTGATTTTTCAACAGAAACTATGCAGGCCAGAAGGGAGTGGCAAGAAATATTCAAAGTGATGAATAGCAAGAACCTACAACCAAGATTACCCAGCAAAGCTATCATTCAAAATTGAAGGTCAGATAATGAGCTTCACAGACAAGAAAAAGTTAAAGGAGTTCATCACCACCAAACCAGTATTATATGA
The DNA here is from genome assembly GCF_951640355.1 of Cnephaeus nilssonii. NCBI lineage: Eukaryota > Metazoa > Chordata > Mammalia > Chiroptera > Vespertilionidae > Cnephaeus > Cnephaeus nilssonii. The sequence goes on from NC_137091.1 coordinate 34,352,308, forward strand.
AATGCTGAAGGGTATTCTTTAAGAAGAGGAAGAAGAAGAAAAAGGTAAAGATAAAAATTATGAACAACAAAGAGACAACAAATACATATCTATCAACAAGTGAATCTAAAAATCAAGTGAATAAAAAATCTAATGAACAGAATAAACTGGTGAATATAACAGAATCAGGGGCATAGAAAGGGAGTGGACTGACAGTTCTCGGGGGGAAGGGAGTGTGGGAATGGACAAAGATCCATGGACGAGGACAGTAGCAGGGGGTAAGGACATGGGGTGGGGTGGGAACCTGCTTGAGGGGAGCTATGAGGGGAAAAAGAGGAACATCTGTAATAATCTGAACAATAAAGATTTATAGAAAAAAAACAAACACCTCCAAACACCTCAGGGTTAGGTTATAAGACATGGATTTTGAGGGGACACAAACATTCAGTCTATAGCAATGATGTAGGTAGGTTGAAAATAAAAGGATGAGAAAAGCTATATCGTGCAAACATTACTCAAAAGAAAACAGGAGTGGATATATTAATATCAGATAAAGCAGACTTCAGAGCAAAGACAATGTCTAGAGACAGAAACGCTCATTACATAATGATAAAAGGATCAATCCACCTAGATGACATAGCAGTCCTGACTGTGTATGCAGTAAACAAGTGAGCTACAAAATATGTAAGGCAAAAACTAATAGAAATGAAAGGAATAATAGATAAATTCACAATTATAGTTGGAGATCTCAACATCTCCCTCTAAAAAATTGATAGAAAAACTAGACAGAAAATCAGTAAGGATATGGGCAACAATGTCATGAACCAATAGAACCTAATCAACATTTATAGAATATTTCACCCAACAGCAAAATACATATTCTTTTCAAGTATCCATGAAAAATATACCAAGATTGACCATGTCCTGGGCCATGAAACAAACTTTAACAAATAGAAAGGAATTTAAATACTAAAGGGAGTGTCTTTGATCACGATGGCATCAAACCAGAAATCAGTAACAGAAGGATAATAGGAAAATCTCCAAACACTTGGAACTAAACAGCAAACTTCTAAATATTTCATGGGTCAAAGAAGGATTCTCAAAAGAAATCAGAATCAACTAAAAAGAAAATGCTAGAACTGGTAGTAAAATTCTACAAAGTAGCCAGTTACAAAATAAGTGCATAAAAAGCATTCACAATATTCAATTAACATATGGTGGGAAAATAATCCAATTCACAGTAACAATAAATAAAATACACTGAGTGGCCAGATTATTATGATCTCTGAACACATAATAATCTGGTCACTCAATGTATATCCTATATAATAAAAGGCTAATATGCAAATTATCCCTCAACCAGGAGTTTGACCAGCAGGCAGGCCGGCCAACTGCCCATGTTCCCTCCCCCTGGCCAGGCTGGCCGGACCCCACCCATGCACGAATTCATGCACCAGGCCTCTAATATATATATAATCTGGCCACTCAGTATATATATATATATATATATATATATATATATATATATACACACATATATATTATACTCAGTATATATATATTATACTCAGTATATATATATTATACTCAGTATATATATATTATACTCAGTATATATATATTATACTCAGTGTAATATATATACACTGAGTATAATATATATATACTGAGTATTATATATATATATATATATATATATATATATATATATATATTGAGTAAAATATACATATATATACTGAGTGGCCAGATTATTATGTGTTCAGAGATCATAATAATCTAGCCACTCAGTATATGTAGGAATATACTCAACAGCAAATGTGCTGGAGTTAGTACGGGGAAAACCACAAAACTTCACTGAGGGTTAAATCTTGTAGATATAGACAAACGTACTCTAAAATTTATTTGGAAAGGTATGAAGGAACTAAATTAGCTAAAACAATTCAAAAAAGAAGAAAATGGGAAAAATCAGTAATCAAGGCTGTGTGGTATTTCCTGTATTCTCGGATGAGTAGATTAGAATAAGTCTATTAATTCGCAGATAAATCTACAAATATAAAACAATTCCAATAAAATCCTTATGGAATTCACCTGGGGAAAATTCACTTGATTCAGCCAAGCACTTTTGTAAAAGAAGGGTAAGAGACTTACCATATCAGATACTAACATGTATCATATAGTTTCAATAATTAAAGTATTTTACTGGGGCGGATTAGACAGGCCACTGAAAGAGAATAGAAAGTTAATAATCAGATCCATGCATATACACGAATTTAGTATGAGTGATGTCTACTGAAAAGGTGCTTCATGCCTTCTGACTGGTTTTCTAGTTGTTTGTGACAGGAGGGCAAATTGAGCCCTGCATTTCCCCCAGGCCAGACACAGATATATCCCTGGCTGCTTTCAGGGAATGGACTATTGGGGGTCCAGGCATAACAGAGAGAACAGATAAGAGCTGTGGTTTGAAACAGGAGCGTAATAGAGCTCTGTTAAAAGTGCCAGATTTGGTGCCCTAGCCAGTGTTGCTCAGTGGTTAAAGTGTTGGCCCGCACACCAAAGAGTTGTGGGTTTGATTTCCAGTTAAGGGCACATACCTAGGCTGCAGGTTCCTTCCCCTCTCCGCTCTCCCGCATGCACATGTGGGAGGCAACCAATTGATGTGTTTCTCTCACATCATAGTTTCTCTCTCTCTCTCTCTCTCTCTCTCTCTCTCTCTCTCTCTCTCTCTCTCTCTCCCCTCTCCCCCCCTTCCACTCTTTCTAAAAAAAAAAAAAAAATGAATGGGAAATCTCAAGTGAGAATTAACAAAAAATAAAAGATTAAAAGTGCCCAGATTTGTGTGGATTTTGAAAAAAGAACCAACAGAATTTGCTAATGGATTAGATGTGTGGGTGAGAAAGAGTGAATTCCAGGATGACTGACCTAACTGGAAGAATAGAGTCCTGAGCTGGGCAAGCCTGGAGAAGGTCCCAGTTTTAGGGTGTTCAGGCCAATGTCTATTAGACAGCCAAGTGTGGATGCTAGTAGGCAGAAAGTATAGAGCTTGCATATGCATTTTCTATAATGAATTACACTATTTTTATATTATTTTATTTGAAAAAGTTGTTGAAACAGCCATTGGTTATATTTCATTGAATTCACAACTTCAGAATCACCCACACTTCTAAGTTAGCAGGTTTGCCCCATTAATAGTTCAGAAGACATTGAGAAATGCCTGCGAGCAATGCAGTCGGTTAAAATGACTTCTCGGAGCCCTGGAGAAGTCCTCTGCAGGAGGAGGGGCCGGCCTTCACACCACTGAGCACAAACCGCCACGAGGCAGGATCCAGCCCCCTATGTTTTCCTTTTCCTTCCTTAAGCAGAGAACCCACAGGTGACAAAGATCTTTCCTCACTCTGCCTAGAAGGACAAAAGCGGCAAGGAAAAGAAGCAAGAGGAAGAAGGCAGACCCTGTGGGGATGGAGCAGGACAGACAGCACAAGTTGCCAATCTGGGGAGAGACTGAGTCAGCAGGTGCCATAAGCTAGGTCTCATCAGGAGGTACCAGCTCAGTGTACCCCAAGAGGCTGGAAGGTGGACCCCAGTCTCCCAGGGCCAAGCTCATGATAGAAGCAGCGAGTTACCCACCTTCCAGGGAGCTTGGAAACGAGGCCACTGGGGTGATGGAGAGACTGAATGTGGGTCTCTCATCCATTGTCCAGGCACCAAGGAAGCCTCCCATATCCTTGTGAGACCCTGGGAAGAAGGATGCTTTATTCCCACTCCCCAGGATGGATGGGATCAAACTTCCTTCCAACCCAGCCATGTGAGAATTCATAATTCAATTTATTTCTATTTAAAGTAAATCAAGGGAAACTTTATTTCTTATACACAGGGGTCTATAGACTAAGATGAATGCCCTTTGTAGAGGGTTCAGAGTCCCTTAGTTAGTTATTTATGGAGCAAAACTGGATGGGTGAGTAGAGAGATGTTCTACTTGGACTATGGTTTCAGAACTCTCTAAAGATAGCTTCCTTCATTATACAAATAATATCTTTACCCCTGCTACGGGAAGTCTCTGGACTGGCTGTTGGCAACACAAACTTAAAGAGGACACAGGCTCTGTCATGAGGGACATCAATCTGGAGGAAGAGGCAGATGCATGACAAATGGTTCTTGAGCTCCTTGTGGCTGAGAAACACAAATCAGTTGGACTTGTCACTATTAATCCCCAAAAGACCCTCCTATTGGTCAGTGGTCAATAACAAGGCACTGCCACCCAGAGGCAGGTGCCTAAATTGGAAGCCAAAGAGTTTCAAGGACATAAACAGACTAGAGGATATTACAGGATAATCCAATCCAATTCAGTGCTAGTTATAGCATCTCATATCGGGAACCCTGCTCTCTAAAGGCCTTTATCACCAATAAATATTGTGAAATTAAAGAGAAATTCCAGGATCCATTACAAAGAGTGAACCTGAATGGCAATAAAGAATTAGGACCTAAAAGTCTTAGTTAGGTTGCAAAAAGCCTATCTAATAAAAGAGTAATATGCAAATTGACTGCACCTCTGCTACACCCATAAGCCACACCCACCAGCCAATCAGGAGCGAGTATGCAAATTAACCCAATAAAGATAGCTGTGACCACGGAGCTGCAGCAAGCAGGAGGCTTGGGTTTCCCCAGCAATGGATGAAGCCAAGTTTCCCTGCCACCCTGGCCGGCCCAGGCCTACACTCAAGGCTACAAAGTTTCAATTATAGAAGATAAATAAATCCCAACAAAAATGGCGGCAGCCACAGAGTGAGCAAGAGGCTTGGCTCCACTCAAGGCTACAAAGTTTCAATTATAAAAGATAAATAAACCCCAGATACCAGGGCCTCCGCTTGGGTCGCTGGGGGGGGCATGGCTGGCCTGAAAACCACCACAGGCCCCTCGCCCAGGCCGCCCCATGCCCCAAGGGAACCCCCACCCTGATCCGAGACACCCTTCAGGGCAAACCAGCTGGCCCCTACCCGTGCACCAGGCCTCTATCCTATCTAATAAAACAGTAATATGCAAATTGACCATCACTCCAACACACAAGATGACTGCCCCCATGTGGTCAAAGATGGCTGCCCCCATGTGGACACAAGATGGCTGCGACAAGATGGCCAGCAGGGGAGGGCAGTTGAGAGGGACCAGGTCTGCAAGGGAGGGCAGTTGTGGGCAATCAAGCCTGCAGGGGAGGGCAGTTAGGGGTGACCAGGCTGGCAGAGGAGGAAAGTTGGGGCAACTGGGCCTGCAGGGAAGGGCAGTTGGGGGGGACCCAGGCCTGCAGGGGAGAGCAGTTGGAGGGACCAGGCCTTCAGGGGAGGGCAGTTAGGGGTGACCAGGCCTTCAGGGTAGGGCAGTTAGGGGTGACAAGGCCTGCAGGGGAGGGCAGTTAGGGGCAATCAGGCTGGCAGGGGAGCAGTTAGGCATCAGTCAGGCTGTCAGGGGAGTGATTAGGGGGTGACCAGGCTGGCAGGCAGAAGCGGTTAGGGACAATCAGAAGGCAAGCAGGCAAGCAGTTGAGAGCCAGCAGTCTTGGATTGTGAAAGGGATGTCCAACTGCCTGTTTAGGCCCGATCCTACATGGATCGGGCCTAAACAGGCAGTTGGACATCCCTTGAGGGGTCCCAGATTGGAGAGGGTTCAGGCTGGGCTGAGGGACACACACCCCCCCGTGCATGAATTTCATGCACCGGGCCTCTAGTATATATATATAAACATAAATAAAAATATTCAATATGGAAAAGTTATGTGCTTTTAAAAACTAAAATCCCTTGGCCCAATACAGCAGACCAGACAGACATTATTTTTGTTATCCTTGCATCATCCAGAGAGTCCCATCTATAATAATAAAAGCATAATATGCTGGAGGAACCAAGATGGCGGCAAAGGTAAACACCTGAACTTGCTGTCTCGCACAACCACATCAAAACTACAACTAAAAGAAAAAATAGATATCATCCAGCACCACAGGAAGGCTAGCTGAGTGGAAGTTCTACAACAAGAAGCAAAGAGAAAAGTGCATCTAGACTGATAGGAGGTGCAGAAGTGCGGAAGAGCGAAGGTATGGAGGCGCGCGCGCGAAAACGTGCTGGAAACTGGGTACGCTGTGGTCTTTTTCAATCAGGAGGAAGATACAAACTCCAGACTGCTCTGAATTCCAGGACGGGGCGAGACTCTGGAGACCCAGACTCATACAGGGAGAAACTGGACTGTCTGGCATCAGGCCGGAACACCAGGGCGGCTTTCTCTCAGAGGTGGTCACAGCGTTCACTGTTCCTGCATGGGGCCGCAGGACAGACACCCAGGGACCTATCCAGGCAGGGCCAACGGGCAACCATTGCTGTTTTCACCGACCTGTGATTCCCTGAGACCATGCCCCACCCAATTTACAACCCCAACCAAGCTGTGCACAGAGGCATTTGCATATGAATGGTCTGGCCTTTTGCAACCTAACCTAACAAACTGCAGCTGGGTCAAAGAACCCCAGGGCTTCCAAAAGAAGACCCAAGGCCCACAGAAGCTTGCATTGCTTCACAGCTGCGCCTCATCTGGGCACCTCCAAACCCCAAACTAAGAGGAGGAATCTGCAGATCTCTCTGTAGCTCCTGCTCAGTGGCCTCAGGCAGTGGTTGACTTTGCATCTCCTTGGAGATCCAAGAGCCAGTGTACCCAGTGGTCAGAGTGAGACCATCCAGATTACAACTCTTCACATCCATAAGCAACACACTCAAGGGGCAGACTCAGTGAGCACCAAAGCCCCACTGAAGCAAATCTTGTCTCATAAGGGTATTTCCAGCACAGAAGTTCTCCCATCGTAGATACAGCTGATCCTCACAGCCAATTGGCCTGGAGGTCAATTCCTCCCAGTGATACCAACAATCAAGGCTTAACTACAACAAGACTGCACACAGCCCACAAAGGGGTGCACCAAGAGTGTCCACCTCAGGTTACTGGGGAGGCTGAGCCACTGGGCCCTATAGGACACCTAGCACACAAAGCCACTCTATCAACTCAGGGAAGCAGCCAAAATGCAGAGACAAAGAAACATGTCACAAATGAAAGAAATGGAGGAAAGCAAACGACTGGATATAGAGTTCAAAACCACGGTTATAAGGTTTTTCAAGAATTTTCTAGAAAAGGCTGATAAATTTAACGAGACCCTCAAGGATATGAAAAAGGACCAACTAGAAATTAAGCATACACTGACTGAAATAAAGAATAATATACAGATCCAACAGCAGACTAGAGGATCACAAGAATCAAGTCAAAGATTTGAAATATGAAGAAGCAAAAAACACCCAACCGGAAAAGAAAAAAGAATCCAAAAATATGAAGATAGTGTAAGAAGCCTCTGGGACAACCTCAAGCATACCAACATCTGAATTATGGGGGTGCCAGAAGAAGAGAGAGCAAGATACTGAAAACCTATTTGAAGAAATAATGACCAAAAACTTCTCCTACCCAGTGAAAGAGATAGATTTACAAGTCCAGGAAGCACAGAGAACTCCAAACAAAAGGAATCCAAAGAGGACCACACCAAGACACATCATAATTAAAATGCCAAGGCAAACGACAAAGAGAGAATCTTAAAAGCAGCAAGAGAAAAACAGTTAGTTACCTACAAGAGAGTACCCATATTACTGTCAGCTGATTTCTCAACAGAAACTATGCAGGCCAGAAGGGAGTGGCAAGAAATATTCAAAGTGATGAATAGCAAGAACCTACAACCAAGATTACTCTACCCAGCAAAGCTATCATTTAGAATTGAAGGTCAGATAAAGAGCTTCACAGATAAGAAAAAGCTAAAGGAGTTCATCACCACCAAATCAGTATTATATGAAATGCTGAATGGTATTCTTTTTTAAGAAGAAAAAGGTAAAGATAAAAATTATGAACAACAAAGTGACAACAAATACATATCTATCAACAAGTGAATCTAAAAATCGAGTGAATAAAAAATCTGATGAACAGAATAAACTGGTGAATATAATAGAATCAGGGGCATAGAAAGGGAGTGGACTGACGATTCTCGGGGGGAAAGGGGTGTTCGGGGTGCAGGAAGAGACTGGACAAAAATCGTACACCTATGGATGAGGACAGTGGGGGGCTGTAAGGGCAGAGTGTGGGGTGGGAACCGGGTGGAGAGGAGCTATGGGGGGGGGGAAGAGAACAATTGTAATAATCTGAACAATAAAGATTAATTTAAAAATAATTAAATAAATAAAAATTTTAAAAAATCAGACTCACGTTAGATTGCTCATCTATAATATTAGGTGCTTGAGGACAGCAGATCTTCAAATTGCTGAGAGAAATTTATATCTAGAATCCTGGACTCAGGCAAATCATCGATCAAGTTTGGGGACAGAATAAAAGCACTTTTCAGCATTGCAAACACTCTGGAAGTTTCCCTCTGTGTACCGCTTCTGAAGTCATCTGAGGAGTTAGTCCTGTATAAGGATTCAGCTGATAAAGAAAAGGTTGGGAGGGCAAGGATGTCAGCTGCACAGCAGCCAGGGAAGCCGGGCCGCTCTGCCTGGAGCCGGAAGACAGCGGGCTTCCGAAGGGAAGTCTCTAGGAGAAGATGGGAAGGGTTCCATAGGAGAATGTGACTGGGCTTTATAATAACTGAGAATATGAAAAATGCACAGAATGCAAGGCCAAGAGAAAGGAAAGAAACTAGAAACTACAGGCAATACTAGTCGCTGGACCATGAAGTCATAACGAAATATTGTGAAATTGGGGCAGAGTTGAGCAGAAGTCAGTGGACTTGAAAAAAAGAATGGATTAAATTATAAGTAATGGAGAAAACAACCTGGAAGGTATTAGTAACATAATGAATAAAATATGCTGCTTCTTTCATCAAGAATAAAGAAAGGTAACCAGCAAAGGGGCCAATGGGTGGGGGAGGGGAATACACAAGAAGGGTATGATCTAAATATAATGTAGCAGAAAACATGACGTGACTGTGAGCAGTTACTCCAGTAGAAGAGCAAATTCTTTTGAACATTCTTCTGTGAATAGCATGGGAGTGGGGTCACTAGAATCATTGGGAAGGAATGAAATCATAGTCTCTTCTCAGCTTAAAAGCAAACAATATTTACTCTATAATGTACATGTACTTACTGCCTAGAACTTCCTTTCCCCAGATATCCAGGGAGCTTAATCCCTTACCTCCTTCAGGAATTTACTCAAATATCACCTTTGTAGAGAGAACTTTCCTGACCACTCTATCTAAATTACAAAACACACAGGTGTGTGTGCACACATGTACACACACACACACACACTCCTTATATACCCTTCCTTATAACCTCCCTAGCTTAATTTTTCTCCTAAGCATAACTACCATACTAAATATCTTATTTATTTTCTGTGTCCCTAACACTGGGAACAGGGTTCCATGAGGGCAGGGATTTTTCTTTACTATTTTATTTCCTGCTGTTTCCCAGCACCAAGGACAGGGACTACTTCATGGTACACCAGCAATAAATATTTGTTGTATTAATACATGTTGAATCGAGTCATAGGCAAGTCACAGGGCCACAACTGTATTTATGTGATAGATATTAAGTGTCATTATGCATGGCGATGCAAAAACAGAGGTGCATCTCACAGAAGTTGGAGAGGAAAAGCAAAAAAATAAGAGGGAGAAAAAAGGCTAAGAGTACTAATATCCTCATTTTACCACATGGAGAATCAAGACACTGTCCACAGTTGATGAATAAGAAATATAGATTCAGGAAGGTTATCTAAAGTTACATAGTTAGCAGTTAAAATAACTAAAAATAGTGATGTAACTATATTGATATGAGTGAGCCAGAGGAGGTAACAGACATATACATTAAATTAAATTTCATTTAACATAGCAAAAATCCATAAGATAAATCTAAAGTTGAGACATTCAGAAATGTAAGCATAAACACAATATTTAGAGTATGGTGATAACCTCAGAAGACCTTATACCAGAAATGGTTAAACATGATTGCTGTGAAATTGTGGTTTCAATAATGAGAGACATTGTATCAGACTACTACTTCTGTAGGTAATAATTATAAACCCTGGACAAAATATTCTTAAAACGATTTAAGCCCGACCAGTGTGGCTCAGTGGTCGAGCACCAGGAGGTCATGGTTCCATTCTAGTCTGGAATACATGCCCAGATTTCGGGCTCAATCACCAGTTTGGGACATGCAGGAGGCAGCCAATCAATGATTCTCTCTCCTCATTGATGTTTCTATCTCTCTCTCCTCTCCCTTTCTCTGAAATCAATACAAATATATATATATTTAAAACTATTTAAAAGCACTAGAAAGTGACCTGAAGCAGGCATAAAGCTGAGGGGATTCAATCCTTGAAAGAAGGGAATGACACTATGTGAGGTCTATGTTTTTCCTTATTTTCCCCAAAGGCACTCCCTAGACTGCGCTGGCTGGAGCAGCTAGAACTAAAACAGAAATCCTGAGTTGGCTTGAAGTGTTAGAGTTTGAAGCAGAGAGAAGCTGAAAATTGGGGGGAGAAAAGCCAGTTAAAAAAATTAGTCACAAACTGAGAATCACCAAATTTGCATGTAAACTCCCCTCAAATCTTTAGCAGATACTGAACTGTGAATGTGCTGGGAAGCTCTAAGAAGCCTACTGAAGAGAAACAGTTGCAAGACCAGAAAAAGTGAGCAGAGATTTCAGCTTTCTTCTAAACGGCAAGGGAGAGACAGTTTAGATTTGGACTCTTCTCAAGTCAGAGGGTCTTGGTAAACACTCAGACTTTTCATTAAACCACAAAAGGCCTGTACTTTAGAAGACTGTGTCCCAGAATGAAGCATTTGCCCTAAGACCAAGGAGAAAACTGAAACACATTCACCCTAACAAAGTGTCATCTTAAGAAAATGAAACAACCTTAAGTTCAAGGTAATTGGCCACTACTTAGATACTAAAATACACACACACACACACACACACACACACACACACACACACAAACATACTCTTTGGAGAAGTAAAACAGAATCAAGGGTTTCTACACTATGTCTTGCAAAATGTTCAGCATACAATAAAAAATTTTTAGACAGAGAAACTGTAGAATGTGACTAACAGTCATAAAGAAAAAAACCCATTCAATAAAAATAGCTTTCAAGATGATCCAGATGTTGAAGTTAGTAAACAAGGACTTTAAAACAGTTGTTATAAAATATTCAAAGAGTTAAAAGAAGTTTTAGCAGAAAATGAATACTGCACAAATTTTAGAATTGAAAAGTACAATATCTGAAATGAAAAGTGTACAAAATAAGCTTAATAATATATTAGATATGGCAGAAGAGAGGGTAAACATACTTTAAGATGGATCAATAGAAATTATCCAACATAAATAACAGATCTAAAGTTGGGGGTGGGGGTGCAGAGGAACCAAAGTCTCAGTGAACTCTGAGATAATATCAAATGGTCTAACGATATGTGCAATTAAAGTCTCAGAAGGAGAGTGTGAGGAGCAGAAAATATTTGAAAAATATATAAAAGCCCTAGCCAGTTTGGCTCAGTGGATAGAGTGTCGGCATGCAGACCAAAGTGTCCCAGGTTCAATTCGGGTCAAGGGCACATATTTTGGTTGCAGGCTCCTCCCAGCCCATGGCCCTGGTGAGGGCACGTGCAGGAGACAACCAATCAATGTGTTTTTCTCACAGCGATGTTTCTCTCTGTCTTTCCCTCTATCTTCCACTCTCTCTAAAAATCAATGGAAAACTATCCTCGGGTGAGGATTAAAAAATAATAATAAAAAAAGGAAGAAAAGAAAAAATATATAAGAAAAATCACTGATATCTCATAAGCAATAATGGAGGCCAGTTGACAATGGAAGACATCACTAAAGTTTTGAGAGAAAAAAATGCTGTCAACACTGAATTCTATATTCAGTGAAAATATCCCCCAAAATGAAATAAAATTAAGATATTTTCAGATAAAAAACCTAAAAGAGCCCTAACCAGTTTGGCTCAGTGGATAGAGCATCAGCCTACAGACTGAAGGGTCCTAAGTTCAATTCCGGTCAAAGGCATGTACCTTGGTTGTGGGCACATCCCCAGTAGCGGGCGTGCAGGAGGTAGCTGATTGGTGTTTCTAACTCTCTATCCCTCTCCCTTCCTCTCTGTAAAAAAAAAAAAAAAAAAAAAAAATCAATAAAATATATATTTTTTTTAAAGAAAGAAAACTAAAAGACTTTTCATTAGACTTATAATACAAAAAAAAAATGCTAAAGGACATTCTTTAGGCTAAAGGAAAATAAAACCAGATGAAAACTTGAACCTAAAGCTAGAAATAAAAATACTAGAAATAGTAAATAACTTTGTAACAATACAAGATACTTTTCTGCTCATATTTACTTTAAAAACTAACTATTTAAAGAAAAATAATAGCACTTCAAGGTAAGGCTTTACAAGTATAGAGAAATAAAAGATTCAATAATAGTGTGAACAATAATAGTATGAAGGATGAGGTAAGAAAATGGATGAATGAAATGATTCTATTTCAAAGTTATTTCATTTGTGAAGCATGTAGTATGAACTGTGATGTTGGAAATATAAGGTCTGAAGTGAGAAGTGCTAAATGTGGAGACTTTACAGCATAATTTTAAATTGACTTTGATAAGTAGGGAATACATATTGCTAGCCTCAGAACAAACATGAATATAATCAAAATAGAAGTAGCTAAAAAGCCAATAGTGGAAATAAAATGAAATCCAAAACACATTAAAATATTTCAAAAGAAGGCAGGATAAAAAAAATGAAGGTCAAAAGAAGAAAAATAAACCTATAACAGGACAGTAGACAAACTCAACCATACCAATAATTGCATTAAATGTAAATGAAGGCTAGGGGTGAAGTCAAGATAGCAGAGTAGGTAAACTATGCTCACTTCCTCCCATGATCATATCAAAATTACAACTAAATTATAGGACAACCACTACTGAGAACCACCTGAAGTTTAGCTGAACAAAACTCCTATAAATACAGATGTAAAGAAGAAGCCACATTGAGATTGGTAGGCAGGGCAGAGTTGCAGAACAGGCAGGAAGGTCCCACACCCATAGTGTGGCAGTTAAGAATCAGTATGGATATCTCCACTGATTCTTAAAAAGAAGAGAAAGAAGAATAAAGCAAAAGAAAGAAAAGCAAAAAATAAATAAAGAAAAAAGAAAGAGGTAAATAAGAGAAATGAAAGAAACAAGAGAAAAAATAATAATACTAAAGCAATAAATAAATAAAAAGTAATTTTTGTAAAAAACAACCCAAAAAACCCAACCAAGCAAACTTCGTCTCAATAGATTTTAGTGCCTGTTAGGATTTCTCTTTGGATTTTTTGGATCTCTTAAGGGCAGGAAGAAAGAGACAGTCATTTAACTACAAAGGAGCTCCTATAGATTGTCAGCTGATTTCTCAACAGAAATTTTACAGGCCAGATAGAAATGGCATGAAGTATTAAAAGTAATGAAAAGCAAGGATCTGAAACAAAGACTACTCTATCCAGCAATGCTATCATTAAAAATTGAAGGTGAAATAAAGAGCTTCCCAGACCAAAAAAAAAAAAAAAAAGGCTAAAGGAGTTTATTAGCTCCAAAACAGCATTGCAAGAAACGCTAAAGGGACTATTGTAAGAAGGAGAAAAAATAGAGAGAGAAACATAAGCATAAAGAATAAAAATGCCAATAAATAAGTACCTCTCAATAATAACCTCAAATGGAAATGGATTAAATGCTCCAATCAAAAGACATAGGGTAGCTGAATGCATAAGAAGTCTTGGTACATTTACACAATTGAATACTATGCAGTTGTATAAAAGAAGGATTTCTTCCCCTTTGAAGCAGCATGGATGAACTTGGAGATTATTATGCTAAGCGAAATAAGTCAGTCAGGGAAAGATAAATATCACATAATCTCAAAGAGACAACCAAAATGGGGAGACAAAGAAATCTAATGTGGAATGTAATGAACAAAATAAACTGATGAACAAAATAGGTCCAGAGACATGGAAGCATGGAACAGACTGACAGATCTCAGAGGAAAGGGGGGAGGAGGAAATGGGAAGAGATTAACCAAAGAATATAGATATAGATATAGATATAGATATAGATATAGATATAGATATAGATATAGATACAGATACAGATACAGATACAGATATAGATATAGATATAGATATAGATATAGATATAGATATAGATACAGATACAGATACAGATATAGATATAGATATAGATATAGATATAGATATAGATATAGATGATATAGATATAGATACAGATATAGATATAGATGTCCCATGGACTCAGACAATAGTGAGGTGAAGGCCAGGGTGGGACAGCAGCTGGGTGGAGGGGGGCAAAGGGGAAAAATTGAGGACATCTCTAACATCATCAATGATTAAAAAAATTTTTCATCGACATTTCTCCAAAAAAAGACATATAGACATATGAAAAGATGCTCAACATCATTAATCATAATGGAAATGCAAATCAAAACCACAGTGACCTCACACCTCTCAGAATGGCTATTATGTGGAAAAATGGGAACCCTCAGGAACTGTGAGACTGTAAGTTGGTGCAGTTGTTATGATAAATAGTATGGAGTTTCCTCAAAACATTAAAAATGGAACTATATTATGACCCAGCGATTCCACTTCTGGGTATTTATCCAAGGAATTCTAAAACACTAATTCAAAAAGACATATGCTCCCCTATGTTCATCACAGCATTATTTATAACTAGAGGCCCAGTGCATGATTGAATCATGCATGTGTAGGGTCCCCTACACGCTTTCGCTTTTTGCGGTGGAGCTGGGTGCCTGTCCACTGGTGCCGGAGCAGACAGGCACCCAGCTCCCCCACTTTTGATGGTTCGCGGCCACTGAGGGGGGCTACCCTGCTGTTGAGAGGCGCAGGGGGCGGGACTCCCACCCCCTGCACCTCTCAACGGCCACTGAGGGGGGCTGCCGCGGACACCTGGCTACCCTGCCGTTGAGAGGCGCAGCTGGGTGTCCACAGCAGGCCCCCTCAGCGGCCGCGGATCTGGCCATTGAGAGGCACAGGGGGCGGGAGTCCCGCCCCCTGAGCCTCTCAACAGCAGGGTAGCCCCCCTCAGTGGCAGCGGATCCGTGCCTCTCAATGGCTGGATAGGCCACCCCAAGTCCCGCCCCCCAGCCTCCCGCGGCCCAATCGTGGGCGTAGCGGAGTGATGGTAATTTACATGTTACTCTATTATTAGATAGGATAATCAAATAACCAAGACATGGAAACAACCCATGTGTCCATCAATAGATGAATGGATAAAGAAGATGTGGTGCTTATGTATAATGTAATATTACTGAGCCATAAAAAAGAATGAAATCTTGCCATCTGCAATAGAATGGATGAACCCAGAGGGTATTATGCTAAGTGAAATGAGTCAGACAAAAAAAGACAAATACTATATGATTTTACTTATATGTAGAATCTATAAAACAAACAAAGGAGCAGAACAGAAACAGATTCATAGATACAGAGAACATTTTTAAAAATATTTTAGAGAGGAAAGGAGAGGGAGAGAGGGATGGAAACATCAATGATGAGAGAGAATCATTGATTGACTGCCTCCTGCACAACCCCCACTGGGGATCAAGCCCGCAACCCAGGCATGTGCCCTTGACCAGAATCGAACCCAGGACCCTCAGTCCACAGGCTGAAGCTCTATCCACTGATCAAAACCAGTTAGGGCACAGAGAACATTTTGACAGTTGCCAAATGAGAGGGTGATTCGGGAAGAGGGGGTTAGAAAGGTAAAAGGAATTAAGAAGTACAAATTGTTAGTTGTACAAATAGTTACAAGGATGTAAAGTACAGCTTAGGGAATATAGTTAATAATATTATACCCAGACTGTGTAGCTCTGGGGTTGAGCATTGACCCATGACACAGGAGGTCACGGTTCCATTCCTGATCAGGGCACATGCCTGAGTTGCAGGCTGGATCCCCCGTAGGGGGCATGCAGGAGGCAGCTGATCAATGATTCTCTCTCATCATTGATGTTTCTATCTCTCTCTCCCTCTTTCTTCCTCTCTCTGAAATCAATAAACATATTAAATTTAAAATAATAATAATCCTATATATAAAAGGCCAGAGGCCTCACGACCAAAACGACCAGAGACCAGTCCACCAAGGCCCCTCCCCCAGCAAGCAGGTAGGAGCAATCAGGCAGGCAGACAGAGTGGTTAGGGGTGATCAGGTAGGCAGACCAGCAGTTAGGGGTGATCAGGTAGGCAGGCAAGTGGTTAGGGGCGATTGGGTAGGCAGGTCAGCAGTTAAGGGGGATCAGGTAGGCAGACAGCCCCTCGCAGTGCTGGCCCCACTCCCCAGCAAAGGAAGAGAGAGGCCCAGGCCAGCCAAGCCATCACACCCCAGCCTGTCACCTGCAGAGGAGGCCACTGGTGGCAGGAGAGGGGGGACAGTGCTGCATAGATGGCAAGCAGTGGCAGCAGCAGGGGTGGGCCAGCTGCCTGCAGCCAGGGGAAGGAAAGCCCTGATAGGCCCTGATCTCAGGCCAGGCCTAGGAACCTTACCCGAGGGGTCCTGGATTGTGAGAGGGTGCAGGCTGGGCTGAGGGACCCTCCCCCCTCCCCTGCAAGTGCATGAATTTTTGTGCACTGGGCCTCTAGTATTATAATAATTATGTATGGTACAAGATGGGTACTAGACTAAACAGGGTGATCACACTTCACAAGACATATAAATATCTAATCACTACATTGTACACCTGAAACTAATATAATATTGTATGTCAACTATAATCGAAAACTAAATTTAAAAAATGTAAATAGAGTATACATTTCAATTAAATGGCAAAGAGTTTCAAACTGCACATACAAGCAATACTCAACTATATCTCAACTATATGCTACCAATGAAAGATTCACTTTAAATATAAAATAAAATGTGGTTGAAAGTAAAAGTGTAGGAAAATATATACCATGCAAACAGTAAGCATAAGAAGGCTACTATGGCTATTTTAATATTGGAAAAGTAGACTTCAAAACAGTATTACTGGAGATAAAATACAATATTTCATAGTGATAAAGGAGCAACTCATCAGAAAAATATAATTACCCAAAATATGTATGCACCTAATTATAGAGCTTCAAAATTCATGAAGCCAAAAAATGACAGAAGTAAAAGGAGAAATTGACTACACAAAAATTCATTTGAAATGGATCACAGACTTCAACTTATAATATAAACAACAAAACTTATATAGAGAAAATCTTTGTAACCTTGAAGTAGACTGTTATATTGTGATTTATAATAAGAAATACATATTTGGTCTGTGTCCCCACATCTGACACAGAGTTCCTAAAGCCCCTGGAAGTTCCTGTAATGAAAGTAATAAAGGGTCTCTTGTTATGCTAATGAGGTTACTTTTGTAAATCTAAGGATGGGGACTGGTTGCCAGAAGGAGCAACCTTGTGATTACCGTGTTGGAACTTTCAGTCCTTACCCCTGATCTGATCTGGAGAGGGTAGAGGGACTAGAGGTTGAATCAATCCTCAATGGCCGATGATTTAATCAATTAATCAATCATGCCTAAGCAATGAAGCCCATAAAAACCCAAAAGGATAGGGTTCAGAGAGCTTCCCGGATGGGAACCAGAGCACTCCCATGTGCCCGTGCCAGGCCCAGGCTCCGTGAGGACAGAAGCTCCTTTGTTC
Organism: Cnephaeus nilssonii; assembly: GCF_951640355.1. NCBI lineage: Eukaryota > Metazoa > Chordata > Mammalia > Chiroptera > Vespertilionidae > Cnephaeus > Cnephaeus nilssonii. The sequence goes on from NC_137091.1 coordinate 34,370,016, forward strand.
AGGGCCTTGCCCTCTGAATCTCTCCATCTGGCTGTTGATTCATATCCTTCCATATAATTTGTAATCAACCAGTAATCTAATGAGCAAATGGGTTTCCTGAGTTCTGTGAGCCACTCTAACAAATTAATTAAACCCAATGAGGAGGTCATGGTAACATCTGATTTATAGCCGAGGTCATGGTAACATCTGATTTATAGCCAGTCTGAAGTATAGGTAACAATCTCGACTTTCAACTAGCATCTGAATTCCACTCTAGCAAATTAATAGAACCCAAGGAGCAGGTCCTGGGAATCTCTGATCTGTAGCCCAGGTAACAACCTGGGCTTGCAATTGGCATCTGAAGGGGAGGGCAGTCTTGAGGAACAAGATTTCACCTATGGAATATGATGCTATTTTGGGGTAGACAGTGTCAGAATTGAGTTAAATTATAGAACACGCAGCTGGTGTTGGAGCATTGCTTGTTGGTGTGGAAACAACCCCCTACATTGGTTTTGGGGTACAGAACAAATACAGGCAAAGATTTATTAGCACAAAAAAAAACCACTAACTGCAAAAGAAAATAATCAATAACATGCACTTCATTAAAATTCAAAAATCTCTGCTTGCTAACCAGAAGACTGAATCCTTTCCTCCTAAGATTGAGAACAAGACAAGGATGTCTGCTCTTACCACTTCTATTCAACATTGTACTGGAGGCCAGGAAAATTAGACAAGAAAAGTAAGTAAAAGGTATCCAGAATGAAAGGCAGAAATAAAACTATATTTATTGTCAAACAACATAATCTTGTATATGGAAAATCCTATGGAATCCACATTTTTTTAAAAAGGACCACACTAATCAGTCAGTATAGCAAGTCAGCAGGATAGAAGCTCAACATACAAAAATCAGTTGTACTCTTATATGCTAACAATAAGCATCTGAAATAAAATTAAGAAAGCAGTGCCCTGGCTGGTGTGGCTCAGTTGACTGAGCATAGTCCCATGCACTGAAAGGTCGCTGGTTTGATTCCCTGTGAGGGTACATGCCCACATTGTGGGTTCTATCAATCCTTAGTCAGGGTTCACATAGGAGACATCTATGTTTCTTTCTCACATCAATGTTTCTCTCTCTCGCTCTCAAATCAATAAAAACATATTTTTTTTAAAATTAAGAAAGCAGTTCCATTCACAATAGTATCAAAAAGAAGAGAATATTTGGGAATAAATTAAACAAAAGAAGTGTAAAGCTTACACTCAAACTATAAAACATTGTTCGAAAAAATTAAAGAAGATCTAGACAAATGGAAAGACATTATAGCTTCATGAATTGGAAAACTCAATATTGTTAAGATGGCAATTTTGAACCAATTGATCTAAGACTCAATGCAATTCTTGTCAAAATTCCACTTGGCTTTGGGGGGCGAGAGGCCAAAATTGACAAGTTGATCTAAAATTCATGTGGAAATGCAAAGGACACATTATAGCTAAAACAATCTGGAAAAAGAAAAAGTTGGAGGACTTACACATCCCAATTTCATAACTTACTACAAAGCTATCATAATCAAGACAGTGTACTAATGGGATAAAGATACACATTAGCCCTGGCCAGTGTAGCTTGGGGTTGGTTGGAGCGTCGTCCTGTGCACCAAATGTAGGTTTGATTTCCAGTCAGGGCACATATCTAGTTTCAGGTTCAAGCCCTGGTCAGGGCACATGCAGGAGGCAACTGATCGATGTTTCTCTCTCTCTCTCTCTCTCTCTCTCTCTCTCTCTCTCTCTCTCTCTCTCTCTCCCTCTCCCTCTCCCTCTCCCTCTCCCTCTCCCTCTCTCTCCCTTCCTCCCTCCCTTTCTCTCTCCCTTCCCTTTACTAAGAAAAAAAAAAGTTAAAGAAAAGATAGACATTTAGATCAATGGAAGACAATCAAGAATCCAGGAATAAACCTGTACATTCACAACCAACTGATTTTTGAGGAGGGTACCAAGACAATTCAATGAGGGAGAGAACAATCTTTCAACAAATGGTGCTGGGGCAACTGGATACACACATGCACTAGGATGTATTTGGACACTTTCCTCATACCATACACAACATTTAACTCACAATGGATCAAAACCTAAATGTGAAAACAAAAACTATAAAACTCTTAGAGAAATCATAGGTGTACATTTAGTGACCTTGGTCAGGCAATGATTTCTTAGGTATGATATATATTAAAAGCGCAAGAGATAAAAGGAAAAAATGACAAATTGGACTTCATTACTCCCTCTAGTGGATCTAAAATATAACCATACTTATAACTATTTCATCTCTTTCAAAATACTAAAAGAAATTTCTATAGCAATCGCTCCTATCAGTAGCCATTTTAACAGTCACTATGATGAATTATTTTTTGACAAAAGGCGGCACGAGGGCATTTTGGGGGGGGGGGGTGATAGAAATGACCTGTATTTGAGTGTGGTGGTAGTTACACAACTGTACCAATTAATCAAAACCAATTTATGTGAAGACTTATACTTGTGTTTTTCACCGTATGTAAATTTTACCTCAATAAATTTTACTTTATAAAGCGATCACTCTGAGGAGTGACATGTGGGAGGGGAAAACGAGCCCAATGGTGTGCTTTTCATTATAAGCCCTTAGGTACTCCTTAAAATTTATAAAAGTCTGTGTATAAATTACTTTAAGTTCTTGAAGCTTTGAAAAATAAAACACACTCAGATTTGAAGCTTCTTATTATCATTGCTTCATGGAAGACAGAGATGAGAAGAAACCTCCTGTTTGGGGCTACCATGTACACCCAGTCAGAGCACAGGCTGGGAGACCTCCAAGAGGTCTGGGGGCAGGGTCTCCAGTCAGAAGACTCTTGAAAGCCGCAGGAGAAAGTTGTAATCGTTTATTCCCTGTTGTGAGCTACACATAATCTCTCAAAAAATGAAAGTCAGAATCTCAAAAGCTTCCACTTTTTTAAATGTTAAAACTTATTTGCATATCAGAATTGCTTCAGGAAAGTAAGCAGAATTAGAAAACTTAGAAATTACATTTCGAAGGGAGAGAAAGAAGTAGGACAAATGTGTGAACATATAGAACACTCCCCTCTGTCACCAAAAAGCTGGCTTCAAGTTTAAATCAACCACCCCAGCAACACTCATAAATAAAGAGCGAGACTTCAAGTATCATGGCTGCTGAATTTTGATAATACTGTTATCACAAATGTATTTACTAACTCAATGACAAATGGATCATATTCATTAAAAAATAGACTTCTGAACTGCATTACTCCCTCTAGTGGAGCTAAAATATAAACATATTTATAACGATTTCATCTTTTTTTTGGAACAATAGTAAAAGAAATTTTGATAGCAATCACTCTGATCAGCTGTTATTTTAATGGTCACTACAGTGACTTAATTTTGCTTTCCTGTATGGTATGCTTTTTTCCTTTCCCTCTAAGAAAAGGTACTTAACATTTGTCTGATTGATTAACCACACATAAATCAGAAAATGATAGACATTTCAAACATTACTTCTAAGGATAAAAATTTGAAAACTACTGAAGGTTGTATTATATGCAATATAAATCAGAAATATTTAAAGAATTTCAGTCACTTTCTAGTAAAGCGGAACTTAAAGGGCCATTTCAATAGCCCATTAGCCCAGAAGTTACTGCAGTGTGTTCAAATTGGGTTAGCAACCATTTTTAATAAGCAATAATTCAAGTTTCATATTTATTTATTTTTATAAAGTAAATTTCAAATATAATCTAATTATTCGTTAGACCCTCACATCTCAAATGCTGTTTAGAAGATTTTTGTGAACATATTGTCTTGCCACGACTGCATTTTGCACTGGGGGCATATACAGTTCGCCTCTGAACAATGTGGGGCTTAGGGGTGCCACTATGCTCACCCTGTAGTTGAAAATCTACTTATAAGTTTCAACTCCACAAAAAATAAACTACTAATAGCCTTACCAATAACATAAACCAGTCAATTAACATATATTTTGTATGTTATATATATTATATACTGTATTCTAACAATAAAATAAGCTAGAGAACAGAAAATATTATTAAGAAAATTATAAACAAGACAAAATACATTTACAGTACAGGATGTATTTATTGAAAAAAAATCTGCATATAAGTAGACCTGCACAGTCAAACCCCTGTTGGTCAAGGGTCAACTCCATATAGCACATAAGTAACCAAACAATATGTCTTAGTTGGCATGACTTGCATTTCTAGACCATTGCGCTTACTGCAACCCAGTCAGTCACAGATGCCACAACTAGGAAACGGGAGCCTTAAAGGGAGCGAAGATGATGACATTCAGTTGAGCTGATCTCTGTAGCCTGATTCAGGCAAAATATTAATAACAAGTCAGCAAGTCCTGTGCTTACATGATTTGGGACAAGTTTTACTATTACAAATAACTGGATGGAGTTTCACATGTCTTTTCAAAATGAAGAGTTTGAAGTGGCAAGACATCTTAGAGGCCTGGGCTCTTACAGAAGTGAATTCGGGTAAAATATTGATGACAAGGTTTCATATGCCTAGGATGTAACATTTAGCAAGAGATGAAGAGATGCATTTCCCACCAAAATCTAACGCCACTGCCATCAACCCCATAGAGGCTCAGCTACCTAAAATGGAAATGAAAATATAATGTATGGAAATATTCTCTTAGAAAAACTCCTTAAGGCTTCACATGTATTAATGTATTAGTTTGCAAACATTAAGATCAAAGCCAAAGCAACAAATACATCCTAAAAAGTTTTTCATCAGATTTTTATTAACGATATACAAGTAGCAGGGCATAAAAAATTAATAAGGCTCAAGCCTTGAAATGTCAGATTCAATGATCTCTCACCATGCTCACCTCCTTTGCTTTTTGTTTCAGACTTGCTAGCTCTGGGTCTTCTTGCCTTGAGCGGCTCCACATGGTTAAAAAAAAAGGAGAAAGAAAGGTTAACAGATGGTTTAAGAGCCCCTCATCTGTGCAGGAAGTTACAAAGTAGCAGAGGAAGGAGAATAGGATCCAAGGTGTCAAACACACAAGGCCGAAATTCATAGATGTGTCATTTCAAGCCCTTAGGCTTACCCAATAAACTGCTAAATATTCGGTTTTAAATAAAATCTACTGTAACTTTGAAAATAAACCCCACCTTACTTCTAACATTGCTAACTTTTAAGTTTAAAAATAAGTCCCTATTCTTTTTTTAATATGTTAAAAGAGAGAGAGAGAGAGAGAGAGAGAGAGAGAGAGAGAGAGAGAGAGAGGAAGAGAGAAACATCAACGATGAGAGAGAATCATTGATTGGCTGCCTCCTGCCTGCCCCCTACTGGGGACTGAACCCACAACCCAGGCATGTGCTCTAACTGGGAATCAAACCTCCTGGTTCATGGATCCACGCTCAAACACTGAGTTACACCGACCAGGCCTTTCTATTCTTTTTTAAGTTTTTGTTGTTGATTTTTAGAGACAGTGGAAGGGCTGGAGGGAGGAAAAGAAACATCGAGAGAGAGAGAGAGAGAGAGAGAGAGAGAGAGAGAGAGAGAGAGAGAGAGAGAGAGAGAGATGAGAGAGACACATGATTGGTGGGGATTGAACCTGCAATTCAGGTATATGCCCTTGACTGGGAATCGAACCTGAGGTCCTTTGGCCAACACTCTAACCACTGAGCACACAAGCCAGAACGTTTTTTGTGTGTGTCTTTCCTAATATTCTTCTCCCCCCGCCCCAGGACTTTTTTTTTAAGTATTTAAGATGCTGTTCACCAAGTCCTTCCTCACTCATTAGGCCCTCTATATAATTCTGTGCCCCCCAATCTTTTTTCCCCCAGGAAGCCCAACTCATCTGATAGAGACAGAAGTGTGCATAGTGCACATTTCCCATTTCCTGGGTCCCAAATGTCCTGCGGTGGAAAACTGTCAGACCCCATGTCTCTTGGACAATGAAATCACCCCTAATGGCTAGCAGACCTTTTTGCACGGCTATCACAGAGAGATGCCAGCTACATCAGCACGGTTCCCTCCTTCTGAGCTGTTTCGCGTGTGCTGTCATACTTAGGGCTAAAGAGCTACATGAAGAAGAAAATGCAAATTAAAAAATATTTTACTTGAAAAGTCAAGAGATAACAAATGCTGGTGCAAATGTGGAGAAAAGGGGCCCCTGAGGACTGCTGGTGAGAGTGGTGAGGCCGCTGTGGAAAACAGTGCGGAGGGCCTGCTTTTCCACCTTGTAATCTGCATCAGACTCTCCCAGTTACGAGATCTGCCGGTGGATAACAGCTGCTTGTCTATCACTCCCTCCTCCTTGCCATCACCAAAGCCTCCTTGCTTTGCTGCACGAAACTGGTAAGAAGCGGAATACATTTTTAAAGAGGAGTGTGGAGGAGAAATAAGGAGCAAGTCATCATCTGAACACGAGGAAGGGAAACTGTTAAAGATTGGGAGCAAAAAGCGAAGGCATAAAACCAGGTCTTGGAGAGTGGGTCTTGAACCACCTGGGGAACGGGAATCCTATTGCTGAGCTGTGCCAAGAGCCCATTGAGGTTTGTGGTCATAAAATTAAAGTAGGGCCACGTTAGTGTGCTCTTGGGCGAGTAGGAGGGACAAAGGAGTGGGGAGGATTCTTAGGAGAGAGTGTGATTATGGACCCCACACGCATAGACAGTTGTATTTCTAGTTACCTAAAAAGGGATTTAAATCAAACGGGAAGAGAGATTGTCTACAGGAAGTGGAATTGTGGGTAGTCTTTGCTATTTATATTTTTCAGTATTTTATTAAGATTTTACAAAGAGTATATATGTCATTTTATAAACAGATAAAAACAATAAACTATTTAAAAAAAAAAAAAAACAGAATAAAAGGGAAAAAAGCAACTAACCCAATTTCCTGCAGAAAAATCGCTGCCCTAAATTTGGATGCTTCCTTGACTATTAATTTGGATATTAATGATAACCTTCTACAACAGGAAAAATACTAATGAATCACTTGGGGAAAACGAAGAAAAGCACAGTACTGCACATACACACCAAAAACAAATCTTCAAAGCTACTGGAAACATAACAGGATGTAAAGAGGACCTGTGTGTCCTCTGAGGAGATTTCAGCTGAAATGGTCGGAGAGGAAGAATTCCCTGCCAGATCTGTGGGAAAATATAGTGAAAGAAGAGGGATGCCTTCGAAAGGCTGGTGATGACTGAGAAACCCGTGCCGGGGCTGCAGTCTGTTTCCTGCCGTGTGCAGCCTGCTCTGCTCTGTGAAGGCTGGGACAGGGGGCCCACAGCCCCTTCAGCCACACAGCAGGCGGAGCGCAGAGCTCTGATCTGGAGGGGATGGGGCGCCCAGCTGTCTGGCCCCTGAAGGCCAGTGAGGTGAGGGAATCCTGCTTGCCCCGGGCAGCTGCTCCAGCTGGTGGCTGGTGCTCTTGAAAGGGCCACAGTGGCTTCATTTAAAAACCAAATCTATCTTCCCGAAGCACCTGTGTTTTGGGGACTTGACATCTACAGGTTGGGTCAAGTATGTCAAAAAAGACAAAATGGGAAAAGAGGGGGGAAATGGCTGATCAGTGTCCACAGATATGCCACATTTTAGTTTATTTTAACTCATCTCAGCTTTAAGTTCTCGGAAGAAGACATGGGGAAGGCACTGGATTGAAGATCCCTAGCCTCCTCCTACTCTAAATTTAAATCACCATGAAATTAATTTAGTTTTACTATTACAGTTTTACTGTGAGTCCTGTGCCAAGGACATTCTTATGTAAAAGTCTTTGTAGATGTAACATTTTGTATGCCTGAATAATACTGATATTGGGAAAATCTATTAATATTTTTTAAAATGACATGTCTGGTATGGATGGCATTTGGCTTTTTCAACGGGAAAAGAACCTAATTCTACAAAGTATTAGAAATTCTACTGAGTGGACTGCAAGGGCATGACAGATACACTCATCCTAATTGGTTGAATTCTTAAGGAATGGCAAACTATACGATAATTTCTAAAAATAAAAAAAGAAAAAAAGAAAGAAAGGAAATGAATCTGGGGAAAAAAGAAAAGACAATTTCTGATATAATTGAAAATTGGAGGGGAGGTCTTAAGACTCTTTTAAGAAAACAACAACAACAAAAACCCAAACACTTGAGTACTGCCTTTACTCAGAAAAAGTTACCTCCTAATGCATCCAGCTAGCACACAGACTATAAACCGAGGTTTCCCCCGGGATTTTGTTATAATCAGGTTCAGTACATTCCAGAATGATTGTTTGTTTCAGATACTTGCCAACTTTATAAGGTTTGTAAAGTGAGGAGAATTCTGCTTTGCCTGACCTCATTTAAGAGCGGGAATACACATTCTTTTAGAGTTTGAAACTCTGAGTATTCACGCTTTAATCTTTCAAACTCCCACCTTCCCAGGGCACCTCAGCTTTCATCAGTGCTTTTCTCATAGTCATGCCTCTTATAGTTTTATAATTTTTTTAAAAGGCAATATTAGAAGAGTTTAAGGCATTGGTATCCGTTTTCCATTAAAGTGTCAAAACTCCAGATGCTGCACTATAGCCTCCACCATGCCCACAGTTTCAATTTTAAACCCATTTCCCCCTTCTGACAGAACTTCACCCCTGGCACTATTACCTTATAACTTTCATTTTTAATTAAAGAAGTTAAATTGGCAACAGAAAACACTTTGCTTTCACATCAGCTTTGTTAATAAAAGTGAAAGTTAAAAGCAGCGTACCTGTGGATAAAATCTAGCTCCAAATTCCAGTTTCTCTTTTATCTCAAAAAGGTATTGTGTTAAAGGTCCATGCTTTTGACAATCTTAAAATAAAAGAAACAAGGAGAGTTGAAAATATTTTAAAACCAACCATTTTGGCTGATTACTAGTTTGGGAACTAGAATAGATATTTCTATTGGGCAAAGTTCCCACAATTCTGAAGATGCTTTGCCAAATGATACTTAGATGATTAATAAAGATAAGCAGCAAAAATTCCAAAGAAAGTGAAATAAATATAATTTGAAGGAATAAACAGAAAACAACAAAATGATAGGCCTGTAAAATATATCAATAATTATATTAAATATTAACAGTTTAAATACACCATTTAAAAATAGATATTGCAGAATGAATAAAAATGATCAATATGCTGTTTACAAGAAACTCACTTCAAATATAAAATACTGATATGTTAGAGGCAGAAAAAGATATACCATGATAACACTAATCAAAAGAGGGCTGGAATGGCTATATTAACATTAGAAAAAGTAGATATTAGACCAAAAAACTACCTGAGATAAAGAGACATTGCATAATGATTAAAGGACCAACCTACTAAGAAAACATAATGATCCCAAATTTGTATGCACCTAACAACAGAGCTTCAAAATACATGAAGCAAAAACTGATCAAATTGAAAGGATACATAGACAAATCTACAATTATAATTGGGAACTTCAACACTCCTCTGTCTGTAATTGACAAATTTGTAAACTGAAAATCAGGAATCATATAGGAGAGCTAATCAACACCATCAACTGGTTGAATCTAAATCTACATTTACAGAGTGCTTCACCTAAAGACAATAGCAGAATACACATTCTTTTCAAGTGTGCAGGGAACATTCACCAAATTAGGCCATATCATGGGTCATAAAATGCATCTTAAATTTAAAATAATTAAATTTCTATAGATTATACTCTCTGACTGCAACTGAATTAAACTTGAAAGCAATACAGGCATACCTCAGAGATACTGTGGGTTCAATTCCAGAACACCACAGCAAAGCAAGTATCACAATAAAGCAAGTCACGTAAGTTTTCTGGTTTCCCAGTGCATATAAAAGTTATATTTACACTCTACTGTCATCTATTAAGTGTGCAATAGCATTATGTCTAGAAACACAATTATTGCTAAAAATGCTAACCATCACCTTTGCTGTTACAATATTAACACGAGATCACAGATCACCATAACAAATATAATAATATTAATAATAAAGTTTGAAATATTGTGAGAATTACCAAACTGTGACAGAAAGACATGAAGTGAGAAAATGCTCATGAAAAAAGAGCACTGATGGTTTTGCTGGATGCAGGGTTGACACACCTTCAATTTGTTAAAAAAATAAAAATAAATTAAAAAAACCACACCACACAATATCTATGAAGTGCAATAAAGCAAGGCACAATAAAACAAGATATCCCTGTAATGAAAAAAATAACAGGAAAATTCCCTTCTCAAATCTTAGAGATTAAACATGCTTCCAAATGGCCCATGGGTCAAAGAGAAAGTCACAACAAAAAAATAGAAAGTATTTTGAACTGGTCAAAAATGAAAACAATTTTTCAAAATTTGTGGGGTACAAAAGCTGTACTTAGAGGGGAAATTATAGCATTACATACTTACACTAAAAAAATAGGCTCTTATATCACTAATCTAATCTATTCTTAAGGAATTAGAAAAAAAGCAAAATAAATGCAAATCAAACAGCAGGAAGAAAACAGTTAAATTAGAACAGAAATTAGCACAATTGGAAAGAAAAGCCAATAGAGAATATCAATAAAATCAAAGATGGTTCCTTGAAGTAATCAATAAAACTGATAAACCTCTAGCAAGACATGCCAAGAAATAAGAGAAGATACAAATTCTAAATATCAGAAATGAAGCAGGGGATATCACTACAGACCCCACAGATATTAAAATAATAATATAGAGCCCTGGCCGGTTTTGCTCAGTGGATAGAGCATTGGCCTGTGGAATGAAGGGTCCCGGGTTTGATTCTGGTCAGGGGCACATGCCTGATGGTGGGCTCGATCCTCAGTGAGGGGGGGGGGGCAGTGTGCAGGAGGCAGACAATGTATGATTCTCTCTCATCACTGATGTTTAAAATCCTATATAATAAAAGGGTAACATGTAAATTGACCTTAACAGCAGAATGATTGGGAATGACCAGTTGCTATGATGTGCACTGACCACCAGGGGGCAGACGCTCAACACAGGAGCTGCCCCCTGGTGGTCAGTGAACTTCCACAGGGGGAGCCCCACTCAGCCAGAATCTGGCTCATAACTGGCCAGCACAGTGGCAGTGGTGGGAGCCTCTCCCACCTTGGCTGCAGTGCTAAAGATGTCCGACTAACGGCTTAGTCCCATTCCCCCTCGGGGAGCAGGCCTAAGCCATTAGTTGGACATCCCCCGAGGGCTTCCAGACTTTAAGAGGGATGTCTGACTGACAGCTTAGGCCTGATCCCCTGGGGAACGGGTGTAAGCCAGTAGGTGGACATCCCCCAAGGGGTCCTGGACTGCGAGAGGGCACAGGCCAGGCTGAGGAACCGCCCCCCCCCCCCCCACGAGTGCACAAATTTTCATGCACCGGGTCTCTAGTATATTATATAATAATAATAATAATATAGAAATACCACATTCAACTCTACATGTTGAAATTCAAAAACATTGATAAAATAGGCCAATTTTGGAAAACCACATATTATCAAAACTCATTCAAGATGAAACAGATATTCTGAATAGTCTTATACTTATTAAAGAAATTTAATGTCTAGGTCCTGGCCAGGTAACTCAGTTGGTTGGAGCATCATCCCTATACACCAGTGATGGGCAACCTTTTGAGCTTGGTGTGTCAAACTTCGCCAAAAAACTGAGCATAACTCGGGTAGTGTGTCACTTTGAGGAAAAAACTAACTCCAAGACTCTAGTCGCAAATGTTTCATCCTCAGGAGCAGAAAATGTTTCATCCTCGGCATGCGGCCGCGTGTCATCAGAAATGGCTACGCGTGTCAGTGCTGACACGCGTGTCATAGGTTCGCCATCACTGCTATACACTAAGGTTGTGGGTTTAATCCCATCAGGGCACATACAAGAATCAACCAATGAATGCATGGATAAGTAGAATAACAAATCGATGTTTCTCTCTCTCCCTCCCTCTCTCTCTCCCCCTCTCTCTCTCTCCCTTTGTCCAAAAAAGAAGAAAGAGGAAGAAAGAAAGAAAATTAATGTCTAATTTAAAAATCTTCACAGAGAATACATATGTCGGTGGTTTCACTGGCAAATTCTACCAAACATTCAAAAAAGAAATGATACCAATTCTACACAATCTCTTCCAGAATATAGAAGGAGGAAGAAGAAGGGAAGAAGAAATACTTTTCTACTCATTTTATGAGACCAGCATTACTCTAATATCTGACAAAGGCACTATTAAAAAAGGAAGCTACAGGCCAATATCCCTCATGAAAAAATGAAACAAAATCCTTAATAAAAAATAAGCAGCCCGGCCAGCATGGTTCAATGGTTGAGCATCGACCTATAAACCAGGAGGTCACGGTTGGATTCCCGGTCACCTGGGCAAACTTGATCCCCAGTAGGGGGCATGCAGGGGGCAGCTGATCAATGATGCTCTCTCATGATTGATGTTTCTATCTTTCTCTCCCTCTCCCTTCCTCTCTGAAATCAATAAAAGTATATTTTTTAAAATAAGCAAACAAAATATAATATATAATATATAAATACATAAAAAGAATAGTAATACCACAATCAAGGGTGTTTAGCCTAAGCATGCAAAGCTGGTTTCAATATTTGAAAATCAATGTAATCCACCATTTTAACCACCTAAGAAAGAAAAACCACATAATCACTATATATAAATAAAATTGTAAATTTATATAGAAAAAGCATTGGACAAAATTCAACTCTCAGCAAATTAGGCATAGAAGAGAACATTTTAAGCTTGATAAAAGGCATCTACAAAAACAATTTTTTTAAACAACCATCATACTTAACTATGAATGATTAAATGTTTTCCCCTACCATTAGGAAAATGACAAGGATGTCCACTCTCACCACTTCTATTCAAAATTATACAGGAGATTCTAGTCAGGGTCATTATACCAGAAAACAAAATAAAAGGCATTAATATTAGAAAGGAAGAAGTAAAACTATCTCTATTTGTAGATGACATAATTTTATATCTAGAAAGTCCTAAATAATCCACCAGAATACTATTAGAACTAATAAACATGTTCGGCAGGGTTATAAGACACGAGATCAATATACAAATTCAATTGCATTTTTATACTCTAGCAATGAGCAATAAAAAAAATGAAAAAAAAACCAATTATATTTATAATACCATCAGAAAAATACTTAGAAATTGAACATAGTGCAAAACTTAAACTCTGAAAACAACGAAAGATTGTTAAAAGAAATGTGAAAACACCTAAATAAATGGAAAGCCATCCTATGTCCATGGGTTATAAGATGCTTAAGTCTTATATATTAATGTTAATAAGTTTAATATTTAATGTTTTGATATGGCAACACTTCCCAAATTGGTCTACAGATTCAACACAATCCCCATCAAAATTCCAGCTGGATTCTTTGCAAATATTGATAAGTTAAATCTAAAATTCATATGGAAATTCAAGGAACCCAGAAAAGACAAAACCATCTTGTAAAAGAAAACAAAATTGGCTCAGTGACTGAGAGTCGATCCTTGAACCAGGAGGTCGTGGTTTGATTCCCTTTCAGGGCACATGCCAGGATTGTAGGCTCAGTTCCCAGGAGGGGGTGTGCAGGAGGCAGCTGTTTGATAATTCTCTCTCATCATTGATGTTTCTATCTCTCTCTCCCTTTCCCTTTCTCTCTCTAAAATCAATAACAACATTTTTTATAGTAAAAACATAATGCAAGAGTGGAAGAAAATATTTGCAAGTCATTTATCTGATAAGAGACTCTTTTACTCTGGAAACCTCACTAAATTACAGTTAGGTTTTTCCTTTAAAAAAGAGAGACATAGCCCTAGCCGGTTTGGCTCAGTGGATAGAGTGTCGGCCTGCAGACTGAAGGGTCCCAGGTTAGATTCCAGTCAAGGGCACATGCCTGGGGTTGCGGGCTCGATCCCGAGTAGGGGGCATGCAGGAGGTAGCATATCAATGATTTTCTCTCATCATTGATGTTTCTATCTCTCTCTCTCTCCCGCTCTCTTCCTCTCAGAAATCAATAAAAATATATATATTTTAAAGAGAGAGAGATAAACCCCCAAGAAGAAGAACAGAACAGGCAATAACAAACTTTTGGGAGGTGGAAAGCATGTGGGAGAATAACTTAGATACAAGAAATCCAAATCCTAAACTGAGAATTGATCTAATCTACACTAGGCTGCATTCAAACTCCTATCTATACAAATCCCATTCAGTTTCCAAGAGCCTCCTCCTTTTGGACATTATCAATATTCCAGCCCACCCTCCATTCATTCTGAAATCCTACTTCAATAATAATAACAACAACAACAACAACAACAATACCTATGGAGCATTTATGAAGTGCCCCAATGTAATTCTTTATAAAATGAATAGACTTTGCATTTCATGGTTCTCAATTTGTTTCTTATTATTCAGTATTATTTCCCCAATTTCTTAAGAATAAAATTTCTATTTTAACCAGCTCTAAAATTTTTCACAGCACCAGACTCCAAATAGGTACCTAAATTGACTCAGTTCACAGATGAACACCTACTGATCTTTATTAGTGCCAATTCACCAATGTCTAATTACACTTGATCTTAGCCAAAAGGCCGAGAAGCGATGACACCAATGTCTAATTAGTAATAAAAATAAAGGAAGCTTGCCTCTGTTGCCATTTTAGGTCTTGCCACCAAAAAATTTGCCAGTTGTCCCGAAGGACAGCAGGTGGCATCTCAGAGACCCATCTATCCATTTACTGCAGGGTGACCTGCCTAGTTTAGCATTTAGCAATCAGACTTCTACTAGTAAATAGCAATAAACCCCATGCTGAGTAGGCAACAGATGAAAAAAAAAAAAAAAGATGCCTTTTACGGCACTTCATGATAATGGCTTTATTGCCAAAAGCCATATTAGCAGAAGATGGAAGATTCAATTTATAGACTCTCCTGAATGTCTGTCTGTTCAACAACAGCCTGTTCATGCCCAAAAAGAGATTGGTGCCTGTGGAAAACCTATTTGAAGGACAACCCACAATGCTACTTGCTCTGCCAAGTGAACAAATTCACATTCTTTTATTTTTCAAGCCAAAAGGGGGCAAAGCTAGCCAAATGAGTTTGCGCACCCTGCTCTAAACTTCAGAGTCACATTGGAACATTGAGAATTGGAAGCGCCCCACTCACTGTGATGATCTGAAAGTCACTTAAGACAATTCTGAGAAATGCCAGAGAAACCTCCTTCTTTTTGAGACAACAAAAGCAGATGGAAAACTGCTAAAATGGCTCAAGTATGTGGCACTTTTACAACATTTATGTGGCTCTTGAAAAAAATCAGCTTTAATTGACTTTTTGCTTCCTATGCCCTAGTTCTGTCAAAACCTCTTCTGTTTTTTTAGGGACTTAAATCAGAGAGCAAACCATTCTAAATAGACTTTACCTTTAATGACTACGATTCAGAAATTATGTACCTCTCAGAAAAGAGCTCTTTAAAATTTAGTCAGTTATTTTGTAAGTCCTAATGAGAGGGGGGGAAAGTACCAATATACCAGCTTTTTACAATAACTACTTCTTTGTTTTTTGTATGTGTAATTTTGATCACCAAGTGTGCTTCCCTAGTGTTTACCCTTTTTAAAAATATGGCCCTAGCCGGTTTGGCTCAGTGGGTGGAGCGTCGGCCTGCAAACTGAAGGGTCCCAGGTTTGATTCCGGGCAAGGGCACATACCTGGTTTGGGGCTTGATCCCCAGTAAGGGGGCCTGTAGGAGGCAGCCGATCAATGATTCTCTCTCATTATTTCTATCTCTCTCTCCTTTCCTCTCTGAAATTAATAAAGAGATTTTAATGTAATATATCTTTTAGGTCTTTTTTAATTTTACAGGTCCCTCTCCATCCCTTTCTTTTCATTGCAATTTATCTGTCAAAAACCTGGGGCATTTGACCTGTAGAATTCTCACAGCTTGGTTTTGCTGATTGATACTCTTGGTGTAATTCAACACGTTCCTCTGTATTTCTTGCAAATTGCAGCTGGATCTAGAGGCTGGGTGAGACCCAGGTGCAATCCCTTTGGTAATACCATAGTTGGTGTTGAGGTCTTTCATGAGGAGACACAAAGTCTGATGATCTCTCTTTTTGTGATGTGAGCAGCTGTCAATGGGATATCTAAATCCATTAAAATTTTGATATTCTAATTCTGTCATTTCCTTTTTACTTATTAGTTGAAGTATTTTTATAAAAAAGAGCTCTTTTCTTATGGCATAAATTTTAGTTAAAGAGAACAAAAAAGTGGTTACAGTTTGGTTGTTATTGGCCCAGATCACTAGAAAAGGCAGGATAAATGTTTGAATCATTCCCTTTATTTACCCATTTCAAGAAAATAAATTGGATCCCTATCATCCTTTGAAGATGATCAATTGAGTCTGTATTTTAAAAATCATTTTACACTCATAGCTTTAGTTTAAACATGCAGGGTGTCCCCCAAAAATGTATACACACTTTAACAGCTGATTTCATTACATCTTGAAATGTATTTTAATAAGCACTGCCTTTATGATTAATTATTCAAAGTCCGTATACATTTTTAAGAATATATTCTTACTGATTTTTAGAGAGAGAGGAAGAGAGAGGGATAGAGACATAGAAACATCGATGACAGAGAAGCATCATTGATTGGCTATCTCCTGCACTTCCTCCCACCCCCTGGGGATCAAGCTCAAAACTCAGGCATGTGCCCGGACCAGGAATCAAACCTCGATCTCTTAGTTCCTGGGTCAATGCTCAACCACTGAGCCACAGTGGCCAGGCAAAGTGTGTATACATTTTTTTTGGACACCCTATATTTTAATGTTTTGATCCATTATAAATAGTTCCTTTATTGTAGCTCAAATGGTTCTAAATTTGGCCAATAGAAGTCTTCAAATTAGCTCCTGGATAGACACAGAAAACATACTGATAGTTGCCTGAGGGAGGGAGGAATTGGGGGGCTGGGTGAAAAAGGTGAAGGGATTAAGAAATACAAAATAGTCACAGGGATACAAAGTAGAACATAAGGAATATAGTCAATAATCCTATCTAATAAAAGAGTAACATGCAAATTAACCTCCACTACACCCATTAGCCACACCCACCAGCCAATCAGGAGCAAATATGCAAATAAACCCAACCAAGATGGCTACGGCCACAGAGAACAGGAGGGAGGCTTGGGTTTCCCCGGCAATGGAGAAAGCCTAGCTTTCCACCTGCCCTTGCCAGCCTAGGCCTCCACTCAAGGCTACAAAGTTTCAATGATAGAAAATACAAAAATACAAACAGAAATGGCGGCAGCCACGGAGCTGGAAAGAGCAAGAGGCTAGGGTTGCCCCTGGCAATGGAGGAAGCCAAGCTTTCCACACACCCTGGCCGGCCCAGGCCTCTGCTTAAGGCTACAAAGTTTCAATTATAGAAGATACATAAATCCCAACAGAAATGGCTGCCACCACGGAGCAAGCAGAAGGCTTGGCTCTGCTCCAGGCTACAAAGTTTCAATTGTAGAAGATAAATAAACCCCAGATACCAGGGCCTCTGCTTGGGTCGCCAGGGGGCATGGCCAGCCTGCAAACCACCACAGGCCCCTCTCCCAGGCCGCCCCACACCCCAAGGGAACCCCCACCCTGATCTGGGACACCCTTCAGGGCAAACCAGCCAGCCCCCACCCATGCACCAGGCCTCTATCTTATCTAATAAAAGAGTGATATGCAGATTGACCATCACTCCAACACACAAGATGGCTGCCCCCATGTGGTCAAAGATGACTGCCCCTATGTGGACACAAGATGGCCACCACAAGATGGCCAGCAGGGGAGGGCAGTTGGGAGGGACCAGGCCTGCAAGGGAGGGCAGTTGGGGTGATCAAGCCTGCAGGGGAGGGCAGCTAGGGGTGACCAAGCTGACAGAGGAGGGAAGTTGGGGGCAACCAGGCCTGAAGGGAAGGGCAGTTGGGAGGGACCCAGGCCTGCAGGGGAGCAGTTAGGCATCAATCAAGCTGGCAGGGGAGTGGTTAGGGGGTGATCAGGCTGGCAGGCAGAAGCGGTTAGGGGCAATCAGGAAGGCAGGCAGGTGAGCAGTTGGGAGCCAGCAGTCCTGGATTGTGAGAGGGATGTCCGACTGTGGGATCGGGCCTAAACGGGCAGTCAGACATCCCTCGAGGGGTCCCAGATTGGAGAGGGTGCAGGCTGGGCTGAGGGACACACACACACACACACACACACACACACACACACACACACACCCCGTGCACGAATTTCATGCACCGGGCCTCTAGTATCTCATAATTATTCATTTACTTCATCCCACATTATACATACAATGATCTCAGATCAACAATACTAATACTCCTACCACCAACTAATACTAAAAACAGTTTAAAAAACCAACCTTGCATATATTCTCTCCTTTTGCCCCTATTTTTTTATGGTTGTACTAAATTGACAGTGTCAGAGCATATAGCCATTACATGCCATGCACTCTTCCTTTTACCCTCATGTAGCTACGATCTATAAATAATCAGATGTTTAAATGGTCACCAGCAGTCCTTATATTGGTGTCTTTCTAGTCATTTTGGTTGTCTGGAGCTCTTTCTCTAGTAGATTTCTCAAGAAGTGTTCATGGAAACATTTTCTGAGTACTTGTAAATTGATAACAGGAAACTTTATACCTGAAGCTCAGTTTTCCTGGATATAAAATCTTTGGCTCATATTTTCTTTCCTTGAGTATCTTAAACATAATAATCCATTTATCTGACGTTCCCTTATAATTCACTTGCTCTTCTTTCTTGGATAGCCAAAAGGAATTTTCATTTAAGTTCAATTATTTTACCAGAATATTGTAATTACCAAAATATGTCTTGGCATTGGCAATTCTGGAATAATATCCAGTCTGGATCAATATTCTCGGTGACCTCCTTCAATACGTCTTTTCAAATACTTTTTAATTTCAAGAAACTTTTCTAAAATTATAGCTTTCAACATGTGTTCTCTTCCCGTGCTTTAGTCCTCCCCCTGAGGTACTCTTATTACTTATATCTTGAACCATCTTTGCCTACCTTCAATATTTGTCAGTGCCTCTAGAATTTATTTATCTCTTCATTTATTTTTATTTTTTAATATTTTCCTCCTTTTAACTATTTCAAGTCATTTTCTGTCATTTTGTTTGTGCTTGCATTCCTTCTAGTTTAGCCTTAATTTCTAAAATGATTTTTCCTTTTAAAAGGATTCTATCACCTTTTCTGTTTTTCTAATTTTGATTTGTTATTTTTCATGTCTTGTATAATTTTCTGAGTGTGCTTCCTTTTATTTTGAAATAGAGGTTATAGTTTGGATATGTTTTGTGATCATGTCTATGTGTGTTTTCATTGTCTGAAGGTATGTTATTCAGCCATCTAATCTCCCTTTCCATATAATTACTTAGAATGAAATTTGACCTGAATTACTTGCTTATTTTTATGTGGCGTGGGTAGCTTTCCTCTATTTGTTGGTGGAGAAACGGAACCAGATGTTAACCAGCAGAGTTAGACTGGACCTCGGTTCAGCAATCTCAGTAGTTGAGTTCTGGCTAAGAACGAATTCAGAGCCAAGATTCAAATACAAGCAAAGGTTTATTTAGAAAGTCACTGAAGTAGAAGAAGTGAGCTGTGTAAGAAGTGAGCCTGCTGAGCTGTGCGGGCTCAGGAAACAAGTTACAGAGGCAAAGAAGGGCCCCTGAAGCTTAGGAGAAAGAAAGTAAAGTACACTCGAAAAGAAGATTCGAGCAAGTGTGCTGTGGAGAGGACAAGAGCCACGCTGGGTTCTGGTCTTGGGGGCTTTAAAGGTGGGGATTTTAGGGAAGGTCTCGGGGAAGGATTCAGTAGAATATTCATCAGCTTTCCAGGTGTGCCCTTTCAGGGTCCTGGTCTCCACTGATTGGTGAGCAACAGGCAGGGGGTCATTAGTCAGCACAGCTGGTCCTCATGTCAGCCATGGCATCGCCTCACCTGGCCTTGCTAGTCTTCTGGGCCTCGAGCTGAAACACAACTGAGACCTAGATGTTATCTCTAATTTGACCAAGACGCTGTCTCAGTGGTCAACAGACCCATGGCTCTGCTTCCAAGATCATTCGATGTGGGTCAGAACCTTATTGTCCTGAGGGATTAATGTTTACCAGTAAGGGACTGGTCGCACAAGTAATGGTGGGAAAGGGCATGTAATAAGAATAGAGCCGCCCTAACCAGTTTGGCTCAGTGGATAGAGCATCGGCCTTCGGACTGAAAGGTCCCAGGTTCGATTCTGGTCAAGGGGCATGGACCTTGGTTTTGGGCATATCCCCAGTAGGGGGCGTGCAGGAGGCAGCTGATGGATGTTTCTCTCTCATCGATGTTTCTAACTCTCTCTCCCCCTCCTTCCTCTCTGTAAAAAATTAATAAAATATTTTTTAAAAAAGAATAGAGCCACAGTTGTCTAATAATTATTCACTTACTAACTATAGAGAAGATGTTTTCTTACAGACCCCAGGAAACTGGAGGATGAAACAAGATAAGACGCCTCAATGGGTCCATTACTCAAAAGAAATACATTTTGAGAACAGGCCAAAGACAGGGCACACTTTGATTTGGTTGCTGTGCCCGGACCCTGACCCCCTCTGGGAGTTTTTCTCAGGAACGCTGACCATGCTCTGGTCCCAGGAACGGGCTGAGCTGTTTGTAACATCATAGGAGATTAGGAACCTTGTTATCGGACTTTGAGCTTCTGAAGGCCGGACTGCAGACCCTCCCCTCCCCTTTCCATGTTACACTTGCAGCTCGCAGCTGCACGGAGTTATCTTCTCCCTCGTGTGCATATAAGCAGCCAACTGGCGAGCGAGGTCAGAATTTCCAGGGTGACCGACTGCTCTCCCCCTACTGCGGCATTATTGGAATAAATGCTCATATGTGATTCAACCCTGTCTCTGCTTAATTTGGCTCAAGGAGTGGCAAGCAGCCTTGGACCCCTGGTGTCTGGTCTCACAAGGGCTTGTGTGGGGTTGTAGGAGGCCATTCTCTGGCCCCTTGTTCCTCCTCTGAGGTCCACCACATGACCAGCGCATGCGGGGAAGAATGGTCACCGTGGGGGCGAGCTGCTCATTTTCCCAGTTTTGCCCATTGCTAGGCACCTGGGGCTTTCAGCCTGGTGACCTTCCCTACCTGGCCTTTCATCCTTGCTCTGCTCATCCGAACTGCCTATTACATATGGTTTTGCCATTTAGTACTTTATTTTTATATGTAAATTTAGAGATGTCAGAAAATTCTGCCACCGCTACTGCCACCACCTTCTCAGAATCCCTTATTATTATGTGTATTTAACATGGTCATTCAAACAGCTTATATGAACACCACACCAGGATGGGTCTACCTGATGCACTTGAGGTATCAACACAAGAAGTTGGGGTGAAACCTAGAATCCCCCAAAGATTATTATAATAGGTACCTAAAAATTGTCCTGCCAATTTTTATCAAAAACTCAGTGTGTTTTTCAAGCACATTTGCTTCCATGCCTCTGCAAAAAGCGCACATCTATTTTTCTTTTCTGCCTTAATGCCACTGCCTGTGTGTAAAGGGTAATTTTTCAAAATATTCAAAAGGTATAATTTCTATTCCCTTGTGGTCATTCTCCACCGAATAAGCAAAGCCAGGGTTGGCTGTCCCAGGGCAGGAACCAGGGGCAGAGCCGGAAACAGATGATTCCCTATTCAGCTTTCCATCTCAAGCCTGGCCTTTGGAGGCCACAGAAAGACTCCGAGTTCCTCTGATATATCCAGACTCCAAGCTGGCAAGACCAGTTCCTGAGGCAGAGAACATTCAAACTGTGACGCGGGGGAATTCCCACTGGGGAAGAGAGGAAGGGACCCATCTAGATCGGGTTCCCAAGGATCAGAACCTGCGCCTGAAGCCCCGGAGCCTGGCGGGGCCTCCTGGGCGGGCAAGCGGGCGGGCGGGAGGCTGACACAGGGACAGCGGATTCGAGTGCGTTCATTCTCACGCCGGCTACCACCTCAGATCCCACGGCCCCACCTCAGCAGCCTGGTAAAATGTGTGTTCAGCTCCCACCCCCTGACTTAGGGCTTCCCTGGGACATCAGCTCCCTACACTTCCAGGTTGCGCATGTGTGAGCGCTGAACCAGCACCCACCCGTCCTGGGTCCCCCGGCACCAGAGGCTCCAGGGCAGGGCTGACAGGTGTCATCTGTGCAAAGCCGGTGGCTGCTGCCGTTGTGTCTAGAAGAGGCTGTGTCCCTGGCAGTGTCCAACCAACACAAGGGAGTACGCGGCATTGGCAAAGTGAGAATGTAACCAGAAGTCTACCGTTCATTCCAAGGAGATTAACCACTTTCTCTAAGAAGAGGAGGTGTCTACAGAGTCGGTGACAACGAATTTTTTAAAATATATTTTTATTGATTTTAGAGAAGAAGGACGAGAGAGAGATAGAAACATCATTGATTGGCTGCCTCCTGCCTACCCACTACTGGGGATCGAGCCCGCAACCCAGGCATGTGCCTTTAACGGGAATTGAACCCTGGACCCTTCAGTCCGTAGGCCAACGCTCTATCCACTGAGCCAAACCAGCTAGGGCGACACCAGATTTTTATTCATTTCCCTGCGGTAAAGGGCATGTACATGGTTATGCAGATGCTAAGGAGTGCTTTATCAGCCATCTTTACAGAGAGCAACCTGACCGGGCCTCCCTTCTCCCAGTTCCTATGTGACCTGCCCGTCTGCACCAGGTGCTGCTTCCTGCAGAGCACTCGGGAAGCCCTGCTGGGCCAACGCAGACCAAGCTCAGCTGCCCCCTGACCTTGCCAAGCATATGAAGAGCGAACTTCCTGTTAGATGGTGTCAACCCCACGAACGGGGGAGGCCTAGGGGCAGCTCCCAAGTTCCCCATGGCAGGTATAAAACGCCAGCAGACTGTCCTTTGACACGCAGCCAGCCTCCCCCAAGACAGTGTCCAAAACCACTTTTTTCAGGAGCCTTGAATCAACAATGCCATAACTCAATCTCTGTACCTTAATGTAAGTGTTTCATATTCTTTCACTCTTGAATATCCACTTCAACCTGGAAAATATTCTCACAGTATGTTTTTCCATCTTGCCCCTTGCTCGCATGTAATGAAAGTATGATCTCTCTGACTCTAAGTCACTGAGGTCAGCGAGCGCGCCTTAGCCATCTCTACCCCCAGAATGTAGCACATAGAATCGCTAAATGAATTTTAGTTAAACTGAAGTATGGTTAAGTTTTATCCTTCTAGTTTCAGAAATCTCTGAGGTGTTGTTATCTTTTGGTAACTGCATCTTCAAGGTGTTAATTTTACCCTAGATCAGAAGTCACCAACTGGTGGTCCACGGACCACTGGTGGTCCACGGACCACTTGTGGTCCACGAGGCCCGAAAGGTTGGCGACCACTGCCCTGGATGGCAGGCTTCCTTTCAGGCTGGGTCCTCAGCTTGCTTCATCCTTGCACCAAGTCATCACTGGGGTCGGGGTCGGGGTCGGGGTCGGGGTTGGGGTCGGGGTCGGGGTCGGGCGGGCTCATGCCAGGCTCTGTGTGTCCATTGACAAGAGCCAGCATCTACTGGGTGCCAGACACCACTCTGTGCCCTTTACATGTTTTAACTCACTTCGTGTCCCTAGTAACCCTATAACAGGCATCCTCAAACTACGGCCCGCGGGCCACATGCGGGTGTTTTTGCCGTTTTGTTTTTTTACTTCAAAATAAGATATGTGCAGTGCGCATAGGAATTTGTTCATAGTTTTTTTTTAAACTATAGTCCGGCCCTCCAACGGTCTGAGGGACAGTGAACTGGCCCCCTGTTTAAAAAGTTTGAGGACCCCTGCCCTATAAAGTAGGTACTATTATGTCTCCCGTGTACAGGTGAGAAAACTGAGCCAGTTCAACAACTTACTCAAGGTCCCACAGCCAGGAAGTGCGATTTTATCGCCAGCACGTAAAGTATTCTTCGGCCGTTTCTCGCTGAGGGCTGAAGGATATATCTACCAGAGCTCTCTGTGCTTCAGTTTGATGCTCCCTTGGTTCCCCCTAAACTTTTGTTTGGTTTCTGACACTCCCACTTCCCCAACACACCCTGTGTCCTTTTTGAGAAATTAGAGCCACCGAACAATCACGATGGTTCTTGCTGGCTTGACCATGTGTCTGTCCCACTGCCCCCTCACAGGACGGTTCCTCCCAGGTGGGCAGAGATGCCGAGCTTTTCCTGGATGCGAACAGCTGCTCCTCCCACACACCACGTGCAGAGCACGGTGCAAGACACTCTGGGACCTTGGAAAGAAGCCCTAAACCCATGAACATAACAAATACCACAAAACCCGCAAATGAGATGCCAGCGGAGTTCGGGGAAGGGACAGAGCGCTGTGAGTTGAGTTGGGAGGTTTTCTAGATCACCGTTAGACAGATGGAACAGACAGGAGACCGCATCTCAGGCTGGGAGACCATCTTTGGAAAGATGCAGGAGTGGGAACACAACTGCTGTTGTCATTCTGATTCTAGGCTTGCTTCGCTCCTTCTGAGGGGGAAAACTGCTGGCAGAGACTGCCCCTAGCACTTGGAGAAATACTCAACAGTAGGGTTTAGATCAGGGCTTGACAAACTGGCTGTTTTTGTGAATGTAGTTTTCTTGAACAGCCAATCGTTTACAGGCATCGTGGCTGCTTTACCACTACAACAGCCCAGCTGAGTGGTATGTGAGACCAGATGGACCACAAAACCTAAAATATTTACTATTTGGCCCTTTAAAGGAGAAGTTGGGCCCTGGCCAGGTGGCTCAGTTGATTGGGCATCCTCCTGTACACCAAAAGGTGTAGGCACATACCTGGGTTGCGACTTTGATCCCCATCTAGGGAGGCAACCGATAGATATTTCTCACATCAATGTTTTTCTCTCTCCCCACTCCCTCTCTCTCTCTAAGATCAATTTTTAAAATATTGTGTGTGTGTGTGTGTGTGTGTGTGTGTGTGTGTGTGTGTGTGTGTGTATCCTCAGGTAAGGAGTTTTTTAAAAGTTTGCTGACCCCTCCTCTAAAATATCAACTCTCCAAAAGCAGAGCTAACAAAGCCAACTGATTGGGGCTGTCGGTATACTACACGATAAAACATTTATCTAAAACTTAAAATAAATTCAAGATACCCAAGTTAATCACATTCTCCCTAAAATGTACCAAAAATCATCTGAAAAAACTGATATTAGCGATTCCACTGGAACCACTTCCCACATGTTCTGAAAGGGACGGGAGCACACTGCCACTGCGCACACTCTATGGTTATGGGATGGAGGCTCCCAAAGAGTTTGGGATTTCCGTCACCAAATTCTCTCGTTCAGTCACAGCAACAAATGTAAAATAGTCAGAGGTCACCTGTGTGCTGTTTGTCAAACATGTGTTTAATAAAAGAAAACATACAGAATCCACAGATGTGAAATAACTTTAAGTAAAAATTCCATTAAAATATGTTTTATAGGGATAAAAGTAACAAAATTAAAATACATTGACACCAAGGTCACTTACCAAAAATGTCACTAGGCAAGACAACTCCCCATCTCCCAAAATGGTGATGAAAGGCTTCTGTGGGGTCTATGGGTGTTAGGTATGTGCAGGACCCGGGGGAAGGCATGACGGACACAGAGATGAGAGGCAGGGTGGAAAGCACCCTGCCTTAGAAGACAGCCTTAGTCAGAACTCAGCCAGGAATGAGGCGTGTGTCCGAGCCCTGGGCAGCTAACTCCTGAGGCTCAGTCTCTGTGAAGGACTCCTGCTAGAGGATCTCTAAGAGCTTTTCCATTTTGAGATTCTGGAAATTAACAGAACATTAGAATATATTTGAGAACAAGGGAAAATGGATTAATTTAATGAACATAAAGGAAACCCTTTTCCAGCCTTTTGATTTTTTTGAAGCAGTATTTAAATAGACTTTCTATACTTAAAATAATAAAATGACTTCATGTACGACCTACTATTATCTAGACTTCCAAGAACCTTGATGTATTGGACCCTCCCGGATCAGAAAGGAAACTGTAGAGAAAGAGCAAGGAATAAACACAGAAGTCCCCTGAGAAGAATAATGCAGTTAGGAAACAGCCTGTGGCCTGCAGCAGCTGCGTGATCATCCACTAGCGGGGCTCACTTTGAGAGAGTGGCACAGAAACAAGGGAACTGCACGCCTGCATTCCCTCCTCGGCGCTCAGCAGCGGCAGTAATGAAGGCGGCCCTCCAGGGAAAATTAGAATGAGATTTGGGAAATGGCACCAAGCACATAATAAAAGAATAGGAAACATGTTAGAGAGGAGCTCAGTGTTACCAAAGGAGCAAAGATAATGCGGGGGGGGGGGGGGGTGTAGGGGTCGGGGGCGGGGGGAGAAGATTGCCTCTTCCTTGTCTCTGTCTCCTAACAGGGAAAAACATTCAGATGCCAAAGAGTAATAGGAACTAAAAATCCAGGGGTCAGGTGTAGTGTGAGGAAGGTAAGGAACCCTAGGGTGTTCAGAAAGAAAGCTGGGGAGCATGATTTGGGCCCTTTAATTCGTGTGGAACAACACCTGAATAGCACAACATACCTAAGTATCGTTGCTGATCAAGTTCATCCTATCATGTTGATGGCGTATCCCAATAGAGATGGCTTCTTCCAACAAGATAATGTGCCATGCCACGGTGCTCCTATTGTGCAGGAGTGGTCTCAAGAACATGAGGGAGACTTTACCTTGCTTAGGTGGCCCCCACAATCACCAGATCTCAATCCAATTGAGCATTTGTGGGACGAAGTTAAAAGAGCCATCAGGCAGCTGGTTCCACAACCATCAAATCTCACAGAACTGGACAGTGTTATTCATCAGGCATGGTGTCAGATTCCTCGCATCACCTTTCAACATCTCATGGAGTCAATGCCAAGAATCGCCGCAGTATTGAAGGCAAAAGGTGGCCCAACGAAGTACTGATGGGGTGGTCATAATAATCTGGCCACTCAGTATATATATATATATAAAATCTTATGTATATATAAAAGATTCAGGAACTATTCTTCACAGGAGCCCTTCCTGAAGGTATCTACTAGAGAATAAACTTCAAACAACTTAGAAATGATTGGAGAGTGTTGGCAAAGACAGGTGGGGTACTGAGTACATTAAAAATAGAACTAGGACTAAGTGATGGGGGTAAGGCCGCCAAAAATAGCAGATGATGGTGATGTGCTTGACAATGTAGATCAAATGCAGCTAACAACCATGAGAGAAGGTATGGGAGCACATGTAGAAGAATAAACTCACTGATGCCTTAACTAATAGTTAATTAATTTTTTTAGTCAGATGCTGGAGGGCAGAGAAGAAATGAAGAAAAGTTACAAAGCTATTTAAAATATCACTCATGATAGGGACCCAACACACAGTACCAAAAAAAAGAGAAGAGTATTTAGGGTATTATATAAAAGTATGACCATAAGATCACCATTAGGACAAAAAACCCAAGAATATCTAAGTATCAAAGAAAAGGGTGGATGGAAGTGGGGGGCGGGGGTGAGGGAACAGAGACTGCAGAGAAACTATACCTATGAAAACAAAGGGCCCCAGTTCTCGGCAACACCTTCTCAAGTGGGATGTGACAACCACAAACTACCTGCTCACGTTCTTCCAGAACATGATCCAAAAGGTGCCCACACAGGGTACAGCCATGGGCTCTGGGGAATAGACCATGGGATGACATGGTTAAGGGAGAAAGATAAAAGTCCACATCTTGCCCTAACCGGTTTGGCTCAGTGGACAGAGCGTCAGCCTGCGGACTGAAAGGTCCCAGGTTCAATTCCGGTCAAGGGCATGTACCTTGGTTGCGGGCACATCCCCAGTGGGGGGTATGCAGGAGGCAGCTGATTGATGTTTCTTTCTCATCGATGTTTCGAACTCTCTATCCCTCTCCTTCCTCTCTGTAAAAAATCAATAAAATACGTTTAAAAATAAAAAAAAAAGTCCACATCTTTTTTCAGGAAACAGAGCAAGACAAAACTCCCGAATCATGTCTTCAAAAAAGCTGGGAAGGGCTTTCCAAAGAACTAATCTACTTTAGGAATAAACACCTTTTCAAGAGAATGCTTTTCAGTGAAAGAAGCTGACAGGAGGGAAGGAATGCTCCTGGGATGAGATCCCAGGGCAGCCATAACAGGTTTTAAAGGAGAATGATATCACCTTCCCCCCACCAGCAGGCACCACACTCCCAGGCTTGAGATGATGCCCAAGTCACAGGCTTCACACATAGCAGCCTCAGCAGAATGGGAAGTTGAAAATCATAGACCTACTAAACAAAAAATAATAATCTTAAAACTACTGGTTAGACTGCTAATTACTTAGGGTTATAAAGCAAATCTGCTGCTTTTATATTTTCCATTTAAGCTCTAATATAAATCACTGCATAAGTGTAAATTCTCTTTGAAGTACTTAACTAAATTACATCTGGGGTCGTGGGTGGGGGGGGGGGGAGGAAAATAATTTCCGTCCACATTTGAGCAACCAGTATGTTCTTTTCCCCCATGGTGACCTCAAGGCACAGAAGCTGCCGACAATCTCTCCCAGGGACCATCCCAGGCACAGACAGGCTCGTATGCCATGATCTGGTGTGACCTCCCCACAACAAGAGGCCTGGATCTTCCTGTCCATACCTTTCTTTAGTCCCATCTGGGCACAAACACACAACGTTACAGGTACCCACCTAACCTCATCTTTTCAGGCTGGTAACCAGTGCACTTTGAGCCTGTCACCAACAGCCACTGCTCTCAACTCCTCTATTCCCATTAAACTATCATCACATCCCTACTTAGACCAGTCCTGAATTAGGTCAACACAATTAGCATTGATCTAACACACCTATCTCAAGCCCTGGGGTAGGCACAGGGCACATAAAACCAAATAAAACACACTCTTCCTGCCCAGGAAGAGCTCAGTTTAGTCGGCGAGACAGACATTAAATTCTTAATTTTCAAACAAGTGGCCCACGTTTCGTTTTGCACTAGGCCCTACAAATTATACAGCTGGTTCTGCCTCACCTCTAAGTGGGTGTAATAATAGCATCTATTATGACAATAGAGTATTGGGAAGATGAAATGAGCAAATGAATGTAGAAAGCAGTGTCTGGCACAAAATCCTCCATAAATGAAAGGCATTTTATTACCATTACCAGAGGCTCGGTGCACGGATTCATGCATGGGTGGGGTCCCTGCAGGTGGCCTGTGGAGATCAGGCCCCAGCTCATGCCCCCAGCCTCGCAATCCTTCAGCCCCACCTGGCACCCCACCTTGGCCTGGCACCACCATCCCACCTGCAGGGCAATCTATCGCCCGGCTCCCTCAGCACTTGGGAGCCAGGTGGCCCTGCCCCCCACCAACGCCACTGGTCACTGGCTGCGGGACGATCAGCAGGGTGATCAGGCCCCGCTGGCACCCACCTAGGCCTGGCACTGCCCACTCACCTGCTCCACTATCCTGCCGTGGTCCCACTCTCGTCAGGGCCCATTAGGGCTGGCAGTGCCTCCAATGCCACCAGCTGCCAGCGCCGCGTCGCCAATGTCCACCATGTTTTGTGCCACCCCCTGGTGGTCAGAGCATGTCATAGCAAGTGGTCGAACTCCCAGTCTCCCGGTCAAATTCCCAATCAAACAACCACCTAAGGGAACAATTTGCATATTAGGCTTTTATTATATAGGATTATAATTACACGCCCAAGAAGAAGAGGAGGGGCCTGCTATAAGGGGCCAGCAAAGGAGACGGGAGAGAGAAAGCTGGGGACAGAATGGACAGGCTGTCTCTCTGGAGGGTGGGAAGGTTCATGAGATAGATGCAGGAAGGCTAGCTGGGCAGGTTGCATCTCTCGGATGATTAGTGACTCTGAGCATGTTTTCATACATCTCTCGGCCTTCTGTATGTCCTCTTTCGAAAGGTGTCTATTTAGGTCCTTTGCCCATTTTTTTATTGGATTGTGTGTGTTTTTAAAAAAATCAAATTTAGGAATCTTTAGTTTTTATTATTTTTTAAAATGTGTTTTTATTGATTTGAGAGAGAGAGGAAGGGAGAGGAAAAGAGATAGAAGCATCAATTGGCTGCCTCCTGTATGCCCCCTACTGGGGATCGAGCCCCCAACCTGAACATGGGCCCTGACTGGAATGGAACCCTTGACCTCTTGGTGCCTGGGACAAGCTCAATCAACTGAGCCACACCAGCCAGGCAAATTTAGAAATCTTTAAAAGGATATTATTGCCCTAGCTGGTTTGGTTCAATGGATAGAACGTCGGCCTGTGGACTGCAGGGTCCCAGGTTTGATTCCAGTTAAGAGCTTTGATCACCAGTAGGGGGTGTGCAGGAGGCAGCCAATCAATGATTCTCTCTCATCATTAATGTTTCTATCTCTCTCTCCCTTCCTCTCTGAAATCAATAAAAATATTTTTAAAAGGGTATCATTTATCACCCTTATGATCAGAGAAAATAGATATTAAGTTTTTAAATGCAATAATTCAGGAAGAAAGTAAACACTTTACTAGAAGACATAACAAGAATGGGACAGGAGAAGCAATAAATGAACAAACATCCGGGCAAAAACTACAATTTAAAAAATATGTATGGATAAATAAACAAATACTATACTAAAAAAATAGTTTTATGCTTGAATTACTAGTACAGGCACATTTTAGCACATGTTCAATAATACAGAAAAAAATGCAATTTATTAAATCATGAACTTTGCTTGATAAAAAAGCAAATTAGTGACTGGGTAATTCCTCTATCTATTATTTATTGAGCTAATAACAAATGCACAAAGGAATGAGACAGAAGGCTTTAAAACCTATTGGAACCTTCTTTGTGGAATTGGGCCAATCAGATCTTCCAGGCAGTTCTAACTCATTTTATAAAAGCCCTCTAGAGCATTCCGATGGGCTTTTTAAAAATATACACAGCTGCTTGACACCAGGATGCCACTATGGGGTAGGTTAAATGGCTATCAACAGATACTAGGCTTCCAGCACTTTTAAATTCTTTAATCTTTTTCATTCTAGGTCTGATGATATATTTTTAATGGGATGAGGTTTGTGGGGTGGGTTTTGATCCCCCCCCCCAAGAATATTAACAAATACTGAGGACTACAATTAATGTATAGAAAAACAAAATATAAAAAGCAACCAAGGGTCCAGATGATTCTGGTCTATTCTCAGAGCTCATCTTAATCTAGTGGCAGCATTTAACACAGTGATTTTTCTTTCTTTCTTTTTTTTCTTTTTTTTTACTTTTCATTTGCATTTATTTAACACAATTCTCAAAACATTTGAGTGAAATTGGGCCTCCTCTGGTATGCAAAGGACCTGAAATAATATTTAAAAAATGAACAGGCAGTCTTCAGTTCATCCACAACACAGTAGTGTTTCTTTCTCCAAATTCTGAAGCACCCACTTTCTTTCATGTAGTCTAAAAGCTAGAAGGAGAGGACATTTGTGGTGGAATGTATTGTCACTTGCTGATAACCAGTTGAAATATCATCACTGAGAAATAGCCTTTTTAAGCCATACATGGTGCCACTCTTTCCCTGCAATATAATACAGATTACATAAAGGCTGACAAATCCACATTAATATAAGCATTAAGCATTTGCTGTATTGAAAGATCATTAGTTCTAATACTAGCAGTACTGAGTTGCAGAGCATAATTTTTAATATTTAGTTGCAGGTATACTAAGTATGGTAGGTTCCATGGACTAAAGGAAAATGGACATTTTTGTCTTCCACACCACTGAGAAACCAACCGCTGCGCACGCTGCCACATGGGCTCTGTTTTTCTTCTTAAAGTACTATCTCTGTGTTAGTCCCGGCCCCAGACTCTGCTGGTTTTATTTCTGCTTTCACTGGCCTCTGCCTGTTTTCCCTTGCTAGATCCTCTTCCCCTTCCCAGCTTCTAGCTGTTAGAGCTCCACCGAGCCCAATCTGGAAACTCATCTCTCTCTACGTCATCTGATCCATGCCTGTGGCTTTAAATAGAACCCTAAATGCAGCTCTCCAGGCCCTCCTGCTCTCCTGAGCTCCCAGCATGCATCAGGCTTCCCATTCCACATTTCTACTCACGTGTCTAATAAGTATTTCAAACTTAATATGGCCAAAACAACTCTTGATTCCCCCAATTTCCTTGTTGACCAGTCTTCCCCATTAGTGAGACTAAAAACTAGGAATCATTCTGTCACAGACCATAGTCCATCCATCAACAAGGTCTGTGAACTCTACGTTCAGAGTATATCATGAATTCCACCATTTGTCACTATCTCCACCAGTACCACCGCCCACACAAGGTACTAACTACTGCCTGTCACCCAGATGGTTACCATAGCCTTATAACTGTCCTCCTGTTCCCACTCCTACTCACCACCCCCAAAGTTACTTTTAAATTTATCAGGTCAGCTCATTCTCCCACTTAAGCCTTCCAATGGCCTCCCAGCCCCTTTGGAACAAAGTGCAAACTCCATCACTTCAAGACATGGAAGTACAAGTTGGTACGATTACACTGGAGAACGATCTGGCGATGTCCAGTGCACCGAAAAGACAGGACACCTGACCAGACAGAGAATCCTCCTCCTGGCATCTCCCTGAGAAAAACTCTTGCAAAGATTCTACAGAGCTGTTCATGGCAGAACTGTTTCTAATAGTAAAAAAGTATAAAACACCTAATTGGCCATCAGTAGAGAAATTTTAAAGTAAGTTGGGCTTTTTCAAATGACAGAATACTACAGTATATTAGTTTAAATAAATAAACTATATACTAGTTAAAGTAAGTTAGATCTATGGTTACAATAATAAAAAGTGACTATTTTTCATGTTTGACCATTGACAGCATTCAAGCCCCACCACTCTCCTTTCTCTTTAGGCCCACATCCAGGCCACCCTAAGAGAGCGCAGGCCCTGGCGGGAAAGTTCAAACCTGTGCCTCTTGTGGAACTCTCCCTCTGCCTCGCCTCCTAACCAAATAAAAACCAGAGCCACTGCCCCACACCCAAGCTCTTCTCCTTCCAAGAATAATTTTTTTATCATTTCAATGTTTTATTTATTTTTTCCAGCTTGATTGAGATGTAATTGATATATAACAGTGTGTAAGTTTAAGGTGTACAATGTATTGATTTGATACACTTATATATTGCAAAATGATTACTTCCATCATGTCACATAATTATCATTTCGTTTTGTGGTGAGAATATTTAAGATATCCTCTCTTAGCCTTTTTAAAATATGTAATACAGTATTATTATTAGCTACTAGAGGCCCGGTGCATGGATTCGTGCACTGGTAGGGTCCCTTGGCCTGGCCTGCAGGGATCAGTGGACCTCCAAGCCACCGCAGCCTGGCCTTACCTGCCAGGTTGTCGGGCTCCAGCCCGCTGTCCGCTTCGATTCCCACACAGCTTGAAGTAGTGCATGAAGCGGCAGGTGGCCAGGGAGGAGCCTAAGCCCAGGCTGGGCACCACGCCACTCCCACTCATCCTGGCCCTGCTGTGTCTGCCACCACCACTGCGGCAGGCAGGGGGAGTGTCTGTGGGAGAGGCTCACACTGCCACAGCTGCGCTTGCCAGCCCAGCGTCTGTCAGCTGAGTGGCGCTCCCGCTGTGGGAGCATACTGACCACCAGGGGGCAGCTCCTCCGTTGAGCACCTGCCCCCTGGTGGTCAGTGCACATCATCGTAGCTACCAGCCAGTCAGCCAGTCGTCCAGTCGCTTAGGCTTTTATATACTATGTGTACCGGTTAATAACGGCGGATTTTGTAATCAAAGAAAACATGGTAATTTCAAGAGAAACATCAAAAGTGCTTGCTACACATTTCTCCCATCTTTCAGGTAATTTGTGGATACCATCCCATTATCTTGAGGCAAACCATTCAGAGACCCAATTTTCCACTTCTTCATATGTTATGAAGTGCTGCTCAGAAAGTGCATGTGCCATCGATCGGAACAAGTGGTAATCTGAAGGAGCAAGGTCTGATGAATACAGCGGTGGGTTAATACTTCCCAGGCAAGATCTTTTAACGTGTCTTTAACTGGTTTTGAAGAGCGGTGTGTCATCATGAAGCAAAATTACTTTCCCGTGTCTTCTGGCACATTCTGGTCGTGTCACGATCAAAGTGTGGTTCAAATTGATTATTTGTTGTTGGTAGCAATCAGTATTAACAATTTCATCTGGTTTTAGAAGCTCATAATACACCACACCTTCCTGATCCCACCAAATGCAGAGCATTGTCTTATTTTCAAAGTGATTTGGCTTTGCAGGGGATGTTGATGGTTGACCTGGATCAACCCATGATTTTGTGCGTTTGGGATTCTCAAAATAAATCCACTTTTTATCGCCAGTCACAATTTGATGCAAAAAAAGACTTTCTTTCGTGCCATTGAAGCAACGTTTTACTGATGACTTTTCGGTTTTCCATTTGTCTTTCGTTCAGTTGATGTAGCACCCATTTTCCTTCCTTTAAAAAAGTTCCCCACTACTTGGAAATGATTGGAAATTGTTTGCTGAGCAACATTTAATCTTCCTGAAAGTTGTTTTTGAGTTTGACATGCATCTTCATCCAATAATGCTTGTAATTGTTGGTCTTCAAACTTTTTCGGTTGACCTGGACGTTCTTTGTCTTTCACATCGAAATCATCACTTTTAAAGTGTTTAAACTAGTGTTCACAAGTATCTTGAGATGGAGCATGTCACCATAAGCTTCCCGAAGTATACAATAACTTTTTCTTCAAAATAAAGTAATAAATTAAAACTTCCCACAAATGCTCTTTTATTTGGCACAAAATTCGACATTTTTAAGCATAAAAATATCTATGACATTAACACCTTCAGCAAATTTGATATATGAAGTTTTGAAGCTTGCTGTCAATACAACAAAATAACATACATATCAAATTGCATATATATCAACATATGTGTAACTCCATCTATTGAAAAAAAATTCGCATTATTAACTGGTACACATAGTATATAGATAATCACCATGCTGTACATTAGATCCTCAGAGCTTCTTAATCTTATAACTGGAAGTATGTACCCTTTAACCATAATCTCCACATTTCCCCACCTTTCCCCTAGCCACTGGTAACCACCACTCTACTCTCTGTTTCTCTGAGCTTGGCTTTTTTAGATTCCACATAGAGGTGAGATCATATAGCATTTGTCTTTCCTTGTCTGGCCTAGTTCACTTAGCACAATGCCTTCAAATAACATCCAGGTTGTCACAAATGGCAGGATTTCCTTCTTTCTCAGGCTGAATAATATTCCACTGTAGGAATATTGTTCTATGAGTAGAACCCCCAGACTACTGTACTGGTATAAGCAAACAAAAATTTATCTGGAAGAAGATTCAATTTATATATATATATACTAGAGGCCTGGTGCACAAAATTCATGCATGGGTAGGGTCCCTAGGCCTGGCCGGCGATCAGGGCCAGGGCCAATCTGTGGGGCAATCAAGCGGGGCAATCAGGGGGGCCCCACTAGCACCCACCTTGGCTGGCCTGGTGCCGCCTGCTCGCCAGCCCCACCCCCCGCCACCGCTGCCAGTCGCCTTCCTCTGCAGGGCAACCAGTGGGCTGGCCTGCCCCTGATCAATCAGGGTGGGGGGCCGGTTGGGGGTGGGGTCAGCTGGGGGGGAGGGGCTGCGGGCAGTTGGAGGGCCAGCCCCACCCCCTGGTCGAACTCCTGATTGAACTCTGGGTAAAACTCCTGGTCGAGGGGACAATTTGCATATTAGCCTTTTATTATGTAGGATAGGAATATATATATATAAAATCTTCTTTATCCATCTATACAATGACAGATACTTAGGTTGTTTCCATATCTTGGCTATTGTGAATAATGCTGCAATGAACATGGGAGTACAGATAACTTTTTGAGATCCTGTTTTCATTTATTTTGGATATATATCCAGAAGTGAGATTGCTAGATCATATGGTAGCAATAAAATTGGATTCTCACAACAAAAGAGAGTCCCCAAAAATGACCCATAAAGTATTAGTAGGTTAAGTAATTCAAAACAGTCATCCAAGGACAACTAATAAAGCTGAATTATACATGATTTTTAAAAATTTTCTTAAAAGCAGAGGCTAGCTAAAAAGAGACTGAGGGATTAATGGACCAAAATGTAGGCGGTTAGAAGCCAGAGAAGTAACCCAGCATTCAATACGCCTTTTATCTGGATGGCATTTAACAATTCATAAGGTAAACATACAAAAACTGGATTACAGAATGAGGCAGATAATAAGTGGAATTCCAAGATCCACACAGAGTAGAGAATCTGATAAACACTCCTCCACTTTAAGCTAGGACAATACCTCAAGACTTTACTTTATCTGAGTGATTCTTAAACTTGCTAGAAGGTGGTCCAAAACTAGTAGGGCCCCAGACTATCAGTAAAAGCAAACAAAAAATTTATCTGGGAGAAGATGTAATTATCATATGTCTCAAAATTTTCCTGCAAATAAGTTTTCAAATACAATGACCAGAACAGTCAAAGAGAACTAAGCATACACAGAAGAAGGGGAAAAAAAGACCCTTGTAAGCAAGAACCAGCAGGGGGGAAAAGATACAACAGAAAGACTTCAACACAAGAACTTCAGATATTAGAGTTTTCAGACCCAGACTATAAAATCACTATTTTTAATATTATCAAAGAAATAAAAGAAAAGCTTGAAAACATCCTCAGGGAACTGCATACTTTAAAAAGTGGCAACACAGAAGTGAAAAGGAATCAAATGGTGGTTCTACAACTGAAAAGCAATAAAAGTTAAAATTAAAAGTTCAGTGAACAGATTTAACAGCAAATTAGACACAGCTGAAGATAAGTCAGAAAAAAACTATCCGGAATAAAACATCAATCCTTCTAAACTTTTCAAAAACAAAATTAAAGAAGAGGAAACACTCCCTAACTCCAAGCAAAGACATTATAAGGAAGGAAACTCCAGACCAATCCTACATAAGAAAAGCCTAATATGCAAATTGTCCCCTCAGGTGGTCGTTCAACCAGCAGTTCAAGCGCTCACTATGATGTGCACTGACAACCAGGGGGCGGTGCAGAACATGGTGGGCATCGGCAACATGGCACTGGCAGCAGGCAGCAGTGGAGGTGCTGCCAGCCCCGATGGGCCCTAACGAGTGTGGGACTGCGGCAGGATGGTGAAGCAGATGAGCGGGCAGCGCCAGGTCAAGGTGGTGTGCCAGGCGGGGCTGCAAGACTCGGGGCATGAGCTGGGGCCCGATTTCTGCAGGCCACCCCAAGGGATCCCATCCATGCACGAATTCATGCACCGGGCCTCTAGTAGTCCTTATAAATATTAATGCAAAATCTCAACAAAATATAGCAAACTGAATTCAGCAGCATATTAAAAAGATTATAATTATGACCAAGTGGAATTTATTCCAGAATGCAAGGATGATTCAACATATGAAAATCAATCAATGTAATATATCACATTAAATAAAATGAAGACAAAAACACATGATCATCCTAATTGATGCAGAAAAGCATTTAATAAAATTCAACATCTTTTCGTGATAAAAACACTCAATAAATTAGGACTGAAAGGAAAATTCCTCAACATAATAAAGGCCTTACTTGGAAAAACCCATAGTTAACATCATACTCAACAGTGAAAAATTGAAAAATTTTCCTCTAAGATCAGGAACAAGCCAAGGAACTCTTGCCACCTCTATTCAACATAGTACTGAAGTTCTAGCCAAAGCAATTAGGCTAGAAAAATAAATAAAAGGTATCACAATGGAAAGGGAGAATATTACCTCTGTTCACAGATGACATATGTAGAAAAAAACTCCACAAAAAGCCTGTTAGATCTCATAAATGAGTCCAGCAAAGTTGCAGGATACAAATCAACATATAAAAAGTGTTAAGAACCACTGTATCTAGAGAATGATCTTGTTCTTTCATTTGGGGGTTGTTTCTTCATCTCCTCATTTTGGCTGCCTGTTTGGATTTGTAACTATGTATTAGGTAGATCCTCTATGCCTCTCAATCTCTAGTGCAGGACAGTGTCAAACTCTGTTTCTGACTAATTAGATCAGGCAAAGATTCAAATTTTCCAGAGATCACCTCTGCCTACAGACTGATTGGATTATGATTTGAATTGCCCTAGGTAATCGTCCTTAGGTGTGGCAAGAGTTTATTTTTTTCAACAGGGTGGGGCATTTGCTTCTGCCTGGAGGCTAATTGTTATTTTTAGTTTCTTAAGTGGCCTCAGGGGAAGGTGTTTTCCAATAGGGTGGGTCAGTTGTCGTCCTTCCAGGCAAGGCAAATGTCTGTGTGGAAAAGATGTCCTTCACTGCATGAGGAAATGACTCAGCACAGGAAATTGGGGGTGTTTGCCCTCTGAGCTTTAACTCCACATCCCCTGATCCTGGCTTCTGCTCACAAAGCTCCAGTCCACTCTGCCCTCCCTCTGCCAGAGCACAAGGTGGGTGGCTCCATAGGGAATTTTGTGTGTTGGCCCTTTAAGAGGGTGTCTGAATTGCCAGCTGTCTCTCCCTGGCAGACAGCAACCTTGATGCTTTTCACAGATAGATGTTATGTGGGTACCTTTCTCAGAGGTGCTCTCTGCTGGGGGGTCCCAGCTTGAGGATTAGATCCCAGAGAGCAGAGATGAAACAACCCCCAAATGAAAGAACAAGATCATTCTCTAGATACAGTGGTTCTTAACCTTTCTAATGCCGCGACCCTTTAATACAGTTCCTCATGTTGTGGTGACCCCCAACCATAAAATTATTTTCGTTGCTACTTCATAACTGTAATTTTGCTACTGTTACGAATCGTAATGTAAATATCTGTGTTTTTCAATGGTCTTAGGAAAACAACCTGAGAACTGCCAGCAGGGTCGCCTAAGACCATCAGAAAACACAGATATTTACATTACGATTCATTAACAGTTAAAAATTACAGTTATGAAGTAGCAACGAAAATAATTTTATGGTTGGGGGTCACCACAACATGAGGAACTGTATTAAAGGGTCGAGGCATTAGAAAGGTTAAGAACCACTGCTCTAGAAGAAGAGTTAAGTGAAACAAAGATAAGAAATTTATCTGAAACAGAGTTCAGAGTAACGATGGTAGAGATGCTCAACAGCATTAGAAAAGAGGTAGTAACTATGAAAACAGAAATAAAGAATGACATAGCACAAATAAGACATTGAAAGGAATACATATAAAGAGCTTCCTGGACAAAAAAAAAAAAAAAAGAAAAAAAAAGAAAAAGAAAAAGAGGCTAAAGGAATACATCACCACCAAGCCAGCATTACAAGAAATGCTAAAGAGACTACTGTAATGAGAAACAGAGAAAGAGAAACCTAGGCATACAGAATTAAAATGGCAATAAATAAGTACCTATCAATAATAACCCTAAATATAAATGGATTAAATGCTCCAATCAAAAGGCATTGGGTAGCTGAATCGATACAAAAACATGACCCAACTATATACTGTGAACAAGAGACCCACTCAGAATAAAAGACACACACACGATGAGAGTGAAGGGATAGGAAAAATGTTTCTATGCAAATGAAAAAGAAAAAAAAGCTAGAGTAGCAATACTCATATTCAACAAAATAGACTTCATAATGAAGGCTATCACAGGAGACAACAAAGGTCACTACAAAATACTAAAGGGATCAATCCAACAAGAGGATATAACTCTGGCAAACATATATGCATCGAATATAGGAGCACCAAAATATATAAGAAAACTTCTAGAGGACTTTAATGGAGAGATCGACAACAATACAATCATAATAGGGGACTTTAACATCCTGCTGACCTCACTGAATAGATCTTCCAGACAAAAACTTAAATAAGAAAACAGTGACTCTAAAGGCCACACTGGATCAGATGGATTTAAATGACATTTATAGAACATTTCACCCCAAAGCAGCAGAATATTCATTCTTCTTACATGCACCTGAGTCATTCTCAAAGATAGACCACATGTTAGGACACAAAACAAGTGTCTACAAGTTCAAGAAGATTAAAATCACATCAAGCATCTTCTCAGATCACAGTGGAATGAAATTAGAAATCAACTACAGTAAAAACACCCAAAAACATTCAAACACATGGAGCTAAACAGCATGTTATTAAATAATGAGTGGGTTACCAATGAGATCAAGAAAGAAATCAAAAACTTCCTGGAAACAAATAAAAATGAATACACAATAACCCAAAATCTCTGCAACACAGCAAAAGCAGTCCTGAGAGGGAAGTTCATAGCACTACAGGCATACCTAAAAAAAAAAAAAAAAAAAAAATCAACAATAAACTATTTAGCCCTACAACTTAAAGAACTAGAAAGAGAACAAGAAAAGCCCAGAGTCAGTAGAAGGAAGGAAACAATAAAGATTAGAGTAGAAATAAATAACATAGAAACCTAAAAAACAATACAAAAAATCAATGAAACCAGGACCTGGTTGTTTGAAAGGATAAACAAAATTGATGAACCATTAGCAATACTCATCAAGAAACAAAGAGAGAGGACCCAAATAAATAAGATCAGAAACAAAAGTGGAGAAGTAACCACTCACACCACAGAAATGCAAAGGATTGTAAGAAAATACTATGAACAACTATATACCAACAAGCTGGACAATGAGGATGAAATGCACAAATTCCTAGGAAAATACAATCTCCCAAAACTGAATCAGGAAGAATCAGAGAACCTGAATAGGCCAATAACAACTGATGAAATAGAAGCAGTAATCAAAAACTCCCAGGAAACAAAAGCCAAGGTCCAGATGGCTTCACAGGGGAGTTTTACCAAACATTCAAAGAGGAACTAACACCTATAATCCGCAAACTATTTCAAAAATCCAAGAGGAAGGAACACTTTCAAACTCTTTTTATGATGCCAGCATTATCCTAATTCCAAAACCAGATAAGGACACTACAAAGAAAGAATTACAGACCAATATCTCTGATGAACATAGATGCTAAAATCCTCAAATAAATATTAGCAAATCAGAATCTGTAATATATTAAAAAGATCACACACCATGATCAAGTGGGATTTATTCTAGGAATGCAAGGCTGGTACAATATTCCCAAATCAATAAACGTGATACATCACATACACTAATTGAAAGACAAAAATCACATGATCATAACAATAGATGCAGAAAAAGCATCTGACAAAATCCAACACCCATTTTTGATAAAAACTCTCAGCAAAGTGGGAATAGAGGGAGCATATTTCAACATGATAAAGGTCATATATGACAAACCTACCATGAAAATCAGACTCAATGGGCAAAAACTAAAACCATTTCCCCTAAGAACAGGAACAAGACAGGGATGTCCGATTTCACCACTCTTATTCAACATAGTACTGGAAATCCTAACAGTGATCAGACAAGAATAAGAAACAAAAGGCATCCAAATAGAAATGGAGGAAGTGAAACTCTCATTATTCGCAGATTAATAGAACATAGAAAACCCTAAAGACTCCACCAAAAAACTACTAGATTTAATAAATGAATTCAGCAATGTCAAAGGATACAAATCAATACCCAAAAATAAATGGTTTTTTTATACGCCAATAATGAATTCTCAGAAAGAGAAACTGAACAAACAATCCTGTTTACCATTGCATCAAAAAAATTAAGATACTTAGGAATAACCTTAACCAAGGAAGCAAAAGACTTGTACTTGGAAAACTACAGGACATTGAAAAAAGAGATAGAAGATATAAACAAGTGGAAGAATATACTGTGTTCAGGGATTGGTAGAATCAACATCATTAAAATGTCCATTCTACCCAAGGCAATCCCTATTAAAATACCAATGGCATATTTCACAGATCTACAACAAATACTCCAAAAATTTATATGGAATCAAAAGAGACCCCAAATAGCTGCAGCAATCTTGAGAAAGAAGAACAAAGTTGGAAGAATCACAATACCAGATTTCAACTTATACTACAAAACCACCATAATCAAATCAGCCTGGTACTGGCACAAGAACAGGCATACGAATATATAAACAGAACAGAGGACCCAGAAATCGAACCAAGCCATTACACTCAATTAATATTTGACAAAGGAGGCAAGAGCATATGATGGAGTCAAGACACTCTCTTCAATAAATAGTATTAGAAAAATTGGACAGATACATGGGAAAAAAATGAAACCAGACCAACAACTTACACCATACACAAGAATAAACTCAAAATGGATAAAAGACTTAAACGTAAGTTGTGAAACCATAAAGATCCTAGAAGAAACCATAGGCAGCAAAACCTCAAACATCTCTCACAGCAATATGTTTACAGATACATCTCCTAAAGCAAAGGGAACTAAGGAGAAAATAAACAAAAGGAACTATATCCAAATAAAAAGCTTCTGCACAGCAAAAGAAACCATCAACAAAACAAAAGGAGAGCCCACTGTATGGGAGAACATATTTGCCAATGATACATCTGATAAAGGATTAATATCCAAAATATATAAGGAACTCATACAACTTAACAAAAGGAAGACAAACAATCCAATTAAAATATGGGCAAAGGACCTAAATAGACACTTCTCCAAAGCAGACATACAGATGTCCAAGAGATATATAAAAAATGCTCAAAGTCACTGATCATCAGAGAGATGCAAATTAAAATGACAATGAGGTATCACCTCACACCTGTCAGAACGACTACCATCAACAAATGACAAGTGCTGGCGAGAATGTGCAGAAAAAGGAACCCTAGTACACTGCTGGTGGGGATGCAGACTGGTACAACCACTATGGAAAACAGTATGGTGTTTCCTCAAAAAGTTAAATATGGAACTGCCATTTGATCCAGTGATCCCACTTCTAAGAATACATCCTAAGAAACCAGAAACACCAATCAGAAAGAA
The DNA here is from genome assembly GCF_951640355.1 of Cnephaeus nilssonii. Taxonomy (NCBI): domain Eukaryota; kingdom Metazoa; phylum Chordata; class Mammalia; order Chiroptera; family Vespertilionidae; genus Cnephaeus; species Cnephaeus nilssonii. The sequence continues at coordinate 34,412,894 of NC_137091.1, forward strand.
TGTATACACCCCTATGTTCATAGCAGCACAATTTACAATAGCTAAAATCTGGAAACAGCCCAAGTGCCCATCAGTAGATGAGTGGATAAAAAATCTGTGGTACATTTATACCATGGAACACTATGCAGAAGTAAAACAGAAGAATCTCTTACCCTTTGAGAGAGCATGGAGGAACCTGGAGAGTATTATGCTAAGTGAAATAAGCCAGTCAGAGAAAGACAAGTATCATATGATCATACTCATATGTGAAATCTAAGTAACAATATAAACTGATGAACAGAGTGGATCCAGAGACATGGAAGCATGGAACAGAGTTCAGAAACTCAGACGGAAGGTGGGGGAGTGGGAGGTAATCAACCAAAAACCTTGTATGCACATGCTTGGCCCATAGACTCAGACAATGGGGTGGTGAGGGCCTGGGGTGGGGGGACGGGGGCGGCCTGGAGGGCATCAATGGGGAAGAAGGGGGGATATATGTAATATTTTCAATAATAAATAAATTCTTTTTTTTTTTTTTTGCAATATAGGAAAAGCCAATGCTCAAATTCATATGCTACTTCAAGGGACCCCAAATAGACAAAACTTGAAAATAAAAAAGCTGAAGTATTCAACTTCCTAACGTAAAAACTTAACTACAAAGGAATGGTAATCCTAAAAGTGTGATGCTCACATGAAAACAGACATGTAGAAGAATGAAATGAGAGCCCAGAAATAAACCCACATATATATGGTCAATTGATGTTTTTACAAGGTTGTGAAAGCCATTCAGTGAAAAAAAAAGAACAGTCTTTACAACAAATGGTGCTGGGAAAACATGCAAAAGAATGCAGTTGAATCCTTACCATACACTGTATACAAAAATTAGGTGCTCAGAGTGGATCAAAGACCTAAACCTAAGAGGTAAACAATAAAACTCTTAGATGGAAACATAGGGGCCAAAAGGTAGAAATAACCCAACCACCCATAAATCTGATACATGCTATAACATGGATGAACCTTGAAAACATTATGCTGAGTGAAATAAGGCAGACACAAAAGGACAAATATTGTATGATCCCTTTTATTTACTTTTGTATAATTCTTTATTGTTGAAAGTATTACATATGTACCCTTTTTTCCCCCATTGATGCCCTCAAGACCTACCCTGCCCCCCACACACACACACCCTGGGCTCTCACCCCATTTTCTGAGTCCATGGGCCATGCATATGCATACAAGGTCTTTGGTTGATTACCTCCCACCCACCCATTCTCCCCGGCCTTCCCTCTGAGATTCCACACTCTGTTTCATGCTTCATGTCTCTGGATCCACTCTGTTCATCAGTTTATTTTGTTACTTAGATTTCACATATGAGTATGATCATGTGATACTTGTCTTTCTCTGACTGGCTTATTTCACTTAGCATAATACTCTCCAGGTTCCTCCATGCTCTCTCAAAGGGTAAGAGATTCTTCTGTTTTACTTCTGCACAGTGTTCCATGGTATAAATGTACCACAGATTTTTTTATCCACTCATCTACTGATGGGCACTTGGGCTGTTTCCAAATTTTAGCTATTGTAAATTGTGCTGCTATGAACATAGGGGTGTATGCATTCTTTCTGATTGGTGCTTCAGGTTTCTTAGGATGTATTCTTAGAAGTGGGGTCACTGGATCAAATGGCATTTCCATATTTAAATTTTTGAGAAAATGCCACACTGTTTTCCATAATAGTTGTACCAGCCTGCATTCCCACCAGTAGTGTACTAGGGTTCCCTTTTCTCCACATCCTCACCAGTACTTGTCATTTGTTGATTTGTTGTCGGTAGCCATTCTGATAGATGATAACTCATTGTCATTTTAATTTGCATCTCTCTGATGAGTATGACCCCTTTTATATGAAATATCTGAAGTAGGCAAATCATAAAGACAGAAAGTAGATGCAAGGTTAACAGAGGCAGTGGAGAAGAGAATGGATACAGAGATTCTGTTTGGGTGATGAAAAAGTTTGTAAGTAGACAATGATGATGGTTGCAGAGTATTGCAAATGTAATTAATCCCAATGAATTATATACTTAAATGGCTAAAATAGCAAAATTTATGTTTTATATATGTGTGTATGTATATAAATTTTAAAAATATCTTTACCACAATTTTTTAAAAGTAAGTAAGTCTTCAAAGAATAATAGGTATATGTCAAAGAACACAGAAGCCAGCTTGGGGAGCTTTCCACTGGCCAAATCTGAGACAATTTCAGCATCAGAATAAGTAACAGTTATAATCAAGAATTATACCTCTGAAAAAAATTCCATGAAGATAAATAAATACTAGAATTACAACTAATATATGTAGAAGGAATAATGGAATTTGTGTGTGAGAGTCATCTATACTAATAAAAGGGTAATATGCTAATTAGATGAGACATCTTCCGGATGTCCTTCCGGACAAAGCCACAGTGGCAGGGGCCGAGGCAGAGGCAGTTAGGGGCGATCAGGCCAGCAGGGGAGAGCAGTTAGGAGGAGATCAAGCTGGCAGGGGGAGCAGTTAAGGGGCGATCAGGCCAGCAGGCAGAGGCAGTTAGGGGCAATCAGATCAGCAGGGGAGCAATTAGGGGCATCAAGCCCACAGGCAGGCAAGCAGTTAGGAGCCAGCGGTCCCAGATTACAAGAGGGTTGTCCGACTGCCAGTTTAGGGATCAGGCTAAACCAGCAGTCGGACATCCCCCAAGGGTCCTGGATTAGAGAGGGTGCAGTCCAGGCTGAGGGACCAACCCCCACCCCCATGCATGAATTTCGTGCACTGGGCCTTTAGTGTAATAATAATTGATTCAGGCAAGAATAATCAATGGACTAAAACTAATAAGTATAAGTTTGAGTAACAGGATATTTATGTAGATTCAATGTTCTCTCCAGAAGATATTTATTAATTGAAAAGGTTAAAACAGTGGGGGGATAGGGAGGAATACGAGAGAGAGAGAGAGAGAGAGAGAGAGAGAGAGAGAGAGAGAGAGAGAGAGAGAGAGAGAGCGCTGGAGAGAGAGAGAATGATAAACAAAGGTATTCATACTATATTTGAAGAATCTGGGTAGGGGGTGTTCATAAGTCTTTGTACCATTCCTAAAACTTTTTTGTAAGTAAGAAATTATGCCAAAATGAAGAATAAAGTTGAAATACAGATATTTTAGGCAAACAAAAGTGGGGAGAAATCATGATTAGCAGCCTTGAACCAAAGGAAAATTTTAAGTATCCATTTTGGGCAGAAGAAATAGGGTCCAACCAACATGGAATGTCAGAGATGCAAGAAGGAGTGAAGAGTAAATAAAGTGGTAAACATGTAGGTAAGGGTAACTGAGCACTGACTTCATAAAATAATCACTAAAAAATGCCTTGTAGGGTTTTTAAAATATAAATTGGAAATCAAGAACAACGAAGCATATAAGTCAAACTGGGAAATAAATGGAATTAGTGTGCTTGAAGGTAGTTGTATTGTTCAAGTGGACAGTAGAAGCTTTGACTAACATTATACTTTGATAAACTGTAGAATAATTTTAATAATTTTTAGGGTAACCACTATAGAAAATATTATAGAACTTCCAATCTGGGTGCAGAGGAGAGGATGATTAAATCATTTTTAATTTTATTGGGGTTATGTTGGTCAATAAAATTATATAGGTTTCAAGTGTACAATTCTACAATACATCATCTGCACATCCAAAAGAAGTCAGGAGAAGAAAAAGAGGGATAGTACAGGTGGCACAAATGTCCATATTTGAACCCACATGTATCAGTATTCACTTTAAGTAAATGAACTAAAAGACAGAATGGATTAAATAATAAAATCTAACCATATGCTATTCATAACAAACATCAAGATATAGAAATGTTAAAAGCAAAAGAATTGAAAAATTCTGTAGCATGTAAATAATAACCAAAAAGCTGAAATAATTATTGTATTATCAAACATAGAATTTAAAGCAAAAACTGTTATTATAAGTAAAAGAGGGCACTCAGAGAAAGTTTTCATATAGATAACATCATGCTCAGTGATAAAAATGACAACTTTTCCTTTTAGGATCAAGAATAAATCACTTATATGAAAGGACAAATAGTACATGAAAAGAGGCTCAGCATCACGAACCATCAGGGAAATGCAAATCAAAACCACAATGAGAGGTTTATGGTTTGTCCCTCTGCTTTAAATTCATAAGAGACTCCTTTTTAGAGTAACCAGACAGGGATCACACAGTGGCCAGTGCAGTATGAACCCACTTGAATTCGGACCAAAGGTCAAATTACGGAGCAGTTTTCCTGTCTCTAAAAAGACTTATGCAGCACCACATTGATATGTCCATTTACAGCCACCAGGAACTTGCTGCCTCCTCCCGTTTCCCTACCCCAAACTTCACCAAAATGCAAGCACATTTTTTATATTTGTTTTACCCAATAATAATAATTATTCCTTTTTCTTGTTTTTTTTTATTTTTAAAACATTTTTATTGATTTTTAGAGAGAGAGGAAAAGAAAGGGAGAGATAAAAACATTGCTGAGCGAGAAACATCAATTCATTGACTCCTGCATTCCCCCTACTGGGGTTTGAGCCTGCAACCCAGACATGTGCCCTGACTGAGAATCGAATGTGTGACCTCTTGGTGCATGGGTCAACGCTCAACCACTGAGCCACACTGGCCAGGCCCTTTTTCTTCATTTTAAATGGCGAAATAAATACATAATCTTTCTCAAATAAAGAATACCTACAATGAGATCTGACCTCATGCCTATTAGAAAGTTTATCAAAAAACAAGGATGTGGAGAAAAGGAAACCCTCGTGCACTGTTAGTGAGAATGTAAAGTGGTGCAGCCATTGTGGAAAACAGTATGGAACTTCCTTAAAAAACTAAAAATAGAACTTCTATATGACCCAGCAATTCCACTTTTGGTAATATATCCAAAGGACACAAAAACACTAACTCAAAAAGATATCTGCACTTCCATGTTCATTGTAGTATTATTTGCCAAAACATGAAAACAACCTGAGTGTCCATCATTGGATGTATAGATCACAATGTTTCAACACAAATATACAATGAAATTATTTAGCCATGAAAAAGGAAATCCTGCCATTATGGCATCATGATGGACCTTGTAAAATAAGTCAGACAGAGAAAGACAAATATTGTATGATCTCACTTACATGTGGAATCTAAAAGAAAAAGAAATCAGATTTGTGGTTAGCAGAGGAGGGGACAGTGGGAAGGGGGATTGGAGAAAGGTGGTAAAAAATATAAACTTCCAGTTGCAAGATAAATAAGTTCTGGGGAAATAATGTTCAACATGAGGACTATAGTTAACACTGCTGTATGGTATATAGGAAAGTTGTTTAAGAGAATAAATCCTAAGAGTTCTCCTCACAAGAAAAAACAATTTCTTTTTTTTTTTTGCTTTCTCTTTTTATTGTATCTACTAGAGGCTAAGTGCATGAAATTTGTGCATGGGGGGGGGGGCGGTGTCCCTCAGCTCAGCCTGCACCTTCTCCAATCTGGGACCCCTCGAGGGATGTCCGACTGGTAGGATCGGGCCTAAACGGGCAGTCGGACATCCCTCTCACAATCCAGGACTGCTGGCTCCCAACTGCTCGCCTGCCTGCCTTCCTGATTTCCCCTAACCACTTCTGCCTGCCAGCCTGATCACCCCCTAACCACTCCCCTGCCAGCCTGATTGCCCCTAACTGCCCTTCCCTGCAGGCCCAGTCGCCCCCAACTTCTCTCCTCTGCCAGCCTGGTCACCCCTAACTGCCCTCCCCTGCAGGCTTAATTGCCCCCAACTGCCCTCCCTTGCAGGCCTGGTCCCTCCCAACTGCCCTCCCCTGCTGGACATCTTGGGTGGCCATCTTGTGTCCACATGGGGGCAGCCATCTTTGACCACATGGGGGCAGCCATCTTGTGTTGGAGTGATGGTCAATTTGCATATTACTCTTTTATTAGATAGGATATGAGATGATGGATGCTAACTAAACTTATTGCAGTCATCATTTCACAAAATATGTACATCAAGTCATTATGCTTATACCTTAAACTTATAAAATGCTATGTGTCAATTATATTTCAACTAGAGGCCCAGCACACATGAAATCATGCATGAGTAGCTCGCTTCTGCTTGCCTCAGCTGGCCACTCCGCCCATCGCCTCTCATAGCTCTCCACCGCTAGTAGCTCATGCCCCAACCCATCTGCTGCAAGAGCTGCTGCTCGTTTGGTTGTGACGCCATTACGGTGTCACGACCACAGGCCTTTTATGATATAGATAAAACTGGAAGAAATAAAACAACTAAATCACTGATATCCACCAATACCAGTTCTGCTCATTATTGTACTCTAGCCAGCAGAGAAAGGCATGTAAAGGGGTAACAGTACAAAGATTAGAAAGGAAGAAACAAAACTGTCATTAACCATGGAGACCTATACTTAGAAAGTCCAAAAGCATCATCATGGGGAATTTTAGCTCACAGTACTATGGAAGGTTACACAATCACTTGAGCCCACCTCTATTGTTCATTCAAACTCTGCACATGTTCATTGAGCAGGTGCTCAACACTACACACGGGATTTTGTTAAAGCACCTGTGTTGCTATGACACATTTCTCAATCACCTGGGACAATTGTTTAAAATGCAGATTTACGGGGTTTTTTTGTTGTTTTTTTTGGTTTTTTATTCCCACTCCAGGTTATGGAATCAAAATATCTACAATTTAGACCAGTCTACATAGGACCTTGGAATCTTCACTCTTTAAATTTCCCAGTGATTCATTTGTCTGTTAAACCATTATGCAAGATTCCAAAGCTGTGCTACAATTCTGCTTCTACTTATGATTCTTAGCAATGCTACTAAATAATATTGATCAATTACAACCCAATAAGGTTCTCCCTTCAAATCCTAATCCATTTCATTTACAGCTTATTTTAACCCATCTGTTTTTGAAATCTCTCTTATTCAATTAATTCTCCTGCCCCCTCTGATGTCAAGACAGCAGAAGGTCTACAAAGCATATGTTCAAAGTAATACTAGTTTCTCACCCAAAAACATATGAGAAATAAAGAGAATGAATGTGATTTGTTGTGTTTTCTGATAATACAACAAAAAAATCCCAAGTAGCAGAATATTTTTAGTAGAAAGGCAATTTAATATTATCCATTTCTTACTCTATATGTAAAATATTTTAACTCTTTCAAACAGTCCCTCAAAGTTGCCTCAAAAAAATACAATATAGTGAAAACTACTTGCTGCTAATCCTGATGTTTGGCCTAGACTAGGGATCAATTCTCAGTTTAAATATACAGGCAAACACTACATTACGTTTCTTTATATATATTTCAGAGAGGAAGGGAGAGGGAGAGAGAGATAGGGACATCAATGGTGAGAGAGAATCATTGATTGGCTGCCTTCTGCACATCCCACACTGGGGACCAAGCCTGCAGCCTAGGCTCATGCCCTGACCAGGAATCAAATCGTAGCCTCCTGGTTCATAGGTCGATGCTCAACCATTGAGCCATGCTGGCTGGGCTATAATGCCTGGGTCACACTGCATTTCTGATGATGAACAAGGATTTAGAAATAATGGTCAACATAGTGTCTTAAGAGTGTACACTCAATTCTCTTCTGTGTAGTGCTTTGTTCGTTATCTGTTATAGCACTTAACTCATTGTATTATAATAAATTGTGTTTGTTTTACATTAAAAAATAATAATAAATAAATGTACAGGCAAATAATTAATAAAGAGATTTAGAAAGCACAGCTGTGTGATGGAATTTAACAACACCATGACCTAAGAATTACAACACAGAGCTCATTATGAATCAGTCACATTACAATTTACAAAACAGCTAACAATGGATTTGGCATTAACTTTATAATAAATTTAATCATCATCTGTACAGACAAGGATCTAACTTTACTTGAAAAGAAAATATATGCTGCTATCCTCCTAACAATCTAATGAATTATGATATTTAAATTATTTTTAGAAAATCATCTCCCATTGCTCCCCTACACTTGTGCCAGCTGAATTGAATAGCTAGTTATCCCTAAAGAAATACATAAACACCCACCCACACATTCATTCATATTCTCTCTTCTCTTCCCTTTTCTTCTTCTCCTCCTTCTTCTTCTCCTCCTTCCTTCCTCTACCCCCTCCCCTCTCTCTCTCTCTCTCCTTTACAGCCAGAATAAATGTTGAAGTGCCATCAATCCTTCAAGGTTATCTCCAATGCTACCTTGTCCACAACCTCTCAAACCGATGAGGTAAAGTCTCTGACATTTTCCTTGTTCCATCTTGTATACTGAGGTGCTAAGGGTAGATGCTAGATTTTACTTCATTTTGGAACATGCCTCACCTTCCTCACCTCCTCCAGTGCCTTACAAAAAGGAGGTTCTCAATAAATTACTCTTGGTGCCCTTTCAGTCAATGTGCCAACTCATCAAATTAGTTTTGTTTTCCTACCCAAATAAGTAAGTCACATTTCTTCAATATATTCTTCTTCACAAAAAGAATAATAAGCCCATTAAGAAAATACATTTTTTACCTAAAAGTAAGCACAGTAACTTAAACTGTTAGAGATAAATCCGCAGCCCAAAGCCGTGCTGTTCCTATTATATGCACTACAGACGAAGCTGTTGCCTTCCAGCACCTGCCAGTGCTCCCAGCAGGGCCCTTATTTGTGCCGAGACCACACAGACATCTTGTACAGAAATCACGTCTTTTCAAGCCAGGAAAAATATCTGAGCCACCCTTACATGGTTTGGTATTTGAATGACAAAGAAACAAAGGAGATTTAAAAATCAAGACTGCAGCATTAAACAAGTGACCCAAACTTTGGTCATGAGAATATTAAGCAAAACTAAGCTATTTTATTTATTTTTATTTATTTTTTAAAATATATTTTATTGATTTTTTACAGAGAGGAAAGGAGAGGGATAGAGAGTGAGAAACATCGATGAGAAAGAAACATCGATCAGCTGCTTCCTGCACACTCCCTACTGGGTATGTGCCCGAAACCAAGGTACATGCCTTTGACCGGAATCGAACCTGGGACCCTTGAGTCCGCAGGCCAACGCTCTATCCACTGAGCCAAACCGGTTAGGGCAAAACTAAGCTATTTTAAAAGAAAGTAGAAATAAGGAATAATGAAAGAGGCAAGAATAAAACACTAAGAGCAAAATAAATTTATACATAAGACAACTATTTTTCAAAATTCTTGCTCAGCTTTGGATGTTCTGTTTGCCTCCCAGCTACAAACACATTCTTCACACACGCTGGGAATGCTGGGGAAAACTAGTCAGCATTCAGAGGCTTAACCCACAGTCCCAGTGCTGTGCCTGTGGGCCCAATCCTCAGACAGCCATTCGTCCTCAGGAGAAGTTAGGGGTCGAAATGCAAATATGCAAACAACAGAATTCTCTCTCTAAAATAGCTGGAGAAAGTGTGATCTCCATTGCTATTCTTTTTTAAAAAGACAGGGGCGGGGGAGAGAAGCTTACAATCTTAAGGACTTGTTTAAGTACCTTTGTGGACACGCTGACCTGACTAGCTCAGGGAAGGCCTGCATGGCAAGGCCTGCATGGCAAGGCCTATGTGGCAGCCTTGCAAACTTAGAGACCTAAAGTAACCACAAAAGATGGTCTGAAATTAAAACTTCTTAACTAAAGCAGTTTGTTGTCAAGTCCTGGGCTGGTATCTTCCCTGACAAAGGTCAATCTTTACTATACCTTAACTGAGCCTGTCTATTGTCTTTTGGCATCTACAATAACATACTGTTGTAATGTCAGAGTAATTTTCCTTTTTCCGGACCCCTCAAACCACAGGCACCGCTCTGGGGAGACCACAAATCCCCTCATTGTTAGTGAGTTAATTGACTGTTAACTGTCCTGCACCCACCTAAGTAAAAGAAATGTGTATATCTATTATTTTACTATCCAATCCCAGAGGTTTCCTCTTTGCTCTCTCCCGCCTCCCTAATCCATCACCAGTGGATTTCATGTAACCCACTTACATCTCCTCCTTTGATTGTAATGTATAAAACTGGGTGCAAAACTGCCATTCTCTGGAGCATATCAAGCCGTTGAGATTCTGCTTCCTGGCAATTGTTAACAGTTTGGCTCAAATAAGCTCACAAAAACTTTTCATAGGTTTCTTACGTTGACACCTTAGTGTAATACAATTTTGAGGTTGAAAACAATGTAAAGGAACAAACATACTTGTCCTAGGTAAAATCTATACTCTGGAGAAAAGATTGGCATATGTGTGAGAGTTGATTGACCAGACTCATTAAAGATTTATTGATTTATCAATCAATGCCTTGGGCACTTGATTCTCCCCAAGGGAAAATTAACAATCCAACTAAACTAATAAATTCTATTATGAACCAAAATGAATGCGAGAATCAATCCTGTCACTTTGTACAACAACCAATTACTAAAAAAGTATGTCTATCCTTTGGGAAGTACTTAAAATTAAAAGTTATTTAACAAAAGAAATAATATATTAAGTAATCATAATTGAAGCCAATGACATTTTGAAGGATGGCTTTGATATGCTTTAAAAGAGATAAGTGAATCTCAGAAATATAATTGCATAGCTAGGTTAAGAACATGATTTTTTTAAGTGAATTGATTGCTGCCTCTACCACTTAGTAGCTGCAATCTGTTGGGCTTTCTAAGTCTTCATTTTGTCATCTGTAAAATGGGAGGCAGCCAAAATGAGGAGACAGAGAAACACGTTCCAAATGAAAGAACAGATCAAAACCCCAGAAAAAGAATGAAATAAAATGTACTTCCCAAAGGATAGCCATACTTTTTTAGTAATTGGTTGTTGTACAAAGTGACAGGATTGATTCTCAAATTCATTTTGGTTCATAATATAATTTATTAGATTAGTTGAATTGTTAATTTTCCCTTGGGGAGAAAACATGGGAGGCGGTGCTACAGTTGGAAGATCACCATTTTGTCGCAAAGATTCATTAGGCAAGGATTACCAGTTGATCCTAAATCCAGGGAGATATTTTGATGAGGAACAGATGTTTGCATAATTTAAATTGTCTCTTCATAGATGGTTTATTTGTTTTAAAGAAAAAATGAGTTACTATTTTTAATCATGGATAAATAGTACAACAGCTTTATTAGATGACGAAAATTAATATTACCATTGTGGGGTTATGGATATGCTCAGGACATGTATTATATAATATATTATATTCCAGCCAAGAATGCATTTCCTAATTCAATCACAAAGACACCCAGGAACATTCTCATAAACATAATGAGGAATCATATTTGCTATGATTTGAATGTTTCTGTCCCCCCAAATCCCTATTAGAAACTTAACTCTCGCTGAAACCGGTTTGGCTCAGTGGATAGAGCGTCGGCCTGCGGACTGAAAGGTCCCGGGTTCGATTCCGGTCAGGGGCATGTACCTTGGTTGCGGGCACATCCCCGGTAGGGGTTGTGCAAGAGGCAGCTGATCGATGTTTCTCTATCATCGATGTTTCTAACTCTCTATCCCTCTCTCTTCCTCTCTGTAAAAAATCAATAAAATATATTAAAAAAAAAAAAGAAACTTAACTCTCAAGGTAATGGTATTAGGAGGTGATAAGGTCAGGAGTGCAGTGTCCTCAAGAGTGGGATTAGTGCCCTTAGAAAAGACGGCTGGCAGAGCTCCCTCATCCCTTCCACCGTGAGAGGACTTGGTGAAGAATTCTGCAGCCCAGAAGAGGGCCTTCACCAGACCCCACCATGCTGGCACCCTGACCTTGTATTTCTAGCTTCCAGACTGTGAGAAATAAATATCTGTTGTTTATAATCCTCCAGTCTGTGGTATTTTGTTAGAGCAGCTCGAAAGAACTAAGACAATATTCTTTTAAAATATCAATGTTGTAAAAGACAAAAGCTGTGGAAAAGTTCCAGATTAAAGGAGCCTAAAGAGACAAGACAACTAAATGCAATGTCTGATCTAGACTGGATCTTAATTTGGAGGAAAACAATGTTATAAAGGATATTATTGGGCCAACTGACAATATTGGGATGCTGACAGTAGATTAATTAAAAGTAGTATGCAAATTTACTGACATTGAAAACTTTGGTAACATACAAGAACATTCCTATTCTTAGGAAATACACACAAAAGTATTTAGAGGTAAAGGGCCATAATGTAAGCAACATTCAAATGGTTCAGGAGGGAATCAGATATATAGTGAATTTATAATAAAGAAAAATGGGCAAAATATTAATAATAAGGGAATCTGGGAAAAGTGTGTACAGGTGTTCCTTGTACTAGATCTACACTTGCAACTTTTCTGTAAGTGTAACATTATTTCCAAATGAAAAGTTATTTTAAAAAATCAAAACAAAAAAACTAACAATCCAATGAGAAATATGAGTACAGGACATGAACAGGCAATGTACATAAGAATAAACATGAAAGAATAGTTAGCCTTAGTCAGAATAAAACTACAAATTAAAATATCTATCACTTCCAAACAAATGGCCAAGAGGCATACAAAAAAATGCCTAATGTCACCAATCATTAGAGAGATGCAAATTAAAATGACAATGAGGTACCACCTCACACCTGCCAGAATGGCTACCATCAATAAATCAACAAACAAGTGCTGACAAGGATGTGGAGAAAAGGGAACCCTAGTACACTGCTGGTGGGAATGCAGACTGGTGCAGCCACTATGGAAAACAGTATAGAGTTTGGTCAAAAAATTAAAAATGGGCCTGGCCAGTGTGGCTCAGTGGTTGAGCATTGACCCAGGAACCAGGAGGTCAGGGTTTGATTCCTGGTCAGGGTGTATGCCCGGTGCACGAAATTTGTGAACGTGGATGGGCTGGGGGGTCCCCTCAGCCCAGCCTGCACCCTCTCCAATCCGGGATCCCTCTCACAGTCCGGGACCACTGGCTCCTAACTGCTCACTTGCCTGCCTGCCTGCCTGATCGCCCCTAACTGGCCCCCCGCCAGTTTGATCACCCCTAATCGCCTCTGCCTGCTGGCCTGGTCGCCCCCAACTGCCCCCCCTGCCAGCCTGGTTGCCCCCAACTGCCCCCCTCTGCCAGCCTGTTGCCCCTAACTCGCCCCCCCCAACTGGCCTGGTTTCCCCTTACTGTCCCCCCTGCCAGCCTGATCACCCCTAACCACCTCTGCCTGCCAGCCTAGTTGCCCTTAAATGCCTCCCCCACTGGCCTGGTTGCCCCTTACTGTCCCCCCTGTGAGCCTGGTCGCCCCCAACTGCCCCCCACGAGCCTGGTTGCCCCCAACTAACCCCCCTGCTGGCCTGGTCACCCCCAACTGTCTCCTGCCAGCCTGGTCACTCCCAACTGCCCCCCCCACCAGCCTGGTCACCCCACGCAGCCTGCTGTTCAGTCATTTGGTCATCCCTCACTAACCCCCCTGCTGGCCTGGTTGCCCCATGCAGCCTGCTGTTCATTCATTTGGTCATCCCTCACTAACCCCCCTGCCAGCCTGGTCGCCCCACACAGCCTGCTGTTCAGTCATTTTGTCGTCCCTCACTAACCCCCTAGCTGGCCTGGTCGCCGCATGCAGCCTGCTGTTCAGTCGTTTGGTCGTCCCTCACTAACCCCCCTGCCGACCTTGTCACCCCACGCAGCCTGCTGTTCAGTCGTTACTGTTACTGTGATGGAATCCCGGACAATTTGCATATTCCTCTATTATTAGTATAGATAAGCATAACCCATGGGCCCAGACAATAGTTCGGTGAAGGCCTGGGGAGGGTGCAAGAGTGGGAGAAGGGGGTCAGTGGGAAGAAAAATGGGGGACATCTATAATGCTTTCAACAATAAAGATAAATTTCAAAGTAAAGTATCTGTCACTTCAAGCAAGTGTTTCAATGTCACCTTCTCAATTAGGCTTATCTGGACTTCTCTAAAACTGTACCCTCTTCACTCCTATCCCTTTACTCATTGTTATTTTTTTCCTATGGCATTTATTGTTTTATAAATTACTAAATGATTTCTCTTTTATTACATAAATTTATTATGTATGTTTGTCTCCTACCCTAGAATAAAAGTTTCATGAGGGCAGGGATTGTTCTTTTTCACTAATCTATCCCAAGCACTGAGAGTAAAACCTGGAATGTGGTTTGCAATCAATATATGTATACTAGAGGCCCAGTGCACTAAATTTGTGCACGGGGGTTGGGGGTGTCCCTCAGCCCAGCCTGCACCCTCTCCAATCTGGGATCCCTCTCACAATCCAAGACTGCTGGATCCCAACCATTCGCCTGCCTCCCTGATCACCCCCTAACCACCCCCATGCCAGCCTGATCGACGCCTAACTGCTCCCCTGCTGGCCTGATTGCCCCTAACTGCCCTCCCCTGCCAGCCTGGCCACCCCCAACTGCCCTCCCCTGCTGGCCTGGTTGCCCCCAACTGCCCTCCCTTGCAGGCCTGGGTCTCCCCCAACTGTCCTCCCCTGCAGGCCTGATCGCCCCCAACTTCCCTCCCTTGCAGGCCTGGTCTCTCTCAACTGCCCTCCCCTGCTGGCCTGATTGCCCACAACTGCCCTCCCCTGTCGGTCATCTTGTGGTGGCCATCTTGTGTCCACATGGGGCGGCCATCTTATGTGTTGGAATGACTGTCAATTTGCATATTACCTCTTTATTATATAGGATATCTGTTGAATGAATGAGTGCAACAGGTAAACAAAGTTTGGGGCTTTTTAAAAATAATAACATCCACAGTAGGCAAGTATGTCAATAACCCAGAACCTCTCATGTATGATAATAAGAGAGTAAACTGATTAAATGAACCATATAAATTCATAATCATTCTATAAAATACTAAATAATCATTAGAAGTGATGGTATGCAATGTGGCAAAAAAAATCTCATTGTATTGTTATGTAAAAATTACAAAGTATAAAATAGCATGCACAAAAGAAAAAAATTTAAAAAGCAATAAAATAGCATGTACAGTATGTTTCCACTGCTTTTTAAAAAAAGAAATAAATTGTCCTGGCGAGTGTTTCTCAGTGGTTAGTGCACCAAAGGGTCACAGGTTGGATTCCCAGTTAGAGCACATACCCAGGTTGCGGGTTCAATCCCTGGTCAGGACGTATGCATGAAGCAACCAATTGATGTTTCTCTCTCACATCAATGGTTCCATCTTCCTTTCCCATCCTCTCTTTAGAATCAATGAAAAACATATTCTCAGGTGAGAATTTTAAAAAAAGAAAAGAAAAAGAAATAACTTGAAAAAAGCATAGAATACATATAACAAAATCTTATTTATGAGGTGAGATTACAAGTTGTTTTTACTTTCTTCTTCTGCCATATTTATTTTCTATAATAAATATGTACTAGAGATGTAGCAAGCAGGAAAAACCTGTTTTAAAGGAGAAAATAGGAATAACCCAGTCAATATAAACATGCTTTCCTGTTTTAACAAGGATACCAAAAAAGTAATAAAGTATTTTGAAATGTTCAATATATGGTTATATTGAATGGAAACTAGAAAGCAAAAAGGAGGGGGGACCAGATGTATACTAGAATGTCTTCACTGTTCTGTTCCTTTTAAACTGAAAAAAATGTTTAAATTGCATTAAATACATTTTATAACATTTTCTGGATTAAAAGGCCATTCTCTTCTCAGTAAGGCCAGGATACTTTTTTGGAACAAAATTCAAAATTCTGACTGTCCATGAAGCTAAACCAAGTCTGCTGGGGCCACAAATCTGACTTTGGGCCTGGGCTGGGGCCCTCAGCTGTGTGAAAGCCACTCACCCTGCCTGACTAACCCTGGAAACAGCACAGCTTAGTGGGAAAATGAATTCAGGGAGGTTTGACTCCACAAAACAGAATGTTTTCTTTAAAGGCCTTCAGTGTATAAAAGTCTAGATTTATTATGACTCCCAGGACCAGGTGCATTAAATAGCAAACACTAACCATACCTAAGACATCGTTTTTAATCCACTAGTTACAAGGACTATGAGGACATTTTGGCAACTACTATAAAATATCGCCCTCTGGTGTTAAAGTCATTGCATATTTATTAACAATACAATAAGGAAAAAGAAAAGCCTATCTTAAGTATAAACACCATTATCTTCAGGAACTAGTATTTCTTGCTACAAAAATCAGAACACAAAATCCCACAGGATTCTACTGGAATATGTATGGATACCATCCCTACTGACAGTGCCTGAAAAATACTAAGTAATGGTATTACAAGGTATCTTAACCAATTAACATCAGAGAATGTTCTGTCCAGGAGCTACATTCAACTGTTTCTGGAAAATAAACCAAAGTTTTTTTTCACAGGAAAATTTCTATTAATTTTGGTAGCAAGAATAAAATAGGAGTAATACTATACACTGAGTGGCCAGATGGTTATGATCTCTAAACGCATAATAATCTGGCCACTCAGTATATATATATATATATTAGAGGCCCAGTGCATGAATTCGTGCATGGGTGGTGTCCGACCAGCCTGGCCAGGGGGAGGGGACATGGGCGTTTGGCTGGCCTGCCTGCTGGTCGAACTCCTGGTCGAGTGGACAATTTGCATATTAGCCTTTTATTATATAGGATATACACTGAGTGGCCAGATTATTATGTGTTCAGAGATCATAATAATCTGGCCACTCAGTGTATATGTTACACAAGTCTTTAAAAATAGGAGACAACTTTTATAAATAACAAACAGCAGCATTAACAAAGAAATTGGCAATGACTATCTCTATATTTATTCCTGCCTAAATGTACTTCAAGAACATAATTTGGGGAGGTTTTAATAGTTACACATACAGGAATTACTTGAGTAAATTCAGCAGAAAAATTTTAAAGAGTAATTAAATATGAGTAACACTGTTTTCATTAAGCTAAAAACAAACTGAAACAGGTTATTTTATTTTTATTTTATTTTATTTTATTTTATTTTATTTTATTTTATTTTATTTTATTTTATTTTATTGAAAGAGGTTATTTTAAAGACAGGGAAATAACATTTAAGTTTTCTCACATAAATGGAGTTTACAGTGCCTACTTTTCAACCTGGATATATACAAGTAGAGACCTGGTGCACGAAATTCATGCACGGGAGGGGAGGTCCCTCAGCCCAGCCTGCACCCTCTCCAATCCAGGATCCCTCGGGACTGCTGGCTCCTAACCACACACCTGCCTGCCGGCCTGATCCCAACTGCTCTCCCCTGCCATCCTGATCCTCCTAACTGCTCTCCCCTGCCTGCCTGAATGCTTCTAACCACCTCTGCCTCAGCCCCACCACCATGGCTTTGTCCAGAAGGATGTTCAGAAGGTCGTCCAGATGATGTTCAGTCTAATTAGCATATTACCCTTTTATTAGTATAGATGCCACCTTGTCCTAAAAATGCAGGTTGTTAGCAGGTTTTCCTATCATGGAAGGGTAGCCCACAGTAGCATCCTGGGTTCTGACCAGGACTTATGCACTCATGCTTTATCTCAGCAGATGTGATTTAGAAGAAGATCCTTGGATGTACCTTGAACATTTCTATCGATTTGCCAAATCATCCTCCAAAAATGTTGAACAACTTTAAACTTCCACCAGCAACCATGCGTGTGCCCTCTGTCCTACTTTTCTTTAAAATTTCTTTATTGATTAAGGTGTCACATATTTGTCCTCATCCCCCCATTCCCATCCCACACCCCTCCCCACGGATGCCCCCACCCCCCTGTTGTCCTTAACCATTGGTTAGGCTCGTATGCATGCACACAAGTCCTTTGGTTGATCTCTCCTCCCTACCCCCACCTTCTCCTACCCTCCCTTTGAGGCCCGACAGTCCGATCGATGCCTCCTTGTTTCTGGGTCTGTTCTTGTTCATCAGTCTATGTTGTTCATCATTTCCCCTAGATGAGTGAGATCATGTGTTACTAGAAATATACTTATAAGAACCAAATGTGAGACGAGCAATAATAGTTATGCTGACAGGCAAATGAATCAGTCTGTAGTGAGTTTCTTTCTGGACCAACAGTTCTTTTGAGACCCAATTTCAATGTCCACCAGTTCCTTATGTGTACATGTCGGCACTGACTTTTCAGCTCTGGATGGTGGACAAATGGTGGTAATGCAGGTCCGACTCCCTCTGGTTTGGTCTCGCCCGGACCCAGGGGCACGGCTTCACCCGGACTCAGGGGCACGCTGCCTCACCCGGACCTGGGACCCAGCATCACCCAGGCCCGGAGCACGTGGCCTCACCCAGACCCAGGGGCGCGTGGCCTCACCCGGACCCAGGGGCGCGCAGCCTCACCCGGACCCGGGCTCCAGCCTCAGCCTGACCCAGGGGCACGCAGCCCCCCCGGACCCAGGGGCGCACGGCCTCACCCGGGCCCGGGACCCAGCCTCACCCGGATCCAGGGGCGCACGGCCTCACCCGGACCCGGGATCCAGCTTCACCTGGACCCAGGGGCGCGCGGCCTTGCCCGGACCCGGGGGTGCGCAGCCTCACCCGGACCCAGGGGCGCGGCCTCACCCAGACCCGGGACCCAGCCTCACCCAGACCCGGGGCGCACGGCCTCACCTGGACCCGGGATCCAGCTTCACTCGGACCCAGGTGCGCATGGCCTCACCCGGACCCAGGGGTGCACGGCCTCACCAGGACCCGGGGGTGCGCGGCCTCACCCAGTCCCGGGGGCACACAGCCTCACCCGGACCCAGGGGCGCGCGGCCTCACCCAGACCCAGAGCATGCGGCCTCACCCGGGCCCGGGACCCAGCCTCATCCGGACCCAGGGGCGCAACCTCACCCAGGCCCGGGACCCAGCCTCACCCGTACCCAGGGGCATGTGGCTTCACCCGGACCCAGGGGCGCGCGGCCTCACCCGGACCCGGGGGGGCGTGTGGCCTCACCCGGACCCGGGATCCAGCCTCACCGGGACCCAGGGGCGCGGCCACACCCGGACCCGGGACCCAGCCTCACCCAGACCCAGGGGCGTGAGGCCTCACCCGGGCCCAGGGGCGCGCAGCCTCGCCCGGACCCGGGACCCAGCGGGGCTTCGTCTTCTTGATCCCAATTCCTGTCGGTCAATTCCCTCTCAGCAATTCCTTTGGCCATTTTCTCAAAGCTCTGGGGCAGCTGCCGCAGAATTCATTGGGCGGCGGGCTCGGCGAAGCTCCGGTGCGCCCAGTGCGCGGTGGCGGGCTGGTCCGAGGTCGTTGCGGCGGCACTCGGGTCTGCAGCGGCAACCAGTTGCCAGGGGAGCACTCCTGGATCCAGGACCCAGCGGGGCCTCATCTTCCCGATCCCAACTCTCATCAGTCAATTCCGTCTCAGCAATTCCTCCTGCCATTTTCTCAAAGCTCCAGGGCAGCTGCCGCAGAACTCGCTGGGCAGTGGGCTCGGCGAAGCTCCCGTGCGCCCAGTGCGTGGTGGCGGGCTGGTCCGGGGTCGCTGCGTCGGCGCTCAGGTCTGCAGCGGTGGCTGGTCGCCGGGCATGTGCACCTGGCCACTTCCGGGGCGCTGAGATTCTCGAAGGACTCGGAGGTCAGCAAGCGCGGAGTCTCCCACCCCATGTCTCCCAGGGGCTCGTCTGTCCGTGCTCGGCAGCGAGCGGAGCTGTCCCCTCAGCCGGAGACCGCTGGGGGAACTGCGCCGAGCATGTTCCAGGCCACCATTGTGTCGCCAGAGCCGTAGTTCTTAAAGTGTGATCTTTGGCTCACCGGCATCAGCATCATCCCGTGTCCCCCTCTCTTTTATTCTAGTTGTAGACCATCTGCTCAGCCAGCCCTCCAGTGGTTCTGGATAGTGTCTGCTCTGTTTTCCCATTGTAGTTTCAAAATTATTGTGGTAGGCAACAATCAGGTGTCTGCCCTATGCCTCCATCTTGGTCCTCCTTTGTGTAGTTAAGTCTTGATTGTTCGTGTCACTGGGAGGAATTTTCCTCCAGGCCAATTGGCTGTGAGGACTCGCTGTATCTCTAAAGGAAGAGTTGCTGTGCAGGAGACACGTTTATGGGCCGGGACTTGTTCCAGTAGGGCTTTGGCGCTCACTGAGTCTGCCTCTTGAATGTGTCCCTTATGCGAGTGGTTGAAATCTGGTGTCGTCTCACACCGACCACTAGATGCCCTCGTTTCTGGGTCTCCAATGGGGTGCAGGTCAGCTACTGTCTGAGCCACAGGCTACATTTTGAACAAAACATGGTAACATAAATCCTCAGGAATACAGAATGCAAATGGATGAAACCTTCCGAAGGTTCTTGGGGAGAATCCATTCCCTTGCCTTTTCCAGTTTGTAGGGACCACCTGCATTCCTGGCCCTTCCTGCATCTTCCAAGCTAGCAAAGGTCCCCTCTGTCCTACTTTGATGCCAATATCATTGATTTCCCCCTAGTAGCTTCCCTCCCCTCAGTTGGGACTGCTTGGCACTTGAGCCAACTTCACTGTTCAGCCTGGGACTTGATTTCCCGAGATAGAATTATGGAGGAGGAAAAATAGTTTTCCTCTACCCTTCTGAGTTCTTAGCGGAGGCCCTTGTAATGAAAGCAGATTACCAAAAGAAAAACCAAAGTTCATTAACATGTGTACCTCGTGTGTATGTAGGAGATCCCAGGGAAAAATGAATAACTCCTCAAGGTGGCTTAGAATCCAGATTTAAATACCTTCTTTCTAGGGAAAGGGGACAGGAGATGTAGGCACATACCCAGGTTATGGGCTCGATCCCCAGTAGGGGGCATGCAGGAAGCAGCCAATCCATAATGTTTCTCTCTCATCGATGTTTCTCTCTCAACCCTTTCCCTTCTTCTCTCTCTAAAAATCAATAAAAACATATTTTTAAAAATATCAGTGGATGGTAGTATAAAAGTATTTAGGGAAAATAATTATCAATCTAGAATTCTATACTCGCCAAATTATCAATCAGATACTGTAATTGTGAAATTATCCTACCTAAAAATAGACAAATATGCAAATTGACCATACCTCCAACACACCCACAAGCCATGCCCACCATCCAATCAGAGCGAGCATGCAAATTAACCCAAATCAAGATGGCTACAGCCACAGAGAGCAAGGTTTCCTAGGTAACAGAGGAAGCCAAGCTTTCTGCCTGCCCTTGCCAGGCCTAAGCCTCCACTCAAGCTACAAAGTTTCAATTATAGAAGGTAAACAAATTCAAACAAATGGCAGCAGAATGGAGCTTGAGAGAGCAGGCCAGGATTGCCGCCGGCAACAGGGGAAACAAAGCTTTCCGCACACCCTGGCGGGGCCCACCTGCTTAAGGCAACAAAGTTTCAATTATAACCCCAACAGAAATGGCTGCCGGCCTCGGAGGGAGCCCCAGGCTTGGCTCCGCTCCAGGCTACAAAGTTTCAATTGAAGAAGGAAAATAAATTCCAGGTACCAGGGCCTCCGCTTGGGTTGCCAGGGGGCATGGCCAGCCTGCAAACCACCACAGGCCCCTCGCTCAGGCCACCCCATGCCCCACGGGAACCCCCACCTGATCCGGGACACCTTTCAGGGCAAACCAGCTGGCCCCCACCCCTGTACCAGGCCTCTATCCTATCTAATAAAAGAGTAATATGCAGATTGATCATCACTGCAACACACAATATAGCTGCCCCCATGTGGACACAAGATGGCCACCACAAGATGGCCAGCAAGAGAGGGCAGTTGGGAGGCACCCGGCCTGCAAGGGAGGGCAGTTGAGAAGGACCAGGCCTGCAAGGGAGGGAAGGTGGAGGTGATCAACCCTGCAGGAGAGGGCAGTTAGGGGTGACCAGGCCGGCAGAGGAGGGAAGTTGGGGGCAAACAGGCTGGCAGCAGAGTGGTTAAGGGCTGATCAGGCTGGCAGGCAGAAGTGGTTAGGGGCAATCAGGAAGGCAGGCAGGCAAGCAGTTGGGAGCCAGCAGTCCTGGATTGTGAAAGGGATGTCCCATATTGGAGAGGGTACAGGTTGGGCTGAGTGACAACCCCCCTCCGTGCACGAATTTTGTGCACCGGGCCTCTAGTCAAAAATAAGAGTGAAACAAAGACAATTTCAAACAAATATTGAGGAAGTGTATCATTCATAGACTTTTGGTGGAAGAATTACTAATGGGTGTGCTTTGGGCAGAAAAGCACACTCCAAAAGTAGATGCAAGAATAATTAGCAAAGAAATTCACAATCACATCTACATAAGAATTGACTATAGGAAGTATTGACTAAATAAGTATTAACTATTTTTTTAAAAAAGCACTGTCTAACTTTGGGCAAGAAGAGGTAATTAAAAGGAGGTGGAATTTTAAAACTACTCAATGATGGTATGAATGATAAGGGAGATGACCTTAAAAGTTTTCTAAAATCCTTATATTATTCTGTAGGAAAGTATAGATAGTGCTTACTAAGCATGTTTAAAAAGATAAAAGTAACCTCAGGAGGAATAGAAATAGCATGTAAAACTTCTATTTATCTTGCAATATCTTCTATTGCAAGATAAATAGAAGACAAGAAATGAACAGGGGAGAGAGAAGTATGATTACATGGAGAAAACATTACATGATAGAAATATACCCAAATATGTCAATGTATTAGTTTAGGTTCCCCCAAAATCATAACCTGAAACAAAGTTTCAAATGCAATGTCGTTTATTTGGAAAGTGATTCCAGGAAACGTTGGTTGGGGAGTGAGAAAGTGAGACAGGAAAGAGAAGGCAGTCACAAAAGGGTGGATAACTACTGTAATAGCCTTGTTAGAGATTTCTGAGAGCTGTGTAGAGTCCATTGTAGAACTGGAGCCCAGAGTAAAAAGGAGTGAAGAAGCTGCAATGAATATTAATCAGTCATTGGTTAAGAGATGCTGCTGGGTATTAATTCTCAGACACTTTCACACTCAACTGCTTGTGGCTAAGCAGACTCCTTCTGTTGGAGAAAACCTCAGGCAAAGAGAGAGATGCTGCCATGGATGACTATGGTGAGGCAGAGAAAGCATTCTAGTGCAATCAGTATTCATAATCAATGTATCTGATTAAAATTGCCTACAAAAGATAAGAGTCCTCAGATTGGATTTTTTTAAATTTTATTTATTGAGGGATTTTAGAGAGAGACAAAGAAGGAAAAAGAGAAACACTGATTTGTTGTTCCATTTATTTATGCATTCATTGGTTGATTCTTTTGAGTGCCCTGACTGGGGCTCAAACCCACAACCCTGGCATATCGGGACAAGGCTTTAACCAACTGGGCTACCCAGGCAAGGCAGATTGGATTTTTTAAAGAAGAAAATCCCATATATATGCTGTGTAAAAAGAAACACATGCATTTTCAAAAACACATTCAAATGGGTTGCAGAAAGAGGGGAAACTTGTAATTTGCAGTTGGTAGCAAAGGGAAACCTTAGCATGCTGCACCCCATATTATTGAGAGCAAAACTCATTTTATGTAACTCAAATTACAAGTTTCTCCTCTTTCTGCACCCCAGATTTGGGACTTTTGTTGACATTAGATTGGTGGTAGTAAACCTTTGTTGACAATACAATACAAAGAAATGTTTCTCAAAGAACATTGATAAAAAACCTACATAAGTGTGAAAGATTATTTATCACTGAAGATTGGGAACAGCCAAGGATGTCCATTTTTACCATTTCTCTTCAACATTGTGCAATAAGACAAGGAAATTAAATAAAACACATACAGCCCAGCCAGTGTGGTTCAGTGGTTGAGCATCAACCTATGCACCAGGAAGTCACAGTTTGATGCCTGGACAGGGCACATCCCCGAGTTTTGGGCTTGATCCCCAGTAGGGGGCATGCATGAGGCAGCCAATAAATGATTCTCTCTCATCATTGATGTTTCTATCTCTCTCTCTCTCTCTCTCTCTCTCTCTCTCTCTCTCTCTCTCTCTCTCCCTTCCTCTCTGAAATCAATCATAATATTAAAAAAAAAAAAAAGAATAGTTCACGTTTAGACCTGAACTTCTGAGTTTATAATTTAGCATCACTCTAAAGCAAAGCTCCTTACTCAGTGGTTTAGCTGCTAACAAAGACCTCCCTCTCCAGACACTGCCTGAATCAGACTTCCATTTTATCAGGAGTAGCACAGTACACAGTACTTGGGACTCTCAGGCCAACAGAGATCAACTCTAAAAGTGTCCAGTGAAATACCTGGAGAGAGCATCCAGCGCATGAAGGTTACAGAGAAACAAACACAAAAAAGAGGGGATTTCTTAGGGCAACAGAAAGAAAAGAGGGCCTGAGGTGGGTCAATTAGCAATTAAGCGAATATACAGGGTATCCCCCCAAAAATGTATACACTCTTTAACAGCTGATAATTCACTTAATTTTCTCTCCTTTTTAGGTCTAACTTGTTTGAAATAATGGGTGAAGCCAGACTAAGCTTCAAACAAAGAAAACTTATCCACTAGACTTCTCTATGGGGCTATACAAAACTGGCAACAGTTGAAGAACTGAGGGCACAAAAATACCAAAGTGATTCTGATATCTGCAATTCCATTGCTTCAAATTATCAGTAGTGCCTGGATTACAATGGTCATCAGTTTGAAAACAGGCATTGGCAAAAAAAAATTATTCATTTTTATAGATTCTTTTAAATTTTGAAAATGAACTGTATATTAATAAACACTGACTTTATAATCATTCAAAGTGTGTATACATTTTGAGAGACACCCTATATTTGCAGGATTTATCAGGAATATGTCACAATAAATTTACATGGATTTATAAAAAGAAAACAAGTTTGATAAACCAAAAAGTATGAAATGGTGACAACATAGAAAAAAACTGCTAAGTACCCTGCCTCCCCAGGCATTAAGGACGTATAAAAATCTGAAGCCTACACGTCAGCATGCTAAGGTTTCCCTTTGCTACCAACTGCAAATTACAATGAGATTCCTATTGGGGCCTGCATAAGTTCACTAAAATTTCAACCCCACACTTTGTATTTTATTCTCGGTTATTTCTTGTCAAAGGAACCGTTTTTTTCTTTCACATGCTAAGCAAATATTGGCTAGTTTAATCTGCAGCTTACAGTGCATTTATATAATAATCACAAACAACATATATTTGGAAAAACGAGTATTCACAAATCCTATATTTTCATATCAAAAGGGTTTTCTAACCCAGAATGGATTAGAAGAGTTCAGTTATGTAAACACACCACACATGTAGGTATGTTTCCAGAAGCTTGAATAGAATTGAGAGCAAAACTCATTTTATGTAACTCATTTTTTGTTGTTGTTAATCCTCACCTGAGGATATTTAGTGATGATTTCTTATTTTTATACTCCTTGACTATTCCTTGGATTTAGGATGAAAAGGGGAGGAAAGTGATTTATCAGAAGTTTCTCTTCTTTTATCCATGTTGCTGGTCAGCTCCAGACTTTCTAGGAAGCCCACTTGGTTTGCCGGGACCCCCAAATGCCGAATTAAAGGATTGGATACAAGTTCTTGGCTAGAATAGCCCTGAGCTAGAGGATAACAGCGCCTAAGGTAACCAGAGGCGCTCACAGGACCCCACTGACTCCTTTGACCCGTGACTCCTCTCAGAATACATCCACACTTTCTGGGGAGTCTATTATAAGTGGAGTTTAGAAATAAGAAAAATGCTATAAAGAGAAAAAGATAGAGAGCCCTATCCAGTTTGGCTCAGTGGATAGAGCGTCAGCCTGCAGACTAAAAGGTTCTAAGTTTGATTCCCAGTCAGGGCACGTGCCCAGGTTGTGGGTATGTAGGAAGTAGCCCATCAATGATGCTCTCATCATTGATCTTTCTGTCTCCCTCTCCCTTCCTCTCTGAAATCAATAAAAATATATTTTTTAAAAAGAGAGAGAGAGAAGTTTGAGATACATTCATATATTCTTTTGTATGTATGCAATTGCACATAAATTAAATAGATGTGAGAATTCTGTAAATGTTCGTTAGTTAATAAAGATGAGAATCTCAATATTAAATTAATTAACATTAATGAGAACAGAATAAACAAAGATCCAGTTGCTTAAATTTTTCCCTTTACTTTTATTTAGAATAAAAACATTACATAGAAGAATCCTGTATAATAAAAGCCCAGTGACCGAATGGTGAAATGACCAGAACGACCAGTCGACCAGTCGCTATGATGCGCACTGACCACCAGGGGGCAGATGCTCTTCCAGGAGCTGCCCCCTGGTGGTCAGTAAGCTCCCACAGTGGGAGCGCTGCTTGGCTGACTGGGATGAGCAGTGCTCCCACAGCCGGCTGATCCCTGCAGGCCACACCCCCCATCAGTGCACAAATCCCGTGCACCGGGCCTCTAGCATTCTAGAAATAAACATAACAGAATAGGTGATTTACAGTTGGCTTCCCTACAGCCTGCAGTATCCACAGAGTCGTTTTTTTTAACACAATGTATTTTGTGAATAAACTTCTATACTTTTAAAATTGAGTTTTCTCTTTTTGAAGTACAGCTTCAAGCAACTACAAGTTTCTATCCTGCTATCCCCAGGCGGCAGTTGCTTTTAACTTCTATCTTTTATTTAAAAAACTTAATTGGAAGTTCTTATAGCCAGAGGGAGAACTTCAAAGAAAAGGGGGGGAAATGTCAAAAATTAATACTTTATGTCAGAGGTTAGTAGGGAAAGAAACAAAGATGACAGAAACGAGGGGTTAATGGTATATAAGAAAATGGGGGAAGAAGGGAAGAAGGCAGGCCACGGACCAAAGGAAGAATAACAAAGGGAAACCCGTAACAGAACAAGATGTGGGTGAGACAACACAAGGCCTGGAGCAGCATTTGTAATTTCTCACACCAAAGGCCCTGTGCATGGGTCCCACCCCGACTCAAATCATTACAATTACACATCAATGGATCACAGCTCTCTACGCTTCAATTTCTAGATATCCCTGTTACTGCAAATTCTAAATCAACTCTGACAAAAACATTATTAAAACTTCCAACATGGTTTAGTGGGCTTCCTTTGAGGAGAGTACAATAAGAGGAAGGTGGCCCTAGACTGGGAGGGTCATGGGGCCAGAGTCCTTGGCCCTTCTCTGCTACCCAATGTGAGACTTTGGGCTAGCCCCTTCGCTTCTCTAGAGCTCAGTTCTGTTGTGGTAAAGGGAGAGGCCTGCAGGGCATTCTTGAGATTCCTTCAAACTCTGGTCACCTGTCACTTTGTGATTTAAGGTTGGTGAATCTCCTATCACTCACCAGGGATGCTGATAAACAAGTAAATGAGATGAATATACAAGATTTGCTCCCAGAGGTTCTTAAATTTGAAGTGAATAATAGATCCTACTATTTCAAATGGGAGATCTTCCCACATTTGGACAGGTCCTCAAGATCAGAATAGCCATGAAATAAGACTGCAAACCTCACTAGTCCTAGACAGGCAAGACTTTTCTTACATAAAATAACACAACAGTCTGTTTTCCATGCTCTGCTTTTTTATTTTGCCCAGCAGTCAATTTCAGAACCATTTCCCAACCTAACTTAATAGGCTGCATCTGTGATAAACAGAACTTTGGGGCAGGTGACTGGAATGATGTGGGGGAAGGCCTGATAATGAACACAGAGCTGGCTTGAAAGGCAAGGGCACTGATCAATCCTCCCTAAATGTGAATTCAAGCCTTCCTCAGAGCCTAGAAAAAGGCCCTGGCTTCCAGATGGAGATCTGCAAATACAGAGAGGCACCACCATGTTGTACTGCAGTGAAGCACCAGATTCTAAACAGCTCTCTTTGCTACAGAAACTGAGGCTGACAACAAAACAAGGAACAATGAAACAGCCCACAAGCAAAAGAGCCAACTTGGCCAGTTTGCAATTCCATAGTCCTCTGGTAACCAGCACACATACACCAGCTGGATTAGGGATGAACATGTGTCCCAAGAGCAGCTAACTCATAGGTAGGTCAGGTCTCCTGAGAAAGATCTGGAGCAAAATGATAAGCTGGGCCAATAGGGTCCCTTGCTAGGGAATGTGAATGGGGACTTGAAAAAAAAGTGGTTAGTGATGGGAGAGAAAGGTTAGGAACCATGATAGAAAGAAGCTAGAGAGACCCTCATGGACTGTGGGGCCAAACTAAACAGACTTCATGTAGCCAGTCCCAGGAACTGCAAACACACCACACACACACACATACACACACACACACAGACATGCTAGACAAAATGGGAGTGGGTAGTTTAATCTATAATAGAGTTCAACAGGAAAAAAGCGGGGGTGGAATTCTACATACCAGAGACAAAAAAGAAACCAGAGTGAGGAGCATAAACTAAAGCTGAATAACCTTGAAGGCAAGAAGCATTACTAGGTGTACCAGTTAATAATGCAGATTTTTTTCAATAGATGGAGTTGCATATATGTTAATATATATGCGATTTGATATGTATGCTATTTTGTTGTATTGACAACAAGCTTCAAAACTTCATATGTCAAATTTGCTGAAGGTGTTAACATCATAGATATTTTTACACTTAAAAATGTCGAATTTCGTGCCAAAAAAAAAGAGCATTTGCGGGAAGTTTTAATTCATTACTTTATTTTGAAGAAAAGTGCTGCTGAATACTTCGGGAAGCTTATGGTGAACATGCTCCATCTCAAGATACTTATGAACACTGGCTTAAATGCTTTAAAAGTGATTATTTCAATGTGAAAGACAAAGAACGTTCAGGTCCACCGAAAAAGTTTGAAAACCAACAATTACAAGCATTATTGGATGAAGATGCAAGGCAATCTCAAAAAACAACTTGCAGAAAGATTAAATGTTACTCAGCCAACAATTTCCAATCATTTACAAGCAATGGGAAAGATTTTAAAGGAAGGAAAATGGGTGCTACATCAACTGAACGAAAGACAAATGGAAAACCAAAAGTCATCAGTAAAATGTTGCTTCAACGGCATGAAAAAAAGTCTTTTTTGCATCAAATTGTGACTGGCGATGAAAAGTAGATTTATTTTGAGAATCCCAAAAGCACAAAATCATGGGTTGATCCAGGTCAACCATCAACATTGCCTGCAAGGCCAAATCACTTTGGAAAGAAGACAATGCTCTGCGTTTGGTGGGATCAGGAAGGTATGGTGTAGTATGAGCTTCTAAAACCAGGTGAAACCGTTAATACTGATCACTGCCGACAACAAATAATCAATTTGAACCATGCTTTGATCATGAAATGACCAGAATGTGCCAGAAGACACGGCAAAGCAATTTTGCTTCATGATGACGCACCATCAGACACTTCAAAACCATTGAAAGACACGTTAAAAGATCTTGCCTGGGAAGTATTAACTCACCTGCCGTTTTCACCAGACCTTGCTCCTTCAGATTACCACTTGTTCCTATTGATGGCACACACACTTTCTGAGCAGCACTTCAAAACATACGAAGAAGTGGAAAATTGGGTCTCTGAATGGTTTGCCTCAAAACAAGGAAAGTTCTATTGGGACAGTATCCACAAATACCTGAAAGATGGTGAAATGTATAGCTAGTGATGGACATTACTTTGAATAAAGCACTTTTGATGTTTCTCTTGAAATTATCCTGTTTTCTTTGAATACAAAATCTGCCATTATTAACCGGTATATGAGATAAAGCAGGTCACCACACAATAATAAAAGATGCAATTTTAACCTTGCATACACTTAATAATGTGGCATACAATATAAAAAGCAAAAAATTAAAGAATTACAAGGAGGAATTGATGAATCCACAATTATAGTAGGAGAGTTTAACATGCATCTTTCAGCAATCTATAATCAAGAGAACAAAAATTAATAAAGATTTAGAAAGAAAATTTGAACAACAACTTGATTTAATCAACCAATAACTAAAGAATACATACTCTTTTTGTTCACATGCAGCATTTATAAAAACTGACCATTCCAAAATATAAGGCAAATAATAACAAACTAGAAGCCCTGTGCATGAAATTCGTGCACAGGGGGTCGGGGGAGAGGGGGGGGTCAGGCCTAAATGAGCAGTCGGACATCCCTCTCACAATCCAGGACTGCTGGCTCCCAACCGCTTGCCTGCCTGCCTGCCCGATTGCCCCTAACTGCTTCTGCCTGCCAGCCTGATCACTTCCTAACCACTCCCCTGCCAGCCTGATCGACACCTAACTGCTCCCCTGCCAGCCCGATTGCCCCTAACTGCCCTCCCCTGCCGGCCTGGTCACCCCTAACTGTCCTGCCCTGATGGCCTGGTCGCCCTCAACTGCCCTCCACTGCCAGCCCGGTCACTCCTAACTGCCCTCCCCTACAGGCCTGATCACCCCCAACTGCCCTCCCTTTCAGGCCTGGTCTCTCCCAACTTCCCTCCCCTGCTGGCCCGGTCACCCCTAACTGCCCTCCCTGAAGGCCTGGGTCCCCCCCATCTGTCCTCCCCTACAGACCTGGTCACCCCTAACTGCCCTCCCATGCTGGCCCAGTCACCCCTAACTTTCCTCCCTTGCCAGCCTGGTCACCCCCAACTACACTCCCCTGCAGGCCTGGGTCCCCCCCAACTGTCCTCCCCTGCAGGCCTGGTCACCCCAAACTGCCCTCCTCTCCCGGCCCAGTCAACCCTAACTGCCCTCCCCTGAAGGCCTGATTGCCCCCAACTGTTCTCCCTTTCAGGCCTGGTCCCTCCCAACTGCCCTCCCCTGCTGGCCCGGTCACCCCTAACTGCCCTCCCCTGCTGGCCTGATCACCCACAACTGCCCTCTCCTGCCAGCCATCGTTTGGCAGCTATCTTGTGTTCATTTGGGGGTGGCCATCTTTGACCACATGGGGGCAGCCATCTTGTGTGTTGAAGTGGTGGTCAATTTGCATATTACCTCTTTATTATATAGGATATTAAACACTCCAATGCATACCTGCCTTAATATCATCAAAAGGTAAGTAAGTTAAGGGTAAATAATAAAAATATATTTTTAATCTCTATATTTGAAAATTTTTTAACACCAGAAATACACATAGGTCATTGAAAAAAATCATCATGGAAATTAGAAAGTGTTTAAAAAGGGGAAAAAAATAAGTTAAATATAGCATGTCAAAAACTTGTAGAATACTTGTACTTAGAATGTAGAAAGTTATAAGAAAATCTTGCTCCCATCCTAACAACAAGAAAAAGTTGTTTATCCACAAAATCATAGTCTTCTCAAGTATATCAGAGAGCAGAGGATGCAATTAAACATAATGAAATAAAATCCAAAAGCAGACACACATATTACCTTCATTCTTGGTATAGCAGAGGGAGGCAGAGGAGGCTGCCACAGATGGGTAAGAAAATCACTTAACGACTCAGAAATGGTTGGCATGGAAGAAATAAAGAAGTAGAAAATGAACTCGTGTATGTTCTAAGCATCAAGAAAAATTATTTATAAAAAAAGAAAAAAAGCATTTAATTTTTAATGAATTTATAGAGAATAGATGAAGACTAGCACCATGGTTTAGATCCCTAACAGCTCCCAAACAGGAAGAGTCTGTACCTGTGGCCAACTCTACTCCATGGGCCTTTACTAAGTATGTGTGAGAAAAATTGGAGACAAGACAGAAGAATTGCCGGACATGATCTTTAAGGCACATGTGTGAGACCTCAGGGCCTGTGGAACAATTAAAATGTGTCTAGCATATGTGTAATTGGAGTTCCAGAGGCAAGGAGAAAGAATCAAAATAAATATGTGAAGAAATAATGGTGAAACATTTCCAGGTTTGGTAAAAGAAATTCACATATTTAAGCAGTTCAGCAAAGCACAAGTAGAATAATAACAAAACAAAACAAAAAACATCCCTACACATATCATGGTCAACCTGGTGAAACCAATAATAAAGACAAAAATCTTGAAAGCAGCCAGACAAAAAGTGGAACAATAACTCAAATTACACCCTAACTGGTTTGGCTCAGTGGATAGAGCATCGGCCTGTGGACTGAAGGGTCTTGGGTTTAATTCCAGTCAAGGGCACATGCGCAGGTTGTGGGCTCGATACCCAGTGGGGGGCATACAGGAGGCAGCCAGTCAATGATTCTCTCTCATCAGTAATGTTTCTATCTCTCTCTCCCTCTCTCTTCCTCTCTGAAATCAATAAAAATATATTTTAAAAAATGATAACTCAAATTACCATTCACAACTCATCAGAAATTACAGGGGTTGGTTGACAGGAAGATAATATCTTTTTTTTTTAATTTTTTAAAATAAAACCTGCCAACCCAGAATTTAGCATCCAGAGAAAATGTCCTTAAAGGAAAAGTTGAAATAAAGACATTTTCGGATAAAATAGATTGATTATAGAACAAAATGAAAAAGTTATAGCAACAAATCTTTTAGGAGAATATATTGGCAAACGTGGGGTAGAAAAGATTTCTTAAAGGACACAGAAAACATTAAACATAAAATAATTGATAAGCTGAATATCATAAAAATTAATAACTTCTGTTCTTTAAAATACATCATGAAAAGAAAGAAAAAGCAAGCCACAGGCTGGAAGAAAAAAATTCCTAACACACATATTTGATGAAGGGCTTGCATCCAGAAAATACATGATAAAACTCCTACATATCTATATATTTTAAAGCCTAAGTGACCAGTTGACCAGTCGCTCTGACACCTACTGACCACTAGGGGGAAGATGCACAATGCAGGAGCTGCCCCTGGTGGTCAGTGCACTCCCACAGCAGGAGTGCCACTCAGCTGACAAACTCGTCCTGGTGGCCCACCAGCCCAGTGGCAGCCACTCACTCCCTCAGTATTCCTGCAGGTCCAATCTCCAGGGAACTGGCCAGGCACCAAGGGACCCGTGCCACCAGCACTATCCAACAGCGCTGCTGGCCTCCTGGAAGTCGGCCTCAGGCACCATGGTTGCTCCCCCTCCCTAGACGCTCGTGAACAGGGCCCCTAGTCCTATATAATAAAAGAGTAATATGCAAATTAACCATCATTCCACTTCACCCACAAGCCACGTCCACCAGCCAATCAGGAGCAAATATGCAAATAAACCCAATTAAGATGGCTATGGCCACAGAGAGCAGGAGGGAGGCTTGGGTTTCCCCGGCAATGGAGGAAGCCAAGCTTTCTACCTGCCCTTGCCAGCCTAGGCCTCCACTCAAGGCTACAAAGTTTCAATGATAGAACATACATAAATCCAAACAGAAATGGTGGCAGCCACGAAGCTGGAAAGAGCAGGAGGCTAGGGTTGCCCCTGGCAATGGAGGAAGCCAAGCTTTCTGCACACCCTGGCCGGCCCAGGCCTCGGCTTAAGGCTACAAAGTTTCAATTATAGAAGATAATAAATACCAAGAGAAATGGCTGCCGCCACAGAGCAAGCAGGAGGCTTGGCTCCACTCCATGCTACAAAGTTTCAATTGTAGAAGATAAATAAACCCCAGATACCAGGGCCTCTGCTTGGGTCGCCAGGGGTCGTGGCCAGCCTGCAAACCACCACAGGCCCCTCTCCCAGGCCACCCCACACCCCAAAGGAACCCCCACCCTGATCCGGAACACCCTTCAGGGCAAACCAACCAGCCCCTACCTGTGCACCAGGCCTCTATCCTATCTAATAAAAGAGTAATATGCAGATTGACCATCACTCCAACACACAAGATTCTGCCCCCATGTGGACACAAGATGGCCACCACAAGATGGCCAGCAGGGGAGGGCAGTTGGGGGCTATCAAGCCTGCAGGGGAGGGCAGTTAGGGGTGACCAAGCCGGCAGAGGAGGGAAGTTGGGGGCGACCAGGCCTGCAGTGGAGGGCAGTTAGGGGCAAACAGGCTGGCAGGGGAACAGTTAGGCATCAATCAGGCTGGCAGGGGAGTGGTTAAGGGGTGATCAGGCTGTCAGGCAGAAGCAGTTAGAGGCAATCAGGAAGGCAGGCAGGAGAGCAGTTGGGAGCCAGCAGTCCTGGATTGTGAGAGGGATGTCTCAGATTGGAGAGGGTGCAGGCCAGGCTGAGGGACACCCCCGGCCCTGTGCATGAATTTCATGCACCGGGCCTCTAGTATATATATAATACAAACACATATTCACCAAACATGAGAGGGATGTGGAAGGATACTGATTAAACTACTGAGTACTTCCATCCCCACCTCTTGTTACTGACAAATCCACCAATGGAAGATAAAACAAAGTTTAAAGAGAAACGTTTGCATAGTCTCAAAGATATTTATTAATACAAAGTGGAAGACAGCAACTTTACAGAAGAGAACCCCAGCAGACACCACCATATGCAAATGATCAAGGTTAATAAAGCTAGTAATATGACATATTGAGATCATGAACCCTTGGATATGATGCACTGAGAAGAGCACATTTCTGTAGTATTCATGCCAACAGTGCATACTTCACTGCAATCATGTAGGAACAGCTAACAAACGCAAGTCATTATATTCTGCAAAATAACTAGTCAGCATTCATCAAGTGTCAAGGTCATGAAAGATAGAACTGTCACAGATTGGAAGAGATTAAGGAGACATGATGATTACATTCACTGTTCAATCCTAGATGGGATCCTCAAACAGAAAAAGGATATTAGTGGAAACTAAACTAATTATTTGAAATTCAAATAAAGTCTGTAGTTTCAGTCGTAGTATTGTCCCAATGTCAATGTCCTGGGTGTTTGTTTGTTTTTTCCAATAAATCTTCATTGTTCAGATTATTACAGCTGTTCCTCTTTTTCCCCCCTCCATAGTTCCCGTCCACCTGGTTCCCACCCCACCCTCTGCCCTTACCCTCCCTACTGTCTTCATCCATAGGTGTACGATTTTTGTCCAGTCTCTTCCCGCAACCCTCACACCCCCATCCCCCCTGAGAATTGTCAGTCCACTCCCTTTCTATGCCCCTGATTCTATTATATTCACCAGTTTATTCTGTTCTTCAGACTTTTTATTCACTTGATTTTTAGGTTCACTTGTTGATAGATATGTATTGTCACTCTGTTGTTCATAATTTTTATCTTTACCTTTTTCTTCTTCTTCCTCTTCTTAAAGAATACCCTTCAGCATTTCATATAATACTGGTTGGTGGTGATGAATTCCTTTAGCTTTTTCTTATTTGTGAAGCTCTTTATCTGACCTTCAATTGTAAATGATAGCTTTGCTGGGTAGAGTAATCTTGGTTGTAGGTTCTTGCTATTCATCACTTTGAATATTTCTTGCCACTCACATCTGGCCTGCATAGTTTCTGTTGAGAAATCAAATCAGTATGGGTGCTCCCTTGTAGGTAACTAACTGTTTTTCTCTTGCTGCTTTTAATATTCTTTGTCTTTTGCTCTTGGCATTTTAATTATGATATGTCTTGGTGTGGTCCTCTTTGGATTCCTCTTGTTTGGGGTTCTCTGCACTTCCTGGACTTGTAAGTCTATTTCTTTCACCAGGTAGGGGAAGTTTTCTGTCATTATTTCTTCAAATAGGTTTTCAATATCTTGTTCTCTGTCTTCTTCTGGCACCCCCATAATTTGGATGTTGGTACGCTTGAAGTGGTCCCAGAGGCTCTTTACACTATCTTCATATTTTTGGATTCTTTTTGCTTTTTGCTTTTCTGGTTGGGTGTTTTATGCTTCTTCATATTTCAAATCTTTGAATTGATTCTTGGGATCTTTTAGTCTGCTGTTGGATCTCTGTATATTATTCTTTATTTCAGTCAGTGTATGCTTAATTTCTAGATGATCCTTTTTCATATACTTGAGGGTCTCACTAAGTTTCTCAGAGGTTTCTAGAAGATTCTTGAGTAACCTTATAACCGTGGTTTTGAACTCTATATCCAATGTTTTGCTTTCCTCCATTTCTGTCATTTGTGACCTGTTTCTTTGTCTCCACATTTTGGCTGCTGCCCTGAGTTGATAGAGTGGCTTTGTGTGCTAGGTGTCCTATAGGGCCCAGTAGCTCAGCCTCCCCAGCCACCTGAGGTGGACACTCTTGGTGCACCCCTTTGTGGGCTGTGTGCACAGTCTTGTTGTAGTTAAGCCTTGATTGTTGTTGGTATCACTGGTAGGAATTGACCTCCAGGCCAATTGGCTGTGAGGATCAGCTGTGTCTACGATGGGAGAACTTCTGTGCTGGAGACACCCTTATGGGGCAGGACTTGCTTCAGTGGGGCTTTGGCACTCACTGAGTCTGCCCCCTGAGTGTGTCTCTTATGGATCTGAAGAGTTGTAATCCAGATGGTCTCACTCTGACCACTGAGTACACTGGCTCTTGGATCTCCAAGGAGGTGCAAAGTCAGCCACTGCCTGAGGCCACCCAGCAGGAGCTACGAAGAGATCTGCAGATTCTTCCTCTTTGTATGGGGTTTGGAGGTGCCAAGATGAGGCCCAGCTGTGAAGCAATGCAAGCCTTGGGCCTTCTTTTGGAGGCTCTGGGGCTCTCTGACCCAGGTGCAGTACGTTAGGTTTCAGATTGCAAAGGGCCAGGCCATTCATATGCAAAAGCCTCTTTACACAGCTTGGATGGGGTTGTAAATTGGGTGGGGCGGGGTCTCAGGGAATCACCAGGGCAGAGCAAATGGCAATGGCTGACCATCTGCCCTGCCCCGAAGAAGTTCCTGGGTCTCTGTGTCCCGCGGCACCGTGCAGGAACAATGATTGCTGCAAACACCTCTGAGAGAAAGCTGCTCTCGTGTCCTGGCCTGATGCCAGACAGTCCAGTTTCTCCCTGTATGAGTCTGGATCCCCAGAGTCTTGCCCAGAACTGGAGTTCAGAGCAGTTGGGAGCTTGTGTCTCCCTCCAAATTGAAAAAGACAACAGTGTACTCAGTTGCCAGCCCCTTTCCGCACGCGTCTCTGTACCTCTGCACTTCACTTCCTCACCTCCGCACCTCCTCTGAGTCTCAGTGTGCTTTTCTCTTTCCTTACAGGTGTATAATTTCCACTCAGCCAGCCTTCCCGTGGTTCTGGATGATATTCGTTTTG
Organism: Cnephaeus nilssonii; assembly: GCF_951640355.1. Taxonomy (NCBI): domain Eukaryota; kingdom Metazoa; phylum Chordata; class Mammalia; order Chiroptera; family Vespertilionidae; genus Cnephaeus; species Cnephaeus nilssonii. Next base: position 34,449,688 of record NC_137091.1, read on the forward strand.
TCTTTTAGTTGTAGTTTTTAAGTGGTTGTGCGAGGCAGCAAGTTCAGGTGTTTACCTATGTCGCCATCTTCAATGTCCTGGTTTTGATCATTGTACCATGGTATGTAAAATGTTAACATTAGGGGAAGCTGGATAGAGTATATACAGGAATTCTTCATATTGTTGTATTAGTCTTCTATCGCTCCATAAATTACCACAAATTTTGCAACTTTTTTATTATCTGTATTAATTGTATTATCTCACAGAAGTTTGGCATGCATTGCTAGAGCCTCTGCTCTGAGTCTCACCAGGCTAAAATCAAGGTATCCAGGGAGGCTGTAGTTCTTGTCTGGGACTCAGGGTCCTCCTGCAAGCTCACTCAGGTTGTTGGCAGGATTCAGGTCCTTGCAAGTTATAGGAAGGATGTTCCATTTCCTTGCTGGCTGTCAGCCAGGGGCCAGCCTTATCTCCCAGAGGCCTCTCTGTGATTTTCCCACATGGCCCCTTCCAACTCACTGCCAGTGAAAGTGTGTTGAGTCTTCATGCTTGAATCTGACTTCAGCCAGAGAAAGTTCAAAACTTTTAAACGTTCATGTGATTACATTTGAATCTGACTTCAGCCAGAGAAAGTTCAAAACTTTTAAACATTCATGTGATTACATTGTACTCACCTAATTTTCATATTTTAAGGTTTGTAACTTCAAATACATCTGCAACGTCTCCTTTGCCATATAGCATAATGTATTCAGAGGCTTCTGAGATTAGGGCATGAATATCTTCGGGGACCAATTATTCCTACCACAACTATATTTGCAAGTTATCTCTAAGGTTAAAATTATTTCAAAACTTTAAATTTCAAAACAGTGATTACCTCTTGGTGTTGATATTTGGGAGGACTTATTTTTACCCTTTTCTAAGTCTCCTACATTGAGTATATATTATTTCTGCAATCATAAAGTGGGATTTCTCTGTTGTCTTAAGAATAGGTATATACTTGAAACATGCCGAGCAAAGTCAGACTGCTTAAGAAAGTCCTGCTGACTTCATCCCAACCAAACTGGTTCAAGATCAGCAAACAGGAATGCTGCCACCTGTAAGCGCCCAAACTCGTCTTTCTTTCTCAGGCAAACACTGCTTAGAATTCAAACAGAATTCTAAAACTAACTTTTCCTGTCAAATAAGTCACTTCATTACAAGGTCTCATCTGACACAGAGATTCCCTTCAGTATATTTTCTCAAAATAACTTGTCATTTGAGAAGTTGAAGGCACTTCAATTGTTTTTAGTAGTAAGTCAAAATATTTGAACAGTTGTTATAACCAGGCCTAGAAATGTCATTTTCACTGAAAATTGGATCAATTTAGATGTTGTTATTCATTGAATAATAAGAGCAGCAGGTTGTCTTTCTAAAACGCCAACACAGAATAATGAGATCAATTACTGGGTTAACTCAGCCCTCAGGAGGTCAAGAGGGCGAATATTCTTGGCAGCTGTCCAACTTGAAGAGTCTAGAAAAGCAGCAGATGTTGTACAGAGATTGCTGATGGCACAGGGCTCAGCCAGGAGGCTCAAGGTATGAGGGCGGTGCCCTAGGAAGAAGATAGGTGTTCATTTTTTCAAAAAAAAAGAAAGTGGGAGACAATGGATTTAAAGTATTTTCCAAATACAAAGCAATTTCAAACTTTTCAATAATTGTGCAACACATTAACTCAGTCATTCAGTAAATATTTATTGAGCATTGTTTCAGAGTTGGAGATACAGTAGTATAGACCTTGCAGCCTAGTGAAAGAAATAGGCATTAAACTAATAACCACTCGAATAATTACAAAACCATGACAAGTGTTCCAAAAGAAAAGGTCAGGGTTCAACAAGAATATCAGTCTGGCTCTAACCAGCTTGGCTCAGTGGATAGAGCATCGGCCTGCAGACTTAAGAGTCCCAGGTTCGATTTGGTCAAGGGCATATATATACCTTGGTTGTGGGCACATCCCCAGTAGGGGGTGTTCAGGAGGCAGCTGATCGATATTTCTCTATCCCTCTCCCTCCTCTCTAGCGGGAAGGGAAGGGAAGGGAAGGGAAGGGAAGGGAAGGGAAGGGAAGGGAAAGGAAAAGGAAAAGGAAAAGGAAAAGGAAAAGGAAAAGGAAAAGGAAAAGGAAAAGGAAAAGGAAAAGGAAAAGAAAAGAAAAGAAAAGAAAAGAAAAGAAAAGGGAGGAACATTAGTATCCCCAAAAAAATGTATACACACTTTAACAGCTGATAGTTCAATTTTGAAAATGAAATGTATTTTAATAAACACTACCTTTATAATTATTCAAAGTATGTTACACATTTTTTTTTGGGGGGGGGGGGGGGAAACACCCTATATTTTCTCCCAGTCTGTAACCTGTCTTTTCATCCTCTTCACATGGGCTTTAGCAGAGCAAATGTTTTTAGTTTTCATGAAATCCAATATATCATTTTTCCTTCTATGGATCATAATTTTGGTATCAAGTCTAGAAACTCTGCCTAGTTCTAGATCTTAAACATTTTTCTCCTAAGGCTTTTTCCTGAAAGCTTTATGGTTTTTCATTGTACATTTTGGGTTATAGGTCAAGATTCATTTTCTGCATATGAATGTCCAGTTGGTCCAACTGTTTGTTGAAAAGCTATTCTTCCTCTATTGAATTGTTTTTACACCTTTGCTGGAAATAAGTTTGATATATTTGCATGGTTCTATTTTTGGGTTCTCTATTCTGTTCCATTGACCTATGTGTCCATCCCTCCTCTGATATTCTACTGTCTTGAATATTGTAGATGTATAGTAGGTCTTAATATTGGGTTAGGGTGATTCTTTCATAATTTTTTAAAATTGTTTTAGTGAGTCTAGGGCCTGTGGCTTTCCACATAAATTTTAGAATAAGATTAGCTACATCTATGAAATACCCTCTGGGATTGTAATAGGACTTACATTAACCCTATAGATCAATTTAGGGAGAATTTATATCTCTACTGTGTTCCAATCTATGAACACAGTAAGTCTCTTCATTTATTTAGATCTTCTTTGATTTACTTTATCAAACTTTTGCAATCTTCAGCATATAAATCCTGTACATGTTTTATTAAGTTTACACCTAAGTATTTCATTTTCTTTGGAGCAACTGTAATATAATTGTGCTTTTAATTTTGGTTCCCACATCATTAGTATATAGAAACACAATTAATGTTTGTGTGTTGATCTTGTATCCTGTGATCTTCCTGAACTTATTTATTAGTTCTAGGAGGGTTTTTTTTTTGTAGATTTCTTGAGATTACCTATGTATATAATCATGTCATCTGCAAATAAAGACAATCTTCCTTTTCAATCTGTATATGTTTTATTTTGTTTTCTTGCCTTATTGCAGTAGCTAGAACTTTCAGTACTGTGTTAATAAGAGTGGTGAAAGTACACATATTTGCCTTGTTCTTGATCTTTAAAAGAAAGCATTCTGTCTTTTGCCATTAAGTATTTGTTAGCTCTAGCTTTCTGTACATGTTTTTGAGTTCAGGATGTTTTCTATTCCTAGTTTGCAAAAGTTTTTATCAAGAATGAGTCTCACTTTGCCAGACACTTTTTGTGTCAACTGATGTGAGCATATGGTTTTTTTCTTTGGCTTGTTGGGCATGATGGATTATACTGATTGATTTTCAAATGTTGAACCAGCCTTCCATATCTGGAATAATTTCAGTTGGTCATGGTGTGCAATTTTTTTCACATATTGCTGGATTGAATTTCGTAATATTTTGTAGAGGATTTTCCTATTTAAATTAATGAAAAATATTGGTCTATAGTTTTACTTTTAGTAAGTATCTGATTTTGGCATCAAGTAATCCTAGCTTCATAAAATGAGTTAGAAGCATTCCCTCCTCTTCCATTTTCTGAAAGAGATTGTATACCACTGGTGTCAATTCTTCTTTAAGTGCTTGGTAGAATTCTCCATTAAAATCATCTGGGCCTGGAGATTTCTCTTGTGGGAACTTTTTAAGTACAAATTTAATTTATTTCATGGTTATAGGACTATTCAGGTTGTTTATTTCATCTTGGTTGAGTTTGGAAAACTTGTGGTTTCTGAAGAATTGGTTCATTTATTCTAAGTCATTGAATATATCAGATTATTTGTAGTATTCTTTTATTATCATTTTAATGAGTGCATGATCTGTAGTAATATTCCATTTCATTCTTTATATTAGTGATTTGTGTCTTTCTTTTTTCTTTGCCAGTATTCCTTGAAATTTATTAATTTTACTAGAGGCCCGGTGCACAAAATTTGTGCACGGGGATGTGTGTCCCTCAGCCCAGCCTGCACCCTCTCCAATCTTGGACCCATACCAGGATCGGGCCTAAATGGGCAGTCGGACATCCCTCTCACAATCCGGGACTGCTGGCTCCCAACTGCTCGCCTGCCTGCCTTCCTGATTGCCCCTAACCGCTTCTGCCTGCCAGCCTGATGACCCCCTAACCACTCCCCTGCCAGCATGATTGATGCCTAACTGCTCCCCTGCCAGCCTGTTTGCCCCTAACTGCCTTCCCCTGCAGGCCTGGTCACCCTTAACTGCCCTTCCCTGCAGGCCCAGTCGCCCCCAACTTCCCTCCTCTGCTGGCCTGGTCACGCCTAACTGCCCTCCCCTGCAGGCTTGATTGCCCCCAACTGCCCTCCCTTGAAGGCCTGGTCCCTCCCAACTGCCCTCCCCTGCTGGTCTGATTGCCCACAACTGCCCTCCCTTGCAGGCCTGGTCCCTCCCAACTGCCTTCCCCTGCTGGCCATCTTGTGGTGGCCATCTTGTGTCCACATGGGGGCAGGATCTTTGACCACATGGGGGCAGCCATCTTGTGTGTTGGATTGACAGTCAATTTGCATATTACTCTTTTATTAGATAGGATAGAGGCCTGGTACACGGGTGGGGGCTGGCTGGTTTGCCCTGAAGGGTGTCCCAGATCAGAATGGGGGTTCCTTTGGGGGGTGGGGCAGCCTGGACAAGGGGCCTGTGGTGGTTTGCAGGCTGGCCATGTCCCCCCAGCAACCCAAGCAGAGACCCTGGTATATGGGATTTATTTATCTTCTACAATTGAAACTTTGTAGCCTTGAGCGGAGCCAAGCCTCCTGCTCGCTCCGTGGCTGCCACCATTTTTGTTGGGATTTATTTATCTTCTATAATTGAAACTTTTTAGCCTTGAGTGGAGGCCTGGGCCCATCAGGGTGTACAGAAAGCTTGGCTTCCTCCATTGCTGGGGGCAAATCAAGCCTCCTGCTCTCTCCAGCTCTGTGACTGCTGCCATTTTTGTTGGGATTTATTTATCTTCTATAATTGAAAATTTGTAGCCTTGAGTGGAGGTCTGGGCCTGCCAGTGTGTGTGGAAAGCTTGGCTTCCTCCATTTCTGGGGAAACCCAAGCCTTCTGCTTGCTCCGTGGCTGCAGCGATCTTGTTTGGGGTTAATTTTCATACTCACTCCTGATTGGCTGGTGGGCTTGGCTTGTGGGTATAGTGGGGTGATGGTTAATTTGCATATTACTCTTCTATTAGATAGGATTAGATTCCACATATGAGTGCAATCACATGATACTTGTCTTTCCCTGATTGACTTATTTCACTTAGCATGATACTCTCCAGGTCCCTCCATGCTCTCTCAAAGGGTAAGAGATACTTCTTTTTTATTGCTGCATAGTATTCCATGGTATAAATGTACCACAGCTTCTTTATCCACTCATCTACTGATGGTCACTTGGGCTGTTTCCAGATCTTAGCTATTGTAAATTGTGCTGCTATGAACAGAGGGGTGCATACATTCTTTCTGTTTGATGTTTCAGGTTTCTTAGGATATATTCCTAGAAGTGGGATCACTGGGTCAAATGGGAGTTTCATATATAATTTTTTGAGGAAACTCCATACTGTTTTCCATAATGGATGCACCAGTCTGCATGCCCACCAGCAATGTACTAGGGTTCCCTTTTCTCCATATCCTTGCCAGCACTTGTCATTTGTTGATTTGTTGATGGTAGCCATTTGACAGGTGTGAGGTGATACTTCATTGTCATTTTAATTTGCATCTCTCTGAGGATCAGTGACTTTGAGCATTTTTTTCATATGTCTCTTAGCCATCTGTACGTCCCCTTTGGAGAAGTATCTATTTAGGTCCTTTTCCATTTTTTATTTGGATTGTTTGTCTTCCTTTTGTTAAGTTGTAGGAGTTCCTTATATATTTTTCATATTAACCCTTTATCAGATGTATCATTGGCAAATATGTTCTCCCATACAGTGGGCTCCCTTTTCATTTTGTTGGTTTCTTTTTCTGTGCAGAAGCTTTTTATTTTGATGTAGTCCCATTTGTTTATTTTCTCCTTAGTTTTCTTTGCCTTAGGAGATGTATCTGTAAACATATTGCTGTGAGAGATGTCTGCTATTTTGCTGCCTATGGTTTCTTCTAGGATCTTTGTGGTTTCACAACTTATATTTAAGTCTTTTATCCATTTTGAGTTTATTCTTGTGTATGGTGTAAGTTGTTGGTCTAGTTTCATTTTTTTGCATGTATCTGTCCAATTTTCCCAATACCATTAATTGGGATTATGCCATATTTGTAGCTTATTTGAAGAGCAGTTACATCTCTACAATATTGACTCTTTCCATCTAATTAACATGGTTCATTTATTCAGGAATTTTCAATCAAGTTTTAAGTATTCTTCACATAGGCCTTTAATATTTTTGGCATATAATGTATATTAAGTAATTAATTTCTATTGCTCTTATAAAAGAAATGTTGATCCTATTATACTCTCTAATTATTACTGGTACATATATGGGTTTTTTTTTAAATCTGGGTATCTTGCTGAACTCCTTTATTCATTTTAGTAGTTTTTCATTTGATTCTTTTAATTTCTAGGTTGTGAGTAAAGTATTAAAACCTTTCTTCCTTTGTATGAGAATCTGACTTTTGGTTAATTTTCTAACTACGTTTTCCTTTAAACAGATAAAGGTAATATATGTCAACTGTTACTAGACAACATTGCTTGTAATAAAAATGACCCCTGTGCCCTAACCGGTTTGGCTCAGTGGATAGAGCGTCGATCTGCAGACTGAAGGGTCCCAGGTTCGATTCCGGTCAAGGGCATGTATCTTGGTTGTGGGCACATCCCCAGTAGAGGATGTGCAAGAGGCAGCTGATCGATGTTTCTCTCTCATCGATGTTTCTTGCTCTCTATCCCTCTTCCTCTCCCTTCCTCTCTGTAAAAAAATCAAATATATATATATATATATATATATATATATATATATATATATATATATATTTTTTTTTAATGACCCCTGGTTTGTAACTGGTTTGTATCTGGACTGGCATTCACCATAGCCTTGGGTTCCTTTTCTAATCTTCAAGTCCCTATGGGGAACCCTAGAAGCCATGCTTATGGATTTGTTACCAGAGACATTGGTTGCTGGACAGCATGAAATCAGGGCAATTTGTGCACCTGCCCAATGTAGGTCTTTTTTTTTTAAGTTATTGGTTTATTAATCCCCTCATGAAAAGTGCACAGACACCACAGATAAAGTCACTGAAGAATCTTTACTCCTTATGTTATCCAACCTCCAGCTCACACTTTGCAGCACCAGCATTGGCCTTTGAGGTTCCCAATTTTCTTCATTCTTTTCTTGCATTGCTTTCTGTTTTCTTGATGTCTTCTTCTAATACAGGCCAAGTCTTGCAAGTCTACGTTTGGGTTCATTTGTCTTTGTGTAATCCAAGGAATCATAAATCATGCCAAGGCTAGCTGTCTTGCCACCACCAAAATGGGTTCTGAATCCAAATACAAAGATGACATCTGGTGTGGTCTTACACATTTGGCTAGTTTTCTCTGAATTTATCTAAGGTACTATTGCCTTCCCAGGGTGAAGGATGTCAGGGACCATTCGTTTCTGCAGAAGTAACCTCTTGGTTATAAACTTCCTGGTCTGGATAGTTAACTGTGTCATTCAAGTTTGCGGCCGATCTTCAAGCAGCCAGGTAGGAAAAAAATTTTGTCTTCTTGCACCTGAGAGGTCTGCTCAGTAAACTACTATAAAGATTCCCACCCCTAGGAATATCTGACACTGCCTTGCGCGCATGAGGGCTTTCTGTCCTATGTCCTTCTGAATAAGCCAGTGTCCTGTGTGGCCTCCCGTAGTCTTGTGAGTCTAAATGCTTAGTGGAACCTAAGAAGACCCTTCTATGGGCATTGCAGAGTGGTGGTAGCAGTAGGGTAACCTTCCCACCCTTAATTCAATTTGACCAACGGACTATGAAATAAAGGAATGAGGAAAGAAATGCTGACAAGGCACTGATTGTCTGGGTGGGTGAGTCCACTTAACCATTCTCTAATGTTGAAAACTCTGCAGTATATGGAAGGATAAATCACCCCCTTGTGGAGTAATGCAGGTCACAGAAAAACCAAATTCATATTGAGGAGAAACTGCTCACTGTTCATGAAAGGGACCTGGCCAGAAACCCAGCTGCAGCTGGGCTACAGGAATGAATTAATGTCTGGCTGAGTGGGTGTTGGATGAGGGCTGTGAAAACAAGAGAATGAACCCAAAGATCCCATGCTTGTTATGGGACTGCCACCGGATAAAAGCAGGTGAACTACCATGCTAATTCCTACTCCATTCAAACTTTAATCTACATGGGGAAATGTTGGAGAGCACCCAACAGAGTAGAGGACAAAAGCAGACAAATGTCTGTGTGGTGGCCAGAAGGTCCATGCAGAGCTACAATGAAAATAGTTAATAGGATTCCGCGTCACCAATAAAAGGTTAAGGAAAGTTCTTCATGTGTATTAATCCAAGGCCAACCCCAGTCTGACAAAAGCTATGGACAGAATACTTGTGTGAATTTAAGGCTACACTAGAGCCAGACTAGTGTCCTCTGCTGCCGTCTAGTGAAAAATTGATGGGAATGCAAACATTGCTAAAGTGCCAGATGAGATTGTTAAAGCAATAATTAGTCATTTTAAAGGCCTAAACTATACTTTCAGCCTAGATAAAGACCCTTGACTTACACATGGTATATAGGGGGAAAGACACTTCATCCAAAAAAGTTAAAGAAATTTCACTGTATTTTTTGTTTTGCTAAAAGCTATTGTGTGATATTGTTTGATGTAAAATGCCTAGAATTCCCATAATAAAGGGGGCATTATAAAGACAGATGGCCAAAGACTATTTCAGTCATGTAGGATATATGTAGGATATATATGCAAATTGACCGTACCTCTGCTACACCCATAAGCCATGCCTACAAGCCACGCCCACCGGCCAACAGGAGTGAGTATACAAATTAACCCAACCAAGGTGGAGGTTAATTTGCATATCCAGGCGCAGAGCAAAAATAGAAGGAAGCCAAGCACTGCAAAGGGAGCAAAGCTGCGGAGAAGCAAGCAAGCAGGGTGGCGGAGAAGGGAGGGAAGCAGGTGGGGCGGGGAGAAGGGAGGGAAGCAGGCAGGGTGGGGGAGAAAGGAGGGAAGCAAGCGGGGCATCAGGGACTGCCACAGGAAGCCCTATTGCAGGAATCATCAATGATGAGAGAGAATCATTGATTGGCTGCCTCCTGCACACCCCCTACTGGGGACAGAGCCTGCAACCCAGGCATGTGCCCTTGACCGGAATCGAACCTGGAATCCTTCAGTTCACAGGCTGATGCTCTATCCACTGAGCCAAACCAGCTAGGGCTAGTCACATAGGCTATTGAAGAAACATTCTCACCTCACTGGGTAATACAAATTTTGGTAATCACAAAACGTGCTAACTTGTCATTTTTTATGTTAAAAATGTTAACCAAAGTCATGAGGGTGAACTATAGGCAAAGGTTTAACAAAACTCTTCTGTATGAGAATCTATCTTAGGTTTATTTCTCTGAATGTATGTGTCAAATATGTTTTTAGGCAGCGTTGCTTATTGTAAAAATGATCATTGGTAAATTGCATCTGGACTGACAGACCTATCAGTACCTGATGGGAAAACCATTACATTGGACTTCCTGATTGTGGAACTCTTGTAATTGGGCACGTCCCTTGCAGAGACCCTGGAAGCTATGCCTATGAAATTGTTTAAGAATGTCTCCTGTGAGGTATGGGGCTTTTAAATCAGAGCAGCTATTGTAAAGGCCCGATGTGGATCTCACCTTTTTGCACCTACTGAGTGAACTGCAGGGGACACCTAACTACAAAGAACACCTGAAGCTGTCCTGCCAATTGCTGTGGTTCCTGCCCTATATCTTTCTAAGTAGCCTGAGTGTGGCCTGTGGTCACCTTATAAGTCTGAATAAGCCTAAGAACACCACATAGGTAATTACATCAGGTGCCAAAATGACTTTTTTTTTTCTTTTCCTTTCCATAACTACACTCATTTCCTTTTCATTTATTTGTTATAATTTGTTGAAGTATGGTAAACATAATGGTAAGGGAAAGGGTCCAATGGGTGAAGATGAGAGAGGGAATACCTTGTCCTCACATTTTATTTTTTCACTTTTTAAAAATATTTTTTATTTATTTCAGAGAGAAGGGGGAAGGGAGAGAGAGACAGAAACATCAATGATGAGAGAGAATTATTGATTGGCTGCCTCCTGCACACCCCCTAGTGGGGATCGAGCCCACAACACAGGCATGTGCCCTAGACTGGAATTGAACCTGGGACCCTTTTGTCCACAGGCCAACACTCTATCCACTGAGCCACCACTGAGCCAAACCAGCTAGGGCTATTTTTTCACTTTTTATTATGAAACTAGAGACCCAGTGCACGAAATTGTGCACTCGGTGGGGGAGAGGGGTCCCTCAGCCCGGCCTGTGCCCTCTCGCAGTCCAGGAGCCCTCAGAGGATGTCCAAATGCTGACTTAGGCTTGCTCCCCATGGGGAAGAGGCCTAAGCCAGCATTCGGATATCCTTAGCGCTGCCACAGAGGCTTCTGGTTGAGCGGCGCTCCCCCTGTGGGAGCGCACTGACCACCACAGGGTAGCTCCTGCATTGAGCATCTGCCCCCTGGTGGACAGTGTGCATCATAGCGACTGGTCATTCTGTAGTTAGGTCAATTTGCATATTAGCCTTTTATTATATAGGATACTTTCGAACTTACAGAAAAGTTGCAAAAAATATATATAAAGAACTCCTAGAAAGGCTTTACAGAGATTCACCAGTTGTTAACACTTTGCCACATTTGCTTTATTTTTATTTTCTCTCTACATAACTGTGTATTATTATTCTTACTATTATTATTTAAGAGTAAGTTGCAGCCATCATATCCCTTTATTCTTAAACTAGTGGCTCGGTGCACAAAATTCGTGCACATTGAGGGAATTAATTAGAGGAAATATTTTAATATTGCTATTTGCCCTTTCTCTATAATAGAAGTGTCAGAGATGAAAGAAAATTAGTAAAATGTATATGAAAATTTCCCTCCTGTCAGAGTCTGGGGCGCGCCGTGGGACCCAGAGTCAAGTCCCCGCCCACCTGCTCACACCTCGAAATCGCGCAAGACCCAGACTCGGCCAGCCCCACCCACATCAAGCCCTGCAGGGCAGGGGGTGCAACCTCAGGTACCCTGTCAAGCCCTGCCAGGTGGGGGGGCACAGCCTCAGGTCCCCCGTCAAGCCCCACCAGACAGGAGGCACAGCCTCAAGTCCCCCAACAAGCCCCACCAGGTGGGGGGTGTGGCCTCAGGTCCCCCAGTGCAGCCTCAGGTCCCCCAGCCCTGGCGCCAGAGCGGGGGGCGTAGCCTCAGGTCCCCCGGCCCCAGCACTGGGGTGGGGGGAACAGCCTCAAGTCCCCCGTCAAGCCCCGCCGGGTGAGGGGCGCAGCCTCAGGTCCCCTGGTGCAGCCTCAGGTCCCCCAGCCCCAGCATGAGGGCGTGAGGGCATGATGGCCATTTGCATATTAGCTCTTTATTATATAGGATACTTTATTGTGTGTTTCCTAAAAATAAGACATCTACTTACATAATCAGAGCATAATTCTCAAGTTGGGAATTAACATTAATACAATGCTATTACCTAATTAACAGGCCTTTGAAAATTTTACCAGGTGTCCCAATATTGTTTTTTATAGCATATTTTTTCCTGGTCCCAGATGCAATCTTTTAGTTGTCTCATTGCTTTTAGTTATCATGTCTCTTTAGTCTTCTTTAATTGGGAATACAGTGTAGATACTTACCCTTGTTTCATCGTTCATGGAATGGGCATTTTGAAGAGTACAGGCCTTGTTATAAAAGAATGTCCTTCAAATTTAGATTTGTCTGATGTTTCCTAATAGTCAGATTCAGGTTTGGGGCCCCTCACTTGAGAAACTTCACTCTGGCCCTCCTCTAGCTGCATTTTCTCAAGCCTAGAGCCAAGGAGGCAAGCCCCCTGGAGCCTGCCACTCCCCCTTCCAGACCAGAGTTCAGCAAACTTTTTCTTTAAAGAACCAAAGAGTAAATATTTTAGGCTTTGCAAGCCATATGATCTCTGTCACAACTACTCAACTCTGCCATTATAGCAAGAAAGCAGCCATAGGTAATATGTAAATGAATGAGTGTGGCTATATTCAAATAAAATTTTACTTATAAAAACAGGTGGAGGGCTCAGATTTGCCCCATGAGCCATAGTTTACTGACCCCTATTCTAATCCATGCCCCAGCTCTAAGAATTCCAGAACTCTATGCCCAAATAGCCAAGCCCATTTCCAGGGTGGGTCTGTATTGGCCTCTCTTCCCCATGTCTACCATCCTGAGGTGTCCCATATTGCCACTAGGGTGTGCATTTCCCTAGGCTTCCTTGTAACTAAAAGGGCTGTTTTGAGGAATATAAACAGATTTGAAATCACAGTTGAGTGTGAAGGTGAGATTTCACAGTGGGGGAAAGAGCTGAGAGTGGGAAGAGAAGAGGGATTGGCTATAGTGGGGGCTGTCTCTCCCCACTTCACCATGTTCTGGAACTCCAAGGAGTCTGAGAATTCCACATTTGAACCTGGCCTTCCAGGTCGGTTGGAAAGTATAGTTTAGCCCTAACTGGTTTGGCTCGGTGGATAGAGCATCGGCCTGCGGACTGAGGGGTCCCAGGTTCGATTCCGGTCAAGGGCATGTACCTTGGTTGCGGGCACATCCCCAGTAGGAGGTGTGCAAGAGGCAGCTGATTGATGTTTCTCTCCCATCAATGTTTCTGACTATCCCTCTCCCTTCCTCTCTGTATAAAAATCAATAAAATATATATTTTTAAAAAAAGAAAAAGAAAAAAGAGCCGAAACCAGTTTGGCTCAGTGGATAGAGCGTCAGCCTGCGGACTGAAAGGTCCCAGGTTCGATTCCGGTCAAGGGCATGTACCTTGGTTGCGGGCACATCCCCAGTGGGGAGTGTGCAAGAGGCAGCTGATCGATGTTTCTCTCTCATCGATGTTTCTAACTCTCTATTCCTCTCTCTTCCTCTCTGTAAAAAATCAATAAAATATATTTAAAAAAAAAAAAGAAAGAAAAAAGAAAGTATAGTTTAACCAGAGAAAAGGGGTATAACATATTTTATTTAACTGTTAATTGTTTGAATTACAATTTTTAAACATTTAGATATATGGTATGTGGTCTCCATTGGTAATTTACCGCTGCCCCTAATGCAAGGAGCAGTCTGTGTAAAAACACAAATACTTCTCAGAACAGCCTCAGTCAGACTGAACTGATCCCCACAGGTGTTTACCTGCAAAGGGAATTGACAAGCTGGAGCCTGTCTCTACATTGCCCCTGGGAGAGTCAGGAACCATCTGGGGCAATGTCTCCCAGCCTCCCTTGCCTACAGCCACTCAACTTGACAACAGGCCCCAGGCTCAGTGCTCAGCTTCTCAACAACAGAACAGAGAATACCACAAGTAGGCCAGTTCCTTATTCCTTTCACCCTCTCCCTCTGGAATGTTTTTTTCTTTCTAGTTTATCTAACTTCTTTGAACCTCTTGATGTTCTAACAACAAATTCCCCTATGATAGACTTAAGACTTCTGAAGGTTTCTTTGTCTCCCTCTCATTCATTTAAAACACCACCACCACCACCACCACCTTCATAACTACTGCCACCTCTGCCATCACCACAATGCCCACCACTAGACCAGAGGCACATTTCCCTTAGCCAGAACACTCCAAAGCCAGATGTTGTAGGGAGTTACAATTTTACCAATACTACTGCATGCTCATATCTAAGACACTTTGGAATTCCAAGTAACACCAATATGGTGCTCAGATCTTGTAAGTAGTGAAGTGTATCTGGAATAATGAGCAATTCTTTAAAATGTTGCCCCATGAAATACCTCTAACTTTTAATAATATTTTTGAGATAATTCATGTAAATATCACTTTCAATAATGTATTAATTTTTAAGACATCCAATAACATCCAAATTTAATAATTATTGCTATATTATTCACATAACTACTATAATATAGCAACATAATTTACTGTTCTTCTCATTCTTTTCCTCAATGTTTTTAATTTTTGTCCTAAAGTTATTTTCTATAAATATACTCTGAAAGTTGTTCCATCATAATACTTCTTATAATGCTTTGAATCTCTAGAAAAAGGCAATTTTTATGAGTGTTTTGTAATAATATATTGACTTACTCTACCACTTTTATTTGCCAATAGTTACCCCTATTATCACAATTTACTTATTTATATCTCAATAATTCAGGTCAACCATCAGACCATATAATTAGTCAAGATTTGAAGTAGAGCAAGAACAGAAATTTTGGAAGATGGCAGAGTAGGTCAATGCAGTACTTGCATTCTCCCACAACCACATCAAAATTACAACTAGCCCTGGTCAGTGTGGCTTAGTTGGTTGGGAGTTGTCCAGTGCAGGAGGAAGCTGCTGGTTTGATTCCTGGTCCTGGAACATGCCTGTGTTGTGAACTCAGTCCCTGGTGGGGTGCATGTAGAAGGGTAGCTGATCAATGTTCCATTTTTTTGCATCGATGTCTCTCTTTCTCTCTCCTTCTCCCTTCCTCTCTCTCTAAAAATAAATAAGAATGTTCTTTTTAATTACAACTAAACTACAGATCAACCATCATTCAGAACTGACTGAAATCTAGCTGAACAGAAGTCCTATAACAAAGGATCTAAAGAAGAAGCCACATGGAGACTGGTAGGAGGGGCAGAGATGAGTACTGGTCCCACACCCATGTATGGTGGCTAAAAATTGGGAGGAAGCCCTACCTGGTATGGCTCAGTGGTTGAGCATTGGTCCATGCACCAAAAGGTTGCTGGTTCAATTTCCGGTCAGGGCACATGCCCAGGATGTGGGCTCAACCCCCAGTAGGGGATATGCAGGAGGCAGCCAATCAATGTCTCTCTCATTGATGTTTCTATCTCTCTCTCCCTTCTCCCCCTCCCTTTCTCTCTCTAAAAATCAATAAAAACATATTTTTTAAATTGGGAGGGATAGCTCAGCTGTGGAGTTCCCCTATGAGGAGCCAGGGGTTCCAGACTAGAGAAAGCTAAAGGAGTTCATCACCATCATATCAGAATTACAAGAAATATTAAAGGGTCTTTATTAAAAGGAAGAAGAAAAATAAAAATATGAATAATAAAATAGCAATAAATGCATATCTATCAACAATTAACTTAAATGCAAATGGATTAAATGCTCCAATAAAAAAATGTATCAACCATCTGAGGTGGCTGAATGGACAACAAAAAAGGCCATTCAATCTGCTGTCTACAAGATGCTCATTTCCAATCAAAAGACTGAAAGTAAGGGAATGAAAAAGATATTTTATGAAAATTGAAACAAACAAAAGAAAGCTGGGGTGACAATACTTATACCAGACAAAACAAATTTTAAAAATAAAAAGGCTATATATGTACACAGACAATAGGGTGGTGAAAGTCTGAGGTGGGGTGGGAACTGGGTGGAGGGGAGCTATGGGAGGAAAAAAGAAGGACATCTGTAACAATCTCAACAATAAAGATTAATTTAAAAAAAAAAAGTTAGCCGAAACTGGTTTAGCTCAGTGGATAGAGCATCGGTCTGTGGACTGAAGGGTCCCAGGTTTGATTCCGGTCAAGGGCATGTGCATTGGTTGTGGGCACATCCCCGGTGGGGGGTGTGCAGGAGGCGGCTGGTCGATGTTTCTCTCTCATCGATGTTTCTAGCTCTCTATCCCTCTCCCTTCCTCTCTGTAAAAAATCAATAAAATATATTTTAAAAAAATAAATAAATAAAATAAATAAAAAGTTATAACAAGAGACAAAGAAGGACCCAGCAATTTCACTTCTGGGTATTTATCTAAAAAAATCCTAAAACACTAAACTGAAGATGTATACATTCATATGTTTATTGCAGCATTATTTACAACTAGAGGCCCAGTGCATGAAAATTCATGCACTGGAGGGGTGTCCCTCAGCCCAGCCTGCCCCCTCTCACAGTCTGGGAGCCCTCAAGGGCAGGAGGCAACCCAGTGATCAGGGAAAGGCAATGCCCCCATCACACCTCTGCTGCTGCCACTGCCAGCAGTGCAAGCCTCAGCAAGCCCTGGTTACCTGAGCCTCGGGCAGCCCTAGGCAGCTGGGCAGCCACCATCAGAGGCTTGCCTGCATCTTGGGCCAGCTATGGGCGGCTGGGGGACTGAGGGGACTGGGGGACTCTGGAGGCAGGCACGTGGAGCAGCCAGACCTGCCTGGGAGTGAGCCTGGCTGTGCTACACGCCCTCCACCACAGAGGGGCTGAGGGGACTGGGTGCTGCCTCTTGTGGCTGTGGGCGCCACCATCTTTGTGAGGGCATGATGGTCAATTAGCATATTCCCTCTTTATTAGATAGGATAGCCATGATATGGAAACAATTTATGTGTCCATCAATAGATGAATAGATAACGAAGAAGTAGTGCATATATTCAATGGAATATGACTCAGCCAATAAAAAGAATGAAATTTTGCCATCTGTAACAACATGGGTGGACCTAGAGGGTATTATACTGAGTGAAATGGTCAGACATAGAAAGACAAATGCCAGAAAAAAAACAAGATGGCAGCATAGGTAAACACCTAAACTGCTGCCTAGCACAACAATATCAAAACTACAACTAAAAGACAAAACAGACACCATCCAGAACCACAGGAAAGCTGGCTGAGTGGAAATTCTACAACTAGAAGAAAAGAAGAAAGCACACTGAGACTCAGAGGAGCTACAAAAGGCTGAGGTACATGCCCGCGGAGAGGACAGATGGCTGAGGGCATGGCTGAGTGCACGTCTGGCTTTCTAAAGCGGGAGGGAGATGAAAGCTCCCGACGGCGCTGAACTCCAGTCCCGGGCGAGACGCTAGGAAACCAGACTCATTCGGGGGGACTCTGGACTGTCAGGAAAAGAGAAAGCACACTGAGACTCAGGGGAGCAGAGGAAGGCAGAGGTCCGGAGGCACACATGCACAGAGAGGACTGACTGCTGAGTGCATGGGCGGCTGAGTGCGCAGCTGACTCTCTAAAGTGGGAGGGAGATGGAAGCTCCAAACTGTGCCGAACTCCAGTTCCGGGCGAGTTTCGGGGAACCCAGACTCATTCGGGGAGAAACTGGACTGTCTGGCAGCGGGCGAAATTTGAGGGCGGCTTTCTCTCAGAGGTGCTTACAGCGATTACCGATGGACACTGAGACCCATGGGCCTCATAGGGCAGGGCTGATGGGACGCCAAGGCTGTCTTCTCTGCCCTGAGACTCCGCCCCATCCAAGCTGAGCACAGAGGCTTTTGCAATTTTGCAAGTCTTGTCTCATAAGGGTGTCTCCAGCACAGAAGTTCTCCCAGCATAGACACAGCTGATTCTCACAGCCAATTGGCCTGGAGGTCAATTCCTCCCAGTGATACCAACAATCAAGACTTATCTACAACAAGGCTTTGCACACAGTCCACAAAGAGGTGCACCAAAAGTGTCCACCTCAGGTAATTGGGGGAGGCTGAGCCACTGGGCCCTATAGGACACCTACCACACAAAACTACTCTACCAACTCAGGGAAGCAGCCAAAATGCGGAGACAAAGAAACAGATCACAAATGAAAGAAATGGAGGAAAGCAAATGACTGGATATAGAGTTCAAAACCATGGTTATAAGGTTACTCAAGAATTTCCTAGAAAAGGCCGATAAATTTAGCGAGACCCTCGAGGATATGAAAAAGGACCAACTAGAAATTAAACATACACTGACTGAAATAAAAAATACAGAGACCTAACAGCAGACTAGAGGACTGCAAGAATCAAGTCAAAGCTTTGAAATACAAAGAAGCAAAAAAAAACTCAACCGGAAAAGAAAATAAAAATCCAAATATTTGAAGATAGTGTAAAGAGCCTCTGGGACAACCTCAAGCATACCAACATCCGAATTATGGGGGTGCCAGAAGAAGAGAGAGAGCAAGATACTAAAAACCTAGTTGAAGAAATAATGACAGAAAACTTCCCCCACCTGGTGAAAGAAATAGATTTACAAGTCCAGGAAGCACAGAGAACCCCAAACAAAAGGAATCCAAAGAGGACCACAACAAGACACATCATAATTAAAATGCCAAGAGCAGAAGACAAAGAAAGAATATTAAAAGCAGCAAGAGAAAAACAGTTAGTTACCTACAAGGGAGCACCCATACGATTGTCAGCTGATTTCTCAACAGAAACTCCCTATGCAGGCCAGATGGGAGTGGCAAGAAATATTCAAAGTGATGAATAGCAAGAATCTACAACCAAGATTACTCTACCCAGCAAAGCTATCATTCAGAATTGAAGGTCAGATAAAGAACTTCACAGATAAGAAAAAGCTAAAGGAGTTCATCACCGCCAAACCAGTATTATATGAAATGCTGAAAGGTATTCTTTAAGAAGAGAAAGAAGAAGAAAGAGGTAAAGATAAAAATTATGAACAACAAATACATATCTATCAACAAGTGAATCTAAAAATCAAGTGAATAAAAAGTCTGATGAACAGAATTAACTGGTGAATATAATAGAATCAGGGGCATAGAAAGGGAGTGGACTGACAATTCTCAGGGGGAAAGAGGGTGTGGGGGGTGCGGGAAGAGACTGGACAAAAATCGTACACCTATGGATGAGGACAGTGCAGGGGAGGTGGTAAGGGCAGAGGGTGGGGTGGGGACCAGGGGGAGGGGAGCTATGGGGGGGAGGGAAGAGGAACAATTGTAATAATCTGAAAAATAAAGACTTATTTAAAAAATAAATAAAAGAAAACTTTTTAAAAAGAAAGAAATCATTGGATTTTAACTCCATGTCCCAATTGTGGCTGCCCACAGAGACTAAGTCTACTCTATGCAAACTTTACATCTGCACATACACTTCAAAAAAAAGTACAAGAGCAGCTATGAAGCCCTACTATAGACTCCCTTTTAATTCTTTGACCCACTGAATTTCTGAATACTGGTCTTTGAAATATTTTTTCTAACCCATTCTTTTTCTCCTCCCCTTTTGGGACTCCAAATATGCACATTGATAATGTCCCACAGGTCACTTAAAATGTTTATCTTTTTCAATCATTTCTCCCTATACTTTATTTGAATAATTTCCACTGAACTTTCTTCAAGTTGACTCTCCTGTATTCTACAGTTCCAGTTTGCTATTAGATCTGTTCATGGGTGTTTTTCATTTCTAATAGCCCTTAACCCTGTGCTTACTTTTAAGGCATGGCCGTTTGGAGTTTCAATAGAAAGCTATAGGAGTTCACTGAACCCCTCTTGTTTGTCAGAACTTGAACTTCAAAGTAGTACTGAAATTTCTACTTACAATTAGAGTTAAAACTTTCAGCTGAGTTCCCTGAGGTCTTGCAATGGATTTGAGGGGAATTTATATAAATATTTTACAACTTTTCCCTACGACTCTCTCCTTTCTGGGATGTCCACCCTCTATTTTCAGCTGTTTTGGCAACCCTAAAATCAAATCTCAATCTCTTCAGCTAGTAAGACAACCACTTTATGTTTTAGCTCTATTTTACTATGCATGGTGTGTTGCTGATAACTGGAAGTGCCCTCAGAGGAAAAGCCTGGTAAATTAGAGCTAACCCAGTTTCCTTCCCTTCTTATAAGACTCAGATGCTCTTTAGTTCCTACCTGCTCTAGATTGCTTACCATTGCCTTCAGGCAACAAGCATTTAATATTTTTTTTGTCCAGGGTTAATCATTGTTATCAACAGGCAAGTGGGTCCAATAGAAGATACTGCCATTCCCAGAATTAAATCCTCATCCTCCATAGCATTTTGAAGTAGTGACTTTTTCTCAGACACTTGATTATAGTAAAATTATATACAGTGAAATATTCCCTTTCTTTAAAAAGCAGTTTTTATTGTGATAAAATATACATAACATAAAATTTACCACTTTTACCTTTTCAAGTGTACAATTTTTAAAAAATTTAAAGTGTTTGTAAGTATATTCACCTTATTGTATAACCATCACCATCATCCCATCTCTAGAACTTTTTTATCATCCCAAATTAAAATTCCATACCCTTGAAACAGTAAAGCACTCCATGACTCCTTACCCACAGCCCCTGGTAACCACCATTCTATTTTCTGTCTCTATGAATTTGACTATTTTAGATAACTCATGTAACTGGAATCTTACATATTTATCCTTTTTCAAAATGAGTGAATTCCTTTTTCAAAATGAGTGAATCCCACCCAGCCAGCGTGGCTTAGTGGTTGAGCATTAACCTTTGGACCAGGAGGTCACGGTTTGAGTCCCGGTCAGGGCACATCCAGGGATGCAGGCTCACCCCAGTGTGGGGTGTGCACGAGGCAGCCTATCAATGATTCTCTCTCATCATTGATATTTCTATTTCTCTCTTCCTCTCCCTTCATCTCTGAAATCAATTAAAAAATACATTTAAAAAATGAGTGAACTCCTGGTTAAAAACGGCTACTTAACCCCAGACTTTTATCTCCAAGTCCTACCCCTGCTAAAATAATAGTAGAGACGGTAAAAGTGCAAATCTACAACAAGAGATGGGCATTTCAACAGAAATCAAGAGATAAAAGTGTGGGGTTAAGATAAGAAATTTCAACAGGCTTATTAAAGTTGTAAAGTAGAGAGTGGACACGAAGAAAATATTGCATGATTTCACTTACATGAGGTATCTAGAGCAGTCAAATTCACAGAGACAGAAAGCAGAAGGATGATTTTCAGAAGCTGTGAGGAGGGGAGAATGGGCACAGAGTTTCAGTTCAAGTAGATGAAAAATTTCTGGAGGTGGATGGTGGTGATGGTTGCACAACAATGTGACTATAGTTGATGCCGCTAAACTGTATACGTAAAAATGGTGAAAATTGTAGATTTTATGTTATGTATATTTTACTAAACACACAAAAATAGGAAGTGGAGGTAACTGATGAAGCCAAATACAGGAGGCCAAGAACTGGAACGTACATGGTGAGGAGTGGGGAGGGAAACAGCAGCCAAGATGGAGCAAATTATCCTTTGTACTTCTCTTACAGCCTACTGCAGCAAAGGATAGGAATAATGCATGGGGCTGAATCTTACTCCCCTCACCACCACTCTCATGTATCAGCCATGTGGTGGCCTGACATGTACTCCCCGAAAAATTGCAGAGGTTCTTTTGTAAAAAAAAATAATTGGACACCCCAAAACTTCCACAATCTGACATTTAGAGGTTTACCAATAAAATGTCTAGAGAGTGGCTTCCTACCTGATCATCCTAAGTGAAGTCTCTCAATCATTGAGACCACTACAAACACAGAGGCCTCATCACAGATATGATTTATGATCTTGTTCTCATATATGCTCCAATGAAAACCTCCAACATAAAAGACTCTAAGATAAGCAAACAAAAACCTTAACCAAGAAAGAGGCATCTGCATATATGGAACTGTCCATATAGCAAAGTCTTTAATAGTCAGAACAGATATCACCTGGGCATAACAGGCTCACTTTACAATGCATGCAACATGGACCTCAGTCCTGCATGGATGAAATAAAGGCAACTCAGGAATGGAAAAGAACTTTAAAATATCTCTAAGTACATGCCCTGTGAAATAAACCTTCATTTATAATAGCTGAAAATGAATAGATAATGTCTAAAATGGATGAATCAAAAACTGGTGATGTAAGCATATTATTTAGACTCAAAGATAGCTTACAAGAAAACCAGCTGAAAGAGTTAAAATGGCTGTCTCCATAGGACCACAGTTAGGAGAGATAGGCTGGGAATAATTGCTTTCATCATAAGACCTTCTGCATGATTTGATGATTTAACTTTATGCATGTATTTAGCAGCACTTTGATTTTTTTTTTCTTCAAGAAAATGACTGAAATGTTTTTTTCTTGTATAGCGTTGTTTCATTCTGGAATTTTCCAATTAAGCTTTTGGCTAAACACATACATATGATAATGATAATTATTCAGGAATAGGGAGGTTTGTAAAAACATTGTGTGCCATTAGAGTAATCAAGCTCAATTCTAACACATCTTGACTTCTCAGAATAATTACACCACACTGGAGGGGCAGATGGGGTGTCTGAGAAAGCCATGGGTGTCTTCCATAATAGTAACAAAAAAACCATCACATAGAACTGTTCAACTGATGATTGAAAATTGCATGTTAACTCAGTACACAATAAGAAATTAATGTCCTACACAACTTATTTAAGAGTTCATGTATTAAAATACAATCTTTAAAGCTAGAAGTAGTTCCTTCTATAACTTCTATTTTAAAAAAAAGTCACCTCCTACTGTGAGCATTTTTGTTAAAAATTCACAAAATAAAAAATATCCCTAATCTATTAATTCATCTGACAGAGATATTTTGCAAGTCTACTCTATTCAAGGACCTAGTCGGTGCTAAGAATGCAGTGGTAGAAAGGCACATACAGTCCTGCTCTCAGCACAACTTACAAACTAGTATATAATACACTATCTAATAAAGATGGAACATGCAAATTAACCATAACTCTGCAACAAAGATGACAGTGCCCACAGCCAATAAGGAGGGAATATGCAAATTGACTGTCACTACACAACAAAGATGGAGGTGGCTGGGCGACGGCACAGGCATTCCGCCCCACCCCACCTGTAGAGGGCCTCTGGGTCTGCTTCGTCGCCGCTGCAATGGGGGCCGGAGGAGCAGAGACACAAGCCCACAGGGGGCCTGGCATCCAGGAGCCCCAAGTCCCACGGCCATCACAGCGCTGGGGCCGCTGGGGCCAGAGGAGCAGAGACAGAAGCCCACAGGGGGGGCCGGCACCCAGCAACCCTAATTCCCACGGCTGTGGCGGCGCTGGGGCTGCTGGGGCCACAGCGGAGACACAAACCTGCAGGAAACCTGTGGAAAGGGAGATAAACTATCATAACTTTATCTCCCTTTCCACAAGATGATAAAACTGACCCTGATTTATTTAGTGATATGGACCACAACTTTCTACAAGCACAGGGTATGTTATGACCACTCCCAGGAAGGTCTAGTCAGAACACTGTATCCAGGGAATAACGCTACTGTGGCAAATCATCTAAGAGAGGAGACAAGCTTTGGTTGGGTTTATTCTGAAGGTCAGAGAACATGCTACCCCAACATACGCTGTGTTGTTATATTGATGATCTTGAGCTGCAGATGCTTGAAAAACAGAAAATGCAAGGAGAGGCTTTCACTGAAGTCTCCTGATCTGCCTAAAATTGGACCCCCCAAAAGGAGCTTAAATGTCATAGGTCCCCTCGATTGGTAAAGTGTCATCAGCCAGTGAAAACTGACTCCTGTCACGGGACAGGAGACTAGAAGTTGACATCACACCCAAACTTTGTTACAAACTATCCTCCCCCACCCCCATTCATCATTCCTAAAAATCATTTACTCTCCTCTAAGAGGCCTACATCTCCTGTCCCCTTTCCCTAGAAAGAAGGTATTTAAATCTGGATTCTAAGCCACCTTGGGGAGTTATTCATTTTTCCCTGGGATCTCCCCCATATACACAAGGTACACATGTTAATGAACTTTAGTTTTTCTCTTGGTAATCTGTCTTTCATTACAAGGGCCTCCACTAAGAACTCAGAAGGGTAGAGGAAAACTATTTTTCCTCCTCCATAATTCTATCTCGGGAAATCAAGTCCCAGGCTGAACAGTGAGGTTGGCTCAAGTGCCAAGCAGTCCCAACTGAGGGGAGAAAAGCTACTAGGGGGAATTCAATGATATTGGCATCAAAGTAGGACAGAGGGCACACACATGGTTGCTAGTGGGAGTTTAAAGTGCTTCAACATTTTTGGAGGATGATTTGGCAAAATCGATAGAAATGTTCAAGGTACATCCAAGAGTCTTTTTCTAAAATCACATCTGCTGAGATAAAGCATGAGTGCATAAGTCCTGGTCAGAACCCAGGATGCTACTGTGGGCTACCCTTCCATGATAGGAAAACCTGCTAACAACCTGCATTTTTAGGACAAGGTGGCATCTATACTAATAAAAGGATAATATGCTAATTAGACTGAACATCTTCTGGATATCCTTCCGGACAAAGCCATGCAGGGGAGAGCAGTTAGGGGGATCAGGCCAGCAGGGGAGAGCAGTTAGGGGGATCAGGCAGGCAGGTGTGCGGTTAGGAGCCAGCAGTCCCGAGGGGTCCCAGATTGGAGAGGATGCAGGCTGGGCTGAGGGACCCCCCCCCTCCATGAATTTCATGCACCAGGCCTCTAGTGGATAAGTAAAGAGGCAATTTTACCATAATGTGATTAGCACAATGGCAGTTAGTACAGGTTGAATAGGATCATGTGGAAAGAGAAACTATCTCAGACAGCTGCTCTCAGGAAAGCAGTGAGAAGGCTTCTGGACTGAAGTGATATATAGGCTGGGAGCTACAATGGGAAGACTCCAGGGCGAGAATCTGAGAGAAGTTTAATATAGCTTCTAGAATGGAGGACAAAGGCTAGGGTGGAGGAAAGAATAAGGGAAAGTAAGGGAGAGTGGCAAAAGATGAGATAGGAGAGTTAAGCAGGAGTCCAATCACACATTTCTGTTTTGTAAATGATATATCCCAGCCCAGGCAGTGTGGCTCAGTGGTTGAGTATCAATCCATTGACCTGGAGGTCACAGCTCTATTCCCAGTCAGAGCACATGCCAGTGTTGCAGGCTTGATCCCCAGTAGGGGGCGTGCAGGAGGCAGCCAATCGATGATTCTCTGTCATCATTGATATTTCTCCCTTTTCCTCTCCCTTCCTCTCTGAAATCAATAAAAATATATTCTAAAACAAACAAAAACATTATATACTCCAAGTAATTCTAAGAACATAGAGCAATGACAAGCCATTGAAGGTTTTTGGAGGGGCTTGTAGGCCAGGTCTGCCATCATCAAATTTCCATTTTAGAAATGTATAAATTCATTATAGATTAATTTCCATTATTTTACTTACTTTCCAATCACCCACACTTTTTAACCATTTCTATTGTGTGTTAAGATCATTGGATGAATATTTAAGTAATGGTAAGAATAATGTAATTATAGATAGAGAGTTATTAGGCTTACAAACCACTTTACCATATGTATTCTCACTGCATATACTCAGAAGACAGGTGGAATAGACAGAGATTTGGACCTGGTTTCACCACTCTTCCATCTTGTGTCCATGAAAGATACTAATAATTGACCAGGATACAAGGTCCTGATTGTCTCAGACACAGCCTAAAAATTCTCAACACAAATCTCCAGGCAAGCAGGGCCATCTACTTCAGTTGTCACATGATGAAAAATTCGATTTGCCGTCCTAAAGCACATACATTATGAAATCATGGCTGAAATTCATGATTTCCACCTCAATCCTGGATCTAAGTTATTTGACTTCTCTAACTTCAGTTTTCATTATTTTAAAATTAGGAAGAAAAACATATGATTCAGAGGGCCACTGTTAATTAAAAGGTAGCAAAAATGAAATTATATAACCTGTGCATTTAACTATGTAAATTAAACAACTGTGCTCCGAAAAGAAAAAAGAGTGATGCACCCCAGAGCAAATATAAGATGGGAGACATCCTCTATAGCACCCTTCATTAGTCTCAATTTCAGTGTGTCTCTCATAGAATGGGAATCTCATTGCACTGATGGTGGTTCTGGTGTTTGAATGGATATAGTAGTATTTTCCCAAAAAAACACAACCCATAAATTCAAGCCAACAATGTTGTATGTTATTTAACTGAAGGTCTATAAGTCTATCCAAACTCTAGAGGAAAAACTGGTTGTGAGGGCCTTTCTAAGGATATAATGGATATGAATATGGCCAAAAAACTCTTCCAACCTGGCCAGTGTGGCTCAGTGGTTGAGCATCCACCTATGAATCAGGAGATCATGATTCGATTCCTGGTCAGGGTACATGTCCAGGTTGCAGGCTCGATCCCCAGTGTGGGGTGTGCAGGAGGCACCAATCAATGATTCTCTCTCATCATTGATGTTTCTCTCTCTCTCTGGCTCCCTTCCTCTCTGAAATCAGTATTTTTTTAATCTTCCAAATTCCTCTGCCAAGTAGACTATAACAGGTCTCAACAAATGACCACTTCAACTATAATAATAGGGGAAAATGAGTAAAATACTGTATTTATTTTTACAAAGATCACAAAATAGTGTAAAGGAACTAAATTCTAGAGCAGGGGGACAAGGCTTCATAAGTGAGAAAAGATTAGTTACTGGTGGCATTTGCCAAGTCTGGGCATGGGCAGGCAAATGATGGTGCCTGCCAGTCAGAGAGCTCTGCTTGGCTAAGAAGAAATCATTGCCTGGATGAGGTGGCACAGTGGTAGTGCATGGACCTATGAACCAGGAGGTCATGGATTTGATTTCCAGTCAGGGCACATGACGGGGATTGTGAGCTTGATCCCCAGTAGGGGGCGTGCAGGAAGCAGCCAATCAATTATTTTCTCTCAACTCTGAGAGAAAATCATTGATTGGCTGGATAGAGCGTCGGTCTGCGGACTGAAAGGTCCCAGGTTCGATTCCAGTCAAGGGCATGTACATTGGTTGCGGGCACATCCCCGGTGGGGGGTGTGCAGGAGACAGCTGGTTGATGTTTCTCTCTCATAGATGTTTCTAGCTCTTTATCCCTCTCCCTTCCTTTCTGTGGAAAATCAATAAAATATTTTTAAAAATTAAGAAAAATTATATAAATATAGTAATTAAATACCTAAAATATAAAAATATGTTTTTGAGAAAATAAAATGTTGTGTTTTCTCTAATACTTAGGTATTCAAAATATATTAGTTATTGGTCTGATTTTAAAAAGAGGATTAATTATATAATCCAGTTTAAATATAATTGATATTCTTTAAGATAATTTAGGTATATAATTTTTAAAGCATATATATATAAATATATACATATATATATATATATTTAATCTTTCCAAGTTATTTCAAGACTGAGAGTGACTTTTGAGCATCTCATAGGGCCCCGAAATGTTCAAAAGTCTGTTCTCTCTTAAAAGAAATATTTTTTTAATTAAACCAATTAATACTTGAAATCACATGAACAGCTTTATCAAATAAAAATTAATATATTTTACTTATACATACATATTAAATGTTATAAAGGTTTTCGCCTATAAGAAGGGCAAAAACAACATATTTCTTAATTAAAGCCATACTTTTAGATCAGACCAATAAAGTATCAAACCTATAAGTTTTACTAAATAAGTTTCTTTATTTTAATTAAAGATACCTACTTAAGTTACTTTATAAATTAGCCTTTTAAAATATAATCAAGATCTCATATAAATTAAATTACATAATAAACTAATGTTTAAATAATTAAGTCCAAGTAAAATCTAGGAACAGATTAGAGGCCACCATTTACTAGCTAACTTTATATAGCCTCCTACATTAAGCTAGAGGCGGGGCAACATTTATAGTTTGTAAAATCAGACGTAAATTTACTTTATTTTAAATAAAGATACCTACTTTAATTACTTAAATAAATTAGCTTGTTAAATTATAATCAAGGTTTTCAGCTTAAAGAAAAGCCAATGTCTTTGTAAACAATTTAATTAAGTATTTTAAGAAAATTACTAAGACCTTGTCTATACAAAAAGAAATTAACCGCCAGTTTAAAATTAAATTGCCATACCTAGAACAAAGAATATCCTTACATAATATTATCCTACAATATCATTATAATTTTTGATATTTTACAACAGCATATTATACATTTATCCCACACAAACTTACAAACTAATTTTTTAAATGTTTAGCAGCAATTTAAAAGGACATAAAAGGATTTAATCCCTTCCACTATGTGGAGGGCCCTCTGGGAAGGCACCTGAGCATTGTATATTGGCCCTTCTTACTCTTTTTACCAAGAGGGACCCTCTTCTCACAATCCAATTTCCCGAAGCTGTACCTGAGCTCTCTACTCATACTGAGGTTGAAGCCTCATAGTGGCTGGTACCATAGATCTGTCTCTCACCCAATAGCGTGAGCTGGGCTCTCCCTGGAGAAGAAACCTGGGTTCCCCAAGATATATAATCAATGCGAGGTCGCTGCCAGCAGGCGAGGGGATCCCAAGGCAGGTGCTGGGCGTGGAGGCCACAGGGGCATAGGCTACCAAGGAGACAGAACTAAACCTCACATCACCCTGCTTGGCCCCAGAGGATGGCTGGTTAGTCAAAGACGGGTAAGATTCCTCAAGGGAGGAACAACCTAAGACAGGCACAGTCACAGAGGGGCCATCAGGAGAGAACTTGGGGGTCAACAGAGGTGGGGCACAGAACCTCACCCCCCCAACATTGCAGGGGTCTGAACTCTAGCCCCTTCTGAGGGAGGTCTCCTGCCCCATGGCTGCTTCGTGATTCCCACGCCCAGCTCAGATCGGGACCCAGGTAACAGAGACATGGCTAACAGCAGCTGCCCTATATCTAAATCCAGCCTAACACCAGGAATGCTCGGGGCTTTCGCAGGGATACAAATAATCCTTTCCATTAATATTTACAGGGTAAACTAAGATTGTTATTAAAATGTTAAATTTAAAAATAAATTAGTAGTCAGCCTTACTATAAAAGTACTTATAATATAGCTAGCTAGTCGCCTGTAGGCTCAACCTTCAAACTACAGCCCTACAGGTTACGTGTTATAAAAAGAAAGACAAAGATTCTTAAATAAAAATAAAGAGGTTTCCTTCAAATATTATAAGAATTATAATTAAAAGCCTATATATTTAGCCTTTTAAACTAAGGTAAATAATTTATATTTTTCCTCTCTAATAAGTTTTATATAAAATTAAAGATTAATAGCAGAAACTTAATGTCATTTATTGTCCATAATCTAGGACAAATAAAGTTAATAAATAAATTAAGCTTTATTTCAGATTAATTTAAATTAGCTAATTAAAATAAGTAAGTATTCATAAAAACTTAATTATACTAGACAAAAAACTGTTCCTAAAGTATTAACAAAACTTTATTAATAGTTCATCTCATAGTAAAATTACTTAACATACAATAAATCCAAAGCAATCGTATTTCTACACAAAAATTAAAAATAAAAGATTATCAAGACTACATTAAAAAATTTTACAAAAACCTCATAATAATACAAAAGAAGAGATTAATAGAATAATATCTTAAAAGAAATATCCTATAAGTAAATTACATCAAGCCTTAATTACTTTAAAATTTTTACTCAAATATTAATTTTCATTTATAATACTAATAACTAGATACCCATAAAATCTTATAGTATTAAAATAAGCCAAAGAAAAATCATTTAGACAAAAATGAAAAGGATCCCAAATCTAATTTACAGAAAATATTTCTTTATTAACCTTTGGTCGAGAATATGTTTATATATTTCCAGAAAAGCCCATATAGATTCCTACAACAACGGATCCCAAAGAGGACCTGATAGAACTGTTCCAGCCATAGAGTGGGCAGTGGCCCACAAGAACAAAGGTAAAATAGTCCAGAAATAAATATAATGAAGACACCTTGCCATAATAGCTGTCAGCAGCTGTACATTACTACAAGTTGCCCAGGACCAAGGACAAGGAAGGTCAGTATACGTACTTCCAGATCATGTGTACACACCTTTCTACATAAAAGTCAAAATATTTACTGTTTTGTATTCTACCGGGAACCCTGGCTTACAGGCTTACTTTATTTCTAACACAAGGAATAGTATTAACTACCACATTAAAAGAAATACCATACCTCAGGCATTAACCATTTTTACAAATAGATCCAGTTCTAGAAAGGCTAGATCTACTACAGCAAGGGAACAAAAGTCCTTCAAAGCCCTTATATTTCAGTAGAAATACAAGCTCTTATTTATACCTTGACAGATTTTACTACAAAGCCCATCAACCTATAGTAATAGTACTTATATAGTAAGTATAGCAAAAATTATTAGAACAGCTACTATAGGGCACACTAATTCAGAGGAACTTTTCATTTAATTTTCAGTCTTTAAAATATTATTTAAGAATGACAATTTCCATATTTTATTAGAAGCAATATTCTCAGTATATTATCCACCTTCCTATACCAACTTTAGGGGTACATCCCCGAGGACTTAAACCTAATCAAATATAGCAAAATAAACATCACTCAATTATAGAAAGAGCCAATCGTACTCTTAAAATCATTTACTAAAAAACAAAAAAGGGGGAGTCAGATGTTATGTGTCACCTCAAGAGAAGCTCAGTCATGCTTTTTAGACTTTAAAAATTTTTAAACTATGATACAGAGGATCATACAGCAGGTGAAAGGCATCAGGCCTCCTATACAATAGCCTCCACCGAGTCAGCTAGGTGGAAGGAAGCATAAACCAGAAAAGAGTTTTATCAGATTCAGTAATAATGTGGGGAAGAGGTTGTGTTTTATATCTTTCCAGAAGGAGCAATGCAGACAATTCGGGTGCCAGAGCATTACGTCCGTCACCACAATAGACTCAGACAAGCTCCTGTGTCCCTTCACTCAAAAGGACTAAGTACTGCCCTAATGACAGCAAAGCAGAGGAAGAAAACTAAAAGCTACGCAAGGGACTGAAGTACCAACATAGAGTCATCTAAAGAAGTTAACGACTCAAGTGCAGCAGATTATGGAAAAGCAAGAAGTTGAAGCTACTTTTTCAATCATGTTCCTGCTCATACTAGCATCTGTTAGCTGCCAGTCTTCTGCAAAGTCTTGTGCAGCCAAGTCCAAGGACTCTAAGTAAATATACACCAGCAGCACAAGAGACTTTCTTTCATTTAGTAGCTAAAAATATTAATATGTCCATAGTTTTAATTTGTCTCTTATTGTTTTGTTATTATTTAACAGCCAGAGTTTTGCTCTTGACATTCAAGTTTTGAAAATGATGACATGTATATAGTTTGGTTTTACATTGGCATTGTTTTAATATTAGAGCTTTATTATTAATATTTAAATTTTACTTTTATTATTAGTAGCCTAAAAAACAAAAAAGGGGGATCTGTTGGAGAGCAGGTGTAAGGTGACATGTTCCTTGCACCTGAAGGGGCTAGCAAGGCTGGCCCCCTACCTACACAGTTTTCCCAGGCCTGTTTGGATGGCAATTAATCAGTATAATGAGAGCAGCCCCTACCTACAAAGCTTTCCCAGGTTTGTTTATATGACTGCTGTCAGTAGAATGAGAGCAACCCTTTCATGGCTTGCCAAGAAGTCTGTAACTATTTACTGAGAATCTGCCTGATTTACTGTACCAAGAAATATGTATCCAATTAGTGAGATTTATTTATTTTTATTTTTTTAAATTACTTTATTGATTAAGGTATTAGTGAAATTTATTGTAACAAGAACTTGTCCTTCAACTTATCCCTCCATTAGTGACTTTAGAAGAACAAAGAATGTTTTCCTCTTGATTGATCCCCTGCTTAGTGTCTTATGTATAAAAGGCATTACACAATAATAAACGGTGCTACAGACTCTCGAAGTCTCATAGACCTCCTGATCCCGCTGTTGTTTCTCTTGCTGTTTTTTCTCTTATTCTTCCTTTTCTCAAATCCCACCTCCCTACCTCAGCCCGGTTCAACCTGTCAGGCTGGACCTAACACTCGCCCAGGCCGCCCCACACCCCAAGGGAACCCCACCCTGATCCTGGACACCCTTCAGGGCAAACCAGCTGGCCCCCACCCATGCACCAGGCCTCTATCCTATCTAATAAAAGAGTAATATGCAGATTGACCATCACTCCAACACACAAGATGGCTTCCTCCATGTGGTCAAAGATCCTGCCCCCATGTGGACACAAGATGGCCAGCAGGGGAGGGCAATTGGGAGGGACCAGGCCTGCCCAATGATAGAAGATAAATTCTGGGCCTAGAATTTATTTATCTTCTATCATTGAAACTTTATAAATAACTAGAGGCCTGGTGCGTGAAATTCGTGCATGGGGGGGGGGGGTTGTCCCTCAACCCAGCCTGCACCCTCTCCAATCTGGGACCCCTCGAGGGATGTCCGAATGCCCGATCCAGTCGGACATCCCTCTCACAATCCAGGACTGCTGGTTCCCAACTGCTCGCCTGCCTGCCTTCCTGATTGCTCCTAACTGCTTCTGCCTGCCAGCCTGATCCCCCCTAACCACTCCCCTGCCAGCTGATTGATGCCTAACTGCTCCCCTGCCAGCCTGATTGCCCCTAACTGCCCTCTCCTGCAGGCCTGGTTCCCCCCAACTGCTCTCCCCTGAAGGCCTGGGTCCCCCTCAACTGCCCTTCCCTGCAGGACTAGTTGTCCACAACTTCTCTCCTTTGCTGGCCTGGTCACTCCTAACTGCCCTCCCCTGCGGGCTTGATTGCCCCCAAATGCCCTCCCTTTCAGACCTGGTCCCTCCCAACTGCCCTCCCCTGCTGGCCATCTTATGGCGGCCAGCTTGTATCCACATGGGGGCAGCCATCTTGTGTGTTGGACTGACAGTCAATTTGCATATTACTCTTTTATTAGATAGGATAGAGGCCTGGTGCACAGGTGGGGGCCAGCTGGTTTGCCCTGAAGGGTGTCCCGGATCAGGGTGGGGGTTCCCTTGGGGTGTGGGGCGGCCTGGACAAGGGGCCTGTGGTGGTTTTCAGGCCGGCCACACACCCCGGCGATCCAAGCGGAGGCCCTGGTATCTGGGATTTATTTATCTTCTATAATTGAAACTTTGTAGTCTTCAGCAGAGGCCAGGGCAGGCCAGGAACTTGGCTTCCTCCATTGCCGGGGAAACCCAAGCCTCCTGCTCGCTCTGTGGCGCAGCCATCTTGGTTGGGTTAATTTGCATAATCGCTCCTGATTGGCAGGTGGGCAGAGGTACGGTCAATTTTAATATTACTCTTTTATTAGCTAGTATGTTGCTTTAAACAGCTATGTCCAATTATTTTTTTTTGGGGGGGGGGTTAGGGGGGGTCAGTTTCCTTGAGAATATATCTAGGAATGGAATAATTGCATCATATGGTAACTCTATGTTCAACTTTTTGAGAAACTGTCCAACTTTTTTCCAAATTGCCTGCATTATTTTATATTCCCATGAGCAATATGTGAGGATTTCAATTTCTCCACATCCTAACACTTTGTCTTTTTAATTCTAGCCATCCTAGTAGGTATAAAGTGGTATCTTATTGTGTTTTTGATTTGCATTTCTCTAATGATTAATGATGTTAAGCATATTTTCCTTTGTTTATTTAGTCATTTAAATATCTTCTCTGGTGAGATGTCCATACAAATCCTGTACCCATTTTTAAATTAGGCAACTTAATTTGTGTTTTTATTGTTGATTAAGAATGCTTTATATATTCTGCACATAAGTCCCTTATCAGATTTGCAAATCATGCTTGCTTTAATTTGAAAATATTTTCTCTCATTTTGTGGGTTGTCTTTTCACTTTCTATATAATATCCTTTGAAGCACAAAGGTTTTAACTTTTTATCAAGTCCAATTTACCTGTTTTTATTTGGTTGCTTAAGTTTTTGGTGCTATATCTAAGAAAGCATTTGCCTAGTTCAGGTCACAAAGATTTACTCCAATGTTTTCTTCTAAGAGTTTTATATTTTTAATTCAGACATTTAGTCTTTGATCTATTCTGAGCTAATTTTTATCTATAGAACAAGGGTGACTATTAATCTTGCCTGTCAAGTGGAGATAGGATAGTCTTTCATATCAAACCAGAAATGAAGGAGAGTAGAAGAGGAAGAGTGAGATTTATGTTCTGGGAAGCACTTATTTAATTGTGACCACAGCCTCAGGCATGCAGGAGTTACAGTGAATAACAGCAACCACACCAAAATATAGTGAGGAGCAGGAGCCTTGTTTCTGCCATATTCTCCATCAGCCACTCCCGTCTCACCAAGCAAAGACAAATGTAAGCAAAACAAAAAACAGTGTACTGGCTAGATCATTTGCTTTGGACAAGCCTCCAATCCTTCCTGTCTCCCCTTCCAACTAGATTGCCTCTTCTTAACCACTCCAATGTAAAAATTCTAGAGCATCTTTTGCTGAAAACATTCAATGAGAGGAAATTGTGTGTTTTTTAAATTTACCTTTATTGTTGGAAGTATTACAGATGTGCTCTTTTTCCCCCCCTATTGACCCTGTCCACTCCACTCACACCCCTATCCCAGGCTTTCACTGCACTATTGTCTGTCCAAGGGTTATGCATATCCTATCCTATATAATAAAAGGCTAATATGCAAATTGTCCCCATGGGCGGGAGTTCGACCACTGGGAGTTAGACATGCACTGACCACCAGGGGGCAGCACGGAACATGGCGGGCATCGGCAATGTGATGCTGCATGGCCGGCATCGGCAATGTGATGCTGCAGTGGGCAGCAGTGCAGGCGCTGCCAGCCCCAATGGGCCCCAAGGAGAGTGGGACCACAGTGGGATGGTGGAGCAGGTGAGCAGGTGGCGCCAGGCCAAGGCGGGTAGGAAAGGAGGCCTCGGCTGGCAGTCAGCAGCTGGCAGCCACTAGGGACCCTACCTATGCACAAATTTCGTGCACTGGACCTCTAGTATGCATATAAATTCTTTGGTTAATCTCTTCTTGCCCCCCCACCCCCCACCCCAGGAAGTTGTTTTTCTGGTGGTGAAATGTATCACAGTTCTCAACTTTTTTTTTAGCACATAAATTGAAGAGTCACATAGATAATACACTATGGGCTACCACACTGATCAGATGCATGTAGGCATAGTTTCTGGTGCCCTAGGGTGCAGGAAACCATGAATTACAAAACATAAAGTAGACTCACCAAGATTGATGACTGATTGGGTGTAAGTATATAAGGACTCTTGGTTTCAGGATTGGACTCCTGGGTGAGTCCTGAAATCAGTTATGGGGATGGGGAGCATGGATAAAGAACAGGTTTATTTTGGGGAAGGAGGAGAGTAGAAGTAGATAATACTGAACACGTTGAGTTGGAAGTGCAAGTGGGACACCAAAGTAATTGCATCTAGTTATTGCATATAGTTAATGTGACTCTGGAAGTCAGAAGATTTGGAACAAAGATGTAAATTTAGGAACTCTCAGCTTATAGATGGAAAAAGATGAGCTCACCTGGCAAGCATGGGAAGGTTAACTAGGTTCCAGGCCTGGAAGGGGGAGGAAAGAACAGAAATAAGAGTTCAACTCCCTAGCAGCAACCTTGCACTTAAGCAGATATTTCACAGCCTTCCTTTGCAGCCACTGTGTATCAGCCCCAACACAGCTCCTAGTGCTTCCTCTTCTCTTCTTCTTCCCCTTCTCAGAGTTGCCAGACTTTTCACCATTTTTTCACTCAGCTTACCAGACATCCTGCCTATGCTCTGCCTTCCTCTAACTGTTCATTCATGCAGCCATTTACTAAGCAACCGCCCTGTGCCAGGCACTGTACTCAGTCCTGACCATCCAGCAGTGACCAAAACTAAGGCCCTGCCTCAAAACATTTACATTCTAGTGAAGGAGAAGACACTCGGAAATAATTAAATAGACATATTGGGGAGAGATAAATGCTTTGAAGAAAAGGCAAGCTGAGTAAGGGGATGTTGAACGATGCAGGTGTTCTCATTTTATATTTATTGATTTTTAGAGAGAGAGGAAGGGAGAAGGGGTGGGGGGGGGGGGGGGAAACTGGCAACCTTTTGGTGCACAGGAGGAAATCCAACCAACTTAGCCTCACCGGGCAGGGCAAGGTATCCTTACTTTAAGTAGGACAGTAAGGAAAGTCTTCTCTGGAGGTGACACTTGAGCAGAATTCTGAATGAATTGTGAAAGCTCTGGGAAAAGAAGGGGTGGCTGAAATAGAATGGGAAGTAGGGTAACCAGGAGCTAAATCATGTATGCCTTTATAAGACAAAGTAAAGAGTCTGGCTTTTACTCCGTGTGGCATGGATTCGTTGGGGAGAGGAATAGTGAGCGAGGAGGGACATGATTTAACTTAGATTTTAACAATATCCCTCTGGCTGCTGTGTTGAGAATAAACTATTGGGGGCAAGGACAGAAGTTGAGGGACATTTTAGGCTATTGCAATAATCCTGGCCAGAATAATGGTAGCATGTCACAGAGAAGTAGGGGTGGAGATGGTGAGAAGTGGTTAGATTAGGTGGGCGGTCCTACGCAAAAGTCCTTTGGAGGAGAGTGAAAATTCCGGGTAATGGGGGCTTCACATTGGCTGAGTGTGGTGGTTTCTCATTAGCCCGGCTGTTGCTGGATTAGGAGAAAAACCTCCCTTACTCCTACTGGGGTAGCAAAATAAACTTCTTTATGACCAGATTTGTAAAGTAGCTTCCAGAGAACTACATTTCAGGGCTTCCCCTCTCCACTTTGAATGAGGTTTTCCTTTATTCGTTTTCACACCTCAATGGATTACAATAAAGGTTAGATTTGGAGAGGAAATCGGGAGTAAGGTTTTGGAGACACAAAGCTGCCATTTAAGACATCCAACTGAGGTTGAGTCTGTTTTTTATATGAATCCTGAGTTGATATAATTGTTCAAAGCTGCAAATACTCAATGGGCCCTAGCCAGTTTGGCTTAGTGGATAGAGCTAGGCCTGCGGACTGAAGGGTCCCAGGTTTGATTCCAGTCAAGGGCATATGCCCATGTTGCCGGCTTGAACCCCAGTAGGGGGTGTGTAGGAGGCAGCCGATCAATGTTTCTCTCTCTCTCTCTCATCATTGATGTTTCTATCACTCTCTCCCTCTCTGAAATCAATTTTTAAAAATGTATATTTTTTTAAAAAACACTCAATGGTTTTGAAAGCTAA
The DNA here is from genome assembly GCF_951640355.1 of Cnephaeus nilssonii. Lineage (NCBI taxonomy): Eukaryota > Metazoa > Chordata > Mammalia > Chiroptera > Vespertilionidae > Cnephaeus > Cnephaeus nilssonii. The sequence goes on from NC_137091.1 coordinate 34,486,825, forward strand.
GAGCCGGAATGGGACCATCTGAAAGTATGGACAGAATCCCAGCTCCAGGCCAGGGTTGGGGGGTACGCGTTGGGGTTGGGGGAGCTCATTGGGCGGTGGATGCTGTAATGGGGCCATGGGACCTCTGTTAGGGATCCAGTTGCCTCCACGGGGAAAGGATTGGGTCTTAAATGAGATCGTCAGGAGTATGGAGGCGGGTGGGTCACTTTCAGGCAGAGGGATCAGCCTTTGCAAAGACAAGATACAACGGGTAGGGAAACAGTGAAGGCCACACCTGAGGTCAACAGGGCCGCGCGCACCCACGGTGGTGTCTCGGCGCCAGGAAGCACTTCGCCTCTCCTCAAACGCCTCTCAGGCGGCCCACACAGGACCCCACTAGACCAGGTCCAGGGGTGCTATCCGGACAACAGAATCCACGGCGAACTGCGGAGCCTCACGCAGCCAGCCGAGTCTCGCGAGAGCCCGGCCTCACTGGCCCAGCATGCCCCGCGCCGCCGCCGCTACTGCCGCCGCCGCTGCCGCCGCCGCCGCCGCCGCGCCGCGGCTTGAGGGCGGAAGGCTGGGGGAGGGTAGCGGAGTCGGCGCCGCCGCCATGTTGGGTCTGAGGCAGCTGCTGTAGGCACCGGCGGAGCGAGCGGGAGTGCAGAGCGGCGACCGCGGCGTGGGATCTGCCTTTCTGCCAGCGGCCTAGAGCGGCGGCGGCGCCATGAGTGGGGGCACCCCTTACATCGGCAGCAAGATCAGCCTTATCTCCAAGGCGGAGATCCGCTACGAGGGCATCCTCTACACCATCGACACCGAGAACTCCACCGTAGCTCTCGCCAAAGGTACTCCGGGGTGGGGTGTCGGGCCTTGCGCCCAATCAGGGCTGCGCTCTGCTCTCGGTTTGCGGCCTCCTCGCTCCCATCCCTGTCCCCCTCCACCGTCCTCCGGGGAGGCCGCTACCGGGCCCTGGCGTGGCGCGTCCGGCCGCGGCCTCCCCCAGGACTCCCTGGCTTCCACCGCCGAGGTCCGTGGCTTCCATCCGGGAACTACGCGACCGAGAGCGGGGCGGGCGGGCGAGCGGCCCTGAAGCCCCCAGAACGGGCAGGAGAACGCGGAGAGACGTGTCTTCCAACTCGGAAATTCGGTGGTCTGTCGTCTCAGCACGAAACAAAAGCCCGAGTAGTCAACGAATTTTTCCGCCTCGCTTGAATTGAGTGCTGAGTTCTTAATTCTACAAGCACCATTTTTCTCACGTCCTCGATTTCAGTTTGTTGCGATAGTCCTTTAGTCCTCGGGTGAACTCGAAGTAATGTGCTAAAAAAACTTTGGTGGGTTTGTGCTGTGATGCAGACAGTCTCGAGCAGATCACATCCCTCTTGTCTCCTATGTAGGATTTACCTGTTAAACCGGAATCCTTCCCTAAGCCTGTTGTGCAACCATCTCTTTAAAAATGCTTGCTGCACTCGCATTGACCTTGTTTCTGAAACCTTGTGGGGAGGAGGGTTCAAGCTTTGACCCGGGACCCCTGTTCCAGAGGCGGCTGTGAGTGGTCCGTGGGCGCTGACCCACCCCTGTGAAGGCTCGCTGGGACAGGGCGTTTGGGGTGTTGAAGAAGGTGTCCTACCTGTAGTCTTTAGCAGAGCCACAGTGTGTGTGTGTGTGTGTGTGTGTGTGTGTGTGTGTGTGTGTGTGTGTGGATTTTTGTTTCCGTTTCACGCGCTCTGAGCCTTCTTTCCGTCAGGAAACCAGAAGAAAATAAACTTTTTTTTAGCTCTTCATCATAAAAGAAATCTCACAAGTTTGGCATACTTGTGAGAGGGAAGCACAATTTTTCACAGCACGTCTGGTAGACTGATGGAATAAGAAGCTCGGTAGGGGAGGTCCGGGGATAGGAAGAAAATTTCTAAATCTGTTTTAAAACATTTCATCTTTTAACTGGTAGGAGAGTAACTTCATATTGTCAAACAAATGTTTAATGACAGTTTGGGATGCTCTGGTAGATCCCTTTTTAATAGCACTAGTATTGGGGCAAATTTTTTACCTGGTAAGGAGTCTTATTTTGTTTTCTGTTCTTGACATTTTATACCCCCAGATGATATTTAGCTGTATAATGTTTTAGTTTTAATGTCTTTATGAAATTATGAAACAGGCTCTCTAATATTCTTGATGCAAAAAGTAGTCCTTAATAAAGTGGTTCATAACTTTTTAAAAACCACTGTTTTACCTAATCTGGATTTTAAGGTATCTTGTTAGTTTAGTGACTTACTCAGTTGACTGTGCCACCTTTACTCTTTGCAAAGAAAAGATCTATACATTTTTAAGATTTCTAATGTATTAACTCCAGTTTTTTAAAAAAATCTATGAATATACTCTTATATACAAGAATCTAAAAAGTCTGTATTTTGTTAATGGCCCACATTTTTTAATTGTCTTTTCAATAGCTTCTAGATTCAATAAACATCTTATTAATCTGTAATAGTTAAATCATGTGCAAAACATAATTTGTTCCTTGTATCATGACTTAAGAAATGTGGTATAAGTACAATAAAAAGATTTTTAATAATTTAATTTATATGACTTTGATATTTAATCCTACATATATAATGTATGCTTTTTAAAAATCAATATGAGTATTTAATATGTTTGGGAATTTAATTGTTTGCAAAAACTGGAATTATCAAATCTTGGTATACCGATTATTCTACTTAGCAGTATCTAATCTTAAGTTGCTATATAACTTCCCAGTCAACACTGGAGACTTATTTCAAGTTTCAAAATTATAATTTTGATATTAAAATTATATAGGATTTGTATGACTTCTTGAGTAATTTAATATCTGAAATTCCACCTTTTTCAAAATTTGCCTGAAGAATGGCATTCTAACATTAAAGTCCAAAGTTTATTCGTAGAGTTTAGGAAACAGTATGCATTTGGAGTTAGAGATCCCGATTACTTTTTTTAAACTATAGATTGAGTTAATCTCTTTGAGTAACAGTCTTAAAATTTTCTTTAAGATGTTAATTTTGTTTTTATTCCTTCTGAGGAGAGTATTTTCCTTTTTTTATTTGGAAATATAACCACACATGTTGAAATGATACATTAAAAAAAAGAAGAAAAATTAAAAATATATCTTACTGATTTCAGAGAGAGACAGAAACATCAATGATGAGAGAGAATCATTGGCTGGCTGCCTCCTGCATGCTGCACACTGGGATTGAGCCCATAACCTCACATGTGCCCTGACCAAGATTCAAACTGTGACTTCCTGGTTTATAGGTGGATGCTCAGCCACTGAGCCAAATAGGCTGGGCAGTTTTTTGTTTGTTTTTTAACTTTCTAAAAATTTCATTGAATCTCAACACAATGGTCTAGCTTTGGGGTAACACGAAGATGCCAAACTTCAAAGAAAAATGGGAGACATTTTCCAACAAGACAAATGTTCAGTTCTGAGCTTCCTGAAGCTCCCTGCTGCAGGTACCATTCCAAGTGAAGTCAACAGGATGAGTACGCATAACTCTGAGCATCGCTGTGGGTCTACCTCTTCACCTCCCATTCTCAAGGCAGAGGAAAGGTTCTTGCTCTGTCAGGCATTATTTACAGAGTGTGGTGAGATGTGCCTCTTTTATTCGAGGGCTCCCAGACTGCAGTCCAGCCACCTTGCTCCCTGGGTCACATGTAGTCCTGAAGCATGTACCATGAAATAGAAAGCCAAGTTCCAAGAATTAAAAATGGAGCTAGCCACAATCATGAGTGCTGTGAGGAAGGCAACAGGGTGTTCAAACAAAAGATTAATAAAAACAATTGTTTACAGAGTTACTGGCAGGGCTTGAAGATGAAATTAAAATTCAAGCATGAAAGGGTTTCACCAGCACCCAGGAACTGGGCTGCCTGATTGAAGTAGGGGCTGACATAGAAATCCAATCTACTACTGAGGGTCTATACATGGTAATTGGCAGCAAACATGATAGAACAAAATGGCTCTTAAGGGGGAGCTTGAGATTTGAGTCCTTTTTCTATGGCCGTGACTATTCAGCCATCCAGAGCTTGAAGGTCCTGTCATATGAGCAAGTGGCTATAAGCTGCCCATTAGAAGAAATGAGGCCCATCACTTTGCCTTCATGGCCAGCCAAAGTCTTCAGTGGGAACCAGCTTGGATGGGTCCAGATCTTGGGTGTGTTATTACGTATAGGTACCAGTGAGCAAGAAATTCCCATGGATAGGCTCAAACTTGACACCAGTCACTAAGTTTGTTTGTGTTTTGTTTGTTTGTTTGTTTGTTTTACTAATAAAATATATTTTATTGATTTTTTTTTTTTTTTTTTTTTTTTTACAGAGAGGAAGGGAGAAGGATAGAGAGTTAGAAACATCGATCAACTGCCTCCTGCACACCCCCTACTGGGGATGTGCCCGCAACCAAGGTACATGCCCTTGACTGGAATCGAACCGGGCACCCTTTAGTCCACAGGCCGACACTCTATCTGCTGAGCCAAACCAGTTAGGGCCAGTCACTAAGTTTTGATGAGCATGGGTGATATAGATGCAACGCCGCTGTCAAAGGTCCCATTCTTTGCAGGTGTTGTCACCACTGCTGGTTGCAATGTGGTAGCCATTCCTTAGATTTCTTTCTAGGAACATGATACAACATTCTGTATGCAGGTCCCAACAGGGCAGTATTTTGAAACAGAGAACCTTGTAAATACCACCCAGGGCAAAACAGACATTGCCGACATCTGAGAAGACTTTCACACCCTGCATCTTCCCATCATGACTACCACCCTCTTAAGCTAGATATAAATGTTATTCTGGCCGAAACCAGTTTGGCTCAGTGGATAGAGCATCAGCCTGCAGACTGAAAGGTCCCAGGTTTGATTCCGATCAAGGGCATGTACCTTGGTTGCAGGCACATCCCCAGTAGGGGGTGTGCAGGAGGCAGCTGATCAATGTTTCTCTCTCATCGATGTTTCTAACTCTCTATCCCTCTCTCTTCCTCTCTGTAAAAAATCAATAAAATATGTATTTTTAAAAATGTTATTCTGACATTTATAGTTTTATCTGAGAAGTTTATATCCCTAAATAATAGAGTTTAGTTTTGACCATTTTTTAACCTTACATACATGGAATTATCTTGTATATAAAGGGGTTGTAAAAGTAGGTTTAGAGTTATTGATATGGGAAAATATATAACCCTATATAATAAAAGCCTAACATGCTAAGTGTCCGGTCATCCATTCAACCAATCAGAGTGTAATATGCTAACGACATGCTAAGGCCGCTCAACTGCTCACTGTGACGTGTACTGACCAACAGGGGGAAGACGCTCTGACCAGTGGGTTAGCTTGCTGCTGGGGTCTGGCCAATCAGGACTGAGCAACACGGGCCAGACAGGTCCTGGAGCCCTCCCGCAGTCCCTCCCCAGCTGGCCAATCTCCCTTATCCCTCCCCAGCCGCAATCGTGCACCGGTGAGAGGTCCCTCAGCCTGGCCTGTGCCCTCTTGGGACCCCTTGGAGGATGTTGGAGAGCCGGTTTCGGTCCAATCCCACAGGCCAGGCGGTGCACAAATTCGTACACTAGGCCTCTAGTACAAGAATAAAAAATAAATACAGGAATAAACTTGTGGCCTTAGCTGATTTGGCTCAGTGGGTAGAGTGTCGGCCTGTGAACCGAAGAGTCCCAGGTTCGATTCTGGTCAAGGGCACATGCCCGGAGTTTTGGGCTCCATCCCCAGTTGGGGGTGTGCAGGAGGCAACCAATCAATGATTCTCTTTCATCATTGATGTTTCTTTCTCTCTCTCCCTCTTCCTTCCTCTCTGAAATCAATAAAAATATATTTTTTTTCAAAAAGAATATACTTAGGTTTCACATGCTCACAACTGTAAACCTACTTTTGCCCACCCTGTTTCTCATTTTGGGTTTTGTTGTGACATAGTATCTACACCAGTGATGGCGAACCTATGACATACGTGTCATTTCTGATGACACGCAGCCGCTGAGGCGGCCACATGCCGAGGATGAAACATTTGCTGCTCCTGAGGATGAAACATTTGCGAAATAATGTTTTTTCCTCAAAGTGACACACTACCCAAGTTATGCTCAGTTTTTTGGCGAAGTTTGACACACCAAGCTCAAAAGGTTGCCCATCACTGATCTACACTAATAAAAGAGAAAGATGCGAATTGACCATACTTTCGTGATGCCCACCAGCCAATCAGGGGTGAGTATGCAAATTAACCCAACAAAAAATGGTTGGTTAATTTGCATACACAGGTGCCTAGCGGCAGCGGGAAGCTTGTGTCGTTGCCATGGTGATGATGCAGGTGTTCCACATGCCTCTGGGCAGCATGGGAAGGTGGAAAGGAGTGAAGGCAGTGCTGGCAGCCAGGGGGAGGAAGGCCCTCTTGTACGAATCTTTGTGCTTCGGGCCTCTAGTTGTATCATAACACAGGTTCATCTATTCTGCAGTTTTGGATATTCTGCAATTGATTAAATTGCTTACAGGTTTTTTGGCTACTATGAACAATGAATGCCTTTATGAACATTGTGTTTAAGTGTACTGATGCACATTTATGTAATTTTCTTGAGGTTATATTCTTTGAATTGCAGCGTCATGAGGAATATGGTCTTTATTAGGTAATGCCAAGTAGTTTTCCAAAGTAGTTGTTTACTAGTTTTTGTTCCAGTTATTAGTATATGAGAGTTCTAATTATTCTACATCCCTCATCCTATATAATCCTCCTATATAATAAAGAGCTAATATGCAAATGGTCATCACACCTTAACGGATCAGGCATTCAACACTGAGGAGAGAGGAATGGGGACCAGCCAGGCACAAATGAGCTCACAGAGAGGAATGGGGACTAGCCAGGCACAAATGAGCTTGCAAGAGAGGAATGGGACCAGCCAGGCTGTGGCCTGGGAGAAGGACAATCCGCCCACCCCCATGGTCCCGGGCGCCAGTGGCCGTGGCTGTGGCCCAGGAGAGGGACAAAGCTGCCTGCCCTGCGGTCCCGAGAACCAGCAGCTATGCCTGCGCCTGAGGCTCAGGAGAGGGACAAGCCGCACACCCCACAGTCCCGGGTGCCAGCAGCTGCGGCTGCACCTGCAGCCCGGGAGAGGGCCATGCTGCCCGCCTTGAGGTCCCGGGCACCAGTGGTTGCGCCTGTGCCTGTGGTCCAGGAGAGGGACAAGCCACCCACCCCGCGGTCCTGGGCACCTGCAGCTGTGGCACAGGCAAAGTCGCCCGCCCACGATCTGCGGCTGTGGTCAGCGCAGGCAAAGCGTCCTGGGTCCTGGGTGCCTGTGACCGGCCGGAGGAGGGAATCCTAGGTCCTGGGTGCGGGGCAGAGACGGGTGATCAGGCCAGTAGGAGAGCAGTTAGGGGTGATCAGGCAGGCAGGCAGAGGTGGTTAGGGGCAGTCAGGCAGGCAGAGGTGGTTAGGGGCAGTCAGGCAGAGGGGTTAGAGGCTAGCAAGCAGGCAGGCAGGCGAGTGGATCTTGGATTGCAAGAGGCAATCAGACATCCCCCAAGGGGTCCCGGATTGGAGAGGGTGCAGGCTGGGCTGAGGGATCCCTTCCCCCCATGCACAAATTTTGTGCATCAGGCCTCTAGTCAACAATAATACTTAGAATCAGATCTTTTAATTCTAGTCAATCTGGTGGATATGTAGTTGTACCTGGTTTCAATCTCCCTAATTACAAATGAGGTACACACCTTTTCATATCTTGGTCATTTGGATTTCATCTTTCATGAAATGCCTTTGAAATTTTTTGACCATTTTTCTATTGAAATGCATGTATTTTTCTAGAGTTGGGTCTTCTGAATATGAATCTCTTGCTGGGTGTATTTGATGCAAATAATTTTTGTTACTTAATGGTTTCTTTTGGTGAACAGAGAATTTCTTCATTTTGATACAGACATGTTTATCATTGTTTTTCTTTATGGCTAGTGTTCCCTTCCCTCCTTCACTCCCTCCCTTCCTTTCTTCCTTTGTTTTTTTACAGGAATTTTCCCCTCTTCTAAGATCATGGATATACTTTGATGGTCTTTTCAAAATGTTTCACTTTGTCTTTTCACATTTAGGTCTACAATGCACCTGAAATTGACTTTGTGTATGGTGTGAGATATTTAAATCTTTAAATTTAGTAAGGGATTCACTTTGTTTATATGGTCCACATTATAATTTAAGTCCTTTACTTTGATATCTACATATATACAAGCCTAAGCAACTGAATGACCAGTAGCTATGATGCACACTGACCACCAGGGGGCAGACAAAGCAGGAGCTTCCCTCTGGTGGTCAGGTGTTTGGCCCCTGGTGGTCAGTGTGCCCCCACAGCCAAACTCCTGCAGCCGGCCAACCTCCCATGGTCCCTCCCCCTGATCACTGGCCAGGCGGAGGACCCCACCCATGCACAAATTCGTGCACCGAGCCTCTAGTTACTTATAATTTAAATTTATCTGGAACTATAAAATATTCTTGAAATTTTGGCTAGTTATGTTAGATGTGGTATATAATTAGGGTGACCATATGGCCTTGTTTGCCCTGGTGGAAAGTCCTTGTTTGTGCTTGTGGTCTGGCATAATTATTAGAGCATCCCTTTTTTAAAAATATTTTTATTATGTTTTTTAAAATTGATTTTGAGAGAGAAACATCAATCGGCTGCCTCCTGCACACTCCCTACTGGGGATCAAGCTCACAACCTGGGCATGTGGCCTGACCAGAAGTTGAACCAATGACTTCTTGGTGCATGGGACGATGCTCAATCTACTGAACAACACCAGCTAAGCAGAACATCCCTTTTCTCTCTTGAAAGGATTTTAGTTTGGGTGATAAATTGTTTGGTCACACTATAACTAATAAAAAACCTAACCCCAAATGTATTGCTGAATGGATAATGTACTTTATTTTTTGCTAGAGATTTTACAGATTAGCTCTTAATTCTATAAAAATGAAATTAGGTAAGTTTGATAGGCTTTGGTACTCAGAATCTTCTAAATAAATGTCAGGAAGTCTTAAAGACAACCTAGAACGACTTTGATGTCTGAATTGTAGTTTGTCCCTATCACATCTCTGAATGTATTTTATTCCTAGCACTGATCATGACCTACATGTAATCTTCCTTGCTTATTTGTATGTGTCTATTATCAGTCTTCACCTTCCCTCCCCCATAGAATGAGCTCCTGGGATGAACAAATGTTTCTTTAATGTAAATGTAAACCCTTTAGCATTTAGTTTGTTAACCTTGTAGAAATCTCTTGGGCATATCTTCAAATAATACTTTTCCGTGTTCACAATTGTATTTCTTTTTAAAATTAATACACCTAACATACATTGCCCCCTCCCCTTCCAAAAAAGTAACCAGTTTTGGAGAATTGGGGTACAAGAGGATATAATCTCTGAGAAAATTTATATTATTAGGGAGACAGTTCAATCTTATGGCTCAAGCTCAATTATAATTTCTTTTTTAATCTTTTCAAAATTGACTTCAGGGAGAGAGAGAAACATCAATGTTGAGAGAGAATCATCAGTTGGCTGCCTCCTATACACCCCCACCAAGGATCAAGCCTGATACCCAGGCATATGCCCCAACCAGAAATTGAACAGTGACCTCAACCACAGCCACACCAGCCTGGCTCAATTGTAATTTTCAAGAATCAGTTCAGAATATTTGAGGGACTTGCAAAGTTGTGACATACATGAATTGTTTGTGGAATATTTCCAGTTATATATGTGAATATGATGCTCAAGCATATACTAGATCCTGGATTCCAAGAGATTCCCCCCAAAGTGGAAGCTCCATGAAACCAGGATTTTTGTCTCATTCATTGTTCTATCCTTAGTATCTGGTACATAGCATGCTCTTGGCAAATATTAGAATAAATGAAAGGATATTTGTACTTACTGAAGATTTCTAATTATGGGAATTTCAAAGTTCAAGGAAGTACACATTTCTTGTAAACATAAATTTTAACACTGTTTAAATGGGCTAAGATGAATGAAATTTATATCTAACATATCTAGTTAGCTGTACCTGGATAATCCACTACTCAGATGAAAACCAGATTGCCACTGCAGTGGGAAAAGAATCTTTGTGAAGCAGAATCCTCATATAGTAAAAGCCTAATATGCTAAGTGTCCGACCATTCATTTGACCAGTCGCTATCATGCACACTGACCACCAAGGGGCAGACACTCTGGCCAGTAGGTTAGCTTGCTGCTGGGGTCTGGCCGATTGGGACTGGGTGAGATGGGCTGAACAGGCCCTGGAGCCCTCCTGCGGTCCCTCCCTGGCCCCGATTGTGGGCCGGTGGGGTCCCTTGGCCTGGCCTGGGCCCTTGCAATCCGGGACCCCTTGGGGGGTGTCAGAGAGCTGGTTTCAGCCCAATCCCCACAGGTCAGGCTGAGGGACCTCACCAGTGCATGAATCTGTGCACTGAGCCTCTAGTGATTTTATATCCTATCTAATAAAGAGGGAATATGCTAATTGACCATCACTCCGTCACAAAGATGGCTGCACCCACAGCTGAAGCCAAGTTCCCATAAGGAGCCTTAATGAGCAATCAACAGGGACCTGAGGCTACGCCCTCCCCTGCCCCCACCCAGGGTCATATCCCCCCACCCAGCAGGGCTTGACAGGGGACTTCAGGCCGCGCCCCCACCCAGAAGGGCTTGCCAGAGGACCACAGGCTGCGCCCTCCGCCCTGGTGTCAGGCTCGGGGACCTCAGGCCATGCCCCCCGCCCCAGCACCGGGCCAGGGGACCTGAGGCTGCGCCCCCCTGCCTGGCTGGGCTTGACAGGGGACCTCAGGCCATACCTCCCGCCTTGGCACCAGGCCAGGGGACTTCAGGCCATGCCCCCTATCCGGCGAGGCTTGACGGGGACCTCAAGGTGCACTTCCCATCCTGGTGCTGGGCTAGGGGCCCTCAGGCCGCACCCCCCACCCCAGCACCAGGCCGAGGGACCTGAGGCTGCGCCCCCTGCCTGGCTGGGCTTGACAGGGGACCTTAGGCCATGCCCCCCACCCAGCGGGGCTTGACGGGGGACCTCAAGGTGCACCCCCAGTGCTGGGTCAGGGGAACTCAGGCCGCGCCCCCTACCCAGCGGGGCTTGATGGGGGACCTGAGGCTGCACTCCCCTGCCAGTAGGGCTTGACAGGGGACCTCAGGCCATGCCCCCCACCCAGCAGGGCTTGACGGGGGACCTCAAGGCATGCCCCCTGCCCCAGTCTGGGCTGGGGGACCTCAGGTCATGCCCCCGGTCCTGGCGCCGGGCCAGGGGACCTGAGGCTACATCCCCTGCCCGGTGGGGCTTGACAAGGCTGGGACTGGGGCCACGCAATTTCTAGGCGATTCCAATGAAGACGGGGGAACGGCTGGGCCTGGGTCTCACGCGATTTCTAAGCACATATGGGTGGGCGGGGACTTGACTCTGGGTCCCATGGTGCATCCCAGACTCTGACAGGAGGAAGGTTTTCATATACATTTTACTAGTTTTCTTTATCTCTGATACTTCTATTATAGATAAAGGGCAAATAGCAATATTAACTTATTTCCTCTAATTAATCCCATTTTAATGTGCACAAATTTCGTGCACCAGGCCTCTAGTATATATATATAAGCTAGCTGCTTTTAAAATGGTTTGTCCTTAAAATCAAGGGATTTATGGAGGAATATAAAAAAGGGTAATAGAGTATTTCCATAATTATCTTCTAAGTGTTGCCCATTGGCATAGCTTACCCACTTCTTGATTGTTAATTAGCTACTTAATCATAAATTCTAGTGAGAGAGTGGGAGAGCTTGACATGATGGATGAAATACCTGTGAAGTGCTGTATTGATTTCTTGCATTCTCACAGGAGTGGGGGACCTAAAATTAGCAGTTCATAAAATCACTACATAGAATGTCAAAGATCTAGTGAAACTTCAAGCTGTAATTTCTTTTGATTTGCCCTATTTAATCAGGTTGCCAGAACTTGGAGCCTTGGAAACAGTTTATTGTTGCAGTATAGTCCATAGAAGTACTTGGTAATTACGAGAGTCTGAAGCCAGGTGCCAAAACTAACTGTATTTTCCAGTGGAGTAAAATAAACCATGAATCAGAAGTAGAGAAAACAACATAAAGCCTGAAGAAAATATAGTAGTAGAAGAAAAGAGTAAAAAATCTTATCTTGTTATATGCATGACATAATAACAGTAAGTGCAGGTGATTTAACCTGAATGTATTACTCCATGTAGAAGATGCTCTCTATAGGGATAATTTATGTTTTATTTTCTCTATGCTGCTTTAAAGTATCACTTTAATGAACCGTTTTTAAAACTGTATGTCATTGAAGTAAAAAATCATAATGGGCAAAGTGTGAGTCTGTAACATATTTTATTCAACGAGGTTCTTATTCTCATTTTGTAGAGTGTTTGTTTCTGGAAGAAAATGTGACCCAAAAGGCCAGTTGAATACTTGGTAGCTCTTTGATCTTGCACAATTTATTTAACCTTAGCTTTAATTTATTTTTTAAATAATACCCATATTTCAGAGTCATTCTGAAAATTAAATTAGCATCAAAAGTAACTAGTTTATTGTAGCACTTAATAGAGTAGCTATCTCATTGTTAATTAAATCAACCTAGACATGCTATCAGTTTCACTCTAAATAATATATTCACTAACCCCATAGTCATACTATATTTCCATAGTTCATTCCATTTTTCTGCATGACTATTCCATTTCTTCTGTTTTCCTCATACCTCCACACCTCCTCCCCTATCTTTGCTTTCAGTCTGTGAACGTTGCTTCCTATTGAATAGAGAGAAAAAAATAGCAAACATGCAAATTTTGATGAGCTTGTCCTACATGTACCTAGTTACCTGCATCTGTGCCCAAAACCTCAACCTTGTCTCTCAATATAGACAAACTGTTCTTCTCTCTAAGGCCACCCTTCACTTGTACAGTAGGTGTCATCTTCTCTTGATGATTCAAGAACATTGTTCCAGCAATTTTCCACTCCTATATGTTCAGCTTTTCCTTCTCTACCAGATTTTTTCTATTTACAGATAGGCTATTGTTTCACCCATATTAAAAACAGCAACAACAAAACACTACTATTATTAACAGCATTTCCATCTTCCAGGTCTGTCCTTCCTTTATACCAATACTTCCTGAAGTTTTCTGCACCACCTGTTTTTATTATTGTTTGAACCCACTTTATTTAGGGTTTTTATTCTCACAAGAAACTTCTTATCAAGGTTACCAAAGACTTCTGTGTTGCTAAATCTATCCTCAGTCTGCTTGACTGATCAGCAATATACTACACAAGTGGTCTTTTCACCTTGAAACATTTTCTTCACTTGACATCATCCTGATTTTGTCTCATATCTCACTGGTTGCATCTCCATCTCCTTTGTTGATTCTTCAGTTCTTAAACCTCTAAATGTTGGAGAGCTCCAGGGTTAGTTGGTTCTTTCTCTCTTAAAAAATTACTTACACTCTGGCCAGTATGACTTAGGTGGTTGGGCATCATCCCATGCACCAAAAAGGTCACTGGTTCAAATCCCTGTCAGGACACATACCCAGATTTCCGGTTCGATCCTTGGTCAGGGTGCATGTGGGAGGCAACTAATGGATGTTTCTCTCTTCTTCCTTCTCCCTTCCTCTCTCTCTAAAGTCAATGAAAACTAGAAAAATTATTTACTTACTTTATCATCTGTATTCTTCTCTTGATCTCATCTAGTTCATAGCTTCAAATACTATCTATACATTACTGTTATCTCTAACCTGGACCTCTTAACTCCTGATTTGTACAGTAAATCCTCACTTAAGGTTGTCAGTGGGTTTTGTGACTTTAAGTGAAACAGTGTGTAATGAAACCAATTATACTGTAGGCTAATTCATATAAATAAGAGTCAAGTTCCTACAACATCAGTGTTCAAATGAAAAGATATTATTCTAGAACCTGCTATGTATCAAACTGCCTCATTAACATCACCTGGAGGAATGTCTACTGGCATCTACTATTCCACATGTCCCAAACCTGTTTCTCCATTAGGTTTCTAATTGAATGACAACTTATCTTTTAGTTAGTAAGACCAAAAAACCTCTGAGTCATCTTTAATTCTTTTGTTCCTCTCACACCTCATATGTTTCTGATTCTATCAGTTCTACTTTCAAAATACATCCAGAATTTGACCTCTTACCACCTCTACTGCTCTATTCTGGTCCATTATCTCTTACCAGTATATTTATAGATATCCAGGGGTTCCTGTTTCTTGTTTACAGTGTTGGCCTTTTACTTAATTCTCTTTTCCCCTCAATATTTCTTGAGTGCATCATTATCATTGTAAAAACAAAGAACATGGAATGTGTGGGTGGCAAATTTTCTTAGTGAACCTGTGGTTTTCTTGATTACTTGATTGATTGGTCAGCTATATTATTCCAAATTCAGAATCTTTTTTCTATAGAACTTTGAAGTTATTGGTTTGTTGCCTTCAAACATTCTAGTGTTGCTGATGCCAGTGTAATTCTCAGTCATTTTCTCTCTGGAGATTTTATTCTTGGAGTTCAGAAGTGTTGCAACACTGGTGTGTGTTTTTCCTGAGTGGTTCTCTGAAGAGTAAATCTGAAGAGTCAGGTCTCTTTAACATAATAAATTGTCTGTCTATCTCTCTCTAACTGTGACTCTTCCTCTTTATGACTCTCAGATTAGTTTCTGATTTGTTTCCGTCCCTCCCACCCCGTGTGTGTGTGTGTGTGTGTGTGTGTGTGTGTGTGTGTGTGTGTGTGTTTCAATTTTTATTGAATGCATTTATCTTCTTTCCTTATGTCATATATTCATATCTTTGTCTCTTGGTTTTATAGTTTGGGAGATTACAAGGTAAAACCAACCACAAGGAATAATGCCCAACTGAAAGCAGTTTCAGTCAAGATTAAATTTAGATTGCAGATTAGACACACTTTTCCTTCTTGTTGATAAATCCTAGTAAAACTTTATGACAGTGACTTCTTTTAAAAGGCATAAACCCATAAAAGACAGAGTCAATTTTCACAGGAGACAACAACAACACAATTTTGGAGGCTGAAAAGCAAATGGATGAGTTTAAATGACTTCTTAGCAGAATTGAGAAAGCTGCAATATAAGGAGGCAGTGGGTAAAGCCAGTAAGTAACTAGATTTCCAACCAAACTTCTAAAAGGCTCAGGAATTGGCATCACCAGGTGCTAATAGAAACTAAAAGACTGAAGTAATTAGGGGTAAAGATGGAACTAAAAACTGGAAAATTTGCCCTGGCTGGTCTGGCTCACTGGATAGAGTGTCAGCCTATGGACTGAAGAGTCCAGGGTTCGATTCCAGTCAAGAGCACATGCCTGGGTTGCAGGCTCCATCCCCAGTGGGGGGCGTGCATGAGGCAGCCGATCGATGATTCCCTTTCATCGATGTTTCTATCTCTTTCTCCCTTTCCTTTCCTCTCTGAAATCAATAAAAATATATTTAAAAAATAAATGAAAACTGGAAGATTAACTCAATTGGTTTCAGTAGTGGTGATATTTCCAATCCCCTCTTGCATTTTATACAATTGGATAGCTACTCCTCTTGAACTCTGGTACTCTCTGGAGAGCATAAGAGAGATTCTGGAGAAACCTAAACACAATTAAGATCACAGATAATCTACCACACTAAAGATAGCCTGAAGCAAATGGGGAAAAATAGAGGGAAAGCTGGTATCTGGCTGGTGCTTATTATTTGATAAGCTATTAATACATGAGAATTACTGAGTGCCAACTATGACTACATGCTAGACACTATGCTTTGCTAGGAAACAAAAAAGCAATACAGACCAAGGTTCTTGAGGATACTGCATCTATCATAAGGTTCCTTTGAACTGGGATGGTCTTCCCCTACTCTTTACATGGCTGTTGAAGAAGTGAGCAATGCAACATATTGTGATAGAAGTCACAAAGGAAAGAGAAGAACAGCTCTGGAAGGCTCAAGTGCCAATGAAAATGTGTCAGATAACAGATTCAGGGACCCCTACCCCCCAATTCCCTTTTCATTTAGCTTCTGATAAATTTATCTTATTCAGTTTGTCATTTTAATGGCAGGCTAACAAGTCTTGAGTTTTCTTGGGAGCCATTGAAAGAGTTTAGCCAATAAAGTGGCATTCCAAAATACAGCTTTAGGAAATTTGTGCAAAATTTTATTGGGGGTGAGGGTGGAAGTTGACTATACAGTAGTGAGGTCAGTTGGAATCTTTTTTTTTTTTTTAACTTTTTTTTATTGATTTCAGAGAAGAAGGGAGAGAGATAGATATAAACATCAATGATGAGAGAAAATCATTGATCGGCTGCCTCCTGCATGCCCCCAACTAGGGATCAAGCGCCCAACCCAGGCATGTGCCCTGACCAAGAATTGAACTGTGACCTCCTGATTCATAACTCAATGCTCAACCACTGAGCCATGCCAGCCGGGCTCAATTGGAATCTTTTAAGAGAAAATGTAGGCCTAAACTAGTTAAAACAGAGAGGAAGGAACAGATACATGAGAAATTAGGAGAATGGGTTGAACTTTTAAAAATTGACTGGACAAGCCTGGCTGGTGTTGCTAAGTGGTTCAGCATTGACCTATGAACCAGAAGGTCACAGTTTGATTCCTGGTCAGGGCACATGCCCGTGTTGCAAGCTTGGTCCCCAGTAGGAGGCATGCAGGAGGCAGCCAATCAAATTATTTTCTCTCATCATTGATGTTTCTATCTCTCTCCCCCCTCTCTTCCTCTCTGAAATCAATAAAAATATATTTCTTTAAAAATTGGACAAGGAACAGAGAAGAATTGGGCAGTAGTGCATATAGTGGTTTCTATGAACCAAATTAGGAATGGATCAGGAGGGAATCAGGTTTATCCTTTTGGATTTTGCTTGAACATTATTTATCCTGCAAAGCATTCCCTGATTCTCCTAGATAGGAAGTGTTAGGTGCACCCATGTTCTCATTTTATCATCTCTTTTCTGTGTGTTCTTATCAGCTTTTCTTACTGTTTCGATATCTTTTCCTTCATTATATATGGCAAATTAACTATTTGTTGATCACATGAAGGGTTATTCTGAAAATTTTCCTTGGTCAGAAATGCATAGTGGAATAACTTAATATTTCATAGAAAAAGACAGTGTGATAAATGAAGACAGTATTAAGGATATTGTGTTCTCTCAGATTGGTAATAATGAGTGTAAATCACTTTTCTTCTGCCATTCTATGATTTATAGAAATGTTTCAAGATCTTTCTTACCTACAATTTCATAGAGATTCTTCTAAATGTGTTTTTACATTATTAATTTTGTTATTGTATCACCATCTAAATTTTTACATGTTTTTTTCATTTGTTTTACAATTCTCTCTTCATGCCTCTCTCCCTAAATTCTTAATTATCATTAGTAATTATTCTCTTACACAGTCTGAAATTCCCATGGTTGAGGAAAAGATATGTCCGAGTAAATCTACATGTATTAGTAATTCAGGGGGAAGAATCTTGTATGGAGGAAGCAAGTGAAGTTGCAAATGAGAGGAGCTAATTAACTGAGCAAGGTCTCAAATCTATAAGTATGGGAGATGACTCTGGGTGAAAAGAAATATAGGGGTTCTACAGGCAGTGTCCCTTGGTGGGGGCAGGGTGGAGCTGGAGGCACTGACTTATCCCTGTTGCCACTTGCTTTGTCCCTGTGGCCACCTGCCAGAGCTTGGTGAACATGGGAAGGGGAAGTCCTTTAAGTTCCTAGAAATTTTAGATGTCAAGAATATTTCCTGTGCACAAGACTTGGTATTATGTGGTTCATTAGGATCTGTTGTAGCTGGCCTTGGACATTTTTTATTAGATAGTAGAATTAAAAGATCATGTAGTGTTGGAGTAGGAGGATTTATCTTGGTGACTATACGATGCTGGTTCTATTGTAGGTATAATTATGCAAACCTAAGAATCCAGAAAAGAATCGCCAGAGAAGGAATTAAAAGTAAGATTTTATGTGAAAGTACCCACCTTGGTCCTAAAAGAAAGCAAACCAACGGCCACAGCAGCAATTGAGTGGAGTTTTGAGCATAGAAATCCAAATACACTCACTGAAGTCAGTGTGAACAAAGTAGAGATCAACTATGTAAAACATCATATGTACCATAAGAATGCGTTCAATCAAGTAAATGAAGTATATGTATGTTGTAAAAAAAAGAAAGGAAGGAAGGAAGGAAGAAATATAAATAAGGGTCTTTCCCAGATGACTGCAAGGAAGCGTGAAGAAAATATTATTTCCACATGGAAATATCACTGGTAGAGGTGTGTGTGTGTGTGTGTGTATGTGTGTATAAATATATATTTTTAAAAACAGCAATTTGTTTATCACTCATTTGTTGGTGGAAGTTTGGGTTGTTTCCCACTTTAGGCTATTATGAGTAAGTAGAGGCTCATTGTACGAAATTGTGCATGGGTAGGGTCCGGCCAGCCCGGCCCCAATCAGGGCAGATCGGGGCTGGGCCTGGTGGGAGGAGGAGATGGCGGGAGGTTGGCCAGCCAGCCTGCCCAGATCGGGGCTCTGATCAGGGCCTCCATCAGGGGCAGGCCGGCTGGGGGAAGGGGCTGTAGGTGATTGACCGGCAGGCCCCACCCTTGATTGGGGTTGGGGGCCCGATTGGGGGCAGGGCCGCCCATTGGGAGGGGCTGTGGGTGATGGGCTGTGGGTGATGGGCCGGCCAGCCCTGCCCCCGAAAGGGGAGGGGGGGCGATCAGGGGTGGGGCCGGCTTGGGGGACTGGATACGGGCCAATCAGGATGGTGGGGGCCCATCGGGGATGTGGTGGCCAGGGGTGGCTACAGGAGGTTGGCCAGCCAGCCCTGCCCCTATTGAGGTGGGGTGGTGATCAGGGGTGGTGCTGTCCAGGGGTGGGGGGAGCTAGAGGCCAGTCAGGGTGGTGGGGGCCCATTGGAAACATGGCCGGCTGGGGGGAGGGGCTTTAGGAGGTTGGCTGGCCAGCCCCGCCCGCTATTGGGATGGAGGGTGTGATCAAGGGTGGGCGGCCAGGGGGAGGGACTGCAGGAGGTTGGCTGCCCAGTCCCACCCACTATTGGGGTGGGGGGTGTATCGGGTGGGCTGGTCGTGGGGAGGGACTGTGGGCCTATCGTGGTGGGGCGGGCTGATCGGGGGTGCGGCTGGCCAGGGGGGAAGAGAGGGGGCATTTGGCCGGCAGGCCTGCTCTTGATCGGAGTGGGGGAGTTCAATTGGGCAGGCCGGCAAGGGGGGGTGGCGAGGTTGGCCGATGGCCCCACCCCCTGATTGGGCCAGTTCGCTGGCCACAGTGGGCATGATAGCGACCGGTTGTTAGGTCATTATGGCCATTACAATATAGACTAGAGGTCCAGTGCACAAAATTCATGCACGGGGGTTCCCTCAGCCTGGCCTGCACCCTCTCCAATCCGGGACCCCTCAGCGGATGTCCGACTTCCTCTCACAATCCAGGACTGCTGGCTCATAGCTGCAGGGGACCATGGACAGGTGGCTTTGCCCAGGCCGAAGCCGCTGGTGCCCAGGACCATGGGGCGGGTAGCTTGTCCCTCTCCCGGGCCACAACCACAGCCGCTGGTGCCTGGGACTGTGGAGCATGTGGCTTGTTTCTCTCCCAGGCCGGGCCGCAGCCGCTGGCACCCAGGACCACGGGGTGGGCAGCTTGCCTCTCTCCCTGACCACAGCCTGGCTGGTTCCCATTCCTCTCTCGCGAGCTCATTTGTTCCTGGCTGGTCCTCTTGCCTCTCTCCCCAGTGTTGAGTGTCTGAGCAGTGAGGGCGTGATGAAGTGAGGGCTTGACGCCTATTTGCATATTAGCTCTTTATTATATAGGATTATATAGGATACTGCTTTAAACATTCATGTGCAAGGTTCTTTGTGGACATAGGTTTTCATATACAGTATATGAGTGAAATTGTTGAGTCATTTGGTAATTCTATGTTTAATTTTTTGAGGACCACCAAGCTGATTTCCAGAGCAGCTGCATTCCTATTTCTCCACATCCTTGCCAGTATTTGTTATTTTCTGTTTTTATTAAAACCATCTTAGTAGTGAAGTGGTATTTTATTATGGTTTTGATTTGCATTTCCATATTTATTTCCTTTGTTGCTCATGTTTGTAGTGTAAAATCTTAAGAATTTGTTGTCAAATTCCAGGTCATAAAGACTTATTCTTATGCTTTCTTGTAATCATTTTATAGTTTTGGTTCTTAGCTTTAAGTTCTTGAACCCACTAAAAGAAAATAAACTGTGTTTCTTCTCTATTTACCAATTTACTTTTAGTACATCTTACCATAAAATGTATGGTAGTTTTACCCACATCAACCAATTCTCCAACTCCCTGGACACCTACAGTTCAATTCAATTCTAAAGTATCAGATTTCACAGGTTAAGCACTTAGCCCCACAACTGTTCCACCCCTGCCACCTACTTCACATGCCAGTACAGAAGGGACCTATACTTCTAACCAACTAGCTATAAGTTAAGGGTTCCCATGACTCCCTCCTTGGTTTGGTCATTTGCTAGAATAGTTCATAGAACTCAGAACAACAGTTTCCTTATTACATTATCAGTTTATTATAATAGGGTGCAACTCAGGAACAGCTGGATGGAAGAGGTGCATAAGGCAAGACAAGTGGGAAGGAGTGCAGAGCTTTCATGACTTTCCTACCCTCTCAGCACCTCCACATGTTCACCACCCTGGAAGCTCTCCAAATCCTGTAGTTTGGGGATTTTTGTGGAGGCTTCATCATGTAGACATGATTAGTTATCAACTCAATCTTCAGTCCCTCTCTCCTTCCCAGAGGATGGGAAGTGAGGTTGAGAGTTCCAAGCTGCTAATCTGGTAACCAGCCCCTTTCCGGAAGCTATCTAGGAGCCCACGAAGAGTCTTCTCATTAGAGCAAAAGATGTGCCTGTCATCCAGGAAATTCCAAGAGATTTAGGAGCTCTGTTTCAAAGACCAAGTATTAGAACAAGATTCACACTCTTATTATCTTTATTTCTTTGGAAACTACGAAGGTTTTAGGAACTCTAGCAAGGAGCTGGAGACAAAGACCAAAATATATGTGTGTCTTATTTCACAATATCATGCCCACTTTGAGCTAATTTTTAAAAATATCTTTTTATTGATTTCAGTGAGGAAGGGAGAGGAAAATAAACATCAATGATGAGAATCATTGATTGGCTGCCTCCTGAACACCTCCTACTGTGGATCAAGCCCACAACCCTGGCATGTACCCTGACTGGGAATCAAACCATGACTTCCTGGTTCATAGGTTGACGCTCAACCGCTGAGCGACACTGGCCGGGCTGAGATAACCCTATCTAATAAAGAGAGGATATGCTAATTGACTGTCACACCCTCACAAAGATGGCGGCACCTGCATACAATAAGGAAGGAATATGCTAATTGACTGCCACACCCTCAAAGATGGAGGCACCCACAGCCACAAGATGGCGGTGCCCAGACCCCTCAGCCCCGCCAGGGCGGCAGGCACACGGCATGACTGGGCTCACTCTCAGGCGGGTCCGGCCGCTCCGCGCGCCTGCCTCCGGAGTCCCCTCAGCCCTCTAGCTGCCCAGGGCTGGCCTGAGGCACAGGCAAGCCTCAGATGGTGGCTGCCCAGCTGCCCAGGGCCGCCTGAGGCTCAGGTAACCAGGGCCGGCCGAGGCTTGCGCTGCCGGCAGTGGCAATAGCAGAGGTGTGATGGGGGCGTTGCCTTCCCCTGATCACCGGGTCGCCTCCCACCTCTGAGGGTTCCCGGACTTGAGATGGGGCAAGCTGGGCTGAGGGACCCCCCTCCAGTGCATGAATTTTTATGCACAAGGCCTCTAGTCTGTATATATAAAAGCCTAAGCAACCATTACAACTGAACAACCAGTCACTATGATGCACACTGACCACCAGGGGCAGACACCCAATGCAGGAACTGCCCCCTGGTGGTCAGTGCGCTTCCACAACCAACCTCCCCCAGCCGGCCACCCTCCCACGGCTCCTCCCTCTGGCTGGCAGGCCCCGAGCTGGGACAGGAAATTGGGGGTTGGTGGCAGCGGACATGGCCCCTTTTTCAGGGGGGCCGAAGGCTGGCTCCCTTGGGGCCTGCAGCCAACTTCCCATGCTCTGTTCCTCCCCCCGGTCAGCAGGCCCCAATCGGCCTGCCACCCTCTTGCTGTGGCAGTGAGGGAAGGAGTGGGGGGTGGAGGCGGGGAACTGCACAGTGGTAGGGCGCCGACGATGGCGGCGTCCGTTCCTTCCACGCCCAGCTTGGCAACCATCGCCTCCTCTCCCGACCCCGCTGGGGCCTTCGTGCCCCAATCAGCCTGGCCCTGATCGCCAGCCAAGCCTAAGGATCCCACCAATGTATGAATTTTGTGCACCGGGCCTCTAGTTTTTATATATGGAGTAAGGTAGGTTCCAAATTCATTCTTTCGTATGTGGTCATCCAGGTGTCCCAGAACCTGTTTTTAAAGAGACTATTCTTTCCCTTTTGGGTGATCTTGGACCCTTGTCTAAAACCGGTTTGTTTGGCTCAGTGGCTAGAGCGTCGGCCTGCGGACTGAAAGGTCCCAGGTTCGATTCTGGTCAAGGGCACGTACCTTGGTTGCGGGCACATTCCCAGTGGGGGGGGTGCAGGAGGCAGCTGATCAATGTTTCTCTCTCATCGATGTTTCTGGCTCTCTATTCCTCTCCCTTCCTCTCTGTAAAAAATCAATAAAATATATTTTAAAAAAATAAAAAATAAAATCAGTTAGCCATAGATGTTTGGGTTTATTTCTGGACTCTATTCCATTCCATAAATCTGTATGTCTATCTTATGCCAGTACCACACTGTTTTGACTATTGTAGCTTTATAGAAAGTTTTGAAATCTGGAAGTATGGGTCCTCTTAACTTTTTCAAGGTTCTTTGACTATCCTGGCTCCCTTGAAGTTACATATGAATTGAGGATTGGTTTTCAATTTCTGAAGAAAAGAAAAAGAAAAAAGTTCATTGCAATTTTGATAGAGATTACACTAAATCTGTAGATAACTTTAGAAAGCATCATAATTTTAAGTCTTCAAGTTCAATAACATGATGATTTTCCATTTATTTAAGTGTTTATTTCAGCAAGGTGTTGTAATTGTTTGTGTGCAAGTATTTCACTTCATTAGTTAAATTTATTCCTAGATATTTTATTTTTTTGAATACTGTTATAAGTGGAATTATTTTTTAAATTTCTTTTTCGGATTGATCATTGTTGCTATGTGTAAACACAATCAATTTTTGTGTGTTGGTGTTGTAACATTGCTAAATTTATTTATTAGCTCTTGTAGATTTTTTAAAATGAATTTCATGTCTTTCCTATACATGAAATCCTGTCATCTTCAAAAAGAGATAGTTTTACTTCTTCCTCTCCAATTTGGATACCTATTATTTCTCTTGCCTGGTGGTGCTGGCTAGGACTTCTGATACATTGTTGAATAGCAGCAGCGAAAGTGGGCATCCTTGCCCTGGCCTGCTTGGCTCAGTGGATAGAGCGTCCACCTGCGGACTGAAGGGTTGCAGGTTCGATGCCTGGGTTGCGGTCTCGATCCCCAGTGAGGGGTGTTTCTCTCTTTTCCGCGTCCAGCACGGAAAAGGAACGGGTCCGGTTGCTGAGTGGAGGAGCTGGGGATTAAGAAATAAAAGAAAGAAAGAGAACAAGATGCAGAAATAGAAGCAAGCTGGGAGCCATGTGGGACGCCATTCTCTGAGGAAAAGCAGCGAGGACAAGCCCATGCAGCACATTTATTTTATACCCCCAAATACCAGGAAGTATCACCAAAACTTAGGATCAAAGGAGCTTATTTGCATTCTTAGGTAGGCCCTAGCATTCCTGGTGCTTGACTGGATTTACATATCTAGACCCGCCCCTGTCGACACCTGGGCTGATATGAAGGCCAAGCTGACAACATGTCCAGCCTCATTGGGGAAGCATGTTCCCAGGACGTGGCTCTGCCTATCAGTTCAGCTGACGATAATTAAAGACATGCCCATGTGCCTTCCCAGGTGGCCCTCTACACCACAGTGTGTGGTGTGCAGGAAGCAGCCAATCAGTGATTCCCTGTCATCATTGATGTTTCTATCTCTCCCTCTCCCTTCCTCTCTGAAATCAATAAAAATATATAAGAAAGAAAGTGGGCATCCTTATCTTGTTTCTGATTTTAGGGGAAAGCTTTCGGTCTTTCATCATTGAATATGTTAGCTGTGGGTTTTTCATATATGTCCTTCATGTTAAAAAAAGTTCCCTTCTATTCCAAGTTCACTAAGTGTTCTTATCGTGAAATTGTGTTAGATTTTGTCAAATGTTTCTCTTCTTAATTAAGATGATTGTGTGGGACTCCCCCTTTCAGTCTATTAATGTGGTATATTATACTGATTTGTTGAACCACCCTTGCATTCTTAGGATAAAATCCCAATTGGTCAAGGTATATAATTTTCTAAATGTACTGTAGGATTAGTTTGCTAGTATTTTTTTTTTTTTGAGAATTTTTGTGTTCGTATATTCATAAGAGAGATTGATTTATAGTTTTCTTATGGTCTCTGTCTGACTTTTGGTGTCAGGCTAATAATGTTGGCCTCTTAGAATGCGTTAAGTGTTTCCTTTTCTTTTTTTGAAGGAGTTTGAATAGGATTGATTTTAATTCTTTTTTTTAATGTTTGATAAAATTCACCAGTAAAACCATCTGGTTCTGGTTCTTTGGAGGTTTTCGATTACTAGTCCAATCTCTTGTAGGTCTGTTGAGATTTTTTGGTTTTTTTCTCTTGAATCATTTTGGTAATTAGGAATTTTTCTGTTTCATCTAAATTATCTAGTTTGTGTTGGCATACGATTATCTTATAAGCCTTTTAATTTCCATAAGACTGGTAGTAGTTAGCATCCTTGTTCTCATTTCTGATTTTACTTATTTGCATCTTCTCACCTTTATCCTTAGTCACTATATCTAAGGTTTCTATATTTTGTTGATCTTTTCAGAAAACCAACTTTTGGTTTTGTTGATTATTTTTCTGTTTTGTTGTTGTTGCTCTTATCTGTGTTATTTACTTTGCTGGGTTTGGGGTTTATTTGTGTGGGGATTTTTTCTAGTTTCTTAAGGTGTAAATTTGGGGGTTTTTTTAGAATATAAAGCAGTTAATCTATCTTTTGAATATGTGGTTATTATCAGTCCTTGGAAAGCTATGGAGCTTCTCTATGATTTTGTAGAGGAAGGAAGGGCTTTGACTTTTCCCCTCCTCTGCTTCAGGATGAGCTAATCTATTACTTTGGAGGGCTGGGACATTACACATGGTGTGGTGGTGGTGGTGGTGGTGGTGATCCTGAGGTTAGGAGGGAGATTAATTTAGTTGTAATTTTCTTAGTAGTCCTGCTTTTTCTAACTCTTTAGCCTTCCTTTTGGATAAAGGACAAAATGTAAAACGTTGCTACTTACTCCTGCCCTGATACAGTACTGTTTGGCAACCAGGAGAAAGGGAATTTCAACTTCTTTTCCACATCTGTGCCCCTGTCCTCATCCACCAAGTTGGTGGGTACCAGTAAAACTTTCTAAGGACATTCTACATACGGTTTCTGTGATTCCTCTTCAGTTCAGAGTAATTCATTCAGCATCTGAATGATTCCTAACAAAATTTCATGGTATGAGTTTGAGATCATTTCCTGGCCTGGGGATACTTTTAACTTTTTTTATTAGTTTAAGGGAGGGATATTCTTCTGTAAACCTACACCTATGCCACCATCTTGTATGGAAATCTCATAAGTACTAGAAAGAACTTTTAGGATTAAAAAAAGGCATTATTTAAACTGAAATAACATTCATCTTCAGTCTAGCTTTGGATCAATTCTGTGGAAAAAATGCTTACGTTCAAAACTTGGCACAATGTTGAGTTACTTCCTCTAGGATGCTCTTTAAATGGATAATATGTGATCTTTCAAACTTTCTTATTTGAAACTTCTATATGGATGCATGCATTTTCAGAACTTTCGGATTTTGTGGACTCTGTAAAATCTTCACGCACTGCCCTCTCCTCCCCACCCCCACTTCCTCTGACCACACACACAGGAAATATCACATAGGTTTCCAATTTTTTATTTTGCTGAATGAGGACCTTAAAAATAGATCAAACAATGAAAATAAGTAAACAAAAAATAAATCAACACTGCCTCTCACCACAAGTACCAAAGATATCCTCCTATCTAATAAAACAGTAATATGCAAATTGACCGCACCTTCGCTACACCCATAAGCCACGCCCACCGGCCACGCCCACCGGCCACGCCCACCGGCCAACCAGGAGCAAATATACACGTTAAACCAGCAAAGATGGCGGGGGAAAGGGCAGCACCCATGTCAGTGAGATCCAAGCCATGATGGTGGACCAGGGCAGGCGGCGTGGGTTAAGGCCGGCAGCCGCCTGCCCAGGTCCGCCATCACCAATCACGGACCTGGGCAGGCGGCGTGGGTTAAGGCCGGCAGGCGGCTGCCCAGGTCCGCCATCCCCGATCGCGGACCTGGGCAGGCGGCGTGGGTTCACGCCCGCTGCCGCCTGCCCAGGTCCGCCATCCCCGATCGGGGACCAGGGCAGGCGGCGTGGGTTAAGGCCGGCAGCCGCCTGCCCAGGTCCGCCATCCCCGATCGCGGACCTGGGCAGGCGGCGTGGGTTCACGCCCGCTGCCGCCTGCCCAGGTCCGCCATCCCCGATCGCGGACCTGGGCAGGCGGCGTGGGTTCACGCCCGCTGCCGCCTGCCCAGGTCCGCCATCCCCGATCGCGGACCTGGGCAGGCGGCGTGGGTTAAGGCCGGCAGCCGCCTGCCCAGGTCCGCCATCCCCGATCGCGGACCTGGGCAGGCGGCGTGGGTTCACGCCGGCAGCCGCCTGCCCAGGTCCGCCATCCCCGGTCGCGGACCTGGGCAGGCGGCGTGGGTTCACGCCGGCAGCCGCCTGCCCAGGTCCGCCATCCCCGGTTGCGGACCTGGGCAGGCGGCGTGGGTTCACGCCCGCTGCCGCCTGCCCAGGTCCGCCATCCCCGGTCGCGGACCTGGGCAGGCGGCGTGGGTTCACGCCCGCTGCCGCCTGCCCAGGTCCGCCATCCCCGATCGCGGACCTGGGCAGGCGGCGTGGGTTCACGCCGGCAGCCGCCTGCCCAGGTCCGCCATCCCCGATCGCGGACCTGGGCAGGCGGCGTGGGTTCACGCCCGCTGCCGCCTGCCCAGGTCCGCCATCCCCGATCGCGGACCTGGGCAGGCGGCGTGGGTTAAGGCCGGCAGCCGGCTGCCCAGGTCCACGATCACAGATCACGGACCAGGACAGCTGCCTGCCCAGGTCCATCACTGATCTCAGAGCTGGGCAGGCAGCGTGGGTTAAGGCCTGCAGCCGCCTGCCCAGGTCCATGATGAGGGATCATGGACCAGGGAAGGCGGCGAGGGTTAGCGCCCGTAGCTGCCTGCCCAGGTCCGCCATCACCGATCTCGGACGAGGGCAGGCAGCTTGGGTTAGTGCCCACAGCCGCCTGACCAGGTCCTGGATAAGGGCTTCGAGTCAGCCATTGCCAGTGGCAGCTGACTTAAAGCCCCTATCAGGGATCATGGACCAGGTCAGGCAGTGTGGGTTAAAGCCCACAGCCGGCTGCCCAGGTCCGTGATCACCGATCTCAGAGCAGGGCAGGCAGCGTGGGTTAAAGCCTGCAGCAGGCTGCCCAGGTTCACGATCATGGATCACAGACCATGGCAGGCGTCATGGGTTGGCACCCGCAGAGGCCTGCCCAGGTACCGGATCACGGATCCAGGTGGCGTGGGTTAGCACCCACGGCCGCCTGACCAAGTCCCCGATAGGGACTTGGAGTCTAGCATAAGGAAAAGAATAGTCAGCAAAAGCAGGAGACAAGGTTTCATAAGTTCTCCCCCAGGTCACCACTGTTCTCTTATACATTTTAAGTATCCCAGACTTTGCATGATGGGATTTGATTTGAATTACGCCTGATAGAGATTTCATGACATGAATTGTAGGCTCATTCTTTCTTTTTGTGGTTGCCTGACTGAGAAAGGCCTTGGAATGAGAGAAGGCACTTTTATTTTCCTTTTTCATTCTTTAGAGGCTGAGGAATTACAGTTATATGAAGAAGTTAGTGAGAGAATGAAAGTCTCATGCTGTATTATTCTGTAAGTTTTATCATGTGGACTATCAAAAACTTGGTGGGATCCTTTTCAAGAGGTGTTACAAAAATTATGTTGAAATTAACATTCAAGAGTAAAAGGAGAGAAGTGAGTGGTGGGTAAAGGAAAGAACTTTGTCCTAGAAACCAAATAGAAGCCACATAAACCTTCAGATTCTTACTCATTGTGCTTTGGAGGTATCCTATCTAATGAAAGAGTAATATACAGATTGATCATCACTGCAACACACAATATAGCTGCCCCCATGTGGTCAAAGATCCTGCCCCCATGTGGACACAAGATGGCCACCACAAGATGGCCAGCAGGAGAGGGCAGTTGGGAGGCACCCAGCCTGCAAGGGAGGGCAGTTGAGAAGGACTAGGCCTGCAAGGGAGGGCAGTTGGAGGTGATCAACCCTGCAGGAGAGGGCAGTTAGGGGTGACCAGGCCGGCAGAGGAGGGAAGTTGGGGGCAAACAGGCTGGCAGCAGAGTGGTTAGGGGCAATCAGGAAGGCAGGCAGGCAAGCAGTTGGGAGCCAGCAGTCCTGGATTGTGAGAGGGATGTTCGACTGCCCGTTTAGGCCCGATCCCATCGGGCCTAAACGGGCAGTCGGACATCCCTTGAGGGGTCCCATATTGGAGAGGGTACAGGCTGGGCTGAGGGACAACCCCCCTCCGTGCACGAATTTCGTGCACCGGGCCTCTAGTATATAATAAAAGGCTAATATGCAAATCGACCAAATGGCGGAATGACCAGTCACTATGACATGCACTGACCACCAGGGGGCAGATGCTCAATGCAGGAGCTGCCCTCTGGTGGTCAGTGCACTCCCACAGGGGGAGTGCCACGAAGCCAGAAGCTGGGCTTATGGCTGGCAAGCACAGCGGTGGTAGCGGGTGCCCGCCTCCGTAGCAATGCTAAGGACCCCTCGGAGGATGTCCACAGGAAGTGGGCCTAAGCTGGCAGGTGGACATCCCCTGAGGGGCCCCGGACTGCAAGAGGGTGCAGGCCAGGCTGAGGGACCCCACCCCCAAACCCAATGCACAAATGTCGTGCACCGGGCCTCTAATCTATAATAATAAAAGCATAATATGCTAATTAGACCAGAAGCTGGGACTGCCGGCAGCCAGGGGAAGGGAGGCCTACTCTTCCACAAATTTCGTCCATTGGGCCTCTAGTAATAAATAAAAATCTAGGAAGAGCACAATCTTGTAATATAGTCTTTATTTACATTGAATACATTTAGCGCTAGGCAAAACTCACTTTATTTTCCTTTTAAAAAAATTATTTAGCTATAAATTAATGAGTACTTTCTCATGGGTGACATTTAAGAACTGCTGCTTAGTACTTGGAACAGTACACTTATAAGAGGTACTACCTGAATATGATGAGTAGGCACAAATCTCATATCTTCTGTTTTTTTACCAGTTCGGTCCTTTGGTACAGAAGACAGACCAACAGATCGTCCAATACCACCTCGAGATGAAGTCTTTGAATACATTATATTCCGCGGAAGTGATATTAAAGACCTCACTGTTTGTGAGCCGCCAAAACCACAATGTTCTTTGCCTCAGGACCCAGCTATCGTTCAGGTAACTGATAATAAGTTTGTCTTGGCATTCAAATAAACTTGATGCACATGGCTAGCTTGGCTCTTGCCATTCCTGGGTTTTTAGGATTTTGTTTGTTTCTCAATTGAATGCCCATATATAGCTTACCATTTTCTATTTCCCTAGATACCTAAAATACCTGGATAATGTTTTGTTTAGGTTTTTCTCTCTAGATCATAAGAAACTAAATAAAGTCTGAAATAGCTAATGAATTTATTTTTATCGTAAAATATTTTCTAATTTCAACATCAGTTAAAATGTTTATCGAGATCTAATTATATAAGAAGCACTATTCAAACCACTACACATAAAAGTCAATCCTCACACCACCCTCTGAGCTTGTTATTATAATTATTCTCAGTTTTTACAAGTGAGATTGGGATAGAGCCACAATTTGAACAAACCCAGGCAGTTGGCTCTGGAATCCAGGATCTGTGCCAATATATTAATTCTCATGTGATTCATATTAAAAACCAAGATGGTGATGGCTACTCTTAGGTAATATTAGTTTGGAGGGAGAGGCGTAAAATCACATTATACGTTATATAATATGCATGCAACGTTATATAAGATAGCCAAACATAGCACTGGCCAAGTGGCTCAGTTGGTTGGAGCGTCATGGTCAGGGCACATACAAAAGGCAACTGATTAGTGTTTCTCTCTCGCGCGCGCGCTTGTTCTCGCTCTCGCTCTCTTTCTCAAATTAATAAAATAAAAAAATGTGTCCTTGGGTGAGGATTTTTTTAAAAAAGAGGGAGCCAAACATTAAAAAATTTTAACATACAGACATGTTCAATTCCCTAAATAAGGTATTAAAAAAGACTAAGTATTTTCATTGAGAGTAGTAAAAAATTGTGTATTTTAGCCTTAGCCAGTTTGGTTCAGTGGATAGAACGTCGGCTTGCAGACTCAAGTGTCTCAGGTTCAATTCCAGTTAAGGGCACATGCTTGGGTTGCAGGTTCGGTTCCCAGTAGGGGGCATACAGGAGGAAGCTGATGAATGATTCTCTCTCATCATTGATGTTTCTATCTCTCCCTTCCTCTCTGAAATCAAGTGAGATTGGGATAGAGCCATAATTTTAAATATATTTTTAATTTTAAAATATATTTTTAATTGTGTATTTTATTAAAAACAGAAGCACGTATGATACCTAAAAAATTTTAATTATGGATTAAAGAGGATGTCTATTACAGTGCCTGTTTTTATTTTACATTTTAATTGGGAGCATATAGAAACGGTCAGCTATAATAGAGAAAGCAGGTCCCCGTAAGAATATTTTTACTTGAGGCCATAGCTGATTAAAACGTCATGGCCCCTTGGTTTTCCTCCTGAATTTATTTATTTCTTAACCTTTTTTCTTATTAGAAGTCTTTGTTTGGCCCTAGCTGGTTTGGCTCAGTGGATAGACCCTCAGCCTGCTGACTGAAGGGTCTCAAGTTTGATTCCGGTCAAGGGCACGTACCTTCTACCTCTACCAGTCGATGTGCTTCTCTCTCTCTGTCTCTCCCCCTCCTTTCCACTCTCTCTAAAAATCAATGGAAAAATATCCTCGGGTTAGGATTAAAAAGTAAATAAATAAAATAAAACCCCGAGTTTAAAAAAAAGTCTTTGGTCATTTGCGCTAAAAGATGCTTATTCATTTACCAATGTAATACTTTTAAATTAACTTTCCTTTTTTTGTGCTATAAGTGATAAAAATCTTAGTTTCCCACAAGTCAGATTCTTAAAGTACGTATTATCTTATACACAATTTGTCTTCTAGTTATTAAAAGAAAGTGCCTCAGGAATCTTCTAATATAAAATTAAAACAGAAAAAAAGAAAAGGGACCTTTTATCATTTATTTACCACTCATTTTTCTTGAATATAAGACAAGCTTTTTAATAAGAAATGGTAAATTTTATTCTTGTAACATAAACTAGAGAAATTATTTTTTTTAATATATTTTATTGATTTTTTACAGAGAGGAAGAGAGAGGGATAGAGAGTTAGAAACATCAATGAGAGAGAAACATCGATCAGCTGCCTCCTGCACACCTCCTACTGGGGATGTGCAACCAAGGTACATGCCCTTGACCGGAATCAAACCTGGGACCCTTGAGTCCGCAGGCCAACGCTCCTGCCACCAAACCTGTTTCGGCCTAGAGAAATTCTTTACTCTCATCTATCCTCTCCTTTTTTTTTCTTTATTGTTGAGAGTATTATTGGTGTTCCCTTTTTTTCCCCCATTGCCCACCTCCACCCAGTTCCCCCCCCACCCCACGCCTTCACCACCCTATTGTCTGTGTCCATAGGTAAAGCATATCCTATATAATAAAAGGGTAATATACAAATTGACCCTAATGGCAGAACAACCAGTCGCTATAATGCACACTGACCACCAGGGGGCACACGCTCAACGTGCAGCTGCCCCCGGGTGGTCAGTGCGCTCCCACAGGGGGCGCGCCGCTCAGCCACAAGCCGGGCTGACAGCTGGGGCGGTGGCAGGAGCCTCTCCTGCCTCCGCGGCAGTGCTAAGGATATCCGACTGACAGCTTAGGCCCTCTCCCCGAAGGCTTCTGGACTTCAAAAGGGCGCAGGCTAGGCTGAGGGAACCTCCCCCAACCCCCCCCCTCCCCGAGTGCACAAATATCATGCATTGGGCGTCTAGTATGCATATAAGATCTTTGATTATTTTCTCCTGGTCCCTCTCCCCGCTTCCCTCTGAGATTCCTCAGTCTGTTATTTCATATTACCATGCATCTTGATTCTATTTTATTCATCAGTTTATTTTGTTCATTAGATTTTTTTGTTCATTTATTTTGATTTTTAGATTCAATTGTTGATTATCCTCTCCTTTTTAAGTCTTAAGTTTGAGGAAGTAAGTCTGAAGGAATCCTGAGATAATCTGACTTCTTAAATGGAGGGAGAAGAGACACATTCTAATAGAAATAGCTGCCTACACCAGCAATTTTCAATTGGTGTGCCACAAGAATTGTTAAAACTTGAAATACCTGACTATTTACTCAGGGGCACTGACCTCTTTTCCCTTAGATTGCCAAATAAAAGAATGCCAACACAGCTATAGCCATTTGATGTGAATGAATGATAATTATACCTATTTGTTTTTTGTCAGATGGGCAAAGAATATAATGTACTTTTTGGTGTGCAGCAGAATTTTAACAATTAGTTTATTTGGCCTACACCAAAGAGTGGTGGTATCCTACCTAATAATAGACAAATATGCAAATTGACCGTACCTTTGCTATGCCCGCGATTGGCCAGGAGGCGCGGGGGGGCGGGACTCGGGGTGGCCGGGGTGGCTGATTGGGCCGGCGGGATGCTGAGCTCGTGTCGCCAGCGGTGGCTCGAGCTCAGCGTCTGCGCCATGGCTGTGCTGCGGCACAGAAGGGGCCTCTGGGGCAGCAAGCTCACGTCCCACCGCGGACCATCAAAAGCGGGGGAGCTGGGTACCTGTCCACTCAGGCACCAGGCCTTTCAGAAGCCTTCACCACGCCGGAGGCTTCTGAAAGGCCTGGTGCACCAGCGGACAGGCACCCAGCTCCCCCGTGATCGAAAGCGAAAGCGTGTAGGGGACCCTACACGTGCATGATTCAATCATGCACTGGGCCTCTAGTCTATTTTATATATACACTAGAGGCTTGGTGCACGAAATTTGTGGGGGGGGGGTGGTCCCCTCAGCCCAGCCTACACCCTCTCCAATCCAGGATCCCTCGGGGGATGTCTCACTTGCCGGTTTAGGCCCAATCCCCGGGATTGGGCCTAAACGGCCATTGGCCATCCCTCTCACAATCCAGGACCACTGGCTCCTAATTGCTCACCTGCCTGCCTGCCTGGTTGCCCCTAACTGCCCTCCCCCCTTTGCTGGCCTGGTTGCCTCTAACTGCCCCCTGCTGCCAGCCAGATCACCCCCAATTGCCCCTTCCCTGCCGAACTGGTCACTCCTAACTGCGCCCCCACCCCCCCCGCCGGCCTAGTCACCCTCAACTGCCCCCTCCCCACCGGCCTGGTCTCCTCTTACTGCCCCCCCCCCACTGGCCTGGTCGCCCCTCTGCTGGCCTGGTTGCCCCTAACTGCCCCCCCCCCACTGCCGGCGTGGTTGCCCCCCAACTGCCCCCCTGCTGGCCTGGTCATTCCTTACTAACACCCCTGCCGACCTGGTCACCCCACACAGCCTGCTTGTTCAGTCATTTGGTCATCCCTCACTAACCCCCCTGCCAGCCTGCTCGTAGACAGCCATCTTATGATGGCATGAGGGTTAATTTGCATATTACATCTTTATACTATAGGCTACTAGGGGCCCAGTGGCACAAAATTTGTGCATGGATAGGGTCCCTAGGCCTGGCCGGTGATTAGGGCCAATCTGGGCCTTCCTTTGTTCGAGCCACACCCTGGTAGTCAGCGCATGTCATAGCGATTGATTGGTCTCCCAGTAAAACTCACACAGGGACAATTTTCATTTAGGCTTTTTTAGATAGACTAGGGGCCCGGTGCACGAAATTCGTGCACTGGAGGTGGGGGGGTCCCTC
The DNA here is from genome assembly GCF_951640355.1 of Cnephaeus nilssonii. NCBI lineage: Eukaryota > Metazoa > Chordata > Mammalia > Chiroptera > Vespertilionidae > Cnephaeus > Cnephaeus nilssonii. The sequence continues at coordinate 34,521,135 of NC_137091.1, forward strand.
AGCCCAACCTGCCCCCTCTCACATACTGGGAGCCCTCAGGGGATGTCCTACTACGGCCTAAGCCGCAATCTGGCCTCCCTTTGTGGGAGGCAACCGGGCTGATCAGGGGAAGGCAACAGCCCCATCACCCCACTGCTGCAGCCACTGTCAGTCCACAGTCACCAAGGTGTTTTCATCAACACAGACTCCAGTCCCTTCACCAAGAAAAAATGACAACTTTCTTTTAGGCATTTTCAAGATGTGTCTTTCATAGGATATGCATTTCTTTCTTTATTATTTTTTTTATCCTCACCTGAGGATATGTTTCCATTGACTTTTAGAGAATGTGGAAGAGAAAGGGAAAGACAGAGAGAAACATCAAAGTGAGAGGAACACTTTGATTGGTTGCCTCCTGCATGAGCCCTGATCTGGGCCCCGGCCAGGGAGGAGCCTGCAACCTAGGTACATGCCCTTGATCAGAATTGAACCCAGACCCTGCTGTTGGCAGGCCGAGGCATTATCCACTGACTCAAACTGGCTAGGGCAGGATATGACATTTCTTAGCCCTCCAGCAGCGGACCTTCGTTTTTTTCTCCAGAAGTGTGGTGGAAAAACCCTAGATCACCTTTTTGGATTCTTATTACCCGTTACTAAGAATATTACCAGTGGCATACAGGAAGCTTAGCCAATGTGCAGTCAGAAAAGGTGTTTCCTCTATAGTTCACACCAATCGCGAGCAGGGGCCCTCCAGCTCCCTCTGATCGCCGGCTCCGCCCCTGCCCAGGCCTGCCTTGGGCAGGGCACCTCCAGCTCCTGCCCAGGGCAGGGGAGCCCCAGCTCCCTTTGATCGCAGGCTCTGCCCCTGTCCAGGCCTGCCCAGACTGAAAGCCTCTGGCCGAGGCTTTCCGCCTTGGGCAGAGGACCCCCAGCTCCCAGTGATCACAGGCTCCGCTCCTGCCCAGCCTGAAAGCCTCTGGGAGAGGATTTCGGCCTTGGGCAGGGGACCCCAGGCTCCCTGTGATTGCAGGCTCTGCCCCTTGAGCAGGGGACCCCCAACTCCCTGCGATTGATCTCAGGAGCGGACCCCCAGCTCCCTGCGATTGATGGCAGGTTCGGCCTTGGGCAGGAGCGGAGCCTGCCATCAATCGCAGGGACCTGGGGGTCCGCTCCTGCCCAAGGCTGAAAGCCTCCCTTTTGGCTTTGGGCAGGAGCATAAATAGGACCCCAGCTCCCTGCGATCGATCGCAGGCTCCGCTCCTGCCCCCTCATTCTGATTGCAGGCTTGGCCCTGCCCAGGAGCCCCCTGGCTCAGGCCCTTCCCAGGCTGCTCTGGGCCCATGCCGTCTTACCTCACAGTGACCTGGGTGCCAAGATGTTCCTGGGATACAGGCGCTGGGCGCCTATGTATGCAAATTAACCGCCATCATTTTTGGGTTAATTTGCATTCTCACTCTGATTGGCTATGGGTGTAGTGAAGGTACGGTCAATTTACATGTTTGTCCATTATTAGGTTAGATAGATAGATAGATAGATAGATAGATAGATAGATAGATAGATAGACAGACAGACAGACAGACAGACAGACAGACAGACAGACAGCTAGCTTTTGGTAATTCTCCCGGGAACCAGTTATTTAAGTAATCAGCCTTATGGAATGAGAAAAATCAAAGAGAATTCAAATCAAATGGTATTGAATTGGAGAATTGGATCTTTTTTTTTTCTTTTTTTTTTTTTAATTTCAGAGAGAGGAAGGGAAAGAGAAATAGAAACATCAATGATGAGAGAGAATCATCCACCGGCTGCCTCCTGCATGCCCCCTACTGGGGATCGAGCCTGCAACCCAGCCATATGCCCCGTCCAGAAATAGAACCATGACCTCCCAGTTCATAGGTTGATGTTCCACCACTGAGCAACACTGGTCGGGCAACTTTTGAACTTTTTTTTTTTTTTAATATATTTTTATTGCTTTCAGAGAGGAAGGGAGAGAGATATAGAAACATCATTGATGAGAGAGAATCATTGATTGGCTGCCTCTTGCACGCCTGTCACTGGGGACTGAGCCCACAACCCAGGCATGTGCCCTTGACCAGAATCGAACCTGGGACCCTTCAGTCCGTAGGCCGGCGCTCTATCCACCAAGCCAAACCAGCCAGGGCAACTTTTGAACTTTTAATTCATTCTTTCAGTAGTATTTATTGAGCACCTGCCATGGGCCTGGTATTAGCAGTGAATACACCGACAAAGTCCTACCATCAGTGAGCTTATATGCCAGTAGTTGTTCTTACACTTCATATTTATATTATGAAACTAGAGGTCCAGTGCATGAAAATTCATGCACTGGAAGGGAGGGTCCTTCCGATTAGGGGAAGGCGATGCCCCCATCACACCTCTGCTGCTGCCTCTGCTGGCAGCACAAGCCTTGGCCAGCCCTGGTTACCTGAGCCTCAGACGGCCCTGGGTGGCTGGGCAGCCGACATCCAAGGCTTGCCTGTGCCTTGGGCTTCGGCTGGGCAGCTGACATTCGAGGCTTGCCTGCACCTTGGGCCGGCCCTGGGCGGCTGGGAAGCTGACATCTGAGGCTTGCCTGTGCCTCAGGTTTTGGCTGGGCAGCCAACATCCAAGGCTTGGCTGGCTGCAGCTGCCATCCGAGGCTTGCCTGCGCCTCGGGCCGGCCCTGGGCAGCTGAGGGGACTGGGGGGCTCCGGAGGCAGGCACCCTGGCAGGGCTGAGGGGACTGGATGCCGCCATCTTGTGGCTGTGGGCACCGCCATCTTTGAAGGCGTGGCAGTCAATTAGCATATTACCTCCTTATTGACTGTGGGCGCTGCCATCTTTGAGGGCGGGGCGTCAATTAGCATATTCCCTCCTTACTGGCTGTGGGCGCCACCATCTTTGCGATGGTGTGAGGGTCAATTAGCATAGTCCCTCTTTATTAGATAGGATATTTTATATTAAGATAAATTCATATTATAAAAGTTTGTGTAACTACATATTTAATTATATTTCAGGTTTAGTAACTTAATGTTTTTTTAATTTTTTCTTTAACTTGATAACTGTATTTAAAAATGTAAATTTTTGTGTGGAATACTTTGTTTTTCCATCTCTTTCCTGTAAATTTAATATTGCACCTCATATGATAGAAAATAAGAGTAAATTCAAAAGTGAGATGTCTTATTTGTCAACCTGGATTTAAAACTTAATATAACCAAGTATGACTTTTCCTGTTTTTTCCCTTTAAGCAAAGTTATTTTACTTGATAGCCAAGTAACTTTTCTTCAGTTCTTTCCTAAATCTGCTATAAAACTCTTTAGTCAAAGGAGGAATTTATTGTAGAAAAAAAAGTATATATCAATGAGTATAAAATTAGCACATATAGCCCTTGAACAATGCAGAATTTGGGGGTGCCAACCCTCACACAGTAAAACATCCACGTGTATTTTTTTTTAACTTCTACTCTGCGAAAGATACTTTTTTTTTTTTAATCCTCACCTGAGGATATGTTGTTTTCTTTTTTCATTGATTTTAGAGAGAGGAAGGGGGAGAGAGAGAGAAACATACATCATCAATCAGTTGCCTCCCATACGTCCCCCTACCGCGAATCGAACCTGCAACTTTTTGGTGTACAGCAAGCATGTCAAACTCATGACCCACAGGCCACATGCCTCATTTATTTGGCCCGTGTTAGCCTTTGAGTTTGACATGGTTGGTGTACAGGATGATACTCCAGCCAACTGAACCATCTATCCAGGGCTACATGTAACTTTCGACTCCCCAAAACTTAGCCATAGTTGTTTCTTGGATTGTGTAGGGTATTGGTTCCAGGATCTTCTATAGATACCAAAATCCGTGGATACTCAAGTCCTTTATATAAAATGGTGTAGAACAACACATACAGTGGACCCTCTCCAATTGTTGAGAGTTGACTATATTGAAAAAAATTCACATATAAGTGGACCCTCACAGTTCAAACCTGTGTTGTTCAAGGGTCAGCTAGATACACAAATAGTGAAATCAGATTATTGAACTGTTCTAATGTTAAATGCATGTTGTAAGATTATAATTGCTGTTGTGTCTAGTAGTTATAATTTAATTGTTTTCTTAAAAGTGTAAATATTCAAATTTCTTTCCATTATATGTATGTTGTTTAGAGCTTGAAAAAAATAACCCATGGTTTTTCTTCAGTCTTCACTAGGCTCATCTACTTCTTCATTCCAGTCAGTGGGTTCCTATGGACCTTTTGGCAGGATGTCAACATACAGTCAGTTCAGTCCAAGTTCATTAGTCGGGCAGCAATTTGGTGCTGTTGGTGTTGGTACGTTTTTCTTTTTTTTTTTTTTATAACCACGTGTTTTAGACATCTTGTTTGGTATTCTTTTTGTAGCCTGTTACTGTATTTTAAAGGCTTTATTTAATGTCCTCATTGACCAGTGGTTCTAAAATGGTCATTTCTTGGCCCTGGCCAGGTAGCTCAGTTGGTTAGAATGTCATCTCAATCTGCCAAGGTTGTGGTCCAGTCAGGGCACATACAAGAATCAACCAATGAATGCATAAATAAGAGAAACAACAAAATCGTTATTTCTCTTTCTCTCTTTCCCTCTCTCCTTCTCCACTTCTCCCATCCCCTCTCTCACCTTTTCTCCCTCCCTCCCTTCTTCCCTCTTTAAAATCAATAAATAAAATGGTCATCTCTTAAGAGTCACTTTTAAAAAACACAAAAAACCTGGATATATCCAATGATCAGATTTCATTGAATGTTATTTTAAGTTTACATAAGATATATACATTTAAAATAAGTATTTTTTCAATAGAATAGATTTTCAAAAAGGGATTGGAGGTAATGCCATTAAGGAGTATTTATGTTATGTTGAATGTGGGTGATTATCCCATCACCTATGGAAGATGCTCACATATAGCATATTTGGGGGGCTTGGTGCTTTGTTTATAGTAACAATGTTTTAGAAATATGACACCATACGGAGAATGTGTAGGAGGGCTGGGCTAATAACAAACAGTTCTACTTACAAGGACAAAGGCCATTCATTGTGTGCAAAAGCTAAATGTAATCAGATCAACTTGGTGTTGAGTTTTTTTTGTTTTGTTTTTATGTCTTAGTATGCTAATGAGTTTTGTTAAAATTAATTTATTTTTTATATAATTGTAACTTTTCAAGTATGTAAATGTTTGACTTACAAAATAAAAAAGGATAGGGACAAAGCTGAATCCCAAAATTGAATGAATATAAACTGAAACAACTGGTATTAAGTATATATCAAATCGATAACAATAGCCACACAGAAAAAATGTACTTAATTCAAGTAACTTTTACACTCTTAGTGGGATATATGGTAGTAAGTAGAACTATTAAAAATTTTTGACTTGGGGTTTGTAATTGGTAGTGGTATTGGTGTTAATTTTGAAACTATTTTTTAAAATATATTTTTGTTGATTTCAGAGAGGAAGGGAGGGAGAGACAGAAATATGAGTGATAAGAGAGAATCATTGATTGGCCGCCTCCTGCACATCCCCCACTGGGGATCGAGCCTGCAACCCAGGCATATACTCTGACTAGGAATCAGGAATTAAACTGTGACTTCCTGGTTCATAGGTCTGCACTCAACCACTGAGCAACACCGGCCAGGCAATTTTGAAACCAATTTGTATGTATAACGGGGTAGGGAAAATTAGTAGTATGTTGATGTTGTTGGGAAGTGGTGTGGAGAAGGGATATAAAAATATGGAATGGAGAAGGTACGGAAGAACCCTGTGATGTTGAAGGTGAATTGGAGGTATGAGAATTAACTCAATTTTTATAAAACTGCTTATTTCCTGACTGACAGGCCTAGAAGCAGTGATATCCAGTAGCAAAGAACACGTGTAGATCCTGTTTTTGGTTTCTAAATACCATTCCCCACTAAAAGAAGGAGAACCAGTGCTCTTTTTTAACAGAAAAATACCAGCTAATAAAAGTAAGGAATGCCGAAACCGGTTTGGCTCAGTGGATAGAGCGTCGGTCTGCAGACTGAAGGGTCCCAGGTTCGATTCCGGTCAAGGGCATGTACCTTGGTTGTGGGCACATCCCCAGAAGGGGGTGTGCAGGAGGCAGCTGATTGATGTTTCTCTCTCATCGATGTTTCTAGCTCTCTATCCCTCTCCTTTTCTCTCTGTAAGAAATCAAAAAAAAAAAAAAAGTAAGGAATGATAGTTAATAGAAAATCACCATTTAATAATCTGGTGTAATAATTAGCAGCACTATTATCAGTGGATGCTGAAATCATTGAGTGAATGGTGTTGAAACAGTATATTAAAATGGCCTTAAGGTATTCATTCCACAATTTACTTACTAATTACAAAGGGGGGGGCCTGAGTGTTGTGCCTTTATAATGGAACTAGAGGCCCAGTGCATGGGATTCGTACACTGGTGGGGGGCGTGACCTGCAGGGACGGGCCCGCCGTGGGAGCACTGCTCCTCCCAGTCAGCTGAGCAGCTGTGGGCCCACCCTCTGAGCGGCTGCTCCCTGGTCCGGCATCTTCTGTGGAGCCAGAGCACTCGCCTCTCTAAGGGACCTGGTTGGGGCCGGGCCCAGGAAAAATAGCACTTAGAGGCAGCAGAGTAGGCCTTAGTCCCTTGGCAGCCACAAACTGCCTCCCAGACTCCAGGGTCAGTTCTGCGAGCCCAGCAGCAGCCTGCGGGCTTCCAGAGGAGGCGGCGGGGAGTGAGGAGGAGGAGCCTGGGGCGAGGAGGCGACGATCAGTCGCAGCCCAGGTTCCTGCCCAGCGGCCTGGGGTTCGCAGTGGGAGCAACTGCTCATTCCAGTCAGCCAAGTGACACTCCCACTGTGGTAGCGCACTGACCACCAGGGGGGCAGCTCCTGCATTGAGCATCTGCCCCTTGGTGGTCAGTGCGCGTCATAATGACTAGTCTACCGGTTGTTTGGTCGTTCAGGCATTACATCGCTGGACTTTTATTATATAGGATGTTATATAGGATGATTTTATAGTCACCATCTTAATCAAATTGTCAAGTTTGACATTGCCATAGTTAAATAATTAAATGTCTCTTGATGTAATGATATAGGGGGAGGGGAAGGGGTTACCCAGCTTGACCTCTGTGATGTTCTTGTGATGTTCTTGCTGAAAATGCACATTGTAATTGTGAAGAAATGTTACATATATATCCAGAAGTCCAAACTCTTCAAAGAATTCAGTGTTGTGAAATACAGAGAGACTTGGGGTGACTAAAGAGACATAGCATCCAAATATGTGATTAGATCTGGGTTTTGTAAAAAAGTTTATCTGAAGAACATTGTAGGAACTTTAGGTATGTTGGATGGTGTTATTTTGTTGATTTTCCTAGATGTGGTAATGGTTTTGTGGTTAACCATGTAAGAGAATGTCTTTTTATTGGAGAGATAGTTTTTAAGTATTTAAGGGTGTTTATACTCTACATTGGCAAAAGAGAAATGTGTATATCGTAAAGAAATAACGAAACAGTAGGCCTAGAAAGATGAATTTAGATAAAGAATATATCAGTATTCAAGTGTACACTATCAATTTTGACATAGGTTTGACATTTTTTAAAATTAAAAACTTTAAATAGTTAATTCTTTTTAGATTTATTCTTGGATAGGTGAAATAATATAACTTTGGTTCATGTACCTCCCAAACCTACTCAAGCAGTAAGACCAGTGTTAATTATACATATTAAATTTGGATATACCCTATGTTAGCTATGACTGTTTAGAATACTATTCAAATAAGAGACAATTGCAAATTATATTTTTCTTTTAAACTCCTTTCACTAAATCAGATATTTGATTAACATTGGTATTATTATTGTACTTACCTCCTACTTTACTGTGAAGTCTGAATGACTTAATGTGTATAAAGCATTTGAACAAAGTCTAACACATAGTGTCTACATAGTAAATATTGCTCTGTCATTCTTCATAGCCTGCCCCTCTAATCAAAGTATTTTGTGGTGATGAAATATATGTGCCTTGTAAGTGCTTTTATTTAATTTTAATATTATTGGGGGTTAATGGTGTGGTGTTCTTTGGGTATCACAGAGGCAGTGTTTTCCATGATGGTAGGGTAATTTTTGTAGTGGCAGATTCTTTTTAGATTGTTTGATTTTCATATTGGTAGGATAATTTGTCAAGTGGCTTATTAGAGAACATATATCTTAAAGTTGTGCCAACCAGTGTTGCTCAGTAGTTGAGCGTCAACCCATGAATCAGGATGTCATAGTTCAGTTCCCTGTCAGGGCACATACCTCAGTTGCAGGCTTGATCCCTGGCCCTGGTCTGTGTCCCTGCAGGAGGCAACCAATCAATGTGTCTCTCATCAATTTTTCTCTCTCTATTCCTCCCCCCTCCCTTGCACTCTCTCAAAAAATAAATGGAAGAAAAATATCCCTGGGTGATGATTAACAAAACAAAATTAAAGTTAAGTGAGGAGAAAAACTATAGCATTGATTAAGGTGAAAATTAACTAAAATATAGTCTGTGTTGGCACAAATTAAGCCAGATATTTTTTAAATATATTTTATTGAATTTTTTTTAAAAAAAGGGAGAGGAATAGAGAGTCAGAAACATCGATGAGAGGGAAACATCGATCAGCTGCCTCCTGCATACCCCACACTGGGGTTGTGCCCGCAACCAAGGTACATGCCCTTGACCGGAATTGAACCTGGGACCCTTCAGTCCGCAGACTGACTCTCTATCCACTGAGCCAAACCGGCTAGGGCAAATTAAGTCAGATTTTAAACTCTCTCTTGTTTTCAACTTGTTTTTTACATCCTCACTGATAAAAAGAGACAAAGATGGACATTATCTTTATGTATAAAAGCCTAAGCGACCATTCAACCATTCGACTGGTAGCTTTGACGTGCACTGACCACCAGGGGGCAGACGCTTCCACCGGTAGGTTAGCATGCTGCTGGGGTCTGGCTGATCAGGACTGGGCAAGATGGGCCGGACATGCTCTGGACCCCTACCACGGTCCCTCCCCAACCCCGATTGTGCACCAGTGGGGTCCCTCAGCCTGGCCTGCACCCTCTCACAATTCGGGACCCCTCAGGGGATGTCAGAGAGCCGGTTTCGGCCCGATCTCCGCAAGCCAGGCTGAGGGACCCCACTGGTGCAGAATATGTGCACCAGGCCTCTAGTCTATACTAAGCTAAAATGATTCTTATGTGTGACGATCAGGTCATTATTAACTTTAGTGATTTACCACCAACCCTTAGGAAAAATTAATTATCTCACAATAAATCAAGAAGCAAAGCAACCATGGCATGCTGCTTAAGGCTCATAATACAATTATGGGTAAGATGGAGGAATATTGGCTGAACAGACAGACAGATGGATAAATTTTATTTTAACTGGTTAAGTAGTCAAATCATATTGCATGACGATTCTCTTAGGTCTCCAGTGTTTTGTACAGATTAATTTTTAATTGAGTTTGATGAATACCTAGAAGGCATGCTTATGAACTTTACAGTTAGCACAAAGCCGGGGGTTATTTCATGCATTAGAGCTAACAGACTAAAGGGTTGTTAAAGATGTACTTTAGTAAAGTGTGAAAGAGCAGAGGTTATCAAACTGATTAAAAAAAAAAAAAGGTCAAGTTATATGATGTTTACTAGAGGCCCAGTGCACAGATTCGTGCACTGGTGGGGTCCCTCGGCCTGGACTGCCAAGGGGCCCTGGACATCCCCTGAGGGGTCCCGGATTGTAAGAGGGCGCAGGCCAGGCCAAGGGACCCCACTGGTGTACGATCAGAGCCAGGGAGGGACTACGGGAGGGCTCCAGGGCATGTCCGGCCCGTCTCGTCCAATCCCAATTGGCCAGACCACAGCAGCAAGCTAACCTACTGGTCGGTGTGTCTGCCCCCTGGTGGTCAGTGCGCATCATAGCGACTGGTCAAACTGTCAGACACGTAGCATGTTGGGCTTTTATTATATAGGATTATATAGGATGAGAGATGCACTGAAAGACAGAAATAGCCACAACATATCACACAAACACTGATAATAAAACTGTTAGGTAAGTGAACATCAGACAAAACAGCTTAAAGCTGAGGAGTACTATCAGAGATAAAGAGTGATTCTTCATGATGGCACAGAGAGCAGGCAGTTCATCAGGAAGTTATAACCTAAATGTGTGTGTAACTTTTATAAAAATAGAATACCCAACTATTGCAGAAAATAGATTCTTTTCAAATAAAAATAGACCAGTCAATGGGATAGATCAAATCCTGGGCCGTAAAACAAATACATTAAATTCAGAATGATAGAAAGCATTCATGGTCTCTTCTCATGTCACAAAGAAATTAAATTTGGAATTAATAATGATAACTTGAAAATATCCAAATAATTGGAAATTGAGAAAACTTGTAAATCACTAATGAATCAAACAAGCAATCATATGGGAAATTAGCAAAAAAAACCAATTTTTTAATTTAAAGTTTATAAAATGATACAACTCTCATAGCAGTATGTTTACAGATCTCCTAGGACAAAGGAAACTAAAGAGAAAATAAACAAATGGGAATTCATCAAAATAAAAAGCTTCTGCACAGAAAAAAAAATCAACAAACTGAAAAGAGAACCCACTGGATGGGAGAACATATTTGGCAATGATACATCTGATAAAGGATTAATATCCAAAATATATAAAGAACTCATACAATCCAATTAAAAGGAAGACAAATAATCCAATTAAAAAATGGGCAAAGGATCTAAATAGACACTTCTCCAAAGTGGACATACAGATGATCAAGAGACATGAAAAATTGCTCAGAGTCACTAATCATCAGAGAGCTACAAATTAAAATGACAATGAGGTATCACCTCACACCTGTCAGAATGACTACCAACAACAGATGACAAGTGCTGGAGAGGATGTGGAGAAAAGGGAACCCTAGTACACTGTTGGTGGGAATGCAGAATGGTGCAGCCATTATGGGAAACAGTATGGAATTTCCCAAAAAAATTAAATATGAAACTGCCATTTGACCCAGTGATCTCACTTTTAGGAATATATCCTAAGAAGCCCAAAACACCAATCAGAAAGAAAGTATGCACCCCTATGTTCATAGCAGCACAATTTACAATAGCTTAGGTCTGGAAACAGCCCAAGTGCCCATCATTTGGGGAATAGATAAAAAAGCCGTGATACATTTATATCAGGCGTCCTCAAACTATGGCCCGCGGGCCACATGTGGGTGTTGTTGCCGTTTTGTTTTTTTACTTCAAAATAAGATATGTGCAGTGTGCATAGGAATTTGTTCATAGTTTTTTTTTTAAACTATAGTCCCGCCCTCCAACGGTCTGAGGGACTGAACTGGCCCCCTGTTTAAAAAGTTTGAGGACCCCTCAATTATATACCATGGAATATTATGTAGCAGTAAGAAAGAAGGATCTCTTACCCTTTGAGACAGCATGGAGGGACCTGGAGAGTATTATGCTTAGCAAAAATAAGCCAGTCAGAAACACAGGTACCACATGATCACACTCATGTGGAATTTAATGAACAAAATAAACTGATGAACAAAATAGATCCAGAGGCATACAAGCATAGAACAGACTGCGGAATCTCAGAGGGAAGGCTGGAGAGGGAGGGTGGATGGGAAATGATCAACCAAAGAACTTGTATGCATATATGCGTAACCCATGAACACAGACAATAGAGTGGTGAAGTCCTGGGGTGAGCGGTGGGGGGATGGACTAGAAGGGTTAATGGGGGGGAAAGGGAACATATATAATACTTTCAACAATAAAGATTTAAATAAATGAAGTTTATAAAATGCAGCATACCACAATTGCAATTGAGCTTAAGCATTGCTGCTGAGGGAAAATTTCATGCCTTTAACTACATATATTAGAAAACAGGAATGTTTTAAAATCAGTATTGTAAGCTGCCAGCTTAAGCTAGAAAAAAAGGAAATTTAGTCCAAAAGTAGCAGAAGGGCCAAAACCGGTTTGGCTCAGTGGATAGAGCGTCGGCCTGCGGACTGAAGGGTCCCAGGTTCGATTCCGGTCAAGGGCATGTACCTTGGTTGCGGGCACGTCCCCAGTGGGGGTTGTGCAGGAGGCAGCTGATCGATGTCTCTCTCTCATCGATGTTTCTAACTCTCTATCCCTCTCCCTCTCTGTAAAAAATCAATAAAATATATTTTTAAAAAAAAAGTAGCAGAAGGAAGAAAATTTTTAAAGCAGAAAACAAAATAGTAGAAACAAGCCAAAATATATATAACATCAACAAAGCCAGGAGTTGGTTCTTTAAAATTTTTCATAAAATTAATAAGCCCTGATCAAGACAGCCCTAACCCGTTTGGCTCAGTGGATAGAACTTTGGCCTGTGGACTGAATGGTCCCAGGTTTGATTCTAGTTAAGGGCATGTACCTTGGTTGCGGGCACATCCCCAGGAGTGGGTGTGCAGGAGGCAGCTGATCAGTGTTTCTCTCTCATCGATGTTTCTAACTTTATATCCCTTTCCCTTCCTCTCTGTAAAAAATCAATAAAATATATTAAAAAAAAAAAAAAAGACTGATTAAGACAGAAAGGAGGACCCACATCACCAATATCAGTTGGTTTGGAGCATCGTCCTGTACAACAAAATGTTGCAGGATTGATCCCCTGTGGGTCGGGAAGCAACTGTTCAGTGTTTCTCTCACACATTTCTCCTTCTCTCTCAAAAATCAATAAACATATACTTGGGTGAGGAAGTTTTTTTTTTAACTGAAGCCCTGGCCTGGGTTGCTCAGTAGTTAAGAGCACACCAAAGGGTCTCGGGTTCAATTCCTGGTCAAGGGCATGTTCCTGAGTTGTAGGTTTGCTCCCTCCCACTTCCCTCTTTTCCATTGTATGAAAAACAGTGCAAAAAAAATCCCCAGGTGAGGATTAACAACAAAAAAAGAAAGAGTAGACATCACTATAGATCCTAAAAGAATATGAAAATATTGTGAATAGTGTCAATAAATTTGACATATTAGGTAAATTCCTTTGAAAATAAAACTTTCCTAATCTAACATAACAGGAAATAAAATCTCAAAGAAAAAAGCTGTTAAAGAAATTGAAACTGGAACAATCTCTCACAAAGAAAATTCTAGACTGTTTGCTTTACTGATAAATTCTACCACTTAAGGAAGAAATAATTTTACCAGTCTTAACACAAATTCTTTGAGAGAATAAAGGAAGAGGAATACTTCCTAACCAAATAACCGTGGCAACCTGATGATGTCATTACAAGAAAAAAATATTACAGCTCACCATCTCCCATGAACACACATGTAAAAGTTCTTAACACAATATTAGCAGTGGAAGCTAGCAATTCATAAAAAGGAGAGTATATAATGACAAAGTCGGGTTTATCAACTACTAAGAAATGGGAGGGAATCCTAAATTTGATCAGTAAAATGAAAAAGCTTACATTATGGTGAAATAATGAATGCATTTCCCTTGGGGTAAGGAATAAAAAGCAAAGGCAAATTTGTCTCAATATTTTATTTAATGTTATAGAAGTCCTCAATTCAATAAGGCAAGAAAAAAATAAAAGATTTAAAGAATGAAAAGGAAGAATTAAAAGTCTTTATTTGAAGTTGACATGATTGTGTACATAGAAAATGCAAAGGGCCCTGGCTGGTTTTTCTCAGTGGGTAGAGCATCGGCCTGTGGACTGAAGGGTCCTGGGTTTGATTTTGGTCAATGGCACATGCCTGGGTCTTGGGCTCGATCCCCACTAGGGGGAGTGCAGGAGGCAGCCAATCCATGATTGTCTCTCTCTCTGAAATCAATAAAAATGTATTTTTTTGCCGAAACTGGTTTGGCTCAGTGGATAGAGCATCGGCCTGCGGACTGAAAGGTCCCAGGTTCTATTCCGGTCAAGGGCATGTACCTTGCTTGCGGGCACATTCCCCGGTGGGGGGTGTGCAGGAGGCAGCTGATCGATGTTTCTCTCTCATCGATGTTTCTAGCTCTCTATCCCTCTTCCTTCCTCTCTGTAAAAAAATCAATAAAATATATATTTTTTACAAAATGTATTTTTTTTTAAAGAAAATGCAAAGGAATATTCAAACCACTAGAATGAATACGTGAATTTAGCATAGTACGGAGATAAGTGGTAAATATACAACAATCAACTGTAAACCCATGGACATGGACAATGGGTATTGAAGGCCAAGGGATGGGGAGGCGGTACCAGGTAGAAGGGGACAAATGAGAGACATCTGCAATATTGTCAAAATTAAAAATTTTAACAAAAAGGTAAAATAATGCCCTGGCCAATGAGCTCAGTGGTTAAAGCATCAGCCCTCCTCCCACCAAAGTGTCGCAGGTTCAATTCCTAGTCAAGGGCGGATACCTGGGTTTCAGGTTCAATCCCCAGCCCTAGTTGGGGTGGGTACAAGAGGCAACCAATCCATGTGTCTCTTTCACATCAATGTCTCTCTCTCTCCCTCCCTCCCTCCCCTCCTTACATACACCCCCCTCCCTCACCTTCCACTCTAAAAATCAATGGAAAAAATATCCTCTGGTGAGGATTAAATAAATAAATGAATGAATAAAATCAACTGTATTTCTACTTGTATTCTATGATTATATGTATGTGTATTCTAGTACAGACGGATTGGCAAACTATGGCCTGTGAACCAAATTCAACCAGCCTCCTATTGGAACACAACACTCATTTATTTACATGTAGTCTATGTCTGTTTTTACAATACAAGGACAGAGTTGGGTAGTTACAACAGATCATATGGTCTGAAAAGCCTAAAATATATTAACTATCTGGCCAATTACAGATAAAGGTTGTTGACACCTGATTTAGAACAGATTATTTGGAAATAAAATGTAACATGCAACACAGCTTACAATAGCATCAGTAACATCAGGTGCCAGGAATAAATATAACAAAAGATATTTTTAAACCTCTACAATAGTGGTTTTCAATGGAGGGGAATTTTACCTTCCATCCTCAGGAGACATTTGGTAACGGTGGACACATTTGGTTGTCACAACTGGAGGCTATACCACTGGTATCTAGTGGGTAGAAGCCAGGGATACTACTTAACATCCTACAATGCATAGACAACCCCTCACAACAAAGAATTATCTGGCCCAAAATGTCAGTAGTGCTGAAGTTAAGAACACTGCTATACGTCGGCCTGCGGACTGAAGGGGGTCCTAGGTTCAATTCTGGTCGGGCACATGCCTGGTTGTGGGCTTGAACACCAGTACGGGGTGTGCAGGAGTCAGCCAATCAATGATTCTCATCATTGATATTCCTCTCTCTCTCTCTCTCTCTCTCTCTCTCCCTTCCTCTCTGAAATCAGTAAAAACCTTTTTTTTTTCCGTTGGCCTGTGGACTCAAAGGTCCCAGGTTTGATTCCGGTCAGGGGCACATGCCGGGGTTGCCAGCTCAATCCCCAGTAAGAGGTGTGCAGGAGGCAGCCAATGAATGATTCTCTCTCATAATTGATGTTTCTATCTATCTCCCTCTCCCTTCCTCTGAAATCAATAAAAAATATATACATACTTTTTCTTTAAAAGTACACTGCTCTACAATGAAAACCACAAAACATTGCTGAGAGAAATTAAAGATCTAAATCAATGGAGAGTTAATCCATGCTTATGGCTTGAAAGATTCACTATTTTTAAGATGACTTTTTCCCCAAAATTGATTTACAGATTGAACATAACCCTGATCAAAATCTAATCAGACATTTTAAAAATAGCAATTGACATGCTGATTCTAATATTTACATGGAAGTACAAAACCTAGATTAACAAAAACAGTCTTGAAGAAGGAAAAGCTTTAGATTGTTACTCAATTTCAAGATTTACTATAAAGTTATAGTAATCAGAATAGTGAATTATTGGCACAAACACATCAGGAATAAAGAAATAGACTCACTTAAATCCTGATTTAAAAATAAAGATGGCCAGTGTGGCTGAGCATCATTCCATATATCAGAAGGTTGCCGTTTGGATTACAGGTCAGGTCATGCCTGCTTTGCCGGTGGATCCCCCAGTAGGGGATGTGCAGGAGGCAGCTGATCGATGTTTCTCTCTCCCCCTCTCTCTCTAAAAATCAATAATATTAAAAAGTAAAATAAAGATGCCAGTGCAGTACAGTGGAAAGGGGAATATCTTTTTTTTAAAATTAATTTGAGAGAAAGACATCGATTTGTTCTGCTTTTTTATGCATTAATTGGTGGTTTCTTGTATGTACCCTCCCTGGAGATCAAACCTGAATTTGGTTCACAGGCCATACCTGTCTGTACTAGAATCAGCCTGCGGACACATGTGGGAGGCAACCAATGTGTCTTTCTCACATGGATGTTTCTGTCTCTCCCCCTCCCTTCCACTCTCTAAAAATCAATAGAAAAAATATCCTCAGGTGAGGATTAACAACAACAACAAAAGATGGATGGATACACTTCTGGGCAGTAGACTGATGAAAAGGAAAGTGATGAGAGAAGAGGTAGACAGATGAGGAGAAGGCCATATAAACTGAGGTGTGTAGGTAGTTTGAACTTTTATCTTTAGAGCAGTGGAAAGCCATCAGCATTGTAGTAATATTATATTTATATCATAAAATATTATTGATTACCATATTTAGATTGGATTTAGGGATGGGAGAAGGACTATAGAAATATTTATATTTTGTTGTACATGCTTCCTAGAGAAAACCTGCATAGATTAAATAGTAAGAATAGAGCACAGCATATGAAAATTTAATGATTGCCCTGGCCGGTGTGGCTCAGTTGGTTGTATCTCACCTGTGCACTGAAAGGTTGCCAGTTTTGTTCCTGGTCAGGGCACATGCCTAGATTTGGGGCTCGATCCCCAGTGGGAGACGTGTAGGAGGCAGCTGATTGATGTTCCACTCTCACATCAATGTCTCTCCCTCACCCTCTCTCTAAAAAAAAATCAATAAAAATATATTTTAGAGCCCTGACCGGTTTGGCTCAGTGGATAGAGCGTCGGCCTGCGGACTGAAAGGTCCCAGGTTCGATTCCGGTCAAAGGCATGTACCTTGGTTGCGGGCACATCCCCAGTGGGAGGTGTGCAGGAGGCAGCTGATCGATGTTTCTAACCCTCTATCTCTCTCCCTTCCTCTCTCTGTAAAATCAATAAAATATATTTAAAATATATATATATATATATATATATATATATATATATATATATATATATATTTTAGAAAGAAAAGTTGAATGATCCATGAGTACTGTAGAAACTTAAGGAAGAAAGAAAATTGACAAACTAGTATAGCAAAAAATTGGGTCCTTTCTAGGGATTTATTACTTGCACTAATGGCCTGGTGCATGAAATTCATGCACATTAAAAGGAAATTAATTAGAGGAAATATTTTGATATTGCTATTTGCCCTTCCCCTATAATAGAAGTATCAGAGATGAAAGAAAATTAGTAAAATGTATATGAAAATCTTCCTCCTGTTAGAGGCCCACCTGCGGCGCCTCAAAATCGTGCGAGACCCAGCCGGCCCCCCCTCCTTGTCAAGCCCCGCCAGGCGGGGGGCGAAGCCTCAGGTCCCCTGCCCCAGGCCAGCACCACGTAGCCTCGGGTCCCTGCTGATTGCTCGTTAAGGCTCGTTTCAGGACCTTGGCCTCCACTGTGGGCGCCGCCAGCTCTGTGACGGTTGGCAGTCAATTTGCATATTCCCTCTTTATTATATAGGATTACCAAAGCTCTTGTGGTTGCTTTAGGCAGATTGCAGCCCCCCACAGTGCCATCCTGAGTGGAAGCATTAAAATGGACTGATGTCCATTGTTGCCTTGGAGATGCTGGGAAAGCACATCATAAACCTGTCTGCTGATTTGGCTATTTGTGCAGATACTTGGAATTAAAATAATTGAACCTTAATGTTGGTGTAGAATGTACCATTTCTGCTACTTTATCTCATCTGGGTCCCTGCTATACCATCCACATAACTGCTTTTGACAGTATTGCACATTAGAAAAATTTTTGCATCTAGGATGCTGGATTATATGTATAGCATGCTTTTTCCTGTATAGTATTGTCAAAGATTTCTCAAACTAATTTTTGTTACACTTTCATTAATTTTCAACATTATTAATATGTATAAGTGATACTAGAGCGTGATGAAAATTATCACTAAAATAGTACATTACTTTATTTTTGTCATTACAATAATCTCTTTAAGCTGGAAGCTCCTTGACATCCTTTGGAACAGAAACATCAAACAGCGGTACCCTGTCCCAAAGTAGTGCAGTTGGTTCTGCCTTTACACAGGATACAAGATCTGTAAAAACACAGTTATCTCAAGGTAAGCTATCTTTTTCTTTCATATATTTTCATTCTAAACTTCTATACTGGTTTTATCTTTTTCTGAATGTAAGAACTTTTGCAATTTGCAATGAACTGTGTAATTTTTATTTGGTTCTTTGAAATTTTTTCTCCTAATTGCTGTTGCAATAAGTATATTGTTGAAATGACTTCAACTATTTAGACTTTTTCCAGTCTTAGATCATAAAACTGAAGCAGTGACCTTTCTGTAAGTTTGACAATTTTTTGCAAAGCAAGTATAATATAAATTGTATGATTACACTTAAATATGTCAAATTAATCCTAGAGTTACCACTGAAAGTGAACTCTCCTTGATTACTTTAAAATAACAGCTGAAAAAACCAAACTATTCATTATGCTCTTGCATCTTTCTTAGCATCCTCACAGGATCTAAAGCAACGATCAATGGGTGTACTGCAAGAATTTTGAAATCATATAATACCTGACTATTTAGTCAGGGGCACAGGCCTATTTTCCCTTAAATTGTCAAATGAAAGAAAAAAAATGACAACAGCCAACACAACAATAGCCATCTGGTATGAATGAATGAAAATTATACAGTACTTGGGTGTTTGTTTTTTTTTGTGTTTTGTTTTTTTCTCACGTCAGCAAAACATACATTTATTTTTGGTGTGCCACAGAATTTTGCTAATTAGTTTATGTGTACCATGGGATGAAAAAGGTTGAAAACTGCTGATCTAGAGCAGTGGTTCTCAGTGTAGACCACCCACAACCAAATCATCTTGAGTGCTTAAAAATGTAGATCCTGAGAACTGCTGCATCAGAATCCTTCTAGGGTCAGCATTTAATAAGCTTCTTAAACTAGCCTGTTTTTTTTCTTTTTGAAATTATATTTTTCCCTCACCCAGGCTTATAGCCTTCAGTGGTCCCAAGATTCCATATCTATTTTTACTTGTTGCCAAAGTGAATGTTACTGGCTCATTGCTTTATATAGATGTTTACTTTTAAATAAAACAATGTGAAGTCATTTCAGAAAGATGCCATAATCACAGGACAATATTTTAAAAATCTGTTGAGAATAAAATCAAGCTAATGCCAAACATAATCTTTCTTACTGTAGATATTTTGAAATAGTTGTAGTTACTGTTACTCATATTGATTTAAAATAATTTTTAAACATTCTAAAGATTTGTTATAGATTAATTAGAAATATAGTAAGTATAAGGAAAAAATTTAAATACCCACAATCTCTACCCAGAAATAACAAATATTTATGTTTTGTTGTACATGCTTCCAGACTTTTTTGTGGGTTAATTTAAGTGTGTATTTGTATGTATGTGTATTAGTTTGTTATTTTAGTTATTAATCTTTTTAAGCATTAGTTTCCTAAACTATAAAATGGTACTTTACTGATAACTAACAGAATTATTATGAGGATTAATTTTTTTAATGTATACAGTGCCATCAGCATCATAGTACCTAGCACATAGAACGTGATCAGTAAACATTAGCTGTCTTAATGAATAGCCAACATTAACCTTAATATGGAAGCACCAGAAGAATTCTTATTAAATCATAAATAAGTATGCCTGTCATCATTGCTATTCAGCATTGTCATGGAATTTTTAGCTACATCTGGAACACGTGAAAAAGAAATGAGGCATAGTTATTAAAATTAGCATTATTTGTCAGTGCTATGAATTACTACTCGAATTAAGAATTCACTGAATAACCTAGAACTAATAAAAGACTTAAATTAGAAGGAAAATATAATGTACAAAAGTCAATCATTGTTCTAAAACTTAACCCACTAATTATGTAATGGGGATAAAAGATGATATTCACAATAATGAGAAATTATGTAAAAAATACATAACAAGAAATAAGACCAATTTCTATGTTGGAAACAAAATATAACAGGGATCTAATAAGATAATATAATTAGAGAATTATTTTATTCGTAGATACAGAGATAAAGTATTGGGAAGGCTTTACTTGTCATATTAATTAAATTTATTATAATTTCAATAAATCTAAGTGGAATGGTATGAGAACTTAATAAAAAAGATACACATACTATCTTAAAAATAAACATGGAAGTATAGTTAGACATATCTGAAAAATAAAAAGCAGTGAAATGGGGCTTTCCTACTCAATAATGTATTCATAAAATAAAACAGTGCAGGAATAAATTAATAGATGAATGGAATAAAAATCAGGAAAAGATCCAAGTATAAATAAGTAATCTATATATATAAAGAGCCAGGGTCCGTAACGTCCAAAACGACCAAACAAGACAACCGAACACCAGAAGTCAGTCCTGCAGTCAGTGCTCGGTTGCTGCGGCAACCCAGCACTAACTGCCGAGGGGGCTGCAGATCAGGCCTGGAGAGAGAAGCAGGGTCTGATCTGCAGCCTCGTGGCAGCTATTGATCAGCCCTTGCCTCTCTTTCTCTCTGGGCCTCGCCAGCAGCCCCAGGGACTTCTGATCAGGCCCGGAGATAGGCCCAGAAACGCTGACTGGCATAGAAACCGACCAATCAGAACTAAATCTGGGTGAACTGCGAAGGCAGAACCTAAGGTGGGGGCTGAGGAGGGGTTTTAAGGGAATAGCTGTTTGGTGTAAGGTGTAAGAAAGCAGTTCAATTTTTTAATGACCGGTTTGGCAGTATAGTGTATATGGCTGGCTATCAGTCCAGATATAGGGATTATATATTTTTGTCTGCCAAGAGCTTCTCCTCCTGCTGAAAAAGGCTTTACCCCATTTAAGCAATCCTATCCTATGTAATCTGTCTATACTAATAAAAGGGTAACATGCTAATTAGACCAGGTTGACCAGCCATCTTCCGGTCATCTGACTTCCTTCCAGACAAAGCCATGGTTGTGGGGGCCAAGGCAGAAGCAATTAGGGGTGATTAGGCTGGTGGGGGAGGGCAGTTGGGGGCGAGATCAGGCTGTCAGGGGAGTGCCATTGGGGGCGAGATCAGGCCTGCAGGGGAGGGCAGTTGGGGGCGAGATCAGGCCGGCAAGGGAGGGCAGTTGGAGGCAAGATCAGGCTGGCAGTTAGGGGCAATCAGGCAGGCAGAGGCAGTTAGGGGCGATCAGGCCAGCAGGGGAGAGCAGTTAGGGGCAATCAGGCAGGCAGGCAAATTAGCAGTTAGGAACCAGCCGTCCCAGATTGCAAGAGGGATGAGATCCCTGATTGGAGAGGGTGCAGGCTGGGCTGAGGCAACCCTTCTCCCTTGCACAAATTTCATGTACTGGGCCACTAGTTAGTATATGATAGAGGTATTATTTTTAAGTTAGAGAAAGGGCAGTTGTTCAATAAATGATATTGTGAAAGACAACTGCCTGATCATTTGGGGAAAATAGATTCCTTCTCTCTTACTTAGGACTAAATTAAATTTTAAATATAAAATTTTTAAAGTACATATCTATATATATAAAAGCCTAAGCAAACGAACGACCGGTCATCCGGTCACTATGATGCGTACTGACCACCAGGGGGCAGATGCTCAATGTAGGAGGTGCCCCCTACTGGTCATTGTGCTCCCATAGCGGGAGCACCGCTCAGCTGACTGATGGGCGCCAGATGCCGGGCTCACAGCTGGTGAGCACAGCTGTGGCGGCAAGAACCTTTTCTGTCTCCACGGCAGCACTACCAAGCGGTGGTGGCAGAGCGGGGCCGGGATGAGCAGGAGCGGCACGGCACCTGGCCTGGGCTCGGTGCCTGGGCTCGGGCTCCTCCCCAGCCACCTGCGGCTTCGCACACTACTACATCCCTGCGGGGATCAGTCCGAAACAGGCAGGCTGAGGGACCCCACCGGTGCACGAATCTGTGCACTGGTCCTCTAGTTTATTATAAGAAAGAGGTATATTTATATAAAGAATGGCAGTCTTGTCTGGTGTGGCTCAGTCACAGGTTCAATTCCCAGTCAAGGGCACATGCCTCCTGGGTATTGGGTTTACTCCTGATCCCCTGGTTGGGGTGAGTGCGGGAGGCAACCAGTCTCTCTCTTTCTTCCTCCCGCTCTCTCGTGCTCTCTCTCTCTCTCTCTCTCTCTCTCTCTCTCTCTCTCTGTCCCTCCCTCCCTTCCACTCTCTCTGAAAAGCAATGGAAAAAATATCCTCTAGTGAGGATTAACAAAACAATAACAAGGCTGATATGGCCTGGGAATCTACATATTTTGCCAACGATAATTTCTGAATTTTACAAAATTAGAACATCTAGAATTTTAACTGTGATATCAGTATGAAGATAGCTCAAGGGGTGTGTTTTTATTATGCTGAAATGATTATTGTATATATTCCTAATAATATGTCTAGTATCACCTGTATTTCCCTATTTATAACAAAATTGCCATTGTGGCTAGTAGATTTTAATTACAAAGTATACAACAAATGAGATGTTGCTGTGATTGCCCTATCACTTGTGGTTCTTTAATACTTGTCATCGGGTCTTTTCACAAAGAAAAACTTGATAAAGTAAATTTTATAAACTTAGAAGAATATAGTATTGTTAACATTAACTAAACAATAGGATTTTCAAAAAACTTAATACTTATTTTATAAATTAAATCCCTTTAGAAGATCATAAGTGATTACAAAATGTCCTCTGATAGGCCAAAACTTATATAAACCTCCATGATTTCCCAGTATATACAGTGTTTCCATTAATGGCAGAGTAAACTTTGGCATTAATGGCTGGAAATGGTACACATTAGCAACTGCATACTTTAGATAACCATAATCTTGGGAACTGTCCTATATAATAAAAGCCTAATGTGCAAATTGACTGAATGGCAGAACGACCGGTGGAACGACCGGTTGCTGTGATGTGCACTGACCACCAGGGGGCAGACGCTCAACACAGGAGCTCCCTCAGGCCCCAGGCCAGCCAAGGCAGGTGCCAGCGGGACCCCACCCCCCTCCAACCCCCCATCACCCCTCCAGTCACCCTACAGATGGGCTCTGATCGCTGGCCAGGCCTAAGGATCCTACCCATGCTTGAATTTCATGCATTGGGCCTCTAGTTACTAATAAATGGTCCCTGAAGCATCCAATAAATAACAACCAATGCTTTGTCAGCACTCACTGGTTCACCAATTGTTGACATTTGCAGCATATATGATAATTTTTTATTTTTATAAAATGAGCATAATTTTTTTAAAAAAACATTTTGGTGCAGTAACATGAGATATGAGAGCACCTTGAACAGAGAATTATCGCAAACATAGGGACAAAAAATATGATGGGAGCACCTGATGTTGCATTATTCTGTTCATATTGTAACCATTCTATGAAGCTCTGACCTCATAAAAAGGAAAATGGAATTTTTAAGTACAAAACCTGTATTAAGTAAAAATTTGACAAGAGATGCTTTAAATGGCAAGGAATTATTATCACTGCTGCGGAATTACCTGAAGGGTTTATTTGTTGCTGGCCTTTTTGTTGTTGTTAATCCTTACCCGAGGATATTTTTCCATTGATCTTTTAGAGAGAGTGGAAGAGAGAGGGAAAGACAGAGAAGCATTGATGTGAGAGAAACACATTGATTGGTTGCCTCCTGCATGTGCCTGACCAGGGCCCAGGCCGAGGAGAAGCCTACAACCAAGGTACATGCCCTTGACCCAGAATTGAACCCAGGACGCGTTGGTCCGCAGGCTGATGCTCAATCCATTAAGCCAAACTGGCTAGGGCTGTTGCTGGCCTTTTAAGTATTGATGTTTAATTTACCCAAGCCCCTAAGGTATTGAAGAACTTCACCTAACTTTCTAGTTTTTTATTTATAATAGTAATTTATTGGAGATAATATCTATAGATATAAAGGTATCACTTTAGACATCTTCAGAAAGTACTGAAAATATTAAAGCTTCTGGAAATAATGGCTTAAGTATCAATAGAATCTTGTGGTTATGGTTATTGGTATAAGCCTGCATCTGACCAACAGCATGATCTTTGATAACATTCCTGGGGAATCTTGTACCAGGCAGAAATTTTTGAAAAACTTACTTAAACCAATTTCAATAGGTAGAAATACAAATAAAATTCCAGAGTATTTTGTTGTTGTTGTTGTTTTAACTAATCTAGTGACCAGCCCACTAAAGATAATCAATTTTAAACTCTGGTCTAGTCAGTAGAAGAATTCAAGTTTGTGCTAAGGATTTGAATTGGTAGAAATAAAACAAGACTTTTTTTAGCGTCTAGGTTATTTTGAAATCCCCAAAGGATAGGGTAGTTTCTTATCTTTTGGTTACGTTTTAGGTCGTTCAAGCCCTCAGTTAGATCCTTTGAGAAAAAGCCCTACCATGGAACAAGCAGTACAGACCGCCTCGGCCCACTTACCTGCTCCGGCACCTGTTGGGAGAAGGAGCCCTGTATCAACCAGGCCTTTACCATCTACCAGCCAAAAAGCAATAGAGAATCAAGAGCACAGGCGAGGTAGAACTTTAGCTATTTACTAATTCCTTAATTGACTCATCAACATTTTCCATTCACCTTATTTTCATTAAAAAGATAAACTTTATATGTATGAATGATGGATCCTAGAAGGTTTAAACTGAACTTAGAATGTTCATTCTTTCAAATTTGGCTCAAAATAGTGATGGGGGGGTATAGATTTGGAGGGTTTTTTGTTTTGTTTTCTCATTTCTAACTTAACAGAAAATTTTGATTTTTGTGTCCTGAGTTAATTTGTTATTCTATATGCCTTATAGCTGATATACACAAAGTTTCAAGACCAGAAAATGAGCAACTCAGAAATGATAGCAAGAGACAAATAGGTAAGTAACTTGGATTTAAAAGTCATATTCTATGCTTCTCAATGGAGAGAATATTTGAAATGTGTGGTGAATAATTGCTATAAAAAAAAATGAATTGTGGCCCCAGCCAGGTTTCTCAGTTAGTTGGAGCATCATCCCTTGCACCAAAAAGGTTGCAGGTTTGATTTCCAGTTACGGCCCATACCTGGGTTGTGGGTTTGATCCCCAGTAGGGGTGAGTACAGGACACAACTGATCAACATTTTCTCTCTCTCTCACTCTCTTTCTCCCTCCCTCCCTCTCTAAAAATCAATAAAAATAAAAAATATCCTTGGGTGAAGATTAAAAAAAAAGAATGGCAAGGGTTGGTAGCTAGCTGTAGCATGGGAGTTTCATTGTGGTAGCAGAACAGGTTGCTTTTTCTTTAAATATTTGTATTGATTTCAGAGAGGAAGGGAGAGGGATATGAGAGAGAATCATTGATCAGCTGCCTTCCTGCACACCACAGTGGGGATCGAGCCCGCAACCCAGGTATGTGCCCTGACTGGGAATCAAATCATGACCTCCTGGTTCATAGGTCGATACTCAACCACTGTGCCACGCCTGCTGGGCAGAACACTTTTTTTCTTAACTTTTGGTGTTAGTTAATGCAGATCTACCAAAAAATGAGTACATGCAAAAACTGTTGAAATCTGAATGAGATCTATAATGTAGTTAATTATATTGTGCCAGTGTCAGTTTTCCTGGTTTTGATAATGTACGGTAGGTAACTAAAACTTTGGAGGGAAGGCTTGATGATGGGGCACGTAGGACCATTTTTTCAGGGTTTTTGTTGTTTTGGGGGGGAGAATTGTGTAATTATTTTAAAATAAAAGTTTTTTTTAAGCATCATCACATTTCTGAAATAAACCCTGATTGATGGTAGGCGACATTGTGTAGCTTTCTCTCTTGTACTATTTTTTGTATTATTTTTTACTAGAGGCCTGGTGAACGGATTCGTGCACCAGTGGGGTCCCTCTCTCTGGCCTGTGGGGATCGGGCTGAAACCAGCTCTCTGACATCCCCTGAGGGGCCCTGGATTGCGAGAGGGCATAGGCCAGGCCGAGGGACCTCACCAGTGCACAAATCTGTGCTCTGGGCCTCTAGTATGCATACAAGATCTTTGGTTAATCTCTTCCCTCCCTCCCCCCTTCCCTCTGAGATTCATCAGTCTGTTCCACGTTTCCATGCCTGTGGTTTCTATTCCTGCATTGAGCATCTGCCCCCTGTTGGTCAGTATGCATCAGAGCTATCAGCTGGTTGGCCAGTCCCTTGGGCTTTTAGAGAAAGAAAGAGAGGGGGGGGGGGGAGACCTGGTGCATGAAATTCGTGCACTGGAAGGTGTCCCTCCACCCACCTGCACCCTCTCACAGTCTGGGACCCCTCACTCCTTATCGCCTGCCTGCTTGCTGCTCCTTACCACTCAGCTCGCTGCTCCTTAGCACTGCTGCGGAGGCGGAAGAGGTTCCCGCCACCGCTGCTGCACTTCCCAGCCATGAGCCCAGCTTCTGGCTGAGCGGCGCTTCCCCTGTGAGAGGGCACTGACCACCAGGGGGCAGCTCCTGCATTGAGCATCTGCCCCCTGGTGGTCAGTGCGTGTCATAGCGACTAGTCATTCCACCCTAACGGTTGCTTAGGCTTTTATTATGTAGATAGATGTTTTTGTGTCAGTTTCATATTAGCATTATAAAAAAATATTTTATGTTTTTAAGAATAGAATTATCTGTACCTTAAAAGTTTGACATTTTTACACTGGCTGGTTTGCTTAGTGGTTAGAGTGCTGGGCCTCAGAACAAAGGGTCTCCAGTTCAATTCCCGGTCAAGGGCATGTACCTTGGTCAAGGGCGTGTACCTCACTTGCAGGTTCCCCAGGCCCAGGGACCTGTGCAGGAGGCAACCAATTGATGTGTCTCTCTTATCTCAATGTTTCTCTCTCTCTTTTTCTCTCTCTTATCTCTCTCTCTCTCTCTCTCTGTCTCCCCCTCTCTCCCCTCCTCCCTTACTTCCTTTCCACCCCCACCCCCTACTATCTCCCATCCATTCTCTAGAAATCAGTGGGAAAAAATATCCTTGGGTGAGAATTAAAAAAAAAAAGTTTGACATTTTCTCATTTAAATTATTTATGCCCTGAACCTTTTTTTGAAGTAATTGTTCAAGAACTTTAACTTCCAACTGGCCTATGTTATCAGTAGTTGAACTTCGACCTGTGAACCAGGAGGTCACAGTTCCCCAATCAATTATTATCTCTCATCATTGATGATTCTATCTCTCTCCCTCTCCCTTCCTCACTGAAATCAATAAAAAAATATATTTCTTTTAAAAAAGAACTTTAACTTCCTTTCATAATTATTGATTTAATAAGATTGTATACTTTGTGTTTTGTAATCTATATTATTAATCACAAATTCACCCATTCTATTAGCAGAAAACAAATTATAATTTAAAAGTCTTCCAAATTAAAAAATTAAGGGAACGTGTAATTACCTTGCTCAGATAAGAATGGAAAGTGATCTTTAACTTAGTTTTTAAAAGCTAGATATATTTTACATGTATAAGCACCTCATTTGTCCTATACATTTTTATGCGTTTTTGGTTTTTTATGTGCTATGTGTCATGGTACAAAGTTTCTGTTTTGATTTACTACTTCTTCGTTTTTGTTTTATCCTCACCTGAGGGTTTTTTTTTTTCTATTGCTTTTCAGAGAGAGGAAGTGGGGAGGGTAGTGGGGAGGAGACATCAGTGTGAGAGATGCATGAACCCAATGCCTTCTGCATGCACCCTGATGGGTGGGGGGAGGCAGAGAGTGAACCCAAAACCGAGGTATGTGCTCTTGACCAGAAATCAAACCTGAGACCTTTTAGTGCACAGCTGATGCTCTAACCATTGAACTTGCTGGCCACGGCTATATTCTACTTTTTTAATTTGGAAAAAGAGAGAACCCCTTTCTCAAAATAATTGCTATACTGCATCATTTAAAAATTATATAAAATAATAAATAAAAGTTTCTTTTGTTTTTTTAATCTTTATTGTTCAGATTATTACAGTTGTTCCTCTTTTTTCCCCCCATAACTCCCCTCCACCCGGTTCCCACCCCACCCCATGCCCTTACCCCCGCCCCGACTGTCCTCATCCATAGGTGTATGATTTTTGTCTACTCTCTTACCGCACCCCTCACACCCCTTTCCCCCTAAGGATTGTCAGTCCACTCCCTTTCTATGCCCCTGATTCTATTATATTCACCAGTTTATTCTGTTCATCAGATTTTTAATTCACTTGATTTTTAGATTCACTTGTTGATAGATATGTATTTGTTGTTCATAATTTTTTTCTTTACCATTTTCTTCTTCTTCCTCTTCTTAAAGAATACCTTTCAGCATTTCATATAATTCTGGTTTGGCGGTGATGAACTCCTTTAGCTGTTTCTTATCTGTGAAGCTCTTTATCTGACCTTCAATTCTGAATGATAGCTTTGCTGGGTAGAGTAATCTTGGTTGTAGGTTCTTGCTATTCATCACTTTGAATATTTCTTGCCACTCCCTTCTGGCCTGCATAGTTTCTGTTGAGAAATCAGCTGACAATCATATGGGTGCTCCCTTGTAGGTAACTGTTTTTCTCTTGCTGCTTTTAGAATTCTTTGTCTTTTGCTCTTGGCATTTTAATTATGATGTGTCTTGGTGTGGTTTTGTTTGGGGTTTTGTGTACTTTCTGGACTTGTAAGTCTATTTCTTTCACCAGGTGGGGGAAGTTTTCTGTCATTATTTCTTCAAATAGGTATTCAGTATCTTGCTCTCTCTCTTCTTCTGGCACCCCCACAATTCTGTGTTGGTACGCTTGAAGTTGTCCCAGAGGCTCCTTACACTATCTTCATATTTTTGGATTCTTTTTTCTTTTTGCTTTTCCGGTTGGGTGTTTTTTGCTTCTTTGTATTTCAAATCTTTGATTTGATTCTTGCGATCTTCTAGTCTGCTGTTGGATCTCTGTATATTATTTTTTATTTCAGTAAGTGTATGCTTAATTTCTAGTTGGTCCTTTTTCATATCCTCGAGGGTCTCACTAAATTTAACGGTTTTTTCTAGAAAATTCTTGAAAAGCCTTATAACCGTGGTTTTGAACTCTATATCCAGTAGTTTGCTTTCCTCCATTTCTTTCATTTGTGACCTGTTTCTTTGTCTCCGCATTTTGGCTGCTTCCCTGAGTTGATAGAGTGGCTTTGTGTGCTAGGTATCCTATAGGGCCCAGTGGCTCAGCCTCCCCAGTTACCTGAGGTGGACACTCTTGGTGCACCCCTTTGTGGGCTGTGTGCGCAGTCTTATTGTATTTAAGTCTTGATTGTTGTTGGTATCACTGGGAGGAATTGGCCTTCAGGCCATTTGGCTGTGAGAATCAGGTGTGTCTACGATGGGAGAACTTCTGTGCTGGAGACACCTTTATGAGGCAAGACTTGCTTCAGTGGGGCTTTGGTGCTCACTGAGTCTGCCCCCTTAGTGTGTCCCTTATGGATTTGAGGAGTTGTAATCTGGATGGTCCCTCTCTGACCCCTGGATACACTGGCTCTTGGATCTCCAAGGAGGTGCTAGTTTAGCTGCTTGAGGCCACCCAGCAGAAGCTACAGAGAGATCTGCAGATTCCTCTTCTTTGTTTGGGTTTTGGAGGTGCCCAGATGAGGCCCAGCTGTGAAGCAATGCAAGCTGCTGTGGGGCCTTGGGCCTTCTTTTGGATGTTCTGGGTCTCTCTGACTCAGCTGCAGTTTGTCAGGTAAGTTTAGAATTCCAAGGACCAGGCCATTCATATGCTAAAACCTCTGCGCACAGCTTGGATGGGGTGGAGTCTCAGTGCGGAGCAAACAGCAATGGCTTCCCGTCAGCCCTGCCCTAAGAGGCCCCCGGGTCTCAGTGTCCCTTGATAATCCCTGCAAGCACCTCTGAGAGAAAGCCGCCCTCAAGTTCCGTCCGCTGCCAGACAGTCCAGTTTCTCCCCATATGAGTCTGGGTCCCAGAGTCTCACCCGAAACTGGAGTTCAGAGCAGTAGCGAGCTTGTGTCTCCCTCCGGATTAAAAAACCTAGCCGTGTACTCAGTTGCCAGCCCTCTCCACGCATGCTCATCCGTACCTCTGCACTTTACTTCCGCAGCTCCTCCGAGTCTCAGTGTGCTTTTCTCTTTCCTTCTAGTTGTAGAATTTCCACTCAGCCAGCCTTCCTGTGGTTCTGGATGATGTCCGTTTTGTCTTTTAGTTGTAGTTTTGAAGTGGTTGTGCGAGGCAGCAAGTTCAGGTGTTTACCTATGCCACCATCTTGGTTTTTTAAAAGTATCTTTCGCCCTAACTGGTTTGGCTGAGTGGATAGAGCATCGGCCTGCGGACTCAAGTGTCCCAGGTTCGATTCTGGTCAGGGGCATGTACCTTGGTTGCGGGCACATCCCCAGTAGAAGGTGTGCAAGAGGCAGCTGATCAATGTTTCTCTCCTTGGTGTTTCTGTCTCTCTGTCCCTCTCCCTTCCTCTCTGTAAAAAATCAATAAAATATATATATTTTAAAAAGTATCTTTCACTCTTCAAAATTCATCACCCGAGACTAATTAACAGAGCAGTGGATATCCTTTAGATTTTTTTCTTTAACCTTTTGCACTTGGATGTCGAGTGTGACTCGACACGGTTAGCATCGGTAGCAGCTCTTTTTATACTCTTTGAATGTATCAATAATTTGAAATATTTTAATAGTAACATTTGATGTTTTAAATATCCTGCGACCAGTTGCTATGATGCACACTGACCACCAGGGAGCAGATGCTCAATGCAGGAGCTACCCTCTGGTGGTCAGAGCACTCCCACAGGGGGAGCACTGCTCAGCCAGAAGCTGGGCTCACAGCTGGTGAGCACAGCAGCAGTGGCAGAAGCCTCTCCCACCTCCGTGGCAATGCTAAGGATGTCAGCTGATGGCTTAGGTCATCAGTTGGACATCCCCCAAGGGCTCCCGGAGTGCGAGAGGACGCAGGCCAGGCTGAGGGACGGACCCTCCACCCACCCCCCCACCCACCACCAAGTGCATGAATTTCGTGCACCGCGCCTCTAGTAAGGAATATAAGTAAGCAAAACATAGTCCCTGCCCTCAAGGAGTATACAGTAATTTAGTACCAACATCTCCCAAATTGTTTGGTTGTGCACTCTCTCAGGTGTATATATGAGTGTGAGCCTCACAAATATAAATTCATGTGAGCTATTTATAAATTTCATGTGTGCTATATATTAAATGTTAGTGAAACTTCATTTCTTTTTTATATAAAAATATAAATATAATGTATAGAGACTTGTAAGCATTTCTGTTGTTTTGTTGTTGAGATATATATATATATATATATATATATATATATATATATATATATATATATATACACACACACACACACACACACACACACATTTTGTTAATTTTTACAGAGAGGAAGGGAGAGGGATAGAGAGTTAGAAACATCAATGAGAGAGAAACATCGAACAGCTGCCTCCTGCACACCCCCAACTGGGGATGTGCCCGCAACCAAGGTACATGGTTGACCAGAATCGAACCTGGGACCTTTCAGTCCCCAGGCCAATGCTCTATCCACTGAGCCAAACCGGTTAGGGCAGCATTTCCATTGTTGACCATTCAATATAAAAACCATAATGATGACTTCTGTCTTAAACCAGCTTACTTCTTTCCTTATTTCTATAGTTCCAGGTGCTCCTTCAGCTCCAAGGAGAGGGCGTGGGTGTCATCGAGGTGGCAGGGGAAGATTTGGTATTCGGCGAGATGGTCCTATGAAATTTGAGAAAGACTTTGACTTTGAAAGTGCAAATGCACAATTTAACAAGGAGGAAATTGACAGAGAGTTTCACAATAAACTTAAATTGAAAGGTGAATTTTTATTTTTCTACTCAGAAAATACTCTTATTTGACTTGTGAATCATTGATGTTTAGTACAAGTCTTGACTTTTATGGTATGTGCTTGTTTTTCAGTGGAAGATAAACTTGAGAAACAGGAGAAGCCTGTAAATGGTGAAGATAAAGGAGACTCAGGAGTTGATACTCAAAACAGTGAAGGAAATGCAGATGAAGAAGATCCACTTGGACCTAATTGCTATTATGACAAAACTAAATCCTTCTTTGATAACATTTCTTGTGATGATAATAGGTACTGTCTTTTAAGCTGTTCTTAAGCTTTTAGGAAGTTGATTGTGAAATCTTTTCCTTTTTTTTAATGATTTTTTAATAATTTCACAAAGTTTACTAGTAATCAATACTTTAAAAATATCTGCCTTGGCTGGTGTGTTCCATAGTTAGAGCATTGGCCCGCACACTGAAGGGTCGAGGGTTAGATTCCCTGTCAAGATCAAGGGCTCCTTCCTGGGTTGAGGTTTGCTGTGTAGGAGGCAGCCATTCAGTGTGTGTGTGTGTGTGTGTGTGTGTGTGTGTGTGTGTGTGTGTGTGTGTCCCTCTCTTCTCCTTTCCTCCCTCCCCCTCTCCTTTCCACTCTGAAAAGCTGTGGAAAAAAAATTCTTCAGGTGAGGAGTATAAAAAAATAAAACAAAAATATCTAATGACAGCAATTTTTTGATGTTTTATTTTGCTAAAAGAAAAGAATTGAATGAAAATTAAAATTAGTAATTAAACAAAAGCTTTCATCTAAGTTAAGACCTTTTACAGTACTTTACCCTTTACAGTGTAGTTCAAATAAACCAGGACCAAAAGTACTAATGTTACTTTGTGGTTTGCTGATATATTAAAACTCTGCCACATTTAAGTAAATGGAGATCCAGAAAATTGTCAGGTTAATTGTCAGGACCTAGCATAACAAACTCTTAAGAGTTCCAGGGATTCTGCTGATCAATCCAAATTGTCCCCCACGCTGTGGTTTAGTGCCACCTGGTGGCCATTGTTTAAACATGACTGGAGATGATTCTGAACCCTGTGATTGGGATTGGGCTCTAGAATAGAATCCCCAACAGCAGCAATTCAGACCCTTGCCTCAGGCATCAGGTCCAGGGATTAGGCCGGGATCGTACTGGGAACTCAGGGACCTACCCTTCTGCTCCCAGCTTCCTAGACAGGGTTTCCTTTTCTGGCTTTACTTTCTCTTCCACTGGGGCTGAGCGGAGGGTGGAGTTAATTGCCAATCCCATTATATCTAAACTAGAGGCCCAGCACACGATTCAATCGTGCGGGTAGGGTCCCTAGGCCTAGCCTCCTGCGATCAGGGCCATCTTCTGCCTGTTCGCCAGTCCCCAGGCCCAATGCTGCCTCCGCCGCCGCCACTGAGCTGCCAGGCTGTTGGGATCACCAGCTCATCCCCAGCCGCTGCCGCTGCTGCTGGGGCTTGAGGCGCTGACGAAGGGGAGCATGGCAGGGGATCCAGGTGCGGACAACCGGCTCCCCGCCTCCGATGCAGCGGAGCTGGGTGTCCAGGGTGTCCAAGGCAGCCCCCCTCAGTGGCCGCCAATCCAGCCGTTGAGAGGCAAGGGGGGGGGGGGGAGTCCCGCGCCTCTCAATGGCCAGATATGCCACCCCGAGTCCCGCCCCCCAGCCTCCCACCGCCCAATCGTGGGCGTAGCGGAGTGATGGTTATTTGCATATTGCCTTTTTATTATGAAGGATTCCCATTATATTGCTGCTCTTATCATGTTTGTTTTATCGACTGTATTTGCAAGAATCTAATACCAGTTATATTTTTACATGGAATTTAACAGAATATTAAAGGAACATGAACAGTTTGTGATGGCTTAGATAATAAGATGCTTCTTAAAAATATATATTTTATTGATTTTTTACAGAGAGGGAGAGAGAGTTAGAAACATGGATGAGGGAGAAACATCAATCAGCTGCCTCCTGCACACCCCCTACTGGGGTTGTGCCCACAACCAAAGTACATGCCCTTGACCAGAATCGAACCTGGGACCCTTTAGTCCGCAGGCCGATGCTCTATCCACTGAGCTAAAGCGGTTAGGGCAATGCTTATTTTTACTTTAGGAATTGCTTCACCTTAATTTGGAATTAGTGTTACATAGTTTGGCTTGAAAAATGTTCTTTAAAGCCTGATATACAGTAAAGATTATTTGTGCTTAAAATAGAGAACGGAGACCAACCTGGGCTGAAGAAAGAAGATTAAATGCTGAAACATTTGGAATCCCACTTCGTCCAAACCGTGGCCGTGGCGGGTACAGAGGCAGAGGAGGTCTTGGTTTCCGTGGTGGCCGAGGGCGTGGTGGTGGTAGAGGTGGTACCTTCACCACCCCTCGAGGATTTCGTGGTGGATTCAGAGGAGGTCGTGGGGGCAGGGAATTTGCAGATTTTGAATATAGGGTAAGTATTATATGTTTTTCATAAAACTACATGCCAAACAACATGCATTTTAATGAAACTCAGAATTTTTTAAATCTATTTTGGATAAATATTTTTAGGGCATTTGTATAACTTTCATTTTTACCTGATTAGGATATTTATATAATTTTAAGGAGTAGTAACTTGGCTAATGAATCTTTTTTGTCTTTTTATTATAGAACTATGGTTTTAGACTTTATGGATTGGTAAAATTTCCCCCCAAAAAACTATTAGAGACTTACTTAGGATTGTTTCTTTTTCTTTTTCTTTTCTTTTTTTAATATATTTTATTGATTTTTTTACAGAGAGCAAGGGAGAGGGATGGAGAGTTAGAAACATCGATGAGAGAGAAACATCGATCAGCTGCCTCTTGCACACCCCCTACTGGGTATGTGCCCGAAACCAAGGTACATGCCCTTGACCGAAATCGAACCCGGGACCCTTGAGTCCGCAGGCCGATGCTCTATCCACTGAGCCAAACCAGTTAGGGCTCTTTTTTTTATTTATTTATTTTTTATTTTAAGATTATATTTTGTTGGAGGCACAGAAGATCACTTAAGGCATTAGCCACAAAAGTATTATAGCATACCATCTTTTTTTTTTTTTGAGATAACAAAGTATGCTTTAACACTAAAAGAGTTTAGGAAGGAAATACTTCACAATGGAAGACAAACCTATATTTTTAATAGCAGCTAACATTTATATAGTATTTTGCATGTATATATCAACTCACTTAAACCTCACAGCAACTCTGGTGTAGGTTCTCTTTTTAATCCCCATTTTACAAATGCGGCAATAGGGATAAAGATATTAAAAAACTTGTCCGAAGTCAGCTAGTAAGTGATGATGTCTTGAACCTAGTAAATTTTTTCCTGAGTCAG
This sequence comes from Cnephaeus nilssonii, assembly GCF_951640355.1. Classification (NCBI taxonomy): domain Eukaryota; kingdom Metazoa; phylum Chordata; class Mammalia; order Chiroptera; family Vespertilionidae; genus Cnephaeus; species Cnephaeus nilssonii. Next base: position 34,556,433 of record NC_137091.1, read on the forward strand.
TGCTCTTAATTTAGTTTTGTGAAAAATGCAACCATATTTTCCTTGGTTTTCTTATTTTGCCATGGTCTTGAAAATCTCATGATATTGACCTTTGGGAACTGCTGCTAGAAAATTGTATAGTTCTTATAGTATGTTTATATGTATTATTTATTTAAAGGAGTCTGTCACTATCCTAGTTTATTGATTTTTAGGGATAGTGAAGAGGAAGGTATATAAACAGAAAGGATCAAAATCCCATTGTAAAGGACAGCTGGAATCAAAAAGACCTGGTGGCAGGAGTTTCATTGTCCAATATTTAAAACTGACCGTTGTTCAGATCCTTCTGAAGGTCTGTGTTAGTGGCTTTGGGGTCTGATCTGTTAATTTTTTATTTATTTTGTATTGATTGATTTGAGAGAGAGGAGAGAGAGAGAGAAAGAAACATCAATTTGTTGTTCCTCTTATTTATGCATGCATTGGTTGATTCTTGTGTGAACCCTGACCGTAGATCAAGCCCGCAACCTGGCATATGGGGACAACGCTCTAACCAACTGAGCTGGCCAGCCAGGGCTGGTCTATTGATTTTGATGCCTTTGATATTGTCTCATCACAGCCAAGACTGCTGAAAATTAGCCTCATCATTAGCTCTGTCTATTCAGCCATGGTGGCCTAATGGAGCTGCAGCACTTCTGATGCAAAACTGCCATTCCAGCTAGAAAACTATATCTTAGGAACCTACTGATCTTGCCTGTGACATTTTGCTTACAGAATTCAGTAGCCTTTTCACAAATATTTGCTCTTATTCCTCTGCAATATTTGACACCCAACTGGAAGTGTTTTTTTTCTTTTTTTTTTAATACATTTTTATTGATTTCAGAGAGGAAGGGAGAAGGAGAGAGAGATAGAAACATCAGTGATGAGAGAGAATCATTGATCAGCTTCTTCCTGCACGTCCCGTCCCCCCTCGGAGGGATTAAGCCTGAAACCTAGGCATGTGCCCTGACAGGGAATCAAACTGACCTCGTGATTCATACGCCGATTATCAACCTCTGAGCCACACTGGCTGGACAGTGTCTTTTTTTCTTGTTTGTTTGTTTGTTTGTTATACACAAGTTTTTTTTAATAAAACAACACATGTTTCTCAACACAGCCTATAAGATGCTTCAGGATCTTCTCCAGGTTAGAAGTCTAGAACTATCCCTAGTTCTTTTTACCAGTGGGACTTCCTTTCTCTTATTCACCCTGCCACAGATACGTGGGCCTTCTTATTCTTGTTTAGGGACAAGCTTAATCCTATCTCAGGACTTTTTTTATCCATTCCTTCTGCCTGGAACATTCAGTTTGCTGCTGCTTGAAAGCATTCATGCTCCTGTTTGCATCTTGCATATGCTAAAGCATGCCCAAGTGCGCACATTCTCTCTCTCTCTCTCTTTCTCCCACTCTGCCCCTCTTCCCTCTTCCTTCTCTGACTTTCCCTTTCCCCCTTTCCTTTTCCAGCTTGTCAGTGCAAAGCTTCTAATCAGTTTTTCAGTTTGGACCTCATATGCTTCCATCTGCATTGCTCTATCTTCACCTGCTTTGTGCCTGTGATCAACTTAAACTTAACCTTCCTCAGAATGACCTCATCATCTTCTTGCCTTCCCATTATCTCAGCTTTGCCTCTTCCTAGTGTTTGATTGGCTAATAATATACCATTCTTTTTCCTCCTTTCTTTTTTTTGTTTTTCATTAATCCTCACCTGAGGATTTTTTTCCATTGATCTTTAGAGTGGATGGGATAGGGAGAGACAGAGAGAAACACCGATGTTCGAGAGACACCACAATTGGTCTCTCTCACATGGTGCCGGGGTCGTGGTTCCCACATATCTAATTATTTAGATTTCACAGATATACATTGGCCTCCCACAGGTGCCGGGGTCGTGGTTTGAGCCTGCTACCAAGGTATGTGCCCTTGACCAGAATCGAACCCATGACCCTTCAGTCCTCAGGCCAACGCTCTAACCACTGAGCATTAACTGGCCAAGGCTGCCATTCTTTTGTCCCCAGGAGTGTGGAGGTATTCATGATCAGGGCCCATTTTCACATCACCACATTCAATCCTTTGACATGTCCCTGCCAGCTAACATAATAACCTACTGATTGGTCTTCAGACCTTCAGTCTTTCTTTACCTCGCTTTAAGCATATCAGCTACCTGTTGAAGAACTTAGGACAACTCCTTGCTGAAGACTATATTGAGTCAGCTTAGTTTGAGGAAAAGTGCATTTAAATTAGACTGTGGTCCCAGTGAGAATTTTATTGCTAGTATGATCTCAATTAAGTCATTAAACCTTTCAGTCACTCAATTTTGACATTTGTGAAAAGAGAGTTGCACAGTCTTATCTCAGATACACCTTTTACAGATCATTAAAGTCTCAGTTGGAAAGCGTCTGAGAAGCCAAACCTCATCTGTAGCTGGGACCTTACTTTTCCTGAGACCATTATCCCACTCCAAGGATATCTAATTACTTGGATTTCACAGATATACATACAATTTGAGTGAACATCTTTTTCCTATATCTTCAAACGATTAGTTTAACTCTGTCCTTTGTAAATACACAGAATATAAATACTCTACATAATTTTTTAGATATTTGATAAAATAGCTGTCATGTTGTCTGTGTAAGACTGGACTGTTATTTCACTTTAAACTGAATAATCACTGTGTGCATGATATATGCACTTAATAATGCAAATATTTTCTTGAAACTGTGTCTCACTATTCAGTCATTTTGATCCTTTAGTTAAAACCCTTTCACAAACAAGGTGGAGCAGAAGTAGGTTTACAGTTGTAAGTACGTACGCAAAACATAGCCTTTATTCTTTATTATTATTAATTGTATTATTTTCCATATGAACAACTGTAAACCTGCTTTTGCCCCACCCTGTATATTGCAGTATTAGAATGCATTGTAGAGGTTGTCTACATGAATCTTTACACTAGTGTATTTCTGACACAATCTGCTTGAGTGTTTCAAGAAGTGACAGACTCACTGGACCCTGAGGTATTGCCTTGGTGGTTAAAAAGTTCTAATGTGACATTGCATTGCCTCCTCTTCTTATTGTGAGGGTCCCAGTTGACATACCCAGCCCCATTTCTTATTACCCTTTAACTTATCTGATTTAAGCAAGTTGACTCATAGTCACGTTTTTTTATTCAGACTCTGACCTCATTCATTCGTTGACCAAATATATTGAATTCTTTGTATATGCCAAGCACTGTGCTGGACATTGGTGGTAAACAAAATAGACTCAGTCCTGCCTCCTTGGTGTTTATAGTCCATTGGGAAGTCAGACACAGCTAAAAGTCAAGGCCTCCCTTTCACTTACACTTTACAGTCTTACCCAAGGTTTCCTCTATCCTTATAAACTTATCTTCCTTCCTCCACTGATTTCTTCCTTTTCTCACCTCCATACTATCTGATTTCACCCGTGTACATGTTAAATACATTCATGTTCCCTATTTCACGCATTTTGTTTTGTATCACCAGCTATGTGGGAGCCTCTTTGTATTAGTGAATATGTATTCCACCAAAACACTTGCTCAGTATGGAGCCATAATGGGCTTGAAGTAAGTGCTTAGCATATGTTCATTAGGAGTACTTTAGCCTTCAGTGGCAACAAAGGCCCATCAGTGTGGCTAGCCCTTGATTGTTCATTACAAAGTTCAGTGACCCTTCTGCCTGCCATCAGAGGCCTTTTCAGCAGACTATGCCTTCTAGATCATATCATTTGGCTCCTTTAAAGGTAGAAATAGTGAGTGATCACTATTACATACAAGAGATTTACCTGCAGGGATTAAACTCATTTTTCAAAGTGGATGTCAATAGTATTTGTAGTAGCTTTCATGTAATGGTTGGTTTTGGTCATTGTGCTCCGTTGGCATGAATCATTACATTTTTAGACTGAGCATAAACAAATCTGATTGCCTAATGAAAACGTGTTTGATAGGATTATCAATTTTTAGGACTCTTTAAAAAGAGCCATATACTGCCCTGGCCAGTGGGGCCCAGTGGTTACTGGGGGGTCACAGGTTCAAATTTCAGTCAAGAGCATGTACCTGGATTGCAGGCTCGATCCCCAGCCCTGGTCGTGGTGTGTGTGGGAGGCAACCAGTTGATGTACAGTATCTGTCTCTTTCTCTCCCTCCCTCTCCCCCCCCCCCATTCTCCTTCACTCCCTTCCTTTTCCCTCCCTCCCTCCCATTCTCTGAAAAATCAATGAAAAAATACCCTCATATGAGAGACTAGAACCTTTCTCCAAACCCACCCCAATACATAGGGTTAGAAAACCAAGGACCCAAAGAGGTTAACTCTCTAGATCTAGGTACAAACTACTATATAAAGCCAAAACTCCCTCTCTTTGACTTCTAGCCCAATTTTCCTTAAGGATAATGTTAGAAACATAAACTTGTGTTGAGTTTGGTCCTGTGGCGCTTTCTTTTCTTCCCTTTTTTTTTTTTTTTTTTGCGGGGGGGTGGGGGGATAATAAGAGGACAGCCAGCTCCTGGTTTATATGCTGCTGCTAAGATGTTAAGCCACCAGGATGGATGAGACAGATTGCCTCCCATTTGAGTATGTGTTTCTTCAGGGAGCATCCAGAGACAATGGGGTGTCCCAAATGACTCAGTATGGTTCTCGCCCTTTCATACTTTTCTCCTCTCTGTCCCTCTACCTCTTTCCATCTCTCCTCTTTCTTGCTTATTTTTCCTTTCAGAAAACCACAGCTTTTGGGCCCTTATAGGTCTGGATTAATCAGATAGCTTTCTGAAAGATTTTTTAAACATCGAACATGTGAAGGTTGGCTATGGTGGGGGTGGAAGGATCATCTTCCTACTAATTCTTACCGCACCAACTTATACCATGCCATTTGTATTCTACTTTAACAACATTGTACAAATGCTTTGGTGTTGTATGCACAGATAAAGTTAGTCTTTAACATAGGAAAATGTGTATTTCTAACAGGATGAGAATCAGCAGTATAAGCCAGATACATAGTAGCAACTAGTTCTGAGGAAAATGGAAGCCCTTGGCTCTGATACTGTGTGTATACAAGACTTTAGTTTAAGATTAGTCTCACTGGAGCCCTAACTGGTTTGGCCCAGTACATAGAGCGTCGCCCTGCAGACTGAAGGGTCCCAGGTTCGATTCCGATCAAGGGCATGTACCTTGGTTGCGGACACATCCCCAGTGTGAGGTGTGCAGGAGGCAGCTGATTGATGTTCCTCTCTCATCGATGTTTCTAACTCTCTATCCTTCTCCCTTCTTCTCTGTAAGAAATCAATAAAATATCTTTTAAAAAAAAAAAGATTAGTCTCACTGGAAAGTTAGAGGACCCTTGAGATTTTTACTGCTTTTTCCCTAGTTACTTTTTTAAACTCCCCAGTCAACTCTCAGATTTTCAGAAACTTTATTTCAAATTTAAAAGTTATCTTTTAAAATGAATTTCTAAATCATTTGCTTTCTCCTGAGGGAATGACCCTTTGGAGAGAAAAGTTATTTTACTGTCTGGATATGTTATTACTTAGTAAAGACATCAAAGACTTAGAGATTTTATTAATCTTTTTCCAAAGTATGTTGTTGGTTGTACTTGATGAATTTGACTAGTAGTATATTGAAGGTTTAAGTTCTATCATTATTTTTAACCCTTTGCACTCGCTTGCTTTTTTCTCAATTCCTTTATTCTACTCGGGATTTAATTTTTTAAATACCCCAGATTTTACAAAGTGCGGCAGTAGAATAAAAAACGGGAGTTTCTTTTCATACAAACTTATTTATTTGGATTTTTTTATATTTCAAATTATTGATACATTCAAAGAGTAATTTTAATCTCTATAATTTTTCATGGTGTGATATTTTTTGAAACATTGGACATACGAGCTGCTACCGATGCTAACCGACATCCGAGTGCAAAAGGTTAAAGGTTATTAGGATGGCAATCAAAGATAGTGGGTTATACCTGTATCTTGGGGGGGTGGCTTCTCTCTGGAACTAGCCTACAACACCACTGCTTTAACTAGAGCCTGGCTGGTATAGCTCAGCATCAAGAGGTTACCGGTTCAATTTCCGGTCAGGGCACATGCTCAGTCCCCAGTAGTGGTGGTTCAGGAGGCAGACAATTGATGTTTCTATCTCTCTCTCCCTCTTTTTTCTTCTCTCTCTAAAATCAATGAAAACATTTTTTAATAAATAAATAAACTCTAGTACTAACTAGAAAATGTAGTTAACAAATAATGAGCTCCTGCTAGGTGTGGAAGTGAAGTATTTTCTGGAAATCAGTAGTACAGATTTATATGTGAGAGTAAAAGGAGGATATATTTAAAGATAATGAAAGTATATTTAAGCATATTGGAAAGAAATGATTATTAACTAACCAATAATTTGAAACATGAGCTAATTTTTTTTCCCTTTTTTAGAAAGACAACAAAGTTGCTGCATAGTCTACAAACAAGTCTTTGGAAATAGGTGAACTTCTAGCTCTTCATGGTCCTGAGAATTGGTTTCAGTCTTTACCAAGAATGAAGAAGTGAATTCGCTGTATATTTGTCACCAGCACTGGGTTTTTTTGTTTGTTGGTTTGTTTGTTTTTCTGCTTAATTTCAAAGATATGATGCAGTTATATTGGGGGGTAGGGGGCAGCTCATCTTTAAAAATGAGCATTAAATATATTTGAAATAGCAGAAGGTTAAGTAATTTCTTATGTGTAAACTAAAGCAGTACTTCAATGGGACTTACAAGTATTTTTTCATCACTGAAAGGATTTTTTTTATCACTAAATTGTATTTGGCAATTATTGTAAGTTACCTGCAGATAGGGCCGTGATACTGTGTTTCAAGCCACAGAAGGGTGTGTTTGTGTGTGTGTGTGTGTGTGTGTGTGTGTGTCTGTATCTTTTTCCCTTTCTTTTTGGCAATCCTGTAATATCCCTTTTGAGGTAGCTTATTTCATCAGTTAATTGGGGTGCTGGATGGTAGAGAATTTTGTCAGTCAACTATGTACACACAGTAAATACTGTTTCTTAGGCAAAGGTAACTTTTTTATATAGTTATAAAATTCCATTATATTCCATTGCCAAAGAAACATTAAGAACTTTGTATAGCTGTATAAAAAGCAACTAATTTTTTAAAGAATAAACATTTTAAAATCAGCAAACATACTGTGTCCTTGCAGAAGTTGTGCTGAGGAACAGAGCTCTGGGTGGGTCTTTTTTTTTTTTTTCCATAGCTTTCCAGGCTTAAGATTTTTTATTTTGATTTTCTTTTTTAATGTTTAGAACACAAATGAAGATTTGATACATTCTTTGGTTAAGGATAAATTATGCTCATTGTAAGAATTTCATTTTATAGTAAATGGCATATCACAGGATTTGTCCAAATAATAGATATTTTCAGTATATGAATGTAAATAATCATAGATAACAATGTACTTAGCTGTATTTTCAAATAAGTAAGTCCTCCCCTTTTTTTAAGACAGTAAAACTAGGCATCAATTAACCTGTTCTTCCTGATAATGCCTGGAATTTTGTCGTGATAAGTTGACTCATTCCATTATATTTCAAGAGGATTCAGAGTGTTAGAAATTATTTTGGCAACTTATCAGATATCATAACACTGGTCCTTTGGCCTGTGATTCACAAATGACTCAATATAGAGTTCATTGCTAACTATAAATTACTAGTAAATCTTTTTGATACTTTAAGCTATACTGGGGGAAAATCTGGCCACCTTTGTGTTTTTATGAAGGCCATGGAATAAAGGGATCCAAAGATTTAAATATTCTTATCTCTCTTGATTTTGTTAACTTTCTCCTTAAGCTATTCAGTAGTGATAAAGATGTGGAAAACTGCACAGTAGAATTAGAATATTTAAAGATGGTTGATATTTTTAATTTTATATCTTTTGTATAGCTCTACAAGATGTTTTGTAATTTGGTTTCATTATAAGTTTCAGTACTTGACAGCCATAATTTAGATAATATTGTTTAATACTGTTTGCTTGCATGTTAACAACAAAACCTTTTGGAGGACCCATAAATCATGATATTGAACACATTTCTGAGGCATTCTGAACATCAAAGCAAGTGCTATGGCAATATTTACAGACTGTTTAAGATGTCCTGGGCCTATTTCGAGAAGAAAAACTGTAAATACCAGTTCTACATGCTCTAAAAATATGAATTCATGCATTTTCCAAGCCCTCTGGGTCACTGACTAGGGCATTTGGTGCCCTAGTAACTGGCAGCATGGCATACCTGCAGTGCACCTTACAATATTAAAGCAAGGTTTTTATTCTAAGACAGAATAAAACTCTTCAATAAAAATGTTCGTCAAAGTTTTTTCTCTTTAAACAAATGTTTTCTTACAATAGAAAGATAAAGGCATCTTTAAAATGTCAGAATGGAATTATGGTCATGTTTATACTCCCTAAAAGAACTAAATTATTTTCTCTCTAAGATCTACTTATTGTAGGTGTTTAGGTAAAGGAACAAGCTCCCTTCTCCCACTCTAGAGTGGAGACCACAACTAAGTTCAAATCTGTGACCTGAGGGGACAGCCAAGTGGAAAACCTCAGGCGAGAATGTGACCTCTGGCCAGGCTGGTGCAAATGAGGAGAGAGGGAAGGGCTGGCTCCTCCTAAATTCACTTATTGGGTAGACTATTTTTCCCTCCAAAATCAGAACTTAATGTAAGTAAGGGGTAGAAAGATAGGTCAGGAATGTTAATCCAGCTCAATGGCTCTTAATCAGAGTCTGAATTGACAACCTAGGAGCAATTAGAAAAGTGAAGAAATGTGTTTTGGGCTGTCACAATGACTAGGAACAATTGGCATTTAAGAGTAAGGGTCAGGGATGGTAAATGTCCTACACTATGCTAGACAGTGCCACATAATCAGTTATCTGGCCCAAAATACAGCAGTGGCCCTTCCACTTTGAGAAATACTAGCTGAACTCCCTCCACATGTGAAGACAGTGAGTGGGGAATTCATCCCTTCCTGCCCCCAAAACTAACTTTATACATGGGACACGAAAGGACAAGTATGAAGGAACTTTACTCCCAATAGCAGTGTCAACATTTAGGGAACCCATTATCACAAAAGGAGTTACCACTCCATCCCGTTCTCTCTGGTGGTTCACAAATCTCTTATCAGAATCTCCTGAGAAGCACTCTTACGGAAAGTCCAAATTTCCATGCTCCACACCTAGAGACTCTCATTCTGAAGTTTTGTAGTGGAGCCTGGGAATCAGTCTCACTTCCACAGGCAGTTTCAATCAGCCAGGCTTAGAAAGAGTTTTAAAACATCACAGCTGGCTCGTTTAATCTAGCCCCCTCCTTTAGGGTTTTGGTGACGTTTTCTCAGTAGGACTGTTTTTTCATTTCCCCATCCTTCCAAATCTGTTATATCCAGCTTGTGACTAGGGCTTGAGAGAGGGAAAGGACCAAGTGTGTGTGTGTGTGGGGGGGGTGGGGGGGGGGGTGGGGGGGGTGTCATTTCTGGAGGACAGAATCTTTCCTCCAGGGTTAGGCTACTTTGAGTACCAAGACTCAAAAGTAGCAAAGAATGCTAATCTTGAGTATTTTGTTCCTAGCATACAGGAAATGGATGTGTGTTGTGTCTGTGTCTCAGATTTACATGGCTGTTGTCCGTTTCTGGGTTATGTGCCTGAAAGAAGCTTCTGTAAGCACCAGTGCTAACAGATGTAATCATGTCTGATTGAGTGTTGCAGGATACCCCTGCCCTCTTAGTTTAGAGACTGTAAGCTGATTTAAACGGACAGTGGGGAGAGTGTCACAACCATGAGTGATCTCTTAAAGGAGCTTAGATGTCTTCAGTTTGCTTAGTTTACCTGTTATGAGTGTGTTTTTAAAGGATGACAAGTATTAATACAATTGGACTCAAATTTAGGGAAGTAAAATAGCACCATTAATCCCTGAATGTGAGGATGCTAAATGGGAATTTGCTCAGAGCAGGCTGCCTTAGCTTCTTGCAAGATAGAGATACAGGGACAACTTCTTAAAAGAGGAATCCCGTGAGTAGGAGTTGAGGGAAGTAAGGGAGAGTGTAGCTTTGAGCAGCAGAGGCCAGCGGCAGCCAGTCAGCCAGCCAGTGTGTGCACTAGGAAGCTAGAGGTGCAGGTCCCAGTCCCTGCTCTTATAATCCCAGCCTTCTGCGGAGGGGTGATACAAAGTTCATATCCTGTTTTTCAGAGCCAGTGTTAATAAAAGCAAGCTTTTGGTTTGGGGACATTTATAAATCTAGCTACAAGAGCACGTGGTGAAACTATGAATCTAATGTGGTTTCTGTTCTCAGTGATGGTGCATAGCTGAAGCCAGTGATATGTGTGTCCTTTAAATTCCAGCTGTCTTCATATTTAATTAACTTGGCTGACTGATATAATGTTCTCAGGTTTAGCTCATAAACATACCAAAATAGACCTGAATCTGATTCCAGTTTATAATGAATGTTGGTTTTAAGGAAACGTTTTAAAAATGCACTGATGTTCAGTGTTGTGGTTTATAAAGAAAGAAAGCAGCTCTGTGAGACCAAAGCATATTTTAATTCAATAATGAGGCTTTCTTAGAGTGATTCATACTTTAGATGCACAGAAAAAACTGAGAGCTGGCAGCAAAAGAGCTCATGGCCCAGAAAGCCTTGCCTTTGCTTCCAGACTTGAAGAGCAGTCTAGGAGTGGAAGGGGAAGAGAGCAAAGAATTGCTAATCTTGAGGGGGTATGAGAAGCCTGGGCCCAGACAAGATTGTACTGATTGTGCCCTAACCGGTTTGTCTCGGTGGATAGAGCGGCGGCCTGCGGAATGAAGGGTCCCAGGTTTGATTCCGGTCAAGGGCATGTACCTTGGTTGCAGGCACATCCCCAGTAGGTGGTGTGCAGGAGGCAGCTGATCGATGTATCTCTCTCATCGATGTTTCTAGCTCTCTATTCCTCTCCCTTCCTCTCTGTAAAAAATCAATAAAATATATTTAAAAAAAAAAGATTGTACTGATTGTAAATGGTTTACAGTCATCCCATTAGAGAGGACAGGAACAGATGTCTGTGTGCCTCTATAATCCTGGTACTCACCTAATTCTGGTAATCCTTGGGTATTAGCCTCACACAGGATTGATGAGGATGCAAATTCCAACATTGCAATTCAGGATTTTGCTTGTGCTGAAATTGTTCTATAAATTGTTTTATGAGTTGGTTGAGTGATGGTTATCCCTTGCTCCATTCCCGGTGTTTAATAACATTTCTTTGTCCCAAAGTCTTATATGTTGCAGCTTATAAAATGCAAGTAGGTATAGTTTTGTTTTGTTTTTGTAAATTAATACAGTGTAAAAAGAATATGCGAAGTACTGAGGATGGTTTTTAAAAATGAACAAAAGAAAAGAAAAAAATTATCTACAATTCCACTACCAAGAGCTAACCATTGTTAATACTATTTGAGTGTATATTCTACCTGGCATTGTTCTGTACAGCCATGTACTTTTCAACAAAAATGGATTCATGGTAAATGTACTGTTGTAAAATATGTACTTGTTTTTTTCCACATATATTGAGTATCCCTTTTGTTTTAAAGTATATGCACACAGAAATCATGTGCATAATAATCATGATTACCTATGTAACAAGCACCCAGATTAGGAATCCGCATATTAATAGTACCCCTATTAGCCCACACACACACACAACTGCCTTTCAGTAGCCCTTGCATCTTCAAGAATTACTACTGTCCTGACTTCTAACAGGATGAATTGCTTTTGCTTGTTTTTTATTCTTTATATAAATGGAATTATATATATTTTATGTGTGCTTAGCTTCTTTGCTCAATATTGTGTTTGTGAGTCGAACATACTATTGCATTTGGTTGTGGAGTATTTGTTTTCATTGCAGTGTAATATTTCATTGTGTTAATAGACTACAATTTATCCATTCTGATGATGCCACATTTGGATAATTTCTATATTTGACTGTTAAAATAATGCTGGCGATGCCTTTCCCTCTGCAAGAGAAGCCAAAGCTAGAGTGGGTGAGAGGAACATTGGTTTATATTTCTTGAGGACTTAGAATATGGTGAAAGATAGTAGTGCCCAGCTGTAATACCACTCCACACCAGTGTGCTCAGCAAGTAATTCGTTACCCTACGGTTCCAGAAAACCCTGATGTACTGTCAATGTAGACAGATGTGTATATTAGAGCAGATTCAGGGTTAATCCTCTTGTGTTCTTAGCCTTTGACCTCTAAGGGCAGTTCCACATTTAGGCACAGTGAGCCAATCTTATAAGTCCTGGAAATGGTGGAAATATTTCCATCACCAGCTTTCCCAGTGGTGGCGTTAGAGCAGTGATGGCTAACCTATGACACGTGTGTCAGCACTGACATGCATAGCCATTTCTGATGACACGCGGCCGCATGCCAAGGATGAAACATTTGCTGCTCCTGAGGATGAAACATTTGCGACTAGAGTCTTGGAGTTAGTTTTTTCCTCAAAGTGACACACTACCCGAGTTATGCTCAGTTTTTTGGCGAAGTTTGACACACCAAGCTCAAAAGGTTGTCCATCACTGCGTTAGAATATTTCTTATCCTACGAACGTATGTTCAGGATGTCGGGTTGGTGTCTTTGCTCTCTTCCCTCTCCTGATAAAACCTCCATTACTCTCTTGAGGCTCATATAACCCTTTCACTCTGCTGATTTGATCATTTAATGACCTAATTACTGCCCATCATTTTGAAAAACCTGATACCTGCTTGCCTCTTACTCTATGCTTCTATTCTTCCAAATGACTTCAGCTTTTGTGTGGTTTACACATCTGTGTTAGGAATCCCCAAATAACCATACTCATGATTATGATTTCTTACAGCAAAATTAGCAAATGGAAAAGATGAACTGGCAAAGTCTGGGGGAAACCAGGCTGAAACTTCTAGAGGGAATTTTGAAAGGAGTCACACAGGATGTACAGTTTAGGCACAGTGAGCCACTCTTATAAATTCTGGAAATGGTGGAAAAACTGAAATCTAGGTCAACCAAGGGCCAAACTTGTAAGCTGGCCTGAAAAATGATAGAAGTCAAGCTTGCTATGTTAACTCTTCTAGACCAACCCTGGTTCTTGTTTCTGATCCTGTGGCTTTTTCTTTCATCCCCTTCCATCCAAAGCTTTAGATATACCTGGACCTTGTCCATCAGCCTCATCTAAATCATGGATTTAGACACTCCACACTTTGATCTTCCAATTGGCTTCCTCAAGAAATAACTTTTCTTTTAAATTTTATTTATTAAAGTAGAGGCCTAGTGCACGAAATTTGTGCATGGAGGGAGTTGTCCCTCAGCCCAGTTAGCACCCTCTCCAATCTGGGATCCCTCTCACAATCTAGGACTGCTGGCTCCCAACCACTTGCCTGCCTGCTTGCCTGATTGCCCCTAACCACTTCTGCCTGCCAGCCTGATCACCCCCTAACCACTCCCCTGCCAGCCTGATCAACGCCTAACTGACGTCGGCCCGATCACCCCTAACTGCCCTCCCCTGCTAGCCTGGTCTCCCCTAACTGTCCTTACCTGCAGGCCTGGTCACCCCCAGCTGCCCTCCCCTGCTGGCCCAGTCACCCCTAACTGCCCTTCCTTGCCAGCCTGGTTGCCCCCAACTGCCGGCCCCTGCCAGCCCGATTGTTCCTAACTGCCCTCCCCCACTGGCCCGATTGCCCCTAACTGCCCTCCTCTGCAGGCCTGGTTCCCCCAACTACCCTCCCCTGCAGGCCTGGTCGTCCACAACTGCCCTCCCCTGCTGGCCATCTTGTGTTTTGGAGTGGCCATCTTTGACCATATAGGGGTGGCCATCTTGTATGTTGGAGTGATGGTCAATTTGCATATTACCTCTTTATTATATAGGATTGATTGAGGTGACTTTGATCAACATGAACATAACGGTTTCATGTGTGGGTTTCTGTGTTACAAGATCTGAATATGGTACCATGTGCCCACCACCCAAAGTCAAATTTTCTCTTGTCACCTCATATTAAAACCCCCTTCTCTCCTACCCCTTCCCTCTGGCAGCTGCCACTCTGCTGTTTTGGACATAAGATTCAGTTTTATCTCCCACATGTGAATGAAATCATATGTGTCTTAGCTTTTTCTGTCTGACTTATTTCACTTAGCATAGTGTTCTCATCCATGTTGTTGCAAATAGTATTATTTCTTCCTTTCTTACGGCTTAAGTAGTATTCCATTGAGTATATGTACCACATCTTCTTTGTCCAGTCCTCTATCACGGGACACTTTGGTTGTTTCCATGTCTTGGCCACTGTGAATAATGCTACAATGAACATAGGGATGCACATAGTTTTGCGAATACATGATTTCGCGTTTCTCATGAGTGGGATTGCTGGGTCATATAGTAGCTCTATTCTTAACTTTTTGAGGAATCGCCCCACTGCTTTCCATAGTGGTTGTACAGTCTGCATTCCCACCAGCAGTGAATGAGGGTTCCCTTTTTTTCACAATTTCCCCAACACTTGTTATTGTTTGTCTTGATAATGGCCAATCTGACAGGTGTAAGGTGGTATCTAATTGTATTTTTGATTTGCATTTCCCTCATTGCCATTGAGGTTGAACATCTTTTCATATATCTATTAGCTCTATGTCTTCTTGGGAGAAGTAGTATTTCTAGGCCCTCTGCCCACTTTTTTTTTTTTAATATATTTTATTGATTTTTTACAGAGAGGAAGGGAGAGGGAGAGATAGTTAGAAACATCGATCAGCTGCCTCCTCCACACCCCTACTGGGGAAGTGCCTGCAACCAAGGCACATGCCCTTGACCAGAATCGAACCTGGGACCCTTTAGTCTGCAGGCTGACACTCTATCCACTGAGCCAAACCGGTGAGGGCTCTGCCCACTATTTGATTGGGTTGTTTGTTTGGTATTGAGATTTACGAGTTCTTTGTGTGTTTTGGAAAATGAAACCTTTGTCGAAGCTACTATTTACAAATATCATCTCCCATCTGGTTGACTGCCTGTTTGTTTTGTTGTCCATTTCTTTTGCTGTGTAGAAGCTCTTCAATTTGATATAGACCCATTCATTTATTTTTGCCTTTACTTCCCTTGCCTTTGGATCAAGTCCATAAAATGTTCTCTATGACCCAGGTCCATGAGTTTGATACCTTTTTTTTTTTTCTATGTAACTTATTGTTTCAGGTCTTATATTTAGGTCTTTGATCCACTTTGCAATAATTTTTGTGCCTGGGGACAAACTGTAACCCAGTTTCATTCCTTTGCATGTGGCTTTCCAGTTTTCCCAGCACTATTTATTGAAGAGACTATCTTTTCTTTCTTTCTTTATTTTTTTTTTACAGAGAGGAAGGGAGAGGGATAGAGAGTTAGAAACATCAATGAGAGAGAAACATTGATTAGCTGCCTCCTGCACACTCCCTACTGGTGATGTGCCCGCAACCAAGGTACATGCCTTTGATCGGAATTGAACCTGGGACCCTTGAGTCCGCAGGCTAATGCTCTATCCACTGAGTGAAACCAATTAGGGCTGAAGAGACTATCTTTACTTGAATGTGCATTTCTGGGCTCCTTTGTTGAAAATTATCTGTCCATATATGTGTGGTTTTATAGCTAGGTTCTCTATGCTGTTCCATTGATCTGTGTACCTGTTTCTCTGCCAAAACCAGGCTATTTTGAATATTGTTGCTCTGTAGTATAATTTGAAGTCAGATAGCATGATACCTTCAGCTTTGTTCTTTTTTCTGAGGATTGCTTTGGCTATTCAGGGTCTTTTGGGTTACATACAAATCTGATGATTTTTCATTTTATTTCTTTTTTTTTATGACATTTTTTAAATCCCCATTGCATTAAAATATGTATATTGCTTTGGGTAATATGTCCATTTTAACTATATTGATTCTTCCAATCCATGAACAGGATATTTTTCTATTTTGTTGTATCTTTTTCAATCTCTTTTAATAATGCTTTGTAAATTTCAGTATATAAGTCTTTCACATTCTTTGTTAAGTTTATTCCTAGGTATTTTTTTCTTTTGGTTGCTATTGCAAAAGGAATTGTTTTTTCCATTTCTTTTTCTAAAGTTTTGTTATTAGTATACAAGAAGGTGGTGGATTTTTGCACATTGATTTTGTATCTGCAACTTGACTGTATTTGTTTATTGTTTCTAACAGTTTGGTAGTGTCTTTAGGGTTTTCTATATACAGCATCATGTCATCTGCAAAAAGTGACAGTTTGACTTACTCCTTCCTTATTTTTATGCCTTTTATTTCTTTCTCTTTTCTTATTGCTCAGACTAGGACTTACAGCACTATCCTATATAATAAAAGCCTCGTGCAAATTGACCAAACAGCAGAACGACCAGTCACTATGACATGCACTGACCACCAGGGGCCAGATGCTCAATGCAGGAGCTGTCCCCAGCCCGCAGGCCCCGACTGGCAGTGGTGGGGGGGGGGGGGGCAGACGAGTGGGCGGCGCCAGGCCAGCCAAGGTAGGTGCCATTGGGGTCCCCAGATCATCCCGCAGATTGGTCCTGATCCCTGGCCAGGCCTAGGGACCCTACCCGTTCATGAATTTTGTGCACCGGGTCTCTAGTGTTGAATAAGAGTGGTAAGAGAGGACATCCTTGTCTTGTTCCTGATCTTAGGGGAAAACCTTTTAGTTTTTTGCCATTGAGTATTATATTAGCTGAGGGTTTATCATATATGAATGGTCTTTATTATGTTGAGGTACTTCTATTCCTATTTTAGTGAGTATTTTAATCATAAATGGGTGTTGTATCTTATCAAAGGCTTTTTCTGCATCTATTGATAAGATCATACGATTTTTATCTTTTCTTTTGTTAATGTGGTGTATTACCACAATGCAAATGTTGAACCATCCTTGTGCCCCTGGAATGAATTCCACTTGATTGTGATATATTGTTTTTTGGATGTACTATTATATTCGATTTGCTAGTGTTTTGTTTAGGATTTTTGCATCAGTATTCATCAGGGATATTGGTCTATAGTTTTCTTTTTGTGTGTTATCGTTGCCTGGTTTTGGTGTCCAGGTTATATTGGTCTCGTAGAATATCTTAGGAATCTTTGTACACTTGGTAGAATTCACAGGTGAAGCCATCTGGTCCAGGACTTTTATTTTTGGGGGAGGTTTTGATGGTTGTTTCAATTTCCTCACTGCTAAATCAGTCTATTTAGATTTTCCAATTCTTCATGATTTAGTTTAGGGAGGTTATATATTTTTAGGAACTTACCCATTTCTTCTAGGTTATTGAATTTGGTGGCATAAAGTCTTTCATAATATTCTAGTACTAGAGGCCCGGTGCACAAAATTCATGCGGGCGGGGGGTGTCCCTCAGCCCAGCCTGCACCCTCTCCAATCTGGGACTCCTCGAGGGATGTCCAACTACCTGTTTAGGCCTGATCCAGATCGGGCCTAAATGGGCAGTCTGACATCCCTCTCACAATCTGGGACTGCTGGCTCCCAACTACTCACCTGCCTGCCAGCCTGATCACCCCCTAACCACTCCCCTGCCAGCCTGATTGATGTCTAACTGCTCCCCTGCAAGCCTGGTCACCCCTAACTGCCTTCCCCTGATGGCCCCCAACTACCCTCCCCTGATCTTGTGACGACATGGGGGCGGCTATCTTCTAATGACATGGGGGTGGTCATCTTGTGGTGGCCATCTTGTGATGACATGAGGGCAAGATACTACCTAGGCTTTTATTAGTATAGATGGTTAACTTCTTGAAACCTCAGGGGAGTAGGAATAGACACGTACTTACGTAGCCATTCCTCTGACTTCACTCATTCTGTCAAGAAATAACTTTTTGCCCAGCCAATTTGGCTTAGTCTTTGAGCATGAACCTATGAACCAGGAGTTCACGGTTCAATTCCCAGTCAAGACACATGCCTGGGTTGTGGGCTCAATCCCCGGTGGTGGGGTGTGAAGGAGGCAGCTGATCAATGATTATTTCTCATCATTGATGTTTCTATCTCCCTCTCATTTCGTCTCTCTGAAATAAATTTTTTTAAAGTTTTTAAGAAAACGAAGAAATAACTTTTTAAAAACAGTGCTCTCTACTTTGGATTCATCAGCTCTCTCTTTTGCTTTCTCCAACACCATCTCCAACCAGCCTAGACTCCATAATCCTTCATCTATCTTGCAAATACTCTAAACTTCCTTGCTCCTCTTTTTTATTTATTTATTTTTTTAAGGTATGTTTTTGTTGAATTCAGAGAGAAGAAGGGAGAGGGAGAGAGAGATAGAAACAATCATCAATTGGCTGCCTCAAGCACACCCTCTGCTGAGAATCATGCCCCCAACCTGGTCATGTGCCCTGGCCAGGAATTGAATCATGACCTCCTGCTTCATAAATAGATGCTCAACCACTAAACCACATCAACCCGACCCTTGTGCCTCTTTTGAGCTGCTTCTCCTACCTAGAGAAACTTCAACCCTGAAAGCATTCACCCATCCACATTGTCAGTATTCACCCAGAGGGCTTTTCCTATGGAAAATAATCACAAATGCATAACTTAGATTACTGCTCTCTCCTGGGCCCTCACATTGCCAGCAAAACTTAGTACCTTTTTGTAATCACTTCACTGCAGTCAGCAAATGGCCTAGCCATCTATTTCAAAGAGCACTACAGGATATTGATTAGAAACTGCCTCAAGCACTTATTACACTCTCTAAACCAACTTCATCCACAATTTAGCCTTTTCCTGGTGGCCCAATAAAAATAGCGGGGGAAGAACATCAAAAAACTGCTTATGCTCTAGCTCCTTAACTCCCAGGTTTAAAATACTGATTTAGCTCTTTATCTTCAACTTCTTCCTTGATAATGGATCCTTTCTGTTCACATTTAATTTTTAAGCTGACATACTACATAGCATAATAATGTGTTAATATTCATAAATTAACATGTAATTGTAATTATGTTGCAAACTCCTATTTTAAGAAAATTATGCTTGAATCCTACATCTTTTTCATTTTTTTATTAAGGTATTATATGTGTACATATCTTACTGTTGCCCCACCCCACTCCCATACATGCCCTCACCCCCCAGTGTTTTGCGTCCATTGGTTATGCTTATATGCATGCATACAAGTCCTTCGGTTGATCTCTTATCTCCCCCACCTCTCCCTAACCTTCCCACTTTAATTTGACAGTCTGTTTGATGCTTTACTGCCTCTGTATCTATCTTTTTGTTCATCACTTTATAATGTTCTTTATTATCCATAAATGAGTGAGATCACGTAGTATTTTTCTTTCATTGACTGGCTTATTTCACTTAGCATAATGTTCTCCAGTTCCATCCAGGTTGCTGCAAATGGTAACAATTCCTTCTTTTTTATTGCAGCATAGTATTCCATTGTGTAGATGTACCATAGTTTTCTGATCCAGTCATCTGCTGACGGGCACCTAGGCTGTTTCCAAATCTTAGCTATTGTAAATTGTGCTGCTATGAACATAGGGGTGCATATATCCTTTCTTATTGGTGTTTCCAGTTTCTTAGGATATAGTCCTAGGAGTGGGATTACTGGGTCAAATGGGAGTTCCATTTTAGTTTTTTGAGGAAACTCCATACTGTTCTCCACAGTGGCTGCACCAGTCTGCATTCCCACCAGCAGTGCACGAGGGTTCCTTTTTCTCCGCATCCTCGCCAACACTTGTCGTTTGTTGATTTGTTGATAATAGCCATTCTGACAGGTGTGAGATGTTACCACATTGTCGTTTTGATTTGCATCTCTCGGATAATTAGTGACTTTGAGCATGTTTTCATGTGTCTCTTGGCTTTCCTTCTGTCTTCTTTTGAAAAGATTCTATTTAGGTCCGTTGCCCATTTTTTTATTAGATCATTTATCTTCCTTTTATTAAATTGTATAAGTTGCCTGTAGATGTTGGAGATTAAACCTTTATCAGTGATAACATTTGCAAATATGTTCTCCCATACAGTGGGGTTTCTTGTTTTGTTGATGGTTTCTTTTGCTGTGAAAAAGCTCACCAAGAAGCAAAGAGTGAGGACCCAAATAAACAAAATCAGAAATGAAAGAGGTGAAATAACAACAGACCCCACAGAAATACAAAGGATTGTTATAAAATACTACTAACAACTTTATTCCAACAAACTGGACAACCTGGAGGAAATGGTCATATTCCTAGAAAAATATAACCTCCCAAAACTCAATCAGGAAGAATCTAAACAGCTCAATAGGCCAATAACTATGGAAGAACTTGAAGTATCAAAAAGCTTCTGGCAAACAAAAGCCCGGGGCCAGACGGCTTCACAGGGGAGTTTTACCAAACATTCAAGGAAGAACTAAAACTTATCCTCCTCAGACTATTCCAAAAAATTTAAGAGGAAGGAACACTTCCAAGCTCCTTCTATGAAACCAGCATCACCCTAATACCAAAACCAGATAAAGACAACACAATGAAAGAGAATTACAGGCCAATATCCCTTATGAGCATAGATGCCAAAATCCTCAACAAAATTCTAGCAAATCGGCTCCAGCAGTACATCAGAAAGATCATACACCATGACCAAGTAGGAGTTATCTCAGGAATGCAAGGATGGTACAATATCCGCAAATCAATAAATGTGATTCATCACAAACAAATTGAGAGATAAAAATCACATAGTCATATCAATTGATGCAGAAAAAGCATTTGACAAAATCCAACACCCTTTCTTGATAAAAACTCTCAACAAGGTGGGAATAGAAGGATCATACCTCAACATAATAAAAGCTATATATGATAAACCCACAGCTAACATCATACTCAATGGGCAAAAACTAAAACCACTTTCCCTAAGAACAGGAACAAGACAGGGATGCCTACTCTCACCACTCCTGTTTGACATAGTACTGGAAGTATTAGCCATTGCGATCAGACAAGAATCATACCTAATAAAATGGTAATATGCAAATTACCATCACTCCGCTACACCCATGATTGGGCTGTTGGGAGGCTGGGGGCGGGACTCGGGGTGGCCGATTGGGCTGACTCACGAGTCCCCGCCCCCCCGTTCCTCCTGCCGGCCCCAATGGCCGACGCTGCGGGAGGACCCATGGGGCCAACGGAAGGCGCAGGTGTCGGAACTTGGGGTGGCTGATTGCATGGCTGCCCGCCCCAGTTTTCCGCCAGCACCAGTTTTCCTCTGGCCACCCACCCATCGGAGCGCCATCCGCCAGCGCAATCGGCCACCCAGAGTTCTGGCCGATCTGGGAGGCGCTCAGATCGGCGGGTGGCCAGAGGAAAACTGGTGCTGGCGGAAAACTGGTGCCAGCAGCCAGGTGAAGGAAGGTCTTTTGCACGAAACTTCGTGCAACGGGTTTCTAGTAAGAAATAAAAGGCATCCAAATTGGAAAAGAAGAAGTAAAGCTGTCCTTATTTGCAGATGACATGATATTGTACATAAAAAAACCCGAAAGACTCCATCAAAAAACTAACAGACTTAATAAATGAATTTGGCAATGTAGCAGGATACAAAATTAGCGCCAAGAAATCTATGGCATTTCTATACACCAATAGTGAACTTACAGAGAGACTAAAAAAGCAATCGCACCAAAAAAATTGATACCTAGTAATAAAGTTAACCAAGGAGGTAAAAGACCTATACGTGGAAAACTACAGGACACTGAAAAAAAAGATAGAGGAAGACATAAACAGATGGAAGAACATACCATGTTCATGGATTGGTAGAATCAACATCATTAAAATGTCCATACTACCCAAAGCAATCTATAGATTCAATGTACTCCCCATTAAAATACCAACTGCATATTTCACAGACCTAGAAAGAACTCTCCAAAAATTCATCTGGAATAAAAAAACCCTGAATAGCCACAGCAATCCTGAGAAAGAAGAATAAAGTAGGAGGGATCTCAATACCAGATTTCAAGCTGAATTACAAAGCCACTGTCCTCAAAACAGCCTGGTACTGGCACAAGAACAGACATATAGATCAATGGAATAGAATAGAGAATCCAGATATTGATCCAAACCACTATGCTCAATTAATATTTGACAAAGGAGGCATGAACATACAATGGAGTCAAGACAGTCTCTTCAATAAATGGTGTTGGGAAAATTGGACAGATACATGCAAAAAAATGAAACTAGATCACCAACTTACACCATACACAAAAATAAACTCAAAATGGATGCAGGGCTTAAACATAAGACGGGAAACCATAAAAATACTAGAGGAATCCATAGGCAGCAAAATCTCAGACAAATGCCGAAAGAACTTGATCACTAATACTGCCCCAAGGGCAATGGAAGCTAAAGAGAAAATAAACAAATGGGACTACATCAAAATGAATCCTACATCTCATCAGCTCCTACTTAGCTCTTTAACTGTCAAGATGATTTCCCTTTTCCCTTCTTAATGCACTTGATCTACTCCTTTTGATAAGGTCACCAATGATCTCCAGTGAGCCTCTCCAGTTTTCCTCTTGTTTTACAGAAGCATTCCATAAGGTTGACCTGTTCCATCTTAAAATACTCCTATCTTCCTGGCTGCTCTATTCATGTGGTTTTTCTCCTCCCCTCTCTAGCTGCTGTTCCTCATTCTGTTTACTTGATTTCTCCACTACCCCATCTTGAAAGTGTGTTCCTCAAAGTTATTTAGCTTTTTTCCCCCTTTTTAAGCTGCATACTCTCTCTGGCAGCAATGCCTATGAGGAATTATTTTCAAATTCACATGTCTGGCACAGTTCTCTTTTCTGATCTAGATCTGACTTCTTGATATCTTTACTTGAAGGCCTCTCAAATTTTGAAGTAATCTCTACTTTTCTTCCAGTGGGCACCATGTACTAACCTGAGTATGCCAGAAATCTGGAAGTCATTTTCAACACTGTTTCCTTCCATTCTGCACCAGCATCATACCTATTACCAAGTTCCATCAATTCTTCCCAAATATATCTAATACCTTTATTAAAAATGTTTAAATTATTTTGATGAAAGATGTGTACATGAATGTGGGGGGGGTTGTTGTTTTAATTGATTTTAGAGAGAGGGGAAAGGAGAGAGAGAGAAACATTGATGGGTTGCCTCCCATACATACCCTGACCAGAGATGGAACCCGAACCCTGGATATGTGCTCTGACCAGGCATCCAACTGGCAACCTTTGAGCCACACTAGCTAGGGCCATGTATGTGTTTTAATTTAAATTCCTCAAAAAGGTTTATCATGAAAGACAACAGTCATGCTAACAGTCTTATTCCTTCCTACCTATATTCTGTTACCAGTTTTGCTGATTTACTATAGGAAAGGAGAGACAGTTTATTCAACAAATATTTGAGCCCTTATTATGGAAGAGGTACTGTTGCACCCAGCCCTTATTAGAGTGTATATTCCAGAGATAAATTAGTAAAATACGTAATATGCTAAGAAGTTGATTAAGTGCTTGGAGAAAAAGCCAGGAATGGGGGGTAGAGATAAGTATGGGCTGGATGGGAATTGCTGCTTCCAATTTAAAATAGGTTAGGGAGTCCTGGCTGGGTGGCTCAGTTGGAGCGTCATCCCATGCAACAAAAGGTTGCAGGCTCAATCCCGGGTCAGGGAACGTACAGGAGGCAAAGGATAGATTCATACCGATGTTTCACTCGCTCTCTCTTCCTTTCTCTAAAAATAAATAATAATAAATAAGCATATCCTCAGGTATGGATTTAAAAAAAAAAGACATAAAAAGCTGACATTTGAGAAATGACTCAAAAGGGTGATTGAATATTCAAGCAAAAGAATGTAGCTATGCCCCGCTGGTGTGGCTCATTAGTTGAGCATCAATCCATGAACCAGGAGGTCAGGGTTCGATTCCTGGTCAGGGCATATGCCCCGGTTGTGGGCTTGATTCCCAGGCGGGGAGCATGCAAGAGGCAGCCAATTGGTTCTCATGATTGATGTTTCTCTCTCTCTCTCTTCCTCTCCCTTCCTGTCTGAAATCAATTTTAAAAAGAAAAACTATACCTGCAAAGATTCTGAAGCAGGAGCGAACCTAGTATAGCTAGAGTGGAGTGAGTGGGGAAAGGATGGTAGCATTTGAGAAAGGGAACATTGGGGGCAACTGTAATGATTGTTATTTATCCTGAGGTGGGAGCAATTGTGAGGTTTTGAGCAGAGGAATGACAGTTTGACTTAATTTACAAAGAATCTTGGCTGCTGTGTTGGGAATAAACTATATAGTAGGGCAAGAAGCAGAGAGGCCAGATTGGAGGCCAGTGCACTAATCCAGAGTAATGCTCCTGACTCCCTGGCAGTTGGAACATGAGGCTTAGACTTCCAATACTGAATCTATTGCAGAGGCCTTTGTGGTGAGCCCTGTGGTATGGAGGCCAGTGTGGTATCCTCAGCAGATTTGTCCTCTCGCCAAGGCTTTAATGTATGCATTCATTCACACACGTCAAAAATAAATAATAGGATACAGTCAAGTCTTCTTCTCATTGTCCCTCAGACTTACAGTTACCCTCTCCATGTGGAGTGAGACTGTTTCCAATTTTTGCTAGTACAAACAGTGCTGTATTGAAGAACCTTCATGAATCGTTTAATTAATGGTGGATTTATCTGTAAAACAAATCCAATAACTGGAAATTCTGGATAACAGGTGACATAGCTTTGTAATTATAATATTCCTGTGTCCCCCTCAACAGAGATTTATGGCAATTTACACTTTAACCATTTTTTGAGTCTGTCTCACCAATATGATGTTATCAAACTTTTGAAAGTTTCTGCCAGTCTTTTTGTTGTCATTAATCCTCACCTGGGATATTTTTTCCATTGATTTTTAGAGAGAATGGAAGGGAGGGGAGAAACAAAGAGAGAAGCCTCAATGTGAGACATATCAATTAGTTGCCTCCCACAAATGCCCCAACCTGGGCTGGGGATCAAGCCTGCAAGCATGGTTGGTACGTGCCCTTGACCAGGATTGAACTGCAACCCTTCCAGAGGTAGGCCAAAGCTCCAACCACTGAGCAACCGGTCAGAGCTTGCCAGTCTTATAATTGAAAAATGTTACCTTGGTACCCTGTGCATTTCATGTTGTGTGAGGTTGAGCATTTTTTTCGTAAGTTATGAGTACTTTTTTTGTGTGAACTGCATATAAATATTGTTTGATTTCTTTTCTTCTTGGATGTTGATCTTAGTTATTTGCAGGAGCTCTTTTTGTATTAGAAGAAAAAAGTGTTTTGTTTTGTTTTTTATTGACTAATACCTGTACATAGTAATGAAAATGAAACAAAATAGTATGTAGTCAGTCTGCTTCTCTTCCTTAAAGACAAATACTTTTAATTGTTTATTTGTATTCTAGGTGTTCCTCTCTACTAGTAAATTGTGTGTGTGTGTGTGTGTGTGTGTGTACGTGTGTTTGAGAGAGAGAGATACCTGTGTCCCCTTATTATTAATATATCATTAGGAAGAGCCTATATGAACTGTTATTTACTTTATTTACCTGTTTATCAACTATAGACCTCCTCATATGAAGATATACTGTCTTAACCTCACACAGACACAGATTCACACATCATCACTCTGTATCTTATTAATATACTTACCATAATACTTGGTTATAGCTCATATATATTTATGAAGTAAACATTATAATGAATGAGCCAAGTAGTATAAATCCCATCTGTATTTTCTTTTTTACAAAATGTTATTCTTCCTGCCGTTGAGAATTGCCTTAATTACATGTTGGTGACTTTAAAAGCTGAAAATAACAAGCAATATTCTGCTATGATCTTATAAGAATTCTTCAGCACAGAGCCAAGTGGTATGCCTTCCCTACAGTTGTAATAATAAATACTGTACATTTTAAAAAAATATTACTATGATCATGATTAAATGGATTGTCTTTTCATAGATTCAAAATCATCTTTTTTTAAGACTTTGTTTTGTTTTAGAGAGAAGAAGGGAGAGAGAGAGAAACATCAATGTGAGAGTGCAACATCGATCTGGCTCCTGCACATCCCCTACCCAGGATCAAACCCCCATCCTGGGACTGGGCCCTGACCAGGAATCAAACCCGCAACCTTCCTGGCAACAGGATGATGCCCAACTAAGTGCACACTGGCCATGACAAAAGCATCTACATTTTACATTTTAGTTTAGTTCATGACTGGACCTTCTTCAATTTTTAAATTGTTTTTCCATCTTTCTCTCATAGTCTCTATTACTTGGAATTTGTTCCATTCTTGAATGCACATATTCTCTAATCTAATTTAGCCAATTTACTTAGACCATTATTTTCTCTACAGTTTTTTTGTTGGGTTGTTTTTCCTAGAGATTCTGAATGCTCTTCCTTTTTGCTTGTATTTATTGCCTTTATCTTATAATAAAGATTTCCCGAACACTCAACCATACTATTTATTTTACTTAGTCTATGAAGTCTCTTTGTTTCCTAGAGACAGTTGCCCAATAACCCTCCACTATCCTGCTAAAATTCAAACATGTTGCTTTCAAGATCTTCAGCAAAGTAATATCCTGGGATTTCTCTTCATTGCTCTTATAAGTTAGAATCGGTTTCCTGGGTGCCATGTTTTCTATTCCCTTGCTTATAGAATTCCTCCTTAGGGAGCTTTCTAAGATAGTAAAGTTCCATCTTCTTTTTATTTAACAAGCCTTTTAAAATATAAAAACTGTTAAGAAACATTCAAATCCAATGATTTTTTGTGAGTTTATTTGAGCCAAACTGTCAGGAAGCAAAATCTCAAGGAATTAAGATAATGCTCTGGAAATGATGGTTTTCACCTACTTTTATACTTTTACATAAGTGGGTAGAATATCCTATCTAATAAAAGAATAATATACACATTGACCGTACCTCCGCTACACCCACAAGCCACGCCCACCAGCCAATCAGGAGCAAGTATGCAAATTAACCCAACCAAGATGGCTGTGGCCATGGAGCGAGCAGGAGGCTTGTGTTTCCCCGGCAATGGAGGAAGCCAAGATTCCTGCACACTCTGGCCAGCCAAGGCCTTTGCTCAAGGCTACAAAGTTTCAATTATAGAAGATAAATAAATCCCAACAAAAATGGCTGCAGCCACAGAGCAAGCTTGGCTCCACTCATGGCTACAAAGTTTCAATTATAGAAGATAAATAAATCCCAGATCCCAGGGCCTCCACTTGGGTCGCTGGGGGGGTGAGGGGGGAAGGTGGGCGTGGCCGACCTGCAAACCACCACAGGCCCCTCACCCAGGCTGGCCCACGCCCCAAGGGAACCCCCACCCTGATCCGGGACACCCTTCAGGGCAAACCAGCTGGCCTCCACCCGTGCACCAGGCCTCTATCCTATCTAATAAAAGAGTAATATGCAAATTGACCATCACTCCAACACACAAGATGGCTATCCCCATGTGGTCAAAGATGGCTGCCCCCATGTGGACACAAGATGGCCACCACAAGATGGCCAGCAGGGAAGGGCAGTTGGGGGCAATCAAGCCTGCAGGGGAGGGCAGTTAGGGGTGACCAGGCCAGCAGAGAAGGGAAGTTGGGGGTGACCGGGCCTGCAGGGAAGGGCAGTTGGGGGGGACCCAGGCCTGCAGGGGAGGGCAGTTAGGGGCAATCAGGCTGGCAGGCAGAAGCGGTTAGGGAATCAGGAAGGCAGGCAGGCGAGCAGTTGGGAGCCAGCAGTCCTGGATTGTGAGAGGGATGTCCCAGATTGGAGAGGGTGCAGGCTGGGCTGAGGGACCCCCCACACCAATTTCGTACACCGGGCTGCTAGTTGTTAATAATTAACATGATAATAACAATGAGGGAATTTGTGGTCTCTACCTTGGTGCATTGGTTGTGCCCTGAGGGAAAAGGGGAAGATACAAGTTACCTTGACATTGTAAAACTATGTTATCTTAGATGCAAAAAGACAATAGGCTCAGTTAAGATCAAAATTGATCTTTGTCACCCTGACCAGTTTGGCTCAGTTGATAGAGCATCGGCCTATGGACTGAAGGGTCCCAGGTTCAATTCTGGTCAAGGGCATGTACCTTGGTTGTGGGCACATCCCCAGTGGGGAGTGTGCAGAAGGGACCTGATCGATGTTTCTCTCTCGTCTGATGTTTCTGGCTCTCTATCCCTCTCCCTTCCTCTCTGTAATAAAATACATATGTTTTTAAAAATTGATCTTTGTCAGTGAAGATACAGTCCTAGGAAATGACTACCCACCGTAACTGCTTTTAGTTCAAGACCATCCTTTTGTGTTTACTGTAGGTCTTTGAGTTTGCAAGACTGGCACGCAGGCCATCCCTGAGCTAGTCAGGTTAGCATGTGGCCCCTTTTTGTCCATAAAACCATTCTTAGGTCAGTTGCTAATCCTTCATCTAACATGGTGTAGTGCTAAATCCAATGTCAATCTGATTCTTTTTCTTTAAACATGATGTTTGTTTTTCCTCTCTGGAAACTTAGCACTATCTTTTGTGTTTAGAAATTTTATAATGACTTCTCTGGGTATGGGTCTTATTTTATTTTATTTTATTCAGTGTTATGCTGGGTAGTTCATGGACTTTTGATTTAAAGATTTGTGACTTTCCTTTAGCATGTTCATTTATTACTTCTTAAATAATTTATTTGATGCAATCCACCATATTCTTTTACTCAGATATGAACTGTTGAATCCATCCTTTGTGTCTTAGTCTTTTGTTTATTTTTTTAAATATATATATATGTGTGTGTGTGTGTGTGTGTGTGTGTGTGTGTATAATAATAATTATTATTATTATTAATTTTTAGAGAGAGAAAAACGGGGAGAGAGAGAAATACCAATCACTTGCCTCACGTATGACAGGGAATCAAACTGAGCCATACCAGCCAGGGCTGTCTTAGTTTTTTCCTCATTTTCTTTCCTTATCCTGATTGTTAATCTCCTTCCTATAGTAGACTTTATTCAAATATCTTAGGACAGTGGTTGGCAAACTCATTAGTCAACAGAGCCAAATATCAACAGTACGATTGAAATTTCTTTTGAGAGCCAAATTTTTAAACTTAAACTTCTTCTAACGCCACTTCTTCAAAATAGACTCGCCCAGGCCGTGGTATTTTATTGAAGAGCCACACTCAAGGGGCCAAAGTGCCGCACGTGGCTCGCGAGCCGCAGTTTGCCGACCACTGTCTTAGGAGATAGAAGAGTTAGTTATCCTAGAGCTCTGTATGTGGCCAGGATTTGTCTTCTGGCAAGGTTTGCTTTAAGGTAGTGATTTTTGTCCTCGAGATGTCTGAATTCCAGGGGGCTTTGTTCAAAGATGCCATTAGTTCCAGATCCCACTGATACCTGCAGAGAAGAGTCTTCCTTTTACTGTTTGTGTTTCTGAGGAGTTTGTTGCCTAATTATAGGTCATTCTAATTTAAGCAGTGAGGCACAGGATTGGTCACTGCTTGTGCAGACAGACCTTAGATTAGTTTTCCTGATTTCAAACCTCCTTTTTACTCTGCCCTCTGTCACACCTGCTGCCTCAGCGTCTGAAGCATTTCGGAGCTCCAGGTGAGTAGCTCCTCCTACACAGTAGCACTCCAGGCCTGGTCCAGGGGCCTCCTCTACCCTTGGTCACCATACTTATTCTGTCCTCATCAGTCTAGAAATTTGTTGGAAAAATACCTCACAGTTTCCTCCCTGCCCAGTTCTATTTATATTATAAATATCATCTTACAAATTTATTTAGTCTTTTAAAAAAGAAGGTAAACATTTGTAGACATTTATAGTTGGTTTACCATCTTAAAGCGGAAATCTGTTTGCCTCTAGTCTGAAGCACCTTCAACTTTTGCTGGTACTACTACCTCCTCATTGGTCACCCTCCATCTATACTACACTCCTCCAAATCATTGTGTGTGCAGTAGCCAAAATAACCTTTGGGAACACAAATCTGATTGTCAAATTATACATCTCTTAAGACATCTAATATGGTAGCCTCAAAGATGGTGTCCTACAGGAAATTGTATCACAGCAACTATAGTCGGATATGGATGTGATCATGGTGTCAAACAGCAAGACCTGTACTCACAAGAGCTAGCCCCTGAGCAGGGCCTCTTCTCTCCTTAAGGCCTCAGTCTGGGTCTAGGCCTCTGAGCCACAGATCTAAAAATAAGTCACAGGGCTGTGAGCTAGCAGGGCAACTGCACACCTCTGGTTCTGTGGCTAACTGCTGTTCACCAGTAGTGAATCCTCATGTCCAGCACTGCCACTGCTCTGGACAGCCTGGAGATCCAGCTCAGCTTCCAATTAGGATTCAGAACTACCCATAATCTGGCACTGGGCTTATATCTAGGTTGGGAATGATCAGAATCCCAGATCTATTATCTGCAAGTGTCTAAAGGCTTCTTAACAAAGCAAGAAAGGCCATGCCAACCCATACTTAGAATAACCTCTCCCTGGATGTGTCCATGTGTCTCGATTCCAGACTGTCGATGGATTTGCTCTGCAGCTTTCATCATCCTAGGTCATGACTTCTGCTCAAATCATACCTAGTGTCTGGGCCAGCTTTTCTCTTCCAGCTGCTACTTGGTTTAAATATGGAAATCCTGGAGTCTTCAGACTGTCATCGAACTGAGATGGAACTGTCCTGGTGTCTCTCCGTAGCACCCTCAGAAGATAGCTGCTTTCTCTTTACCCAGGAATGGAAAGGAGCTGTCAGACATGCTCATTTTTGCATTACCCCAACTTGAACTACTCATTTAACTTAAGGAGTCAGGGAGGGAAATATAAAATCAAACATTAGTAAGTGCAAGTAATGTCTGCCACAACCAACTTTGGAAAAGGACAGCCAGAGGACCTGGCAATGATAAGCCCACAGAGATTTGGTGAAAAGCCTGGCAATACCCCAATTGCTGGCATGAGCCCCAGGGTGCCTTCAGTAGTAGGCTGACATCTTTTCGCATTTGATCTCCTAACAAACACCAACACCAAATGAACAAACAAGGTGTGCACAGTCTTCAGCCTTTTCAAAAGAAAGGAGATTAAAGAAAACCCTCAGCAAATTAGGAATAAATGGAAATCTTACTAATCTAATAAAGAATGTACAACCCACATTCTATGTAATGGTGAAATATGAACTTTCCTCTTGAGACTGGTGTCAAATTTACAAACTACTATAATTAATAAGTGAACTGTTAGAGGCAGGGGGAAAAATATGCAAGACATCTATACTGAAAACATTTCTGAGAAAAATATAGCATATCTTTATGACCTTGGACTAGGCAAAGAGGACAAAAAAAAATAAAAGACAAAATATTGATAAATGACCATTAAGACAAAATTTGTTTGTCAAAAGACATCAAGAGAATGAAAATGGGAGCCACAGCCTGGGAGAAGATATTTGCATTATGTAATATTAGTCATCAACGAGCTCATAATCCAGAATATAGAGGAAGCTTAATAATCAGCTTTGTAAAGAAAAAGGATCAACAATTGAATTTTTTTAATCTTTAACATAAGAGGCTATTCAAATATCTAAAAAACATGAAAGGTTCTTGACACTTTGTCCTCAAGGAAATGCAAGTGAAAACCACAAAGCCATGCCATTCTACCCCCCACAAAAGTGACTGAAACTTTTTTTTAATATATATTTTTATTGATTTCAGGGAGGGAGGGAGAGACAGAAACATCAATGATGAGAGAGAACCACCAGTCAGCTGCCCTCTGCACGCTCCCTGCCGGGGACCGCAACCAGGGCATGGTCCCTTGACCAGAACCGAACCGGGGACCCTTCAGTCCACAGGCTGACGTTCTATCCACTGAGCCAAACTGGCTTGGGTGTGACTGAAACTTTTTAAAAGACTATAATGTGAAGTGTGGGTGAGGAAGTGGAAGAACTGGGATGCAAACGGTGGAAGTGTAAACAGGTACAGTCACTTTGGGAAACTAATGGGCGATATCTACTAAAGCTAAATATATTTATGATGCAGCCGTTTCCCTGTTGGGTACATACCCAATAGAAGTGATTGGCTTATGTCCACCAAAAGACTTGTACAAGAATGTTCATAGTAATCATAATAGCCAAAACCTGGAAATAATTTCGAATGTCCAACAACATTAGAATTGAATAGATAGTGGTATATTTATCAATGGAATACAAGTGAAAAAATAAAAACTTGCTCCATGCAATGGTAAGTGAATCTCTGACAATATGATGAGTGAATGAAGCCGGACCAAAAGAGTATATTCTGTATGATTCCATTTACATGAAACTCAAAATTGGCAAAACTAACGTACGGGGGTAGAGAAAGTGGGCCTGCTAGTAAATAAAGTATTTTATATCTTGATTGGGTGGTGGGGATAGTATGTATGTATACGTAAGTGATCATTTGAACTGTGTGCTTAAGATTTGAGTGTTTTGTTAAATGTCCATATAAAAGATACATGGGGGGGACCCTGACCAGTTTGGCTCAGGGGATAGAGTGTCGACCTGTGGACTGAAGGGTCCCAGGTTTGATTCCAGTCAAGGGCATGTACCTTGGTTGTGGGCACATCCCCAGTGGGGGGTGTGCAGGAGGCAGCTGATTGATGTTTCTCTCTCATCAGTGTTTCTAACTCTCTCTCCCTCTCCCTTCCTCTCTGTAAAAACATCAATAAAATATATATATATTTTTAAAAAACATACATGGGGGGAAACCAAGATGGTGGCATAGAGAAACACCTAAACTGCTGCCTCGCACAAAACTTTCAAAACTACAACTAGCAGAAACCGGTTTGGCTCAGTGGATAGAGCGTCGCCTGCAAACTGAAAGGTCCCAGGTTCGATTCCAGTCAAGGGCATGTACCTTGGTTGCAGGCACATCCCCAGTAGGGGTTGTGCAAGAGGCAGCTGATCGATGTTTCTCTATCATCGATGTTTCTAACTCTCTATCCCTCTCTCTTCCTCTCTGTAAAAAATCAATAAAATATATTTTTAAAAAAACAAAAAACTACAACTAAAAGACAAAATGGACATCATCCAGAACCACAGGAAGGCTGGCTGAGTGGAAATTCTACAACTAGAAGGAAAGGGAAAAGCACACTAAGACTCACAGGAACTGCGGAAGGCAGTGGTACAGAGGTGCGCGCGCGGAGAGGGCTGGCAACTGAGTACACTGCTGGCTTTCTCAATCGGGAGGGAGACAAAAGCTCCCAAATGCTCTGAACTCCAGTTCTGGGCGAGACTCTGGGGACCCAGACTCATATGGGGAGAAACTGGACTGTTTGACAGCAGGTGAAACTTGAGGGCGGCTTTCTCTCAGAGGTGCTTGCAGCGATTACCACGGGACACTGAGACCCAGGGACCTCTTAGGGCAGTGTTGACTGGAAGCCATTGCTGTTAGCTCCATCCTGAGATCCCGCCCCACAAAGCCATTGCTGTCTGCTCCGCCCTGAGACTCTGCCCCATCCAAGCTGAGCATAGAGGCTTTTGCATATGAATGGCATGGTCCTTTGAATTCTGAACTTGCCTAACAAACTTCAGCTGAGTAGTGAGACCCAGAACATCCAAAAGAAGGCCCAAGGACCTACAGCAGCTTGCATTGCTTCACAGATGGGCCTCATCTGGGCACCTCCAAAACCCAAACAAAGAAGAGGAATCTGCAGATCTCTCTGTAGCTCCTGCTGGGTGGCCTCAGGCAGAGGCTAAATTAGCACCTCCTTGGAGATCCAAGAGCCAGTGTACCCAGGGGTCAGAGTGGGACCATCCAGATTACAACCCCTCAGATCCATAAGAGACACACTCAGGGGGCAGACTCAGCACCAAAGCCCCACTGAAACAAGTCTTGTCTCATAAGGGTGTCTCCAGCACAGACGTTCTCCCAGTGTAGACACAGCTGATCCTCACAGCCAATTGGCCTGGAGGTCAATTCCTCCCAGTGATACCAACAACAATCAAGGCTTAACTACAACAAGACTGTGCACACAGCCCACAAAGGGGTGCACCAAGAGTGTCCACCTCAGGTAACGGAGGAGGCTGAGCCACTGGGCTCTATAGGATACCTAGCACACAAAGCCATTCTATCAACACAGGGAAGCAGCCAAAATGCAGAGACAAAGAAACAGGTCACAAATGACAGAAATGGAGGAAAGCAAACTACTGGATATAGAGTTCAAAACCACGGTTATAAGGTTTTTCAAGAATTTTCCAGAAAAGGCTGATAAATTTAGCGAGACTCTCAAGGATATGAAAAAGGACCAACTAGAAATTAAGCATACACTTACTGAAATAAAAAATAATATACAAACATCCAACAGCAGACTAGAGGATCACAAGAAACAAGTCAAAGATTTGAAATACAAAGAAGCAGAAAACACCCAACCAGAAAAGAAAAAAAAAAATCCAAAAATATGAAGATAGTTAAGGAGCCTCTGGGACAACTTCAAGCGTACCAACATCAGAATTATGGGGGTGCCAGAAGAAGAGAGAGACCAAGATACTGAAAACCTATTTGAAGAAATAATGACCGAAAACTTCCCCCACCTGGTGAAAGAAATACTTACAAGTCCAGGAAGCACAGAGAACCTCAAACAAAAGGAATCCAATGAGGACCACACCAAGACATCATAATTAAAATGCCAAGAGCAAAAGACAAAGAATATTAAAAGCATCAAGAGAAAAACAGTTAATTACCTACAAGGGAGCACCCATACAATTGTCAGCTGATTTCTCAACAGAAACTATGCAGGCCAGACGGGAGTGGCAAGAAATATTCAAAGTGATGAATAGCAAGAATCTACAACCAAGATTACTCTACCCAGCAAAGCTATCATTCAGAACTGAAGGTCAGATAAAGAGCTTCACAGATAAGAAAAAGCTAAAGGAGTTCATCACCGCCAACCAGTATTATATGAAATGCTGAAAGGTATTGTTTAAGAAGAGGAAGAAGAAGAAAAAGGTAAAGATAAAAATTATGAACAACAAATAAATATCTATCAACAAGTGAATCTAAAAATCAAGTGAATAAAAAATCTGATGAACAGACTAAACTGGTGAATATAATAGAATCAGGGGCATAGAAAGGGCTGACAATCCTTGGGGGGAAACGGGTGTGGGGGGTGCGGGAAGAGACTGACAAAAATCGTACACCTATGGATGAGGACAGTTGGGGTTAAGGGCAGAGGGTGGGGTGGGAACTGGGTGGAAGGGAGCTATGGGGGGAAAAAAGAGGAACAATTGTAATAATCTGAACAATAAAGATTTATTTTTTTTTAAAGATACATGGAAACCCTAACTGGTTTGGCTCAGTGGATAGAGCATCAGCCTGCCGACTGAAAGGTCCCAGGTTTGATTCCAGTCAAGGGCATGTACCTTGGTTGTGGACACATTCCCAGTAGGGGGTGTGCAGGAGGCAGCTGATCGATGTTTCTCTCTCATCGATGTTTCTAACTATCTCTCTCCCTTCCTCTGTAAAAATCAATTAAAAAATACATGGAAGGGGGCCTTGATTCTCTCCATTGCTCTGCCCTTTTGATACCACACACACAGACCCCCCCTGAATGCCTTTCTAATGCCCTCTTCTTCTGTCCTCCAACCCCAGTGCTATGGAAACACAAATGTTTGCATCAAACTCTTCAGTAATTTTGTTTCTCTTAAGAAATAGTTCTATCCTTCCCATCCTGCCTTGTATAATTTATTCCCTGGAGAACTCCCCTAGCCTTCCCTGGTTGCCTAAAATGAGCCAAATCCTTTCTTGCTTCAGGACTTTTGTACAGGCAGTTTTACCCACAGGTCTCCTCCCCAACTACAGAACTGCTTCTCATTCTTTAAATGTCAACTTAATCATTCCCTTTTCAGGGATGTCTTCCAGAACCTTTCAGAATGCTTTAAGTTTTCCTTGCAATAGTCTTCTAGAACTCTTACATATTCTTCACTCAACATGTCCTAATTGTGCTTGCATGTTTGTTATGATTATCTTTGTCTTTTTGTTTGTTTTAATGTCTTCCCCACCAAGTGAGTTTAGGATCACTTTTGTCTTATTCACCACTTCATTCCCAGTACTCAGCACAGTGCCTGGCCTATAGTAAGTGCTCAGAAATTTATTGAATAAAGGAGGAAGTCACTTAGTGAATGCTTGCTGTTTGCTATATACAGCACCAGGTGCTGGAAATACAATTGAGTATGAGATGGATATCTAACCTCATAGTCCAGAAGAAGCAAAACACATATTTGTGAGATAAATACTCTGACTGGGAAAGTACAGAGATGGTGATTTCAGAAAAGGCTTCCTGGAAGAGGAGCCCCATGAGGTCATGCTTTCAAACAACTTAGAGCCCCTCAACCTTCAGAGAACAGACTAGTTGCCAGAAGGGAGGAGGGTTGGAGGACTGGATGAAAAAAGTGAAGGGATTGAGAAATACAGATTGGTAGTTACAAAATAGTCACATGGTTGAAAATAAAGTACAGCATAGAAAAATGTCAATAATCCTATATAATAAAAGGGTAATATATGCAAATTGACCCTAACGGCTGAACAACTGCTCAACCAGTCACTATGAGGCGCACTTACCACCTCTTGGTCCCTTTCCCCGGCTGGCAGGCTCTGTGGGGGCAGAGCTGGCTGCGGGCAGCTAGGGAAGATGGCCCTTATCACAGGCCAGGCATCGGGACCGTATCTGCCCACGAATTCGTGCGCCGGGACTCTAGTCTACACTAATAAAAAAAGATGCAAATTGACTGTACCTCCACTACGCCCACCATCCAATCAGGAGCAAGTATGCAAATTAAGCCAACAAAGATGGCAGCGGCCACAGAGCTAGAGCAAGCAGGAGGCTTGGGTTGCCCCGGCGATGGAGGAAGCCAAGCTTCCTGCCTGCCCTGGCCTGCCCTGGCCTCTGCTCAAGGCTATACAATTTCAATTATAGAAGATAAATAAATCCCAGATACCTGCTTCCAGCTGGCCCTGGCCTCTGCTCAAGGAGACGCTGAAAAAATAAATAAAAAAAGGAGGGCCTGGGACCCTAGGGTCACCAGGGGCATGGCCAGCCTGAAAACGGCCCTCAGCCCCTTACCCAGGCTGGCCACACCCCCATGGGGTGAAGGTCCTTGCTGGGGGTTTGGCCAGCCTGCAAACGGCCATCAGCCCCTCACCTAGGCTGACTAGGCACCCCAGCGGGGACCCCCACCCTGAAGGGTGTGTGGACAGCTTGAAAACAGCCCTCAGCCCCTCACCCAGGCTGGACCCTCACCTCATGGGGGCCTGGCTGGCCTGAAAACCACCACAGGCCCTTCATCCAGGCCTCCCCATGCCCCAAGGGAACCCCCATCCTGATCTGGGACACCCTTCAGGGCAAACCAGCTGGCCCCCACCCATGCACCAGGCCTCTATCTATACTAATAAAAGGGTAATATGCTAATTAGACTGGGAGACCTTCCAGACATTCTTCTGGACAAAGCCATGGTGGCGGGGCCGAGGTAGAGGCGGTTAGAGGCCAAGAGGGGAGGGCAGTTGTGGGTGATCAGGCTCGTGGGGGGCAGGGCCATTGGGGGTAAGCAGACCAGCAGGGGGGCCAGTTGGGGGCGAGCAGGCCATCAGTGGGGGTCAATTGGAGGTGATCAGGAGAACAGGGGGGACAGTTTGGAGTGAGCAGGCCAGCAGAGGGGCAGTTGGGGCAAGCAGGCCAGTGGGTAGGGAAGATGGGGGCAAGCAGGCCAGCAGGGAGGGCAGTTGGGGGTGAGCAGACCAGCAGGGGGGGCAGTTGGGGGCAAGCACACTGACATGGGGGGTAGTTGGGGGTGATCAGGCTGGTGGGGGGGGGCATTTGGGGGCAAGCAGGCTGGCAGCAGGGGGCAGTTGGGGGTGAGCAGGCCAGCAGACAGAGTGGTTAGGGGCAATCAGGCAGGCAGGCAGGCAAGTGAGTGGTTAAGAGCCTGCAGTCCCGGATTGCGAGAGTGATGTCTGACTGCCGGTTTAGGCCCAATCCCTGTAAACCAGCAGTAGGACATCCTTTGAGGGGTCCCAGATTGGAGAGGGTGCAGGCTGGGCTGAGGGACAACCCTCCCTCCCCCCGTGCACAAATTTCATGCACCGGGCCACTAGTATTGTAATAAAAATATGGTGTCCAGTGGATACTGGATCAGGAGGAACACTTTGTAAAGTATATGATTGTCTAACCACTATGATGTATGCCTGGAACTAACACAAAATAATATTAATCTGTAATTGGGAAAAAATTTTAATGTAAAAAAAGGGCCCTGTCCCAGTATCTCAGTTGGTTACAGGGTCATCTCAATACCCCAAGGTTGTGGGTTTGATCCCCGGTCAAAGCACGTACAAGAATCAACCAATGAGCCCTGGCTGGTTTGGCTCAGTGGATAGAGCGTTGGCCTGCGGACTGAAGGATCCCAGGTTCGCTTCTAGTCAAGGGCACATGCCTGGGTTGTGGGCTCGATCCCCAGTATGGGTGTGCAGGAGGCAACCAATCAATGGTTCTTGCTCATCATTGATGTTTCTATCTCTCCCTCTCCCTTCCTCTCTGAAATCAATAAAAATATATTAAAAAAAGAAGAATCAACCAATGAATGCATAAATAAGTAGAAAAACAAGTCAATGTTTCTCCCTCTCTAAAATCAATAAAAATTTAAAATAAAAACCTCCAACCAAAGGCCTGTCTGGGAGGGGCCAAACCTGCAACAGCTTTTGGACTTGGTTCTCTTGGATTTGCCTGTGACCGTGCCTGTGCAGGTGAGAAACAGCTTGACTGCTAATTTTGTGAAATCACAGGATTTTTTTTTTAAATATATCTTATTGAGTTTGTACAGAGAGGAAGGGAGAGAGATAGTTAGAAACATCGATCAGCCGCCTCCCGCACCCCCCCCACCGGGGATGTGCCCGCAAACAAGGTACATGCCCTTGACCAGAATCGAACCTGGGACCCCTCAGTCCACAGGCTGACGCTCTATCCATTGAGCCAAACCGGTCTTGGCTGAAATCACAGGATTTTTGAGAACTAATCTCATTTCTTCTTACTGATCTGATAGGCTTTATGTGAGGTGATGTTTTACATTCAGGGTTTCTCCATATATTTTTAAGGCTAACTGACTCCCTTTCAATAAAACCAGTGTCCTTGGTAATTCTTTTATTTTATTGTTTTAATATATTTTTATTGATTTCGGAGAGGAAGGGAGAGGGAGAGAAAGAAACATCAATGATGAGAGAGAATTATTGATTGGCTGCCTCTTGCACGTCACCTACTGGGGATCCAGCCAGAAATCCGGGCATGTGCCCTTGACCAGAATGAAACCCGGGACCCTCCAGTCTGCAGGCTAACGCTCTATCCACTGAGCCAAACCAGCTAGGGCCTTGGTGATTCTTTTAAGTGTTGACTGGTAGAAAGCTCAGAGCTAAGGCAAGTCAAAGGTGGCTTTTAGTTTCATCAGCTCCCTCTTAGATCCTCATTATCTTAGAACTGGATGGTGTTACATGCTCATTTGTTGCGCTGTACAGTGATCACAGTTCATTATTTTTTCACTTTAACAGCAACTTTTCATGGTAGTAAAACCATTGGAAGTTAAAAGCCAAAGTTTAGTTGATAAACTCAGCCTTTCCTCAAGTATTTTATTTTTTTAATATTTTATTGATTTTTTACAGAGAGGAATAGAGAGTTAGAAACATCTATGAGAGAGAAACATCGATCAGCTGCCTCCTGCACACCTCCTACTGAGGATGTGCCCGCAACCAAGGTACATGTCCTTGACCGGAATCAAACCTGGGACCTTTCAGTCCGCAGGTTGATGCTCTATCCACTGAGCCAAACCGGTTAGGGCTCCTCAAGTATTTTAGTAACTTGGCTTTAAAATGTTATTTAGTTCTGCCCAGCTTTGCCCCTAAATAGAAGATAGGAGTATTTGGCAGCTCTGTGGGGTTAGGGTTAGAGTTTAGGTTAGGCACAACATGGTGGGGCAGTGAGAAGGCTACAGGTCTGGGCCCTGGGCCCTGAACCCATCTCTCTGGAGTGAGTGGGAGGAGGAACCCCTTTCACCACTCACCACTTACACACACTGCTTTCTCACCTGGCTAGAACACCAGGTTTCCGACTTCCACGAGGGAGGCAGCCAGCTGTTTGATGAAGGGGAAGTCTTGTGTGTGGTCCTGCCATACAGCACCTACGTCAAACATGAGTATCACAGATATCTTAGGGAGTCCAAGCTCTGTGACCAGTTCCCAAGGTTGCACAAGTCACCAACCAATGCCACCGGAAACAGCTAGTGGCCCTTTACTCTTCCTGCTTGCTAGCAATTGAAGATCCAATTGGAATGCTAACCAGACTGTCATAGTGACAAGCACATATAAAAATCTCCGATTTGAGCCATATAACAACGTCAGAGTTGTTGGGTTGGAGGACTGGCACTATGTGTTGAAGAAGTGAAGACCCAGCCCCTGAGGCCCTCCCTCCCACTGTACCTAGAGTGGCAGTCAAGCAGCAAGGTGGCAGTCTGTAAGTTACTCCCAGGCATTAGGACTACCACCAAGAAAAGCCATTCTGGAGACCACAGTGCTTTTTATGGTTGGGGCTAATAAATCCCCTCTTGTTTCTGAGACAAGGTGTTGGAGGTATTACATTTTGATAACCAAAAGGAAAGTCTACTCACTCAGAAAAGAGACAGAGATCTCTCATGCCCCTCTATCTTGGCCCCTGAGAGTTTGCAGATCTGAGAGATTCAAGTCCAAACTACAAGGCGACAGAGTTGACTCTGCAAACTATCCTTCCACAATCCTTGGGAGACACATTTTGCTAGACCAAGACCACTGCATAGACACTGAGCTAGGGTGGTGCCCATGGCCAGTTCCACATACTAGAACCTGAGGACAGCAGGGCCTTGGCTCTTGGCTTTGAAATAGACTGGAGGTGCCCTTGGCTTTCAGGGTAGCTTGACTTCAAGGCCACAGCCCCTATGGCTCTACCAACAGCAGAACTTTGTCTGGTTACCTCCCCTGCCGGAAGCCAATTCTAGCATGTCAGCTGGGCTGAATCATCTGGGACGGCTAAAAAGCATCTCCCCCAAACCTGAATAGTATTGTCTGCTGCCAGACAGCTCAGGGAATCTTTAATCTGCGTGTTATTGCCTCCTGTTGGCCAAACACCTGAACAGCTGTAGGCTATTCTCCAATCTGTAAACCTTACCCTTTAAAGTGTATGTCTTCCCCTTGCCTTAGGACAAATTGTGTTAGTAAATAGCACGGGGTCCTTAGACAAGGGGTAGTCTTTCAGCTCTTCTAGCTGAAGATCCTCTGACCCCCGATGCCTTTCAAAATTATCTTTCATCTTTGGACTCCTTCTTAATCATCTACGCATCAGCTCCTTTCTCCAGAATGCTGAACCCTTCGTAACACTGGGACAAGAACGCCAGCACTCCCCAGTACACTTTTCCTTCCTTTTCTGGTCATAAACTCTTGGGCCCCTGACTAGGGGTCCTGGAAAATATCCCTCTCCACCTTCATAGCTGATAATTGGTGGGCAGAGCCTCCAGGGTGGTCCCTAGTCCATCTGGCAGCTCATACATCCAGGAACCTCTGCTTCATCAAGCTCTGGAAAGCCCTCAGGGAGTCCCCTGGCAGCTCCTCCTCCCTGTATCTTAGTGTTTTCTAAGGTGGTACCAGGCATCCTGTCCTGCTTCTAAGGGAAGGAGTCTGAAAGTCCTGCAGTCCAACCCACACATCAGATCTCCCAGGCCCCTGGCCAGCCAAAAACCCTCAAAACAATCAAAGGCAACCTGGGATCTTAGAAGTAGGGGTGAGGCAGAAGCTGATGTGCCTGGCAAGGTCCTCTTGGCCACAGCACAACCATTTCCAGCCAATGGAGGATGGAGTGAAGAGAGGATAACAGGATGCTCAGAGGGTAACATTCAAAGGAGAGGGAGGGGTAAGGAGTGACTTCTTCAGGGAGGCAGTCTGAAGACTGAGTTTGCTCTTCAGCACATGACCCACACCGCCCTCACCCCCTTTCCTGCTGGCCACACCACCCGAACTAGACTGGACTGGTCTTGCCCCAGCCTTTTCATACTAAGCAGACAGCCAGCTGCTTTGTGTGCAGAACGTCTGGCCAACCCTCTCCAGACTTCCAAATCCTGTGGATTCTGGAATGCAGCTACCCCTCCTGGGCTCACAGCCCATCTTCCAGCTTCCACACTCTGCCTAAGGGAGACTGATAAGGTAAAATAAAAATTTTTACTCTCTCTAAACTCAAGACCATTGCTCCTGACATTCCTCCCCACCCCTCCCACCCCCCGCAAGAATACTTGGCTGTGAAAACTTCCCTGAAGGTTCTTTCAGACAGGCCGACTAAAAAGTAACGTGTTAAAGCCCAGCCTGGAAGCCCTGGCTTTTACATCCATGAAGGGTGCACAGCCAACAGTAGGAACTTTGCCCGCTTAAGAAAACCAGTTCTCCAATCCTTTATGAGCCCCTCTAGAGATGTTTGTATTCTTCAGCCCTTCTGACATTAGAAATGTGAAGCCCTGCCCTATCTGGTTTGGCTCAGTGGATAGAGTGTCAGCCTGTGGACTGAAGGGTCCTGGGTTCAATTCCGTCCGGTCAAGGGCATATGCAACAGGTTGCAGGCTCAATCCCCAGTGGGGGAGGGAGGGCGGTGTGCAGGAGGCAGCCGATCAATGATTCTCTCTCATCATTGATGTTTCCATCTCTCCCTTTCCCTTCCTCTCTGAAATTAATAAAAATTAAAAAAAAAAAGAAATGTGAAGCCCTCATGAAAGCTCGTCATAGCAAATCTGCTTTTATTTCCTCAGTAAGAGGAGGCATCTCATGGCAAGGTCAAGGTGCATCTCGGGCCCATCTCACTAACACAGGGCCCTTCAGTCACTGAGGAGCTTCTGAAACTTTGTTCTGCTCTTCTCACCAGCAGTAACCCCCAAGACTCTCATCCCTTCCACAGGATCTGGCTCCAATTCTTCCTCTAACCAGATACACAGGTTTCTGGGTGGATTCAGGGAGACCCTGTCCCTGGCCTGGACCTTCTTGGCCTCCTAAGTAGCAAATTGAAGTGTTGGTCTGGTGATCTTTAGAGCACCATCCCATCCCTCTGTGCATGTTGAGGCTTCAATCATAAACCTCTCTGGAGAGCTGGAGGATCACAGCTTGTGCCTGAAGACAAGGGCTCCAGAAGGGCCCAACCCCCATCTCTAGACCCTGTGAGCTCCAACCTCTTTTATTGGCACTCTGGTACAAGAGAGCTTGGAATAGAGGTGACATGAAGTGACAAGTGTCTCAAACCTGTGTGGTGGGAACATGGGTGCTTTTTCCTCCTTTTCTATATAAACTAGAGGCCCGGTGCACGAAATTCGTGCACAGAGGGGGGTTGTCCCTCAGCCCAGCCTGTACCCTCTCCAATCTGGGATTCCTGGAGGGATGTCCGACTGCCCGTTTAGGCCCGATCCTGGTGGGATCGGGCCTAAACGGGCAGTCGGACATCCCTCTCACAATCCAGGACTGCTGGCTCCCAACTGCTTGCCTGC
Source organism: Cnephaeus nilssonii (assembly GCF_951640355.1). Taxonomy (NCBI): domain Eukaryota; kingdom Metazoa; phylum Chordata; class Mammalia; order Chiroptera; family Vespertilionidae; genus Cnephaeus; species Cnephaeus nilssonii. The sequence goes on from NC_137091.1 coordinate 34,599,863, forward strand.
CTGCCTTCCTGATTGCCCCTAACCGCTTCTGCCTGCCAGCCTGATCACCCCCTAACCACTCCGCTGCCAGCCTGTTTGCCCCCAACTTCCCTCCTCTGCTGGCCTGGTCACCCCTAACTGCCCTCTCCTGCAGGGTTGATCACCTCCAACTGCCCTCCCTTTCAGGCCTGGTCCCTCTCAACTGCCCTCCCTTGCAGGCAGGGTGCCTCCAACTGCTCTCTCCTGCTGGCCATCTTGTGGTGGCCATCTTGTGTCCACATGGGGGCAGGATCTTTGACCACATGGGGGCAGCTATATTGTGTGTTGCAGTGATGATCAATCTGCATATTACTCTTTTATTAGATAGGATAGAGGCCTGGTGCATGGGTGGGGGCCAGCTGGTTTGCCCTGAAGGGTGTCCCGGATCAGGTGGGGGTTCCCTTGGGGCGTGGGGCAGCCTGAGCAAGGGGCCTGTGGTGGTTTGCAGGCCGGCCATGCCCCCTGGCAACCCAAGCAGAGGCCCTGGTATCTGGAATTTATTTTCCTTTTACAATTGAAACTTTGTAGCCTTAAGCAGAGGCCTGGGCTCGGCCAGGGTGTGTGGAAAGCTTTGCTTCCCCTGTTGCCGGGGGCAACCCTGGCCTGCTCTCTCAAGCTCCATTCTGCTGCCATTTCTGTTTGAATTTGTTTACCTTCTATAATTGAAACTTTGTAGCTTGAGTGGAGGCTTAGGCCTGGCAAGGGCAGACGGAAAGCTTGGCTTCCTCTGTTACCTAGGAAACCTTGCTCTCTGTGGCTGTAGCCATCTTGGTTTGGTTAATTTGCATACTCGCGCTGATTGGATGGTGGGCGTGGCTCACGGGTGTGTCGGAGGTATGGTCAATTTGCATATTTGTCTGTTATTAGGTAGGATGTGTGTTTGATGAATGAAAACAAATAGTTCAAATCTTTATGAGGTGGGTATGATAACTGTAGAGGAGCTCTCAAAGAGGACTTGATAAGTCCACAGTAGAAGATGTCCTCAGGTAAGCTTGAGGGGTCGGAGCTCCACAGAGGCCACCCAAGGTTGGCAATGTTCACACTGAGATCAAATAAGAACTGTACGTATGGCTGAATGGTTCTCCAGAACCTCCTGGCCCTGGATTGAAGTCTACAGAAGGTGCCAGCACGAGTGGTTTCCGGAACTTTACTCTGCAACCATGATGTTTGGAGTGAAGTGAGCAGCAGTGGTTGGGAATGTGGGTCAGAGCCTGACACATGGGAAGGGGATCTCTTTAAAGTTCCATCTGGCAGTTAGCCGGTGCTCTAGGCATGGACACTGGGGGCTTCTGGGGCCTGGGATAGGAGCTAGGACCTTCAAATATAAGACAGGCTTGTCCTGAGACTACAGGAGCCACAGTTGGTCCACTTAGAAGCCAGCCCTCATTATCTCTGGTCCCTTTTCCAGCCTTCTACATAAGATGACACCAGCACCCAGAAACACTTCCTCCAGCCTTGCTGTTCTCCTTCATATCACATCCCTCCTCCCATAGCTTGGATTCCACAGCCCATCATGTCAGTAATAGTCTTACCCCTTCTCTGTCATTCAACCCCCAGGTGAATCCTTGCTCCACCTTCTTCAATTTTTACCTGAAAGCTTCTGGGGGAAAGCCACTTAACCAGAAAGAGGGTTCTATTCTGAATTAATGGTTATCAACCTGAAGTAGATCCTAAGTACAATTTAGAAATTCTACCACATTTCTCCTGTCAATTCACCTTTCTGCTTCCAGACCTTTTTTCACTCTCCCCACACCTGTTTCCCAAGTGCCCCTCACTCTTTGCTGCAGCCTGAGGTAAACCCATTGTCAAGCATTTTCTTTTATTTTTTAGTGATTTGAAAGACAGAGACATCGATTTGCTGTCCCACCTATTTATGCATACAATCCTGGCCTATCCGGACGAGGCTCTAACCAACCGAGGAATGAACAACCCAGCCAGGGCTTGTCAAGCTTTTTAGATCCCCCCCCCCCCCAGCCTTTCCAGAATCTCACAAGATGAACCAGAGCATCTCTCTCCGGTATACTTATTCTTTTTGTCAATCAGATCTTCCTGACATGTGAACATGTTGTAGTCTCTTCCTCCTTAAAAAACCAACCACCAAGTAGCCTCCCCTCAATCTACACCCACTTGCAGCTTCTACCCACAGTTCAATGACCACCTAAGCCCAGTTGCATCCCTAGCACTCTCCTAAACGCCAGACCCCCGTCCCCAGTGCCTACTTAGTACTTCCTTTTTGATGTCATGTTCACAAAGGCAGCCAATGGCCTTCTTTCCCACCTTCTTCAGGGGCTTCCCACCAATGTGTCATCAATACAATGGTTAGTTCCAGAAACCAGAAGAAACGGAGGATTCCCTCCCCATCCTGACCCTCCATTTCTATTTAATCATTGACTTTATTCCCCATTGCCACCACCACAGTCTGTGAGTAGCTTTCCAAGTGAGGTTCACATACCCACTAGTATAAGAAGGCAATCTTCTGGGAAACAGGAAGAAACTGTTAGAACTTTTTTAAATTGAATTTCAGAAAGAGGAAGAAAGGGAGAGAGAGAAACATCTATGTGAGAGAGAAACATCGATTGGCTGCCTCCTGCATGCTTCTGCATGCATACCCCTAACCGGGGATCGAGCCCACAACCCAGGCATATGCCCTGACCAGAAGAACCAGCAACCTTTTGGTGCACAGGGTGATGCTCAACCAACTGAGCTGTTGGTTGATTCTTGTATGTAACCTGACAGGATCGAACCTGCAACCTTGGCACATCTAACCAACTGAGCTACCCAGCCAGGGCCTAAAACTTATATATAATGTTTTTTTTCTTTTAAAATTCGTTTTATGTATGTTTCATAATGTAAATAGCATATTAGTGCATATATATATATATATATATATATATAATTTATAAATAAAATCTAGATGATAGTCAAACTTTTATCTATGGATATTTAAGAATAAAAAAAATGTGGAGGTGATCCTAAATCAGGATCACCTTTTGCTTGGATAATCAAAATAGCCTACTGACTGGTCTCTACATCTATTGATTGACAGATTGTGGTAAAATATACCATTATAACCATTATATATATTCATTGACTTCAGAGAGCAATGGAGAGGGAGAGAGAGCTAGAAACATTGATGATGAGAGAGAATCATTGATTGGCTGCCTCCCGCACACCCCCTAGTGGGGATTGAGCCCGTAACCCGGGCATGTGCCCTTGACCAGAACTGAACCTGGGACCCTTCAGTTCCCAGGCTGACACTCTATCCACTGAGCCAAACCAGCTAGGGCCATTATAACCATTTTGAAATATATAGTTTTGTGGCATTAAGTACATTCACATTATTGTGCAACCATCACCATGTCCACCTCCAGAACTTTTTCATCTTCCCAACCTGAAACTCTATCCAGCAAATACAAACTCCCTTGCTTCCGCAGCACATATATTAAAATTGGAATGATACAGAGAAGACTAGCATGACCCCTGTGCAAGGATGACACACAAATTCGCGAAGCATTCCATATTTAAAAATAAACAAAATAAACAAATAAACACAAGCTCCCTATGCTCCCCTATCCTGGCAACTACCATTCATTTTTCTGTCTCTATAAACTTGACTATTCTGGGTTCCTCATATACGTGGAATTATAGAAGATTGTTTTGTGTGGTTTTTTTTTGTGACTGGCTTATTTCGCTTGTTTATGCCTTCAGAGTTTATTCATTTGTAGTATATGTCAGAATGTCCTTTTTAAAAAAAAGTCTGAATAATATTCTGTTGTGTGGACATACCACATTTTGTTTATCCATTCATCCAAGGTGGACACTTGGGTTGTTTCTACGTTTTTGATTATGAATAATACTATGAACAAATCTACGTTCACTCTTGCCTCCCACAGTATAGCCCAAGTAATCCCTTTAAATCCACAGGTATGGTAAAACCGCCTCTTGCTTAAGACTCAGTTTTCTAAAGCTTTCAGGTGAGACCTCACCACCCTAGTTTCTTGAATACAAAGCCCTTGAAGACACCTGCTGCTTCTCCTGCGGAAATGGCCTTTTCTTTCAGCTTCTCCAGGTTTTTCTTTTCTTCTTTTTCTTCTTCTTTCCTTGAAGACCTCAACTCCTGCTCATTTCCCTGGGCGAAGAATGGCCTGATCACCCGCCTTCTCTAGGTCAGGGGACACCCTCCTCCCTCTTCCACTTTCCCCTCCTACCACTTGTCACAATTGGCACTCTGTCATCACGCGTATTTGTGACAATTTCATTGTTGCCGTCATTAGAGAGTAAACCTATGAGGGTGAGGGAATTATCCAGTCCTACAGTGCCTGTCCGGGCCTGGCAGCTAGCAAGCGCTCCATACTTCAGCCATCGATTACAATAATAAATCCCCGAGGCAGCAGCTGACCCCTCCCTCCCCGAGGCCAAGCCGCAGCGCAGGACTGGGTCGGCCTGGCGGGCTCCGGCCGCCGGTCCTCACCCCCGCCCCAGCGGCCCCACGGGAAGGTCCTCCGTCCCCGGAGACGGAGGTTAGGGGTCCGCCCCCGCCCCGCTCGCGCGAGGAGGGCTTCTGTCGGCGGGGCTGGGTCCGCAGCCACACCGGCGTCCGCCGGGCGGGGGCGGGGCCGGCCCGGGCGCGTCACTTCCGGTGTACACAGCCGGTCGGGGCGGTGTGCTGGGGGCCGGGGCGCGTCGCAGGTGAGGAGCGGGCGCGAGCGGGCACTGCCTGGCGCAGGCGGGAGGGGTTGGGGGTGGCCGGTGGCTGGCGGGTCGCGGCCGGAGCTGGAAACTGGACGAGCTCGCAGGGGCGCCGAGCCGCAGGCTCCCGCCCCTTGCCCGTCCGCTGTGGAGGACGCGCCGGGTTCTGGGGGCGCTGGCCGGGCGGACGGAAGCCTGGAGGGCCTCCCGGCTCGTGCCCGGGCCCCGGGGAGCGGCGGGGACCCCGAGGACGCGGGGCTGGAGAGGCGGGGGACTGGCGATCCCTCGGGCCGGCGCCGAGACCGACTCCCGGAAGCCCTCGGAGCGGTCGGCGGAGGGACGGCGGCCTGTGGGAGGCCGGGGTCCGCCGGCACTGGCTTGGGGACGTGGCCCTCACGCCGCCCCGCGGCTGCCCGGCCGCTGCGCGCACCTTCCCTCCCGGAGCTGGTGCGGTTCCTGGCCGGCGCGGCCGGGCTGGGGAGGTTCCGCGGGGGCCCCTGGAGGGCCGGGGCCGAGGAGGATGAAGGACCCACGCGCGTGCGGCGAGCGCAGGGTCAGGGGTGTGTCTTCCTGCCCCGCGCGGGACCGGGAAAGGAGCGTGCCTGGTTGGCATGATAAGAATTTTGTTTATAGTTCTTGCAAAATTTGCCAGATAAACACTCAGCTTGGGGAGGGGGCAGTTTGAAAATAGCTCGTTCCCTCCCCACCCCTCCACCAGAAAATCAGTTCTCCTCTCCTCACATTCAAAACAACACAAAAAGTATTGTGACAATACTTTTTAAAATGACAGTCATCCACCAACCTATCACTCAGTGACAACCATTGCTAACATGTTGGTGGTATCAGTAAATAGAGTCAGGTATTATTTTTATGGACTCAATAGTATATACCATTGCATATCATAAATGTAACCAAGCCCTACAAATGAACATTTAGATTGTTTCCAGTTCGTCACAAGATAAACAATTCTGTCAAAAGGATTTGTCTGATTGTTATTATAGGAGAATTTTACAAATAAGGGAAAAGGTAACACATTCATTTAAAAAAATACTTATTTTTTTAAATAGGTTTTTTTTTTCATTGTTGACATATTTGAAAAATTCTCCATTCTGATGTTTAAAAATTCCACGTTTTCTTCTCATTTCACGGTTTTTGTTCGTTTATTTTTTAACTGTTAGCTATTTAATCTACTTAAAATTTGGTTTTGGTTTAAGATATGAAATATTTTCCAAATGGGTTCGTTGTCCTGATTTTATTGAAAAGTTATAACTGCTATTTTATCCTGTTTTAGACCTAAAGTTCTAAGTATGTTTTTGTAAGAGGATTACTTACAGATTTGATATCTAGATTTTGTATATGATGTTTTTAAATTTTATTCATAGTATTTTTTAAAATCATGTTCCTTTACAAGTCCAGGAAACATTTCATGTTTGAGGGGTTTTTTTTCTCTTTCTTAAAGTAAAAAGTTGAGTTTATTGCTGTTTCATTTGCTTTCTTGCTGACAAGATAACAAACCATATGAAGAGTTCAGGTTTGTTGTGGCAACTTTTCAGTCTGGCATTTGAGATTCTAATCTTCCTCTATTTTTGCACACCAATACGTAGGTTAGCAGTGGAGACCAAGATAGAAAAGTTCTCAGATTCCCTTGGCAAGCCTAGATTTTTCAATCTAAAATTATCTCTGGATTTTTTGAAGACAGCATGTTTTAATCATCATCCTTAAAAAATTTTAAACAAGTTGCACATGATTCTGTTGAAAATATTACTAAATGTTCATTCTGTCGAAAACCTGAAATCTAATACACAATCTTTATGTTAAGTGGGTCTTCCAAGTCCATAGGAAAATAATTGTATCTCAGAGTTAGAAGGCATCAGATGGATTGGATGTCCACTCTCTCCCATTCCTTCCTGTGACTGTCCTTGGTGGAAAATGATGATCTTCCTAGGTAGACGAAGAAAGTTGGCTTGAACAAGGAATTGCTTTATTTTGGAGTTACAGAAAAAGCAGGATGCCATTTCCTCTTAGTATAAGTTCGGAGAGAGCCTGAATGTGTCAGGAGTTGTGCTTCATATGCCTTTATCTCTATTGTCACTGCCCTCTTGAGGGTCCCCTGATTGATAGATGCAGTGGCTGCCGCTTACTCATTTCCCTTGACCTTGACCATAAATATTTGGCATGGTCAGCCATACTTTCTTGTTGTTGTGAGTCTCCTTTTGGTTGGCCTTCTTGACTTAGAGCTGTGGTGGTCATTTTCTTAACTTTGTGCCTGTGCATTTTTCACTTGTCTGCCACTGCTTTTCTTCCCACATCTGCCTGGGAGCATTTTGTTTTTTTTTCTTTTTTGTTAATCCTCACTGGATATTTTTCCATTGATTTTTAGAGAGAGTGGAAGGGAGGGGGAGAGACAGAGAAATATCGATGAAATACATCGATTGGTTACCTCCCACCCGAGCCCCAACCAGGGCCAGGGATTGAGCCTGCAACCAAGGTATGTGCCCTTGACCAGAATCAAACCGGGGACCCTTCAGTCCGCAGGCAGACCAGCTAGGGCCTCGGAACATTGTCTGAGGCTTAGCTTCATGCCTCTACCCTTGTCCTTGAATACATGCTCCTTCCCACTCATTGGATATGTATGTGACTTCTAGATAGAGATGCTCTTCACCCCCTCACCCTGCCTCTACTCAGTAACCCCAACTCAGATTTTGCTGCAGGTGATTTCTCTCTCTCTCTCTCTAACTGACCCTGGACATGTTCCTGAGCCCATGCTTTCTCCAGGTCATGGAGCCCTTCAATGCTTCCCAAGGTGGCCTGTCCTTAATGACCTTAAGGTTCTTATTCGTTGACAATAGCACATCTCTTCTTCCTTCTTGATTTGGGTTATATTTAGCATATGCTTCTATCCCTACAAATTGATTTAAACTTTGTACCTTTGCTCAGGGACCTCAGACATAATCTGGTTCCACCCTGGATAAGAAAGATGAAATCCAGTGAATTTAGTCTTGAATTTAGTTAGGTTATATTTATGAAGTTTTTGCAGTATAAGCCAGTTACCAAACTGGAAGATTGGAATACAGAGCCACCAGGCCCAGCCTGGGGATAAAAACCAAATAATCCATTGCCATAATGCATCGTAAGTGCATAGATAAGCAGGAGGCACATATATAAGCTCAACCAGGTTTTAGAGAAGATACCTTGCCTGTTTCATCTCTAGGGCCTACAACACAATGTTCTGGATACAATGAAGTTTTTGTTAAATGAAATGAATGAATCAGTGATCATCCAGGAATGAAATCAATCAATGTTACACAAAACAGCTATCTATAGAAAAGATATAAGCCAAGAGACATTTTGTAAATGTAGTTTGGAGAATTTCAAGGAAAACTTTTTAAGTTCAATCAAAATGACCCAGTTATAACCCCAGGAAAGCATGATTGGAATTTGTTTGTAGCCTGGATGCTTAAACTTAATTTAGTATCCTCAGAAGAAAGACTGCATTTTTTTAGAGGGAGGGGGTGGGGATGGTGTCTGTGGGAATTGGGGTAGTGGGTCCAAGTGAGGAATTAGGTGGTGTCTCTGTCGCACTGTCTGGAGGCCTAGAGCAGAGGAGCTGTGTGTGTAGTTCCCCGCCCGGCCTCTGCACTACCGGGTGGGCACATCCCTGTTGATGCCTTCAGCCAGGAAAATCCCTTGCTTTGCTTCCATGATCTTAATACCCTCTGATTAGAACATGGCTTCACATGAAGATTTCCTACCAAGGTGAGAATGTGAGTTGTTGAGAGTTTGCATCCAGACTGCTTGGGTCAGATCCTGGTCTTGAGATGCTGGCTGATCTGTTTCCCCATCTGTAGAATGGGGATAATAGTAACATCTTCCTCTTCACTGTCTTGGCACCTGCTAAGTGCTCAGTATTAGCTCTCATCAGTATTTATAGACTAGTATCTGATCTTCTGGTTAATGCATCAGTTATCTTTGAGCCTGGATAGCCTGAATTAGTCCCCCTGAACTTTGGCGCACTGACAAAGCTGAGCACCATGAGGTGGAAGTCATGACAGATAGGCTCTTCCCGAACTGGTCAACCAGAGAATCCAGCTGCAGTTGTTAGGGAAGACTTTCCTGGAGAAGGTTGTGCTTGAGCCGAGTACTGTGGGAAAAAGTCAGTCCAGCCCCACAGTAACGGGTAAGTCCAGCACACTTAGGCAGGGCACTGACAGGTACAAAGGTGTACATGTGAGCAAGCATGAGGTATGTGAGCTGCAGGAGATATAGGGTAAAGGGTGGGCAGGTATGAATAGAGGGAAATGAGATTGGAGAGGAAAGTGGGACCAGCTCTTGAAGAAATAAGATCTAACTTATTGGGCACTAACAGTGCCTCAGATGCAGTGTTAATTTCTTAGACCAGTGATCGGCAAACTCATTAGTCAACAGAGCCAAATATAAACAGTACAACGATTGAAATTTCTTTTGAGAGCCAAATTTTTTAAACAGACTGCTTCTAATGCCACTTCTTCAAAATAGACTCGCCCAGGCCGTGGTATTTTGTGTAAGAGCCACACTCAAGGGGCCAAAGAGCCGCATGTGGCTCGCGAGCCGCAGTTTGCCGACCACGGTCTTAGACTTACTGTGCTAGTCAGGTTTTATGCTAAGTTTTTTGTGTACATTACCTTGTTTAGTCCTCATAACAACTCTATGATGTACGTACTTGCTAATACTATTTTAGGAGAAGTGACATGTTGAATGTCACCTGGTAGGTCTCTGTTGATTCAGCATGCACATTTCTGAAAGGCTAACCCTTGATATCTTTTGTACATTTAAAAACCTTTTGTGACTCCTATTTCCTGATGAAGCCCAAGTCCACCAAGATCCTCTGGCTTCATGAAACCATCTTGGGCGAAAGTGTGAAAATATGTGTATCTTAAAACAACATGGGTGTTCAGCCGGCATGGCTCAGTGGTTGAGCGTCGACCTATGAACCAGGAGGTCAGGGTTTGATTTCCAGTCAGGGCACATGCCTGGGTTGTGGGCTCAGTCCCCAGTAGGGGACGTGCAGGAGGCAGGCGATCCATGATTCTCTCATTATGGATGTTTCTATTTCTCTCTCCCTCTCCCTCTTTGAAATCAATAAAAAATATATATATTTTTAAAAATCAGCTTTGGTGCAAATAATGAATCAAGCTCAGAGAAATATCATTCAGTGAAAAAGGCAAGACACAGAACAATATGTATATGTACCCATTTGTATAAAGAGAACAAAGAGAGAGACCTGAAATAGGTTTCTAAGTACAGAAGTTTCTGGAATAATAAAAAAGAAATAGTGGTTGCCTTTGGGAGGAGGCCCCAGAAATCTAGGCTGTTACACTGACCTAGCTTTTCTTGTGTACTCTTATATAGTGTATAGAGATTTTTCATTCTGTATGTGTATTGTATTTCAGTTAAAAATTAATAAAAATAAAATTTTAAATGCTATGTAGATAGCAGTCATTTAGAGAGAGAATGTAACCTAGAGGTTAAGAGCAAGTTACTTTATTCAGATTGCTTGGGTTTGAGTCCTGCCTCTGCCATTTACTAGTCACTAACCTCTAAGTTATAACCTTTACCTCATTTGACCCTGTCTGAAAATGGGGGGGTAATAGTATCTACCTCCTGGGGTTATAGTGAGGCTTAAATGAGTTTATTTTGTGAAGTTTTTAGAACAGTTGCTGACAGATGTGTTTTTTGTTGGTGGTGGTGGTGATATGGTCCTGTTCTGTGCACTGCAGTGACTGTGAACATGGGTCCAGCCTCAGTCTCTGTGTGTTTACAATCCATTGGGACGGGGAAAGCATACAAAGCTAAAGGGAGCAGTGGCAGTGGAGGCTGCAGGAAATGGGAAAGGCTCCATGGGAACTGAAGGGGCCCAAGTTGGTTTCATTGAAACAGTGGATCTTAAATAAGAATAACTTCTAGCAAAAGTGAAAGGAGAGAAAAGGGCACAAAGGGACTTGTTCCAAAGGTGATGTGTGTTCCAGATGGACTGAGGTAGAGGAGTGAGAGAGGAAAGAGCCTTCAGGGAGACTGAGATTGGAATGTGCCATCGATTGCAGGTCATGGTTATGTGGCAGAATTTTTCCTTTAGCATATGTAAAATAATGACTTATAAATGATAACATCTTGGGCTTGTGAAATGTGGCTTTACCTTGATCTTTAAGATGGTGAGGTATTTCTGTATAATTTATTTAATGACTCCCTTAATGCAGGACATGTGGGTTACTTCCAGGTTGATGCTTATACCAGTAGACAGTGCTGCCAGTGAGCATGCTGAATGCAGACCCCCATATTCCTGAGTCAGTTTCTAGGATTCATTTCTAGATGTTATTGCCCCCCCCCCCTTTAAAAAAAATTTCAACTATGTTTCTTGTGTCTGGGCCACTGTGCTTTTTAAAATTCGTAGTTGTAGCCCTAGCTGGTTTGGCTCAGTGGATAGAGCGTCAGCCTGAGGACTGAAGGGTTCCAGGTTCGATTTCAGTCAAGGACACGGGGCGGGGTTGTGGGCTGGATCCTTAGTAGGGGGCATGCAGGAGACAGCCAATCAATGATTCTCTCTCATCATTGATGTTTCTACATCCCTCTCCCTTCCTCTCTGAAATAAAAAAATATATATTTTTAAAGAAGAACGTGGTACAGTCTTGTCCAGATTTGTCATTCATTTAAAAAAAAATTTGTAGTTGTAAAACATCATAATGGACAAGTCTTTTAGTGTGGAATTAAAGTTAAGTATTACCTAAAAAAAAAAAAAATCTAATTTTCCTGGTAAAAATGATTTGAGAATTAGGTGCTAGTGAGATGGTAATTATGATTGGGGAACTTGGGAATACTTGAGTCTTTTCCCACCCCCCTCCCCCGTCCCAGAGGGGGATGTGTGTGCCTGAGAACACAGGCAGAGGAAAGCGGGCTTGGCTCCCAGGCTGGGCACTTGCTGCGGGCTGTGGTAACCTATGTCGGGAGAGGCAGAGTGGTCCCTTCCCCACTCACAGGGACCTACCCATTCCTGTCCGAGAGTCTCACGGTGGACATACACCACATCCTTGTGCTTCAGCAATTCCTCAGCATCGTCCATGTTCTTCTAGCCTGGGGCTGAAAGAGGAGGGAGTCATAGACAGGGAAATGGGAGGAGCAATGACCTCTTTTTCCCTCTGGAGGACACAGGGCAACACTCTTCGTTGGTTTCCAGGGCCTAGGGAGTGGGGGCCAGAGTTGCAGGAAGGTAAGTAATATGTCTTGAAGTAGTTGTAACTATGCAGTAGTTTGGGAGGGAGGGGAGTTTGTTTATTTATTTATTTTACTAATGGTAGGACAGAATGAAGAATTTCAGTAGAAGGTAAAATGCTGCCCTCTTAACTAGTTCCTGGCTTCTTCAGAGCAGTAGCTTCCATTTACTGAGTGAGATTCAGGATATGCCAAGTGCTGTCCTTTATGGATTGAATCCTCAGCACAGAACTGAAGAAATTGAGGCACAAGAGTTCAGTAATTTGCCCAAGGTCACAAAGTTCTTTTTTTCTCTTCTTTTTTTAATCTTTATTGTTGAAAGTATTACATATGTCCCCTTTCTTCCCCCATCGACCCTTTCCAGTCCTCCCCACCCCAGACCCATTCTTCCCCACAAACATTCCAGCAGGTCAGATATTTAGCAATGCGGACATTAAAGAAGTCTCTCCTGCCCTCCCTCTAAAGGAAGGCAGCCTTGGAGAGCAGTCCTGCAGTGGCTCACCAGACTGGCTTCCAGGGTCTGTCACTTATGTAGGCCATGAGCCTTCACATATTCAAGCATTTACTAAGGTCCTACTCTGTAAGGACCTCTTTAAGCATTTACTAAGGTCCTACTATGCTCCAGGCACTGGGGATGCAGTGGTGAATGAGACAGACACATTCTTGCTCTCTAGGAGTTTACTTAACAGCCTTCATGGAAGAAAAAGGAGCGGTAGCTTCCATTTTCGAATGGGCTCCCTCACTGTGACTGACTTGCTGTTCTTTTCCAGAGATGGGAAGGCTTGCTGGGTGTATAAAATTGGAGTCAGTGTTCCCAGCCTGGAGGAGGGCCATCGGTAAAAATTTTTATGGTGCCTTACATTTTCAGAAATGGTCCTGGATCTGAAGCGTATTTATCTAAAATTTATATAATTCCTCTCCATAGTAAGAATTTCCAAATTACAGTTTGATTTACCCATTTGTATATATGCTTCTTGATAAATACTTGTTTTTCCCATTTGAGGCTAATTTTGGGTAGGTTTGTTCCACAGTGCAAGTTAAGAGTGAGTAGCACTAATAGAATGTTAAGTTTTCTTTAAAAACTTTCTGAAGGATACATTAGTTTTCACTAATTAGTTCAGCTTTTTCAAATTTGGAAATTTTGGATAAAACTAGGCTTAAACAGAGCTGAGTGGATCAAGGCTTTTTCATACTGTAATAGAAATAAATTCCAGGTTCCTAATAGATGTAGATTTTTGGGGAATTTTTTTTTTTTTAACAAATTTGGCTTGAAAAATTACATCAGTGCTGTCCTGGCCAGTGTGGCTCAGTTGGTTGAGCATCATTCCACACATCAAGGTTACAGGTTCCCTTCCTGGGTTGCGGGCTTGATTCCCCAGAATGAGGCCCGCTGGAAGCAGCCCATCAATGTTTCACATCGATGGCTCTCTCTAAAATATATATATTTTTAATTACATCAATGCTTTGTGGTTTTAAAAAATTATTTACTTTAAAATAATTATTCTTCTTGATTTACAGTTGAATTTCCATCAAGCAGCACAGTTTTTGTTTGGGAATATTTTCATAATGCTTGGGTGCATTTGATATGAAGTCTTTTAATGGTCCAAAGCCATTTTAGTTTATAGATAAAAACTTTATTTTACATAGGCCACTTTGTTCACCCCTTGGTGGTGTGTGGTAGTTTATAAAGGTATTTTCTTTTTAAAAATATATTTTCTATTGATTTCAGAGAGGCAGGGAGAGGGAGAGATAGAAACATCAATGATGAGAGAGAATTATTGATCGGCTGCCTCCTGCACACCCCCCACTGGGGATGGAGCTCACAACCCCGGAGCTGGAACCACAACCTCCTGGTTCCTACATCCACGCTCAACCACTGAGCCAGCACAAGTGGGCAATAAGTATTTTCTTGGCAAGGCTTTGCCCTCCCAACCCATTCCCCCTTTTTCCCCTTCTTTTGAAGATTTCTGTTTAACAAAGATTTTTTTGAACTCAGAGTGTTTCTCTAATAAAATTCTTTCAAAAGTTCTAATACTTGTTTTGCTTGAATGGCAACAGCCTTTGAGAGTTAGTCTTTTGACTTCATTAGAAGACTAAAACACGCGTCTTAGAATATAGTAAGTTAATTTATTACTAGAAAATCAGATAGCTAGGCCTGTCCTCAGCAGAACCAAGTAATAATGGATTTTTAAAAGATTAAATGTTCGCCTGGCCTACATGGCTCAGTGGTTGAGCATCAACCTTACGAATCAGGAGGTCAGGGTTTGATTCTCGGTCTGGGCACATGCCTAGGTTGATGTTTGTTTCTCCCTCTCCCTCTCTGAAATCAATAAAAATATATATTTTTAAAAAATTAAATGTTCACTATTTTTCTTTGACATTGAAGATATGGTGATTACCTTTCATTTCATTTACTTTTCTACTTATTTATGTAATGACTGTTTTAAAAATTAAACTAGCCTTTGATCTTCCTCTTTTTCCACCCTCCCATCCCCACCCCCACCAAAATACCCTCAGTTTAAGCAAAATTAAACTGTCCATCTATATGACTGTTTTAACACATTTGGCCTGTGGTTGTTGTTTTTTTAATCTGTATTATTTTGAAACTAAATTTCAACTCTGTTGACTTGTGGTTAGAATTTTTTTCTTCTGCTTAATAGAATTATCAGTTGTTTGTAGATTACCAAATATAAAAGCTCTTCAGATCCACTAATGATAACTTGCTTTGTTTTGTAGAGGAATGCCCTACTTTGTGGTGACAAATTGTTACAGAGCATGTGTCAACACAAAAGGCAGTCAGGTGTCACCGTGTGGAGGCAGACCGGAAACTCCCTGACAGCAGGCCCTGTTGGCCTCTGCCAGGTGCCTAACGCCCTTAGGCCCACCCTCAGGGTTCACCGAGTTGGTTGGGGACAGGTGTGGAAGCACCTTTGTTTTAACTGTGCTCTGATTAGAATTGTTTAGAATTCTGTGATTAGAATTTTTATTTAGTAGTGTTTTTTTCAGTATACTTGAGTTTTGATAGCTCAGTTTAGGACATTGGGCTTTTGATCGTGTCAACTGATCAGTTATTTAATAACTTTATTTTGTTTTAACAGCAGTTTTAGTAGCTACTTCTTGACTAAAAGGAAATAAATAGTTTAATCTTAGCCTCCTTAAAACTTTTTCATTGACATTTTTTACTGATAGGACTTTAATGTTTCGAGAGTTTCACATGATTCTTTAAATTAACATGCTTTTAATTAATTTAATTCCTTGGAAACTGTTTCTGTATAATAGGCTATTGTCCAGTTTTGCACATATTTTTCTTTGGGGACAGTCTGGGCCTGGTGGACCCAGAAGTGTCACTTCCTTTCCTCTGGCCTTGGCTCTCCACGCTGCCTTCCGTTTTGATGTTTTAATGATACCCTCCCTGTTCAGTGATTTGTGTTCAGGAAGCTGGACAGTGATTACTTTTGTTTCTGCTTTGTGAACTTCCTCCCCCACTTCCTATTTTTATGGAGCAACTACAGGAAATGAGGCAGCTCCTGGCTGCTGCTGCTAAGCACTGATTTTAGGTGGGCGAAGACAAGGCCTTAGGGCCTGAGCCATTTAAAGCATTTTCCATCTTTGTCTTTTCACTGTCTCCTTCCTGTAGGAATCATGGGAACACCATTAGGTTGATATGACGATACATCCTCCTCAGCTTTGGGGGCGGGGAACAGGTGCTGCTCAGCTGGAGGGCAGAGCTTTTGTGAAGTAGGTGAGGGGTTTTTCAGTGATAACAGTAGGGATGGGAGTAGTGACCCTATGGACCAGCTGCTGTCATGTGTGAACAGTGGCAGGAGCAAAGGGTGGATTGAAGGGCCCTGTTACGACTAAGGCTGGAAAGGTGGATTCTGGTTATTTTGGAGGCCTTGACTGGCAGGCTCAGAGCGAAACTAAGGAGCCCCATCTGCTCTCTCAGATCTCTGACTGGGTCTCAGCCTCTGTGGCGCTCTCCTTCTAAACTCATGGCATTTGTTTTCTAAACTACTTATTTAGCTTTTACTGACCTCTTTTCCAGTGATACTGTCTTACGGACCGGTTGTAGCTTAATTTTGGGGAAGTTTGTATCATCTTCCCAGAAAGAAGTAACTTTTTATACATTAGGTAACTCGAATATAGAAGGAGCTCAAAGCGTTTGTTTAGCAGTTGCTCATTAGCAGCACTGTTGACCTTTTGAGTGGAATATTCTTTGTCTTTCCATGGACAGGGGGCTGTACTGTGCATTGTAGGATATTTGGCAGCATTTCTGGCCTTACCCACTAGCACTCCCCCAGTTGTGACAACCAAAAAATCTTTTCAGCCCTTACTGGGTGGCTCAGTTGGTTGTAGTATTGTCCCCTACACCAAAAGGTTGTGAGTTAGATTCCTGGTCAGGGCACATACCTAGGTTACAGATTCAATCCCCATTGGGGGTGCGTGTGGGAGACAGCTGATTGATGTTTCTCTTTCACATTGATGCGCCTTTCCCCCTCCCCTTCTTTTCTCTCCAAAATCAATAAACATATCCTCGGATGAGGATTAAAAAAGAAGTTTCCAGACATTGCTGAATGTCTCCTGGGCATGCAAGTGCGTGTGTAATCATCTCCACTATTGAGAATTGCTGTGCTAATGGAATGAATGCTGACTTACTACTTGTGTGAAATGGAATAAAATAGAATGTTTGGTTCCTTGGGATTGGAGCCATTTGTTAGTTTCTAATTCCAGTATCTGACATTCTCATACATTTTTAGTTTGCTACTGAGATTTTGTTCTTGTCTATCAGCCAGCTTTGAGATATACCTTCTGTGTGCTTTCATTTGAAGAGCTGGAGTCTGAGCATCTGGCAGCTTGGCTTCTGGTCCTCATAAAAGGCATTCTCAGTCTCAAATGCTTGTTCTGGAAGGCTAGTTAGTTCCTTGGAAGCTGAACAGTGTGGTGTAAAAGAGGATGAGAAGCATTTAGGATGTAACATAACAGTAGCTAACATTTATGGAGTAGTTGCTGTGGAACAGGTAAACAGGATCCAACTGTGAACTGTGGTGAACAGGATTGGCAGGATTGAATTTAAGGGATAGAAAGGTAAGGAAACAAGACAGGGATAACACCTTAGGTTTAGGCTCAAGATTGGCAGTAAAAACAGCAGAAGGAGCGGGGGATGGAAGGATGACTAGGTAAATTTGAACACGTGAGTAGATGTTTTGTGAGTCTAGTCTTGCGGGGAGGAGAGGTCTTGACTGGGAAGTTGAATTTGGGTATCATCAGCAATGCAATGGGTATGATCTTCTAAAGAGAGGTCACTTTTCCTTGCTCCAGCTCAACGTTATGTCAATTTCAAGAAGCCTACAGCTTTATTTAAATCATCTAAGAGTGAGAAACAGAATTTCTTTGGCTAGATGTTTGACTGACAGAGGTGGAATAGTACAGTGATAGAGCACTCAGCCTCTAGTGGCAGACAACCAGGCCCCAAATCCAGCTCTGTTGGTGACTACTGCCTGATCCAAGTGGCAAGAACTTGAAGAGTTCACTTAACCTCTTTAGATGCCTCGCCTACCTCACAGGGTCATTGTGAGTATTAAATTAGGTAGCAAGTGTAAAGTGCATAGCACAGTGCCTGGCACTTAGTACCCATTTAGTTAATGTCAGCTGTTTTTCTTTTACAGTTCTAGTTGAGCATTAAAAATGAGACTATGTATCTAAAGCCCCATTGTAGACATTTAATGAATGGTTCATTTTGCTGAGGAGTACTTTGTGTGAACATGATATGTCATCAGTAGCTTTTTTTTATTTATTAAATAAAGCAGAACCTTATTATCAGCATTTAACTGCTGCCTTTGTGATTGGCAAGGCTGACTGTGTGAATGCTGTATAGACAGAGCCATTAAATAATACTAAGAATGAACTAATCACTCAACAAATACCTGTTGAATGTTTAAAGTGTGCTTAGCACTCTCAAATATCTTGAATGACAGGAAGCACAAAGGAAACTGGCAGTTGTGATACGGTATGGTACAGCAAAGATAATACTAAGACGGGCCTCAGAATGGGTGTTAGGATAGCACACAGAGTTGCTCCCAACTCGGTCTTTGTCAGGGTGGCTTCCCAGGGGAGCTGATGTCTAACTTAGATACCCAGGAGGAGGGAGAGTGAGCCAGGAGAGCTCTCCAGGCAGAGGGAACTAAACGTGTAGGTGGCGAGAGGGAAGATGGCACAGCAAGAACTGGGCAGTGTTGGGCAGAGATTGGGAGTGGTGGTGTAAGAAAGTTGCGAAGTGTAGTGGAGAGCTATCTGGATTTTACACAGGAGGGTGGCATGATTAAATGGACTCTAGATCAGCCACACAGCAGCCAGAGGGGAGCAGTCCAGGCATTTGGGAAATCACGCGGGAGGCTCCCTGTAATTCAGGCAAGAGGTGAAGATGGTCTGAACTTTGGATTGGCAGTGAAGGTGAAAGGGAAAAGACCTGACAGATATTAAGAAGACAGGAAGGATATGACTAAAGGGTTAACTGGATGTAAAGGTGAACGAGGAGTAGAGGATAACTTCCAGGTTTCTGGCTTGTTCAGGTAGGTAAGTGGCGCTGCCACTGAAAGACTGGGGAGAGTTGGTGTGGACATTTGACGTGGAGGCCTGTTTAGTAGGGATCTGGATATTTGGGATCTGGAGCACAGGAGAAAGACCTGGCTTAGAGAGATGGGTTAGGGAACCCTGCCCAGGGAGAATATGTTGAAACAGACTGGGCACAGTTTAGAGCTCTGAGTAACCACCCAGCACTTCAGGTCTGTCAGAGGGGTGTGTGGCTCAGAAGCAACTAAGAATGGCCAAAGGGGCAGGAGGAGTGCTAGGAGAAGTACCATCTTTTCATATCATTCTTTTAATGTGGCAACATAGAAGAGCAGCAAAAAAAAAGGAGAGTCCTAAGAGAGAGAAAGAGAACTGAATCTTTCAGGAATTTTTTCTTGCCTGGGTAGGTATTTTTAATTTAGGAATGTTGAAACTAAAAGTCTTCAAAGCATTTTTCCGGAGTGCATTTCTAAATATGGCCTGTGTCCTTCTGAACTGCCAAAAAAACATAGAAATGGTTGGGCTTTGAACTTCATAGACAATAACTTCACTAATCTCCCTAAAGAATTTCCTGTAGTGTCTCCACATTAGCAAGGGTAGATATTTAAATTTACATTGTTGTGAACTAGAGGGGAAAAATTTTGTATGAAGAGGAAATTGTTTATGGAGTCTTTCATGTTTTTTTCTTTTTTCTTTTTTTTAATAAACAATAGCTTCATTGAAATTAACTCTCATGCCATACAGTATCTACTTAAAATGTATAATTCAATGATTTTTAGTATATTCACAGTTATATAACTATCATTACAGTTAATATCAGAACATTTCATTACTCTAAAAAAACAAACAATGACCATATTCATTAGCAGTCATTCCTCATTCTTCCCATCAACCCAACCCTACACAACCATTAATCTACTTTCTGCTTCAATGGATTTGCCTATGCTGGATATTTCATATTAATGGAATCATACAATATGTGGCCTTGTGTGTCTGGCTTCCTTCACTTAGCATGATGTTTTGTTTTGTTTTGTTTTTAATATACATTTTTATTGATTTCAGAGAGGAAGGGAGAGGGAGAGAGAGATAGAAACATCAGTGATGAGAATCATTGATCGGCTACTCCTGCACGCCCCCTACTGGGGGTCGAGCCTGCAACCCTGGCATGTGCCCTTGACTCGAATCGAAGGCGGGACCCTTCAGTCTGCAGGCTGACGCTCTGTCCACTGAGCCAAACCAGCTAGGGTAGCATGATGTTTTCAAAGCTCAATTTATGTCAGCAGTCACCAACCTTTCGGACCTCATGGACCACCAGTGGTCCTCGGACCATCGGTTGGCTACCGCTGCTCCTTAAACCAGCCGTCACCAATCTTTCAGACCTCACAGAACACCAGTGGTCCACGGAGCACTGGTTGGCGACTGCTGATTTATGTCATAGCACGTATCAGTACTTCTTTCATTTTTATGCCTGAGTAGTAGTATCCCGTTTTATGCCTAGATTACATTTTGTTGATCCATTATCTGTTGATAGACATTTGGTTGTTTCTTCTTTTTTACTATTTTGAATAATGTTGCTCTGAACTTTCATATACAGGTTTTTGGTAAACACATTTTTCATTGTTCTTGGGTATATACATAGTTGTGGAATTACTTGGATATATGGTAATTCAATGTTTAACCTTTTTGTTTTGTTTTGTTAATCCTCTCGCAAGGATTATTTTTTCCCTTTGATTATTAGAGAGAGTGGAAGGGAGGGGGGAGAGAGAGGGAGAAACATCGATGGGAGAGAGACATTGATTGACTGCCTCCCGCATACCAGGGCCGGGATCAAAGCTGCAACCCAGTTATGTGCCCTTGACCGAGAATCAAACCCAAGACCCTTTGATGCTTGGGCTAATGTTCTAACCATTGAGAACCCTGATCAGGGCTATGTTTAGCCTTTTAAGCTGCTGCCAGACTGTTTTCCAAAGTATCTGCACCATTTTACATCCCCACAGGCTTCCAATTTTTCTACATTCTTGCCGATACTTGTTATTGTCTGTCTTTTTTATTATAGCCATCCTTGAGGTTGTGAAGTGGGATCTTGTGGTTTTGATTTGCATTTCCCTGATTACTAATGATTTTGAGCATCTTTACATGTGCTTGTTAGCCATTTTGTATATCTGCTTCAGAGGGTTCATCTATATTTAGTTGCAAAACCTGAGACTGTAAAAGAACAGATGAACATATTTGACTAGAGAAGAGAAGAAGGGAGCCGCCGAAATAGCTCAGTTGGGAGAGCGTTAGACTGGAGAAGAGAAGAAATTGTGTGTGTGTGTGTGTGTGTGTGTGTGTGTGTGTGTGTGTAGTGAAAGATGCTGTAAACATAAAAGATAAAAGGACAGGCTCCCCACAGAAATAGCCAGCACTCTCCACCCATATCAAGCCTGAGTGTGTTTGATGATCCTGTTACCTAGCCTTGACTTTGAAGTAGAGACCGTGATCTCTGCTTTCTTTCCCAAAGCAGCCACCCTAAGGCACAGAACTGCAACCATTGCCAGGTTTTTGCAAACCAAAGGCCTGTCAGGTAGATAGCTTGCCACGTGGTGGATATAGGGTCATCCGTACTGAAGCATGTATTAGGATTTCCTTCTTTTTAGGCTAATAGGCCATTGTATGGTTATACCACATTTTGTTTATCCATTCGTTGTCGATGTCCATCTGGCTTGTTTTCACCTTTTTGCTACTTCTGCAGTGATAATTGGTGTACAAATAACTGTTCAAATTCCTGCTTTCAGTTCTTTTGTGTATATACTCAGGATTGGAATTGCTGGATTATGTGATAATTATATGTTTAATTTTTTGAGAAACTACAATACTGTTTGCCACTGTGGCTGTACAATTTTACATTCCCACCAGCAATGCACAGGATTCTAGTTCCTTCACATCCTTGCTAACATGTTATTTTCTGCTTGTTTTTTCCCCTTTTTATAATGGCTATCTTTATGGATATGAAGTGATACCTCATTGGGGCTTTGCATGGCATTTCCTTAATGATTAGTGATGTTAAGTATCTTTTCCTGTGCTTATTGGCTATTTGGCTATTTCTTTGGACACATTTCTATTCAAGTTCTTTTTAAAATATATATATTTTATTGATTTTTTACAGAGAGGAAGGGAGAGGGAGAGAGAGCCAGAAACATCGATGAGAGAGAAACATCGATCAGCCGCCTACTGCACACCTCCCACCAGGGATGTGCCCGCAACATACCCTTGACCGGAATCGAACCCAGGACCCCTCAGTCCGCAGGCCAACACTCCATCCACTGAGCCAAACCAGTCAGGGCTCTATTCAAGTTCTCTACCCATTTTACAATTGGACTGTTGGGTTTTTTTTACTCAGTAGCCTTTGGTTTTTTTAATCATGAGTTGTAGAACTTCTTTATATATTCTGAATATTGATTCCTTTTTAGATATATGATTTACAAATATTTTCTCCCATTCTATAAGCTGCCTTTTCAGTCAATTGATAGTGTCCTTTTGATGAAGTCTTATTAGCCTATTGTTTCCTGTGTTTTTGGTGTCATATTCAAGAAATCATTGCCAAGTCCAAATTCATTAATTTTTATGTATTTTCTGAATTTTTATCTTGAGAAGTTATTCTTTTTGATGCTTAAATTGTCTCATTATTGGCCATTTATAGAGCTTTTTCTTCAGGTTGACTCTGGGTCCTTTTGACACAAACCAGATAGTGTTAGATGGATTCCCTGGATCTGGCCAGATAAGAATTCTAGGGCTTATCTTTTTGTTTCTGGCCTGAGATCTAGAATCAGCCATTTCTGTACTGTAAGGAACTCTGATTCTTTTTGGTGGGAAATCGTATTAGGGGCATTTGTTGCAATTGGGATGTGAATTCTAGGTCTTTTCTGTAAAGTATGTATTTTTTGGAAAGAAAAAAAATCATGATTTCAGGCTGATATTTCAAATTCAGATAAAGAATTGAAGAATTTTTATTTCATATCTGTGTCTCTTCTCCTTTGTTGACAATAACATCAGAGAGGTACAGTCAAAACACTGTTTACTTGACACAAATATTCTTGATAAATAGGTTGGGTTCATTTGTCTGTTTTTTTTCTTTTTAGGGATTTTTAAAATTTACTTTTTAAAAGTTATATTCAATATTTACATAGTTCTAAAGATCCTATATAATAAAAGCCTAATATGCTAAGTGTCCGGTCGGCCGTTCAACCAATTAAAGCATAATATGCTAATAATATGTTAAGGCCGCTTAACTGCTCGCTATGACGTGCACTGACCACCAGGGGGCAGACGCTCTGACCAGTAGGTTAGCTTGCTGCTGGGGTCCAGCCTATCGGGACTGAATGAGACGGGCCAGACATGCCCTGGAGCCCTCCCACGGTCCCTCCCCAGTTGGCCAACCTCCCGAGTCCCTCCCTGGCCCCAGTCATGCACCGGTGGGGTCCCTAGGCCTGGCCTGTGCCCTCTCACAATCCGGGACCCCTCGGGGGATGTCGGAGAGCCAGTTTCGGCCCTATCCCGCAGGCCAGATCAAGGGATCCCACTGGTGCACAAATTCGTGCACCGGGCCTCTAATAAAGCTATAAAGCCAGGTAGATTGAGAGAAGTATGGCTTCCTTCCCTGCTTTTGTTCCTTTCTATACCTCATAGGAAAACATTTTTATTGGTTTTGGTTTATTTTTCCGTTGCTTCATTTTAAAAAATATAGACAGATGTGTGTGTGTATGTGTTTGTGTGTGTATATCTCCTATACCCTACTCCACTCCCATTTTATTTCTTTCCTTGTTTTTCATCTTGGCAGTCATATTTCTTATTTCCAAGAATTCTTTCCTGATTTCTGCTTCCTTTGTGATTTTTCTTCTCAAACCTCTTTGTAGATGTCAGTTAGAATTTCTTTTCAGGTTTTTTTCTAGGACTAAAATAGTTTTTTCTGGGGTCTGATATGATTTGTTTTTTTTTTAATCCTCACCCGAGGATATGGTTATTGACTTTAGAAAGAGTGGAAAAGGCCTGGCTGGCATGGCTCAGTGGTTGATCATCGACCTAAGAACCAGGAGGGTCAGGGCACATGCCTGGGTTACAGGCTCGATCCCTGTGCAGGAGGCAGCCAATCAATGACTCTTTCTCATCATTGATGTTTCTGTCTCTCTCTCCCTCTCCCTTCCTCTCTGAAATCAATTTTTTTAAAAATTAAAAAGAGTGGAAAAAAGGGAGAGAGAGAGAGAAACATCTCTCATATACGCCCCAACCAGGTGTGTGCCCTAACCGGGAATTGAGCCCGCCACTTTTTGGTGTACAGGAAGACACTCCAACCAACTACGCCACCCAGCCAGAGCTTTTTTAATTTTAAAAATAATGTGTTTTTTAAAAGTATGTACTTTACATTGAGCACTTCAGAAAATATAATTAAAATTATTTCAAAATGCAATCCCTGGATTCAATAAATATTCTCTATAATTACCTTCAGTCGATATGTAGACACTAAGCTAACAAAGTAAGCAATGACCTGCTTTTCATCTTAGTTGTTTTTTGGTCCTTTTGGTTTTCTTTCACTCTCTGGTGATCCTTGTCAATGAGGAATTGAGCTGATAATGTAGGAATTGACAAGAGGTTCCTGTTCTTCCAAGACGAGTTGACTGATTCATTGATCAGAGTGAGAAGTATGGAGGAGATTGGTTAGATGAACCTATTTCCCACTCTTGATTTCTGTACCTGCTCACTCAAAATGGGGTATTTACCCAGCTTTGCCAGGAAAAGAGGCTCTGCTTTTCTGCCCACCTTTGACTGCATGTTCTGGGAAGTGCCCAGCTCTGCTCTGGTCTGTCTTGTCATATGATTAACTTACCAGTGTTTCTCTCCGTCTTCTAGAAAGTGGCCAGCATTAAAATAGACTATATTTTATTACTAATATTCAGCCCCTTTTATTACTATGATGCTGTGATTCCCTTTTTCAAACATCTTTACTATTATGTCATTGGGATTTGGGGAGGGTGGGTAGGTAAGTGCATGAGACTATTAATTTAACTGACCATCTTAAAATGAGGCTACTTTGTGCCATACCATTGCTATCAACAGGACTGCTTTTCACTCCATTTTGTCTGTTGGCTCAATAACTGGAATGGATTTAAAATTTGTTCTCTGTGTTGACAGATTATAGCTATCACTTCGCTAAAGTTTGATGCTGCCCACCCTAGGATACATAGACTCATTTCAGGGATTGGGTGGCTTTACAAGACCTTTCTTATTTGTTAGAGACTTTTTTCCAGAAAAGCAGAGGTAGCAAGGCCTTATTGTGTGGGAATGATAATAATGAGGTCAAATATATAGTGCTTCATATGTGCTAGACATGATTCTAAGTGCTTTCTTTATATGTATAAATTTAACTCAATAACAGTAGTTACTGTTATTATATCTATTTTGCAGACGATGAAACTGAGGCACAGAGAGGTTAAAGAACTTGTCCAAGGTCACATAGCTGGTAAGTTGGCAGAGCCAGGATCTCACCCAGTTAGTCTGACCCAAGGCCACCTTATCCACTGTACTCTCTAAAGGGAAGTCCTTCAGATTTTCTTAGGATGACCACTTTTTTTATCTTATCAGTTATGGATATAAGAAAACCCTCTTAAACTTCATGTAGCATGTTCTTTGTTGTTGTTTGAAATAGAAATTGCTGATCACTTTGATTGCAGAATGGAATGCTTTATTTTAAATGATGTAATCAGTTTTGAATTTAATTTTAATATGAGAACTTTTGCAAGTTATTGTGGTGTTGAAAAGATGTAACATCTACTAAAGTGTCCTTTTCTGCTATGTGTTTGAGAATCTCAGGCAGCAGTAAAACTTACAAACATGTCTTAGCCATTCAGGCAGAAAAATACAGGGTGTCGGAAGCATTAAAAATACAGTAAGACAGCATTGACAAGAACTTCATTTATTGTATTTTTAAAATATATATTTTATTGATTTTTAGAGAGAGAGGAAGGGAGAGGGAGAAAGAGAAACATCGGTATGAGAAAGGAACATCATTCAGCTGCCTCCTGCCCACTGGGGATCAAGGCCGCAAACAGGGCATGTGCCCTGACCAGGAATCGAACCCCTGACATCTTTGTGCACTGGCAAGGGCAGAAGAATTTTTTTTTTAAAGTGATATATAAGCCTGGTTGGTGTGGCTTAGTGATTGAGCATCAACCCACCAACCAGAAAGTCACAGTTCGTTTCCCGGTCAGGGTATGTGCCCCAGTTGCAGGGTGTGCAGGAGGCAGCCAATGGTGATTCTATTTATTGATGTTTCTAACTCTCTATCCCTCTCCCTTCCTCTCTCTAATAAAAACATATTAAATTTTTTAAAAGTTTAAAGTGCACAATTATATGTACCTAAGTACCTAGATATATCACTTTTTAAAAAATAAGTTTTTATCGACTTCAGAGAAGAAGGGAGAGTGAGAGAGAGATGGAAACATCAATGATGAGAGAGAATCATTTGATCGGCTGCCTTCTGCATACCCCCCCACTGGGGATTGAGCCCGCAACCCAGACATGTGCTCTGACTGGGAATCAAACTGTGACCTCATGGTGAGATCCTTTCTGGATTCTTGAATGTATAGGAATATTGGTGAAATACCTGAGTTGCATTAAATGGTATTCATGTGATCAGTATCATCAGATGTCCATGCTAAGGTGCCCTCAATCCTTGTTGCTTTCTGCAGGTTTTCAACTGAGTATTTTGGTTCTCAAATTATAGCATGCACCAGAATCATCTGGGAAGATTTTGAAGCATGTATCTGCTCCTACCCCCAGAGATTGATTCTTTAGGTTTGGATTGTACCCCTGGAATCTGAATTTAAAAAATACTTTTATTGATTTTGAGAGAGGGGGAAAGAGAGAAACATCGATGTGAGAGTGGAACATCAATCAGCTGCCTCCTGCAAACCTCCTACCAGGGTGGAGCCCACAACCCGGGCATGTGCCCTGACTGGGAACTGAACCCAAGACCTTTTGGTGTGTGGTATGATGCCCAACCAACTGAGCCACACTGGCCATTGCCAGGAATCTGCATTTTAATAGTCATTCCATTAAGAATGGTATTCTGATTCTAATATCAGGAAGTCCTTCAGCCATGATTGGTTTTTATTGGCTTCTTTCTTTTCATCCTAGTCTTAATAAGGTTAATATTAATATGGCATCTTGTGAAAAACTTGCTTAAAAAGTTTCCATTCTGCCCTAGCTGGTGTGGCTCAGTTGGATAGATATGTATTTATTGCCATTTTATTTTCAGTGCACTTAAGGTCATGGTGTTCAATTCCTACTTAGGGCACATAACCATCCAGGTTGCAGTTTCAATCTCTGGGTTTGTATGGGAGACAACCAATCAGTGTTTCTCTCTCACGTTGATGTTTCTCTCTCTGAAATAAATAAAAAACATATCCTTGGGTGAGGATTTAAAAAAAAGTTTCCATTCTTAATAACATATTTAGTGGCCGTTATGACCACCCCTATACACTGATATAGATAGACTTAACCAAGTGCAGCTACACCTTTGGTCCTGGACAATTCAATTCTGATGCTCATGATCTAAAGACCATACCTTGAGAATATATAGGGGCCTAGGTAGTGAGTGGTATTGGGTGCAAAGGGGCCCAAGTGTATTTTTCTTTGATTCCCCTTAACCCATTAACCTGAGCCTTAGGCCTCCGCTGCTTGGTTATCTATTGGGTCACCACTAGATGCAGAAAAGGAGGCTCAGTTTTCATACAGTCACCTGTTGCCTGCAGTTCTCTGTAAGGGAAGGGAAGCACAGGGAGTGTCGAGGGCAGGTAGTTCTTCACCTGGGAATCCAAAGCCAAAAATGAATGGAAACTTGGATGGTTTGGATATATATTGGACTAAGGAGTGTTCTTTCATCAATTTCTCAAAGGAATCCGACCTATTTCCTCCTCCATGCTTCACTACCTCACGCTGCATACATATACACAACAACAACAACAAAAAGACAGGTCCTGGAGCAGCCTATGTAAGAATCACCCGACCTCTGGAAAGCAACTGCGGAGGCTCCACATTACAATTCAGCCTCTCTAGGGTGCAATCAGAATTGCTTTTGCTGTCTGGTTAGAACTTTGCAACACACTGCTGAGCTGGGTGGACAGCTGTGGCCAACTGTAATGCTTACTTATTATTCCATATCTCTTCCTACATTTCCCAGCTTCTCTTGTGGTTACATTGGCACTGAGTGACTAATTCTGGCCAAAGGGCTTTGAGGGGAAATGATGTGTGTCACTTTATTTATTTAAAATCTTTATTGTTGAGAATATTACAAATTTCCTCCTTTACCCCCTCCCCATTGCCCTCCTCCACCACACACCACCCTGCCCCAGGCCTTCACCATCCTATTGTCTGTGTCCATAGGTAATGCATATCTATACTAATAAAAGGGTAATATGCTAATCAGGGCAGACGTCTTCCGGACATCCATCCGGACAAAGCCGCAGCGGCTGCGAGGGCCTAGGCCGGCGCCACGTGGGAGAGGTGGGTGGGACCGGTGCTTGCGCAGTGGGAAGGGGGCACCACCGGTCCAGCAGTCCCTTTTGCAGAGCCGGCGAGAAGGTGGCGCCGCGCCCCCTTCTGCAAAGGTGGTGCGGGACAGGCCGCAGTTCAGCCCAGTCCCAGTGCTGCCCCTTCTGCAAAGGTAGCCATAGAGGCAGCAGTGTGGGCCCGGTCCAGGCACCACGCCTCCGCAGAGGCTGGACGGGGTGCAACCTGCTGTGCCTCAACCTCCCACAGCCCCTCCCACAGCCGGCCTGGCCCCATATTGCCCCTCATCCACCAGTGGGCAGGGGGCAGGGCCAGTGCTAAGAAGTGAGGGCCGAGGCCTGCAGCTGCGGTGGCTGGCAGTGGCAGCAGCAGCGGGATGATGGGGGCAGCGCCTTCCCCTGATTATCCCAGTCTCCTCCTGCAGAGGAGGACATCCCCTGAGGGCTCCTGGGCTATGAGAGGGGGCAGGCCGGGCTGAGGGACCTCTCTCCCCCGCCCTGTGCATGAATTTTGTGCACCGGGCCTCTAGTATGCATATAAGATCTTTGATTAATCTCTTCTTACACATCCCTCATCCTTTCCTTCTCAGATTTATCAGTCTGTTCTATATTTCCATGCATCTGATTCTCTTTTATTAGTTTACTTTTTTCATTAGATTTCTTGTTCATTTATTTTGATTTTTAGATTCAGTTATTGTAGATATGTATTTATTGCCATTATATTGTTCAGATTTTTTATCTTTTTTCTCCTCCTCCTCCTTCTTTTTCCTCTTCTTAAAGAATACCCTTCAACATTTAATGTAATATTGGTTTGGTGGTGATGAATTCCTTTAGCTTTTTCTTGTCTGTAAAAACTTTTTTTTTAAGTTTTTTTTTTATTGATTTCAGAGAGGAAGGGAGAGAGAGATAGAAATATCAATGATGAGAGAGAATCATTGATTGGCTGCCTACTGCACGCCCCCTGCTGGGGATCAAGCCTGCAACCCGAGCATGTGCCCTTGACTGGAATCAAACCCAGGACCCTTTAGTCCACAGGCCAATGCTCTAGCCACTGAGCCAAACCAGCTAGGGCTGTCTGTGAAGCTTTTATCTGACCTTCAATTCTAAATGATTGCTGAATAGAGTAATCTTGGTTGTAGGTCCTTGCTGTTTATCATTTTGAATATTTTTGGCCTGAATAGTTTCTGTTGAGAAATCAGCTGACAGTCATATGGGTGCTCCTTGTCAGATAACTAACTGCTTTTGTGTTGCTGCTTTTAAGATTCTCTCTTTGTCTTTAACCCTTGGCATTTTAATTATGATGTGTCTTGGTGTGGTCCTCTTTGGGTTCCTCTTCTTTAGGATGCTCTGTGCTTCCCGAACTTGTAAATCTATTTCTTTCACCAGGTAGGGAAGTTTTCTGTCATTATTTCTTCAATAGGTTTTCAATATCTTGCTCTCTCTCTTCTCCTTTGGGCACCCCTATAATGCAAATGTTAGAACCTTTGAAGTTGTCCCAGAGGCTCCTTACACGATCTTAATTTTCTTAATTCTTTTTTCTTTTTGCTCTTCTGATTGTGTGTTTTTTCCTTCCTCATATCCGAAATTGTTGATTTGATTCTCAGAATACTCTACTATTGAATCCCTGTAAATTATTCTTTATTTCATTTAGTGTATGCTTAATTTCTGACTGGTCCTTTTTCATGTCTTTGACATTCTCACTAAGATTCTTGAAAGTCTCACTAAGTCCCTTGAGATTATCATTAAGTCCCTTGAAGCTTTCATTAAATCCTTGAGTAACCTTATAACCATTGTTTTGAACTCTGTATCTACTAGTTTGCTTGCTTCCATTTCTTTCATTTGTGACATGTTTTTTTGTCTCCACATTTTGGCTGTTTCCTGTGTTTGTTTCTATGTATTAGGTAAAGCTGTTATGTCTTCTGGATTTGGTAGAGTGGTCTTGTGTATTAGGTGTCCTGTAGGACCCAGTGGCTCAGCCTCTGCAGTCACCTGAGCTGGGCACTCTCGGTGCACCCATGTGTGTACAGTCTTGTTGTAGTTGAGCCTTAATTGCTGTTGGTGTCATTGGGAGGAATTGACCTCCATGCCAATTGGCTATGAGGATCAGCTGCAACTACAATGGAAGAGCTGCTGTGCAAGAGATACCCCTATGGAGCAGGGCTTGCTTCAGTGGGTCTTTGGTGCTCACTGAGTCTGCCCCCTTGAGTGTGTCACTTGTGTATGTGTAGAGTTGCAATCTGGAGTGGTCTGAAACTGTCCACTGGGTGCACTGGCTTTTAGGCCTCACAAGAGGTCCAAAGTCAGCCACTGCCTGAGGCCACCCAGCAGGAGCTACAGAGAGGTCTGCAGATACTAGTAGCTGCTGCTTGTATTGGGCTAAGAAGTGCCCAGGCGAGGCCCAGCTATGAAGCACGGCAGGCTGATGCTAGTGCCAGGTCTTGGACCTTTTATTGATAGGTTTGTGGCATGCTGACACCAGCTGCTGCTTGTCTGAGAGATTTTAGCAGCAAGTCTGAAGCCTGAGCAAGGGCAGGTCATTTATATGGAAAAGCTTGGGTAGGGCTGCAAATTGGATGGGGCGGGTCTCAGGGAATTACCAGGGCAGAGTGAACAGTGTGTGGGGAAACATGCTGATGGAAACTCAAATATGGGTACCTGTTATGGGGAGGTCCCAGCGCAGGAACAATGACCCCTGCAAGCACCTCTGTCTGGGAGAAATCTGCTCCTGAGTTCCTGCCCCGATACCAGATAGTCCAGTTTGTCCCCATATGTCCCTGGATGCCTCCAAAATCACCACCTGGCACTGGAGCTCAGAAGAAGCAGGACTGTGTAAGTTCATGCACCATCCCTTCAAGAGGAACCCCTGGGACTCCAGCAGCCTCTGTCACTCAGCCACAATCCCCGCTGGTTTTTATCGTCTGAAGTTATGGGGACTTCTCTTCCCAGCTCTGGAACCCTGGACTGGGGGCTGGTGTAGGGCTGGGATGCCCCTGCTTCTCATGGGAGGTCTTGGAGATATCACTCCCTATTAAAAAAATACCACACGTTAGTGTCGGACCAGCCCGTTCAGCACCTCCACTCCTCCTACCAATCCCAGTGTGCCTTCTTCTCCACTTCTCTGTTAGGACCTCCATTCAGCCAGATTTCAGGTGGTTCTGAATGATGGTTTTTTTGTATTTTAGTTGTAATTTTGATGTGGTTGTGGGAAGTGGCGAGTACTGGCGTTTACCTATGCTACCATTTTGGCTCTCATAATGTGTGTAACTTTAGTGGAAAGCAGTAAAGAATGGGTATGAGTTTCCTTTTTTTTTAACGCTAAGGTGATTCAGGAGAACCCAAGTTCTAATGATGTCCCCTGCAAGTTGAAGAAGGGCTGCCAGACACACATTGAACTTCATGTGAGCAAGAAATAAGTCTTTACTGGGTTAGGCCACTCGTTTAAGGTTCTGTGACTGCAGCTTAGCTTATTTTATCTCCGGTCTGGGTAGTTGAGAACAGAACGTTTATGTATGTGTTTGGAGTTCTGAGATTCAAGATACCCAAGTTTGATTTTGACACTGTGTGGTATATGCAAGACATATAGTATCCTGGCATTTTCTCCTCCTCATCTGGAAATTGAAGAGCTTAAATTATGTGATCTTGAAGGGACAGGGTCTGGATAGCAGCATTTACTAGTAAGTACAGATTTCTAGTTGAATATGAAAAGGAGACTAGGTCTAACATTAAATGTATCCCTGGGAAACTGATTTTTATGTACTTGTTTTTATTTACGAAGGAATTATGTGCCTTTTGCTGTTAAATAAGAAGTTACATAGGGAAAATGGAAATGAAAGGTGAAATAATACGTCACATACCATGTGTGTTTTAGTATATTCAGAGTTGTGCACCCATCCCAAATATCCAACTTCAGAATCTTATCATACCTCCCATAAAGAAACCCATTAGCAGTTACTCCACAAATCTACTTTCTGTTTATGTGGATTTGTCTATTCTGGACATTTCATGTCGGTGGATCATATCATATATGTGCTTCATGTGTCTGACTTCTTAAGAGTAGAATTGCTTGCCCTGCCTGGTAGCTCAGTTGGTTAGAGTGTTGTCCCTATATGTCAAAGTTTCTTGTTCGATCCCCTGTCAGGACACATACAAGGAGCAACCAGTGAATGCATAAACAAGTGGAACAACAAATCTCTTTCTCTCTCTCTTCCCTCCCTCCATCCTTCCCCCTGGCTTGCTTGATCTCTCTTAAAAAAAAAGAGAAGAGAGTAGAATTGCTTGGTCATATAGCAGTTCTCTGTTTAACATTTTGAGGAACTGCCAGACTGCTTTTCACAGTGGCAGCATCATTTTGCATTCCCACCAGCAATGTACAAAGGTTCCATTTTTTCTATATTCTCGCCTAAACTTAACTTCTGTTTTTTTTTGTAGTCATTTTCTAGCGTTGTGTGAAATGGTGTATTATTGTGGTTTTGATTTGTATTTCCCTAATGACTAATCGTGTTGAGCATTTTTTCACTTGCTTATTGGACAGTTTTATATGTTTGAAGAAATGTCTATTCAAACCCTTTATCCATCTTTTAATTGGGTATTTGTAATTTTATTGTTGAATTTTAAGAATTCTTTATATATTCTGGATAAGAGATGCTTAACAGATATATGATTTTAAGATATTTTTACCATTCTGTGAGTTGTCTGTTTACCTTGATAGAGATTAACCTTTGATGTATAAGCATTTTTAATTTCTATGAAGTCCAATTTATCTATTTTTTCTTGTATTGTTTGTGCTTTAGATGTCATGTCTAAGAAACCATTTCCTAGTCAAAGATTTACCTGTTTTTTTCCTAAGAGTTTTACTTGTGTTTCTTCATAAGAACCTTCCTGATTTCTCTCAGTCTTTGCTTATATTTATGTTTCAGATTCATTTTTGAGTTAAGTTTTATGATGTAAGATAGGGATCCATATTCATTCTTTTGCAAGTGGATATCTAGTCCCAGCACCATTTATTGAAAAAGACTATTCTTTTCCAGTTGAATGGAGTTGGCACCCTTGCCTAAAATCAGTTAACAATAGATATTTGGGTTTATTCTAAACTCTCTATTCTAAAAAATATATATCTTTCCTTATACCAGTAGTCCACTATCTTGATTACTATAGCTTTAAGTAGGTTTTCCAATCAGGACGTGTAAGTCCTCCAACATATTTTTTCAATATTTGTTTAGCCATCTTGGGTCTTTTGCATTTTCATATGATTTTAGGGTTAGTTTGCCCATTTCTATTAAAAAAATTCAAATTTTTATAAAGATTGCATTGAATTTGTAGATGAATTTGGTGAAGTATATTTTTAAGTTTCATTTAAATAAATCTTGGAAACATGTAACATGAAAAAAGAAGTTTATGATGCGTTTTAAAAAATTAGATGAGTATATAGTTCTTACTTGGCCTTCTAGGACCATCTGGCAGAGTAATGGGGTGGACTTTCAGAGCCAGAGGCACTAATGTATAACACAGAACAAAGAAGGGTTGTTCAAGGCTCCCTATGGCCAACTCAAGATGATGGTTTCTCCTTCACAGACCACTCAGTGTTCATGTGAACAGCCTTCCTCCTTCAGCATTCCTGTTGAGCACTTCTATTGTACATTAGAGTTTATAAAGCCACATTGATTATAATGGAGCCCTTGGGTAGAGATAGATATGATGGCTTCATTGCCATGAATTGGAAAGAAAGAACACTTGGGAGCATATTTCTTACAAGTAGCTATTTGATACGTTATTTCCTGAAAAGTTTGAGATTTTAAGAATGAAGGTTCTCTTGAACACAGAGTTACAGTTGGTGGCCAGTTTAGTTTAATAGACATGCTAGCTGGGATAAGGTTGCTATACTTTTATTTACTAGAGGCCCGGTGCACGAAATTCGTGCACTGGTGGGGGGTGTCCCTCAGCCCAGCCTGCACCCTCTCCAACTGGGACCCCTTGGACATCCCTCTCACAATCCAGGACTGCTGGCTCCCAACCGCTCGCCTGCCTGCCAGCCTGATCACTCCCTAACCACTCCCCTGACAGCCTGATCGACGCCTAACTGCTCCCCTGCTGGCTCAATTGCCCCCAACTGCCCTCCCCTGCTTGCCCAATTGCCCCCAACTGCCCTCCCCTGCTGGCCTGGTAACCCCCAACTGCCCTCCCCTGCAGGCCTGGTCACCCCCAACTGCTGGCCTGGTCACCCCTAACTGCCCTCCCCTGCCAGCCTGGTTGCCCCTAACTGTCCTCCCCTGCCGGCCTGATCGGCCCTAACTGCCCTCCCCTGCCGGCCATCTTGTGGTGGCCATCTTTGACCACATGGGGGCAGCCATCTTGTGTGAGGGTGTGAGGATCAATTTGCATATTACCTCTTTATTATATAGGATTTTTTTTATTTTATTGATTTCAGAAAGAGGGAGAGAGATAGAAACATCAGTGATGAGAGAGAATCATTGATTGGCTGCCTCCTGCACGCCTCTCACTGGGGATCGAGCCCGCAACCTGGGCATGTGCCCTGACCAGGAATCAAACCATGACCTCCTGGTTCATAGGTTGATGCTCAACCACTGAGCCACACTGGCCAGCCTAGGGTTGCTATACTTTTAGAGTATAGATAGCACTTTTCTCATCTTTTGTTGTTTAACATACTTACCTTTCTAGGTTCCTTATGCCATTCACAGAAACATAAAGGAGACATGGTATATTGGCCATAATGAGCGACAAAGTATGACTTGTATTTATTTTTATCTACAAAATAAACTAGAAAGAAAGAAAAACCTAGTTATCAATAAGTAGACCAAACTATATGGAGACATCATACAAGTTGGAAGTTTAATATAGACTAAATATATTTGAACTATTGTTATGTTTGGGAGAACAGATAGTTCAGGCAAGTGTGAACCCTGCTGTTAGCTGTGTGAGAATTACACTACTGATACACTAGGTACTGGTAACTACAACCAGAAATGTCCAGACATTGTTATTTGAACCTATCCAGAGTCAGGGGTTCTTCAGAATTTTCCCTTTGAACATCTGGAGGAGAAATTGGTACCTGAGTGAGGATGAAAAAAATCCTATCTCCAAACCTCCTGCCATCCACTCACTTCTCCAGGCTCTGTCTTTCTGTATGCTGGACTTTGGTTCAGTGGGGTATGCTAATTAGACCCTGTGCCATCCTGCTTTAGGACCTTTGCTGTGGTGGTCCTTTCACCTGATTAGCCCCACATTTCCCTTTTGCACTTGTCACAACATATCCTGTAATCAAGGCCTACATCAAAGTAACATCTATATATATAAAAGCCTAAGCGACCGTCACAATTGAAACAACCCAACGGATGACCAAACAGGCTGCGTGGGGTGACCAGGCCAGCAGGGGGTTTAGTGAGGGCTGACCAAACAACTGAGCAGCAGGCTGCGTGGGGCGACCAGGCCAGCAGGGGGGGCAGTGAGGACGACCAAACAGCAGGCTGTGTGAGGCGACCAGGTCAGCAGGGGGGGCAGTTGGGGGTGACCAGGCCAACAGGGGGAGGCAGTGAGGGGCGACCAAGCTGGAGGGGGGGGGCAGTAAGAGGTGACCACGCCGGCGGGGGAGGCAGTTAGGGGTGACCAGGCCAGTGGGAGTGGGGCAGTTGGGGGTGACCAGGCTGGCAGGCGAGGGGGGGCGCAGTTGGGGGTGTCCAGGCCAGCAGGGGGGCAGTTAGGGGCGATCAGGCAGGCAGGCAGATGAGCAGTTAGGAGCCAGTGGTCCCGGATTGTGAGAAGGATGTCCCGGATTAGAGAGGGTGCAGGCTGGGCTGAGGGGACCCCTCCCCTCCTGTGCATGAATTTCATGCACTGGGCCTCTAGTTTTCTTCATAAGAACCTTTCTGATTTCTCTCAGTCTTTGCTCATCACTCCCTTCCCCAACTCCCCTTAAAGTTTTATGGGTGCTGTACTTGTCAACATGAATTCAGGCCCTGCTCGATGTATTTCTTACTAGCCTTAGCTTTGGGGTTGTTGGTGTGGAATCAAACTTTACTTGTTGCATTATTTTTGTGCTACAACTCAAGGAATTTTCTAGTAATCATGTCATAGTTCAAATCGCACTGTTGTGCCTAGTTTTGTAAAGTTCTAAATATGACTTCTTAATGCATTTGTAGTCCACCTTTGTGGATAATAGCATTTCAGAAGTTATTGTTCCAGAATTACTCATTGTCCTGTAACTTTCCTAACTTTATCTTATTTTTCCCCTTACAGGAAATGACTTAGAGGCCTTACAATTACATCTGTGCATTCTTGCTTTGGACTTTACAATTGAGGGCCAACCCAGTCTGGAAGCACCTCTTATTAATGTTACAAGGAAACCGCTACCTCAGCAAACAAAAGGAAAGAAGACTTATAATAACAAATGCCATTTTTTAAAAAACAAAAACTTGTTTTCAGAAAATATTAAAGAAAATTTGACATTTTTTTGCATTCAAAAGAAGCTTTACAGGTAAATGGATTTGTCAGGCAGGCTCTGTCAAAATTCTGCAGGGATTTAATCTTCCTTCTTAAGAACTTAGAGTAAAGTAATTCTGTACTGCTTTTTAAATTGCTGTTGATCAGCTTGTAGGTTTTTGGTTTCTAACTTTTCTGGTATATTACAGATACATTATATTACATTTTTAAAGTTATTTTTCTGCCATTGTAAATACAAGTATCAAAATATTCTTGCAGAGCAATTATAGGTAAGCATTTTTCTCAAGCATATCTTTTTATTAAGAGAGTGGAATGCTAATAGTTCTTATACAGCATTTTGGACACACTTATTTTTTGTCAGAGGTCCTGCCTACACTGAAAATATTAATTATATAAACCTGTTGTCCTTCTCACATCTATATTGGATCCCATGATCACCTGCCTCATAGAAATGCCTTTTTTAAATCTTATATTTTCAGAACTCCACTATTTTTATACCTAGCTACAGTTTTGGGGATAAAAGACTCAGAACCCTGACTCACTCACAGTCACTGGGACAATTCCCTCTCCCGCATGTATTGCTGCAGTGCCCAGGACAGTAAAATGGACTACAAGCGGCGCTTCCTGCTTGGCGGGTCCAAGCAGAAGGTGCAGCAGCACCAGCAATACCCGATGCCTGAGCTGGGCCGAGCACTGAGTGCTCCCCTGGCATCTACAGCCACCACTGCCCCCCTGGGCAGTCTGACCGCTGCAGGTAGCTGCCACCACGCCATGCCCCACTCCACTCCCATCGCCGACATCCAGCAGGGCATCTCCAAGTACCTGGATGCCCTCAATGTCTTCTGCCGTGCCAGTACTTTCCTCACAGATCTCTTCAGCACTGTGTTCAGGAACTCTCACTACTCCAAGGCAGCCATGCAGCTCAAAGATGTACAGGAGCATGTCATGGAAGCAGCCAGTCGGCTGACTTCAGCCATAAAGCCCGAGATCGCCAAGATGCTGATGGAACTTAGTGCTGGGGCTGCAAACTTTACAGATCAGAAGGAATTCAGTCTCCAGGACATTGAGGTAGTGTATCTTCTGTGTCATAACTGGGTAGGGAAATGTATTCCAGAGGTAAGTGAGAATGTTGTCTTAGTTTTCCTCCAAATCATCGTAAGTAATGATGGTCTTCATCCTCTTTCTTTTTTCTTTTAATTTTTTTGTTGTTGTTGGTATCCTCACCCGAAGATACTTGTCCATTGATTTTTAGAGAGTGGAAGGGAGAGGGAGAGAGAGAGAGAGAAACATCGACCTGAGAGAGATACATCTGTTGATTGCCTCCCATGTGTCCAACCAGAGCCGAGAATTGAGCCTGGAATCCAGGTATATGCCCTTGACCAGAATAGAACCTGGGACCCTTCAGTCTGAGGGCTGATACTCTTTGCACTGAGCCAAACTGATAAGGGCTTTTTCCTTCCTTCTTTCCTTTTCTTCCCTCCCTCCCTCCTTCCCTCCCTCCCTTACTTCCTTTCTTTTTAAATATGTTTTTTTATTGATTTTAGAGAGAGAGGAAGGGATTGATGAGAGAGAAATATATCTCTTGGTTGCCTCCTGCATGCTCCCTGCTGGGAATTGAGCCTACAGCCAGGCATGTGCCCTGACTGGGAATTGAACTGGTAACCTCTTGGTTAATGGGGTCGATGCTCAACCACTGAGCCAAACTGACTGGGTCTCTTTCTTTCTTTAAAAAAAATAAAATACTGTATATGTATATAGTATTGATTTCAGAAATGAAGGCACAGAGTGAGAGAGAGAAACATCAATGATGAGAAAGAATCATCTATCAGCTGCCTCCTACACGCCCCACACTGGGGATTGAGCCCACAACCCAGGCATTTGCCCTGACTGGAATTGAACCGTGACTTCCTGGTTTGTAGGTCGATGCTCATCCACTGAGAATGCTGGCCAGGCTTCATCCTCTTTCTATTGATAATCTCTCCTTATAAAAAATGTGTTGTGTGCCAGGTTCTGAATTGCTTTCATTTCAAATTAAGTAGGTTAAAAGATTATTAAAGAAACAAATCAACCTATTGTAACTGAATTGTAACTGAATTTCCAGATAAGATACTATTAAAAGTACAGGGTAGAGACTATGATTATGAGCTTTATTTGTGAATTGTCATTATATAGAACCATTGTTTACTGTGGAAAGTTCCACACATATTTAAATTATTTTTCCAATTCTAAATTCACAGCTATTCACAGTTGGATGCATTTGATTCTTATTGGATACTAGAAGCCTGGTGCACGAAATTTGTGCACAGGTAGGGCCCCTAGTCCTGGCTGGTAATCAGGGCCAATCGGGGCCTTCCGGCCGCTGACTGGGGCCTTCCTTTGTTCCACGCCGCCCCCTGGTGGTCAGCGCACATCATAGCAAGCGGTTAAACTCCTGATCAGTCCAACTCCCAAGGGGACAATTTGCATGTTAGCCTTTTATTATATAGGATATTTCTTAGGGTCTTTGATACTCAAAATGAAATATTCTCCCTCTTTTAAGGTGGCTCTAAGTTATAAGATTAGACTAAAAATTTCAGAATAAAAATGACCTTTTCCTTCATTTAAGAAATGATTTATTAAACTTGATCTGTTATATTAGTGTCACTGCTAGAGTTTTTATGTTTTTTATTATTGATTTTTTTAGAGAAAGAGGAAGGGAGAGAGAGAGAAAACATCAATGTGAGAGAGAAACATTGATCAGTTGCCTCCTGTATGCTCCCAGACCAGGGATCTTACCCACAAGCCAGGTATGTGCCCTGACCAGGAAACGAACATGACCTTTTGGTGTACGGGACAACAGCTCCAACCAACTGAGCCACACCAGCCAGGGCGAGAATTATTTTTTAAAATACATTTTTATTGATTTCAGAGAGGAAGGGAGAGGGAGTGAGAGAGAGAAACATCAACGATGAGAGAGAATCATTGATGGGCCGCCTCCTGCACGCCCCACACTGGGGATTGAGCCCACAACCTAGGCATGCTCCCTTGATTAGAATCGAACCCAGGACTCTTCAGTCCTCAGGACAACGCTCTATCCACTGAGCCAAACCAGCTAGGGCTGCTTGACCATTTTAAACCTAAGACAAAGTACCAATCCAACTGTCCCACTCTGAAGGTGCCCAAGCATGCTTCTAACATTCCCTTATTTACAGCCAGGTTTGGGATTGACAGATCCTGAACTGCAGTTGCCTACTTTGTGCTCTGGGGCAAGGCTGGGTATATGTGAGTCCTGTCATCAGTGACTTTGCCCCTTACCTTGGGTGGTTCACCCCTCACAGTCTCATTGTTAGATAAATGAGTTGCGACTATGGTCTATGAGTTAACTAGTGCCTGTGACGGTTTGTTAAGGGTCCCGGAGTCAGAAGATCTGGGTTTAAAATTTAACACTGCTTCTTACTGACTAAATGGCTTTGAGCAAATGTAGCACCTCTAAGCCTCGGCTTGCCCATCTATAAAGTGGAATTACCACCCACCTTCCAGGGTTCTTGTGAAGATCAGAAGCAAGTGGTATGTGTAAAACTCTGTATCCATCACCATCATTTATTATTATTGTTTCAAACATGGCTTGCCAAGGTACTCTTAGTTTTTGTCTGAAATACGGAGCACAATATGCACAAAACCAACATCAGAGAGAAGTGTGCAAATTACTCTTCTAACTGGAACTCTTTTTGGTGGAAAAAGTTACCATTCCCGGAACATTTGCTCTGCTCATTTCTCTCCAGGTTCCTGAGGTAGGCACCTCCCTTTCCCCTCTGTATCTTCCCTTTTGGTGTTGTAAGGTGGCAGTAGTATTACCTTCCCGAGGCAGGAACTGCCAGGACCTTTTCAGTATAAAAGCCTGAGAGAACCCTTTCCACCAGTGGTTCCTGCTCTGTTTGCCTTGCATCCAGAATGGGGCTGTGAAAAAGGAGTGTGTGGGTGGGGGGAGTGGTTCATTGAATACACTCGTAGTAGCTGAGAACCTTTGAACAAGCCAGCCAGTTGACACTTTTCCCTCACTGGATTTATAGAAAATGTGTTGTTTACATTATCTAGAAAGAATTTTGTCTAAAATGAGAAATAGGATCTTAATTGAGTACTTCATGGGATTTCCTTTGTATAAGTTTCACACTGTCAGTCCAGCTAAAATGTGAATTCAGGAAAAATATGCTTTTCTGTATTGAATTTTTTCTTTGTACAAAGCTTTGGCATGCTACCCAAATGTTTTTTAGCGGTAGACTACATAGGACCAGCTCTCTGTATCTTTTCTTTTTGAGTTTAGAAGCATTTCCACCAGTGGTTTTTATGATTGTGTTAACTCCAGTGTTCTTGTAAAATGCCAGGCTAGCTGGATTGAGTGGCTGATTTCTCTTTGATGTTGTCTACCTCAGTTTCATTTGTCCTAGAAATGTGTTATCCTAACTAAAGGTCATTTTCAATTAAAACATGTAGTTCATATTAAAGAATTACAGACAACCCTATAACTTGGTTTTCTATTTATTAGAAAGTGACAAATGTCCACCTCTTTACAAACATCTATCATTTGTCTTAAGTAAGATTACTTTTTCAGTGAAAATATAAATAAAAGAATCAAATGGACTTGTGATTTACACGTTCATTCCACAAATATCCATTGCACCCTTTATTTTGTGCCATGTACTGTTTCAGGCACAGGATACAGTGATGAATAAGACAGAAATTCCTCCCTTTGTATGTATGGATATAAGAGGACGGCAGTCTTAGATAAGACAGTTAGAAGGCATCACTGAAGAGGAGTCATTTGAGTAAAGACCTGAAGGAGTAAACCCTGTTGATAACCAGGAAAAAGAGAACACCAGGCAGAGAGAACAGCTAGTGCAAAGTTCCTGAGGCAGGAGTGACCCTGACTGTTTGAAGAGCAACAAGGACCTATTGTGGCTGAAAGAGTGAGCCCCAGGGAGAGTACTGGGGATGAGGTCAGACGGTAAAGAGGTCGGCCTCTGAAAGTAAGGTGAAGGGAGGCCAGCAGGACAGGATCTGCTGTCCTTGTGCAGGAAGCAGTGATGCCACATCTCCCTTTGCTTGCTTCATTTCCTGGCAGCTCCAGGGCTCTGGTGTCATGGTGGGGCCTCACTGTTGGGAGACCTTGGCCCCTGGGCAGGTGCTCTGTACAGGCATTCCAGAAGTCCAGGGCAGCTACAGATCTCCCAGGAGTTTTATGTCTTTAAGGGGACTATATTTTATCTGTCAGCATTTTTAGTGACTAAGTATCACCACCTTGTAAACGGGTAGGTGGACTTTACTAGTAAATCAAATCTTTATGTCTTTATTTGTAAGAATAGTTTATTGATTTTTAGAGAGAGAGGAAGTGAAAGAGAGAGAACCATTGACATGAGAGTGTAATATCAACCATTTTAAAAAAATATTTTTTGTTGATTTCAGAGAGGAAGGAGGAGAGAGAGAGAGAGAGAGAGAGAGAGAGAGAGAGAGAGAGAAACATCAATGATGAGAAAGAATCATTGATTGGCTACCTCCTGCACACCCCCTACTGGGGATTGAGCCCGCAACCCGAGCATGTGCCCTTGACCGGAATTGAACCCGGGACCCTTCAGTCTCTATCCACTGAGCCAAACTGAGTAGGGCTAACATCAACCTTTGATCAGCTGCCTCCTGCAAGCCCCCCACCGGGGATTGAGTCTGCAAACCTGGGCATTTGCCCAGACTAGGAATCGAACCCTAATCCTTTAGATACACAGGATGACCTACTGAGCCATACCAGCTAGGGCAAATCAAATCTTTATGTAATTGAACCTTGGCTTTCAGTTTGATGCACTGACAGATGTCTTTTGTATAC
Source organism: Cnephaeus nilssonii (assembly GCF_951640355.1). NCBI lineage: Eukaryota > Metazoa > Chordata > Mammalia > Chiroptera > Vespertilionidae > Cnephaeus > Cnephaeus nilssonii. The sequence goes on from NC_137091.1 coordinate 34,642,229, forward strand.
TATGTGGTTACCTATGAAACTGTTTGAAATAATTTGTGAGTACTGACTGACTTAAAGACCTTAATCCAGGCATATTAACATTTATTTAGGATAGATATATGCCAAAAATACTGTAGAATAACAATAATGGGAAATATTAGAAGCTTATTTCAAAATGCGATGTTCATTAACCTTAATGGAATTAAATTTGCATACTGGTTTTGTGTGTGTGTGTGTGTGTGTTTCGTTTTTTGTTTTTTGCCTGAAAGTAAGATTCATTGTTACTTTTTTCTTGTTTTGACTAATAGATCTTCCATAACAGATTATGGAGTAAATATTTCCTAACTGCATGAAAATCCAAATTGCTGCTATTAACCAGAAACTGTAGTTCACTTTATAAAAAGCTTGTATGAATCCATTTTCAAGCTGTTGCTAATTTCTAGTAACTCTTTTTGGCTTATTCTTTTGTTGAGGTGAATCTTCTATTATCTAAATTGTCTTCAGATTTTAGCCTTTAGAAGAACCTATAGCTAATTAAGTAGTTGGCATTCGAGTGAGTCTCTAAATTTAATTGTGAACAACAAACAAGATTTACTGTCTGACCAGCACATTCTATGTGGGTAGAAGCCAGTGAAGCCAGAGGGCATACGCCACTCTGGGGAGACTGGACACTTTGATGTTGAATTGTCAAGACACGCTGTGCAACCAATTTATTATCCTGAAAATTACTAATATAAAGGAGAAACATAAGAAATTAAGCTAATTTCCCTGCCTCTCTGGTACAGACTTTTTTCAGGGTAAACAAATAGCCCCAATGGATAAGATTTGTCTAGTACTTAGAATATACTGCAGTATGTTCTACAGTATACTATATGTATATAAGTATACAGAATATACTATAATAAACCACACAGAATAATACTGAGATTCTTCTATTTAGAAGTAGAGGATAAAACCATTTAGTGAAAGGTCCTAGGGGGAACTTCATAAGGGAGGGATCAGCCCTTTCCCAGCCAAATCCATTTGTCAACCTCAGCATTACTCAATATGATATAACCAGGTGATCATGTCTCCTGATAAGAACCACATAGCTTCACCCCCATAATATATCCTTGTACTTCGCCCCTCCCCGCAAGGGGGAAAAACAAACTAATCAAGCCTCTAGAATAAATTCCCAGTCTACAGGAAATGTGAGACATAGTGGAACAAGTTATACAATACTACAAGGAAGCAATCAGATAAATCCAGAATGTGGCATATTCTACAGGCAGTTGAGCTGATTTGTTCAACAAGTCGAGTACCTTAAAAAACATTAGGTAGAAGGTACCTGAATTAAAAGAGAGTTAGGTTGACTCCCTTGCTACAATCTTCATTTCTCTTTATTGTTGACCTGGGAGGAGGAAAGGGGGTATTGGATCTGGATTTGTTTTGGGTAGATAAAGGAGGGGACCAGCCCTCATCTGAGACACAAAAGAACTGCTTCCAGGACCTGGGACTAGAGGGTCAGCTAGTGAAGGCAGGTGGCGAGTGGCGAAGATGCAGATTTCGGGCAGACAACTTGAACAAGCTGAAGAACCTATGCCACAAGACAACTGGAGAGAAAATGAAGAAAAAAGAGATAGTGGATGACTCCATCCTGGAGAATGTGTTAAATCTCGATGACCTTACCTCAGACACTTTAGCTAATGTGAAAGTGTCACAGATCAAAAAACTCCCAACTCCTCATTGACGAAGTCATCCTGAAGTGTGATGCCAACCTATTAAAGCTAGAGGAAGAGCAGTTTGAGAACCTCTGAGAGATCGGAAACTTCTGCATCCCTCTGTGCCCACAGATAACGATGAGGATGCGGACAACAAAGTAGAGAGGATTTGGGGTGATTATAATGTCAGGAAGAAGTACTCGCAAATGGACCTGGTGGTCATGGTTCATGGCTTTGAAGGCAAAAAAAGGGGTAGTGGTGGCTGGGAGTCAAGGGGGCCCTGGTGTTCCTAGAACAGGCACTCATCCAGTATGCCCTTCACACTTGGGGAAGTCAGGGCTACACTCCCATTTATACCCCGTTTTTCGTGAGGAAAGAGGTCATGCAGGAGGTGGCACAGTTCATCCGGTTTGATGAAGAACTTTATAAGGTGATTGGCAAAGGCAGTGAAAAGTCTGATGATGACTATGATGAGAAATACTTGATTGTCATCTCCAAGCAGCCCATCGCTGCTCTCCACCAGGATGAGTGGCTAGAGTCAGAGGATTTGCCCTTTAGGTGTGCTGGTCTGTCTACCTGCTTTCGCCAAGAGGTGGGCTTCCTTGGCTATGACACCTATGGCATCTTTTGAGTCCATCAGTTTGTCTACTCGTCACCGCATAACAAGAAGTCATGGGAGATGTTTGAAAAGATGATCACCACCGCAGAGGAATTCTGTCAGTCTTTGGGGATCCTGCACCACATCGTGAATATTATCACAGGTTCTTTGAATCACACTGCCAGTATGAAGCTTGACCTGGAGGCTTACTTTCCAGACTTGGTAGCCTTCCGTGAATTAGTCTCTTGTTCTAACTTTACAGACTATCAGGCTCGCTGCCATGAATCTGATACGGGCAAACCAAGAAGATGATGGACAAGGTGGAGTTTATCCATAAGCTCAATGCTACCATGTGTGCCACAACCCGCCTCATCTACGCCATCCTGGAGAACTACCAGATGGAGAAGGGCATCATTGTGCCCGAGGAGTTGAAGGAGTTTATGCCACCAGGTCTCCAGGTCTCTGTGAAGCCTGCACCCATTAACGAGGAGCCACCAAAGAAGCGGAAGCAGCATGAGGGCAGCAAAAAGAAAGGGGCAGCAAGAGCTGTCACCCTGGAGAGCCAGCTGCAGAACATGGAGGTCACCGATTCCTGAATATTCCTTCCTCCCAGTCCTGTCAGCTGGGATCCCAGAGTCTGCCTACGGGCAGGGAAGCCAGACATACCCACTCATCGCCTGGCCCATCTGGCTGCATTGCTGAAACGGGAATCATCTGCTACTTACAGTGCAGTGGAACTCTGTTTGCATGGGCCGAGGGCTGAGGACTGAGGAAACCATGTAATGAAGCCTCTCTGAGGGAGGGCTAGGACTTGCCTGCAGTCTTCCACCTGGGGCTCAGGCCCTGTCTCACAGCTCCACCTGGAACCACACTCACTTTTGCTTTGCCTCCTAGAGAAAGTTGTTCGATTTAGCAAGTAAAAAAAAAAAAAAAATTCGAAGATATAAAAACCAAATACCGGTAAGTCCTAGCCAGTTTGGGTCAAAGGATAAGAGTGTTGGCCTGCGGACTAAAGAGTCCTGGGTTCGATTCTGGTCGAGGGCACGTACCTCAATTGCAGGCTCGATCCCTGGCCCTGGTCGGGGCCGTGCAGGAGGCAACTAATCGACGTGTCTCTCTCACATCGATGTTTCTCTCTCTCTCCTCCCACTCTCTAAAAAAATCAATGGAAAAATATCCTCTGGTGAGGATTGGCCAAAACAAACAAGAACAAATAAAATGAGCCTTTGGGGTTGAGAAACCAAAAAAAGACATTTTAAAAAATAATTTAGGAAGTTTGAACATGTACTAGGTCTTGGTTGATTGGATTTGCTTCAGAACATTTCAACAAAAGTGGAGTTGGGGAGAAGGACTTTTAAAAATGGCATGGCACCCAGCTGGCAGGTCTCTGGTTGAGTGTTGATCTATGAACCAGGAGGTCATGGTTCAATTCCTCGTCAGGGCACATGCCCAGGTTGTGGGCTCGATCCCCAGTGTGGGACATGCAGGACGTAGCCAATCGATTCTCTGTCATCATTGATGTCTCTTTCCCTCTCCCTTCCAAACTCCGAAATCAATGGCCCTAACCAGTTTAGCTCAATGGGTAGAGCGCTGGCCTGCGGACTGAAGGGTCCTGGGTTCAGTAACAATCAAGGGCTCCTGACTGGGTTGCAGGCTCAATCCCCAAATTAGGGTGTACAGGAGGCAGCTAATGAATGATTCTCTCATTGATGTTTCTATTTCTCTCTCTCCCTCTCTGAAATCAATAAAAATACATTTTTTTTTAAAGTATGCCTTTGGGATTAGACACTTAAAAATAATTTTTAAAATTAAACCATGTTGGTAGTTATTGAAGCTTTTTTGATGGATATATAGGAGTTTGTTATACTCTGCTTTTGTGTATATTTGGACATTTTTCAAACTTAAACAAAGGAAGAGAGAAACGTATGACTACCTGATAGCAGTAATGTATCAAGAATACCCAATAAGAGATTCCATTTCATGGAGGCATGGAGGGATTTGTGCATGTGAAGTGGTCTTCTAACAGAAAGGGGAGTATTTAGGAAAACTTCATTTCACTCACAGGTACTCTATTCACTCTGGCACTTCTGATTACCAGATGTGTGGTGGTTTCCCCACACCAGGCATTCCTGACACTATTTATCTGGAGTTAGCATCAGATCTCACCAGATTAAGGGCTCACTCCCACAAGACTGCCCCTCCTCCCCTTTAGATGTCAATCACAAGCCCAGGGTGTGTTACCTGTCCTTCTTGCAGACTGGTTATAAATCAGAGGGTCCCATGATTGATTTGCTAGAGCAGCTCACAGAACTCAGAAAACTGTTTTACTTACTCGATTATAAAAGGATATAACTCAGGAGCAGCCAAATGGAAGAGATGCATAGGACAAGGTACGTAGGAAGATATGTGGGACTTTCATGCGCTTTCCAGGCATGCCACTCTCCTAGCACTTCCATATGTTCACCACCTTGGACGCTCTCCGAACCCCTTCCTTTGGGTCATTGGACTTTTTGGAGGCTTCAGTACATAGGTGTGATTTGATTAAATTATTGTCCATGGATTATTGGTTCTACCTCCAGCCCCTTCTCCCCAGAGGCAGAGGGCTGAAAGTTCCAAACCTCTAATCTGTTGGTTGGTTCCCCTAGCAACAAGCCTCCATCCTTAGGGGCTTTCCAAAAACCATCAACATAAACTCAGGTTTGGATGAAACATGTTACAAATACTTTATCTCTCTTGTTACTTAGAAAATTCCAAGGGTTTTAGGGAGCTGTATGCTAGGAACCTTGAAAGTAGACCAAATATATAAATTCCTTACTATAAATCACAATATTGCAGGGAGTATTATTAAGATATAGTGATGAATGGAAAGCAGAAAAATGAAGAAAATAGAAGTGACTCGAGGAAGAAAATGAGAACAGAGAGAAGACCCCTCTGAAGACAGGACCCTAGCAGCAGGTGTAGGAGTCGAGGAAAGAATGGGTGTGCTCCTAATATTGGTGATTAAACTGACAATGTTGCTTTCTTTTAGGAGAATGATTTAAAATTTCATAGTTGCTAAGAAGATTTGAGCAGACAGTAGTGAAAAATTAGGTTTGGTGGGCAAATTAGAAGGAAACAAAAGATTTCATGGAATGTAATTCTATGTAGAACTAGTTATCCTGAATTATTATTATTATTTTAATATACTTTATTAATTTCAGAGAGGAAGGGAGAAGGAGAGAGAGATAGAAATATCAATGATGAGAGAGAATCATTGATCGGCTGCCTCCTGCACGCCCCCTACTGGGGGTTGAGCCCACAACCAGGGCATGTGCCCTTGACCGGAATCAAACCTGGGACCCTTGAGTCTGCAGGCCGATGCTCTTTCCACTGAGCCAAACCAGCTAGGGCCTGAATTATTTCTTATTCTAAACTAGAGGCTCAGTGCACGGAATTCGTGCATAGGTAGGGTCCCTAGCAGCTGCCAGCTGGGGGCGCCTCCCTTCCCCCAGCCGCCTGCCTCGGCCGCCAACCCCACCCCTGGTCAAAGTCCTGGTTGAACTCCCGGTTGAGGGGACAATTTGCATATTAGGCTTTCATTATATAGGCTTTTTATGGTTGCTGGTCAGCTTGTTAGATTTCACTGCTTTCCTCTTCACCTAGCTGCTACCACTGGGGTAGACTACAGATGAGCTGGCTGTACACTGGCAAAGTTGAGTGAGGACCATCTAAAGTGCTCCAGGCTTGGTGGGCAAGACAGATAAATAAGTAGACTGTGACACTAGGTATGATGAGTGCTGTGATGCATTGGAAAATATCAAGCCTGATCCAGCTCCCTGTGACAGGACTCAGCCCCCCATACCAGACTCTCCTAACTCCTGGTGGATGAGGACAGAGCAGGCCCTGGTAAGAATTTAGATTTTATACAGAATGAGATTGGATTTTTTAAAAGGGGAATTTTGAGCAAGAGACTAATATTTAAGTTGTTTTTAAGAATCACTATGGCTATAAGTGAGAGAAACCAAACTCAAAATACCTTAACAACAATAAAAGCAAAAAGAAGCTCATATAGTACTTATATCATGTTCTGTTCTGAGACTCTACACATTTTTAAATTTTTACTAAATTTATTGGGGTGACTTTAAGATTATATAGGTTTCAAGTGTACAGTTCTACATTATATCATCTGTATATTGCATTGTGTGTTTACCACCCAAAGTTAAGTCTCCTTCCATCACCATATATTTTTTTTGGTTGTTAATCCTCACCAGAGGATACTTTTTCCACTGATTTTTTTAGAGAGGGAAGGGAGGGGGAGAGATAGAAATATCAGTGTGAGAGAGACACATTGATTGGTTGCCTCCCGCACACACCCCAACCAGGGTCCGGGATGAGTGTGCAACTGATGTATGTGCCCTTGACTGGAATTGAACCCTTCAGTCTGTAGGTGATGCTCTGTGCACTGAACCAAACCGGCTTGAGCTCATCACCATATTTTTTATGAGACTATACACATTAACATACCAAATTCTATTAATAACCTTATGAGTTAGGCACTATTCATGTGCCTATTTTGTTGATGTGGAGACTGAGGTATGGAGAAATTAAGCAGTTTATCAAAAGTCTCATGGCAGATCTAGATTTTAGACCCAGGCAGTCTGGCCTACAGAGTACAAACTCGCAACTGTAGCACTGAAGTGCCTTTTAGCAAAACAATGTATAGTAGTCCGCCCTTATACATGATTTCACTTTCCACAATTTCAGTTACCTTTGGTCCAAAATATTACATGGAAAATTCTGGAAATAAAAAATTCACAAGTTTCAAATTGCACATCATTCTGAGTGATCTGATGAAATCTCCTGCCTTCTTGCTCCATACTGTCTGGTATGTGAATCATCTCTTTGTCCAGAGTATCCTCACTTTCTACTCTACCTCCCCATTAATCAGTAAGCATCTTGGTTGTCAGATGGAGTGTGTGGTCTCACAGAGCTTGTGTTCAAGTCACCCTTGTAATACTTGATAATGGCCCCAGACCACAAGACGGTGATGCTGGCAATTCGGGTACGCCAAAGAGACGTCATAAAGTGCTTGTTTGTCAGAATGTCCATTTTAGCTAAGTCCCGATGCCTGTGTCATTCACCTCACTTCATCTTCTCATGCAGATATTTTATCATCTCACGTAACAAGAAAGGTGAGTACAGTGCAGTGAGATACTGTGAGAGAGACCATATTCACCTACATTTTATTACTGTTATTACAATTGTTCTATTTTATTAAGTTAATCTCTTACTATGTCTAAGTTATAAATTAAACTTTATCATAGGTATATATGTATAGGAAAAAACATAATGTAAATAGGATTCAGTACTAATCTGCGGTTTCAGCAAGGTTGAGGACACTTGGAAACAAAGTAATGTTTGAGGTATGAGGATTGAAGAGAAAGAAATGATTGAATGACTTTGGAATTTCTAATAAAAGCAACCAATTTGAATCGGCTTCATTTCATTCACTTTAAACATTTAAACTGATGAAAAATAAATGCTAAAATCCCTGGAAATGTTAGACACTATGACATACAAGACAGTTTTACTTCTTCACTCTGCTGGGATTGAAAAAGACAAATTGTTAAGTGAGGTTGAGCAGAAAATGAACTTAGTGAGACACTGTGTGTATTGAGGTGAAGATCATTGGTGTGTTAGGAGATGGAGTGGTCTCGGGTATTCTGTAATTTCAGCAAGCATATATTAAGGACTTAGGCCTCAGCTCTAGATGAGGAATAATGAAAAAAATATTTTGGCCTTAGCTAGTTTGGCTCAGTGGATAGAGCTTCAGCCTGCAGACTGAAGGGTCCCTGGTTCGATTCCAGTCAAGGGCACAGGCCCGGGTTGTGGGCTCGATCCCTAGTAGGGGCGTGCAGGGGCAGCCAATCAGTGAGTCTGTCTCATTTATATTTCTCTCCCTCCCTTCCTCTCTGAAATCAATAAAAATATTTTTAAAAATAATTTTTTTGAAATATTTTAGGAAGTAAAGTTGAGTAGATCCTCCAAAATTATGGTGGTGTGGAAAAGATGGTCTTTTGGGGTTCAAAATAGGATGACCTTAAACTAAAACCTTTTTTAATTAATAAAGTATAAAAATTACCAAAAAGGCTCTGGCCAGGCGGCCCACAGACTGTAGGGTCTTGGGTTTGATTCCTGGTCAAGGGCATGGACCTGGGTTGCAGGTTCAATCCCTGGCCCTAGTAGGGGTGTGTACAGGATACCAGTCGATGTATCTCTCACATTGATGATTTTTTTCTCTCCCTCCCTCCCTCCTTCCATTCCTCTCTTCCAGCCTTTCTGAAAGTCAATGGAAAAAATATTCTCGAGTGAGAATTAACAACAAAAAATTACCAAAAGAAAAGGTTTTCTGGTTATGTCCATAAACACAATACCCTTAGCAGCAAATCTTGTACATATACAGGGGAATGGGAAAGCGAATTCATGCCCTTCTCTCCTCCATCAGGGATTCCCAGAAAAGTCGGTCTCAGCAGATCCTTGATTGACGTTTATAATCCAGAATGTTCCATGGAGGCACAAGGGGAAGGGTCACTGATTGTCTATACTCAGTGACCTTTATGAGGAATTTAAGTCACACCCAAAGGTTTCTCCTAATGCAAAAGTCTGATAATGGCCTGTTATCCAAAATTCTATCAATTTGGGATGCATTGGGGTGAATGGATTTATTTTTTTAATGTAAATGCCGAGAACAAGACTGATGTACTGAAGGACTGGACGGATGTTTTGGGGTTGGGGATTTCTTTTTTTTTTTTTAAATATATTTTATTGATTTTTTACAGAGAGGAAGGGAGAGGGATAGAGAGCTAGAAATATCAATGAGAGAGAAACATCGACCAGCTGCCTCCTGCACAACCCCCACTGGGTATGTGCCCGAAACCAAGGTACATGCCCTTGACCGGAATCGAACCTGGGACCTTTCAGTCTGCAGGCCGAAGCTCTATCCACTGAGCCAAACCGGTTTCGGCATGGGAATTTCTTAAGAGGCAGGAAAAGCTGCTCTTTTTCCAAGCCCCAGATGCCTTCCCCCTGTTTATCATTGCTTTTTCCATCCAGGCTTAGCAGCTGTTCTCTGCTGTGGAGATCATAAAATCTGAGGCTCGTGCCACCCAGGAATACCACAGGCCACCCCTCTTGTTACTCTTGCCTCCATCCCTTTCCCACTGTCAGTGAAGACTGAGCGATGCCTCTCAGTCCGCATTCCCATCCCCATGGTCTGACTGTACGGAGGATGCCAGGGTTCCTCTCCTCTTCTTCGTATCCACCCACTGTTGTCATAGGAAGATAGAGCAGCCTGTGGTTAGAAATACAGCCTTTGGAGTCCAACAGACCTGGCATTGGATCTCTACTACACATCAGGTTTCTCTCTGTAAGCCTCAGTGGTGTCATCTGTAAATGGATGAATCGCTGTCGCCCGCAGAGTTGCTTCACTGCATATAAAGTGCTTGGTACGGGTTAATCCTTCAATAAATGGTAATTGTTGATAGAGCTGTAACTATAGCTCCACTGACATTTTAAATTCAAATGTCTCTCTTTTGTTCCCCTGCTTGCCACATCTGTTCTGCAACCTCACTGAATACCGCAGTCCAGGAAACTCCATGTGAAAAGCAGCCATCCGCTGCCCTGGGGTCACACGCTTCCATGTTCATAACTTTAGAGTCTATATTTCCTCCAGGTTTCTCAGGAACATCCCAAGGACTTGCCCATCCCTGCGTCAGGCAGTGTGGGGTCTGTTTCAGCAGGGGAGGTGGGCTAAGACAGATGTGTATAGAAAAGATGGGTAGCCGAAACCGGTTTGGCTCAGTGGATAGAGCATCAGCCTGCGGAATGAAGGGTCCCAGGTTCGATTCCGGTCAAGGGCACATACATTGGTTGCGGGCACATCCCCAGTGGGGGGTGTGCAGGAGGCAGCTGATGGATGTTTCTCTCTCATCAATGTTTCTAGCTCTATCCCTCTCCCTCTCTATAAAAAATCAATAAAATATATTAAAAAAAAAAAAGATGGGTAGAGGTAGGCTGGAGGTTGAGCTCTATCCTCTCTCTGGATATGCTGTTTATGCTTAGAGCAGATATTCTGTGAAATGGGCTTTTTTTAAGGTCCAGGGTAACTATTGGTTTGATTGGCTTTTAATGAATTGCTTACAACGCAAATATATTTTGTCACAAACATATTTACATTGTCATTCCATGCATCATGTGTAGGAGGAGGGAGGGACTTAGTTCTTGTTCTCATCCGTCCTTATTAGGGAAGAAATTTAGATTAAATGATTCATCCAAGGTCAAATATGTAGTAGGTTAATGGAGACAACATACCAACTGTGCAGCATCTCTCCCCACACTTACTCCTCCAGCAGCACCCTCCTCCTCTCACCATTCTCCCACTCAACAGTGAGAGCATGCTCCCGTCCTGCCATCGACCAGCACTGTCAGAAAATGCCCTATTCTGCACCCTGCATCAGGGCCCTTTTCCTGAATTGTCCCTTTTAGAGGAGGATGGGGTAACTCGCTCTGTTCCCTTGGTCCTCTCAGAGAGCCTTTTCCTTCCCACCTCACCCTTTAGCATTTCTCCTCCAGTAGCCCTGGCTTCGCATATCTACTTATTGATTTGTTCCCCACCATTAGAAGGCAACTCTCATGAGGACAGGGATTTGCTCATTGTCTCTCTTGTAGTAGCTTCTGGCCTGTTTTGTGCTTGTACACATCAGGCATTCACATACAACATATTGTTGGAAAAATGAATGACTTGGTTGTACTGGTCTAAAGCTGTACGAGTGTGACCCCAGAACACAAGGGCATGACATCTCTACTTCCCTTCCTCCTCCCTTTGCCATACCCTGCCAGAAACTGAGGAAGGAGGAGGAAGAGTTTGTATACCTGAGGACCCAGCTCTCCTCCTGTGTTTGTACTGTGTGGAGCTTCGGGACACCCTCATTCTGGTGCATGCCAGTTAAGGTCGAGTTTCTGTCATGTCCCTGGTCTCAGTGCATCCAGCCCACAGCTGTATCCAGTTGTTTAAAGCCTGTTGAAGGCAGTGGGACACACTGGCTAAGCACATAGACATCTGAGTCTTGTGACCTCTGTGCCACATCCAGTTTGTGTTCCCTTGACAAAGTTTAAACCTTTCTGTGTCCTAGCCTTATTGTCTGTAAAATGGGAATGACCTTATGCAGTTGTTGCCAGGATTAAATTAAATGATCCATGTGATATCTTTAACATAGGAGAAATATAGACTGAGTGTTCCATTAAAGCTGGCTGCTAAGTATGGTACAAATTAAATGCCATTTATTTCATTCATGTCTCATGTCTGTAGGCTGCTAAGTCTACTTCCTTTGTGTCCCTCACCCTGCCCCATCTGACACAGATCATTGATGCGGTATAGCTTTGAGGGAGGTCTGTGAGTAGAAACCCATACCTGTAGTTTAGCCTGTAGTTCTGATTGTTAACTATAGGGGGTGGCTCCTTTGGTGTGAGATTTCTGTTAGTTTGTTTGTTTTAGTTTGGTCCTAGTGATTTCCACCAGGAAAAATAATCCAGAGGGATTGTCACCACTAGGAACTTCCCTGAGTCTCTTTCTCCAGGAAGCAGAACTCTTTGACTAGTGGGACAGGAGCTCCCCAGACAGGCATCTGAAATGTGCACTAGGAAGTGAGCAGTCCAAGTTTAAGTCTTATTTTTGGCTGCTCCAAGGGACAGGACTGGGCCAGAGGGTCAGCATTGGGGTCTTATGAAACAAAGCTGACAGACCAGTCTTCTAGGAGCCAACAAAACCTACTGGACAATTCCATTGTTTCATAAGATTTTAGTTCCTTGCAAAAGGCAATGGAAACTGTTTCCCAACATTCACCACCTTCCCAAGGCAGTTCACTGAGTGCCCCTGCCAGTTGGATAAATTGCAAACTCAATAAAGTAAAGTTTTTAAGTAACCTCCTATGTAAGCCAGTGAAATTTGAAATACATTCCATGAAAAAAAAAATGTGATTGTATGGTACATGATAAAAGTGGCAAAAGTTTTTGTGGTCAAATTTGGTATGGACAAAACAAATGTAAAAGATTAGGGGAAATATCAGTAACCTGGAGAGTCTCTGCTCAAGTTGCCTTTTAAGTGGCAAGTTCTTGCTCTCCTTTAAAGAAAAAGAAATAGTTAATCCTAGAGAACACCTTGTAACTGGGGTTAACTCAAGCAAGGAAACGGGGACCCGCGTGGGAACCCAGAGGAAGGGGCCTGCCTGCAACTAGGATCAGTGCAGCAAAGCTTCTGGAGGACCAGGGAGAAGAGGCTGGTGCCCCGGAGAACAGCTTTAGCAAGTGCCAACGGCTTGTAGATAAATACACATCCCTATCTTAAAATGTTTGTGTTATGTAGTATTTCTAGTATATACATTATTATAATTACAGATTAGTAGTATATGTTAAGGTAGTGTTAGGTATATGGTACTTTTAAAATTAGTTTCTTACTTTAATGGACTACTTCATCAAACAACCAATTACTAACATGGATCCGGTGAGGGTTTCTGCTGGACTAACAAATGGAATTGCCCAGTAGGTTTTGTTGACTCCTAGAAGACTGGTCTGTCAGCTTTGTTTCATAAGAGTAGAAGTATGACATAAAGCTATGTTAATAACTATGTTAATAAACTGTTACCAAAGTAACCTGTATCTTTGGATTCCATTTCTGTGGAATGTCTTCTTAGAGTAAAACCGACTTTTCAGATTTTTTAATCACATGGCTTTTACTCTGCCTTCTGAATGCTGTGTAGATATAATTGGAATTGTGGGTTGCTCTGCTTTAGCCTGAGCTCACAGACAGGCAGGTTAATGTGAGCCAGAGTCCAGATGAGGGGAGTGGAGAACAGGAAGGAAAAGTGAGAAGTTGGAAGGTGCCTATGAACCTTGGGGCTTGCTATTTGGTTGACTTGTAGGCATCAGGCACCCAGGTCTAAAGATGAGAACAAAGGCAGATACTTCTAAAGCATGGTGACTTTTATTTATTTTTTTAAATATATTTTTATTGATTTTTTTTTTACAGATAGGAAGGGAGAGGGATAGAGAGTTAGAAACATCAATGAGAGAGAAACATCGACCAGCTGCCTCCTACACACCCCCTACTGGGGATGTGCCCGCAACCAAGGTGCATGCCCTTGACCAGAATTGAACCTGGGACCCTTCAATCTGCAGGCCGACGCTCTATCCACTGAGCCAAACCGGTTAGGGCGATGGCGACTTTTAAACTTCATATAATTTCAGATTTCCAGTTAATTGTTACCTTCTACTCAGATTGATGGCTGAGAATTTATTGCACTAATGTAGTAGCAACCCATAATCTAAAAATGCCTGGCTCTTGTTTTCACAGGTGTTGGGGCGATGTTTCCTGACCGTGGTGCAGGTCCATTTCCAGTTTCTGACCCAGGCCTTACAGAAGGTCCAGCCAGTGGCTCACTCTTGCTTTGCTGAGGTGGTTGTGCCTGAAAAAAAGAGCAGCAGCAGCTTATCTGGCATGGGCCACACACCTGAACTGGAGGAAGCTGTGCGATCTTGGAGAGGGGCTGCTGAGGTAACTCTGACTTTGGGGAGATTGCTGCCCTGTGTTCAAACAGGCGAGGCCTTTGCCTGTGGGTTCTTAAAAGAGCCTTATTTCGAATTTTAAACTGTAACCAATAACTTGTTCATTCATTTAACAGAGAATGTCTTTGTAAATGCCCACTTTGTGTCAGACATGCACCAGGCATGGGGTGACAGTCTCTACTCATCCTTGTTGGTTGGAGAAAGGGCTTACAAAACCCGGTTAAGGGGCTGTGGTGGAGGTGCGTGGGAACCCAGAGGAAGGGGCCTGCCTGCAACTAGGATCAGTGCAGCAAAGCTTCTGGAGGGGCCAGGGAGAAAGGGCTGGTGCCTCGTCTGTAAGACAGACGGGAGCTGGCTGCAGAGGGTGAGTAGTCAGCCAGGCAGCTAGGTGGGGATATAGTTGGTGAGAACACATTTCTTGTCGGCAATTGACTATTCCTTTGTTTCCAAGGCAGGGGGAACAGAAAGAAGCCTTCTCAAGTTGGGACTTCAACTAGCACTTAGTTTTGTGTTACAGAGTAAAAGATAATTTATGAGTAGTATAAGGAGTAGTATATTGATTTATTATATAATACTTATTATTTATTATATAAATATTATTATATCATATTTAGTTTGAGTCATTCCATAATTAAATTGGGAAAATTTCATTTTATGTTTTAGAGATCTTCTTTAATCAGTTTCTTTTAAAGAACAGTTGTTTTGTTTGTTAAATATGTTTTCATTAATTTCAGAGAGAGAGAGAGAGAGAGAAACATCATTGATGAGGGAGAATCATGGTTCAGCTGCCTCCCACAAGCCCCCTACCCAGGATAGGGCCCATAATCCAGGCATGTGCCCTGACCAGGAATCAAACTGGTGAACTCTTAGTTCATGGGTCAATGCTCAACCACTGAACCACATCGGTCGGGCTTAATCAAATTTTTAAATGTGATTTTTTACACCTTAACATCTTACATTCTGTCATTTTCTTAATTCAGTTTTATACTGTTCTGCTGCATTGTTGTGATTTCTTTTGAATTTCCTTTCAGGTTTTTTTCCTGTTTGTTTTGGTCTCACTTTCCTGTTAAGGGCTTTTCTTAGCTTTCTTTTATATATATCTATATATTTTTTTCTTTATTAAGGCATTACATATGTGTCCTTATCATCCCATTGCCCCCCTCCCATCCCACCCCCCACTCATGCCCCTCACCCCTCTGGTGTCTGTGTCCATTGGTTAGGTTTATATGCATGCATACAAGTCCTTTGGTTGATCTCTGCCCCTTACCCCCACCCTCCTCTACCTTCCCTCTGAGGTTTGATGGTCTGATTGATGCTTTTCTGTCTCTGGATCTGTTTTTATTCATCAGTTTATGTTGTTCATACTATTTTCTTAGCTTTCTTGCTGTTTATCAGAGCAGCCCTTAAGTGCTAATTGGGGGTCAAATGTGAGAGTGGGACCTGTTGACTTTATCGCAGGTGGCTGAGCAGTGGAATCCAGACCTTTGTCTTGCCATCTTACAATCCTGTGTGTCCTGCGGCTGCTGCCTTCAACCTCCTGATCACGCAGCTCACATTTATATCCTTAGTACCTGGCTCACGGTGCTCTCCTCTCCATCTGTTGGCATCATTCATGCTGGGAATCCAGCCCACGTGAGGCCTCCTGGGGATCCCTTGACCTGCTCGCCTTGACCTTTTCCTTCACCCACTTCAGTCTGCCCATGGGTTCTGCCTTTCCTTACTTTGCTTCCGGCCAGTGACAGTACCCCACACTAGTGAGGAAATAGAATCTGCTCGGCAGCAGCCCCTCTTCTTCACATCACCAAGCGACATCCCTCCCTCAATGCAGACCCTCTTCTCTTCCTTCCTCTCCTCCTGTCCAGGGCCTACTCTGCCCCCGCCTTCAAGGCTTCTGTGGTGGGACCCTGTGTTTTCTCCCCGTCAGCGTGCTCCCACCAGGACACAGACATGCTTACTAACCCAAAAGTCCACCCTGCCCTACCCTGTTTCTCTGCTCTTTCCATAGCCAACTTCTTAGAACTGTTCAACTCACCGTTGATTCAGTCTTAAAAATATTATGACACATTTCAAGCACATAGGAAATGGCACACATACTCATCTATCTTCCTTTTAGCTTCGTAAAATGAATCTTAACTTTTTGCTACATTTGCTCTATACCTTTTATTTTTCATAGAAAAATATTATTGCAAAGTCAAATGAATCCCCTTTGTACCTCTCCACTATCTTATTTACATTCCTTCCTCTCTAAAGATAACCTCTTGAGTGTGGAGTCTGTGACTCCTGTGCATATTTTTATATTTTTGCTCTATATGCATATATTCATAAATAGTATAAGGTTTTATTTTATACAATGTGAAACGTCATATGAATAGCATCATTCAGCTCACTGAAATCTGGCCTCCACTCCTACACAAGAACATGCCTTCTCTTGTCAAGGTCACTGCTGCCTCTGTGTTGCCAAGTCCAGGAAACCCTTTGCCTCCATTCAGCAGCTCACAGCAACATGAGCGCTTGGAAATCCTTTCTTCTTGTGGCATTTTCTGGACCAGGCGTTCTTAGTCACCCTTTAACCTCTCAGGCCATCCTCTCCATCTACTTTGCTAGCTTCTCCTCTTCAACAAAATCTATGAATATGAGTTTCTTAAGGCTCAATTCTAGGGAATCTCTGTCGAGTCTTGGGTCTTTAAAAACTGTGTCCTCGGGCCCCTCAAATGTGTGGACCAGGCCACTTCTCCTGTGGGCTCCAGGCCCTGTATCAGCTTCTGCTTACCTCAGGTATCTAGGTGTCTCAGGCTTCATTTATCCCCACAAACCTTTTTTCTCCCCCCGCCCCCTCCCCCCAAAAAATCTTCCCCATGCTAGCAAGTGGTGCTATTCCACTCGGGGTCATTCATGCAATAAGCCTGAGATTTATCCTCCAATTTTTCTGTCATGTTTACATCTATCCATAAGAAAGGCTTATAGGTCGCACCTGCAAAATATCCCAGATCTGTCCCTTTCTTTCCATGTCCACTGTCACTATCCTAGTCCAGATTCTCTTCTGACACTTTTAGTAGCTAGACTCCTTTCTCCCTTTCCTGTCTGGCCATTCTTCATCTCTTTCCATTTAAAATTGGGTGACGTTGCATCCCATTTCCTTAGGGTAAAGTGTGGACCCTTCCCTATGACCTGCCTAGTTCTGCATAGTCTGGCCTTGCTCATCAACCTATCAGTGGTCACTGTCCCCTTCGCACACTTGGTTCTCGTTTTCCGCTGCTGTGTCAGCCTGTTCTAGCTCCGTCCCACACTTCCATTGACTACCTCCTTCTCCTTCTTAAACTTTCAGCCTAAACGTCAGTGTCTAGAGTGTTCCTATTACAGTCTTTGTTTCCATCCATGTTCTTTTCTCCACTTTTAATTATTTTAGAGAAATATCTTTTTTATTATTTATTTATTGGTCTTTTTAGAGAGAGAGAAGACATCAGTCTGTTGTTCCTCCTATTTATGCATTGGTTGATTCTTATGTGGTCCAGACTTGGGATCAAACCCACAACCTTCACGTATCAGGACGATGCTCTAACCAACTGAGCTACCCGGCCAAGGCCACCGTTTTTAATTTTTAACCCTTTGCACTCGCTTGCTTTTTTCTCGATTCCTTTATTCTAATGCTAACCGTGTCGAGTCACACTCGATATCCGAGTGCAAAAGGTTTTAAATGTTTTATATCTTTATTTATTTAAAATATTTTTACTGATTTTTAGAGAGGAAGAGAGAGAAAAAAACATTGATGTGAGAGTGAACCATCTCTTGGCTGCCTCCTGCATACCCTTGACCGGGAATTGAACCAGCAATCCTTCAGTGCCGAGCTCATTCTCATTCCCCCTGCTCCCCTCCACACCCCCACCAGGACACCAGAGCTCACGTGCTCAGGTGCCAGGTGCCTGCAAGGAGCCCGCCCCGCACCTACACAGCCTCTTCCGGGTGAGCCGGGCCACAGCCACCGGGACCGCAGTGGCCGGTCTGACTCCCCGTGGGTTTGCGCAGGAGCCGGTCTGTGAGGCCGGCCGGGAGAGACCGCGCTGCCTGCCTGGCTTCTGTGCGGTGCTGCTGGGTGGCCCAGAGGTCAGCTGGGATCTGCCCTTCCATGCCAGACGCTCGCACTTCGATTGCCGGCCAGGCCTAGGGACCAAATTTCGTGCACTGGGCCTCTAGTATATAGATAGTTGCTCACTACTTTTCCTTAGTCCTACAACTTTGGTAAACATTAAAACTCTTACACTAGCCTAGATAACAAAACTGTTTAAAAATGTTATTTGTTGCACTAATATTATTGCAACAAAAATAGACATTGGAGAATTGAAAGAGAGTTCATCCTGAAGCTCTCCTCCCACCTAATAAATCAGATACTTATTTTTCTTACTCTCTAGTCATGAACCATAACTTACATTTTATCATAAGGAAAGATTAGTTTTTTCTTATTTTTTTCTTATGTACTCTTCGTAAACATGTTTAATGCCTGAATAATTAATATTTAATTTTTCTGTGCAGCCCTAGCCGGTTTGGCTCAGTGGATAGAGCATCAGCCTGCGGACTGAAGGGTCCCAGGTTCGATTCCGGCCAAGAGCACATGCCCAGGTTGTGGGCTCGATCACCAGTAGGGGGCATGCAGGAGGCAGCCGATCAATGATTCTCTCTCATCATTGATGTTTCTATCTCTCTATCCCTCTCCCTTCCTCTCTGAAATCAATAAAGAAATAGATTTAAAAAAAATTTTTTTTCTGTGCATATTTCAAAAGCTCTGTTTTTCCTTTAATGTTCCAATGTATTTTTTTATTGTTCTGTATTGGTGTGACTTTTACTTTGGTATATAGGAACACCCAACCATATATATTGTTGTTTTTTTTATTCTGGAAACACCATATGCCAATATTCTAGGTTATTTGTCTTTCTAGAGCAGAGAAATTTTAAATGAAAATATTTTTATATATAAAAAATAAATAACAGGTCAGGAAGTTATTTTTCCCCCAGTGTTTCTTTTCTTTTTTAAAATATATTTTTATTGATTTCAGGAGAGAGAGAAACATCAATGATGAGAGAGAATTATTGACCGGCTGCCTCCTGCATGCCCCCTACTGGGGATCGAGCCGGTAACCCTGGCATATGCCCTGACCAGGAATCGAACTTTGGGACCCTTCAGTCCACAGGCCGATGTTCTATCCACTGACCCAAACCAGCCCAGCTTTCCAGGGTTTCTTAAAGATGGTTCTGTGTCAGGCTTATGTTTTCTTCAGGATGCTTGCTGGAATCTTTCAAAATTTCTGGCTGCCCACTTCTTAATACAACCAATCCAGAATGTCTGGCTTATATCTTAATGCTTAGATGATTTCTTGCTTTATTTTCTTTGTTTTTGTATTTTATCTTTTTAATTTTGCCAGTTTCTGCAGCATCGTCTTTTACCTACTAGTAATTATTTATGTTGCAGGCAACGTCTAGACTAAGAGAAAGAGGCTGTGATGGCCGCCTGGCAGGAATTGAAGTCCAACAGCTCTTCTGTTCTCAAAGTGCAGCGATTCCTGAGCACCAGCTAAAAGAACTGAACATAAAAATTGACAGTGCTTTGCAAGTAAGTTTTTCAGAGCTGGCACAGCGATACCTCAGGGATAGGGACAAGGGAGGGAGTTACAGTTGTGATATTGAACCAACTGGAAAGAGTAATATGATAGTAGCTGGCCTTACGTGTTTTAAAAATTATAGAAATTTTAAATTTCTATTTTCATTGGACTTTGTCATTTTATAATCTATGTAATCTTGATTTTTTAAAATAATTTCTTTTCAGGCATATAAAATAGCTCTGGAAAGCTTAGGCCACTGTGAATATGCAATGAAAGCTGGTTTCCACTTGAATCCAAAAGCAATTGAAGCCAGTTTGCAGGTACACTTTTCTTTCTGGTAGTTCTTGGAAGCTGTGGCATGGCAGTCTCGCCATACCAAGTGAACCAAGTGTCTTGACAGATGAGCTGTGGGTCACCCTTTCTCTCCCATCCAAACCTCTTCCAGGGCTGCTGCAGCGAGGCAGAAGCACAGCAAACAGGGCGGAGGCAGACGCCCCCGCAGCCCATGCAGTGTGAGCTTCCTACTGTCCCTGTGCAGATCGGATCACACTTCCTGAAGGGTGTCTCCTTCAACGAGTCAGCCGCTGACAATCTGAAACTTAAGACGGTAGCTTTCCATGGGGTTCCAACAACCCGGGTGTGAACTTGAAAATAGAGTTGTTAAGGAAATTAAAGGCTTGTAAAGAATATAGATTAAAAAACAAAACTGAAGTTGGGTCAGGAGGCATTCACCTTTCTCCATAAACTGGTATCTAAAAGTGAACTATGATGAATTTATTTTTAATCCTCCCCCAAGGGAGGATTTTTAGAGAGAGGGTCAGGGAGAGAAAAAGAGAAACATCAAAGTGAGAGAGAAACACCAATCGAAACATCGATTTCTTGCCTCCCACATGTGCCCAATCAGGGTCTGGGATCAAACCTGCAACCTAGGTATGTGCCCTGACCAGGAATCTAACCTTTTGGTATATGGGACAGTGCTCCAACCAACTGAGCCACACTGGCCAGGGCTATGGTGACTTTTTTATTATTTTTTTATATATATTTTTTAAATATATTTTATTGATTTTTTTTTTACAGAGAGGAAGAGAGAGGGATAGAGAGTTAGAAACATCGATGAGAGAGAAACATCGATCAGCTGCCTCTTGCACACACCCCACTGGGGATGTGCCCGCAACCAAGGTACATGCCCTTGACCGGAATCGAACCTGGGACCCTTGAGTCCCCAGGCCGACGCTCTATCCACTGAGCCAAACCAGTTTTGGCTTTTTTATTATTTTTAATATATATGTTTTTATTGATTTTAGAGAGAGAGGATGGGAGAGGGATAGAGAGATAGAAGCACTGATGAGAGAGAAACATTGATCTTCTACCTTCTGCACGCCGCCTTCTGGGGATCAAGCCCACAACTCGGGCATGTGCCCTGACCAGGAATCAAACTAAAAACCTCTTGGTTTATGGGTTGATGCTCAACCTTTTTTATATATTTTATTGATTTTTTACAGAGAGGAAGGGAGAGGGTTAGAGAGTTGGAAACATCGATGAGAGAGAAACATTGATCCGCTGCCTCCTGCACACCCCCTACTGGGGATGTGCCCGCAACCAAGGTACATGCCCTTGACCGGAATCAAACCTAGGACCCTTCAGTCCGCAGGCCAAGGCTCTATCCACTGAGCCAAACCGGTTAGGGCTATGGTAACTTTTTTAATGAGACGTTTGTCAAGTTAGTTTTATTTGTAATTTTGTTCAAATGTTTAACATAAAGGTTTTTGAAAGCACATTATAAAATACTCTTTATGGTTAATGTTTCAGTGGACTTTCATGAAAAAATAAGAGGAGAAATCTTGTCATAATATGGCCATAATTATTTCCATTTGTCGAGCACCATGAGTCAAGCATTATTATGCCAAGCATTTCACTTGTGTCGTCTTTTTTAATGATCACCCATGAGCATACCCTTTACCCCACTGGAGAAATAGAGGAACTAAGGCCCAAGGTCACATAGCTGGAAAGTAGTAGATTGGAATTTGAACTTACGCAATCTGTTTCCAGAGCCTGCATACCTGACCACTTGGTAATCCAAAGCAAAGTTGAGGTTTTCATTGGTATTTACTTCTACCAGATGATTTTGTCTCCTTATTTAGAGGAATTCAGAATTCAAAATTCCTCAACCAGTGTCCACTAGCAGATTGCTAGATAATGCTGCATTTTGTGCTAGTATAGAAATACCAACATGTGTATTAATGAATGTGATATATCTAATCATTCACTCTATAGGATTGAGAAAATCTCTGAGAGTGTCTGATGATAATTACTTAACAAATTAAATTCCATTATTTGGGGTACTTAAAAAATACTTTTCTTTTGAGGACTATTGTGTGCCTGTAAATGCATTTCAGTCTACAAATTTTATCTTAAGATATGAACACTCTTGGGTGGCTTTATCTTAAGATATGACCACTCTTTTTATATATTTATAGCATACAATGTTACAGCTGATCAAGGAGGCAGGCTGCTATAATGGAATCACACCAAGGGATGATTTTCCTGTAACTGAAGTATTGAACCAGGTGTGCCCATCCACATGGCGGGGCGCCTGCAAGACTGCTGTACAGCTGCTGTTTGGCCAAGCTGGACTGGTGAGTGAATATGTGTGATGGATGGGGGAAAGAGAGAGTAGAGACAGAGATGTTTTCAAGCATGTGAGGATGGGGTGTGAGCATGTGTGAAAATACTGAGTAACTTTAACAGTTCTTTGGTGCTACAGAGTTTAGACCAGATAGAAAGGTAAGGAAAGAGTAGCATTAAAAAGTCTTTTTTTTTTTTTTTGTAGATTTTTATATGTATTGGTAGGGAGCCTAGTTGCAAAAGGATGTTGCAGGCTTTCCTCATTTTAAGGAAACCATTTAACTGGTAATGATTTGGTAGGGTCCTTTGACTTGACCTGACTACTCTGAAGCTTCAGTGGATGTCTTTCTGTTGCTCAAACAGGCCAAGCTTCTACCTGTCTGAGGCCTTTGCATTTGATGCTCCTCTTACCTGAGAATACTCCTCTCTGATTATCATGTGACTCACTTTTTCTCAGTCTTCCTAATGTCAGCTCAGATATCACCTCTCAGAGAACTCAATAGTATAAGTAATGCCCCCATCCAGTTACTTTGTATCCCAGCTCTGTCTCCTTCTTCGCAATCGAGTGTCTACTCAGAAATAAGCTTAGTCTTTATCACCATTGGAGAGAATAACTTTTGCTAAAGTTGGATGGGATCAATATCTGAAGTCACCATTTAGCTTTTTATTTGACACTGCTGACCCACATAACCTTATGTATTTGATTGTACTTTCTTGAATTAAATGACTACTTTTTGAAAAGATAAGCATTTCAGTCAGGCTAAAAGAAGCTAATTAGAACTAAGAAAATTAAAGAACTGTTTCTTAGTCTAATCCCTACTGTATGAAAGTAGCTGTTGGGCAGGTGCTGTCCTTTTGTTTCATGTGGGTGAAGGCTCCGGTGGCTGAGCTCAGGATGGTGTTGCCTTGTAGAGGGCCATATGAAGGCCAGTCCACAGTGGGGAGGTATACATGTTCCTCAGTATAGGAACCCTACCAGAAGCATAGACTGGAGAATCCCTGCTGAAGTATAGAATAGCCCACTCTCTTTAGGAGGTTGAGCTGAAGCTAGGAGAACCATGGCAATCAGTTTTCCAGAAAGGAATGTGTAGAAAAAGACAGGAGGACATTGTAGGCTTTAAAAAAAAGTCCCATTATTATTCAAAGATCAGAAACTTATTCCTAGATCCCTAACCCTTGATCTCAGGGCACCTTTGTACGCGGCTGACAAAGAACCTTTAGATTATGGTTCTGGGGCTGGGAGGAGAGAGGAAACACCTGCCTGGCCCAACAATGGGTATTACTTGGACAGGAAGTCTTTTCCAAAGGACAGGAGACCAGCTGTGGGAACTGTTTACAGCAGTGGAAATGAGCTCCATCACAGGCTGCGTTTGGAATCAGAATAAACAGCTCTGCATGGCTTTACCCTTCTGAAATGTCACAGATTTGGGTTTCAAGTGTTTTATGATCCTCTTCTTAAAGTTATTTTAGTTATTTGAAAACAAATTCATCACTTTATCAAACTCTAAATTATGTAGGATACTATATTCCTGTAATATTAAAGACTGTCCTCCAAATAAGAGGAAATCATTGAAGGAAGGGCTGGTTCTTTATCTTTCCTGAAGTTGTTCTGTTTTTATTGATGGTTGAGAATAAAATGATCTTTAAGTAAAGCTTCATCCACTTCTGGCTTGTTTTCGGTCATTACAGATGGGCTTTTCTGAAGCATTGGTTTGATTTTTTTGAGGCATTTTTACTCCTTTCAAGTGCATAAATTTTTAAAATACTGAGGTAAAGGAAACAAAGCAGTTCCTAACTAACATTTATAGTTTGGAAGAAGTGCCACAAGTGCTTGCAAAGTTCAGCACATCCTACACCTGGTTTCTGTTTATTGAAATACTAGAGGCCTGGTGCACGACATTCGTGCACTCAGGGGGTCCCTCAGCTCGGCCTTTGCCCTCTTGCAGTCCGGAAGCCCTCAGGGGATGTCCCACTGCCTGCTTAGTGCTGCCATGGAGAGGCTCCAGCCACCGCCACTGCACTCACCAGCCATGAGCCTGGCTTCTGGCTGAGGGGTGAGCATCTGCCCCCTGGTGGTCAGTGTGCATCATAGCAACCAGTCATTTCGTCATCGGGCCGAAACTGGCTCTCTGACATCCCCCGAGGGGTCCCAGATTGCAAGAGGGTGCAGGCCAGGCCGAGGGACCCCCCTGGTGTATGATCAGGGACAGGGAGGGACGCGGGAGGTTGGGAGGTTGGCCAGCAAGAGAGGGGCTGCGGGAGGGCTCCAGGGGGTGTCCAGCCTGTTTCACTCAGTCTCGATCGGCCAGACTCTAGCAGCAAGCTAACCTACTGGTCGGAGCGCCTGCCCCCTGGTGGTCAGTGCACATCATAGCGACTGGTTGACCGGTCAACTCTCTGTCCCCTGGTGGTCAGTGCACATAGTGAGCAGTTGAGTGGCCTTAGCATATCATTAGCATATCACACTTTGATTGGTTGAACGGCTGCCTGGGTGACCAGACACTTAGCATATTAGGCTTTTATTATATAGGATTACTGTATCCAGTCATCTTTATTACCTACCTGACTGGCCTCTGCATACCTGCTTTGCTAGGGGAATAGTTCTTGCCAGAGTCACTTAGCATTGATTGGTTCATGTATGGAATTTGTTTGTGAACATTTTTCTCTCTGAATGCTGATCGTTATATTTATTTCTCTCTTAGGTGGTAGTTGACACAGCACAGATAGAAAATAAAGAAGCCTATGCCCCCCAAATCAGTTTAGAAGGCTCAAGAATCGTGGTTCAAGTCCCATCTACATGGTAATGTGACTATTATATTAACATAAGCCTAAGCTGTGATAGAAGTTTTCACATCTTTGACAATATTGCTGCCATGGACAAACTCCCTGCTAGCTGATAGGACACATCTTTTGTTTATTCAGGTTTATGGCAGTGGTGCTGTGTTACTGCCATGTCATGATTATCAGTCCAAGATGAGGAAGCCAAGGTGCTTGAAGCCAAGTCTCATTGACCAAAAATATAACTAAAATGTTATATACTCATGAATCATAATGAGCAATATTATTTTCTTTGCTTTTAAACAGTATATATCATTTTTTCCAAGTCACCCAGTGTTTCTGTAAAGTTGAGTCCAGAACATAGAATTCCTCCTCCACATTTGTCTGTTCCAACAACTCTGATGATTTAAGTTCATGTCATTACATACCCAGTGTCATTGCCTATCTGGGGACAGACTGAACCATTTTTATTTTGACTGCTCCTACAAATCAGTAAGAAAATGGGCAAGGTAAAGGAACAGGTAAATCAGAAGACATATGGTTAACAAATACATGGAGAAACTGTGTAACCTCACCTTAATAAAGAAAGGCAAAGTAAAGAAACAGTAAGTGCCATTTTGCCTACCATGCTCAATTGTTTTAGAATAATATATTATTTTAGAATACTGTATTTGGGACAGACTATACAGACACAGAAGTTGTTGAATAAATGACAGCCTTCCTAGAGAGTAGTTTACTATATCAGAGACCTAAAATAAAGGATATGACCTCAGCAATTCCACAGTTCCACCTGTAGGGGGTTTTCCTGGTGATGTCTGTACAAATTCAACTATAAGGATCAGCGTCATAGTTTTATCAGTAAACAGCCAAAATTAAACATATATTGGGAGACTTTTGCTATTAAAGTTATAATCTGAATTAATATTTAACTGTATAGAAAATATTTAAAGCATGTAGGTAGGAATAGATATAGTAAGGAACAGTGGCAATGTCGGTGCCTGTATGGACTAAAGTGAGAGATGGGAAATGCAAATTATATTTAAACCATTTCTCCTTGAATTGTGAGGGTCCAGCAGTAGATTCTGCCCAAAGTTTTAGAACTAGTTGATATATCAAGTAGGGGTTGGCAGTACACTTCATGTCCCCAAATCTCCCATCTATGAGTTCTCCTCCCCAACCAAAATTTATAATTTGATTATTCAGATGGTATACTGTTTCCTGAAATGAATGGTAATTTATATGCGTATTTTTATTCCTACCAAACAATACATTTAAAGCTCATTTTTCTGTAAGATTTTTGTGTTCCCAAATTCTTAATTTGTTTTCCAGTGCAAGTTCTTCTTGAAAAATATTCAGTTTAACCTGGGTAAATTGGTTAGAGTGTCGTCCCATACCAAGGTTGAAGGCTCTATCTCCAGTCAGGGCACATACAAGAATCAACCAATGAATGCATAAATAAGTGGAACAACAGATTGATATCTCCCTCTCCCTCCCCCTTCCTCTCTTTCTAAAATAAATCAATCGATAATTTTAATTCTCTTTTTAAAAAAAGAAACATATTCTGTTTAACCTGGATTCCCATTTTGAAAAAAAGTTTGAATTTTTGAATAACTTGGCGAATATAAACAGCTAGTACTGAAATGGGTAGCATTTCAGTTTACTTTCAAAACTGTATGATTGACTTCCTTTGTAATTCATTGAACCTCCATGAAAGGACCTTCTGGGCTCTGTGGCCTTGGAGTGGTTCCCTCTGCTGGTTGCTTTTGGTAAAAATACAAAGTTTCTTTGTTGTTTCTTTCAAGTTATAAAATATATGTGCTTGTTGAGACAGACGGACTCAAACAGAAGTGATTACTCCACCTTCAAGAAAATGAAATTGTTAGCAAAGCCAGTCAAGAATTTATTATATTCCTTGCTGCCAGATGTTTTTTTCCAAACAAAGTAATACTTTACTTAAATTTTTAAACTATCATACTTGAGCTATCCATTTTTCTTTCAACAGATACTAAATACCTAATGTGTGACAGACACTGCCTGGACCCTGGGAATTTAATCATGAGCAAGAAAGATAGGGTCCCTGCTCCTAACTGAGCTGACTTTGTAATGGGGACCAGGAGGATAGAACTAATAAGCATAAGAGTTAAGTTCAGACTGGTAGTGTGTGAAGGGAATAAGAGCAGAATGATGTCATATGACAGAATAACTAGGGTAGAGATGGGTAAGAGAGGCTATTTTGGATGAGGTCAGTTATGAAGGGCCTCTTTGAGGCTGTGACATTTAAGAGGAGCTGGCCATGTGGAGAACAGATGAGGAGAACATTCCAGGCAGAAGGAACAGCAAAGGCCTGAGGAGTCACCCAGCATGGCTGGGGAGATATGGTAGGTGATGATTAAGGGGTGGGAGGAGAGGAGGGTTTATAGACGCCAGGACTTGCAGGGTCCTTAAGAGACTTGGATATTTAAGAATGGGTAAAGGGTTTTCAGCAAGTCTGAGTGATGTGTGAAAAGAATGGGTACTTTAGTCTCTTAAAGGGGACTGTTCTCAAGACGGATGAGTAAAATAAAAATTCCAATTTGTTGATTTTCAGAAAGAGAAATTATTATTACTAGGAACTGTAGTGCTCCTTTCTGCATGACCAGCAAATGCTCTCCTCATGTAAAACATATATGACCAGCCAAATGACATGCAGAAGGTGGCTTGGGAGCATAGAGCACGTGTGTCCTAATAATGAGCAACTCCAGGCTGAGCGGATTCAGTGCACGAACCTGGGCCGGGTCCACGGGCCGAGATTCTCTCAGGAGTCGCGAAGCTGGTGGGGCACTGTCAGCGCTTGCCTTGTTGCCTTTCCAGTGTTCCTGAAACTGGCCAGCTCACACTCTCACAGATACATCTCTTCTCGTGCAGTCATTTGGAGAGTGCTGCTGCCTTCTCAGGGTGGCTGTGCTAGTGTTTATCTCACCATTTAATTCCCGAGTGCCCAGGAGCAGGCAGACAACCTCTTTCTGCTTCTGCCTCTCAGAAAGGCCTCTTGGTGGAGATGCTCTGCATGGGCAGTGGGGGCTTGAATGGTAGCTCTCACGGGAAAGCAGTCGGGAGAAGGCAGCAGCAAGAGCAAAGGTCCGGAGATGTGGGCAATCGCACCATATTCAGGGAGTGACAGAAGGCCTTGTAGTTAGGACAGGGTGAGCAGTGACGGTGGAGGGGTGTGAGCAGAGCATCAGGAGGGGCCAGGTCACAAAGAGCCTGGAGGGCTGGGTTGAGGGGTTTAGACTGCACTTCATGGGGCTGCCAGTCAGGGCTTCAGATGGAAGTGATGTGTTCTGCTTTGTGGTGTAGGAGGCTCACTCCAGCTGCTTGCTGTGTGGAGGGTGGGCCTTGGAGGGCCCAGAGAGGAGAAAAGGAGACCAATTGGCAGGGTGTTCCTGACACACAGATGGTGGTGGTTTCTTGGAGCAGAGCAGTAATGAGGGAGGGGTGAGAAGTGCTTGGGTGCAGACTGTATTTTGGAAGAAGAACTGCCAGGATTTGCTAATAGATTGATGTAGGATATGAGGGAGCTAGAGGTGGCTTATAGGTCAGTAGACAGCTGTGTTATTTAGTTATTGAGGAAATCTGTAGGAATCAGAATGGTTGTGGGTAAGAGAGGAATCAAGAGTAGTGCTAACCAGGCTACTTTTTTTTTCTTTTTCTCATTGTTATTAACCCTCACCCGAGGATATTTTTTCCATTGATTTTTTAGAGAAAATGGAAGGGAGGGAAGACACAGAGAGAGAAACATCAATGGGGGAGAGAGACACACATCAACTGGTTGCTTCCCACATGCACCCCGACTGAGGCTGAGGATCAAGTCTGCTACCAAGGTATGTACCCTTGACTGGAGTAGAACCCAAGACCCTTCAGTCCACAGGCTAACGCTCTACCCACTGAGCAATACCAGCTACAGTTGACCAGGCTACCTTTGAGCTACCTGTTAGGTGTGCAAGGAGAGATATCAATAATGCAGTTAGATATATGAGAGGAGGAAGGTATGGACTGGTGAAGGAAATATGAAAGTCTTCAGTATAGGCATGGTCTGTGAAGTCTCAGGACCAGATGCAGTCTAGGGAAGAGGACAAAGCCTGTAACATACCACAATACAGAGGCAGGGGTAAGAGGAGCAGGAGTCCGCAGAGGAGACCAAGAAGGAGGTGCCAGACAGGTAGAAGGAAACGAGCAAGTTTGGGTTCACCAAAGCTGCAGAGACAGTGATCCAGGAGGAAAGAAACCTGCACAACGTTCAGAGGTTGAGTGAGGTTGAGGTAGAGACAGGTAACTGGCCCTTGACTTTGGTGAGATCTAAGCTGGTTGATAAATGTTATTTTAGCCCTAGCCGGTTTGGCTTAGTGGATAGAGCATCAGCCTGCAGACTGAAGGGTCCTGGGTTCGATTCTGATCAAGGGCACATGCACAGGTTGTGGGCTCGATCCCTGGTGGGGGACATGCAGGAGGCAGCCAATCAATGATTCTCATCACTGATGTTTCTATCTCTCTCTTCCTCTCCCTTCCTCTCCAAAATAAATTTTTTAAAAATTTTAAGTTATTTTAGAGGGATCCTGGCCGATATTCTCAGTGGTTAGAGCATCGGCCCATGCACCAAAAGGTCTTGGGTTCGATTCCCAGTCAGGGGCACTATCTGGGTTGCAGGTTCAATCCCCAGCCCATGTGTGGGAGGCAAGCAATCAATGTGTGTCTCTCACATCAATGTTTCTCTTTCTCCCTTACCTTCTCTCCCCTCTCTCCCTTTTTCCTTCTGTCTCCCACTTCCTCTCTTCCTTCTATTCTCTCTCTGGAAATCAATGGCAGGAATATCCTCAGGTGCAGATTAACAGCAATAACAGAAAAGTTATTTTATATATATATAATTTTTTGTTTTTCAGAGAGGAAGGGAGAGGGAGAGAGCGATAGAAACATCAATGATGAGAGAGAATCATTGATTGGCTGCCTCTTGTACGCCCCCTACTGGGTGGGGATCAAGCCTGAAACCAGGACATGTGCCCTGACCAGGAACTGAACCGTGACTTCCTGGATCATAGGTTGATGCTGAACCACTGAGCTGCACTGACCCGGCAAAAAGTTATTTTAGTGGAGTTATGGAGATAAAAGCTCCGTCATAGTGGAATGAGAGGAAAATAGGAAGCAGAGAATTGGGACAGTATTTGAAGGGGAATGCGGGGCTAAGAGAAGGTAGGTAGTGAGACTGGTTTGTTTGCAAAGGGAATATCACAGGGAAGGAGTGGGGTGATTGCATAAGAGGAGTCCTTGGACAAGCAAGAGGATGGCATGCAGCACTCAGGTAGAGTCAGCCTGTAGTAAGAGCAGGCCTGTGTTCCACTGTGACGGGGGAAAGGCAGGGTGGTGGGCAGGGAGGGACACAGGTGAGGTGGTGGACTTAGCGATGAGGGGAGATGGAGTAGATCTCATCTGTTTATGTGGTTTCTCAGTTAAGGGACAGTTGAGATAGGAAGGAGTGGGCAACACGGCAGGGATGGCAGCGCTTTAGGAGAGGCGAGGAGGGGTGAAACAGTCATCTTGGAAAAGGAAAACGTTAACTTATGGGAAGGCCATGTTTGTTACTCATTTGCAGTGAGTCCAGGGGGCATACTGTGTGGATTTCCCCCCTCTGTTGACCCTGTTTCTTGGGTATAGGTGTGAAGAGCTGTAGAGGAAAGGAGGGGCAGAGGTGATATAGAGAGTTTGTAAAGGGCTAGATATGGTGCCAGACCACAGAACCTCAGCAGGGCAGGGAGGAAAGTCAGGGCCGGAGCCAGTGTTGGAAAGTGAGAAGGCTTTAGGAATTCTAGATAGTTAGAAATCCGTGGACAATCCAGACCCTGTTGCTTCCTCCTCCTTTTGCAGAGCAACAAGTTCAGTGTTAGCCCTGTCATTCTCTAAATGTTCTTATAATTACTGAATTTTTATTCAGTGCAAAAGTGTGTAAAAATTGTAGCCTTGGCTGGCCAGTGTGGCTCAGTGATTGTGCATCAACCTATGAACCAGGAGGTCAACGGTTCGATTCCCAGTCAGGGCACGTGCCTGGTCACCAGTGGGGGATGTGCAGAAGACAGTTGATTGATGATGTTTCTGTCTCTCTCCCTCTCCGTTCCTCTCTGAAATCAATAAGACTATATTTTTTAAAAAGTTGTCGCCTTCATGTGAGGCCTTCTTGGAACACCTTTGCTGAGAAATGCAGCCCAGACTGACGCAGCCTGGTTTGTGCCTAGGTGCCTGAAAGAAGACCCTGCCACCATGTCCCTGCTGCAAAGGAGCCTGGATCCCGAGAAGACGCTGGGCCTGGTGGACGTGCTCTACACGGCTGTGCTGGACCTCGGCCGCTGGAGGGCAGGGAGGTTGGTGTCTCCAACGGTCACTTGAATTGGTTGGCATTCAGGTCCACACCGAGGGACTGTATAACCACATACAGTTTCATGTGTGCTCATGTCACTGATAGTATGTGAGAACACAAGACAAGAAAGAAAACATTTTGTTAAATTTTTTTTGGAATAATTTCAAACTTACAGAAAAGTTACAAGAATAGTCCAGAGAATTGCTCTCTGCCTTTTACCCAGACTCCCCATTTTGTTAACATTTTTGTCTTCGTTTGCTTTATTATTTGAGAATAAGTCCATCAAAGGATTTTAACGCAACTGATATTCTCCTTATGAACTAAGAGCAAAAAAATGTTTAGAAATTTTACTTATATCCTGCATGAACTTTATTTCTATCTGAAAGTAGCTGACACACAAAATTATCCCGTTGTGAATTGTTAACCTTAGAACAGGGCAGGACCTTAAACATCTAGCCATGTGTCCTCCCCGTCTTACCTCCTGAACACAACAGGTCCAGAGCAGTGAGGTGGCTCATCCAGGGTTGCACCAGCCATCACCTGCCTCAGCCCCTACCCAGTGCCCTTTCTATCTCTAGGGCTCTCTTTCAGGGCCGGAAAAGAGTGCTCGGAAAACTTTGGAAGTAACAGCCATCTGTTCTTGGCACTGTCTGCAAATTACTTCCAAAGACAACAGTGCTGTCTAGTGTCTGAGTCTTCCCCACCCACCCCTCTTTGCTGTGTGGATTTGTCCATTGTCCCTCTGCTGGATCTGCCAGACTCTCAATCCCTGTTCTCCAGGCGCACAGCAGGCCTCTGTTGGTGACATCCCCACTCTAGTCTTGCTTTGTGTTCCTGTTCTGCAGTTAAAGGGTTTTGCTCAAACTCCTCAGGCCAGAATCCTGATGTAGTTTTCAACACAGTCCCATGTTAGACTCTATAGGTTTCTTTAAAATAAATATAGATAGTAAGTACTTAAATTATGCACAATTATCTATAAAACTAGAAGCCCAGTGCATGAATTCGGGGTGAGGTCTGGCCAGCCTGACCCCAGTCGGGGTGGATTGGGGCCGGGCCTGTCGGGAGGAGGAGATGGCGGGAGGTTGGCCAACTGGCCAGCCCTGATCGGGCCTGATCAATTGGGGGGGCCGATCGGGGATCAGCAGCCAGGGGAGGGGCTGTGGGAGGTTGGCTGGCCAGCCCCACCCCTGATTGGTATTGGGGGGCATCGATCAGGGGCGAAGCTGTCTGGGGGGAGGGGCCACAGGCCAATTGGGGTGGTGGGGGCTGACCGGGGTGGGGCCAGTTGTGGGCGGTGGGCCAGCTGGCCTGCCCCTGAATAGGGTGGAGGGGCCAATTGGGAGCCAGTGGCCTGGGGGAGGGGTCATGAGCCATTTGGGGTGGTGGGGGCCCATTGGGGGCGGGGCTACCTGGGGGGAAGGGCTGCAGGAGGTTGGCTAGCCAGCCCAGGCCACTGTTGGGGTGAAGGGTGATCAGGGGCAGGGCCGGCTGCGGGGAGGGGCTGCAGGAGGTTGTCCAGCCAGCCCCACTCCCCCATCAGGCAGGTTCACTGGCCACAGTGGACATCACAGTGACCAGTCATTACGGTCGTTTCGGTCGCTGGCTTTTTATATATATAGGTAAGTGAACCTAATAACACGCAGAGGTCTTTTTTGTTCTTGAAGTCTTTCTTAAATGTAAAGAGGTCTATTTCATTATCCAATTTATATATTTGTCTTTTAAAAAAAAATACATTTCTGTTGAAATAGGGAACAAGCTTTGCCCTGCATACAGATCCAGCTGCAAAGGGAGATGTGTGATTTTGGGAATCAGGCTGACCTCCCTTCTGGAAATGGGAACAAACCTTCAGGCGGCCTGCAAAAGACCTTCTCCAAACTGACCTCCCGCTTCACCAAGAAAGCTTCATGTACCAGCTCTGGCAGCAGCACCAATTATTCCATCCTAAATACCCCTTCCAAAAGCATCTTCATAGCTGGGTGTGCAGAAGAGAAAGCCAAAATGCCCAGTAATATTGATTCAAGGTTACAAAGCATTTTGAACATTGGTAATTTTCCTAGGACTGCAGACCCTTCACAGTCAGCTCAGAATCCCAGTAATCAAGTGGCCAATGGTTTTCTCATGGAGAGGCGTGACAGCTTTCTGCAAGGGGATGATGGCAAGGACGAGAAGGGTATGAACTTACCAACTGATCAGGAAATGCAGGAGGTGATCGATTTTCTCTCTGGCTTTAATATGGGCCAGTCACATCAGGGCTCCCCATTAGTGACAAGGCGTAATTCTGCTGCCACAGCCATGGTGACGGAACAGAAGGCAGGAGCCATGCAGCCACAGCAGCCACCACTGCCTGCGCCCCCTCCACCTCGGCCACCCCAAGCTGGGGGACACACACCTCTGACACCCCAACCAGGCCTGGCACCTCAGCAGCAGTCCCCAAAGCAACAACAACCCCAGGTTCAATACTACCAACACTTGCTCCAACCCATTGGACCGCAGCAGCCCCCACCCCAGCCTCGGGCCCCTGGGAAATGGGTACATGGCTCATCCCAGCAGCCAGCACAGCCCGTCGGAGTGGGTCTGTCTCCTCTTGGCCAGTGGCCTGGCATGTCTGACCTCAGTTCTGACTTGTACAGCTTGGGTCTGGTGAGCAGCTATATGGATAACATGATGTCAGAGGTTTTGGGGCAGAAGCCGCAGGGACCTAGAAATAATACCTGGCCAAATCGTGACCAAAGTGATGGAGTCTTTGGAATGTTGGGAGAGATTCTGCCTTTTGATCCTGCAGGTACGTGAGTCCCCTCCCCACCTCAGGGTTGTAACATAAATATAATCACTGAGGACATCACAGGGCCAGTTGGCCACAGCCTTGTGGGGAAGTGATTTTAAAGACCCTTTTTCACTATCTGACGGCAAGCATGGGACAGACCCAGCAAAGGTGGGAAGCAGTGAGGGTGAGGCTGAGAAGATAAATGGAACTCTTTTTCTCACTTTGCAGAGGACAGGGTGAGGCATAAGAGAAGCTACTAGTGCAAGTGGGCTCCAGTCTGGGCCCTCCCACTCATGGGAGCCACAGCAGTGGGGGCTTTTTCCTGTTGTGGTGTTCTTTTCTGCTTAAACTTCAGGACCTATGAAAGGTGGTAGGGTACCCTCCTGCCTTCATAGAATTCAGCTTGTCCCAACATATACAGTGTGAATATACCACCAGAGTTATCTTAGGAAATTGAAAAAAGAACTTAGAAACAAAACAAAAATAAACTAGGAGGAGGAATTAAGGATAAGAGGCAGGATTAATTAAATTTAAAAGAAAAACATAGTATCCCTGGCTGGTGTGCTCAATGATTAGAGCGCCACCTGTGTACTGAAGCTTCAAGGGTTCGATTCCCAGTCAAGGGCATGTACCTGGGTTGCAGGTTCATTCCTCAGCCCAGTTGGGCTCACACAGAAGGCAACCAATCCATGTGTCTCTCACATATCCCTCTCTTTTCCTCTCTCTCCACCTCCCCCTCTCTCCCTTCCACTCTGTCTGAAAAAGCAATGGGAAAAATAGCCTCAGGTTAGGGTTAACAAAAAAAAGAACACATCCTCGCCTGGCTGGCGTGGCTCAATGGTTGAGCATCAACCTATGAACCAAGAGGTCCCAGTTTGATTCCCGGTCAGGGCATATGCTTTTTTCTCTCATTTAGCAAAAGGTATACAGAAGTAGAAAATGTATTTCATTCACAAGGGGAATACTCTGAAATATTGTACATAACTATCCTATCTAATAAAAGGGTAATATGCAAATTGACCATCACTCCAACAGAAGATGGCCACCCCCATGTGGACACAAGATGGCCGCCAGAAGATGGTCAGCAGGGGAGGGCAGTTGGGAGGGACCAGGCCTGCAGGGGAGGGCAGTTGGGAAGGACCCAGGCCTGCAAGGGATGGCAGTTGGGGGAAAACAGGCCTGCGGGGGAGGGCAGTTGGGGGCAACCAGGCCTGCGGGGGAGGGCAGTTAGGGGTGACCAGGCTGGCAGGGGAGGGCAGTTAGGGGTGACCAGGCCAGCAGGGAAGGGCAATGAGGGGCAATCGGGCTGGCAGGGGAGCAGTTAGGCATCGATCAGGCTGTCATGGGAGTGGTTAGGGGGTGATCAGGCTGGCAGGCAGAAGCAGTTAGGGGCAATCAGGCAGGCAGGCAGGCAGGCAAGCGATTGGGAGCCAGCAGTGCTGGATTGTGAGAGGGATGTCCCAGATTGGAGAGGGTGCACGCTGAGCTGAGGGACACATAGGCCCTTCCCCTGTGCACAAATTTCGTGCACCAGGTCGCTAGTAGTATATATTTACATAACCATAAGAAGAGGAGTTTCCCTCAAAACAATGCAACATTAATTGTTAAAGGGCAGAAGTGTTTTCTTATTTCTTCTAAAAATTTCTCAAGCTGCTGCTCATGCTTTCTTGTTCTTGTTGCCCTTGGGTGGGTGGATGTGGGGAACCTTATACCCTGGGGTACTGGAGGGGCAAACAGCTCCAACGGCTGTGGAAGAGCAAGCCTACCTTGGCACTGCTGGAGAGGCATGTCACATTTTCTCCATTGCTGATAAACAATCTGTACATTTCTGACAGTCATGTAGGTAAACCAGAGTATAGATGGTATTTGGCAGAATTTTATCACTGTTGTTTTTTCTTTTTTAAATAATTCAGGTGAGTTGATGTTACCTATGCTAAAGCTTTGGATTCTTTATTCTTTCTTTTATTTTTTAAATATATTTTTGTTGATTTCAGAGAGAAAGGGAGAGGGAGAGATAGACACATCAATGATGAGAAAGAATCATTGATCAGCTACCTCATACATGCCCTTTACTGGGGATTGAGCCCACTATCTGGGCATGTGCCCTTGACTGGAATCAAACCCAGGACCCTTCAGTCCACAGACCAATGCTCTAGCCACTGAGCCAAACCAGCTAGGGCAGAATTTTATCACTGTTGATACCTGTTGAGGCCCAAACTGTCTTTATGTCCTTAGCCTGCAAATCCTACCAGCTTTTCCTTCTAGGTGTTTCTTTGTGACCTTCAAGTCTTTAATGTAGCTAGCTTTCTACAGACCTGTCCCAAGGGCATAGAGTCTATATAGACAGTGAATTACAGAAGGCACTCTCTGGACAGACACACACAGCCCCTGGGGACATGGCTTGACTCACTGGGACAGGGCCTTGATTTTAGCCTCTTCTCCCTCTTGCGGGCATCTGTCTATAGTACACAATGGCACGGTTTCATGCAGTGGTCCTGCGGCAGAGCCCTAAGCAAAAGCTAACAGTGTGATTGTGCATTTAGTGCCTTTCCCAACCTGGAGCTAAAACATACAAACTACTGATTCATAATCAGTTTGTGACCCGTGGGTATTTTCCTGCCATAGCTTTTTTTTTTTTTTAAATATATTTTTATTGACTTCAGAGAGGGAGAGGGAGAGAGAGATAGAAACATCAATGATGAGAGAGAATCATTGATTGGCCGCCTCCTGCACGCCCCCCACTGGGGATCAAGCCCACAACTCAGGCACATGTCCCTGACTGGAATCAAAGCCGGGACCTTTCAGTCCCCAGGCCAACACTATTCACTGAGCCAAACCGGGCAGGGCCTGCCATAGCTTTTTAAAAAATATTTTTTTACTGATTTCAGAGGAGAGAGATAGAAACATCAATGATGAGAGAGAATCATTGATGGGCTGCCTCCTGCACGCCCCCTACCAGGGATTGAGCCCGCAACCCAGGCATGTGCCCTGACCAGGAATCAAACCATGACCTCCTGGTTCTTAGGTTAACGCTCAATCGCTGAACCACACAGGTTGGGGTTTTTTGTTTATTTGTTTGTTTTTTAATGTTATTGATTTCAGAGAGGAAGGCCTGCCATAGCTTTCTGTTTGACTCTTTCTCTGAGAGAGAGATACCTTCTGTGCTGTTCTTTTCTCCCACTTTCACTGCCCTGCACATTACTCAGCTCTATCCAGTATGTTTCCAGGCACCTCTTACTACATCCTGAAATTTCATGTTATTTATTACCAATTTTTTTCTTTTCCTTTTTAAATTTATTGACTTTGAGAGAGGAAGGGGAAGAGAGAGAGACATTGGTTTGTTGTTCCACTTACTGATGCATTCATTGGTTGGTTCCTGTATGCGCTCTGACTGGGGATCGAACCTGCAATCTTGGTATGTCAAGACAAGGCTTTAACCAACTGAGCCACTGGGCCAGGGCCTATTACCACTCTTACTTCTTCAGACTGAATGAGCAGGTTTGCCATCCAATATCCATGGAAATATTCTACCAGAGTTGGGCCCCAAGTTGGAATGGCAATATTCTCTATCTGGCTAACCCTGATGCTTTGATAACTTCCAGGTTAGTTGGCTGCTCACGTGACTTTCCAAGTTGTTACCGATGTAACATTAGATTTTGGAAAATGTTAAAGTATTTGTCCTTAATATTTAGTCATGGATAAAACAAACCTTTTTGTTCTCTCTGTCTCCTGTTCACATTCAGCCTGCCTCTGTCCTAGGCATAAGCCTTCCTGACAATCCTATGTACACCATAGGTCAGTGATGGGCAACCTTTTGAGCTTGGTGTGTCAAACTTCGCCAAAAAACTGAGCATAACTCGGGTAGTGTGTCACTTTGAGGAAAAAACATTATTTCGCAAATGTTTCATCCTCAGGAGCAGCAAATGTTTCATCCTCGGCATGTGGCCGCCTCAGCGGCCGCGTGTCATCAGAAATGGCTACGCATGTCAGTGCTGACACGCGTGTCATAGGTTTGCCATCACTGCCATAGGTGAACCTCAGATGTGTTACAAGCCCCAGCTCACCATTGCAGACAGCTAGGCAAATCCTGCAGCCAACTCGGCCACAGGCCTGGCAGCTCACCACTTCGTATGTGTGTGACCAGCACATCCTCAGAAGGTAGCAAAGGAAATGAGGCTAATTTGGCTCCAAACCCTGCTTATCCCTTTGTCTCAACACAGTGGGTTCAGACCCTGAGTTTGCACGCTACGTGGCAGGAGTGAGCCAGGCAATGCAGCAGAAGCGGCAAGTCCAACATGGTCGCCGTCCAGGCAACCCCCGTGGACACTGGCCACCCATGGATGATGCCCATCGGACCTGGCCTTTCCCAGAGTTCTTCACAGAAGGGTGAGTGCTGGGTGTGGCAGTAAAGCTGAGTTTGGGATCTGGGTGTCCCCCGTGGGGCCTTTGTGCGCTCTTATCAAGCAATTCAATTCCAAACCCGAATGTGAGAGTGACAAATGGTCAGATCTTTAGGAGGCAGAGTTTTGTGATTGGCTGTGGGATGCATGGTGGCATAAAGTGTCCTGTGAACACACCATTGGTATAAAGTTGATTTTCTAGACAGACTCATCCACTCTAAACAAGGATCTTATTTGATAATGTAAAGAAATTGCATGTTTAACAAAGTTTTTATGCTGAAATGAGCATGTCTATGAAACTCATGTGATTTATGGAATGTGATCCTTACCATTTACAAAAGGTAAAGGTATATTGTTCAGATTCCAGTGAATGGAAAGAATTGTGAATTTTCATCATAAAGACAACTGGGGATTGGTTTCTCACATCTCTTATTGCTACCTGGTTAAGAAATCTGGACAGCTGCCCTGGCTGATTTGGCTCAGTGGATAGAGCATCGCCCTGCGGACTGAAGGGTCCTGGGTTCGATTCCAGTCAAGGGCACATGCCTGGGTTGCAGGCTCGATCCCCAGTGGGGGTGTGCAGGAGGCAGCCGATCAATGATTCTCTCTCATCATTGATATTTCTGTCTCTCCCTCTCCCTTCCTCTCTGGAATCAAAAAAATTTTTTTAAAAAAGGAAGAAATCTGGACAGCTAAAGACCAATTGAACTTTTTGTTTGCTCTGATGAATTTCATATCTAAACCACAGGTTTCTGAGAGGAATAAAGGGCAGTGATGCGTATGTATTACAGTTGACCTTTGAACATCACCGGGGTTAGAGGCACCAACCCACCATGCAGTTGAAAATCCACACAAATTTAAGTTGATTGTCTGCATACATGGGTTCCTCACCATGGAACAAAAGTACAGTTGACCCTTAAATAAAGCAGGTTTGAATTGCACAGGTCACTTGCACGTGGACCTGCATATAAGAGTTAAGAAACCACTATTTGGTGTGAGATGAGTGGAGGGTAAAGACTTCTTTTAGAGCTTGGTTGGGCTGCCGGTGTCCAGGCTGGCTGCAGGAGGCCCAGGCCCAACTCCTCTCTTTGGCTTCCAGGGATGGCCTGCACAGCGGCTGGTCGGGAACTCAGGGAGACTCAGCCAGCTCGAGTGATGAGACGTCCTCCGCCAATGGCGACAGCTTGTTCTCCATGTTTTCAGGGCCTGACCTCGTTGCTGCTGTCAAGCAGAGAAGGTATGAAGAGATTTCTAAATCAAAGGACGGGGGGCACGTGAATGTGATCCACAGCTCAGTCCTCTGGAAAGCTCAGGAGCCCATTGTTCCCAATCGGCCTTGTATGAAAACGGCAGAGGGCCTTTTCCGGCACTGTCTTGCTTAGGCCTCTGTGGGGCCACCACACAGGCTTGTAGTCCAGGTGACTTAACATTGGGTTGTGTTTTTGCTGGCAGAATAGTCTCATGCCAACGGAAGTCAAAATATTCCAGTACGTCAGGCAAGGGAGAATTCTGAGACAGGGTTTGCCTATGTTGGTCTGTGCCTTGCAGGAGGCAGCCTTTTGTGTGTGTTGGTGGCGGGGGGGGGGGGGGGGGGGGGCGTTGCAGGGAGGGGGAGAGCAGGACCAGGACAAGCAAGTTCTAATCAGGACTCCCCAGCAGGCTTTGCAGCTCCAAACAAAAGGCTGACCCTCAGTTTCCTTGTGAAAGGTAGAACTGGGTAAAATGACCTCTGACTGGTATTTCAAAGTTGAAAAAAATAGTAATATAGTATATTCAGATCTAAGAAGTTTAGATCTCATATTTAAATGGATCCTGAAATAAGAGGAGAATTTGGTTACAGAGAAGTAAAGAGACTTTGTGGGTGGGAGAAAGCAGAGGCCCAGCAGTGGCAGTCTAAAGGATGTGGGCAGGAAATAGCGTGCAGGGCTGCCTGGGTGTCGGAAGTCATGCTGCAGAGAGGAAAGGGAGGCCAGGTTACACGGCCCTCGTGTGACAGGTTGGGCTTCAGTGGATAAGCAATGGCGAGTGGGTAGGTGAGTCACAGAGTTGTAACAGTGGTGATGACAGTGATTGCTAATACAAGCTAAGCCCCAGGTAAGCATTTACGTACATTTTCTCACTCAGTTCTCGCAACCACTGTATTTTCATTTGCTAGGGCTACCATAACAAAGTACCACAGACTGGGGGCTTAAACGACATAAATTTATTTTCCTACCGTTCTGGAGGCTGGAAGTCTGGGATCAAGGTGTCAACAGGGCTGGTTTCCTCTGAGGTCTCTCTCCCGGGCTTGCAGACAGCTATCTTCTCCCTGTCTCTTCACATGGTCTTCTCCTGTGTGTGTCCATGTCCTAATCTTCTCTTCCTATGAGGACAACAGTCACATTGGATTAGAACCCACCCTAATGACTTCATTTTAACTTACATGTTTAAGCACCTTATCTCTAAATACACTCACAGTATAAGGTATTGGGAGTTAGGATTTCAGCATATGAATTTAGAGTCTACATATGAATTGGGGGGAGGAGGAGTGACACAATGCAGCCCATAGCAACCATCTTATATGAGTACTAGAGGCACAGTGCACGAAATTCGTGCACTTGCTGGGGAGTCCCTAGCCTGGCCTGTGCCCTCTCGCAGTCCGGGAGCCTTGGGGGGATGTCCGACTGACGGCTTAGGCCCACTAAGCCGTGAGTCGGACATCCTTAGCATTGCCACAGAAGCGGAAGAGGCTCCCACCATTGCTGCTGTGCTCGCCAGCTGCAAGCCCTGCTTCTGGCTAAGCGGTGCTCCCCCTGTGAGAGTGCACTGACCACCAGGGGGCAGCTCCTGCATTGAGTGTCTGCCCTCTGGTGGTCAGCACGCATCATAGTGACCGGTCATTCCACCATTCGATCATTTGCATATTAGCCTTTTATTTTGTAGGATTGTTTTACCCCCAATTCATAGGTAAAGAAGTTGACACTTGGAAAAGTTAAATTCATTCATTCATTCATTGGCACCTATCATGTACCAGGCACCATAATGTAGCGGCAAACAAAACAAAATCTCCCTCCTTGTGGAAGGTATATTCTATTGCGGGAAGGCAGATTTAAAACAACAACAACAACAAAATATGTCAAGTTAGGTTAGATGCTATGAAGAAAAATAAAGCAGGATTTGGGGGGCAGAGTGCAAGGGTCAGGCAGATTTTCTGTTTTCAGAATGAGAGTCAGGAAGGCCTCTGATGAGCAGAAAGCTGAACACAATGAGGGGGCAACTGGTGAGGTATTGGCAGAGGGGTATGTGTGAGAGAGAAGAATCAAGGATGATAGGCAAGTATTTGGCCTGAACATCTATCTGTGTGAAAGGGGGTGCCATGGACCAAGACTGGGAGGACTGCAGGAGAAGCAGGATGGAGCCAGGGGTGGAGTTTAAGACTTCTGTTTGAGACATGGGAAATCAGGAAGGCTGGTTAGACATCTAAGTCACCTGTAGCACCACCTCTGCAGAGACTGCTGTCTGCGTGCCAGAGCGCGGATAGACTGAGTTACCTGGCTCTGAGCCTGCTACATCCTGCCTTTTTGATCGTTATAACAAACTTCATGTCAGTTGTGAAACTTAACAGGCTTTTAGTTTATAGTCACATATCCACATTGCATGGTAAATAATCAGTATCTGTTGAGTAAATTAACAAAAGGCCATAGCTGATGGACTCAGAGAGCAGCTGAAAGAGCCAGTATTTGTCCTCATGCCTGCCACCCCTACTCTATCCCAACCCTGTGATGGCTTGCGGGAGTGCAGCATTTGATGGTGACTCACTTTTTTCCCCTACACACTGTGTATCCAAGCACATCTCCACACACCCACCTAGAATCAGTGCCCCAGAATGCCAGAGACAAGTGAGAAGGTGCCCCCTGGAGGTAAGCTGGACAGGAAGCAAGGCAACCACTGCACTGAGCTCTTGGTTCTTTCAGGAAACACAGCAGTGGAGAGCAGGAGACCAGCACGCTGCCCTCACCGCCTCTTCTTACCACAGTGGACGATGTGAATCAGGTATTGGGGGCTCTGCTCTGGCCATAGGGCTGGCTCTATTGGATTCAGACCATGAGCAAGGTTCCAAGGTTGAAGTATTTTTTTTTCATTTTTTATTTGTTCATTTATTTAATTATCCTCATTCAAGGATATGTTTATTGATTTTCAGAGAGAGTGGAAGGGGGAGAGAGAAACATGGCTGTGAGAGAGAAACTTTGATTGGTTGCCTCCCAAACTTTCCCAACCAGGGGTCAAACCCGCAACCTAGGCATGTGCCCTGACTGGGCATTGGGAGAATCGAATCCACCAACCTCTCGGTGTACGGGACGACGCTCCAACCAACTGAGCCACCCAGCCAGAGCCCAAAGCTGAAATTTTAAGAGGGCATCAAAGAAATGATGGGATCTTTGTGGTGAACAACTTTTCCCCATGATTTTGTCTAAATGATCAGCCAGCTCAGCGGACTCAGAGCCATATGTAGAGGAAGCTCTGGGACTGTGCTGCCTGATAGGGAGACACTGGCCACATGCAGCTGTGTGAATGGAAATTAATGGAAATAAAATTGACTTCCTTGGTTGCACTAGCCATAACTGGTGCGTGGCTGCTGCATTGAACAGTGCAGACAACATTCCTGTCACTGCCAGTTCTCTTGGACAGGGCTATTCCAGGGCGGTGGGAGGGAGAGGGAGAGGCTCTCACCCTGTCTCCTAGGTGAGAATAGGGCAGAGATCCGGGGTGGTGGGAAAGATGATAAATTGCTAGAAATGCCACTAAGAACCTTCTTCTGTCTCTCAGGATAACAAAACCAAAACGTGGCCACCCAAAGCACCCTGGCAACACCCTTCTCCACTACCCAGCACACTGCCTAGCCCAGGCGCAGCACTCTATGCAGTCACCAGCCCTGGCAGCCAATGGAACGACACCATGCAGATGCTGCAGTCCCCAGTGTGGGCTGCAACCAGTGATTGCAGCGCGGCCTCCTTCTCCTACGTGCAGACCCCACCACAGCCCCCACCCCCAGCAGCACACAAGGCAGCGCCCAAGGGCTTCAAGGCCTTCCCAGGGAAGGCTGAGCGCAGGCCGGCCTACTTGCCCCAGTACTGACCCAGGCCTGCCTGCCCAAGGTGTTGGGGCTAGTGTCCCCGTCCTAGGGCTGACTAGCTGGCACCAACCCCCAGAGGACCAGTGCACCCCTGTCCCAGGCACGGATCCTTGGGGATGGGGGTGGTTGGCAGCTCCAAGCCTTTAAGGCCTGGCTTCTCGAACTTTGGAGGCATCAGACCCCTGGAGGGCCAGCTGAAGACGGAGGTCTCTGA
The DNA here is from genome assembly GCF_951640355.1 of Cnephaeus nilssonii. Taxonomy (NCBI): domain Eukaryota; kingdom Metazoa; phylum Chordata; class Mammalia; order Chiroptera; family Vespertilionidae; genus Cnephaeus; species Cnephaeus nilssonii. The sequence continues at coordinate 34,685,971 of NC_137091.1, forward strand.
CCCTCCTCAGGGAAATGCTGGATCTTCGAGCTTAATAAGCGCTTCTGGTGATTCTGATGCAGTTGGGCCACAGGCCACACTCTGAGAAATAGCTCTCAAGTGTGTAGTCCCACTCTGTGTGCTGGGAAGGCATCAGGCTGGAAGGATGACTGCAAAACTGACCATTCTTCTGAAACCTCTCCCTTCTTAACACGTTAAGTGATGACCACACCAATCACTGTATTTTATAGCTATTTTTCATACAGGTTTTCAGTTAAAACATCTCCTGCCTAAAATGCATTGAAGTTTTTAAGATAACAAATATAGCGGCTGGAGGTTTGTTCAACACTATTTTTATTTAAGCTTATACAAAATGGGCAACATATAGAATATTTGTGATCAGAAGCAATTACCTGGGTTTCCTGTGTGTGGGCAGCCCCTCACCACCCCAGCAGCACCCAGGGAGTGCAGCTTTTATCCGATTTACAAAAGCAGGATGATAAAACTGAAGTCGGAGGCGTATTCCTGATGTTGAGTGGAGATGAGCCAGCTGGCTGCTGTCTGCGGGACAAAGACACACCTGTTGCCCTCAGGTCCTTCCACACATGGCCAGAGGCTTCCTACGGTCAGAGGTTGGGTGTGGTCAAGGGGCTTGACAGAGACACTGGCACTTGAAATTGCAGTAACTTTTATGAGCTGGCTCAAGACAAACGGATTAAGATATATATAGGAATTAAAGTATTTTCTTTTTTCAAAAACCCACCTCATTTTCAGTTAACGTGCCATTAAATAGATAACATCCTGTGGATTTAGGGATTTTCCAGCCAGAATGGATCCAGAAGAATTGAATGGTGCTTAAATTGAGAAATAATAATAAATATATCTATATAGAATAGACATCCCACTGTATATTAATTGAGGTTACAGAAGTTCTTTATATAAAACTTATTTAAATTTTTCATATTTCATCTTTGAAAAAGTCTAATTGAGAAAAATCTGTAATATTTTCTGGTATGAAAGTTTGACAGTATTAATATTTTTTTTATATTTTCTTAAATCATTAAACCATTTTAATATATGTTAACTACTAATAAATGGTTTATTCTTTCTAACTCCACATAACCTTTTCCAGCAAAGATTGTAATAACACATTTATGTTCTCATTTTTCTACAGATATAAGTAAATTTATATTTAAAAAATACCAAAAAGAAAAAATATATATATATATGTCTGTATACACACTAATGATAGAGGGCCCTGAGGGTGTCTGAGCCCAGCCGCCTGAACTCTCAATACTGTGTCGCCAGGCTCCTTCCAGGCCCGGGTGTTGTCCTGTGCTGTGTGGGGACGCCATTGCTGCCTGTACTTATGATCCTCTCCCCGTGGGTTCCGAACATTCACCTCACCATGTTTACAGAGAACTATTTTGTACATAGATTTTTTCAGGCATGTGCTTTGCACCAACCCTGCGTGGCTCTTGTCTGTGTTAGCCGTCACAGTGTGTGCACTACTCTGTTGAAGTTGTCTATGGCTGTTTGACTTGTAACATAGTTTTCTGTTTCCTTCAGTAATGTGTCCACAGTGCCCTGTATTTCAAGTTCTGATATACTGAAGTACTCTTGTTTTAATAGTGCCTCCCCAAGACCTCACCCTGGTCAGAGGTCAGTCCTTGATGCCCCAGCACAGCTGACGTCGAAGTTGCTAATTGTCCCATTCTAGTCTGTTTTTCTTAAGACGTTTCTTAATTGCATCTCCATGGGCTGTGAGACTGTGTGCAGCTGTTTGTGTGGTCTCCTGGTAGGTGCTGTGTTCTCAGCACCACCTCGTTCTGAACACTGGTAATTCCAGGTGCTGCGCTTGGCAGAGGAGTCTCTCCAAAGCGCGTGTGTTTGCGTGTGTGAGCGTGTGTGTCCTTCGTGTGCCCGGGCATGGCTGCCTTGCTCAGGCATCAGCAGGACATTGTGTGAATAGTTATAATGCTTCCAAACTGGAACTCTACATTTTGTATCTTACTTTTAAAGCTCCTATAAGTAAATTAACTATTGGCTTTATTAAAAATATACATTTAATAATATATTTTGTATGTCTCTTTAAAATGAACTGCAACAGAAACCATGTCAGCAGCCCTAACTGGTTTGTTACTTGGAAAAGCTACACCTGAATTGGTTTTTAGGTCAGTCTGTTGTCTGATTCTGAAAACTTGGGAGGGGAAAGACCACTAAGGCTATAAGGTGAACTGGGGTGGGAGAGCAGGAAGCAAGACAACCTACCACACCTCTCCTGGCTTCCCCAGGGCCGAAGCTGAGGTCTCTGGGCGGAGCCAATGTCATGGTGAAGACCACTTGGAAGGATACCAGCTCTCCTTGGGTGTGAGCTGTGTGCGATCAGCTGCCCAGGCAGCCTTTCCAGGGAGCAGACCCAGGAATAAGGGACCCAATATGTGGCAGAGACCGTACCTCAGGGGGACAAGGAAGACTAGTCTGACTGGATGATCACCCTGCTAAGCAGAAGAATAGATTGTACATTGGGAACCACAACTAGAGGTTGGGTTACAGAGGAATTTCAACTCCTTTTCATTTACTGCAAGACAGCACTTGATTGAAACTTTTTCATTAACTTAGTGTGAGCATTAATATATAATTAACTGTAAGCACCACTCGTGCTTCTTTCTTCTGTGATGCCCAGAAGCTGAGGATGGGGACCTGTACCTCAGGAACAGCTATGTTGCATGAGGGAATGCATATTAAAAGCTAGCTGGAAAAACACTTATCCAAGCGTGTTCCTATTTAACACGAGTGCCAGGTATGAACACTGACCTGATGAACAATAGTGGTGGAGAGAGTCATGTAGCCCTGGCTTATGTGCTGGATGGGTGGTGATGGAAGCAGAACAGATGTTGCATCTGAGTCCCCAGAGGGTCCTTGGAGGCCCCACCCCCGTTGAGAGCGTGAAACATACAAGCCGGTGTGAGACTGGGGATACTCCTTTCTCACTTGGGGTATCCTGGGTGTGGCATCCAGCTCTAGGAGTGGAGCCGAAATGCCAAATGCTAACCCTTTGGAGGGGATGGCCCTCTGCACTGTGTGGCCCCTGTTGTGATCTGGAGACGAGGAGGAAAAAGCTCTTCGACTGCCAAAAAGCACTGTACATGGTCTGCATGCTCCCAACCATAGGAACCGAACCGTCAGGGGCAAGCTCCTGGAAGTAACCCATAGCTGGCCTTATGATTCCACAGGGGTAGGCGGGCCGCACCCAGGCTTCTGCATGTCTGTGAAGGGACTGGAAGTGGCCAAGAAGACAGTCTTTAGTCTCTTCATTCAGTCAGGAAGTCCTATAAGTGTATATTTACCCACATTTAAATTCTACCATGTTCTTACATCTCCATTGCGCTCCTGCCTCGCCCTCTGGCCTCAGGGTTTTCCTTACATCCCTGCTACCTCGACATCAACTTCCCGTGCCTGTGCTCCTGGGACCGCTCCCGCTCAGGGCCTCTCCATCAGTTCTCAGGCCAGGCCTAGCCTCCACCCGGCTTTGTTTCTCAGGACAGCAATTAGCGCTCCCTTGGAATCGTGTGTGTGCGTTTATTTGTCCCTCACTAGGACCAGGGCTTCATGATAGGAAGGAGCAGGTCGTTCCTGGCCACATGTCCGGGTCCAGAACCGCGGGAAGCAACTCCACACCAGCCAGCGGAAGGAGGTGTTGCTGGAGCCAGAGGCAAACTTCTAATACAGAGCAAAAAAAAGAGAACCAGACTTAAAATGAAATCGCCTCTCATTTAGGACTAAAATACGGGATGACCAGGGTTTGTTCTTCCACCGCCAGGAGGGGTTGACGCTAGGAACTGTGGGTAGGACTGAGTAGCCTTTTACTAAGTATAGAGCCTTCTATTCTCAGGGAAACCCACGCCGCTGTGCGGTAGAGAAATTTTGTCAATAGACCTAACAATGGATTCGCACGGAAAACCTGGGGCGGGCGACATCCCGAAGCGTCACGCCTACGCAGGACAAACTTGCCTCCCGCAAGGCGCATGCGCCCCCCTCCCACTCCTGCGTGCGCAGGCGCACGCCCATCCCCCACGTAGAGTATGCGCACATGCGCGCGCGTGTCCATCCCAAACGTGCGGGCAGGGGCGTCAGCGAGTGCCCCTCGGCATTCCCCGCCCCCCTCGCCCCCACCTCGGCGCGGGGACATGCGCACACCCGCCCCCCGGACGTGCGAGCCCACACGCAGACGCGTGTGCTCCCCCGCCCCCCGACCTGTCTGGCTTCCGCCGTCCCTGCTGGTAGACACGCGCACACCGCCCCTCGCGAGAGTGGGAGGCAGCGCCGGGAGCTGCGCGGAGTCCCAGGGAGGTGTGGTGCCCTAGGCCTCCGTCAGTCACCGTGACTCAGCATCCCCGGTGGGCGCGCCTCTCCGGAACCGGAACAGCTTATGCAAAGTCATGGGGTGGGTCCCCTCAACTCAGGTGCCAGAAAACACACACACACACACACACACACTCCCTTTCCCTCTGCCTCCACCTTGACTTGGGGATCCCTGGTCTCCAGGTCCTGCCTGGCCCTGTCAGCGGCCCCAAATTAAGGTCTGACTCAGTTTCCCCGTCTGTCTAACAGGGCTCTTGCTTGGAACTTTGCCCGCCACAGGCTCAGTAAGGGCTAGTTTTGCAAATACTCAGTGGAAGCCAATTGGTTTTCCTTAGGCTCTGAAATGAACCCTTGTTTAAAGTTGGGACTTCCTAACTTGCCTCCGCGTTCAGGTCCACCCTCCCATCCACTCCTCCGTCCAGGGCCAGACTTTCTGAGGTCACTTGAAGGCGCCCAGCGCAGAAGCAGGGTCTTTGAACGTTCTCAACCAGGTTTCCTCTCAGCTGTGGTTAATCAGCCCGTGGTCTGGGCTCATAAGACCCCTCGGAACTTCACTACCCTCAGGATTCCTGGGACCCTGAACCCTATATTGTGAGGTTTGCAGACCAGGCTTGGTACAACATATGGTGCTGGTTGTGGTGATGGTGATAGAAAACAGGTTTCACTTTGTCAGAATATAAGATTACCTTAACACTGTTATTTTTGCAAAGCTATAGACCCCACTCTACTCCCTAAGATTTGATCCGAGGTGCCCCACCTCACACTCCAGTCAGTGACGGGTTACTCTCCCACAATTTGAGTGCCCAGTTCCCAGACCTCCATTCCTCTCTGCCTTTGCCATGCTGCTATCCTTTCTGTTTGAGATGCCATTCTTAGCCATTTCCACTTGTAAAATTCTACCCTGCCAATCAGAGGCCCAATTGACGTTAAAACAAAACTGAGATGATGGGGAAGAGCCAGAAAATGGCAGACAAGACAGGGTTTGATTAAGAACAGAGCTCAGGAATCAGGCAACCAGTGGGTTGATTCTCTACCTACTCGCAGAGTGGCTGTTTTTAGATTTCTCAACCTGTCTGTAAATGGGAAGGACAACATAAGGCTGTTTTGAGGGTTGCAGAGGAGAAAATCGAGGACCGAACTCTGCACAGAGTAAACTGGCAGGTATAGTCACCCTGTCAATTGGATGTTGTAAGGCTTTCAATTAGTAACAATCTTCCTTTGTTCTACTCCTTTTTGTGTTCCTTAGCTGCTGTGACTTAGGGCCTTCCGGGTAGGAACCCAGTTTTTTGCTAAAGTAGAAACTATATGCAACTTTGGGATTTCAAAGAATGATGTTAAACATAAAATATTATTGGGGAAATCCAGAATAGTTGAACCTGCTGGGAACCATAGAGGCTAGACTTCTGAAGATACACATAAAGGAACGTCAAAAAGATGAAAACTTCAAAGAGGCAGTGATCAGAGGCCTCACCTCCTGCTGCTGCTTCCGTGCAGGAGCCCGGAGCTGCTCCCATAACACTAGGTTGGAGGAGAGGGTATTGGAGAAGAGAGTGTGGCCGTGGCAGGTGAACCCCCAACAAACCTTTGGAAAGACGGGAGTTGTGACAGTTCAGCTCAAAACAGGCTTCACCCTTAAGGGAAATCACTGATTCCTGTACCAGCTACAGACAGAGGTGGCCCAGCCCCAGGAACCTGGGCCCTGTGAGGTTCCCTCTGGCTTCTCTCTGGGGGTCATTCTCGCCATTGTTTTCTTTGAGACCAAGGACGGACCCTCAGGTGAGTCCTTTCAGAAAGGCAATTTGACACAACAAAAAGCTGGGAGTGCCTGCTGCTGGCACCAGGGTCACAAAAGGACCGTGTTTGGCTGACTGAGGTCACGTGCTCAGAGCTGATATAATCAGAGAGTCAGAAGAGAAAACACAAGGTTGGGAGGTAGTGGTCTTGGACAAAAGACAAGAGATGGCCACCATAGTCACCAAAAACAGCCTATTGGTAAAAAAGGAGTCAGTGGCTACTGTTGGGCTAAAAGTCATCCAAGGAATCATAGGGCAAGTGGCTAGTGGCGCAGTGGCTACTGAGATTGGCTTTCCTATTGGATGAGGTTCCGTTCTGAAACACAGAATTGAGGGGTGGGAGCCTTGTTCTGCGCAGACAAGTAACTGGTTTGCATGGGAAGCTCTGGTTGGAGTATCTCCCATGAACTCCAGCAGGACAGGTGCTGTTCGGCGCTGTCAGGGTGGTGCTAGATATGGGAAATTCAGTTCCATCTGAGAGCTGATAGTTCACCCAAAACTCCTCTGGGTAAATAAGGACCATGTGGACAGGGCTTTTCCCTGCAAAGTACTGTGATTTCTTCAGTCTTCAGCCCCTTCCTGTTTTCCTTCTTCATCTTTAGGACTCCAGATCATTCTGGGCAGGGAGAGAAAGCCATTTGCAGAGGCCAGAGGCGGCATCGACTGCATGAGCTGGGAGGTGGGTGGTAGCAAGACCCGTGGTTGGGACTGCAGCAGGACAGGGCGCACACACCTGGACATCCGGCTACTCTGGTGGAACCCAGCAACGAAGAAGCTCAATTTGAGTGCCCAGTTCCTGGACCTCCTCTCCTCTCTGACTATATTCACTCCCTCTCATCCAAACTCTCCCCTCGAGAGAGTCATTCCAATGCTATCCATCCACGGATGACTCTCCCAGGTTTTTTCCTCCAGCTCAAACCTTTTCCTCTCCATGTACTCCAGACATGGATAGCCAACTCAACACTTAGATGTGGAATAGGTTTTGAAAACATGTCCAAAAACAAGATCATGTGATTTTCCCCCAAAAAACTTGCATCTCTGCAAGATGCAACGACAATTCCATTTTTCCAGGAATTCAGTTAGAAAACTAGATGTCACCTTTGACCATTCTTTATCTCTCTTTCACCAGGAAATTGCCAATTCTTTTTTTTTTTTAAATATATTTTATTGATTTTTTACAGAGAGGAAGGGAGAGGGAATAGAGAGCTAGAAACATAGATGAGAGAGAAACATCGACCAGCTGCCTCCTGCACACCCCCTACCGGGGATGTGCCCGCAACCAATGTACATGCCCCTGACCGGAATCGAACCTGGGACCTTTCAGTCCGCAGACCGACGCTCTATCCACCGAGCCACACCGGTTTCGGCGAAATTGCCAATTCTTCCCTCACAATATATCCAGATCACCATGCCCAACTCCTACTACCTTGGCCCAAGCCACTTTTGCCCCTGGCCTGCATTCTTGCAGCAGCCTCCCATCTATTGTCCTTTCTTCCATTCCTGTTGCATTGTGGGCCTGATCCTTTGTCAAACATGCTGGATGGTGTCCCTTCTTTGCTGAGCACCCTTCAGTGGCCTCCCATCTCTCTGGGAATAAAAACTCAAGCTCTCACCAATGACTTGCAAGGTGTATGGGATCTTGCCTTCTTTCCCTTTCTGACCTCATCTTCTATCACTTTCCCCTCCTTCATTCCACTCCAGCCAAGATGGCTACTTCTGTTTCTGAAACATCTAAGCATGCTGCTCTTGGGAATTTTGCCGTTGCTCTTCCCTTTGCCTGAACACTTTCCCCCGAGGTACCCCATTGGCTGGCTTTCTAACCTTCTACAGGCTTTTGCTCAAATGTAACCTCATGAGTAAATTTTCCCTTGAACATTCTGTTCAAAATTGCAACCCACAATCCCAGCACCCTTTCCAGTGTTCTCAATAACACTTACCAGCATCTGACAAACCGTATGTTTTACGTATTTGCCACTTGTGTATCCGAAACGCCTGGAACACTACCAGTAACATGGAAGGTGTTGGGCGTTGTGTTAAGTGAATGAATGAATGAATGAATGAATGAACGAATGAAGCAGACTGGGCACGGAGAGTTCGGCTTCCGTCCTCCAGTCACGTCCAGGCAGGGGTCGCCGAGGGGCCGCACCAGTGGCCACCCGGTGCAGGGAGAGACCAGCCGAGGCCCCCTAGCTGGGCTGCGGGCAAGGTCGTCGGGCGGGCGCTGAGGGCGGGGCCTGGCGGGCGGGGCGGGGCGGGGCGGGGCCCGGCGCCTGCGCCTGCGCCATGAGGCCATAAAGACCGCTGCTCGGGACGGGCTAGCTGCACGCCGTCAGCCCTTCTGGTTCCTCCGCCCTCCTCGCCGCCCGTGCATCCCGCTGCTCTCGCCATGGCCGCACTCACCCAGGACCCGCAGTTCCAGAAGCTACAGGAATGGCACAGCAAGCACGGCTCTGACCTCAACTTGCGCCGCCTTTTCGAAGCGGACAAGGAACGCTTCAACCGCTTCAGGTGCGCGCGGGACCCCTGGCGAGCGGGACGTGCGGGCCGGGATCGGGGCGCGCGGGGCCGCAGCGCCTTGGCTCCAGGTTGTGCGGGGCCGGGGCCGGGGGGCCGGGCGGGCGGTCCCTGGGAGCCCCCGGCCCGGAACAGGACCCAGGCCGCACTTCGTCCTTGACGCCTCCTTGAAGCAGGTTCCGGGAACTCGCCGGAGGTCCCCAGGGCTGCTTAGCGCTGAGAAGGGGGCCCCTCCGCGGCTCCCCTCCACGGGGACATGCCCAACACCCTCCTCCTGTCCCCACCGCGCAGCCCCCGCGGGTTGCAAAGAGGCTCCTTCGCTGTTGCGAGAAGCGACTCTGGCTGACGCAGCCGGCGGGGAAGGGCTGCCTGCTTCCATCCGCTCGCTGCTGAGGGCGTGGGACCCTCTGCGGGGTTCGGTCTGGGTGGGGCAGGCCGGGGGGGGGGGGGTGTTGCAGGCAGTCGGGTGGAAGGGTGGAGATGTGGGGACGTGATTCCTGCGGAAGAGGCCAGGTCTGGAGACTTGTGAAGGACCAGGGAATAGAAAGGAGTCTATTAGGGGACATCTTGGGGGAGTGGGAATGGGGCCGACCGTGCTCTGGTGCAGGTGTGTTGGGGAGGGGTGGTCTGTGGCTCCGGCTGGAAGTCCCCTGCGGCCAGCCCTGTCATCGGGGTCCTCCCCTGAGTAAGCTGAGGTTGCAGAGTGGGAGTTCAGGGAGGGACATTGAACCTCGCTCTGTGTCTTCCCATCCCCCAGCTCAGTGTTAGCAGAGGAATGGCTCCTCACCCGGAGACATGCATTCTGTTCAGAGGCTTGGCCCCTCTCACTGTGCCGCTGCTGCAGGGTCAGCCTGGTGGGCGGGCAGGTGACAGATACCACCCTGTGCTGGGCAGCTGAGGCCTGGTTGGGATATGGCACAAAGAGGATTTTTTTTTTTTTTCTTTCTGGAAGCAGTTCTGGTTAGGGAGCAGGCTGGGGGTACCTGGGTGTGGTCAACGGCTTCTGCCATCTTTCTGCAGCTTGACCCTCGATACCAACCGTGGGCGTATTCTGGTGGATTATTCCAAGAACCTTGTGACGGAGGGTGTGATGAAGATGCTGGTGGACCTGGTAATGTTCTTATTTGGGAGGCTCGACCTGTAACCCACAGTGTGGTGGGCAAGCTGGGCTCCTGGGAGCCCTCATGTCCTTGAGCATCTTTACTTCCTTCTCTCTCTGTGGACCTCAGTGACTGTGCCAATGCTGGGCTCTGAGCTCCTGGCCTGACCTCAGGTTCTGAACTGACCCTTCTTACTAGGCGGTGGGAGAGCTTGGACTCCTGGTGGCTAATGTGGGTGGGTCCCAGCCTTAGTGTCTTCTCTTGCAGGCCAAGTCCAGGGGTGTGGAGGCCGCCCGGGAGAACATGTTCAATGGTGAGAAGATCAATTTCACTGAGGTGAGCATCCTGGTGGCATCAGACTTCTCAGCTCCTCCACCTCTTCCTTCCTTCTCATGACCGTTGGCCTCACTGTGTCTTCACCCCTCCAGTTAGGCAATGCTTTTGCTTAACGTGGGGCCTGAAGGCCTATTTCCTCCAGCACATTGCCCGGCCGTGGGGGGTGTCTTCCCCAAGACTGCTGGTCTGGACTTAGTAAGCATGGAATGGCTCCCAGTGTCTGTCTAGGGAGAGCACATTTCAAACCTGTGAGGAGAGGGCTTCTCCAGGCATACTTGGAGAACTTTGATCTAGCTTTGCTCCAAGTTTTATTAATGAAAAGAAAACTCTTATGTCAAGAAATAAACCTCCTCAGTGGTAGGAGTCAAGAAGAAGGCCGGGCTTTGGGGGCCCAGCTGGTGAATTGCTGTGGAGGCCTGGAGGCATAATAATCACTGAGCACTCAGAGGCCTGGCCTCAAGATTATTATCCTCCTTTTACACATGAGGAACCTGAGGCTCAGAGGTCAGGTTACTTATCCAAGAGTCATATCTGTACGAGGTGGAGTCAGGATTCAAACACAACCTGTCTTGCACTGCTGGGCCAGACGGAGAGAGGTTGCAATCAAGGAGGGCTTCCTGGAGGGGTACATTTACCTGTTGAAGTGGGGCAGGAGTGGGGCCGGGCAGGGTAGCATGACCATCTCTTTCCTGCCCACCTGGCGTCTTTAGGTCTGTTTCCTTCAAGGACTCCTCTGCTGGCTTCAGCTTGATGAGACTTGCTCTTGCATGACAAGGCCAGCTGCCTGCCACCTATCACAGGCTCGGGGTCCGATTGGTTTGTGATAGGGCTAGCTTGGTGAGGGAAGCTTGAGTTGCCTGCTTTGCTTTCCATTCAAGAGACTGGGGGCACTTTTCAAAAGATGCCAGCAAACACCACGTACTCTGATCAGGAAGATGAGATGACTTCAGGCTTAATGAGTGAGCCCTAGTCCTCTGAAGCATTGCTTGTCTCTGACCTGTGTTGTCTCCACTCTGCCTTTGCTCACTGCGTTCCTTTTTCCCTTGGCTTTTCACACCCTGAATACCTACGGGCCCTTGGCGCTTCTCCTAGGCTTGTTCCAGGCTCTGTCCCCTCGTGGTCCTCTGCAGCGCATAAGGGAGCAGCACAGGCTTTGCCTTACCCCCGGGGCCTGGGGCAGCCCCTACTTCCAGAAGCACACAGTGGATCCTCCATGTGAGACCGTAGTGCTGACAGAGACCTCGGGGCCTGCACGTCCAATGAATATAAGGGGTCGAGCTGACTCAGGGCCACACTGCACCATGCCCAGCTGGAAGTGGGGCTGCCCTGGGGGTGGGGATCTTCTCACTCTGACTCTTGTCCCCAGAACCGGGCAGTGCTGCACGTGGCCCTGCGGAACCGGTCAAACACACCCATTCTGGTGGATGGCAAGGATGTGATGCCAGAGGTCAACAGGGTCCTGGAGAAGATGAAGTCTTTCTGCCAGGTAAGCAGCTATTGGGCTGCACTGGCCTTTAGCTGTATGTGTGCATGTATTTGGGAATTTGGGGGCCCTGGTGGGCCACGCCTCCATTCTCTTCGGAGAGGACTCAAGCCCTCACTGCAGCCTAAGGCGGGGGCCGGGGTGGGTGGGTATCTGTGTGATTGCTGGCCCTTGGGGGCTCTGCTAAGGCACGAATCCCCATGACCCAGTTCTGAGGGAACCCACCCCTGGCAGCGGTGGAGCAGCTTCCTTCCTGAACGACAGACACCTGTTGGCTCGTGGACAAACTGGCCGGTGGCCAAGGTCTGCGAAGAAAAGTGCCGGATGGGAGAGTGGGGAAGAGACTTTTCTCATCCGTGTGTTTAGTCATATGCCCTTATTCCCTAGTCTGGAACTAGATAAAAGACTTGCTTTGATGACGCCCCCAAGGGCTTCCTATGCATGCCCACATACAGCTGTCATCTCCCCTTTGAAATCCACGCATACCCATGCGTACACACAGGTTCATTCTTTTTTTTTTTTTTTTTTTTGATTTTTTTTTTTTTAACGATTAAAGCCAGAAACAAGAGTACAGATGCTAACAGTTTTTTTTTATATATATATATTTTTATTGATTTTTTACAGAGAGGAAGGGAGAGGGATAGAGAGCTAGAAACATCGACCAGCTGCCTCCTGCACACCCCCTACTGGGGATGTGCCCGCAACCAATGTACATGCCCTTGACCGGAATCGAACCTGGGACCCTTCAGTCCGCAGGCCGACGCTCTATCCACTGAGCCAAACCGGTTTCGGCATATATTTTATTGATTTTTTACAGAGAGGAAGAGAGAGGGATAGAGAGCCAGAAACATCGATGAGAGAGAAACATCGATCAACTGCCTCCTGCACACTCCCCACTGGGGATGTGCCCGCAACCAAGGCACACGCCCTTGACTGGAATCGAACCTGGGACCCTTGAGTCCGCAGGCCGATGCTCTATCCACTGAGCCAAACCGGTTTCGGCACAGGTTCATTCTTACTTACTCTTCTGCAGCTTATTTGTTCTTCTTTCTTTCTTTTTTTTTTTTTTTTAATATATTTTATTGATTTTTTTACAGAGAGGGATAGAGAGTTAGAAACATCAATGAGAGAGAAACATCGATCAGCTGCCTCTTGCACACCCCCTACTGGGGATGTGCCCACAACCAAGGTACATGCCCCTGACCAGAATCGAACCCGGGACCCTTGAGTCCGCAGGCCGACGCTCTATCCACTGAGCCAAACCGGTTTTGGCTGCAGCTTATTTGTACTTACAAGTATGTCAGAGATGCCCCATGTCAGTGTTAACGTACATGACTTCCTGAGTGGGGCTGTAGGGGGATGGCCTCAGAGACCAGCTAGAGATTTGGCCACATCGACACTGTTGGCTTCGTGTCTTGCCCAGGGGTGGATCCTGCAGTGGGCGGCCGACGTCCTCAGGCCTGGAGTCCGAGGATGATGTCTGTGGGCCTGTTTGTGTGTGTGGGTGTGTGCCTGTTCGTGACGCGTGCTCTGGGAGCGATCATCTGGGTTCTGGTCAGCTTGTACTGAGAGCAGTGGCCCCCAGGTGGCTGGTCAAAGTCTGCTTGCTTTGGCTCAGAGCCATTTTCAGACCTGAAATGGCAGGAGGTGATCTGGGCATCAATCCTAGAGGCCTGGCAGCCGAACGAGTAGCACTTCCCAGGGTGAGGAAGGCTTGGGGTCCTGATGGGAATCTGGTTTCCAGAATGTTCCTTAACAGTGGTTGATATGTGTGGTGGCTCTGGGTATGAAGGAGGAGATTTCCAGCCGTCTGTTGTGAGTGCCAGAGCTGACATGCCTGGGAAAGCCTGCGGCTCTGTTTGATCAACGCTTGTGTGCTCGGGGAAGCTCGTGTGTGGAGAGCGTGCCCCTGGCTGTCTGGGGAGTGACCCCAGGAAAGCCCTCCCATAGCGCCGGCTGCTGGAGAACCTGACTCGGACGGATAGGGTATTTATAGTAGAGAAAAGCTGCTGAGTGGCAGCAATTCCACGGTGAGGAACACTCCCCATGGCTTATGCTCTTACAAGTCCCCCAGGCCCTTGCTCTTGTTGCTAAGTGGTTAGAGTGCCGGCCCATGAACTGAAGGGTCACGGGTTCGATTCCCAGTCAAGGGCATGTACCTGGGTTGCAGGTTCAGTCCCCGGCCCCAGTCAGAGCACGTTTGGGAGGCAACCAATCGATGTTTCTCTCTCCCTCTTCCTCCCTTCCACTTCCTATAAAAACCAGTGGGAAAATATATCTTCAGATGAGGATTAACCAAACAAACAGAAAGTTCACTGATACTGGGTGAGGATGCCATGACCTTGATTGTGATGGAAAAGAGCTCAGTTATCAGAGGGCACGGGTCGGTAAAGTCAGTGTATGTTCATACACTGTAGCCATTAGGAAGCACCATGAGGAAGTAGGGAGCTGTGGTTGCATTGACCTGCCGTGCTGCTTGGGATGTACTATGACCTTAAAAAATAAAATCTTTGTACCTAATTTAGATGACGAGGTTATTAGGTACATAACTTCCTGAGTGGGGCTGTAGGGGTATAGCCTCAGAGACCAGCTAGGAAGTTAACAGAATTGGCATGTGTCGTAAAATACCATCTGGTCAAATAAAGAGTGTGTGTAACTTATATTAAAGATAAACACATTTCTCCTCTGAGGTGCTTCATTATAACAAAACTTTAATAGTGAGATTGAGAAAATGTGCAACTTATTTCCTTTTTTGTACCGATGGAAAATTTTCCATAGGTTGATTACTTTATTATTTAAAACAAAAATAAGAGAGGCCACGCGCCCCTGGGTCCGGGTGGGGCCGTGCGCCCCTGGGTCCAGGTGAGGCTGGATCCCGGGACCGGGTGAGGCCGCACACATCTGGGTCAGGGTGAGGCCACGCGCCCCGGGGCCTGGAAGTCGGACCTGCATTACCACCATTTGTCCACCATCCAGAGCTGAAAAGTCAGTGCCGACATGTACACATGGGGAACTGGTGGACATTGATATTGGGTCTCAAAAGAACTGTTGGTCCAGAAAGAAACTTACTACAGACTGATTCATTTGCCTGTCAGCATAACTATTATTGCTCGTCTCGCGTTCAGTTCTTGTGGGTATATTTCTAGTGACACATGATCTCGCTCATGTCGGGCCTCGGAGGGAGGGTGGGAGAGGGTGGGGGTCGGGGGGAGAGATCAACCGAGGGACTTGTGTGCATGCATGCGAGCCTTGCCAGTGGTTGGGGACAGCGGGGGTGTGGGGGCATCCGTGGGGAGGGGTGGGGGATGGGAATGGGGGGATGAGGACAAATATGTGACACCTTAATCAATAAAGAAATTAAAAAAAAAAAGTACACGATAAAAAATAAATAAAAAAAAAAAAGAGTTGCAGGATCTCGAAATTACTCCAGAATTTAGCAGCTAAAAACAACAACCGACATCTCTGTGGATCAGGAATTTGCAGCGTCTCTGCTAGCTGGTTCTGCCTCAAGTCTCAGAAGCTTGTGGTTAAGACGTTGGCCCAAGGTGACGCTCGTTTGCAGGCTCGATGGGGGCTGCAGGATCTGCTTTCAAATGGCTCACCAGCAATTCGTGCTGGCTTTTGGGGGCCTTGCAGTTCCTCGTCAGGTGGACCTCCCCACAGACTATTGGATTGTCCTCGGGACAAGGCAGCTGCTTCTCCCCAGAGCGAATGACCCAGAGTGCCTCAAGGTCTTTCACGAGCTAGCATCAGAAATTATTCTTTGATTTCTCTAGTCCCCTATTGGTTTCACAGGCTAGCTCTGATCAGAGTGGGAGGGGACTGTAAGGACATGAATGCAATGCCAGGAGGCGAGAATCACTGGGAACCATCTTGGAAGCTGGCTGCCATACTCTGCCCTCTGGCTTCCAGCAATCCATCCTGTTCCTCCACATGCAAAATATCCCCAGTCACCTTCTCCGAAGGTGACATCCCATTACTGTATCAGCTAGAAGTCAAGAACCTCGTCATCTAAATCAGGTACAAAGTATAGTAATATCTGCATTTCTTCCTTTCTTTTTATTTTTTTAATCCTCACCCAAGGATATATTTCCATTGATTTTAGAGAGCATGGAAGAGAGAGGGAAAGACAGAGAGAAACATGGATGTGAGAGAAAAACACATCGATTGGTTGCCTCCTGCACACGCTGTGACCAGGGCCCGGGCCAGGGCAGAGCCTGCAACCAAGGTACGTGCCCTGGACCAGACCCTTTGGTTCACAGACTGATGCTCTATCCATTGAGCCAAACTGGCTAGGGGGAAATGGGAGGCACCCAGGAGCCATTGGTCCATAGCAATTCAGAAATCCAGCAGGACACATTTTGGCAGTTACTTGGTTAGCACTCAAAGCTTGGGAATCATTCCTTAGGGGGTTTGGTTTTGGCTTCATCCGTTCCTTTTATATGAAAGGTACTTGCAAATGCATCGTTTTGTCAGCCGCCTACTCCTGTAGAAATGTGGGTCTCTAAAGGCTTCTTCTCCCGTTGTACCATCTCTGTCCCTTTTAGTCTAAACTGGTGGTGTTTCTGCCAATTCATCTTAAAAACTTCGTGTCGCCTGGCCAGTGTGGCTCAGAGGTTGAGTGTTGACCCATGAACCAGGAGGACACAGTTCCACTCTGGTCATGGGACAGGCCCAGGTTTCAGGCTCCAACCCCAGTGGAGGGCGTGAAGGAGGCAGCCCATCGATGATTCTCCCATTGATGTTTCTAACTCTCTCTCCCTCTACCTTCCTCTCTGAAATCAATAAAAATATTTCTTTTAAAAAAAGAAAAAAAAAAACTTTGAGGTTCTGCCCTAACCGGTTTGGTTCAGTGGATAGAGTGTCGGCCTGCGAACTAAAGGGTCCCAGGTTCGATTCCAGTCAAGGGCATGTACCTTGGTTGCGGGCACATCCCCAGTAGGGGGTATGTAGGAGGCAGCTGATCGATGTTTCTAACTCTCTATCCCTCTCCCTTCCTCTCTGTAAAAAAATCAATAAAATATAAACAAACAAACTTTGAGGTTCTCCTATAAAGCTTATTGGGGGGTTCACTCCGTTAGACAAAAGTTATACCCACAAATGTCTTCAAGGTAACTTTTTCTTACCATTGCTTCTGAGACCATAGAGATAATAACCTTGAGCTTCTTAAAGCTTTATCTTCACCAAAAGGTTCTCTGTGTTACCACCTGGGCTTTTTCTGAGGTCTAAAGGGTTTTACAGCTGCACTCTCAGCTTTGTCTTTATCCTATGCTTTTGTGACAGTGCTCTGCATTTGCTCTTTGCCAAGAAGCTATCTCTCTCTCTTTTTTTTAAATTGATTTCTAGAGAGAGAGGAAATGAGAGAGAGAGAGAACATGTGCCCTGACCACGAATCAAACCAGGAACCTTTTGGTGCATCAGACGACACCCAACCAGCTGAGCCACACCGGCTGGGGCAAAGAACCATCTCTTAATTTTAGCATCACTTGCTTCCTTGAGAGGCTGTGATTTTCTAACCCACCATTTTCCAGCTTCTTTTTGTTAAAAGTTTCTCTGTGAGCTTATTTCTCTAATATTTTACTATAAACACCAAAAATCCAGGCAGTTCCTTTAATATAGTGAAAAGCTCTGTAGCTAGATCATCCAGGTCATAAATAGGTGTATCTTTTACTTTCCCTGTTAATGCAGGCAACAGTGTTGTTAAATGTTCTGTCACCACATAACAAGGATTGTTTTTCCTCCAACTTCCAATAATGTTTTCCTCCTGTCTCTTCAAATCCACATTAGCAGCCTCTTCAAGGACTATCAAACTTCTGCTAACAGTCTTTCCTAGTATTTTTTAGGCTTTCGTTAACTGATTCTTTTAGCTTTTGCCCACAAATTTTGGGGTTTTGTTATGGCAATACTTTTTGGTACCAAAATCTGGCATTATTTATTTATCATTATACTAGAGGCCCGGTGCACGAAATTCGTATACTCAGAGGGTTCCCTTAGCCTTGGCCTACGCCCTCTCACAGTCCCTCAGGGGCAAGGGGAGGTGGAGAAGCCCTCAGGGGCGATCAGGGCCAGCAGCCGCTGCTCGCACCCACTGATGGCGCCAAGCGATTGGGACTGGCGCCGAGTGCTGGCGACGCTGGCTGCGGGTGCAAGCAGGGCCGGTGCCGGCAGTGGGTGTGAGTGGGGCCGTCGCCGACAGTGGGTGCGAGAGGCGGCTGCTGGCCTCAACCACTCCTCAGGAGCAGGGGGAGGTGGAGAAACCCTGAGCGGCAATTGGGACCAGCAGTGGGTGCTAGCAGGTCCCTCAGTTCCTTGCCACATGGGTTTCTTCATGTGATCTTTTGTGTGTTCAGCAGTGGGTGCTAGCAGGTGTGAGCGCCCAGTGGGACTGCAGCATGTGGGAGCAAAGAATTTTCAGTAACCATCAGAGGCTCGCCCTGATGACAGCGACCGGTGCCCCACCTTGGTCTGGCGCCCCTGCTCACCTGCTCCACAATCCTGCCACAGCCAATGCCCGCCATGTTCCGCACTTTGCCGTCTGCTGCTTACGCCCACCATGTTCTGCACATGCCCCCTGGTGGTCAGCACACGTCATAGCGACCAGTTGTTTGGTTGTTCTGCTGTTCGGTCTATTTGCATATTCGGGTTTTATATAGAGAGAGATAACATATTACACCCAAATTTGGCTTTAAACAGCAGTATACATTTATCTCACATAGTTTCTATGGGTCAGAAATTATGGACTGGCTTAACTGGTTTGGGGGTCTCTCTTGAGGTTGTGGTCAAGGTGTTTGCCAGGGCTGCACTTACCTGAATGTTTGGCGGGTTCTGGAGGATCTTCTTCCCAGGTGGTTCCCATTCATGGATGGTGAGTTGGCCCTGGCTGTTGGAAGAACGCCTCAGTTCCTTGCCACATGGGTTTCTTCATGTGATCTTTTGTGTGTTCTCACAACACAGTAAACGGCTCCACCAAAAGTGAGTCATACAAGACTAAACCTTTCATGACCCAGCTTCTGAAGTCATGCTCCATCCTGCCCGCAGTACCCTAACGGGTGCACAGCTCAGCCCTGTTCAGCTCAGGGACTGTGCTCGGGAGTGAATACCAGGAGGCAAGGATCATTTGAGGTCCATGTGGAGGTTGGCTGTGTGTCTGATGTTCTTTTTCTGGTACGGACCAGTGTTCGTGATTGGCATTTCCCATCTCTCGGTCTCTGATACGTTGGGTTCTGCTGAGAGTTCAGAACCTTGTTTTATAAATTCTGACAGTATTACTGTGAGGTGAGGATGTATCCCACTTTGCTAATGATGAACTAGTTGGTGATGAGCGTGGCAGGCATCTGCCACTCAATAGGCCCCCGTGAGGGCCTGAAAGTTAGCACTGAGGCACAAGGAGGAAGCAGTAATGATGTGTCTGAGCAGCAGCTTATCCTTGGGGTTTTGGGCTAATCACCTCTCTCGCTCTATGCCAGCGCGTCCGAAGTGGTGACTGGAAGGGGTACTCCGGCAAGCCCATCACAGACGTCATTAACATCGGCATCGGTGGCTCTGACCTGGTAAGGAGAGGACGGTCTCGGGATGGGGGTGACGGGTCCCCTCCAGGGCCTTGGTTTCTCCAGTGATGGGACCTGGCTGTCCCTGCCTCTTCCCCCTGGAATCTTGTTTTCTGATGCCTTGCCTCCCCACAGGGACCCCTCATGGTGACTGAAGCCCTTAAGCCATACTCTTCGGGAGGTCCCCGGGTCTGGTTTGTCTCCAACATTGATGGGACCCACATTGCCAAAACCTTGGCCAACCTGAACCCTGAGTCCTCCCTGTTCATCATCGCTTCCAAGGTACGGGCCTCAACCCCAGCCTGGCTCCCCTGTGTGTGTTGGGGTGCGGGCAGGGCATGGGACCCTCCCCACCACTTCGGAGTGGACTCTGTGTTGTGGATCCAGTCAGCACAGCTGCCCTCAGACTGTTCCTTGTCTGGGGGCATTCACTGTTTGCCTGATGAGAGCCTGGACTCATCAGTTTGAATCTTGGTCTTCAGGCCGTTACCCAGTTGCTTTATGGTATCTGTGCTCAGCCTGGGACTGTTCTCATCCTTAGTGACCTGTCCCTAGTGTCTGCTCCTTTCTGATCCCAGAGCCATGCTCAGATGACGTAAGCATTTTGTTTGTTGTCATTTATGCCCTATTTACTCAACGTTGATGCACATAAAATATTAAAAATCCCATCTGAATTCTGAGTATAGCCTGGCCTGGGCTGAAGGAACGTCCAGGCGTGGCCACAGCTCTTCTCCTGGAAGATGCTCTGGCCCTTGACCTGTGGCGGGGATCAGAGGGAGTGGGATGGGTTGTGGCTCTTAGTAGAGTTCCCCTCTGTCACTGTTCCCTTCTGGTTGTGAAGTCTTGGAATCACGGGATGTCGCTGCTACTCCCGGGCCCCTTTTAGCCCCACACGCAGCCACTCACCGTGGCTTTGTGGACCTGTGGGCGGAGGTCATGTGGAGTCCTGCACCGCTCCTTGTGACAGCCGGGCACCCCCATGGCCTCTGCTGCTCAGACTGCTGTGCTCTCTGGTTGCAGACCTTTACCACCCAGGAGACCATCACGAACGCAGAGACGGCGAAGGAGTGGCTTCTCCAGTCGGCCAAGGATGTGAGTGCTGGGTGGGCGGTGGGCGGTGTGTGGGCCGGGAAGGCCGGGGCGGGGATGCCCAGCCACCCGAGTGGCTCAGCTTAGCCCTGTAGCCCTATTTCTATAGCAGGAGGCAGCCTGCCTGACTTCCCTGGTTCATGTGGCAGAACCTGCTGTCATTGGCTGAGGGCCCTTTCTTAAAGGCCCCTTGCTCTTCGGGATCCTCTCCGCCCCTGGCCACACCCACTTTATAAGGAGGGCCATTTCTGGGCCTTGTATGCTGATGAGGTGGGATGGGCCAGCCAACCCCTCTGTCCTCTCGACCTCTGCCCTTGAGGTGGGGCTCCTCCAACAGCCTCAGAACCAAGGACCTCGGTTTCTCTAGAGATGGGGGTGTCCCCTCCCGTGGGTGGCCCCCTGGGACGGGTTCGGTGTAACGTGGCTCTGTCTCTTGTAGCCTTCTTCTGTTGCGAAGCACTTTGTTGCCCTGTCTACTAATACGGTAAGTGCCCATGTGGGTCCCCAGACTACCGCCCAGGGAGGGCCCACACCACACAAGGACATGGCCTTTCAAAATACGTGCCAAGGTCACGGGTTCAGGGACCTCGGCTTGGCTGATGGGATAGGAGGGTTAGGTGCCTATGAGGGAAGTGAGCTACCAACTCCCCTTGTTTTTTCTGCATTCTCCCAAGTCTCTGCAGCTCCAAGGGCTTTGCACTCGGTGAGATCATGTCAGGCCCATGCGTTTCCAAGGCCCGCCTGATAGTTCAGAACACTCCATGCACACGACCTCCCTTGTCTTTGCTCCCCTACCACCGGCCTCTTCCTAAATGGGGTTGGGGTTGCATCCCAGTTCTTCCATAAAGATGGGACTTTTTGCCCAGTCGTTGCCGGGATTAGAATGCAGGCCATCTGCCTGCCAGGTCTCATAGTCTGCCTGGCTGGAGGTTGTGCAAGGTAGGGTGGGAGTGGGCCAGCGGAGCGGGGTGGGGCTCTGGGAATAACAACCGTGGCAAACCTGGTGAGCACTTGCTGTGTGGTGGTGGGCTTTGTGCTGGGCTGCGTAGAGTTGGAACCACACCCCAGGTTCCTGACTGCTCCCTCCCGCCCCTTCCACCTCTTCCTGCCTCCACTGCTGACCTGCCCGTCGAGGGAGACAGGCGGCCCTCTTTAGGCTGGCTAACCACAGCACCACTGTCTGGCAGAGCCTGAGCAAGTGGTAGTCAGAGACCTGTGGGTGCTCCTGCTGTCCAGGAAGCCCGGAATCAGATTGATCATCCCTGAAGGCTTCCTGGGGCAGAGTCGCCATCCCAGATTTTGAAAGGGCTGAGCAGGTGTCCTGGCTGTGTGGTACCTGGCCTAGAGGTAGCCCCTGCCAGGGCTCGGGTTCCAGCACTAGGTTTCGTTTCCCAGATGTTCAGGGGATAGAAGGGGGGTGCGTCTCTGGGACCCTGACAGGCAGATACAGGTGGGTCTCGCCAGAGCAGCATGTGGGCCGGGTCCTCGTACTGGGTGTGCAACCCCCTCGGCAGGAAGGCTTCACAGGTGCTAGGCCACTGCGTGCCGGATTCGAGCTGGCCTGGTGTCCAGCTCTGGGAGTGGGCAGCTCTTGGTCCCTGTCCCGGACCCACAGGCTGTTGCAGCCCTGTCCCATCCGGGGCTCTGCGGAAGGTGGGGGTGCTCCCGTGCTTGGACCGCACAATTCCTTATCCCCTGGAGCTCCTGTTCTTGTGCAGCTAATCCATGCTTCCTTCTTCCCTCTCCCTTTGCTGTTTGTAGACCAAAGTGAAGGAGTTTGGAATTGACCCTCAAAACATGTTCGAGTTCTGGGATGTAAGTAAAGGCACTTCCTTGCGTTTTTAACTTTGTGTCCTTCTCTAAGTCATGATGGTTGAGCCACAGATCAGGGTCCTGTGGGGTCAGGTCCACATTTATTGATTACCTGCTGCATGCCTGGCTTTGAGAAAAGCTAAGAGGCACTCAGAGAGGCATGTGGGGCAGGAGCAGCCCAGTCATGATGAGGACTCCACTTGCACCGAGGGAGAGCCAAGCTTACAAAGCTAGGGCGACACTCCCCTGCGTGCCTGCCAGCAGCACCCACTGAGGCGTAACGGGAGCCGCCCCTCCCCTCCTTACAAAGCGGAGGCTAGGAGTTATTCTCAGTGGTGACCTTTCTCCTGAACTACAGCCGCAATCTGAAAAGGCCAAGGGGCAGGGAGAGGCAGCGGGTGTGACCAGGCAGCCTGGGAAGATTGTGCGGGAGCAACTGGAGGGCAGCAAAGAGGAGGCACCAGGCCCGGGGCCTGGGAAGGGCCTCCTTGCTAGGCAGCTTGCAGAGCAAAATTTGACTGAGTGGGCAGAGCCGCAGGCCACTCGACCGACATGTGGTCACCTGGACTCATCTCTGCTAGAGCCACAGCTGGTGCCAAGCAACGGGCAGGAACTTTCCTGAGAGCAGCAGTGGTGTGAGAAGCGCTCCGGCTGTGGAATGCAGGGAAGGCTTGGGCTGCAGGGCTACAGTGCAGGGTGCGCTGTGGGTGCTGTGAATGCGGGGGGGGCATAACCATGGCAGGCTCACTGAAGCGGGCTTGATCCCTGAGGCTGTTTCCAGGCCTTCAGACTGTTTGCATGGTGACAGCATTCACAAATGTAACCTTGGAAAGCTCTACAGGCCTTGGAGTCTGGGGGAGAATTAAGCTCTCAGGCATCTATTGTGTGCAATGATTTAATGTCTTTCTAGGATGGGACTAGTTATGTACCATCCTTGAGAGAATTGAGAAGTCACTCAAATCATTTTCTACATCCAGTGGCTCAGATGAGGAACTGCGGCCGAGAGAGACTGCAGCTCTACCAAATGCCGCGTGCCTGCCAAGGGAGGGGAGGCACCTTTCACCTCCTCCCCGGGTCTGGAGCCTGAGCGAGTGGTGGTCAGGGACATGTGCTCCTGCTAGCCAGGTTGTGTCCTAGTCTGGGTGTTCAGTGCCCGTAAGTGCCCAGCATGCAGAGATGAGCTGGGATATGGCTTAGGGAGAGGCCTGTGTCTCCCAGGTAAGGCCTAGGAATGATACTTGGGCACAAGAACATGGGTCTAGGGCTGCCTAGTGAGGCCTAGGTGGCCAGGCCAAACATACCACATGCCACAGTAGCTGGAGGAGGGACCTGCCTGGTTCACTAAAAGTATATGTTGCTGAATTGAGTCGTTGGCGTCTGAGAAGCCAAGAACAGGGACAGGTGAAGTTTCAGGAGTTAGGGTGTCTCAGGTGAGGCAGAGGAGTCAGGACAGACATAGGGATATTGCATTGGCTCCGAGGTAAGGTTGGAAGAGTCCAGTCGGGCAGAGGTATGTAAATCGAGGCCCGATCTGTTGAGGTCGGTCATGGGGCATCTTCATGTGTTGGGATCAAGCAAGGGCATGGCAGTCAATCGTGGGCTGTCTCCGGGCTTGCCTGTCAGAGCTAATTTTGCCTGGTGAGATCTGAAGAGGAACCAGGACAGGTACAGGTGGGTTCTAGAAGGTGCAGGAGAGGTAAAGGTACAGGTGAGGTCTTTGAATTCTGGAGGAGAAACAGGCATTTAGAGATGGTTCTATCAAGTGAAGTCTGAGGATCCAAAGTCACATACAGATCTTTAAATCTGGATCTGTGAGTTGAGGTTTAGATCTTGGACAGGTACGTACATTGGGGTCTCTCGAGTCAGTTCTGAGAAGTCAGCATCAGGTAATGGGTGGCTGATCACTCAAATGAGGTGATTAGAACTCAGGATTAGACAAACATAGGTGAATCCCCTGGCCAGGGCAACCACCTGGCTCTCAGCATCCTGACCAGGTGTGATGGGCAGAGCACAAGGTCCTGCAGAAGCCTCTGAGGTTTCATAACTAGGCCAAGGCATGGCCTGTGGCATTGGGGTCTGGCTGGGATAGGATTAGAGAGAGAGGTAGGAATGCACCTGGTTATAAAAGGTGATGATTCGCGTTCTGGGCAGAATGCAGCAGGACAACATGAGATTTCATCACCCTACTCAGAATGGCGTGCAATTAAAATTTTGTAAATTGTTTATTTCTTGAATTTTCCATTTAATATTTTTGGAGCATGGTTGACCCTGGTTAACTGAAATTGCAGGAAGTGAAATGAATAAGGGGTGACTTGGAGTCTGCCAAGGGCAGTCTGTAAAGCCACATCTGTCTGAGGTCTCAGGAGCTGGAATCAGACAAGGTGTGTGACTATGTTTCTTAAGGAGGTCTGAGAAGCCAAGATTAGGCACATTTAGGTAGAACTGGGTTGGTCAGGTAAGGACCAACTGGAGCCAAAGATAGGCAGAGACAGAGCTGAGTCTGACAGGTGAGCTCTGACAGGTCGTGGTCAGAACTTTGTCCTCAGGTGATGTCTGAGCAGTTCTGGTGTTGCATAGAGGTCGATGGGAAAAGACTGAAAGCTGGAGTCAGGCCAAGGGATGTAGAACTGTATCCATCTGGGAGGTTTGGGAATTCTGGGTCTGACTCAGGTATGTAGAGCAGGGTGTCCAGTGAAGTCCGAGGAGTTGAAGTGAGATACACAGGTTAGTCCTTTTGGGTCTTGAACAGGTAAGTTCTGAGCTGCTAAGGCCAGGCCCTGGTTCTTATTCTACATCTGAGGAGCTGAGGTCAAGCACAGGTAGGTAGAATTGAGTATTTCAGGTAGTATCTGTGAAATCAAGGGCAAGCAGAGGTAGGTTGACCTGTAAAGCCATGGCTAAAGTTCTGTCTCACTTTAGAGGCACAGGTAGGTAGAGCAGATTTGTAGGAGAGGTCTGAGGAGCCAGGGTTAGGCTCATTTAGAAAGAACTGAATCTCTTAGATCCGTGGTCGGCAAACTGCGGCTCGCAAGCTACATGCGGCTCTTTGGCCCCTTGAGTGTGGCTCTTCCACAAAATACCACGGCCTGGGCGAGTCTATTTTGAAGAAGTGGCGTTAGAAGAAGTTCAAGTTTAAAAAATTTGGCTCTCAGAAATTTCAATCATTGTACTGTTGATATTTGGCTCTGTTGACTAATGAGTTTGCCGACCACTGTCTTCGATCACCTCTGAGAATATGAAGTGAAAACAGGTGGACAGAGCAGGCTCTCTCGGGTGAGATCTGAAGTGCTGGGATTAGGTACAGTCTCCTAGGTAAGGTCAAGTTTGGCAGGTAGAACTGCATCTCTACCTATCTTGTATAGATTTCATGTGAGGTTGAGGAGGTGTGCCCAGGTACACGTATATGGAATTGAGTTTCTCAGGTAAGGTCTATGGAATCTGCATCTGGCACAGGTTTGTATCCTTGGCTCTGTCAGTGTATTTTAGGCACAGGTAGGTAGAACAGGGTTTGTCAGGGAAGGTCTGTTGGGGCCAGGATCAGGTCAAGTTAATAAACTGGGTCTGGCAAGTGAAATCTAAAAAGTCACAGTCAAGCCCAGGTAAGAACCGAATGCATTCAGTGAGATGTAAGCAGGTAAGATGAGGTACAGGTAGGCAAAGAAAGCCCACCAGGTGCAGTTTTAGCAGCCAGGAGCAAGCTCAGGTAGGCAGCACTATCCCACCGGGTGAGGTCTGAGGAGCGAGTGTCAAGCACAGGTGGGCAGGTCCAAGGACACAGGGTCAAGCATTGGTAGGCAAAGCTGGCCTATCAGGTGTGTTCTGGGACCCAGGGCCAAGTACAGGTAGGTAGAGCTGGGCCACAAGCTGCAATGTAAGTAGCCACAGTCATCTATAGGAAGAGCTGGCCTTCCAGGTTCGGTCTGAGGATGGAGGGTCAAGCACAGGTAGGTAGAACTTTCCCACCCAGTGTGGTCTAAGGAGCCAAAGTCAAGCAAGGTAGGCAGAGCTGACCCACTGCATGCAGTATAAAGGGCCAGTGTCTGCCCAGATGGTGTGGCTCAGTGGTTGAGTGTCGACCTATGAACCAGAAGGTCACGGTTCCATTCCCAGTCAGGGCATATGCCCTGGTTGTGGGCTTGATTCCCAGAGGGAGAGGGAAGCGTGCAGGAGGTAGCCAATCAGTGATTCTCTCTCATCATTGGTGTTTCTATCTCTCCCTCTCCCTTCCTCTCTGAAATCAATTTTTTTTAAAAAAAAAAAAGCCAATGTTATTTGCAGGTAGGTAGAGCTGGCTCACAGGTGTGGTCTGAGGAGCCAAGGTCAAGTATAGGTAGTAGGTAGAGCTGGTTAACCAGGTGAGGTCTGAGGAGCCAGGGTTAAGCATAGGTTGGCAGAAATGCCCACTAAGTACAGTATAAGGAGCCAGGGTCACATACAGGTAGGTAGAATCAGCTCACCAGATGTGGTCTGAACACCCAAAGTCAAGCACAGGTAGGCAGAGCTGGCCTGCCAGATGTGGTCTGAGCACCTAGGATCAAGCATAGGTAGGCAGAGCTGACCTACCAGGTGTGTCTGAGGATCCAGGATCAAGCACAGGTAGGCAGAGCCCATTAGGTACAGTATAAGGAGCCATGGTCATATACAGATAAGTAGAACTGGACTACCAGTTGTGGAGGAGCCTAGGTCAAGAACAGGTAGGCAGAACTGACCTGCCAGGTGCTGTCTGAAGACCCAGGGTCAAGCACAGGTAGGTAGAACTGTCCCACTAGATATGGTCTGAGGAGCCAAGCTCAAGTACAGGTAGGCAGAGCTGGCCCACTAGGTACAGTATGAAATGCCAGGGTCATGCCCTAGCTGGTTTGGCTCAATGGATAGAGCATCAGCCTGTGGACTGAAGGGTCCCGGGTTCGATTCTGGTCAAGGGCACATACCCGGGTTGTGGGCTCGACCCCCCAGTAGGGAGTGTGCAGTAGGCAGCCAGTCAATGATTCTCTCTCATCATTGATGTTTCTATCTCCCTCTCCCTTCCTCTTTGAAATCAATAAAAATACGTATTTTTTTTAAATGCCAGGGTCCTGTACAGGTAGGTAGGTCATGTACAAGTAGGTGTGATCGGAGGAGCCAAAGTCAAGCACAGGTAGGCAGAGTTGGCCCACCAGCTGCAGTGTAAGGAGCCAGGAGCATGAAATGGTCTGACCGATGTTATCAGAGGACCCAGGGGCCAGTACAGGTAGGTAGAGCTGCCATCAGGTATAGTCTGAAGAGCCCAGGTCAAGCACAGGTAGGCAGAGCAGGCCCACTAGGTACAACATAAAGAGCCAGGGTCATGTACAGGTTAAGTAGAACTGTCCTGTCGTGTGGTCTGAGGAGAGAAGGTCAAGCACAGGTAGGCAGAGCTGACCTGCCAGGTGCTGTCTGAGGACCCAGGTCAAGCACATGTAGGTAGAACTGTCCTACTAGGTGTGGTTTGAGGAGCCAAACTCAAGCAGAGGTCGCCAGATATGGCTGAGGAGCTAGGTACAGTGGAAGGAGCCAGGGTCATATACAGCTAGATAAAGCTGGCCCATCAAGTGTAATCTGAGAACCCATAATCAATCTGTGGGTAAGTAGAGCGGGCCCACCTACTTGAGAAACCAGAGTCTAAGGCAGGTAGGCAAAGCCTTGTCTGGCAAGTGTAGTGTCTTATGAACCGTAAAGAGTTAGGGTTGAACACAGGTAGGTAGAGTTGGCTCTTTCACGTACTGGATTCAGGTGAGATTAGGTGCCCTTGGGTCTTTGTGGTAAGGCCTGAAAGAACCAGGGCACAGCCTTCCGGGACAGGCAGAGAGCACTGTGGGGCTTATGGGGCTCCAGGGGCCAGTGTTAGACACAAGTAGGCAGATGTGGTTCTCAGGCAGGGACTTGGGAGCTTCAGGTATGTATGCCTGGCTCCTTCAGGTGAAGTCCTTGGAACATGGCCTTGGCTCAGGTGTGTTGACCCAGGTCTCAGAAGTTAGGCTTGGGGAACATGGGTTCGTCACAGGTAGGTAGAACTGCATCTCCCAGGTGGGGTCTATGGAGCACAGGTATGCAGAGATGTTCGTGTCTGATGAGATCTGTGACTCCTCAGTGAGGTATTGATACACAGGGTAAGCAGGGGTTGTGAGTGTTGGGTCTGTCTAGAAGATGAAAAGAGCAGAGTCCAGCATAGGATATAGACCTGGGCCTCTCAGGTTAGGCCTGAGAGCCCATGTAGATATAGCCAGCTCTCTCAGAAAGGTGTGAGGAGTCTGCATTGGGCTATAGGTTGAGATGCAGGCAGGTATGTGAAACTTGGTCCATTAGCGGAGCTAACTCCCGCCTCTGACGGGTGTGTAACCGTGCAATATGAGGTACTGGGATAGGACACAGACAGAGCTAACCTCCCAGGGGAAGCCTTTGCCTCCATGCCCAATGCTGGATTTGTCACTGAGACCATTGATCCAGGGTCCTATGGGCAGAAGTGTAGAAACATGATCTTAGGTGGGTTCTTGCCACCTGGATTCAGGTACAAATTGGCATCCTTGGGCTTGTTAGGCAAAATGAGTGGGCAAGATTTAGCCCAGAAATGCATAATTGGTGTGGCTGGTGAGGCCTAAGAAGGAGGGTCAGACACAGGTGGGAACTTCAGTGGTAGGATTGGACAAGGTCAGATGGGCGGTGTGGGGCACTCATCAAGGGAAAGACAAAGTCATTCTATGTATGTGTGCCTGGGTCTGCCTGGGAAGGTCTTAAGAGCCCTTAGGATCAGGGAGGACAGATAGCGTGCCCCAGGCTCGGTCAGCATCCTGTCAGGTTGATGGGCAGAGCTCAAGGTATTGTAGAGGCCTGAGGATCCATAACGAGTCCGAAGTGTGGTCTGTAGTCTGGTTGGCATAGGGCCTGACTTACCCAGGTGAGGAAAGAGATAGGGTTATGTCTTATTAGATAAAGTAAGGTCTGGGGCACAGGTCAGGCTCAGAATGTTGAATGGCTGAGGAGCTACATCTATAAGATGTGGTCTAAGAGGCCCACTGTAGCTACAGGTGAGGTCTAGACACCTGTGTTTGCAGGTTGAGGTTTTAGAGTCTCAAGTCAGACACTGACATTGCCGGGCTTTCCAAAAACGTGAGGTCTGTTGACCAGCCTCAGCCAAGGTCCGCAGCTTGGAATCTGTCCGTCTAAGGGCTTGTTGGCTCTCAGTCCAGTATCTAGAATTGAGTCTGTTTGGTGAGATCTGAGAGCCTATGTCAGGCATGGTGTGGCCAGTGAAACTGTGTCTGTCAGATAAAGTTCCCCCAAACCTGGATCCTTTCCAGGTGAAGACCCCACCATCCGTCTTTATTACCCAGGCCAGAGACCTCTGGGCCACACTTGGTTCTCTTATTCTCCCAATTCATCCTGTTTGATTGAACTTCCTGAATCTCAACTCCCAGAGTAGTATCACTCTCTGGATGACCACTGGGGGTCCGAAGTGGTTTCCTGTTTCCATTTTCACCTCTCCCAGACTTCTCCATTCTCCAGCCTTGCCTCTCAGCTTCTACCCTCCAGCCCCCACTCCTTTCTTCATCTTCTAGATTGTGCTGTGTTTCCTCCTGGCCAGCCTATTTCAATGGGTTTCCAGTAGAGAATTAAGCCTTAATGCCTCAAGGCATCCATTTAATGTAATGAAATTAGCATCTGTCCTTAGCATGTAAAAGGAACTATCCTTGGGATAAGTGGGAAGTTAAGTCACTCAAAGCATCTTCTGTGGGAATTCTCTCACTATTGAGAAAAAGCTGCTCTTGCCACAGGACCTTTGCATCTGCTGTTCTGGTTGCTGATGGGTAATGCCTGCTCTTCTTCAAATCTAGGCTCATGCACCCCTCAGATTTCTTTTACTAATTTTTTTTATCTTTGGGAGAGGAAGGGAAGGAGAGAAAGAGAGAGAGATGTGAGAGAGATAAATCGATTAGCTAGCTGCCTTCCGTACATTACCTAACTGGGGAATGAACCTGCAACCCAGGTATGTACCCTGACCAGGAATCAAAACAGCAACCTTTTGGTGCACAGGACAATGCTCAACCAGCTGAACCACTGCAGCCAGGCAAGTTCTGAGGATTCTGATGATACAAAGTAGAATCAGTATTATGGCATGGAAAGGCACAGTGTGAATGAATAGTAGGCCTTAGTGTGTCTTGGGCTGAGGCTGCAGCCATCAGTGAAGCTCAACTATGAGCAGCTGGGCCTGTGGGTGTGGTCAAGAGGCAGGCTGGGCCCAGGTATGAGGCACTGAACCTGTTAGTCTGAGGATGCAGGCATGGCATAGGTACAAGGCACTGGGTCGGTCAGTGTTCAAGGAGATAAACTAGGCACAAGTTTGAGACACTGGAACTGTGGGTGTCTGAGGAGGCCTGCCCAGGCACAAGTTTGAGACACTGGAACTGTGGGTGTCTGAGGAGGCCTGCCCAGGAACAGGTGTGAGGTTCTAGATCTGTGGGTGTCTGAGGAGGCCTGACCAGGCACAGGTATGAGGAGCTGGATCTGTGGGTGTCTGAGGAGGCCTGCCCAGGCACAGGTATGAGGTTGTGGATCTGTGGGTGTCTGAGGAGGCCTGACCAGGCACAGGTATGAGGAGCTGGATCTGTGGGTGTCTGAGGAGGCCTGCCCAGGCACAGATATGAGGTTGTGGATCTGTGGGTGTCTGAGGAGGCCTACCCAGGCACAGATATGAGGTTCTGGATCTGTGGGTGTCTGTGCAGGCCTACCCAGGCACAGGTATGAGGAGCTGGATCTGTGGGTGTCTGAGGAGGCCTGCACAGGAACAGGTATGAGGAGCTGGATCTGTGGGTGTCTGAGGAGGCCTGACCAGGCACAGGTATGAGGTTCTGGATCTGTGGGTGTCTGAGGAGGCCTGCCCAGGCACAGGTATGAGGAGCTGGATCTGTGGGTGTCTGAGGAGGCCTGCCCAGGCACAGGTATGAGGAGCTGGATCTGTGGGTGTCTGAGGAGGCCTGCCCAGGCACAGGTATGAGGTTCTGGATCTGTGGGTGTCTGAGGAGGCCTGCCCAGGCACAGGTATGAGGTTCTGGATCTGTGGGTGTCTGAGGAGGCCTGCCCAGGCACAGGTATGAGGAGCTGGATCTGTGGGTGTCTGAGGAGGCCTGACCAGGCACAGGTATGAGGTTCTGGATCTGTGGGTGTCTGAGGATCTGTGGGTGTCTGAGGAGGCCTGCCCAGGCACAGGTATGTATGAGGTTCTGGGTCTGTGGGTGTCTGAGGAGGCCTGCCCAGGCACAGGTATGAGGAGCTGGATCTGTGGGTGTCTGAGGAGGCCTGCCCAGGCACAGGTATGAGGTTCTGGATCTGTGGGTGTCTGAGGAGGCCTGCCCAGGCACAGGTATGAGGTTCTGGATCTGTGGGTGTCTGAGGAGGCCTGCCCAGGCACAGGTATGAGGTTCTGGATCTGTGGGTGTCTGAGGAGGCCTGACCAGGCACAGGTATGAGGTTCTGGATCTGTGGGTGTCTGAGGAGGCCTGACCAGGCACAGGTATAAGGAGCTGGATCTGTGGGTGTCTGAGGAGGCCTGACCAGGAACAGGTATGAGGAGCTGGATCTGTGGGTGTCTGAGGAGGCCTGCCCAGGCACAGGTATGAGGTTGTGGATCTGTGGGTGTCTGAGGAGGCCTGCCCAGGCACAGGTATGAGGAGCTGGATCTGTGGGTGTCTGAGGCGGCCTGACCAGGCACAGGTATGAGGTTCTGGATCTGTGGGTGTCTGAGGAGGCCCTGCCCAGGCACAGGTATGAGGTTGTGGATCTGTGGGTGTCTGAGGAGGCCTGCCCAGGCACAGGTATGAGGTTCTGGATCTGTGGGTGTCTGAGGAGGCCTGCCCAGGCACAGGTGTGAGGTTCTGGATCTGTGGGTGTCTGAGGAGGCCTGACCAGGCACAGGTATGAGGAGCTGGATCTGTGGGTGTCTGAGGAGGCCTGACCAGGCACAGGTATGAGGAGCTGGATCTGTGGGTGTCTGAGGAGGCCTGCCCAGGCACAGGTATGAGGAGCTGGATCTGTGGGTGTCTGAGGAGGCCTGCCCAGGCACAGGTATGAGGTTCTGGATCTGTGGGTGTCTGAGGAGGCCTGCCCAGGCACAGGTATGAGGTTCTGGATCTGTGGGTGTCTGAGGAGGCCTGCCCAGGCACAGGTATGAGGTTCTGGATCTGTGGGTGTCTGAGGAGGCCTGCCCAGGCACAGGTATGAGGTTCTGGATCTGTGGGTGTCTGAGGAGGCCTGCCCAGGCACAGGTATGAGGTTCTGGATCTGTGGGTGTCTGAGGAGGCCTGACCAGGCACAGGTATGAGGCGCTGGATCTGTGGGTGTCTGAGGAGGCCTGCCCAGGCACAGGTATGAGGAGCTGGATCTGTGGGTGTCTGAGGAGGCCTGCCCAGGCACAGGTATGAGGTTCTGGATCTGTGGGTGTCTGAGGATCTGTGGGTGTCTGAGGAGGCCTGCCCAGGCACAGGTATGAGGTTCTGGATCTGTGGGTGTCTGAGGAGGCCTGCCCAGGCACAGGTATGAGGTTCTGGATCTGTGGGTGTCTGAGGAGGCCTGACCAGGCACGGGTATGAGGTTCTGGATCTGTGGGTGTCTGAGGAGGCCTGCCCAGGCACGGGTATGAGGTTCTGGATCTGTGGGTGTCTGAGGAGGCCTGCCCAGGAACAGGTATGAGGAGCTGGATCTGTGGGTGTCTGAGGAGGCCTGCCCAGGCACGGGTATGAGGTTCTGGATCTGTGGGTGTCTGAGGGGCCTGACCAGACACAGGTATGAGGTTCTGGATCTGTGGGTGTCTGAGGAGGCCTGTCCAGGCACAGGTATGAGGTTCTGGATCTGTGGGTGTCTGAGGAGGCCTGCCCAGGCACAGGTATGAGGCGCTTGTTCTATCAGTGTTTGGAGAGGCTGAACCTGGCACAGGTATGAGGCTCTGGGTATGAGTGTCCGAAGAGACAGGGTCAGTTATGGTAAGGTCTCCGATTGAGTCTTCTGGCTCTGGTCAGTCTCAGCACCCGGCCCTCTGAGCTGCACCTGTGGAAGAGCATTGCTCTCAGGGGGCAAGTTTTGTGGCAGGAGGGAGGGGCGGGTGTGCCAACCCTTCCTCAGCACCATTTCCTGTCTCTCTCAGTGGGTAGGAGGACGCTACTCGCTGTGGTCAGCCATTGGACTCTCCATTGCCCTGCACGTGGGTGAGTGTCTGTTTCTGTCTTGGGAGGTGATGTTGACAGTCTAAGGATGGAGGGTGCTCATGTCACTGAGCACCTTCCTGTGCCCACCGGCCCCTGGCCTTGCTGCCCTTGGCTGGTACATGTCTTCCAGGTCAAGAGGGATGGACCGAGTTTTCTTTGGGGTTTGCAGGATGGCCTTTCTCTCTGCCCCTCACAGCTGCCGTCCTGCTTGTTTCCCAGAGGGGTCGGGAAAGCCTCGTTTCTCCTGTGAGGCGTTTAGATCCATCTTTGCGCTCAGAGCTGATCCAACCAGAGAGGCTTCCCGCAGGCCCAGTTCCTCCCAGGGCCTCCTTCTCCTGGCTCCCCATCTAGCCTTCCCCTGGTTCCAGAAGAAGCTGTGCCCACTGCCAGGAGGGCTTAGGGCATGACCACTTCTGTTGACGCTGCTTTTGTGTCACAGGATTTGACAACTTCGAGCAGCTGCTCTCGGGGGCTCACTGGATGGTAAGTGCGGAGGCAGTGTTCTCTGCCAAGCACTGGCCAGAGACGTGTGCTTAGTCCATCTCTCTCCACTCCCTCCTCTTCCCCCTCCCCCCTCCCTCTCCTCCTGCCCCCTCCCCTCCCTTTCCCCCCTCCCGTCCCTGGCAGCTGCTCAGTGCCCATCCGCCCTGCTCTCATTTCAGGATCAGCACTTCCGCAAGACGCCCCTGGAGAAGAATGCCCCCGTCTTGCTGGCTCTGCTGGGTGTCTGGTACATCAACTGCTTTGGGTGTGAGACACATGCCATGCTGCCCTATGACCAGTACCTGCACCGCTTTGCTGCCTACTTCCAGCAGGTACGAGCTGCCAGGCCAGGCCTTGGGGTCAGCATAGCCTTTGGGGGGCCTGAGAGGCCTATTGAGTCCAGATACCCAGCTTCCTGCACATCCATTACCCCTGGGCATGACCAAGGCCCACCTCTGCTCCCCATCTCAGGGTGAATCTTTGCATCCAGGATCTGTCTGAGCTGAGTGTCGGCCACGTTTGATTTCCATGGGAAGGGCATGACTGGTTGTCATGGAGCCCTGGCCAGTTAAGTCCTGGCTTGGCTCAGGGCATGTTTCTCAGCTGGGTGGTTTTTCCTTGGACATCACTCTGTGTGCCTGCGATAGGGTGGGGCCACAGGTCAGGACCCCTATGGTTTGTACTCCCTTTGTCCCTCCAGAAAAGCAAGTCCACATGTAGTTTGTGGTGCCTCTTTGGGCTACTCACAGCCCTCTGCCCCCTGCCGGAGTCTCCAGAGCCCCTCCCCTTTCCAGCCTCCGCTCTGGGCAGGCAGCCCTTCCTTATCTGTCCCTGCTTATCTTTAGCACAGACCCAGTCCCTGCCTTGTAGCCCTTGGGCAGGCACAGCAGACTTTCACCAGCACCTGCAGGTGAATCCTGTGCTTGAAGGAGGGCAAAGACGTCCCAAGGCCCAGTATCCATTTGGGTGACAGCCCTCAAAGGCTCTTCACCCTGGACGCCAGCCTGCTTCTCCCTTAAGAAGCCAGTTGACAGCACTGTTCGTGACCTGTGGCCGTGCTGTGGCTGACGGGTTCCATTCCAGTGCGACAGCAGCCCCACGGCCACCACACTGACTGACTGAGGGTGGCTGTCAGTTTCAGGTCTTGGAGACAAGCATAGGGGTTGGGAGGGGAGGGTAGAATAAAAAACATATATTAAAAAAAAAAAAAAGAAGCCAGTTGAAGATTTTGTGACCAATTTCTTCCCTTAGGGAGTTCTTCCTGGAACCTTCATACCCACTTTCTCCTAGTCGTGGCTTCTTCCCGCAGAGTGGTCTAAGCTAGGGAGCTTGAGAGCCTGTATCTTCACGGGTGAGGGGAGATAAAAGGATCATGCTTGTGGATCTCTCTCAGGGCCAGGGCAGGGCAGGGCAGGATTTGGGTACAGTGCCTGAGGGAGCAGCACTTGCAGAGAGAGGGCTGGTTTCTGTCCACATTTCAGGGTGACATGGAGTCCAATGGGAAGTACATCACCAAGTCCGGCACCCGTGTGGACCACCAGACGGGCCCCATTGTGTGGGGGGAGCCAGGGACCAATGGCCAGCATGCCTTCTACCAGCTCATCCACCAAGGTAGGGCCCACCTGGCCTGGGCACAGGTGCCGCTGGGAGGGGGAGGACCCACCAGCACAGACCTCTCCATTAGGTCCGTGCTGTCCCCTGTGGGCTGGAGTAGTGCCCAAGTGACCACAGTGCCGTTCGCAGGCACCAAGATGATCCCTTGTGACTTCCTCATCCCGGTTCAGAGCCAGCACCCCATAAGGAAGGGTCTGCATCACAAGGTAAGAGCCCCCATCCAGACCCTCCTCGCGCTTTCCTAGGCTCACGTTACAACCAGACCTCGTAAGACCTGATGCATTGACCGGCAGTTAGACTAGTTTTCTATTCCTGCCGTGACAAGTGACCACATGCTTAGTGGCTTAAAACCACACCCATTTGTTATCTCGGTTTCTGTGGGTCTGAAGTCCACCAGGCTCTGCTGGGTCTCTGCTCAGGTTAGATCCAAGGTCCAGTTTCCTTGCTGGCTGGTGGCCGGGGGTCATTCTCAGCTTCTAGAAGCCACCTCGGCTCGTGGTCCCCTCCATCCCAGAATCAGCAATAGAGGGTTGAGTCCCTCTCAAGCTTTGATTCTCTTCTGTTGCATCTCTGTGACTGACTCATTTGCCTTCCTTTTTCTACTTTTAAGGGCCCAGTGCGCCCACCTGCATAATCTCTAGATCTTAAGATCTGTGATCTTAATTCTTTTTATATATATATATTTTTTTATTGCTTTCAGAGAGGAAGGGAGAGAGAAACATCAATGATGAGAGAGAAACATTCATCAGCTGCCTCCTGCACACCCCCTCCTGGAGATTGAGCCCGCAACCCAAGAATGTGCCCTGACCGGGAATCAAACCGTGACCTCCTGGTTCATAGGTCAACACTCAACCATTGAGCCACACCAGTCATGCTGTGACCTTAGTTTCATCTGTAAAATCCTTTTTGCCATGTCATGTGATATACACAGGTGTAACAGCAGGGGGTAAAAAAATCAGAGCCAAGATCTTGCCTACACGGTAGCAAATGGGAAAATCATCTAATTCTTAACCTGATAAAGTCCTTTAAGAGGATTGATCATACCTCATCTTGGGTATCCAGATTAGCATGGTTACTGTGGGCACCAGATTTGGACTCGGAGACCTGGGTTTGAATTCTGATTCTTCCCCTTGTACTTCTGCGCATCAGTGCTGTTCACTTGAAGAAATTGAGGCTCCACTCAAGAGAGATGATGCCTTTCCTCCTGGGAATCTTAGTAGGTGTCATTTAAGTTCTTAGCAGGGCCCATGGCAAGTAGTCCATATTCCTTAAAGGATAGTTACACCTACTTTCTGGTGTCGTCAGATGTGCCTTGCTGTCCCCCTGTGCTCCAGCTGAGCTCTAGAGTGGGGACGGCCGTCTGGCCCATGTTGGGATTAACTTTGACTGGCAAGTTCCAAGTGGTCTCATCCCTCCGCCTGAAGCTCAGACAGTGCTTCCAAGCAAAATTGGATGTCTCTCTCCTCAGATCCTCCTGGCCAACTTCTTGGCCCAGACTGAGGCCCTGATGAGGGGGAAGTCGACAGAGGAGGCTCGGAAGGAGCTCCAGGCTGCAGGAAAGAGCCCAGGGGAGCTGGAGAAGCTGTTGCCACACAAGGTAAGCGCTTTTGAAGTGGGGTGTAGGTGGCATATTGGAGTTGGAAGGATAAAGTTGTGGGGCCAAGGCAGGGCTCATGATGTGCTTGGCTTTGTCCTACACAGTAGGAGGGACCATCCTAAAAGACCTACATATCCCTGCTTCTGGGGGCAGGGTGGGCTTCCCTTCTGAGGACTTAGGGGTCACAACTAACTGGGGGCTGTTCCTGGGTGTTTTCTGAAGGTCTTTGAAGGAAATCGTCCAACCAACTCTATTATGTTTACCATGCTCACACCATTCATTCTTGGAGCCTTAATTGGTAAGTGAATGGGGAAGGTCCCGGCTTGGGGTAAGTTGTACTGGGCTGGTAGAGCCCTAAATGTGCACATCTGCCACCTCTGCAGCCATGTATGAGCACAAGATCTTCGTTCAGGGCATCATCTGGGACATCAACAGCTTTGACCAATGGGGGTGAGTTACTGATTCAAGGAGAGGGTGGGTGGGTATGCTTGTGGATTTCACACGAGCAATACTGGAACCTTCCTCATACAATTCTTCCTCCTTTTCCTGGCAGAGTGGAGCTGGGAAAGCAGCTGGCTAAGCAAATTGAGCCTGAACTTGAGGGCAGCAGCCCAGTGACCTCTCACGATTCTTCCACCAACGGGCTGATCAGCTTCATCAAGCAGGAGTGTGCCGCCAGAAGCCAATAAACTCATGCTGGGCTGCAGTCCCTGTTGTGACTGTCCTTCTTGTCCCTCCTCGCCAGAGTCTGCACTGCGTGGTCCTGCCCAGAACACCCTCTGGTCACGGGCTTGGACCACAAGCCCTTTAAGGAAGCTGGTCTGGAACTGTCACCCCCACCCTCTGTGTCCACTCCCCTCTGTTTTACAATTAGTTGAAGTGTTTCAGTGCCGCTGATTTTTTTGACCCACACTTACATTGTTCATGTACCAGGTGGAAAAATAAAGATGCCACAAAGGAGACTATAAGCTCAGCCTCTTGTTTCCTGAGGTGGTGCTTTTTGCAGGAGGAAGAGCGCCTGAGATGGTGCTTTTTGTAGGAAGAGTGACGTGCCTGGATTGAGGTTTGACTGAGTGGTGAGCGGGCTCCGATGGAGGGTGGTCCTTGAGAAGAGAGTGTATTGGGTGGGCAACTTGGCCTCTGTAACCAAACCCATTCTTCATCTTCTACTCCTCACCCTGGCGACTTTTGGTGAATTGTATACTTGTGTTCACTGGATGATTTTGCAAACCAACTTGAGATTATATCTGTTTTGGGTAAATTCCTGGCCCAAATTAAGGGTGACTACCATTACCTGGCCAGATGCCTAGGTAATTCTTTCCTCTGTAAGGTAGACATTGAAAAAAAAGGATTTTTGAGCAAACTAGTCTTTAATTCAACATGCTAAATATTATGTCTGGTTAATTAAGCAGAAGAGGAACTTTAAAGAGTGAGGGGCACAACTGTTGGGCAGGTTAGAGGCTGAGCATTCAGGATATACACCCTAGACCAGAATGCGAAAATCCAGACCGGGAACCTTCTGCCTTGGACCCTGTCATCTGGACTGCTGTTACCCCATTCCCTCCTGGGTCACTCACTTCTGCACTGTACTCTGGCTTGGTCACATGCCTTCCTTAAGACAAGGAAAGCCAGGATTCATCTTTTTTTTGCTCCTGTAAGAAGGCAAACTACTCCCAAAGTCTCAGTGAGGAATACCCTAATTCTAGAAAGTGATCATACAGGTGCAAATGTCCACTGGAAATGATGCTTGGATATTGTCGGCATCTTTCTATTAGTGAAGTGGGTTTCTTTTAATATATTCTATTGATTTTTTACAGAGAGGAGGGGAGAGGGATAGAGAGTTAGAAACAACGATGAGAGAGAAACATCTATCAGCTGCCTCCTGCACATCCCCAAAACCAAGGTACATGCCCTTGACTGGAATCGAACCCAAGACCCTTCAGTCTGCTGGCCGACGCTCTATCCCCTAAGCCAAACCGGTTAGGGCGGTTTCTTTTTTAATTCCAAAAGTGAATGCCCACCTCTCTCCCCCCCTTTGCAGAGGGGCTAGAAATATGTTCTTTGACAGTTCTATTTAGGCTGCTCTGATCCATCTTTTTTTTTTTTTCTTTTTTAAAAAAGTATGTTTTATTGATTTTTTAGAGAGAGAAGAAGGGAGAGGAATAGAGAGAAATATCAAACTGCTGCCCCCTGCATGCCCCCTACTGGGATCGAGCCTGCAACCTGGGCATACACCCTGACCAGGAATCAAACTGGTGACCTCTTGGTTTATGGGTTGATGCTCAACCACTGAACCACACCAGCTGGGCACCACCTCCTTTCTTAATGTTGCTGATGAAAAGTGAAGGCCTTTTTTTTTTTTCACTCTCTTCGCCTCTGGCTACTTGTTGCGCCGGCCGCACGCTCTGTGCCTCGCAGCCATGCCTCACAAAATTGAGGAGATCAAGGACTTCCTGCTCACAGCCAGACGGAAGGACACCAAATCTG
Source organism: Cnephaeus nilssonii (assembly GCF_951640355.1). NCBI lineage: Eukaryota > Metazoa > Chordata > Mammalia > Chiroptera > Vespertilionidae > Cnephaeus > Cnephaeus nilssonii. The sequence continues at coordinate 34,725,383 of NC_137091.1, forward strand.
TCACGATCAAGAAAAACAAGGATAATGTGAAGTTCAAAGTCCAATGCAGCAGATACCTGTATACCTTGGTCATCACGGACAAAGAGAAGGCCGAGAAGCTGAAGCAGTCCCTGCCCCCGGGTTTGGCGGTGAAGGAGCTGAAATGAACCCGACATGGTGATCTGTATTAAAACGTTAAAAATTCTTTAAAAAAAAAAAAAAAAAGGAAAAGAAAAGTGAAGGCCTTTCCCTATCACAGCTACTTCCTCTATTATAGAATGACAAGCACAAAAAACGTACAGATAGGAAAACTCAAGGTGGCAGACCCTCTCAGACTAACTTGGCTTCACGTGAAAGATATGTTAGCAGTGGGACCACTGTGCTCTAAGCCAGCTGCCTGGTCTCATGTCTTCTCTTATGCAAGGGAACTGGCATGTGACAGTTGGCCACGTGTCTGTCCCTTTGCTTGCTCATTCTCCTGCTCCTCACCACTCCCAGTATCGTCACTTGTTGCTTCCACTTAAGTGTCCCATGGCTGCCTGTTATTTCAGGTATGAACAGTATATGAATTAGAGTTCTCCAGAGAAATAGAACCAATACAATACATGTATAATATATATATATATAGTTATTTGAGATTTACTATAGGAATTGGCTCATGTGATTATGGAGGCTGAAAAGTCCTATGATATGCTGTCTGCAAGCTGGAGAACCAGAGAGGCCGGGTGTATAATTCAGTCTGAGTCTGAAAGCCTAAGAACCCCTGGTGTAAATCCCAGAGTGAAGGTCTGAGAACCAGGAGCTCAGATGTTCGAGGGCAGAAAAAGATAGGTGTCCCAGCTAAGAAGAGAGAGAATTTGCCCTTCCTTTTTGTTCTATTCCAGCTCTTAGTGATGCCCAGCCCATTGGTGAGGGCGACCTTAGTTACTCAGTCTACAGATTCAAATGCTATTGTCTTCTGGAAACACCCTCACACACAATATCAGAAATGTTTTTACCAACTATCTGGGCATCCTGTAGCCCAGTTGATGCATAAAATTATCCATCACAAACAGGGAGCTCTTCAGTGTGAGACTGAAGCAGCTTTCAACAACTTTATTGTGTATTTCCTCATACAAACTATCATAACTTGTTATGTGTGGGTTTGCCAGGTGGTTCGAACCCTACAAAATAATGCATTAAGCCAGATACTTGTTCCAAGGACTCCACAATGATGTTATTGTCAACTTGGATGTTAAATTGCCTCTGGAATTCCAGAATGTGGCAGTAATTAATATCCTGAAAATTCACCTTAAGCAGTAGGCCTTCATGCTGCGATCATACTTCAATCAAGAGGTTGTAATAGATAGTGATATGAGGTAAGGAAGTGACTGATGTTGGAGAGTGGTCAGTAACCGTGTTAGCAAACATAAGAACTTTGAAGTTTGTTTCTTGCTATAATTTTTTTTACTATTTTATTATTTTTATATATTTTTATTGATTTCAGAGAGGGAGAGAGAGCTAGAAACATCAATGATGAGAGAGAATCACTGATAGGCTGCCTCCTGCACACCCTACATTGGGGATAGAGCCCACAACCCGGGCATGTGCCCTTGACTGTAATCGAACTCAGACCCTTTAGTCTGCAGGCCTACACTGTATCCACCGAGCCAAACCAGTTAGGGCAGTGGTCGACAAACTGCGGCTCTGTTGTCTAATGAGTTTGCCGACCACTGAGCTAGGGCATTCTTGCTATAATTTAAAAATATGTCATGGGAAATGTGTCAGGTCATCCAACTCTTTGTCTAGACCTGAAGTGAACACCAAGGTCAGACTTCACAGCCCTTTTTAAAGCTATCTATCAGATTGGTATTAATAAACCAGGAGTAAACTGGCCTTATCTCCAGGTCCTCTCTGGGGCTTGAGCCGAACATTATGAGTCACCTGTGCCCTCCTTTGAAATGTTAGATAGGATAAGAGTCTCAAGATCTAGGCAGTTCTAAACATTTGTTTTTTTTTAATTGATATCTATCTATTTATTTGAGAGAGAGGAAGAGAGAGGGAGATATAGAGAGAAACATCATTGATCAGCTGCCTCCAGCATACCTCCCACTGGCAATCAAGCACACAACCCAGGTATGTGTCCTAACCAGGAATTAAACCATTAACCTCTTGGTTCCTGTGTTGATGCTCAACCACTGAGCCACACCGGCTGGGCTAAACAGTTATTTCTTGTTAAATATTAAAATACTAGAGGCCCGGTGCACAAATTTGTGCACAGGTGGGGTCCCTTGGCCTGTCTGGTGATCGGGGCCGATTTGGGCCATCTTGCCCAGTCCCAACTGGGGCTGATCAGGGCTGGCCAGCAGTGGGAAGGGACTGTGGGAGGCTGCAGGAGGTTGGCAGTGGGAGCGCACTGACCACTGACTGGCCTGGGGGAGGGACTGCGGGAGGTTGGCTGGCCCCGAGAGGTTGGCTGTGGGAGCACACTGACCACCAGGGGGCAGCTCCTGCATTGAGCATCTACCCCCTGGTGGTCAGTGCACGTCATAGCGACTGGTTGGTGGTCTGGTTCAGTCATAACGGTAACTTAGGCATGTGTATGTGTGTGTGTGTGTATATATATATATATATATATATATTAGAGGCCTGGTGCATGACATTTGTGCACTTGGGCGGAGGGGGTCCCTCAGCCCGGCCTGCATCCTTTTGCAGTCTGAGAGCCCTTGGGGGATGTCTGACTGGCAGGGAGCGGGCCTAAGCTGCAGTCGGACATCCTTAGCACTGCCACCAGCTGTCGCCAGCTGTCAGTCTGGCTTGTGGCTGAGCAATGCTCCCCCTGTGGGAGCACACTGACCACCAGGGGGCAGATACTGCATTAGCGTCTGCCCTCCGATGGTCAGTGCATTTCATAGCGACCAGTCATTGTGCTGTTCAGTCGATTTGCATATTACTCTTTTAAATATAGCACTAGAAGCCTGATGCACAAAGATTCGTGCAATAGGCCTTCCTGGAAGAGAAACCAAGATGGCAGCATAGGTAATCACTTATACTTGCTGCCACATCAAAACCACAACTAAATGGCAGAATAACTACCACCCAGAACTGTGAGAAAGCTGGGTGAGTGGAAGTTCCACGACTAGAGAGGTGAAGAAAGCTCATTGAGACTGGTAAGAGATGTGGAGGTGCAGAAAGTGCTGCACCTGGGGTGCAGCAGGGAGGCCCTGAGGAGGCGTGCTGCGCAGAGGTCCTCTTTGTCAGGTTAATTTGCATACTCACTCCTGATTGGCGGTGGTCATTGAGAAGTGATGGTCAATTTACATATTTCTCTTTTGTTAATATAGATAGATAGCACAGCATTTTGTAAGTGAAGCAGTAAACAGGATGAGCTGATGGGAACTCAACCTGATGGAAGTAGCCAACTGCAAAGAAGAAACCAACTTGTAATTGACCTAATTTTGTATATAAGTAATGGCTAAGCCAGGGGTCCTCAAACTTTTTAAACAGGGGGCCAGTTCACTGTCCCTCAAGACTGTTGGAGGGCCGGACTATAGTTTAAAAAAAACACACAACTATGAACAAATTCCTATGCACACTGCACATATCTTATTTTGAAGTAAAAAAACAAAACGGCAAAAACACCCGCATGTGGCCCACGGGCCGTAGTTTGAGGACGCCTGGGCTAAGCCTTCCTTCGAGGAGTCAGAACTTTGATATTAATCCCTTAACATTTACTTGCTGCAAGTAAATAAAACTACCTTGTGACAACCATGTCTCTTTTCTTTTTTATACTTTTTTATTGATTTCAGAGAGGAAAGGAGAGGGAGAGATAGAAACATCAATGATGAGAGAGAATCATTGATCGGCTACTTCCTGCATGCTCCCTACTGAGGATCCAGCCCACAACCCAAGCATGTGCCTTTGACTGGAATTGAACCTGGGACCCTTCAGTCCACAGGCTGACACTCTATCCATTGAGCCAACCCAGCTAGGGCTCATTTATTTATTTTTATTTTTTTAAAATATATTTTATTGATTTTTCACAGAGAGGAAGAGAGAGGGACAGAGAGTTAGAAACGATGATAGAGAAACATCGATCAGCTGCCTCCTGCACAACCCCCACTGGGGATGTGCCCGCAACCAAGGTACATGCCCTTGACCGGAATCGAACCCGGGACCCTTCAGTCCGCAGGCTGACGCTCTATCCACTGAGCCAAACCGGTTTCGGCTCATTTATTTTTTTAAAAAAATTATTTATTGTTAATCCTTACCTGAGGATATTTTTCCATTGATTTTTAGGGAGAATGGAAGAGAGAGAAACATCGATGTGAGAGATACACATCAATTGGTTGCCTCCTGCAGGGCCCAGGCCGGGGAGGAGCCTACAATCTAGGTATGTGCCCTTGACCACAATCGAATCTGGGACGCTTTGGTTGGCAGGCTGACACTTGAGCCAAACCAGCTAGGGCCCATGTCTCATTTTTGAATAGAGCACCCCAAGTGGCAAACCCCTTGAGTTTGGTAGCAGTGTGGGTCCCTTGAAAACATTAATTTCTTTTTTTCTTTTTTTTTTAAATTTCTTTATTGATTATGGTATCACATAATTGTCCTCATCCCCCCATTCCCATCCCAAACCCCTCCCCATGTATGCCCCCACCCCCCTGTTGTCCGTGACCGCCGGTTAGGCTTATATGTATGCATACAAGTCCTTTGGTTGATCTCTCCCCCTTTCCCCCACCCTCCCCTACCTTCCCTCTGAGGTCCGACAGTCCGATCGATGCTTCCCCGTCTCCGGGTCTGTCCTTGTTCATCAGTTTATGTTGTTCATTATTTCCCCTAGATGCGTGAGATCATGTGATACAAGAAATACACTTATAAGAACTGAAAATGAGACAAGCCATAATGGTTATGCTGAGAGGCAAATTAATCAGTCTGTAGTGAGTTTCTTTCTGGACCAACAGTTCTTTTGAGTCCCAATTTCAATGTCAAACAGTTCCTTATGTGCACATGTCAGCAATGATATTTCAGTTCTGGGTGGTGGACAAATGGTGGTGATGCAGGTCCAACCGTCTCTGGTTTGGTCCTGGGCATCCTTCAGCGACGCACAGCTGCTGTCTGCTAGTATGGCAAGGCGTCGTCAGTGTCTTCCATCTCTGGAGTGTTTCTCTTCTGTCTTCATGGCTGGAGCAGTCCTGTCAATTCCTCTCTGTTGCAGGAATCCACATGGTCTTGGAGTTGGAAAACATTAATTTCTTTTGCACCCTGATATGAAGTCTGAGATAGTGCTTTTGCAACATGCATTTTTTTAAAAGTCAGGTTTATTGAGATATAATTTACATATAGTAAAATTCACCTTCCTCTGATGTACAGTTCTGAATTTTGACAAATGTATACAGTCATGTAACCACACAGTTGAGATATACAGCATTCATCACCCAAAATAGTTCCTGGCACCCCTTTGTGATTAATCCGTCAGCGGTGGACAAGGGGGTCTCTGGCCGGAGATAACCGCTGGCCAGAGACAGTACTTTGCATCCAGTTTTCATCTCACTTGTACAAATAAATTCAACAAAAGACAGCAGAAACAGGCAAGGAATTATGTGTAGGAAAGCAATACACTCAGAGAGGACCTGAGCGGGCAACTAAGCTGGCTCAAACGGAACCGAATGTGCTGCCTGGGTGGGGTTTGGGATATTTATATCCCTAGACTGGAGTGCCCCTTGGTAAGTCTTCCCTTCCCTTCCCTTCTCCCCCCTCCCCCCTACACACACACACAAAAATGTATCTTTAAGTTATAAAACTCGTTCATCTAGTTGTTATGCCACCAGTTAGACCTCATCCTGGAGAGGTCTGAGTCTTTCCTGCTCACATCAAGGCCTGCCACCTCCACTGTTTTTCAGCTTGTCAGGTCTGGCACTTAACTTCCTCCAAGCCCCAGCTGCCTCTCCCAGCTCCTATCTTTCTATCTGCCTACTCTTAACAAATCCCTACCTCCCAAATCCTGGCCATCAGTGATCTGATTTCTGTATCTTTAAAGTTCACCTTTTCCAGAATGCGGCCTTTTGTGCCTGGCCTCTTGCACAAGTTCACCTAGGTTGTGCATTTAAAAAAACTGTATTTTGGAAAACTTCAAACTATAACAAACAGTATAGAAGACCTCCATGTACCCGACACCAAATTTCAATAATTACCAACTCCCGACCTTATTTCACCTACCCCTTCATCATGTGTCGGCAAGTCTCAGATACATCCTTTCACTTATCAGCATTTTTATGGGTCTCTCTAAAAATTACGGACTTTGTGTTTTTTTTTCTTCTTGTTAACCATAATACTATTATCTCGCTTATTTCAGGTAAAACTTTATGGAAAGACCACTTCATACGTGTGCGTACTTCCTATTGCAGTGCATTCGGAGGCACCTAAATGCCTGGGGCTCCCGGGTTTTGAGCCCAGCACAGCGGCAGCGTCCAGGTCGGCTGTCATCCTCAGAAAGGGCCTTCAGGGGCGGGGCCGGCTCGCTGACGTAGGAGGTGCGCGTGCGCAGCCGGGCGCGCCTTCCGGGCTACCGTAGTTCCTCTTTCCACGTGGGGGGTCTCCTGTCGTCATGGCGGCCGTCCGGAAGCCAGTCCTGCTCGGTCTCCCAGACGCAGCGGTGCATGGCTGCCCCACAGGGCCAGGCGCCTGGACTGCCAGCAAGCTGGGCGGCCTTCCGGTGAGACGGGGCGCCGGAGTCGGGTCGGCGGCGGGGGCTGGTGCGGGGTGAGGGGGTGGGCTAGGTCCCGGGCGCTGTCCGGGTCTGAGCGCCGCCCCCCGCCCTTAGGACGCCCTGCCCGCGGTGGCAGCGCCGAGGCCCGTGTGTGCACGTTGCAGGCAGCCGCTTGCCTTGGTCGTGCAGGTGTACTGCCCGCTGGAAGGCTCCTCGTTTCATCGGCTGCTGCACGTGTTCGCTTGCCCCAGCCCCGGGTGCGGCGGCGGCGGCGGCGGCGGGGCGCGCAGGTAGGTGGGAGGTGCTGGGCGCCGCGCCGGGCGCGCCGGGATGGGTGGTTAGCTGGCGGGCGGGCCGGAGTGGAGCCCTCACCGCCGTTATCTTTACCCTGAAGCTGGCAGGTGTTCCGCTCCCAGTTCCTGCAGATGCGAGAGAAGGAAGTGCCGGACGCTCAGGTAAAGCGGTCGTGCATGTTAGGAGTTGCTGTGATTTGAGGGTATGTTATAGGATATCGTTTAAGACAAACGTTGAGCCGTGTTCTTTGGAATGTTTTAGTTTTGCTCTTTTCTGAACCATAAAATGCCATCTCCTTAAGGTTTTGTTAGTTGTGTCTTTTTAATATACACTGAAGGTTTTGAGGCACATAGTTTACTGATTTTTTTGTTTGGGAAGAAGTATGAATGTATACGTATACGTGGTTGTGTGTAATACATATATGTGTTTATAGGAAAAATTCTTACTGTGGTATGTATATATGTATATGTATATAACTCATTTAATAAGACGAACTCTGAATTTAATAATCTAAAAGTCAGGCAAATGGGTAGGGTAGCAGCAGAACAAATTTCAGCCTCCCTTTGCCTGTAAGTGTTGCTTTATATATATATACTAGAGGCATGATGCACGAAATTCGTGTAAGAGTAGGCCTTCCTTCCCCTGGCCGCCGGCACAGGCTTCCCTCTAGCACCCGGGACCTGGGCTTCCCTCCGGCCACCAGCAGGCACCTGGGACCCAGGCTTCCCTCGCAGCCTCGGCTTCGTAGGTCCGGAAGGTTGTCTGGTCTAATTAGCATATTACGCTTTTATTATATAGATGCTGAGTTCTTAATATGTGCCAGGCACAGTACTAGCAGTACTGGGGATAAAAAGATGGCTGTGGTGTCTGCCTATATTTGTCAGGGTTCAATTGCAGATAATAGACAAGCAATTTGTCTTTTTAAAGATGAGACATAACATTAGATTTTTGCTAACTTAACTGGACAGGCTGGAGAAGGCAACTCCAGGAATGACCTCCAGAATGTCACCTCAGAACTGGTCTGTGAGAGAGCTGCTGTGCTCCCTCTCTCTGCTGCAGTCAGGAAGCTGAGGTGTGGGCTCCTGAACTGGTAGCTGCCCTGTCAGAATGTCGATTCCAGAGCCAGGCTCTGTCTCCCTCTGTAGAGTTTTGCTTCAGGGCCTCTCAAGTTTGTCTTTCTCTTTAGTGGACCTGATTAGCAGACCCCTGATCAGATTTGGACCCCTAGCTGCTAGAGAGTCTGGGAAAGGTCATTCTTTCCTGCTAGATTCTGCAATACATGAAGCACAACTGAAAGAGTTTGGAACAGGTGGTTGAACAAGACAGTGGACTGCATCCGCCATCCTGCCCCTAAAGAGGAAAGACACTCTCTGCCACCTCCAACATGCTTTTGAGTAAATGAGGTCCATGAAGTGAATCAGATTGTGCTGGAAGGGACGTGGCTGTGTGACGCCTCCCTCAGCGGGGTGAAGGGATGAGTGGCTGAAGCCAAGGGACTAGGTGAGATCACCCAGGTGTGCTTGGACCTCATTCACTGGATGTTCTTCCAGAAACAGGAAAATGGCCTTGCAGCCGAGGATTGGTGTGAAGGTGCGGATGACTGGGGAAGTGACAACGAGGAGGCGCCTTCACCACCGCTTACCTTGGATTTTGGAAATGATTCTAACAGTGCCAAAGACATAGACTGGACTGTCCAGCTCCAAGACCTCCACCTTCAGGATGCTTACCCGAATGCTGCTCTTCCTGTGCCTCCTGGGGAAGGAATGGCCTTGCCTCCTGTGGTGCCACAGTTCCTGCCCCACTACATCTGTGTGGTAGAGGAGGAGGATTACAGAGACGCTGTCAGTCTAGATCATGCTCATAGCCTTCTCAGGGAATATCAACAACGAGAAGGAATTGATATGGAACAATTGCTTTCCCAAAGGTGAGAATGTGTGCAGCTGAGGTTCAGAGGTGACTTGATCTGAAAGCTGCCACAGTAGATACCCTTTGATTTTACCCTAATACGTGGGAAAACTTTTCAGGCAGAACTTGTCTGTGTAAGACCTTTTTGCCGCAATCTCTTGAGTTAGCTTGAAAACAGAAGTTAGGGATGCCAACTATTTACAGAAGATGTGCTCCTATCTCTTGTTTTCCACTTCTAAATGTATAGCTGAGACAGGTAAGTTAGAAAAATGCTATTTGTGCCCTGGCCACTGTGGCTCAGTTGGATGAGTCTCTGTTCTGACATGTAAAATGGAAGTGACTTTGATAAATACTGTCTTATCATCAGACTAGTAGCCCTGTGCACAAATCCGTGCACCAGTAGCTCGCTAGTAGCTGCTGCCCCGCCCTCCTGTAGCTCCCCCTAACCCCTGTCATAGCTTGCTGCCCTGCCCCCTCCTGTAGCTCTCTGCCACTTGCTTGTAGCCAGTAGCTCAATGCTGCCCTCCTGTAGCTCTCTGCCTGCTGCCCCGCCCCATCCTGTAGCTCTCCACCACCTGCTTGTAGTTCGCTGCCCCACCCTCCTGCAGATCCGTGATCTGGTCGTTGTAACAGATAATTAGCATATTCCTCTCTTATTGTATAGGATGGTTTTGGGAGTCAAGTGAGAGAGTAGGTCTTGAAGGGCTATATAAATCAAAGCCCTCTAAAGACGTGAGCATGATTGTTTTGCTGTTATAATTACAACAAGATATTTGGAGAGATGACCTGGTTCTGTACCAGAGCTCTTCCATTCGTAATCTTTTTCAGAATAATTTTGGGTTGCATAAAGACGTGTTGGTGTTTGAAAATAATCCAGATGGAGAAAGAAATGGAGTCAGTGGGCACAATGACTCTTCACATTGCAAACAGTTATTCCAGAGATGAAAATGGTTAGGGAGCAGGGCTTGGGAAAAGGGTGGGCAAGAGGATTACTGTTATACATTATAATGTATTAAATTTATGATATTTAAATGGTTTGCATATGTTAACTTTGGTAAAAAAATTTTTAATTACCTTTACTCTTCTAAATACTATAATTCTCTAGATACAGACACTCAAAACTATTTTTTGCTTCTCTTTTTAGTCTTCCTAGTGATGGTAATGAAAAATATGAGAAGACCATAATTAAAAGTGGAGATAAGATATTTTACAAATTCATGAAGAGAATTTCTGCTTGTCAGGAGCAGATTTTGAGGTAAAGGTACAATTTTCTTTTACTTCTCTTGATCTGTTAGTTTGGAAAACACAGGAAAGTAAAATGAGAAAACTAGTATTCCTCAAACTGAAGCTAAATTTTAGTATATTACATTCACTTATTTTTTTATGCATTTGGATGCATGGATGCAGGTAGGTATTGTGTATTTTTTAAAAATATAATTGGGCCCTAGCCGGCTTGGCTCAGTGGATAGAGTGTCGGCCTGCGGACTGGGGGGGTCCCAGGTTCGATTCTGGCCAAGAGCACATGCCTGGGTTGCGGGCTCCATCCCCAGTGGGTGTGCAGGAGGCAGCCAATCGATTCTCTCTCGTCGATGTTTCTAGCTCTCTCTCCCTCTCCATTCTTCTCTGAAATCAATAAAAAATTTAAAAAAAAATTTTAATTGTGCTATCAGCTGTTACATTGTGTATATATATATTTTGGGGACACCCTGTATTACAGAGGTTAGCCTTTATTATTATGATTAATTTTCTTGATTTGTTTGTTTTTTGACTTTGCTTATAGATATATCATTGGGTATTTAAGTGTTCCCATCCAGTTTGTTTCAGTTTTGCAGCTTAGTGCTGCATTACTGAAATCAGTAAAAATATATGTAAAAATCTTCTATATCTTCTATATATAAAGAAACCTAATATGCAAAGTGTCCCCTTGGGAGTTCGATTGCTCACTATGATGTGCACTGACCACCAGGGGGCGACGTGGAACAGAGGAAGGCCCCAGCCGGCAGCCAGAAGGCCCCAATCGGCCCTGATAGCTGGCCAAGCCTAGGGACCCTATCTGTGCACGAATTTCATGCACTGGGCCTCTAGTCTACACTAATGAAAGAGTAAGATGCAAATTGACCATACCCTTGGACACCCACCAGCCAATCAGGAGTGAGTATGCAAATTAACCCAACAAAGATGGCGGATTAATTTGTATACGCAGGCACCGAGCGCTTAGGGCAGGGTGGGACGCAGGTGTTCCGCACCACCCCAGTGGCTCCGGCCGGAGCGAAGGCGGTGCCGGAAGCCAGGGGAAGGAAGGCCCATTCTTGCACGAATCTTTGTGTATTGGGCCTCTAGTAAATAAATAAAAAGCTTATGCCTGGCCAGTGTGGTGCAGTGGTTGAGCATCAACCCAAGAACCAGGAGGTCACAGTTCAATTCAGGGTTGGCACATTCCCAGGTTTCCAGCAATCTTCAGTGGGGGGCGTACAGGAAGCCGCTGACAATGGATGTTTCTCTCTCCCTCTCCCTTCCTCTCTCTGCAATCAATAAAAACATATTCTTAAAAAATAAATAAAAGCCTTAAAAAAATAAAGGAATGAATTCTAGTTCCTCCACATCCTTGCCAGTACTTCATATGGTCAGTGTTTAATTTTAGCCATATTAGACGATATGTATTAGTAGTATTTCCTTGTGGTTTTAATTTGTATTTCCTTAACGACTAATGATGCTGAACATCTTTTCGAGTGTGTTTTCCATCTATATCTGTCATCTTTAGGAAAGTGTCAGTTCAGATCTTTCCCCATGTTTTTATTGGGTCATTTATTTTTTTGTTGTTGAACTATAGGAATTCCTCATATTTTCAGGATATGAGTTCTTTTTGAGGTTATATATACATTTTAAGTATTTTCTCCCTTTCTGTGGTTTGCCTGTCATTTTATTAATAGGGTCTTTTAAGGTGAAGTTTTAAATTTTGATCAAGTCCAACTTAACAGTTTGGGTTTTTTTATCCCCTCTTATAATTTTTACTTTTTAATAAGTACAGCATTACACAGATCCTGTGTCCAGTGGCCTTAGCAGAAGGTTGCTTCGGAATTTGTCTCGGACCATGCCACTGTTCCATGAGGATATTGCCTTTCCCCAGATTGCTCCGATTTTCTTAGGTTTCCCACCAGGAGTCACTGTTGGTTTTTGCCTATACACATCGTTTTCCTACATAGACTTCAGTTTCATCTCAAGCAAAAGCACCTTCAGTTTTAAGAAGAGCTGCTCTAGCTGGTTTGGCTCAGTGGATAGAGCCTTGGCCTGCGGATTGAAGGGTCCTGGATTCAATTCCGGTCAGGGGCACATGCCTGGGTTGTGGGCTCAACCCCTAGTAGGGGGCGTGCAGGAGGCAGCCGATCAATGATTCTCTTTCATCATGGATGTTTCTATCTTTCTCTCCCTCTCCCTTCCTCTCTGAAATCAATAAAAAATTAAAAAATAAGAAAGAACAGCTGTGTGCTCCCTCTGGTTCTAGAGACCCCGCTTACAGCTAGCAGCCTTCCAGACATATTTGTTGTTTTAGAGTTCCTGTTCCCAGCAGGCTCCCAGATGGTAGAGAGGCTGGTTTTTTGTTTTTGTTTTGCTTAAGAAAGTTCTGCCTAACCCAAGAAGGTTTTTTTCTGTGTTTTCTTGTAGAAATTTTTATTGTCAGTTTTTACATATATGTCTGTGATCCATTTTCAGTAAATTTTAATATATGACATATGAGGATCAAGGTTCATTTTTTTCCATGTGAATATCCAGTTGTTATAATACCAGTTTTTATTTATTACTTACTAGAGGCCCGGTGCATGGATTCATGCACCAGTGGGGTCTCTCTGTGTGGCATGCGGGAATCCAGGGAAGAGCCACTCCCACTATATGAGTGCACTGACCATCAGGGGGCAGCTCCTGCATTGAGCATCTGCCCCTTGGTGGTCAGTGTGCATCATAGCGACCAGTTGACCAGTCGCTTAGGCTTTTAAATGTATAGATTACTGTTGTCTTCTTATCAATTACTGGGAGAGGAATGTTAAAACCTCCAACTATGATTATGGATAGCTTTTTCTCCTATTCTGTCATTGTGTCTCATGCATTTTGGTGCTGTTTTAAGTTATGTACACTTAGTGTTGTTATATTTATCTGATGAATTGGTGGTATTATAGTTATGACATGTTCCTATTTATTTCTGCTCATACTCCTTCCTTGGAATGTATTTTGTCTGATGTTAATATAGCCACACTAACCTTCTTTTGTTTAGTCTTTGTTCACTCTTTTACTTGCAACTTCTTTCTTATTTTTATATAAATTATCAATTGATTTAAACTAAAAAGTAAACAAAAACAGTTCACCTATTTGCCTACCTCCCAACCTCCACCTCTGGCAATGACCAGTCTGCTCTCTGTACCTATGAGCTTGGTTTTCGTTTTCTTTTAGATTAATTCTACATATAAGAGATCACATGGTATTTATCTTTCTCTGACTTATTTCGCTTAGGGTCAACCCATGTTTATCATACATGGGAATATTCATTCTTATATATATGTACTAGAGGCCCAGTGCATGGGAATCATGCACTGGTGGGGGGGTGTGGCCTGCAGGGATCAGCCCGCTGTGGGAGCGCCTCTGCTCATCCCAGTCAGCCAAGCATCTGTGGATCCACCCTCTGAGTGGCTGCTCCCTGGTCCAACATCTTCCGTGGAGCCGGGTACCCTGTCAGGGCTGGGCCCGGGGACAATAGCACTGAGAGATGGCAGAGTAGGCCTCAGTCCTGTGGCAGCGATGAACCCACCTCCCAGCTTCCGGGGTCAGCTCTGCGAGCCGGGCCGTGGCACTGTGCAGCCTACAGGCATCTGGAGGAGGCGGCAGGGAGCGAGGAGGAGGAGGCTGGGGTGAGGAGTGATGATCGCAGCCCAGGTTCCTGCCCATTGGCCTGGGGTTTGCAGCAAGAGCAGCCATTCATCCCAGTCAGCCAAGCGGCCGTCTCACTGTGGTAGCGCACTGACTACTAGGGGGTAGCTCCTGCGTTGAGCGTCTGCCCCCTGGTGGTCAGTGTGCATCATAGTGATTGGTTGACCAGTCTTTCTGGTTGTTCTGCCATTCTGTTGCTGGGCTTTTATTATATAGGATATATACATATATATACACATATACACACTTATACCACAATTTCTTTTTTTTTTTTCTTTTTTTATTTCAGAGAGGAAGGGAGAGGGAGAGAGAGAGAGAAGCATCAATGATGAGAGAGAATCGATGGGCTGCCTCCTGCATGCCTCCTACTGGGGATTGAGCTGGCAACCTGGGCATGTACCCTTGACTAGAATTGAACCTGGGACCCTTCAGTCCGCAGGCCAATGCTCTATCCACTGAGCCAAACCAGTCAGGGCTATACCATAATTTCTTTACCATTTATCCATTGATGGACACTTACATTGTTTTCATATCTTGGCTAGTATAAATAATGTAGTAATGAACATGGGGGTGCATCATGTATCTTTTCAAGTTAGTATTTATATTTTCTTTGGATAAATACCCAGAAGTGGAATTGCTGCATCATATGGTAGATCTCTTTTGAATTTTTTTTATTTTATTGATTTTTTTACAGAGAGGAAGGGAGAGAGATAGAGAGTTAGAAACATCGATGAGAGAGAAACATCGATCACCTGCCTCCTGCACACCCCCCACTGGGGACATGCCCGCAACCAAGGTACATGCCCTTGACCGGAATCGAACCTGGGACCTTTCAGTCCGCAGGCCGACGCTCTATCCACTGAGCCAAACCGGTTTCGGCTCTCTTTTGAATTTTTGAAGAACCTCCATACTGTATTCCATAGTGGTTGCATCAATTTACATTCCCACCAACGGTGCACAAGGGTTCCCTTTTCTCCACACCCTCATCAATACTTGTTATTTCTGTTGTCTTTTAAAAAAAATATATATCCTACATAATAAAATGGTAATATGTAAATTACCATCACTCCGCTACGCCCACGATTGGGCCAGCAGGAGGCGCAGGGGGCGGGACTCAGGGTGGCCGGGGTAGCTGATTGGGCCAGAAGGACGCTGAGCTCGCGGCGCCTCTGGCGCCGCGAGCTCAGCATCTGTACCATGGCTGCCGGAGGCTTTCGGAAGGCCTGGGGCGCCTGCGGACAGCCAGCCGGACAGGTCCCCCGCGATCAAAGGCCAAAGCGGGGGACCTGGCCGCCTGTCTGCTCCGGCGCAAGGCCTTTCGAAAGCCTCCGCAGCGCCGGAGGCTTTCGGAAGGCCTGGGGCGCCGGCGGACAGCCAGCCGGACAGGTCCCCCGCGATCAAAGGCCAAAGCGGGGGACCTGGCCGCCTGTCTGCTCCGGCGCAAGGCCTTTCGAAAGCCTCCGCAGCGCCGGAGGCTTTCGGAAGGCCTGGGGCGCCGGCGGACAGCCAGCCGGACAGGTCCCCCGCGATCAAAGGCCAAAGCGGGGGACCTGGCCGCCTGTCTGCTCCGGCGCAAGGCCTTTCGAAAGCCTCCGCAGCGCCGGAGGCTTTCGGAAGGCCTGGGGCGCCGGCGGACAGCCAGCCGGACAGGTCCCCCGCGATCAAAGGCCAAAGCGGGGGACCTGGCCGCCTGTCTGCTCCGGCGCAAGGCCTTTCGAAAGCCTCCGCAGCGCCGGAGGCTTTCGGAAGGCCTGGGGCGCCGGCGGACAGCCAGCCGGACAGGTCCCCCGCGATCAAAGGCCAAAGCGGGGGACCTGGCCGCCTGTCTGCTCCGGCGCAAGGCCTTTCGAAAGCCTCCGCAGCGCCGGAGGCTTTCGGAAGGCCTGGGGCGCCGGCGGACAGCCAGCCGGACAGGTCCCCCGCGATCAAAGGCCAAAGCGGGGGACCTGGCCGCCTGTCTGCTCCGGCGCAAGGCCTTTCGAAAGCCTCCGCAGCGCCGGAGGCTTTCGGAAGGCCTGGGGCGCCGGCGGACAGCCAGCCGGACAGGTCCCCCGCGATCAAAGGCCAAAGCGGGGGACCTGGCCGCCTGTCTGCTCCGGCGCAAGGCCTTTCGAAAGCCTCCGCAGCGCCGGAGGCTTTCGGAAGGCCTGGGGCACCGGCGGACAGCCCGCTGGTGCACCAGGTGCATGATTAAATCATGCACTGGGCCTCTAGTATATACATATATATATATTTTAAATATATTTCTTTATTGATTTCAGAGAGGAAGGGAGAAGGAGAGAGAGATAGAAACATCAATGATGAGAAAGAATCATTGATCAGCTGCCTCCTGCACACCCCCTACTGGGGATTGAGCCGGCAACCCAGGCATGTGCCCTTGGCTGGAATCGAACCTGGGACTCTTCAGTCCGCAGGCTGACACTCTATCCACTGAGGCAAGTCGGCCAGGGCTCTGTTGTCTTTTAAAATATATTTTTTATTGATTTTTAGAGCGAGAAACATCGATGTGAAAGGGAAGTAGGATCAGCTGCCTCTTACAAACCCCCTATTAGAGATGTGGCCCACAACCTGAGCATGTGCCCTGACCTGGAATCGCACCCGCAACCTTTGAGAGCACAGGATGACGCCCAATCTATTGAGCCACACAAGCCAGGCTGTTATTTCTTTCTTTTTTTAAAAAAATAAATCTTTATTGTTCAGATTATTACAGTTGTTCATCTTTTCCCCCGACAGTTCCCCTCCACCAGGTTCCCACTCCAATACCTTTCCTTACCCCCACACTGTCCTCCTCCATGGGTGTACAATTTTTGTCCAGTCTCTTCCCGCACCCCCCACACTCCCTTCCCCCCGAGAATTGTCCACTCCCTTTCTATGCCCCTGATTTTATTATATTCATCAGTTTATTCTGTTCGTCAGATTTTTTATTCACTTGCTTTTTAGATTCACTTGTTGATAGATATGTATTTGTTGTCACTTTGTTGTTCATAATTTTTATCTTTACCTTTTTCTTCTTCCTCTTTTAAAGAATACCCTTCAGCATTTCATATAATACTGGTTTGATGGTGATGAACTCCTTTAGCTTTTTCTTATCTGTGAAGCTCTTTATCTGACCTTCAATTCTAAATGATAGCTTTGCGCCCTAACCAGTTTGGCTCAGTGGATAGAGCATCAGCCTGCGAACTGAAAGGTCCCAGGTCCGATTCCGGTCAAGGGCATATACCTTGGTTGCGGGCACATCCCCAGTAGGAGGTGTGCAAGAGGCAGCTGATCGATGTTTCTAACTCTATCCCTCTCCCTTCCTCTCTGTAAAAAATCAATAAAATATGTTTTTAAAAAAATAAAAATAAATAAATGATAGCTTTGCTAGGTAGAGTAATCTTGGTTGTAGGTTCTTGCTATTCATCACTTTGAATATTTCTTGCCACTCCTGTCTGGCCTGCATAGTTTCTGTTGAGAAATCAGCTGACAGTCATATGGGTATTCCCTTGTAGGTAACTAACTGTTTTTATCTTGCTGCTTTTAATATTCACTCTTTGTCTTTTGCCCTTGGCATTTTAATTATGATGTGTCTTGGTGTGGTCCTCTTTGGATTCCTTTTGTTTGGGGTTCTCTGCACTTCCTGGACTTGTAAGTCTATTTCTCACCAGGTAGGGAAAGTTTTCTGTCATTATTTCTTCAAATAAGTTTTCAATATCTTGCTCTCTCTCTTCTTCTGGCACCCCTATAATTCGGATGTTGGTATGCTTGAAGTTGTCCCAGAGGCTCCTTACACTATCTTCATATTTTTGGCTTCTTTTTTCTTTTCTGGTTTGGTGTTTTTTGCTTCTTTGTATTTCAAATCTTTGACTTGATTCTTGGGATTCTCAAGTCTGCTGTTGGATCTCTGTATATTATTCTTTATTTCAGTCGGTGTATGCTTAATTTTTGATTGGTCCTTTTTCATATCCTTGAGGGTCTCACTAAATTTCTCGGAGGTTTCTAGAAGATTTTTTTTTTAAAATATATTTTATTGATTTTTTACAGAGAGGAAGGGAGAGGGATAGAGAACTAGAAACATCGATGAGAGAGATACATTGACCAGCTGCCTCCTGCACACCCCCCACCAGGGATGTGCCCGCAACCAATGTACATGCCCTTGACCGGAATCGAACCTGGGACCTTTCAGTCCGCAGACCGACGCTCTATCCACTGAGACAAACCGGTTTCGGCTCTAGAAGATTCTTGAGTAACCTTATAACCATGGTTTTGAACTCTATATCCAGTAGTTTGCTTTCCTCCATTTCTGTTATTTGTGACCTGTTTCTTTGTCTCTGCATTTTGGCTGCTTCCCTGAGTTGATAGAGTAGCTTTGTGTGCTAGGTGTCCTATAGGGCCCAGTGGCTCAGCCTCCCTAATTACCTGAGGTGGACACTCTTTTTTTAAAAAAAAATTTTTTTATTATTAAGGTATTACATGTGACCATATCCCCCCATTGCTCCCTCACCCCACTCGCATACATGCCCTCACACACACACACACACACACACCCCCCCGTGTCTTGCGTCCATTGTTTCTGCTTATATACATGCATATAGGTCCTTCGGTTGATCTCTTATCTCCCTCCCCCCTCCCCAGCCTTCCTGCTGTAATTTGACAGTGTGTTTGATGCTTCTCTGCCTCTGTATCAATCTTTTTGTTCATCAGGTTATAATGTTCTTTATTATCCATAAGTGAGTGAGATCATGTGGTAGTTCTCTTTCACTGACTGGCTTATTTCGCTTAGCATAATGCTCTCCAGTTCCATCCATGCTGCTGCAAATGGTAAGAATTCCTTCTTTTTTAAAGCAGCGTAGTATTCCATTGTATAGATATACCACAGTTTTCTAGTCCACTCATCTGCTGATGGGCAGAGGTGGACACTCTTGGTGCACCCCTTTGTGGGCTGTGTGCACAGTCTTGTAGTTAAGCATTGATTGCTGTTGTTATCAATGGGAGGAATTGACCTCCAGGCCAATTGGCTGTGAGGACCAGTTGTGTCTACAAGGGTGCTGGAGACACCCTTATGGGGCAGAACTTGCTTCAGTGGGGCTTTGGTACTCACTGAGTCTGCCCCCTGTGTGTGTCTCTTATGGATGTGAAGAGTTGTAATCTGGATGGTCTCACTCTGACCACTGGGTACACTGGCTCTTGGATCTCCAAGGAGGTGCAAAGTCAACCACTGCCTGAGGCCACCTAGCAGGAGCTACAGAGAGATCTGCAGATTCCTACTCTTTGTTTGGGATTCGGAGGTGGCCAGATGAGGCCCAGCTGTGAAGCAATGCAAGCTGCTGTGGAGCCTTGGGCCTTCTTTTGGAGGCTCTGGGGCTCTCTGACTCACCTGCAGTTTGTTAGGTTTTAGATTGCAAAAGGCCAGTCCATTCATATGCAAAAGCCTCTGTGTACAGCTTGGGTGGGGTTGTAAATTGGGTGGGGCGGGGTCTCAGGGAATCACTAGGGCGGAGCAAACAGCAATAGCTGACCAACAGCCCTGCCCCGAAGAGGCCCCTGGGTCTCTGTGTCCCGCAGCACCATGCAGGAACAATGATTGCTGCAAGCACCTCTGAGAGAAAGCCGCCCTCGTGTTCTGGCCCGATGCCAGACAGTCCAGTTTCTCTCCGTATTAGTCTGGGTCCCCAGAGTCTCACCCTGAACTGGAGTTCAGAGCACTCAGGAGCTTGTATCTCCCTCCCAATTGAAAAAGACAACAGCGTACCCAGTTGCCAGTCCCTTTCGCGCACGCGCCTCAGTACCTCCACACTTCCACACCTCCGCACCTCCTACCGGACTCAATGCACTTTTCTCTTTCCTTCTAGTTGTAGAATTTCCACTCAGCCAGCCTTCCCGTGGTTCTGGATGATATTCATTTTGTCTTTTAGTTGTAGTTTTGATATGGTTGTGCGCGGCAGCAAGTTCAGGTGTTTACGTATGCCACCATCTTGGTTGTCCTCCTGTTATTTCTTTTTGATAATAGCCATTCTAACAGGTGTGAGGTAATATCTAAGATATTTTTCTTAAGCAGCTTAAATATATGGGTTTTGCCTTTTTAAAATTCAGGCTGTTTGCCTTTTGCCTTTTACATGTTTTGTCTGTGTTTTTGTAATCCTCACCTGAGGATATTTTTTCCATTGATTTTTACAGAGTGGAAGGGAGTGCCCAGGGGAGTGAGAGAAAGAGAAAGAAACACATCAATGTGGGAGAGACACATTGATTGGTTGCCTCCCTCACAGGCCTGGGGATCGAACTTGCAACCCAGGTACGTGCCCTTGACCTGGAATCAAACCTGAGAACCTTTGATACAAGGGCGAATGCTTTAACCACTTAGCACACCGGCCAGGGCTATGTGGTTTTTAGTCCTTTAATGTAATTACTGGTGGTGGTGGGTTAATTTTAATCATTCTGGGATTGGATTTTTTCCCTTTATTTTGCTCCTCTTTTCCATTTTGGTTAACCTTTTCAGTGAATTGAGTATTTTTAGTTTATGATTTTTTCAAATACATTTTTATTGATTTCAGAGAGGAAGGGAGAGGGATAGAGAGAAAAACAAATCAGCCAAAACCGGTTTGACTCAGTGGATAGAGCGTCGGCCTGTGGACTGGGGGGTCCTGGGTTCGATTCCGGTCAAAGGAATGTATGCCTTGCTTGCGGGCACATCCCCTGTGGGGGGTGTGCGGGAGGCGGCTGATCGATGTTTCTCTTTCATCGATGTTTCTAGCTCTCTATCCCTCTCCCTTCTTCTCTGTAAAAAATCAATAAAATATATTTTTTAAAAATCAATGATGAGAGAGAATCATTGATCAGCTGCCTCCTGCACGCTCCCCACTGTGGTTGGAGCCTGCAATCCAGGCATGTGCCCTGACCAGGAATCAAACTGTGACATCCTGATTTATATAGGTTGATGCTCAACCACTGAACCACACCAGGGGAGTTGGTTTATGATTTTATCTCCTTTCCTAACTTTCTATAATAGATCTGTGGCCTTTTTAGTGCTTGCTTTAGTGATTACTGTATAATGTACAGCTTTGACTTATTACAATCTACCTTCATTTAGTTAGTTTACTACTATGAACTGAGAACCCATCCACAGAGTCCCACTTACCTTCCCCTGCCCTTTGAGATCTTGTTTTCATGTATCCACTTCTATAGATGCTATATACCCCATAAATATTTTTATTTTTGCTTGAAATAATCAATAGTTTTTAAATAAAAGAAATGTATGTGTATAAAATGAAATAAAAATACTTATTAGAAGGGCTTTTATATTTATTCACCTATTGATCCTTTTGGTACTCTACATTTCTGCATGCAGATATGAGCTTCCAGGAGCTATTTGTCTGAAGAACTTATTTTAATTATTTTTTTTGAAGTGAAGACTTGTTGGAGACAGTCTTTAAGGTTATGTGTGTCTAAAAATGCATTAAAATTTATTTTTTTTAAATATATTTTATTGATTTTTTACAGAGAGGAAGGGAGATGGATAGAGTTAGAAACATCAATGAGAGAGAAATATCGATCAGCTGCCTCCTGCACACTCCCTACTGGATATGTGCCCGCAACCAAGGTACATGCCCTTGACCGGAATCGAACCTGGGACCCTTGAGTCCACAGGCCAATGCTCTATCCACTGAGCCAAACCGGTTAGGGCTTAATATTTCTTTTAATGGACATTTTTATTACATATACTGGTGCTTGAAAATTCATGCACTGGAGGGGAGTGGGGAGTCCCTCAGCCTGGCCAGCCCCCTCTCACAGTCCGGGAGCCCTCAGGGGCTGGAGGCGACACGGCCATCAGAGGAAGGCGATGCGCCCATCACACCTCTGCTGCTGCCACTGCCGGCAGTGCAAGCCTCGGCCGACCCTGGTTACCTGAGTCTCGGGTGGTCCTGGGCGACTGGGCAACTGCCATCTGAGGCTTGCCTGCGCCTTGGGCCGGCCCTAGGCAGCTGGGCAGCTGACATAGGAGGCTTTCCTGCGCCTTGGGCGTCAGCTGGGCAGCTGGGGGGCTGAGGGGACTGGGGGACTCTGGAGGCAGGCGCGCTGAGTGGCCAGACCTGCCTGGGGGCGGGCCTGGCCATGCCACGTGCCTGCCGCCCTGGCGTGGCTACGGGGACTGGGCACTGCCATCTTGTGGCTGTGGGTGCCACCATCTTTGGGGGTATGGCAGTCAATTAGCATATTCCCTCTTTATTAGATAGGATATTACTTTTTACTTTTATCTTTCAGTACTGAAAAGATTTTGTTCTATTGTCTTCTTGGTTTATTGTATTCATTAGAAATTAATTCTTATTGTTTCTGGTTCTGTTTTTAACATATTTGTATTTTGTGTACTTTAGAATTTGTGTGTTTCAATATATTCTGCCTGGGATTTGCTGAGCTTTTTGAATTTATGGGTTGATTACTTTCCATTGATTTTGGAAAAATTTTGGTCATTATTTTCAAATATTTTTTCTATCTTTCCTTCTAGGACTCTAGTGAGTTGCATGTTAGATTATATGAAATTGTCTCATGATTTTTAAAGCTTTTTTTCCTTTTGTTTTAAATTTTCACTTTTTGTTTCATTTTGGATATTTATATTTTCCTCAGACATATAGGTTTTTTGTTTGTTTCCAGTCTACTGTTTTCCTTTATGGAGTGAAGTTATTTCTGATAACACATTTCTGTTTCAGTCTTGTCATTCCATTTCTGTGTTAAATGCCTAATCTATTTATTGCATGGTCACCTTTTCTACTAGATTCTTTTACATGTGTATTATTGGTATTTTAAAATCTTTGTCTGCTAATACCATTATCTTGTCTATGGGTCGATCTCCTTATGTTGACTTGCCTTATGGATTAAATTTTTCTGCTTCTTTGCATATCTAATAACTTTTTAAAAAAATTGTTTACCAGGAATTGTATGTTGAAGAAAGGTAGATAGTAAAGTAAATATTTACTCCTTAGAAGGGCATGCCAGTAGTGAGGAGGTCTGAGTCCATTGAATTTGCAGTTGAGCTGAATCCGGGCTTTGTGGCATTTTTAGTTAGAATCAGTTCCACATTGGCTTTTGTGCCTACATCCAAACTTTGAATCAAGTATTGATAAAACTTCAGATATCTTGCCATGCTTTATAGGCTTGCTGCTGGTGTTTTGAGCCTGTGGATTTTCTTTTTCTCTGGCTTAGGCCTGGTACTCTGCAAGAAAGAAACAAAGTTTGCAAAGCGAGCTCTTAGATGTTGGAATGTGACTTGTATGTGGTCCTGACTGTGTTTTTTTTTGTTTCCGTGCTCTAGGTATTCTTGGAGTGGACAACCACTGTTTTTGACCTGCCCTACATCAGAAGTCACTGAGCTCCCAGCCTGCAGCCACTGTGGAGCCCAAAGGACATTTGAGTTTCAGCTTATGCCAGCGCTGGTCAGCATGCTAAGAAGTGCTGATTTAGGTAATAAGCTCTTTATTAATTTGAGTTTGTGAATTTATGGCACTAAATTGGAATTATTTGAAAGGCTATTTTGTTTTACTTACTAATAAAATATAAGCATATTACAGAAAATTTGGGAAATTGAAATTATGGTAAGGAAAATTAGAATCCAATCAATCTAATGTGAATGCACTGATAACAATATAGTTGATTTAAGGCCACACTATTTTCTGTCCTTAAAATTATTTTCATCTCACCCTATCCGGTTTGGCTCAGTGGATACAGCATCGGCCTGCAGACAGAAGGGTCCTGGGTTTTATTCCGATCAAGGCACATGCCTGGATTGTGGGCTCAAACTCCAGTAAGGGGTGTGCAGGAGGCAGCCAATCAGTGATTCTCTCTCATCATTGATGTTTCTCTCTCTCTCCCCCTCTCCCTTCCTCTCTGAAATAAAGATATATTTAAAATTTTTTATTTTCATCTCATTATAATATAATAAAAATGTATTATGTTTTTAGAAATTGCATTTACATGATTATAGTTATTTTTAGAAATTTTTAGAAAAAAAATGAAAAGACCCTTGCTGGGTGGCTTAGTTGGTTGGAGTGTCGTCCAGTACACACACCAAAATGTTGTGGGTTCGATTCCCTAGGGCATATTCCTAGGTTGTGGGTTCCATTCCAGGAGGTCACCCACAGGAAGCAACTGTTCCATGTTTCTCTCAACCATGTTTCTCTCTCTCTCTCTCTCTCTCTCTCTCTCTCTCTCTCTCTCTCTCTCTCAAATGAATAAAAAAGTCCCGTGCAGGAGGCAGTCAAACAGTGATTCTCTCTCATCATTGATGTTTCTATCTCTCTCTCCCTCTCCTTGCTCTCTGAAATCAATAAAAAAAATATACTAAAAAAACATAAC
Source organism: Cnephaeus nilssonii (assembly GCF_951640355.1). Lineage (NCBI taxonomy): Eukaryota > Metazoa > Chordata > Mammalia > Chiroptera > Vespertilionidae > Cnephaeus > Cnephaeus nilssonii. Next base: position 34,749,486 of record NC_137091.1, read on the forward strand.
AAAAAGAAGCCCTAGCCAGTCTGGCTCAGTGGATAGATTATCAGCCTGCAGACTGAAGGGTCCCGGGTTCGATTCCGGTCAAGGGCACATACCTTGGTTGCAGGCTCCTCCCTGGCCCAGGCCCTGGTCAGGGCTCATGCAGGAGGCAACCTATTTCCCTCTCTCTTCTACTCTCTCTTAAGAAAAAAAAAGGGAAAAAAGTCTTCAGGTGAGGATTAAAAAAACAAAAAGAAGTAAAGGCCTTCCTCATGTCAGTTACTAGAGGGAACTTTTCTTTTTTAATTGATTTTTAGAGAGAGAGAAACATCTGATGTGAATGTGAAAGGGAAACATTGATTGGCTGTCTCCTACACACCCTTCACTGGGGTTCAAGCCCACAACCCAGTCACATGACCAGGAATTAAACCCAACAACCTTTCAGTGCACAGGATGACGCCCAGCTAACTAACTGAGGCGCACTGGCCAGGGCTAGAAAAAACTTTTTATTGCAAGTTTATTTTCTTATACTTTCCTCTAAACATACTTTATGTCTATACACATGTAAAACAGTTTTTTGGACAAAACTAGGTTTTAGCCGAAACCGGTTTGGCTCAGTGGGTAGAGCGTCAGCCTGCAGACTGAAGGGTCCCAGGTTCGATTCCGGTCAGGGGCATGTGCATTGGTTGTGGGCACATCCCCAGTGGGAGGTGTGCAGGAGGCAGCTGATCAATGTCTCTCTCTCATCGATGTTTCTAGCTCTCTGTCCCTCTCCCTTCCTCTCTGTAAGAAATCAGTAAAATATATTAAAACAAACAAACAAACAAAAAACTAGGTTTTATAGCCTCTCTCTCTTTCTCGTTTATTGGGTAACTTTTTCCATGTTAATATATTAGAATTTTTTGCAAATAGCTTTATTGAGATGTAATGGCATATAACAAAACTATATATTTTAAGTGTGCAGTCTGCTAAGTATTGACATATATATACACATGAAATCATCACTACCAGTGTCAAAGTAATGAATGTGTTCATCACTCTCAGAAGTTTTCTCAAGCACCTTTTACCCTGTTCTACCCCCTTCTATTAACCCAATTGACTTTTTCATTATAGATTAGTTTGCATTTTCTAGAAATTTTATAAATGGAATCATTTACTTTTTGTTTGTTTATTTTTACTAATAATTACTTTGAGATACATCCATATATTGTATATCAACATATCACATATTTTTCTCTCTTTTTTTTTTAATCATCAGCCAATATTTTTTCCATTGATATTTTACAGAGAGAGAGAGAGAGAGAGAGAGAGAGAGAGAGAGAGAGAATGAATGAATTGCTGTGAGAGAGCCATATCGATCGGTTGTCTCTCCCACACATCCCAACATGGCTGGGGATTGAACCTACAACTCAGGCACATGGCCTTGACCAGGAATCAAACGCGGGACCTTTTGGTGTGTGGGCTGACAATCCAACCACTGAGTCATACCAGCTAGAGCAATAGATCGCATCTTATAGTTGTTGATTACTATTTTATGGGTACATCACACTTTGTTTATTTATTTATTTATTTATTTATTTTTTATTGATTTCAGAGAGGAAGGGAGAGGGAGAGATAGAAACATCAATGATGAGAGAGAATCTTTGATCGGCTGCCTCCCACGTCCCTCACTGGGGACCAGGCCCGCAACCCAGGCACGTGCCCCTGACCGGAATCGAACCTGGGACCCTTCAGTCCGCAGGCTGACGCTCTATCCACTGACCAAACCCGCCAGGGCACACTTTGTTTATTGATGGACATTTTTTGGATGTTATGTGTTTCCATATGGGGCTGTTACAAATACAGATGCTATGAAGATTTATATGGACAGAGGTGTTGTTGTTTTATAATATATTTTTATTGATTTCATAGAGGAAGGGAGAGGGAGAGAGAGATAGAAACATCAATAACGAGAGAGAATCACCAATCAGCTGCCGCCTCCTTCATGCCCCCAACTGGGGATGGAGCCTGTAACCCAGGCATGTGCCCCTGACTGGAATCAAATCTGCGACCCTTCATTTTGCAGTCTGATGTCCTATCCACTGAGCCAAACCAGCCAGGGCTAATTTTTTTTTAAATACATATATTGTTATTGATTTCAGAGAGGAAGGAAGAGGGAGAGAGAGATAGAAATATCCATGAGGAGAGGGAATCGTGGATCAGCTGCCTCCGGCAAGTCCCCCACTGGGGATCGAGCCCACAACCCAGGCATGTGCCCCGGACTGGAACTGAACCTGGGACCCCTCAGTTCACAGGCCAACGCTTAATCCACTGAGCCAAACCAGCTAGGGCTAATTTTTTTTTTTTAATGATAGTTTATTTTTTTGTTAGGCTGTATTTTATTTTATTTGTTTATTTTTTAGGGTTAATCAATTTATTGTACATATTGAGTTTGTTTTTATATGTATCATCTTTTGTTATGCTTTATGTTTATCACACTTTTCATTTGTATTTTCCTTATTTTGGTTTAATAAATCTTTATTGTTGAAAGTATTACATATGCCCTCTTTTCCCCCCATCTACCCCCTCCAGCCTGCCCCAGGCCTTCATCACCCTATTGTCTGTGTCCATGGGTTATGCATATATGTATACATGGTCTTTGGTTGATTACCTCCAACCCACCTACCATCCCTTGCCTCTGAGATTCTGCACTCTGTTTCATGCTTGCATGTCTCTGGATCCACTCCATCAGTTTATTTTGTTAATTAGATTCCACATATGAGTGTGATCATGTGATACTTGTCTTTCTCTGACTGACTTATTTCACTTAGCATGATACTTCTAGGTCCCTCCATGCTGTCTCAAAGGGTAAGAGATTCTTCTTTTTTACTGCTGCATAATATTCCATGGTATAAATGTACCACAGCTTTTTTATCCACTTATCTGCTCATGGGCACTTGAGCTGTTTCCAGATCTTAGCTATTGTAAATTGTGCTGCTATGAACATAGGGGTGCATACATTCTTTCTGATTGGTGTATTGGATTTCTTAGGATATATTCCTAGAAGTGGGATCACAGGGTCAAATGGCAGTTCCATATTTAATTTTTTTGAAGAAACTCCATACTGTTTTCCATAATGGCTGCACCAGTCTGCATTCCCACCAGCAGTGTACTAGGGTTCCCTTTTCTCCACGTCCTCGCCAGAACTTGTCATCTATTGATTTGTTAATGGTAGCCATTCTGACAGGTGTGAGATGGTACCTCATTGTCGTTTTGATTTGCATCTCTCTGATGATCAGTGACTTTGAGCAAGTTGTGTTCCTGGCCTGAAGAAACTGCAAGGAGGCTAGTCTCTAGGGAGAGGAAGCCAGGCGTTGCTACGTGATGTCATTACCTGGAAGGTTGGACACTTAGCATATTAGCCTTTTATATATAGATAGATCTTTTGGTATTGAATGTTGCTTTTGAGAAAACCTGTTTTCCCCCTTTGTAACTAACATTTATGCTAGGATGCCTATAGAATTTTCTTTATTCATGAAGTCCAGTCACTAAACTAGTTAAATCTTGCTGTCCTATTGTTCTATAATCCTTTTATCATGGGACAAGATAGGTTTTTGGACCAATATATTTTCCTTTCTTTTAATTTCTGAATATCTTTCGTTGCACGTAGCTTTTCTGCTGAAGCAACACCAGTTCCTTTAGTCACCTTACCCCTCTGAAATCCATGTTAACATCTTTTTCCTTTTCCTCTGCATTCATTGAGATTCTCTCAAGTTTTTCCTTTCTGCCTATAATTAGGTTTCACCTGTCTTTTCTGTTCCTTGTGCTTTCTGATATTTTTCATTAGATGTATAATGGGCTGTTTTGACCTTCATATGTTTCTTCTTTTTCTGACCCCCTCCATAATCTCCCAACTGTGACAGGTCTCTGAGCTCAGCCTTCATGTACACTACTCAGGTACTCGGTATTTTATTTCATTTTTATTTTTATTGATTTCAGAGAGGAAGGGAAAGGGAGAGAGAGACAAACATCATTGATGAGAGAGAATCATTGATCAGCTGCCTTCTGCATGCCCCACACTGGGGATTGAGCCCCAAACCAGGGCATATGCCCTGATTGGGAATCGAACCATGACCTCCTGATTCATAGGTCAAAGCTCAACTACTGAGCCACACCGGCCAGACGGGATTTTATTTTGTGTACTGCCTTTTTTCCTAACCCAGCGGTTAATAGTTCTGAGGCTCCAGCCTTCTCCTGTCCTCTGCAAATGCTTTTGCACATGCTTGTTAGAAATTATTTCAGATACACGAGGTTATTTCCCCCAAATCAGCTCTATTTTGGCCTTCTGTCGTCTGGCTTTGATCATTTTCTTACCATTAAACCTGTCTACACTTTTTCCCTCTTCGTTGCTTCAAACCAGTTGTCCACCTCATCCTGTTGTCCTGTCTTCCTGTTCTGTTATTAGCAGGAGTTGTGTTGCTCATGTTTCCTTGGTACCACTCTTCATGGCTCCATCCACTGATAAATTTCTATAAGCTCCTAGGATTTATTTACTATTTTTTGCCTGAGTCCTTTCTTGGTGGTAGTGTGTTCCTGTTGGAGTGATGTATTTTTAAATGTCAGATAGTCTAGACAGATGTAATGAAGACTTGTTTAGATTTTCGTTTATTTTTTTAATTATATTTTCCTTTTAAATGTGCTTTTTGTCATCAGTGGTCACTTAATGTAGGAAAGAGTGTGACTGTTTTGTGACTGAAAGTTAGCACTGTTTTTGCTTTACATAATTATTTTTTCAGATTGTAAGTTAAAATCACTCCTTATATCAGTTAGCCTGATATTGAGCTATCTTTCTCCTTTCCTTCTATCATCGTCTAGTTGCTTAACTAACCTCTTTGTTTGATGGTAAACACATAACATGTGCCAGGATCTGTTGTAAGTATCTTACATGGACTAGTTTATTTAATCCCCTCACAACATTGTGATGAATCCAATCATTATTACACAGAGGTGAAGTCACTTGCTAAAGGTGGTAGAACTGGAATACGAACCTAAACTGTCTTGCTCCAGACAGTTTTGCTCCAGAGTGGACTCTATCCACTAAGCAAACTCAAATACTGAGTGTATCTCCTAACAGTGGCTCTTAGCTGGGATCCTGACTTTGTTATATTTTTCAGGTCTTTCTGTGGAATTTGGAACAGTTCTAATTTACACATGTGAGAAGAGTTGCTGGCCTCAAAATCAGCAGACTCCCATGGAAGAAGTTTGTATTGTACAAGAAGACCCAGATGAATTATTATTTAAGTAGAATATTTCCATTTTTAATTTAAATTCAAATAAATTTTAGTGTCCAAATTTGTGTTTTTACTTCATTTTGACTTACAAGCTATTCACTCTTGTTAAGTGTTGTCTCGCTTGTTGGCACGGTGCTGGGACTGAAGCGAGATTTAGAACCTCCTGGCTGTGGGCTGGTCACCAGGATCAGTGGCCTTTCTCCACAGGGTAAGCTTGGAATGAGGCTCGTCTGTAACAGAGGGCAGCTGTTGCCTGCACAGGCAGCCTGATGGACATTCTGGGAGGGGGAGCAGCTGAAGAGCCAGGAGCAGCCATCAGCCTCTAATTCCCCTTCTGCCTCTGCCCCTCACTGGACTCTTGCGTCCTTGGATCCCGACAGATCAAGCCACTCTGCCTGCTTCAGCTGCCTCAGGCTCCCACCTTCTGCCTGTGCAGCATCACAGGAAGGAGCCCTTACTGAATTCTGGACATTGTCCTTCCATCCAGCCATCGACTTTTCCAAGTTCTCCTTCTATTCACTTTTTGTTATTAACCCCTTCCATTCTGCTACTCCTTGACAGCAGTATGAAAACACTCCACCAGTTTGTACAGACCTGCTCTTTGCCTGCGAAGATGAAGAGAGAGAGAAGGAGAGGGAGAGCAAAACATCAATAGGCTGCTTTCTGTACACCCCCTACTGGGTATGCAGCTCGAAAGCTGGGCATGCGCCCTGGCCAGGAATTAAACTAGGGACCTCTCTGTGCATGGGATGAGGCTCAGCCAACTGAACCACACTGGCCAGGACTAAATCTCTTTTTTTAAATTTTAAATCAGTGATAATTGTCATAGGACAAAATTTTTGAATTGAGATGAATGAGTCAAAAGCAATGCCTAATTTTAGGGTTTTTGAATCATATTTCCAAATTATCCTAGTTAAAGAAAAAAGACAACAGGCTCAGAATGGTGTTACTTATGTTAAACACCACAACACCAAATTAGGTAATCTGCTTGATAAACTCGCTGTCATAAAGGAAAGTGACTGCAATAACCAACCCACTTTTTGCCTAGTATAACTTTCTTTTTTCTACTCCCTTCTGCTTTCTGCCTCTAAAAGTCTTATTTTGTACAGTTCCTCAGAGCTCCTTTCTGTTAGATTGGGCCCTGCCTGATTTGAATTGATTTTTGCTCAAATAAACTGTTGAAGTTTTTAATATGCCTCAGTTTATCTTTTAACATACTCTAGAAAAACTTTGCTTTAGCCATGCTTATTTTCTTATTCTTTTGTGTGTGTGTGTGTGTGTGTGTGTGTGTTAATCCTTGTCCAAGGATACTTTTTCCATTGATTTTTAGAGGTAGTGGTAGGAAAGAGGGGAGAGAGAGAGAAAGAAAGAGAGAGAAACAATTGGTTGCCTCCCATACATGCCCAAACTGGGGCTGGGGATTGAACCTGCAACTCAGGTATGCGCCCTTGACTGAGAATCAAACCTGTGAGAATTAAATCAGTGCACAGGCAGATTCTCTAACCACTGAGACCAGCCGCCAGGGCTGTTTTCTTATTCTTTGACAAGAGTGTTATACTTTTCTTGCCATTAAAAAACTGTTTTCAATTACAGTTGCCATACAATGTTACAGTAGTTTCAGGTATACAACATAGTGGTCAGACATTTATATACCTTATGAAATGATTCCCCCCAATAAGTCTAGTAACCACCTGGCATCATACATAGTTATTGAATTGACTATAATCCCTATGCTGTACTTTACATCCTCATGACATCTTTTGTTGTAGTGAACCCCTTTCATGTCTCGCGTGGTTCAGGGTTCGGGCTCTGGAGGAGGCCGCACAACAAATGAAAGAGACTAGAAAATATTAATTTGGAAATATTGGGAGCCAGGCGGGAGCCCAATTCAAGGGGAAGGACTCCACCCCGCTCTGGCCTTGTTATCCCTTTTATTAAGACTTTGGGATACACCCATAGCCTTTGGGCAGGCAATTCCAATAATAGCCAATCAGCAAGGATTTACGTAAAACAAAGGTGGATGTCCCTTTAGCTACCATTGTCTCAAACAAACAGTGCGTGGTTGGCTCTGACCTTTCAGAGCTTCAAGGTTGAGCAGCCTTCCAGGTTCCTCGTCCACACCTCTCTGCTAGTGAAGACAATGGGCGGCTTCCAACATTTTATAACTACCAATTTGTACTTCTTTTTAAAATTTTTTTTTTATTGATTTCAGAGAGGGAGAGAGAGAGAGAAACATTAACGATGAGATAGAATCATTGATCGGCTGCCTCCTGGAGGCCCCCTACTGGGGGTTGAGCCTGCACCTGGGCATGTGCCAGTGAGTGAATGGAACCTGGGACCTTTCAGTCCGAAGGCTGACACTCTATCCACCAAGCCAAACCAGCTAGGGCCCAATTTGTACTTCTTAATCCCTTCACCTTTTTCACTCAGTCCCCCCAAATCCCTTCCCAGCTTTTTGCCAACTTAATAGGTAAAAATAATTTAATATATTTTAATAGTTGACAATTTTTAAATTGATTTGAGAGAGAGAGGAAAGGAGAGAGAGAAAAAAAATCAATTTGTTATGATGCACTGTTTGATTCTTGTATGTGCCCTGACGGGATGCAACCCGCCCGCACCACCTTGGTCTATCTAGAGGATGTTCTAACCAACTAACCTACCCCACCAGGCGGATGGGTGAAAATAATTTAAATACAATTTTGCACTTCTTTGGTTAAATTTCAATATGATTATTATTTTTTTAAAATATATTTTATTGATTTTTTACAGAGAGGAAGAGAGAGGGATAGAGAGTTAGAAACATCGATCAGCTGCCTCTTGCACACCCCCTACTGGGGATGTGCCTGCAACCAAGGTACATGCCCCTGACCGGAATCGAACCCGGGACCCTTGAGTCCGCAGGCCGACACTCTATCCACTGAGTCAAACCGGTCTCGGCTCAATATGATTATTGATCGTATTATTCATTTTCTTTATGAGTGCCTGTTCATATCATTTGCCCATATTTTTTTTTTTGATGGGTGACATTTGTTTTCTTCATTTGTAAGAGCTCTTTACATATAGGGGCATCCGTTTGTAACCTGTAAGAAAACCTTGGCTGGCAGTGCAAACCGCAGGCTACAAAGTGACCCTGACGCTTCTTAAACCGGAGAGCGGGTCTGAGGATGATTATCTGTGAAGAACACACCCCGGCAGGAGCACGGCCCCGGGTGGGAGAAGCCTTCTCCGCGCACAGCCCGGCCGGCGGAGGGCAGAACGCAGTGCGCAGGAACGGAAGCCGGGCCGCCCTTCCCCCACCCGCTTCCGGCCTCGGCTCCGTTCTCCCGCCTCCGCCTCCGTCGCGGCTCGTGGTCGTCCCGCCATGGCTCTGTCGCGGGGGCTCCCCCGAGAGCTGGCCGAGGCCGTGACCCGGGGCCGGGTGCTGGTGGTGGGCGCGGGCGGCATCGGCTGTGAGCTCCTCAAGAACCTCGTGCTCACCGGGTTCTCCCACATCGACCTGGTGAGGGCCCGGCGTGCGCGCGGGCTGATGGGGGGGGGGGTCGTGGGGCCGAGGTCCGGGGGTCGGGACCGGAGTGGGAGTGCCCCGGCGGGCCGAGAGGCTCCGGGGGTCCCGGCTGGAGAGAGGGAGCTTATCGGCGGGGGCGGAGCGGGCCTGGCCGCGGGCTGGCCTGCTCGGGACGCTGAGGAGGCCGCGGGCCCCATCTTCCGGGCATCCCGCCGGGCCGGCCTCCGCTTCCCGGGCCGCGCCGATGTGTGGCGTTTCTGGGCTGGAGAAGCGGCCTCTGGTCTTGCGGCTTGAGGGCCGTTCCTAGCTTTAACGGGAGGCGGGCGGGGATTGCACTTCTGGTGCACGTTGTGACTGTTGAAATCGGAGGTCCCCCTTAACTCAGAAATAATGATCCAGAGACGAGGGTGGAGATAATAGCATCCCACAGAGCACTTGTCCCGAGTCTGCGGAGACCCCGAGGCGCTTACCCGCGTTCACGCGGTTCATCTTCATACCACCGGGAGGCTGCAAACGATGGCTGTTTGCATCGCCTGTGGTCGTTCACGGGTTCCAGGGAAGAAAAGGGAGAGGCAGTGAGGTTTAGCAATGTAGTACCTTGGGTCACGAAGCGAGTGGCCAGACTCTTTGGGACTCATGCTTTTCTGTTCTGGGTCAACCTGCGTGACAATACACTTGCTCGTTTCCGCAGATGGTGGTTAGGATCTTAACTTTTGCGTTGGTTTACAACGACTAATTTTAAATCTACTTATTTCTATTAAAGTGAACTTTTTAGAGATTAGAGCTGTTGTTCGTTTTTGGAATTGGATGTGAGTTTAAAGGTGTCTTAAGATGTCATGGAAACTTGGAATGAAAAAAAAAAAAGTAGAGGTGGCTGCCTGAGAGCTAATGATGAGTGATTGGGGGAAACAATTCAAACGTTTTTCCTTTGTTTTTTAATAGGGCTTTTCTTCCCATTCACTTCTGTACTACAAATCCAAAATGGTTGTGCCTTACCTGATAAACAGTGACACATATGTAAAAGAACCGTTTTATAATAGACACCTGAAAAATACATGCTGATCCTTGGTAGCCTGGGTTTCAACTGCCAGCCAGTTTTTGTGGGAAAATTTTTTTCCCCTCAATATATTTTATTGATTTTTTACAGAGAGGAAGGGAGAGGGAGAGAGAGTTAGAAACATCGATGAGAGAGAAACATTGATCAGCTGCCTCCTGCACACCCCCCTACTGGGGATGTGCCCGCAACCAAGGTACATGCCCTTGACCGGAATCGAACCCGGGACCCTTCAGTCCGCATGCTGACGCTCTATCCACTGAGCCAAACCGGTTTCAGCTTGTGGGAACATTTTTTTATTCAAGGTTTTGTAGTCAATTTTTGAACATACAAATAAAAAAATTGTTGTTTAGGTTGTTTATATGTTTCGATGATTTTCACAAATTAACCAAATCCGTTAAGATGTTTCACAATTAGAACATTTGATTACTCTTTATATAAACTTATTGAAATGGAATGAAAATGGCTTTTAGTCGTTATTTTCATCCTTAATATTTACTTTGGAGCAGCAGTTAGATAAGGCTTAAAACAACACATTTAAAATCTTGTGTAGAGCCCCAGCTGGTTTGGCTCAGTGGATAGAGCATCTGCCTGTGGACTGAAGGGTCCCGGATTTGATTCCAGCCAAGGGCACATGCCAGGGTTTCTGGGCTTGATCCCGAGTAGGGGGTGTGCAGGAGGCAGCCGATCAATGATTCTCGCTCATCATTGATGTTTCTAAATCTCTCTCCCTCTCCCTTCCTCTGTGAAATTAATAAAAATATAATTTAAAAAATCTTGTATAGAAATTTTTCTTTACAGCCCTCAGGAAATAATTATAAATGATATTGTGGGGGCTGGCTGAGGTTGCTCTGTGGTTGTGCATTGACCTATGAATCAGGAGGTCACGGTTCGATTCCTGTCAGGGCACATGCAGGGGTTGTGGGCCCCATCCCACCAATGGTTCTCATCATTGAGATGTTTCTATCTCTCTGTCCTTCTCCCTCTCTGAAATCAATAAAAATATATTTTTTAAATGATATTTGTATGTGTGAAGACTTTTTAATTAAAGAAATTAGCAAAAACGCAATAAATTTGTCAAGTATCACTTAAGAAAAAGGGCACAGTTAAATCCACTATGTGGATTTGAAAGACTAATTAGATCGATAGAGATTAATTATATACTGTTTTTTTTATTTTGGTTAATCACACGAGGATTTTTTTTCCCAATTGATTTTTAGAAAGCATGGAAGGGAGGGAGAGGAGAGAGAGAAAACATCAATGTGATGTTTCCCTTGACAGGGAATTGAACCTGAGATCCCTTGTACAGGGACCAATAACACTCTAACCTCTGAGCAACACTGGTCAGGACTATAATGTATTTTCAATATGAAACTTATTTTTTTAAAAAAAAATTATTAATTTTTAGAGAGATAGAGGAAGGGAGAGGGAGATAGAGAAAAACATCCATTGGTTTTATTTATTTACTAGAGGCCCGGTGCACGAAATCCGTGCACGGAGGGGGGTTTGTCCCGCAGCCCAGCCTGTACCCTCTCTAATCTGGGACCCCTCGAGGGATGTCCGACTGCCCTCTCACAATCCAGGACTGCTGGCTCCCAACTGCTTGCCTTCCTGATTGCCCCTAACCACTCTGCCTGCCAGCCTGATCACCCCCTAACCACTCCGCTGCCAGCCTGTTTGCCCCCAACTTCCCTCCTCTGCCGGCCTGGTCACCCCTAACTGCCCTCTCCTGCAGCATTGATCACCTCCAGCTGCCCTCCCTTGCAGGCCTGGTCCTTCTCAACTGCCTCCCTTGCAGGCCGGGTGCCTCCCAACTGCCCTCCCCTGCTGGCCATCTTGTGGTGGCCATCTTGTGTCCACATGGGGGCAGGATCTTTGACCACATGGGGGAAGCTATATTGTGTGTTGCAGTGATGATCAATCTGCATATTACTCTCTTATTAGATAGGATAGAGGCCTGGTACAGGGGTGGGGGCCAGCTGGTTTGCCCTGAAGGGTGTCCCTGATCAGGGTGGGGTTCCCGTGGGGCGGCCTGAGCGAGGGGCCTGTGGTGGTTTGCAGGCCCGCCACGCCCCCTGGCAACCCAAGAGGAGGCCCTGGTATCTGGAATTTATTTTCCTTCTACAATTGAAACTTTGTAGTCTGGAGCAGAGCCAAGCCTGTGGCTCCCTCAGCGGCCGGCAGCCATTTCTGTTGGGGTTATAATTGAAACTTTGTAGCCTTAAGCGGGTGAGCCCGGCCAGGGTGTGCGGAAAATTTTGCTTCCCCTGTTGCCGGGGACAACCCTGGCCTGCTCTCTCAAGCTCCATTCTGCTGCCATTTCTGTTTGAATTTGTTTACCTTCTATAATTGAAACTTTGTAGCTTGAGTGGAGGCTTAGGCCTGGCAAGGGCAGGCGGAAAGCTTGCCTTCCTTTGTTACCTAGGAAACCTTGCTCTCTGTGGCTGTAGCCATCTTGGTTGAGTTAATTTGCATACTCGCTCTGATTGGATGGTGGGCGTGACTTGTGGGTGTGTCAGAGGTATGGTCAATTTGCATATTTGTCTATTATTAGGTAGGATGCATTCACTGTTGATTCTTTTTTGTTGTTAATCCTCACCAGAGGATATCTTTTCCATTGATTTTTTTTTTTTTTAGAGAGAGAGAATGGAAGGGGAGAAAGAAAGAAACAGAAATGTCAGTCTGAGAGAGACACATAGATTGGTTGCCTCCTGCACATAGCCCTGGTTGCCAGGAATCAGGGAGCGAACCTGCAAACCAGGTACATGCCCTTGACCGGTAATCGAATCTGAAACTCTTGGGTGCTTGAGCACTCTAACCACTGGATAATGTTGGCCAGGGCTCACTGGTTGATTCTTCTATGTGCCCTGACCTGGGATGGAATCTGAAACCTTGGCGTGCTGGCAGGATGCGCTAACCATCTGAGCTACCAACATTTGCTAGGATGATTCAACAAAAGAAAAAAAAAGCATCCTTTCTAAAAATTTTCTTAGAAAGTTCTTTTTTTAAAATATATTTTATTGATTTTTTACAGAGAGGAAGAGAGAGGGATAGAGAGTCAGAAACATCGATCAGCTGCCCCCTGCACACCCCCCACTGGGGATGTGCCCGCAACCAAGGCACATGCCCTTGACCGGAATCGAACCTGGGACCCTTGAGTCTGCAGGCCGACGCTCTATCCACTGAGCCAAACCGGTTTCGGCAGAAAGTTCTCTCTTAAGTTATGCATTAAATTATCGGTTTTAAGAATTTTGGTATTGGTAAAAAAGCATTTTCTCCACCAAATGTAGCAAATATCAAAAGTTCTGAGTTAATGGATGCTGAGAATAGTGATATTGCTCAAACATACCAGAAAATTTGTGATTTATCTGGGTTTTATGCATTTGTAGATTGATCTGGATACTATTGATGTCAGCAATCTCAACAGGCAGTTTTTGTTTCAAAAGAAACATGTTGGAAGATCAAAGGCCCAGGTAATTTTTCATATCATTTCTATTTATCCATTTATATATCCTACCCTTTGATGGATTTTCTATTTATGATATCAGATTAATTTGTACTAAGGAGAATATGGGGAAGCAATATCTCTTCGTAGCTGAGAGATTGTTAAGAATAAAAATATGTGGGGGGGGGGAGTAAAGAACTAAATATGCCCTCTCTAGGGGGAGTGGGGGTGTCTACCGAGGAAATGGAAGTGCTCTACCAAATCCTGTAAATGGTGTCCCTTTCTTACTTAAATTTCTGATTGTTTGCTTAGGATAAACCTGTTCCAACCTTCCCTAGAGGTTGGCTGCTCCTATATTGGCTTATGCTATTGTCTCTTTTTATAGGAGACGGCCTCCCCTGAGGTTCTAGCCACCCTGACCTTTAGTTCCTTGAGTGTTCCATTTTATTCAGTCGTAAAACATCTTTTCCCAGCCCTTTTGGCAGACTCCCACGCTTTTCTCTATTTGGCTTTCTTCTCTAGGGGTACTCGCCTAAACCTCTTGGACCAGACCAGTTCTTCATAATAACCTCTACTTTTTCTGAGTATCATTTATCATACTTTGTAGTTATATTTATCTAGGTGGTTATTTGATTAATGTCATTTTTGTTCACCAGTGCCTTGTACCGATCCTGGTACATAGAAGATGCTCAGTAAATATTTGTTGAAAGAATGAATGACTTCTTTACTGTATTTTATATTTTTTCTTAAGTTTGTCATTCTTGTAGAATTATATGTAGGAATGGGGCAGTCCTCCTGTTTATGAATATGTGTATATAGTTTAATTTTAATGAAATTTTGTAATATTTTAATATTTCTTTAGTTTTTAATATGAATAACATTATGTAAGTAGGTGAAATAACAGTATTGTCTGCCATAAAAATGTTTCAAATACAGATAAAAATGTTGTATTAATTTAGTAAATTAGTAATTTAGTGTTGCTTGTTTTTCCAGGTTGCCAAAGAAAGTGTACTGCAGTTTTACCCGAAAGCTAATATCATAGCCTACCATGACAGCATCATGAAGTATGCTCTAATTATTACGTTGCAGAATTGTTTGTTGTGAACTTTTAAAGTTTTATTAAAGTATAAGGTATTTTTATTAGCCAAATATGTGAGCTTGAAGTCAGTCTGCTTTTTTAAAAAATTATTTTACTAGAATAATTAGAATGTGATAGTTTGTGCCACATAAGTTGAGTGGCATTCTTGTAATAAGTGTGTGTGAATGATCAAATCATATATATATATATATATATATGATTTGATCATTCAAATCATATATATGATTTGAATGATTTAGCTAAGAGGTAATGTATTTTAATACTTTCAATAAATAATTTACTTGGAACCTGAATATAAGGATCTTATAGTCTTGTTTCAAATATAAATATATTCTAAACTATGACAAATCCTTTTATGTGATGATTCAAATTTTTCTAAATATATTGCTCTCATTCTGATTGATTTCAGTTGTGGTCTTTTTGAGTTTAAAAGGTTCCTTCCCAGCATAATTCATTTTTTAGGACTGTGATTTCTATAACATAACCCTAGGAATTGTGATGGAGCAGTAGTTTTAACAGTATATAAATAAGCTCTGATCTTAGTAAAATAGAGTAAATATAACATTTTGGACGTGTTGGGTCATAGGGCCTCAATTCTTTACCTATAGTTATGTAACTCACAAGTAAACAGTATTAAAAATGAGTTCTTACATAAGGTCTGGAATTAGAGGAAGTTTTATACTTTCTCAGGGAATTTGTATCTCTAGCTTTTTATTCTCGGGATGTTTGCTCTACAAGCCTGCCTATAGCCCTGTAACCCCCTTACCCTGTGTTATTTTCCCAGTGCTGCTAAAAGCAGGGACTCTAGGGGCCTGAACCCTGCCTGATCCTAACCATGTGAGGTGAAGCCAGAGGCCAGGCAGATCCTGGGAATGTGTTCTTTGTATGTTCCCAGGCACTTGCTGCCCAGAGAAGGCCTGGTGGGACTAGTGAGGTCATGCCATCTTTCTGCTAGTTGTAGATCCTGCTCTTGTGCCCTAGGTAGCTGGCCAAAAAGGATGAGGAGTCATAGGGATTAGCGGGGAGTAATTTCTTTAAAATCCACTTACGGTGTTTAGAAAAAGTCAAACCTATGTAAATGGTAGAGAGCCCTAATTATATCAGTTATTTTTGCACTATTTAATATAGTAATCGTGCTTTTTAGGACCTTGTATTATATTCTGTGAAGACCCTATATGTAAGGCAAGCTGTTTTGTTGACCTTTTTTTGTTTTGCTTTGTAGCCCCGACTATAATGTGGAATTTTTTCGACAATTTATATTGGTTATGAATGCTTTAGATAACAGAGGTGAGATTATTTTAATACTTTTAATTTCTAAGTATTTTTCTTTCCCCATAACAAGGCTGTTTACACATTTAGAATTAATCAAAATATTTTCTTATGAGTTAGAACTTTAAGGGGAAGTGTGTCATCAGGCTTAAGTCTTGCCAAATGATTGTAATTTTAATTAAAACTGGTTCCAGACAGGAATTTAACTGTCATATATTCTGCTGTTCTACCAAAAGGTGTGAATGAATATAAGGGAACTTAAAATACTAAAAAGGGTAACTACATAGGGTGCATGCATGGGTGTTTGATTCAGATTATCCCAGCACTTAAACAGAGTCACACCCCTCATCTATGTGGAAATCTAAGAATTACCAATGTCTTACCAGATCTCACCCAAGACCACTTCAGTCAGACTTAAGGGGCCATATTTCTTGAGTTCCCTGGATGATTCTAAAGTGCAGTTAGGACTGAAAACCACTGTTTTGAGAATGAGACAACAGGATCCCAAAGTTAATACAGAAGCCATGGCTCTTGAATTATTGCAAGTATATCTGGTGCTGTAAGATATATTGGATTCTATTAGATGTACATATTATATCCCAATTCAACTTTTCACAATATGCGGTGATGTCTTGTATAATCTAGTATTGTATAGCTAGTCATTGTTAGCAAATCTGTGTGTCTGTAATGTGGGATGAAAATACTTAATATCCCTTGCCTGTAATTACTTCCACATGTAAAAGTACATCTGTCAAGTGAGTTTGTAACAATTTGGGCCAGAAATACCAAAAGAAAAACCATACAGAGTAGCATGAGGAAGAATCAGAATGACTCTTTTAACTGAACTCATCTTTTACCTAGCTTAATACTACCTTAATAGTTCCAACTTGATGTCCCCCCTATGTTCTAAACTTATATGTATTACCTGATAATTGTATTAGAATAATAGCAAGTTAAGGAATAGGAACACATTAAAACAACGTTTTAGCCAAGGTTAAAAGAGTAGGCACAGCAATAGAAGTAGAAGATGGCACTTTGGAATTTTAAAAATAAATATAGGAGTACTTTTCCTGGAGTAAATTTATGATATAAATTTCTTATAAATTTTGCTAGTGAATGTTTCTTAAATGTCTGTAACAGTTGTATTATTCTGGTCATAGCTGTAAGAAAATTGCATATAATCCGGCCGGTGTGCCTCAGTAGTTGAGCATCAACCTATGAACCAGGAGGTCTTGGATTTATTCCTGGTCAGGGCACATCCTATTAACATGGTTGTGGGCTCGATCCACAGTAAGGGGAGTGCACGAGGCAGCTGATCAATGATTCCTATCATTGATGTGTGTGGTGTGTTTTTTTTTAATTTTTTTATTGATTAAGGTATCACATTCCCATACCACACCCCTCCCCACACATGTCCTCACCCCCGTGTTGTCCTTAACCGCCGGTTAGCCTCATATGCCTGCACACAAATCCTTTGGTTGATCTCCCCATTTACCCCCACCCTTCCCTCCCCTCCCCCCGAGGCCCGACAGTCTGATCCATGCCTCCTTGTTTCTGGGTCTGTTCTTGTTCATCAGTCTATGTTGTTCATTATTTCCCCTAGATGAGTGAGATCATGTGCTATTAGAAATACACTTATAAGAACCGAAAATGAGACAAGCAATAATGGTTATGGTGATAGGCAAATGAATCAGTGTGTAGTGAGTTTCTTTCTGGGCCAACAGTTCTTTTGGGACCCAATTTCCATTGATGTTTCTTTTTACTTTTTTTTTAAATTCCTCATTCAAGGATATTTTTTTCCTTTGATTCCTAGAGAGAGTGGAAGGAGTGGGAAGAAGGGGAGAGAGAGAGAAAAACATGGACATGAGAGAGACACATTGATTGGTTGCCTCCTGCACATGCTCCTATTGGGGCTGGGGAACCTGCAACCGAGGTACATGCCGTAGACCAGGAATTGAACCATCTGAGGGCCGACACTCTAGCCACTGAGAAAACCAACCAGGGCTCATCATTGATATTTCCGTCTCTTTCTTCCTCTCCCTTCCTCTCTGAAATCAATAAAAACACATATTAAAAAAAAGGCCATGCCTTTGTGGTGTGGCTCAGTGGTTGAGTGTTCACCTATGAACCAGGAGTTCACAGTTCAATTCCTGGTCAGGGCACATTCCCAGGTTGTGGGCTTGAGCCCAAGTGCAGGTCATGCAGGAGGCAGCTGATCAACGATTCTCTCTCATCATTGATGTTTCTAACTTTTTCCCTCTCCCTTCCTCTCTAAAATCAATAAGTACTTAAGAAAAGGGGGGAAAGAAATTGCATGTAAAATAAAAGCAATAAGAAATTGTTTGAGTAAATGTCAACCTAGTTAAAGGTTAATTAATTTCTTTTCCCCCATAAAGTCCTGCTAACTAGTATTTTTCTTCCAGCTGCCCGCAACCATGTTAATAGGATGTGTCTGGCAGCTGACGTCCCTCTTATCGAGAGTGGAACTGCTGGTTATCTTGGGCAAGTAACTACTATCAAAAAGGTAAAGAACTTTTTTTAATATACTTTCCAGATCCTTATTTGGGACCTCTAAGATGTAGACTTTGGATTTATATGATACTAGAGGTTTGTTGCACAAAGATTCGTGCAATAGGCCTTCCTTCCCCTGGTTGCTGGCACCGGTTTTCCTCCGGCACCCAGGACCCAGGTCTTCACTCTGGCCACAGCAGAGGAGCCAAGCATCGCTGCGGCTGGGGTGGAGAAGCCTAGCCTCAGTCTTCAGTCTTCACTTGGGCCAGAGATTTCCGTCTTTGCTCCATGTCTGCATATGCAAATTAACTCGCCATCTTTGTTGGGTTAATTTACATACTCCTGATTGGCTGGTGGGCATCACGGAGGTACCATCAATTTGCATCTTTTTTATTAGTGTAGATGGGCTGGTCAGGATCCAGGATATAAGGAATTTTGTGCCCCTACAAAATTTAGGATACCATAAAGGTACCCCAAAAGAGGGTAGATCTTTTTATCTTTGCTACTTTGGGTCATATAACTTGTATATTAAAATCTGTAGACTGGTAAGCATAATGAACTTGACTTTTAAAATTCCTTGTACACCTGAGGCATATCATGTTATAGTTGATACATGGTAAACCAGGCTTCTAAAAAGTGACTTTTTGTGTAAAAAAGTCTGCATATATAGATCTGAAGAGTATGCTGAAAAATATTTTTGGTGTATTTGAAATGTTTCAAATGTTTAGATAAAACTAGAGAATAACAGCAAATATCAGTGTACTCATAATCCAATTTTATAAAATCTCAGCATTGTGATTCATTTCCTGTTCACATCTTTTTTCTTTTTCTTTTTAAAAAAAAATACATTTTATTGATTTTTTTACAGAGAGGAAGGGAGAGGGATAGAGAGTTAGAAACATTGATGGGAGAGAAACATCAATCAATGCCTCTTGTACACCTCCTACTGGGGAAGTGCCCGCAACCAAGGTACATGCCCTTGAATGGAACCGAACCTGGGACCTTTCAGTCCGCAGGCCGATGCTCTATCCACTGAGCCAAACCAGTTAGGGCTTTTTTCTTTTAATTTTTTCAAGAATCTAAACATAAATACATTCGAAGAATGATTTTACAGATTTTGAAACTAAAAGAAATTACACTCTACTAGAAATTTGCTGTTTTTATACATTATTTGGCAGTTTACTTAAAAGTATGGTTCTACATTGTTTTAATTGTCACAATTACTCCTATTTAGTACTAGAGGCCCAATGCACAAAATTCGTGCAAGAGTAGACCTTCCCCTGGCTGCCAGCACCGGCTTCCTTCTGGCACCTGGGACCCGGGCCCTGGGCTTCCCTCTGGCCACTGGCAGGCACCTGGTCTTCCCTCACAGCTCCGGCTTCTTAGCATATTACGCTTTTATTATTATAGAAGATCTTTCTGCAGACTCGTAATATCAAAGTATTAGATTTAATGAAATCAGTGGAGGCCTTCAGATCTGTGGATAAGTCAATGCAGTTGTTTTTTTTTCCCCTCAGCAGTGAAATGGGAGATAACTGCCTCCATATGACTGCCTCCAATAAAGCATATTGGAAGGCCCCAGAAATGGTATTAATGGGGAAAACCCTGGATCTGCTATAGTTAATATTAAAACATTATTTGCAGGTTTTGGTTCTTTAACCATTATTTGAAAGGTACTTCTCATTACCATGTTTCTGAGATACTAGTATGTATTAACCTTTTGTACTCGGATGTCGAGTGTGACTCGACACAGTTAGCATCGGTAGCAGCTCGTATGTCGAGTTGTATTAAATGTATCAATAATTTGAAATATAAAAAAATGCAAATAAATAAGTTTGTATGCAAAGAAACTCCAGTTTTTTATTCTACTGCCGAGCTTTGTAAAATCTGGGGTATTTAAAAAATTAAATCCCGAGTAGAATAAAGGAATCGAGAAAAAAGCAAGCGAGTGCAAAGGGTTAAAACTGAGGTTGAGAATGGCTGAGAGGAAAAATATTCATTTGATGGTTTTGAAAAATTATCTCAGGTACTGTAGACTTCTAGGGATTTCTTACAGTGTAACTTAAAAGGTAACCCTGTCAGCAAAATGAAGAATATTTCTATTTCGTTTGATAATACCTAGTATTTTTCCATGTATCTGGATAGGATAGGTCTTGAAATACATAATTACTTTTAGTTCATTTAGTTTTTAAGGTAAGGCTATGAATAATCTACACTAATAAAAGAGTAAGATGCAAATTGGCTGTACCTTTGTGATACTCACAAGCCAACCAGGAGTGGATATGCAAATTAACCCAACAAAGATGGGTTAATTTGCATATGCAGGCGCTGAGTGCCATGGCAATGACCCAGGCATTCCGCACCGCCCCAGCTGCTCTCAGTGCTGGCAGCCAGTGGAAGGAAGGCCCATTCTTGCATGAATCTTTGTGCATCGGGCCTCTAATCTTACCTAATAATAGACAAACGTAAATTGACCGTACCTCCACTACGCCCACAGTCAATCAGAGTGAGTATGCAAATTAGAAGGCCAAAGATGGTGGCCACCTAGCTGCTCCAGGCACAGAGTGGCCAGGTGGGGCAGGATGCCTGCTATGAGAGGGAGGGCGGGTTGGGGGGGGGCGAAGAGATCTACAGGATCGGAGTGCTGCAGCAAAGACAAGACTGCAGACTCCGGAGCCTGCAGCAAAGACAAAGAAGGCAGACTCTGGCCAGAGCGAAGGCCTGGGTCCCGGGTGCCAGAGGAAAACCGGTGCTGGAAGCCAAGGGAAGGAAGGCCTATTGCACGAATCTCTTCGTGCAACGGGCCTCTAGTATTTAAATAATTGAGTTTCACAACTTTGAGAGAGAAGTTGTTGGAAAGCTGTATTTCTAGTAGTAGTCTTTCTCTCTCTTTGGTGTAATCAAGATAAAATTCCCATATTTGATACTTAGGTTTGGTAATTTTTATTTTGCTGTTGTAAGTGGTCATTGGTCCAGGAGTCAGAGGAGCCCAGTGATATTGGAGATGGCTTAGTTTTAGCTGTGACTACGGTTGATTCAGTTAGCTTTTATATTATAATTGCTTCTCTGTAAAGTGTAAGGGTTTTGTAGTCACTAGTATTTTAAAATTTCCTTGACAGTATACAATTCAGTTGAAATGGAGATGAATGAATGAAATGGTTATGATAATATTATCTTATTGAGAAACCACCCTCGTGGGGTAACTGTTTTTCTCACATTCTGACTTTGCAGGGTGTGACTGAATGTTATGAATGTCATCCCAAACCAACTCAGAGAACTTTTCCTGGCTGTACAATTCGTAACACACCTTCAGAACCTATTCATTGCATTGTTTGGGCAAAGTATTTGTTCAAGTAAGAATATATGTATATTTCTGGGCATATTTTTAGTACTGATGATAGAAAATGGGGTAATTTTTTATTTAAAGTCTTGGAGAGAGTGTACTCATAGTGAAATTTTTTTGTGGTGGGAAGAGCGGGGAGGGGAGTTAATCCTCACCTGAGGATATTTTTCCATTGATTTTTTAGAGAAAGTGGAAGGGAGGGGGAGAGACACAGAGAGAGAAACAGCGATGTGAGAGAAACACATCCATTGGTTGCCTCCTGCACGTGCCCTGACTAGGGCCTGCAACTGAGGTACATGCTGTTGGCTGGAATCAAACCCTTCCGTCTGCAGGCTTATGCTCTATCCACTGAGCAAACCCAGCTAGTCCTGAATGTTATTTTAAATATGGTGAAGGGACACTTTAATAGCTTCCTTGTGATAGTTCTTGGATTAAATTCAGCCAACATTTATTGCATGTCTGTTGTATGCAGTGAATTTCATGTGATATTGGAGATAAACTGAAGGGTCCCGGGTTCGATTCTGGTCAAGGGCACATGCCCAGGTAGTGGGTTCGATCCCCAGTAGGGGACATGCAGGAGGCAGCTGATCAGTGATTCTCATCATTGATGTTTCTCCCTCTTTCTTCCTTTCTGAAATAAAAAAATATATTTTTTAAAAATTAATTAATTAAAATTTTTCATTGATTTTAGAGCAAGAGTTGGGGGTAGGAGGGAGAAATATCAATCAACCACTTCCTGCATGTACCCAGACCACAACCTGGGCATGTGCCCTGCCTGGGAATTGAACCAATGACCTTTCAGTGTACAGGATGATGCTCAACCAACTGAGCCACACTAGACACAGGGCCTTGATGGTTTTAAGGAGTACTTGTCAGATACTTTATTAGGGTGCCTACTCATAATAATAATAATACTGCGGTAATGAGTTATTGAGAGGAAGACCACAGAGGTAGATTGCCATTTTAATCACATAGGGTACATAATCTTGACATAATTTATTACTGTTTAATGTTGGTCTTGATCACTTAGGTTGTTAGGTTTCTCCAATATAAAGTTACTCTTATTTCACTCACTTATTATACTGTACTGCACACTTAGAAAGGAAGTCCCTATGTGTAGCTCAAAGCTAAGGAGTGGGGAGTTCCACCTCCTCAGAAAGGGCAGAGTATCTACATAAGTTATTTGGAGTTCTGCCTGAAACTCATCTTTAAATTAAAAAAAACACAAAACGATTAATAAGTTGATTTTAGAGGGAGAGAGGAGGGAGAGAGAAACATTGATTTGTTGTTCCACTTAATTTATGCATTCATTGGTTGTTTCTGGTATGTTCCTTGACTAGGGATTGAACCTATAACCTGTATCAGAACAACACACTAACCAACTGAGCTACCCAGCCAGGACTTTCTCACCGTTTATTAATTTATATCAATACAGACTTATTGATATTGAATATATTTTATATTTTGGGTTATAATACAATATTCCTTAATTTCTTGCTCAAGTTGTTCCAGCTTTCTCCATTAGGAGCTCTTTCAGTTGGCTCTGTGTTCTCCAGGATCATCTTGTATATATTTCCAGCCTCAGTCCCAGAATTACATTTCTCCAAGGAGCCCTGGTTCCTTTTATTGAAGAGTAGTATTAGAAACCAAGATCTGGCCCTAGCTGGCATGGCTCAGTGGATAGAGCGTCAGCCTGTAGACTGAAGGGTCCCAGGTTCGATTCCAGCCAAGGGCACTTGCCTGGGTTGCAGGCTTGATCTCCAGTAGGGGGTGTGCAGGAGGCAACCGGTCAATGATTCTCTCTCATCATTGATGTTTCTATCTCTCTCCTTCTTCCTTCCTCTCTGAAATCAATAAAGAAATACATATATATTTTTAAAAAGAAACCAAGATCTGAGTGCTTAGGTATGCTACTGGAGTGTTGATTTGTTTAGGCCCTCTTAGCTGACCGAGCAAAAAAATGCATTTTATTTCTATTTTTAAAAAATATATTTCTTTATCCAAATATCTTATCAAAAGACATTAAATTATACACAGATGATAAGCCATTCAATGTGAGAAAATATTTGTATCATATAAGCAACTAAAAATTGATCTAGAATATATTCCTGTAATCAATAAAAAGACAACCTAAAAACAAAGAAAAAGACAACCTGACAAAGTAATATGAACAGGCATTTTTTTCACTTCAAAGGAAACCCAAATAGGCAATAAACATGATCTGTTGAACTTGATGACTAACTTGCAAAATTAAGAATAAAATCACAATAAGATACTGTTTTACACTGTTTGGCAAATATGAAGTCTGGAGAGTAAGTGAATCAATTAGAAATCTTACATGCCATTGTGGAGGTGCAAATGGGTACAATAGGTTTGGTAAACAAATGGGTATTGTGAAGTGTATTAGGAGCTTTGAGATAATAGCTTTTTGGCTTTTTTTATGTGTTTTTTTTTTTTTAATTGATTTCAGAGAGGAAGGTAGAAGGAGAGAGAGATAGAAACATCAATGATGAGAGAAAATCTTCAATTGACTGCCTCCTGTAGATCCTCACGGAGCCCACAACCCAGGCATGTGCCCTGACCAAGAATCAAACCATGACCTCCTGATGGGCGCTCAACCACTTGGCCCACACTGGCTGGACTTATTTTTTTTTAACCACAAAGTTTCCTTTAAGATAACTTGCTCATAGGTCATGTGCTTGAGGAAAGATTGGGGAACTATATTCCTATAAGTGTTATAAATGAAACAGGTTTTTATTTTGATTATAATTAACAAAAGAGAATTGCAGCTTACGCTCCTATATAATAAAAGCCTAGGTGGCATCACGGCCTCGCGCAGTGTTGTCACAAGATGGCTGCCACGAGATGGCTGTTGTGGGCAGTTGGGGGCGATCAGGCCTGCAAGGGAGCAGTTAGGGGGGTGATCAGGCTGGCAGGCAGAAGCAGTTAGGGGCAATCAGGCAGGTAGGCGAGCAGTCAGGAGCCAGCAGTCCCAGATTGTGAGAGGGATGTCCGACTGCCTGTTTAGGCCCAATCCCTATGGGGTCCCAGATTGGAGAGGGTGCAGCCCGGGCTAAGGGATACCCACCCTGTGCACAAACTTCATGCACCAGGCCTCTAGTTTTTATATAGTTTCTTAAGCAGTAGTAATGATGCATACTACCATTTAGAAAATGTTTTATTCACTGCTGCATTTCCTGCACCTAGAGCAGCATGTGGCACATAGCAGGTGTGTGATGTTTATACTTCACAAACATTATTGTGGCCAACTTGGAATGTAAAAAGTTCCTTACCTGTCTTTTCATCGAAGTTTTTTAGAGAGAGACATCTATTTGTTGTTCCACTTATTTATGCATTCATTGGTTGACTCTTGCATGTACCCTGACTGGAGATCGAAGCTACAACCTTGGCATATCTGGATGACACTCGAACCAACTGAGCTGCCTGGCCAGGGCCTGACAAAAGATTTTTAACATGAATTTACAGAGCCTAGCTGATAGGAATGAATATAGGTCTATTAAAATTAGGCTTTGCTTGTGTTGCAGTTGAAATTAGTATGCAAGCTGTCAATAGGTTACTTTAATATTTTAACTTTACATAGTATTATTTATCAATTATTTGTTCTTCATCCTTACTAAAGATTTGGGTTATTCTAAATTAGCTGTTTGTGCCCTGGCTGGTTTGGTTCAGTGGATAGAGTGTCGGCCTGTGGACTGAAGGGTCCAGGTTTGATTCCAATCAAGTGCATGTGCCCGGGTTGTGGGCTTGTTCCCCAGTAGGGGGCGTGCAGGAGGCAGCCGGTCAAGTCTCTCATCATTGATCTTTCTCTCTCTCTCCCTTTCCCTTCCCCTCTGAAATCAATTAAAAAAAAGTTTTTTTAAAATAAATAAATTAGCTGTTTGCGGCCTGGCTGGCATGGCTCAGTGGTTGAATGGTGATCTATGAACCTGGAGTTCACAGTTTGATTCCCAGTCAGTGCACATGGCTGGGTTGTGGGTTCGGTACCCAGTGTGGGGCGTGCAGGAGGCAGTCAATTGATGATTCTTGCTTATCACTGATGTTTCTGTCTCTCCCTCTCTGAAATCAATAAAAATATATTTTAGAGGTGAAAAAATAAATTAGTTGTTTGTGAAGAAAATTGGAAAAGTAAACATTTGTTCAGACTATTTTGTTGGACATAAATATTTACTACTTTCAAATTATAGCCAGTTGTTTGGGGAAGAAGATGCTGATCAAGAAGTATCTCCTGACAGAGCTGACCCTGAAGCTTCCTGTGAGTAAACTGTTTGTGATAGCTTATTAGTGAGCACCTTTATTTTGCTAATTTAATATTGATAGCTTTAGGAGGGAGAATGCAGTTATGTGCTAGATAATATATATTTAAGATGTATTATATTTAAAACACTGTTTTCAAAATGGGTAGTTTCCTTTTACTGGTGAGAACAGGGTGCAGAAAAATTTTGCTAACATAGTGAAAGAGCTGGGAGTTGTTACCAGATCTAATTATAGGTTATACTTTGAACTGCTCTACTTGTGGCCTTCAGAATCTCAGGTGCAATAAAAATGCCGATGCACATGTTATTCTTCTTTCTCCTTGAACTAAAAATGTTTCGTGTGCAGGTGATGTCCAAAAATGACCTTTTCCCCCCAATGGTAGATGAGAGCTTACTTGTATATTTATTACAGTTAAAAATAAAAGTGGTGTTTCTTTTGTAGGGGAACCAATGGAAGCTGAAGCCAGGGTCAGAGCATCAAATGAAGATGGTGACATTAAGCGTATTTCCACAAAGGAATGGGCTAAATCAACTGGATATGATCCAGTTAAACTTTTTACCAAGGTTAGGTTTATTTTATTATTATGGATTCGGTTTGTTTGAAAAATAGTATGTGGAATTGAATTAAGCTTTCTTAAAAAATATATTTTATTAATTTTTTACAGAGAGGAAGGGAGAGGGAGAGAGTTAGAAACATCTATGAGAGAGAAACATCGACCAGCTGCCTCCTGCATGCCCCCTACTGGGAATGTGCCCACAACCAAGGTACATGCCCCCTTGACCGGAATCAAACCTGGGACCTTTCTGTCCGAAGGCCGATGCTCTATCCACTGAGCCAAACTGGGTAGGGCTGAATTAAGCTTTTTGTGCCTAATACTGTCATAATACATTTATTGATGTAGTCAAGATAAGAGGTTATGAAATTTTGGCATCTATTAAATTAGTGTAGCATCTGTATAGGAGGTAAAATACTGAGGCTTATACACTCTTGGTTGTCTTCCCTTCTCTCACTTTCAGTGAAAGTTTTTCCCCTTATAACGCCTTTGGTTCCTGCTGTTTCTCGTCTTATACACCTTTCCTGCTTAAATTTTCTATTGGCAGTTTGACATGTTCTGAATTGTTTTTGAATCCCAAAGCCTCTTATTTTTGGCTGAATCCTTTTTCATTAGTATTTATTATTTGTCTGCTGAATATTTCTAGAAGAATACTCAGGTTTGTTTAATTGGATCTACTTAATTATAGTGTAGGCCCTCAAATCTGTGTTTTAAAGTCTTTTTATTTCTTCTACTTTGCTCCTTAGTACTATTTAGTTTATCTAGCAGATACTGTGGAAACTCTCTCAGCTCTTCTTAAACTGCCTAATATATTCTTCCGACTCTCACTAAGCAGATGAATTTAAAGATACGTTAACAGGTTTGAAGCCATTGCACATAATTTACTTGTTAAGAGAATATCCCACTTCATTGCAAACTCTTTTTTCTTTTTCTTTTTCTCTTTGAGAAAATTCTCTGAGTTAAGGCTAACTCTTCTACCTCCTATTTTCCCTTCCCCTTGTACCTTATTTTTCAAACAGTATTTTCTCTCTGCCCTGCATCTTAAATCTCTCCTGGCTCCTGCTGTCTGCTTTCTAACATGCACAGGTCTCACTGTCGTAAAAGCAAATGGCCTACTGCTTCATCCAGCTTGCATTTCATCTCTTTGCTCACTGTCCACAGATGTCACAGGTTGACTTTCTTAAACCTATTGCATTTACTTCCTCACTTTTGCCTTTTCCTTGGGGGCGGGGGGGGAGGTTTTTATTTTGATTATAATTAAAATGCACTTACTGTGATATGGATAGCGACAATATTTTCCAAACTGGTGTCTATATACCTGTTTCCATTCCAATGTGATATACATTTCCATTCTTTTATTCAACAGATAACTTTAAGCATCTGTTGTGTGTCAGACACCACTTTAAAAGTACAGGAGATTTAGTGTGGAACAAGACAGAAAATAGGGTCTCTGCTCTTTATAGGAAACTCAAAGTCTAGAGGGGAAGACAAACATTGAACAAGTAATTTCAGTTCAATGTTAAGACATTAAGTTCATTTGCATTGGAATCCTTTAATAATTAGTAGATTTAACCTTATTATTAGACATTATTATTAGACCTAGTATAAGGGTTCAAAAGAAGCTTTCCAGAGGAAATGACATTTCTTAGGGTGAACTAAGATTTTAAAGAATAAGGGAGCACTGGCTGTATACTCAGTGGTTAGACCATCGACCCACACACCAGAGGTCGAGGGTACCAAAGGTTGAAGGTTTGGTTCTTGTCAAGTGCGACATATATAAAGAAAGTCTCAGGTTACAGTACTGAAATCATTCCCATTAAAGGGGAGAGTGGAAAGAGAATTGGAAAGGTAAGCTGAGGCTGGGTCAGGCAGGGCTTTCTAGGTTATATGGAGACAATGGGAATCCATTAGAAGATAGTCTGCAGTGTCACTATAAGGATATATAGGGTATGCAGTGCACCACTCTAGTATCTGATGTTCCTCTTGTGAGCAATATAGGACAGTGCCTTCTGGAATTGTGCAGCACCAGAGTAGTCTGAAGGGCAACCTCCTGTACCCTCTGTATTCCCAGTGGAGAGTGGAGGAACAATAGACCTGGAGTACTTAGGATATATGAGGTGAAGAATCAATATCTGGTTTCCTTCTGGGCAGCAGGATGAACAGGTACCATTCTCTGAGGTAGGTGTGGTAGGAAGCGGATGTGTAGGGGTTGGAGCATAGAGAACGAGATAGGAATCTATGAAACACTGGAGAAATGACGAGATTTTGTAGGTGATTAGAGAGGTTTGGACTAGACATGTATTAGGGATTCATAGGTTTATAGAAAAAGAAGAGTACGAAGATACTCTGTACAGGGACTCTCCGCATTTAATAATTGGATAAAAAAGGACATGGAGCTTGTGCTCGGAAAACAATGCTCATTTCCCATTGCCTGGAAGACTTTTCAGCCAAGTGCTGAAGGTCCTCTACATAATGTCTCCAGCCACATTTGCGACCCATATCCTATCGACTTCACATTTCTTTCCTGTGTCCCCATTTCAGATGTTACCTTCTCCTTGAATTCTTGCCTCATTTCTCAGATTGATACAACAGAATTCCTGATAATACTCCAAGCTATTTGATTTTCACACTATATTCTAATTATATGTATATGTGGCTGGTTTCCCAAAGATTAAAGATGCTTAATAAATATTGATTGAATTGAGTAGATTTGATAGAATATAGTATAGTTCTAACTTTTTTAAAAAATATATTTTATTGATTTTTTTACAGAGAGGAAGGGAAAGGGAGAGAGAGTTAGAAACATCGATGAGAGAGAAACATCCATCAGCTGCCTCCTGCACGTCCCCTACTGGGGATGTGCCTGCAACCAAGGTACATGCCCTTCACCAGAATTGAACCTGGGACCCCTGAGTCCGCAGGCCGACGCTCAATCCACTGAGCCAAACAGTTAGGGTGGTTCTAACTTTTTTATTAAGCCGAATCTAAATAGAGATAAATATAACAAATACGTTCAATAAATCAGTTATGAATAGAAAATGCAGCTAAGGATAAGATAAAATCATTTGAAATTCTACCATATAGAATAGTGTGATTTATGTGATAGTCTGTCAGTCTACATGTAGTAATGTTTATGTTTTTGAAATAGTAATTTTTGTTTATTTGGGGGGTCATATTTCAGAGATGTTACAGATGACTAAGAAATTCTGTTCTGAATAACTTCAGAATATGTATGCTTTATTGGTATGTACCCACAGATTTGGAGATACTGCTAACTGGTATCTCTAGGCTCAATGATTGTGTTCAATTCTTATGGAGTTGGTGTATGTTTATTTAATCTCTTGATTGGTATTATTGTGCTTTGGACGATCTTTGAAGCCTTAGGGGAGCTTTTAGGGAGGTGATTGGTAGGGCAGGGTCAGTCTTCATAACTCAGAGTTCTCTTACTCTGCTTTCCTCAGAGCACTTCTGCTTCTTTTTTCAAATAAGTAAATAAATATATATGTTTTTCTAGAATGAGGGAGGGGGAGAGAGAGAGAGAAACATTGATGAGAGAAAGTCATTGATTGGCGTCCTGCTGCACACTCCACCCTGGGGATTGAGCCCGAAACCCAGGCATGTGCCCTGACCAGGAATTAGCTGGTGACCTTCTGGTGCATGTGATGACTGACGCCCAACCAACTGAGCCACACTGGCTGGGCAGAGCACCTCTGCTTTTAACTGTCTCAGATGTAGGGCTCTGTGTCATATTTCCTTTTACAAAAGACTTGAGCTTCTTCTAAAAATTGTTAGCCTAGGCCCCAGCCAGGTTGCTTAGTTGATTAGAGTGTTGTCCCTATATGCCACAGTGTTGTGAGTTTGATCCCCGGTCAGGGCATATATAAGAATCAACCAGTGAATGCATGAAGAAGGGAACAACAAATCTATGTTTCTCTTTCTCAGGTCACTAAATAAAAATTTAAAAAACATTGCTATTCTACTGGTATACAGCATGTCTTTAAATCAGAAGATATTATAGTGTAATATTGATAATAAATCACCAATGAAGTTTTGCTGACTTATCAGCAAAGGGACTGTAGGGTTCATGGAGTTTTTGTTTGTTTGTTTTAAAGCTTTTTAAAGATGATATCAGGTATCTGTTGACAATGGACAAACTATGGCGGAAAAGGAAACCTCCGGTTCCATTGGACTGGGCTGAAGTACAGAGTCAAGGTAAAGGATACATTTTAGTCTTTGGAATACCTAAATTGGAACCTCAGTCTTTAGCCCTGTTGTTTCTTGACAGTGGTATATGTTCATGGTAAGAAGTTCAAACAATTGAGAAAAGTTTGAAGAAGTGGAAATCTTATCACTATGTTTTAAGGAATGTCTGGGAATCAGATCTATGCATATAGGCACAAGCCGTTCTGTGTGCACTTTACATAATAGAGGCATATAAATTCATATGCTCTGACTTATTCTTTTTTTTTTTTAATATATCTTACTGATTTTTTAAAGAGAGGAAGAGAGAGAGATAGAGAGTTAGAAACATCGATGAGAGAGAAACATCGATCAGCTGCCTCTTGTACACCCCCCTACTGGCGATGTGCCTGCAACCAAGGTACATGCCCTTGACCGGAATCGAACCTGGGACCCTTGAGTCCGCAGGCCAACGCTCTATCCACTGAGCCAAACCGGTTTCGGCATGACTTATTCTTTTTAGTAAATAATACTTAACAAGTCCTTTATCAGTTAACATTGAGTTGTTTCATTTTCCCTGAAACACCATGTGGTGATGAGTATAAATGTACATACATCTTTGTACTTTTGTGTGATTAATTTCTTTAAGATTTAACAGAAACATTTATAATTCTAAATGTAAGTAAAACTATTGCAGTAATGACGACTTCCCTTCAACACACTGTCTCTCTGCTTTATCTGAATTGTATTGCAATTGATGTAAGCACAGCAGTGGTCAGCACATTGGATCTTAAACTTTCCCAGGAGATTAGGGATGTCAGTTTGGAACA